>NC_064272.1:9015625-10475000 GCF_003254725.2 Canis lupus dingo | reverse complement strand
GGGGAGGGGCGGGCAACTGCTTACTAGATAATGTGGTTTCCTTTGGGGTGATGAGAATTTTTTGAACTAGATAGGAGTGGTGGTGGTTGCACTGAATTGTAAGTAAGTGTTCACTCTGAAGTGTTTAATTTTCTGTTATGTGAATTTCACATAAAAGATATTTGTAGTTTATTAGCAGTGTTTTTCTACACGAGCCTCTGTAAAATGATCTATTTTTTGCAGTAAGAAAAAATTACTATTTCTTATAGAGGATGTCTAATATATATGCACTGGCACCTGGGTGGCTCAGTGGTTGGGCATCTGCCTTTGGCTTAAGTTGTGATCCTGGAGTCCTAGGATCATCCCCGCATTTGGCTCCCCCATGGGGAGCCTGCTTCTCCCTTTGCCTGTATCTCTGTCTCTCTCATGAATAAATAAATAAAATGTTTTTTTAAGAAAAATGCAAGTAAGATCATCAGTTATCCTATCTCAGAAATAACTACTTTTAACCTTTTTATGTATATGTTTATTAACGTGAGAACACATGAAAATCGTATAGGCATGTATAAAAAGACTATAGTAAAATACATATTCACATAATTTTTTTAAACTGAAATACAAACTTTCTATTTGATGTGTAGCCTGAATGTTTTTCTCTTAATATTCATCTGTAATTTTATGTATATAACACACACATGATGGAATACTTTGTATCGTAATTTTTATTTTATTTTTTTGTCTTAAAGATTTATTTTTATTTGTTATATATATATATATATATATGTATACACACACACACACACACACACATATATATATATAGAGAGAGAGAGAGGCAGAGACACAGGCAGAGGGAGAAGCAGGCTCCATGCTGGGAGCCTGATGCAGGACTTGATCCCAGGACTCCAGGATCGCGCTCTGGGCCAAAGGCAGGCGTGAAACCGCTGAGCCACCCAGGGATCCCCTGTATCATAATTTTTAAATGAATCTCTTGGGGTGCCTAGCTGGCTCAGTGGGAAGAGCATGCGATTCTTGATCTTAGGGTTTTGAGTTCGAGCCTCATGTTGGGTGTACAGATTACTTAAAAAAATCTTTAAATGAATCTCATATTAGTAGACATTTAAGGTGTTTTGTTTCCTATTCTAAATAATAAATTTGCATGGAACAGTAGTGTACCTAAGTCCTAATTCCATCAGATCATTTCCCAGAAATGGAATTATTGGGCAAAGGGGTATATAAAGTTTTAAGGCTGTTTATTGTCCTAGTGCCATTTAGAAATATTAAACCACTATACATATACGGAGCTCAGCCATACCTCAGAGTCTCAAATTTATGACTTTTTATAATCTGAGAGGGTAAACGATACTAGACATTGAAATATCAGCAGTTATGAAATATACAGAATGTTTGGCAGCCTATATTGATTTCTCTTTCCTTTAAAAATCATAGGCAATTAATGCCTTACCAGCAATGTCTAGTTTTAATAGCATTTATATCAGGCAAAACAACACACTAAAATTAAGTTCTTACACAAAGACATGCCTAAGCTTTGGCTTATTTACTTTTTTTTATGTTAAGGTATTATTTAAAATAAAATGCTGTTTTTAGTGGATAGATAGTTTGATGAATTTTAGTAGTTGTCTACAAATGTGTAACCACCACCACCATCAAAGTGTAGAAGAGTTTCCTCACACTAAAAAGTTTCTTCATAATCCTTTGCTGTTCCCTACCCTCCTGATTCCCTCTTCAACCTTAGGTAACCATTCGTCTGCCTTCTGTCGCTATTGTTTTGATTTTCTTGAGAATTTCGTATAGTTGGAATCATAAAATGTATATGGTCTTTTATGTTCTAGTTCTTTAGCATATTTTTGATGTTCATTCGTATTGTTAGATGTATTAACCTCTTACTCCTTTTCATTGAGTACTATTCCATAATATAAATATCCACAGTTTTACAGTTTTATTCACCAGTTGACAAACACTTGAGTTGCTCCCAATTTTGAACTATTATGAATAATACTGCTATAAACATTTGCATACACATCTTAGTGTGGACATAGGATTTTATTTCTCTAGGGTAAATACTTAACAAGTGGAATTTTCTAGGTCATATGTAATGTCTCTTTAACTTTGTTAAGATACTGTCAGACTCTTTTCCATTTTGCCTTTCCATCAGCAGCAAATGAGAGTTGCAGTTGTTCCACATCTCACCAACAGGATGTAGTCTTTTTAACTTTAGCCATCTTTGTTGGTATGTAGTGGTGTCTAGTTGACTGATGATACTGTTAGTTTTGGATTTTAACATCTATTTTATGAATGCTAGCATATTTTGAAATAGTAGGAAGTAAAATAAGTATATATTCCCACATTATGAGCACTGAAGTGGGCTGTGTAAGCATTTGTTCATATGATTACTATGTAATTGAAAGCCCATCAGATAAATGACATATTTTTAGAAGTTGGGTGATGTATAATTAAATTAAAGGGCGTTCCTACCCTTAGAAGGAAAAGTTAATACTTCATTGTTTTTGTTTATCTTATGCTTATTATAAATTAGTGGTTCACAGGAAAAAGATTAAAGTGACCTGTGTTGTTGCAGACTGGGGATTTATGAGCTTTGTATTTCTGAGATTATGGCCCTAGAGTTCTATAATTCTTGAACAATTGATTGAGAAACTTTAGATGAATTCAAAGACACAAGAGAAATATTTTGAAGAAATAGATATATTTCTTTTTCTTTCTCCTTAGGACATTTTCATTCCATCTCCAAGTTTGGAAGAACAATCAAATGATGGGAAGAAAGGTGGAGATCTGCACAGTTCATCTTTGACTGTTGAGTGTTCTAAAACTTCAGAGATTGAACCAAAGAATACCACTGAGGATCTTGGGCTGTCATTGACAGGTGATTCTTGTAAGTTGATGCTTTCTACAAGTGAATATAGTCAGTCCCCAAAGATGGAGAGCTTGAGTTCTCATAGGATTGATGAAGATGGAGAAAACACACAGATTGAGGATACGGAACCTATGTCTCCAGTTCTCAATTCTAAACTTGTTCCTGCTGGAAACGATAATATCCTGATGAATCCAGCACAAGATGGCCAAGTAGAACTGAATCAGAATGATAAAACGAAGGGGGATGATACAGAAACCAGAGATGACATTAGTATTTTAGCCACTGGTTGCAAAGGCAGAGAAGAGACTGTAGCGGAAGATGTTTGTATTGATCTCACTTGTGATTCAGGGAGTCAGGCAGTTCCTTCTCCAGCTACTCGATCTGAGGCACTCTCTAGTGTGTTAGATCAGGAGGAAGCTATGGAAATTAAAGAACATCATCCAGAGGAGGGGTCTTCAGGGTCTGAGGTTGAAGAAATCCCTGAGACTCCTTGTGAAAGTCAAGGAGAGGAGCCCAAAGAAGAAAATATGGAGAGTGTCCCATTGCACCTTTCTCTGACTGAAACTCAGTCCCAAGGGTTGTGTCTTCCAAAAGAAATCCCCAAACAAGAATGCCAGGAAGCTATGGAAATTGAAACCAGTGTGATTAGTATTGATTCCCCCCAAAAGATTCCAGTACTTGACCAAGAATTGGAACATAAGGATCAGGAAGCGTGGGAAGAAGCTACTTCAGAGGATTCAAGTGTTGTCATTGTAGATGTGAAGGAACCATCTCCCAGAGTTGATGTTTCTTCTGAACCTTTAGAGGGAGTGGAGAAATGCTCAGATTCCCAGTTGTGGGAGGATGAGGCTCCAGAAATAGAGTCATGTGCTGAGAATAGAGCTGATACCCAGGAAGGAAAGAGTGCAGAATATGAAGGAGATTTGAAATCAGTGACAGCAGAAAAGGAACCTGTAGAAGTACACTCTCCACAACCTCCTTTGACTTTAGTGAGAGCAGATGATGCTCTGAAACCTGACCAGGAGATGCAGCAGGCTGAACCTCAAGAAAAAACCCATAATTCATTAACAAAAGACTCAAAAATAGCTAATGCAAAGCAGCTGGGCTCAGGTGGAGAAGCCCAGCAGCTGGAGAAGGCCTCTGCCCATGCTTCACAAAGCTTCTGTGAAAGCTCTAGTGGTGAGTGTGCTTATAAATTGTTCTGTATTTCCAACCAAATTATAACTTGGAAGGGAATGTAGGAGAGAATTGTGCTTATGTCAGGGCTAAAAATTAACTTAGAATTATGTTTAGGAATAGCCAGTGATAGTTGGGAAGTTGAGAATTTTGCAATGTGTTTTTCTTTTGTAGCTGTAATTATTTATGGAATCATCCGAGGTTTATGTGCTTTATAACTCAGAAATGATCAACATGAATTTTCTAAGTATTTAGAAATCACACCAGTCTGGTGTTTTCTACTTAGGTCCCAATCCTTTTTTATATTTCTGTATTTACAGTTGCCTTGAAATACAAGGATTTTTTTTGATTACCCTACATAGTAAAATATTCAGAACTCTATTAATGAGTGTATTGTTACAGAATTTTTTCCTCTTTCTGGGCATTAGGTAAAGTTCTAAATTTGGCTCAACGTATATACATCTTAAACATTAAACTGGAAAAGGTATTAGTTTATGTTCTTTACCTATTTTATTGAAAACCAGAATGAGAACATAGATTACTTTCCGAAATATTTGTAGAATATTCCATGTAAGATTATCTGAAAAGAATCTAAACTTTCTAAATGCCTAGAGTTAGTAAAATTTAAAAGCAAAATAAACTCCAAAAATAAAAAATCAAGTTACAATCAAGTTACAAAATTAAGAAAACAAGCCTCTAGGGATTTGGAAATGAGAAACAATATTTGGCCATTATCCTAGCTATTAGTATAGGTGGCTTATGCTTCTTGTCTAGAGGTAGTACTTTTTTTTTTTTTTTTTAACTTTCAAAATTGCCCCTATTCATTAGGTTTTATATACAGGATTTTTTATTCATCCTTTACAGAACAAGAAAATGTTATAGCTAAAAAAGAACTTAGGGATTAAGAGTTCAGTCTCTTCTTTCTAAAGTCATAGGTAGTTAATAATTGAGGTAGGACTAGGACCTAGGTCTCCTAATTCTGAAGTCTATGCTTTTTACTCCTGTACAGTTGTGTAATATAGTTACTCTGAATCTGACCAATTATGCCAAAGAACTATCTGAATGATCTAATTAATATTCTGTATTGTTTAGTATTTTTATAATTGTGTTATATCTAAATACTGTTGTTGACTTAGGCTCAGAAAGTGTTAGGACCTATAGATTTTTTTTTTTTTAAGATTTTATTTATTTATTCATGAGACAGATACAAATAGAGACAGACACTCAGAGGGAGAAGCAGGCTTCCTGCAAGGAGCCCAATATGGGACTCCATCCCGGATCCTGGAATCATGCCCTGAGCCAAAGGCAGCCGCTCATCCACTGAGCCACGCGCCCCCCCCCCTTCCCTATAGATTGTTTTAATATGGATACTTAGAAGAGCTTTTTAATTATTTTAGCATTTATATGCAAAAGACTGTGAATTCTTGCTTACATTATTAATTGGCAGGGACAGTTTTTTTTTAAGATTTTATTTTATTTATTCACCTAGACACAGAGAGGCAGAGACATAGGCAGAGGGAGAAGCAGGCTTCCTGCAGGGAGCCAGACACGGGACCCAATCCTGGGACTTTAGAATCACACCATGGGCCAAAGGCAGGCGCTAAACCGCTGAGCCACCCAGGGGTCCCCGGGACAGTTTTTATAGTAGACATTGCTGTAATAAACTTATTTTACTAGTATTTATCTAGATTGTTGAAAATACTAGTAAGTTACTTTCCGCTTACTTCAAGATTTTAGTTTTGAGTAAATTAAAAATAGTGAAGACAGTGGTTAGACTGTTAGAGAATTAGTCTAAAGTAAATCATTTGGGATCCCTGAGTGGCTCAGTGGTTTAGCGCCTGCCTTTGGCCTGGGGCGTGATCCTGGAGACCCAGGATCAAGTCCCACTTTGGGCTTCCTGCATGGAGTCTGCTTCTCCCTCTACCTGTGTCTCTGCCTCCTCTTTCTCCCCCCCCCCCCCCCGTGTCTCTCATGAATAAATAAATAAAATATTTTAAAAAATCATTCAAAAGGGCATTGCTAGAAAAGAGAAAAAATTATACTTAAAGTACAGTTGTTTAGTTACCAAAGTTTCAGAGAGCCTAATTTAAATGAGAGTAAACTCAAAAGTTAATGATTCTTTAGTCTGTAAAGACAAAATGAAAGGTATGAATTGGTTGAGTCCCAGGTTTGTTCAGTTAGATTTCTGTATACTAAAGTTAGAAGGATACTTTTGTTTTTTAATAGCTTTATTGACTAAAAAGATACATGCTTATTTGCAAAAGTTCAAATAAGAAAGAGAAGATAGGAAGTTGGGAAGGAAAAGGAGACAATCACTGTAAATGCCTATATTTATAGATAACTGAGAACTTGTCTATTCTCAGACATTTGTTTAAGGAGACCTCTTGAAATTTGAGAAAGCAAATTTAGAAAGATGGTACTTGGAAACCCAGCCTTATTCAACATAGAATACACTTCTGATAGGTTGATTATGTGAAAAATTGTGACAAGTTCAGTAAGTCTATAATTAAAACCACAAATGGTGGTCTGTGGTAGGGAAACTAGGTATGTTTTGTGCTCTAGCTCTAATCTTTACTGGCTTACTTTACGGAATATCATTCTAATTAGCCGTTAATGTCAGAGGCAGACTCTTAGCATAAACTGTTTATGGGTGATGTCACCCAGTATAGAAATTTTTAATTGGGTGGCTTTTAATCTATTGTAAGAAGTAACCAATTCTCTTGAGCACAAAAGAAGATTAAATGGGCTGTAGATTGTAACAAAGTTAGAAATTGGGGAGGCCTTCCTGACATTAAGGTTTTAATTTTTTTTTTTTTAAGATTTTATTTATTCATGAGAGACAGAGAGAGAGAGGCAGAGCCACAGGCAGAGGGAGAAGCAGGCTCCATGCAGGGAGTCTGATGTGGGACTTGATCCCAGGACTCCAGGATCATGCCCTGGGCCAAAGGCAGGCCGCTAAACTGCTGAGCCACCCAGAGATCCCAACATTAAGGTTTTTAAATATTGCTTTGAACTAATGAATTCCCTTAAGTCCTTAGTAATAAAGACAAACATCCCACTCAGCTGGTTTCATTTTGTTCATTGCTGTCCTTCATAGGTTGGTATGCTGGCATATAAAATAGCTCATGATAATCTGGGATAGCAAGAAAGGACTTGATAATTTAAACAATAGGCATGCGAAATGTCAGAGAATTTAAAATATGTGGAAAATTCCAGTATTAAAGGCTAAAATATTTTGCAGGATGGTGATAACTTGACTAGATTAGTGGTGTCTTTCAGATGTATTGAACAAAAGCAGAGAAATGTCTGAAAGCATTTGGAGGACATTGAATAGAGGCTTTCTGAATATGAATAATTAAAGACTAAAAATAAAGGCTGTTTCTGGTTAATTGAATGCTGACTAAAGAGTTAGGAATTTATCTTCTAGTGGAAACCTTGGCTTTTTGACAAGGAGCTAACATGTTCAAAGTAATATTTTATAGGAATGTTGCTTTGGTTGTGGTATGCAGAAAGAATTGGGGGTTGAGGAAAAGGGGAGACTTCAGACAGAGAAAGTAATTGATAGGCTGTTGTAATAATCCAGGAATGAGTCATTGAAGGCCCAGATAAATAGTGGCAGTGTTGCCTATAAAATTAGACTCATTTTTCCATTGGGTTGTAGGAATACAGCTGGGTCAGTGGTGCTAAAGTAATCTTTCTTTCCTTTTTTTTTTTTTTTTTTTAATATTTTACTTATTCATGAGAGATACAGAGAGAGGTAGAGACAGAGGCAGAGAGAGAAGCAGGCTTCTCACAGGGAGCCTGATGTGGAACTCGATCCCAGGACTCTGGGATCACACTCTGAGCCAAAGGCAGATGCTCAGCTGCTGAGCCACCCAAGCATCCCTAAAGTAATTTTTCATAAGTTTTATCTTGTGCAAAGGAAACCCTATTACAGAGAAATAATATTCAGTAAATTAATGATTGCATGTTACATTTACATATTATGGTATGACATAGAAGGATGGATTTAAATGATTTCATAGAGATTTTAAAAAGTCTGCATGATCAGTCATAATATGAGGGATGGTTCCTGTTAAGAGAGCAGTACAGTGCAGGTGATTGTTCCAGGAACCAAAATTCTATCAAATACTTTGGGATGTTTGATGCTTTGTGAGATATATTTTTACTTTTTAGGCTGCATATTTCTTCTAAGTTCTTCTTTATTAACCTAAAGGACTTGCTTTTTGGGGACTTGCTGGAGAATGAATCATGGAATGGAATGGTTACCTGCCTGACCATTTCTCTTTTTTCTGTTACTATGGTGAAATTCTTTGCCATTTATTTTATGTATGTATGTATGTATTTATTTATTTATTCATTTATTTATTTTTCTCTTTGCCATTTAAAATGTGATTCTCCAGGGTGCGTGGGTGGTTCAGTCAGTTAAGCATCTGTCTCTTGAAGTCGTCTCTTTATTTTGGCTCAGGTCATGATCTCAGGGTCATGAGATCGAGCCCCAAGCCCCAGTCGGGCTCTGCTGCTTAGTGGGGAGTCTGCTTAGGAATTCTTTCTCTCCCTCTCCCCTTCTTCCTGCTTGTGTGCGCGTGCGCTCTCTCAAATCTTACAAAAAAAAAAAAGATGTAATTCTGCAATTCTTTACTCATACTCTTTACAGTTCCTTTAGCTGAGCATATATACATTTTATCCTTTCTTTTTCCTTTTTTTTTTTTTTTAAGATTTTAATTATTCGTGAGAGACAGAGAGAGAGAGAGGCAGAGACACAGGCAGAGGGAGAAGCAGACTCCCTGTGGGAAGTCTGATGCGGGACTCGATCCCAGGACCCCAGGACCACTCCCTGAGTCAAAGGCAGAAGCTCAACCACTGAGCCACCCAGGTGCCCCTTATCCTTTATTTCTAAAGTTTATTTTGTTTTCTCTTTACATCCCTTCAGATTACTAATTGATATGAGATGGGGTTTTTCGTTGTTTTGTGACTTTGAAGAAAAAAGTGTTAAAGTGCTTCATATGAAACATAATAAAGAATAGAAGTGGAATGGAAAAAGATGAAAAGAAAAATTTGGTTTTAAAGAGAAACTTGGTCTTCATTTAGTTCCTGGCACAGAGCTCCAGAAATTCTTGTAATTTTCTAAGTGATAGGACTATCTTTTGTTGTTCATAAGAAAGCCTTTCAGACACCTCTGAGTTTATGCTAATAAGGTGATTTAGGGTAGAATCCCTATATAGCCTCAGGACAGGGCTGTACACCAGGAAGACCTAGTGACTGGGTGGGTGAAAGTTTCAGTCCTATCTAACCTCCTCCTGGAAGGAAGGACTGGAGATCAAACTCAAGAAAAGCTCTTAAACAAGATTTAATAAGCTTTCTCCTTGTAATGAGCAAGGAGGATAGATACCTCATCTCAGTTGCATGGGGACAAGAAGCTCCTGCTATCAGAACCCTTCTGGATTTCACCTTCTGTACTGTGTTGTTTGGCTGTTCATATGTGTCCTTTATAATAAATTGGTAAACATAAGTGTTTCTCTGAGTACTGTGAATAGCTCTTATAACTTAATCAAACTTGAAGGAGGAGGTCGTAGAATCTTCAGGGTACAGCTGGTGGGACAGAAACGCAGGTAACAACCTGGCTTTATGATGGGCATCTGTAGTGGGGGCAGTCAGTCTTAAAAGTGGGACTGAGCTATAAATTTGTGGGATCTGATGCTGTATCCAGGTAGATAGTGTCAGAATTGAAAGACAGTCTCTGCTGAGAATTGGAGAATTGCTTGGTAGTGGTAGGATACACATTAGGCAAAATGTTTTGCAAAGGAGCAGTGACTGAGTATGGCAGATTGTAGGTATTTTGAGGTATCAAAGGAAAGTAAGTACGAATTTTCAGATGTTAGGTTTAAGAGGAGAAGTCTGGCACAGTTCTTTTTTTCTCCCAAACTTAGTCGTCACTTCATTAAAAGAAGTAAACAGGGCAGCCTGGGTGGCTCAGCGGTTTATCGCCACCTTTAGCCCCGGGTGTGATCCTGGGGCCCCGGGATCGAGTCCTGAGTCGGGCTCCCTGCATAGAGCCTGCTTCTCCCTCTGCCTGTGTCTCTGCCTCTCTCTTCTCTCTCTCTCTGTGTCTCTCATGAATAAATAAATAAAATCTTAAAAATAAAAGAAGTAAACAAATCACAAAGTATCATTTTTGGCAGTGTACTAATTCTGATTAGTAAAAATTTGAAACCAAGGCCTAGTTAAAAAGTGAAGTTTTGTATCTTGACAAATGTTTTATTGTTTTTTAAAAGATTTTATTTATTTATTCATGAGAGATACAGAGAGAGGGGCAGAGACATAGGCAGAGGGAGAAGCAGGCTTCCTGTGGGGAGCCTGATAGGGGACTTGATCCCAGAACTCCCAGGATCACAACCTGAACCGAAGGCCAATGCTCAATCACTTAGCCACCCAGGCACCCCGACAAATGTTTTATGTTTATATTAATTTATTGGTGACTAACCAAAATGTGTATACTGGGAATGCTCATGTATGTGAGATTTACCACTGTGCAGACATGTAGATTATTACTATTATGGCCTAGAGTGAATGCTGGTCGGTACATCTACTTCTCACCTCCTGTTCCTCAGGGCCTCTAAACTTTGGGCTTCTTCAGTTTGTCTGTTTTTTGGTTGTATGCTTTATGTCAGTCCTGTTGATGGCCGTAATTGGAACACAGAGGATGGTAGGAGATTGTTTGGGAGCCTTGGTGAGAAGGGTTGGGAGTGAGGCCGATTTGGGCAGCAAAAGGAAAGAATAATTGAAATATTTCTTACAGTTCTTTTCACTTTTACTTTTTAAATATATTTCTGTTTTGGTTTCCTTTTTGTTTCTTTTTTTCCCCCTCTAGAAACTCCTTTTCATTTCACTTTGCCTAAAGAAGGTGAAATTATCCCACCATTAACTGGTGCAACTCCACCTCTTATTGGTCACCTAAAATTGGAGCCCAAAAGACACAGTACTCCTATTGGTGAGTGACTAACATGTAATGATATTTAAAGCAGAATTTCTGATATACCATTCTTTATGCAAGTGATTCTTTTAGATCTGAGGAGTTGGGTCTGCTTGATATGATTGGTTTTTGTCTTAGGAAGAATATGGTTGTGGTATTTGATTCCATAAGTTTACTCCTGTAAGATATTGAGCGATAATAAGAGAGTGGAAGGAAGGAAGGGAGTATTTATGAGGATTTTACTCTTATTACTTGCAAGGCAGTTGAATCTGGGTACAAAGCAATGATACAGAGCTATTTTTATAAGGAAGGGTCAGGAAATAGGGTAAAAGTACTATTTATTCAGTACCCTGGCTATCAGTTTGCTGCTTGATAGGGAAGGAAAACTTAGGTCCTCCTTCCCTGAAGTAGCCAGTAGTCTTCTGCATTAACCTATTTGTTTTCTCTAGTCAGTGCTGGGAGGTAACAATCATGCCGTCTGGAGTCTCCTGCTACCTATGCCTGATGCTTTGCAGATGTGGGTTGGCTGAGGGCTCATGCAGCATCCTTTGTCCAGATGCAGAAGTGGAACTGAATCCTGTTGCTCCTCTTAAGACCAGGTGTCAATACTAGTGCGTAGTTGTTGATACTGTGACAGGATCTATCCTAGGAACCCCCTCAATCCTGCAGAGCTGTGGAACCAAACAGGCAAATTGATGACCTTGAATTGTAGTTTTCATGTTTGTATTTTAGTGTTCTTCTTTCTTCCTCCTTCCTTCTCCTTACAGATATTAGCAACTATCCGGAGAGTACCATAGCAACCAGTGATGTCATGTCTGAAAGCATGGTGGAGATCAACGATCCCATACTTGGGAATGAAAAAGGGGAGCCTGGGGCTGCCCCAGAAATGGATGATAAATTGTGTCTAAGAATGAAACTGGTCAGTCCTGAGACTGAAACGAGTGAAGAGTCTTTGCAGTTTACTCTGGAAAGTAAGTTTTATTTTCTATTAATCTTGGGTAATTAGTAGGTACAGATCATCTGAGAAGTATTTTCTTTCTTCTAATTACAGTAATTAATACTTGTATAATGATAAATGAATCTCTAAAGTCTTATTCTTGAAGTTTTAATTCATTGCTTTCGGCTAGTCACTGTCTTGTTACTGAAGATGCTTCATTTTATAATCTCTAGTGTTATGTTTCTTTGTATTAAACCTTTGTTTTTAAAGTAATCAGTTTCCATATTCAGAAACAGTTCAGGAGAGGTTAGAAAATGTAGAATTGAGGATTCACTTTATAGGCTTATGTTGACTGTTTCTCATATTAATTAATTGCACATTGATTGGTATGGCTAAAATACAGGGAAGGTACAAAGGAGGCTGCAAAAGTAGGATCCAGTTCAGAAAGGCCTTTTACATCATGCTGAGATACTGAAGAATTTTAGGTAAGGGAATAATACCAGGTTTGCTTTTTTAAAAGGCTCAGCTGAGTGTTTAAAAACTTTTGCCTTGGTGCATTATGCCTTGCCTTGCCTTGCCCATTTCCTAGTCTCATGCCTGGAAAACTCAGTCTTTGTTTAACCAGGAAATAGGGTCATTAGTAGTGGAGGTGGAGATGAGGGGATGAATCTGAGCAGTACATGGAATAGAGAACCTTGGGACAAGTTGAATATGGAAGTAAGAAGGAGGGAAAAAGTACAGAATGAATCTACATTTGAATTAAGTTTTCATGATAGTACTCTAAGGTAGGTAATATTTCCAGTCATAAAGAGAGCTTTTAAGTTACATACCTAAGTAAGGACACACACACACACACACACACACATTTTAAAAATATTTTATTTATTTTATTTATTTGAGAGAGACAGCACAAACGGTGGGGGCAAGTCGGGCAGAGAGAGAGGGACAAGCAGACTCTCTGCTGAGTGTGGAGCCTGATTCAGGGCTCAGTCCCAGGACCCCTGAGATTGTGACCTGAACCAGAGTCAGATGCTGAACCAACTGATTCACCCAGGCACCCCAATAAATTTTTTAAAATATTTATTTATTTTAGAGAGCGGGGAGTAGAGAGGGGGAGAGGCAGAGGCAGAGTCTTAAGTAGAGGCAGAGTCTTAAGTAGACTCTGCTGAGCAGGGAGCCTGATATGTGGCTCAGTCTCAGGACCCTGAGATCATGACCTGAACCGAAACCAAGAGTCTCATGCTTGAACTGACTGTGTCATCCAGGCACCCCGCTAAAGGTCATAGTAATTGCTAAGAGGTAGTGCTAGAGTTTGAATCAGATCTGACATGAAAGTTTATAATTTTTCCACCAGATAGTTTTTAAATACTATTTTTTAATGAAGTTAGAACAGAAAAAAAAAATCTTATAAAAGAGATTATAAAAAAAAAAAAAAAAAAAAAAAAAGAGATTATAAAGGAACATTCAGTGAAGAGGACTAGGAGAGTATGAAAAGATGGAAGTCTATGGGGAGGAGAATTATAAGAAGGTAACAATGTTAGATGCAAAAGTGAGGGTCTGATAAGGTATAACGGAAAATGTACATTGGATTTGGCAATTAGGATCCATTTGGTGATTCTAGCAAGGACTATTTCAGTATGGTGCTTTGAGTGGGAGTTATACTGACGATAGTTGAGGATTGTTGGGGAGAAGAGGTAGCAAATGTATTCTACTTTTGAGAAGTTAATATGAGGAAGGAAGAAAAAATAATGCCAAGTTAGAAATTCAAGACTGGAGGAGATTTTTTTTCATTTTTGTGCCTCAGCATAGAGAGGCCTAAGGAAATTTATAGACTGGAAGAAATCTCCAAAAGAGAGATGGGTTAAAAATGAGGGAATAAGGGGAACAGTTGATAGATCAAAACCCTGAGGGCATTGGGAGAGGAAGCTTTCAGAGACTACAGATAGAATGGGTGGACTTGAATAAGAAGGGCCTCTCATTCTCTGGAGACCAAAGGAAAGAAGAAATTTTAGCTAATAGACTTTGAGTTCTTACAATATGTCAAGCATTTTACATGTACAGCTTAGTGAATCTCTCAACAAACCCGTGAAATAGGTTGTGTTGTTATCCTCATTTTATAGGTAAGGAAACTGAGGCACAGGAAGACTGAGCACCTTTCTTAGAGTCAAACACCTAGTAAAATGGAGTAACCTGAATTCAAAGTAATTTTAAGAACTAGGGGCGCCTGGCTGGTTCAGTTGGAAAAGCATGTGACTCTTGATCTCAGGGTCATGAGTTCAAACACCCCACATTGGGTATAGAGATTACTAAAAAAATAAATAAACTCTAAAAAACAAAAAACAGGTTCCTGGGTGGCTCAGTTGGCTAAGTGTCAAACTCTTGGTTTCAGCTTAAATCGTGGTCTCAGGGTTGTGGAGTTGAGCTCTGTATTGGGCTATGTGCTCAGTCGGAAGTCTGCTGGAGATTCCCTCTCCTTCTTCCTCTGCCCCTACCCTCCTCATCCTGTGCACATGTGCCTGCTCTCCCTAACACCCCTCCCCCAATATATAAATCTTTAAAAAAACAATAAAAAATAAAAGACAGCAACAAATTAGTTTCAAGAACCAGAAGTCTGGGTCTGAATTACAGTGCTATCCTGCTTTTCAATGCTTATTATTATTTTTTTAAAGATTTTATTTATTTATTCATGAGAGGCAGAGAGAGAGAGAGGCAGAGAGAAACAGGCTCTATGCAGGCTGCCTGATGTGGGGTTTGATCCCAGGACTCCAGGATCATGCCCTGAGCCAAAGGCAGACGCTCAACTGCTGAGCTACCCAGGCGTCCCTTCAGTGCTTATTAAGTTGAATCTTATTAACTCAGTAGAAATTAAAGTATTACATGTTTCCTTTTAATTATCACTGAAATCAGGTAGGGCTTATCAAGAGAGTATGTGGTAGCCTTGTTTGTTTATTAATGATTTTATTAAGTAATCTCTATACTCAGTGTGGGGCTTGAACCCATAACCTCAAGATCAAGAGTCATGTGATCTATTGACTAAGCCAGCCAGGCCCCCTCTCCCAGGCTCCCCTCCCTTTTTTTAAAAAGATTGAATCTTTAGATTTGAAATTACAACTGGAAGACCTTAAATGGAGCTAACATTCTGGATGATATTACTACCTTTCCTGATACTAGGAGCACTGTATCAGACAGGCACCATACTTACAGTTTTACTCATTTCATCTTCACAACAAACCTGTGAGGTTTTATCTTATAGATGAGGAAGCTGACAGAAGATGGAATTTATTCCCAGGTTGGACTACTAAATGCTGGGGCCAAGACCTGAGCCAGGTTTCTCTTTCAGAGCCAGAGCTCTAACCACTAACTTTCAATTGCTACTTTGTTTAGATTATGTTGGATCAGAAATATTTTATTTTTATTTATTTTTAAAATATTATTTATTTATTTATTTATTAAAGATTTATTAATTGAGAGAGAGGAGGACTATGAGAGCATGAGCAAGGGGAGGGGAATAGGGAGAATCAGATTCCCCATTGAGCAGGAAGCCTAACTTGGGGCTCAGGACCCTGAGATCATGACCTGAGCTGAAGGCAGATGCTTAACCGACTGAGCTACCCAGGTACCCCAGGTCATAAATATTTTAGAAATGTTTAAAAATATTTGTCATTTTCTCTAAGGCTGGAATAAGTTGTAAATGAACAAATTTTAATCCTTTGGCCTCATTAGTGACATTGCTTTGAGAATATGGGATTCTTTTCAATATCACCCTTAATTCTTTACTATAGATTCTTTCTTGAAAATGTGTTTTGTTCTTAAGGTTATCTGTCCCAAAAGCACTTTGGGAAGAACTTGAGTACTTTCTGTGTGTGAGTTCTCTTAAAATTCCACACTATTTAAAATTTTTACATCAAAAAAATTAAATAAAATTTGTACATCAATTTAAACTTTTTTGCATAGTTTTTTATTAAAGTTTTTTCTTGTTTTAACTTTTTTATTTTCTAATATAATTTTTTACACCTTGTATGAGAAGAGATGAATTGATTCAGAAGTTTAGTTTTCATTTTTACATATTACTATTTAGTAATTCATTTTATTATATTTATGGACAGACTGTCTTCTCTAGGAAGTTTAAAAGAAAATTAATTTGATGCAAGTGAGGAAAGACTTGTACCATTAAATGATAAATCTTTATGTTGACTTATTTTTACCTCTTTTTGTTACTTGTTGCAATTATTAATAGAGCAGCTTTTTAGGTGTGGTATTAACTGAATTCTGTTTCTCTTTCCTTTCTGTCTTTGCTTTTGTTTTTATTCAGAGCCTGCAACTGGTGAAAGAAAAAATGGATCTACTGCTGTTGCTGAGGCTGTTGCCAGGTAACCAGAGCTGGTTGCTATTTAGAGGAATTTAATATACAAAGCCACTCTGGTAATAAAGGGAAGATGATTTATCAATAGAGTAAAAAAACTAAAATGAAACTCCAGTATAAAGGACTTAGCCATGTGTTGAATCTAATGTAGGCTGTTTTATAATACTTTTAGTCTGATAAAGCTTTTTACTCTACTTAGAACTAATATATTTAATGGTGTTTCTCTTTCTCCCTTTTGTTCATGTGGGAGTGCCATTTTTTTCTTTTTCTGATGGTAAGACTGAGATTATTGCTGCTACTAGTAAGGTAACAAAGGATTTAACAAGAGATAGCCTTAGACCTTGTTCCTTCAAAGATTCCTGACTCAGCCGCAACCTCAGGCCATTTTCTCTTCTGCCTGCCAAGTTAACTATTGTGTTGAACTGTTACTTTTGCTTTGTCATGAATGCTGTAATGCTTTGATGCTGAGTTTGACCCCATATGAGGCTTTTGCAGTAAACTTTGCCATCTGGTGGCTGCAAGAGTAGAATTGTTTCATTGGTTTATGACATGAGTCATCCAGCATGAACATACTTGCAGCTGTTGGTGAAATATAGGTGAGGATTGTTAAATTGGGCTTGGTAGGTACAGTAAGTAAGTAAAGCAGGCTAGGTGCAAGAGCATAGAGTATTAAAGATGATTGCCAGCTGAACATGTGTGCTCTCTTCAATTCCAGCTGATTATTACCATGCAAAAGTATGAACTTCTGTTGCCCGATCTTTACATTTTTAAAGAGAAAGCTAGATTTATTTTTAATTTTTTTTATTTTTTTATATTTTTTTATTTATTTTTTATTTTTTTTTAGATTTTTTTTTTAGATTTTTTTTTAAAATTCATTTATGATAGTCACACAGAGAGAGAGGCAGAGACACAGGCAGAGGGAGAAGCAGGCTTCATGCACTGGGAGCCCGACGTGGGATTCGATCCCAGGTCTCCAGGATCGCCCCCTGGGCCAAAGGCAGGTGCTAAACTGCTGTGCCACCCAGGGATCCCTGAAAGCTAGATTTTTAAAAACAAAATTTCTTACTTGTTGAAATAAAACATGTGTGTGGACTAAATTTGACCCTCAATTTCAAGTTTCTGGCCCATGTGTAAATTCTTTGATCTGTACTTAACCTTGTTTTAGGGAGATTAGTTATTCTCCTGGCCCTTGCATATTTAATCTGCAAGGTAAGCAGTTTAGGGTTCTTACTCAGTTACGTCTCTTTAATATTCTGTAGTCTTACAAGTTGAAGAAAATTGAGTATATACTTGATCTCTTTGGTTTTAACATAATTGTATACCTGAACCTGCTGCTGCTTAATCTTTTGTGCCAAATGTAAGGATGAAAGATAAGGGTAAAACTTGAGGGTGGAGGGTTGGATTGGTGGATCATGGAAAGAGACAAAATTCATTGGTATTGTTGTTAACTGAATTGTACATGAGAATCTAGATTTTCAAAATCTTCAACTATTCACGTTTACAGTTGGGTTCACCGTAAGAAATCATTTACAGTAAGCTATGTTTGAGTATTGTATTTTATTATTTATTTATTTTTTAAGGATTTTATTTATTTATTCATGAGAGACACAGAGACAGAGAGAGAGAGGCAGAGACACAGGCAGAGGGAGAAGCAGGCTCCATGCAGGGAGCATGACATGGGACTTGATCACAGGTCTCCAGGATCAAGCCCGGGCTGAAGGGGGCACTAAACCGCTGAGCCACCCGGGCTGCCCCTAAGGAGTAACTTCTTTTTTTTTTTTTTTAAGATTTTATTTGTTCATGAGAGACACAGAGAGAGAGAGAGAGAGAGAGAGAGGCAGAGACACAGACAGGGAGAAGCAGGCTCCATGCAGGGAGCCCAATGTGGGACTCGATTACGGGTCTCTAGGATCACACCCTGGGCCAAAGGCAGGCGCTAAACCACTGAGCCACCCAGGGATCCCATGTTTGAATATTTTAAATGATCACTGCTTCTTTTGCATTTAGGTGAAGCAGTACACTGTTTTAAAGTGTTGTCTGTAACTGGGCTCTGTTTAGATTACTTGCTGTCATCTTCTTTCTCAAACATTTCATTATTGAAGATTTCAAGAAGTAGAGAAAAGAGTATAATGAACCATCACATAATCATCACCCAGAGTCAAAAATTACCAACTCATTGTCAGTCTTGATTCATTTATAAATACTTCTAGCACACTCTCCTCTACTGGATTATTTTGAAGCTAATTCCAGCATTATATCATTTATCTATAAATATTCTAATGATATTTCTAAAGGATAAGGATTTTATTTTGAACTTGATCACAGTGCTATGCTCATACTTTTAAAATTGTCAGTGATTCCTTAATGTCATCAAATATTCAGTGTTCAAAAAAAGTAATCAGTGTTCACATTTCTCCGATTGCCTCATTAAAGATTTTTTACACTTTGATTCAATCAAGATCCAAACAAGGTCTATACATTATGTCTCTTTAGTTAAAGTTTGATCTGATTTGTCTCATCAAATTTGATTATGTCCCTTAAGTTAAAATTTCTTTTAATATATAAGAATCTCCTTCTCCTACCCCACCCCCATTTTTCCCCCTAGCAATTTGTTGAAGACACTGAGTGGTTTTACTAAAAGAGTACTAAAGTTTAGACTTTGTTGATTGGATCTTTATGGTATTTGATATACTCCTCTGTCCATCTTATTTCTTGTGAATCTTCTTGAGAGTTTTCTTATTGTGCTAACTTATAACAAGTATGAAGAAAGATATTTTGATATAGGGTGGTTTGAGGTTTAGGGTGCAGAGCAAGAATTTTATTCCCTTTGTGCCTAAAAAGGGTAATCTCCAGAGGTACTTATCCTTTCAAAACTAACACAGTATATTGCTTTAATTTATTATCTTAGTCCTCTGAAGACTGTGTCTGTATTTAGCTGTGTCTGTGAAACCCAACAAGATGATGAGGCTCGAAGTCAGGATCCTCCCTCTGCACCCATCAGGTGAGCATTATTTCCATAGTTGTATTGATTTGCAGAATGGTTGGTACCAAAATCTGGAATGTACATTACTACCATTTTGTGAACTTGAGCTTACATTTTTATCTGAGGGACTGTGACATATTCTAGATGGATTTATAAATGAGATGTCATGGGAAATTTTATTTAATATTTTATAGACACAGATTTTTGTCTTGATCTGCTTGTTCTTTCAATTTGAAATGGTTCTTCATAAATTTATGAGACTATATCATTCTAAAAAAAGTAAAATGTATCATTCTATATTTTTAAGATTACTCCTTTTTTCTTAGTTTTGCACGTGTTGATTTGTAACAAGACGTTTTGGGGTTTTTAGTTTCCCATAGGGCAAAACTGAGATGTTCACTCCAAATTTAAATCTCATCATACTTGATGGAATTAAGATTTGCCCATGACTTCTTTACTCCATAAACTCTTAGAATTTCCCTGACAGAAAAGAATTTTTTAGTTACAAAGTATTTTTTCTGTTTAAATAAAGTATCTTGTTTGGGACATACAATTTTTATACTTAGTATACTGAAGTAATTAATGGCAATGGAAATAAGCTTGTATTTTCATTATTAGGTGGTATTCAGTGATTTTGTAATTAGGAAATTTGATAATGTTTTGTCAGTGGGTATAATCCTAATAGTATTTTTTTGCAACATAATTTTTATGTTCTTTATTGACATAAATAATGAGAAGAAACATTTCAGTGCTTTTATTAGCATTCTGATTATTAAATGTGAGCTTGTTGATATTCTTGAGAATCAAATAGCTCATATTCTCTATTGTATCAAGCAACTTGTTAGGTGAAATGCCACTTTGTCTGATTCCTAAAGTGATGTAAGAATGGCCCAGCATTACTAAATTTACTGTTGGCATTGTATTGCCTTCCTATTTTACTAGAATATCTTTTTTTTTTTTTTTTTTTTTTTTTAAAGAATATCTTAAATAGAAAGACAAAGATGCTGGTGATTTTGTTTAACTTTGGTAGAACAAAGGCCTGAGAATTCAGATGGATTTGATTTCAGTTTCTCCACAAACAGACCTACACTCAGAATGTAATGGTTAGAAGTTTGTTAAGTAGGGAAATTTATTCTTACCTGTTTCACTCTGGATTAATTTTATCCAGACTTTTTCTACTAAAATTTGCTTTCTTAGCATAAGTTTCAAACCTGACATATAGTGACCAAGGTAGGATTGTGTAGCTGGAACTAATAAAGAGAAATATGGCCCTTCTTAACAATTTATTGGATTTCTCTTTTCTTCTAAAGCTCTTTTCTAGTGCTAAAGATTCTTTCTTTATTGTTTATTGGGACATTCATATACATCTTTATGGTAGGTATTTCTCAGTTGTTTTATGTTTATGTTTAAGGATTTATGAACTTGGTAGGAGTTGGAGCAACATTTCTGGCAGTATACGTGTTGCAATTAAGGCTTCGCTTTTTACCTACTGTTCTATGAACTTGGGGGGAAATGACTGTAATGTTAACATCATTCATTTGATTGATGTTAACATGAGAATGATAAATACCAATTTCTGATATTTGATAGGAATCTGCCGAATATTGCTAATGTTACAATGAGACACCTTTGGTCTTTAGAGAGAGAAGAAAGTTGTTCTGATGAACTCTTTGGGGAAAAAAACCCAACTTAATACTCACCAATTAAATAAAATTTTACTTGGAAAAAAGAATAAAATTTTACGTGAGAAGCGAAATTCTATTCAGAAGTTCTACCCTAAATAAACAGCTTCTGTAAAATGTGGTAGGCTTCTTTAAGGGTGGGGAAAGGTGGTAATTGAGTTCTTTAAATAGCAGTCAAGTCCTATGCCTTCTAGCTTTTGACTTTCATTGTTCAACTGTGACATGTTAGCTGTCTGAAAGATTCAAACATGAATATTCAGGTTATAGAACAAATGAATCAGGTCTTAATTGTTTTATGCAACTAGTATTGATTGAGCTCTGCTGTGTATCTAGCCCTGTGCTAAGTAAATTGTATTTATGGTCACTTAGAACCTTATCAGAGGTAGATTTTTCTCATCTGTCTCCTGGTGGTCTTATTCTTATATTTCTTTATTGTATATATATCCTTATTCATTTGAGGTTCCTGACGTGACTTAAACTATTACCACCAAATTTTTACCAGGCTCTTTGGCTAGAACTCTATTCTAAACCTCTCTTTAATCTCCTCTTTTGGTAAGCTGAGCTCAACAAGATAAAATCTCAGAAACTTCTCTTTCTTATTCAATATCCAGAGTAGAGCATTTCTCTCTCTCTCTCTCTCTCTCTTCTTTCTCTCTCTCTCTCTCTTTTTTAATAAAGATTTTATTTATTTATTCATGAGAGACACACAGAGAGAGAGGCAGAGACACAGGCAGAGGGGGAAGCAGGCTCCATGCAGGGAGCCGGATATGGGACTTGATCCCAGGACTCCAGGATCAGGCCCTGGGCCTTAGGCAGACGCTCAACTGCTGAGCCACTCAGGGGTTCCTGAGAGCAGAGCATTTCTCAAAGAGCTCTTCAGGTTTCCCTTTTTTCTGCCTACATGTCAGCTCAGCTCTTACGGGGGTCAGAGTTCCTCCCAGATTAAGACAGCTTTCTCTTTCTCAGTGAGTAGTTCCATTTGTCTCTAGCCAAATACAGCAACATTTGACATGTTTTTTTAGATCCATGATCATCCTAGCTATTCTTTTCTAGGTATATCTCAGTTTTATAAATTAAGAACTATGATATGCCAAACTGAAACAGATCCAGATATGGTTGCACCATGGTCAGTTCAGAATGGATTCCTTTTATCTTGATTCTGGCTGCTATGCATTTAATATAGCCTCAAAATCTTTAGTTTCTTGTTTTGTTTGTAGTGTACTGACTCATTGAACTCATAATTTATCAAAAAGTTAAAAGTTTTTAGGCATTTTTTACATGAATTTGCTACTTACACAATTAGTTTACTTAATCTGAGAGTAGATTTTTGCAGTTACTCAATGGAGAGAACATTAATTACATTAATTCTTTTGTCCAAAGTTTCTTTATTAAGTGCTTACTATATATTAAGCTCTGTATTAGATGTTTGAAGTAGAGATGAGTAAGATATGAATGTCAAGTTTCTATGTAACCTGACCTGGAGTTAACCTGGCCTTTTTATTCTGGTTAAGGACATTTAAGAAAGCCCTTAGGCACCTCAGAGCTTCATGGTATCTGGTTTGTAGGAGACTTGAATCAAATGCTTGTGGGATAAATGAATACATTACTGATAGCCAAATGGGAAGACTAACGAAAAAGGAGTAGGTTGTACTTTGAGAGCTTTGAGGAATCAAGTCATTCTGAAATTGTTAGTTGTAAGATACACTAGTATATCTCTCAAAGCTAGAATCTCATCTATAAATCTATCCTGTATATATTGTTTCTTTTCCTAAAAATATTGATTGAGGTGGAGGGGAAAAAGTATCCAGAATGCTAGGAGTCATTTAAGGACTGTTAGAACCAAAAAAAGCCTAAATAAGACATCTTGACCTAATTGAAGTTTTTTGAAGTAGATCCCTAAACTGCCTTCATTGACTGTGACTTTAGTCATGGCTTTACATCTTTTTGTTTACCTTATTTTCCTGTGTGGTACAAGTTTCAGAGTTCATAACTAGTGAAGGGAAGAGATTTTATGACTGTTTTATCATCATGGTGGGATAATCCTTTGTATCATTATTTTTTTAAGAGTGAAATTATGTTGGGGCATCTGGATGGTGAAGTTTGTTGAGCGTCTGATTCTTGGTTTCAGCTCAGGTTGTGATCTCAGGGTAGTGAGATCCAGCCCTGTGTCAGGCTCTGCACTCAGGCAGAGTCTGCTTGAGACTCTCTCCTCTTTACCTTTTGCCCCTCCCCACTGTGCTCTCTATCTAAAACCTTTTTTTTAAAGGAAATTATATTTAAAAGCCTTATAAGGTGATATGCTCAGTCACCTTATTTTCTCCCTTCCCCACATTTCTCAAATTGACAAATTATGGTTCCTCTTGCCATTACACACACACTCACACTTGCTTACTTGACATGGTTTCTTTATATGGTTGATTTTTAGGGGGAACTCGCTCAGTTTTCCAAGTACTCAAGATGAAGAAGAGAAGGAAAAATTGGAAGGTGAACAAAGGACCAGGCAGAGTCAACAGCCTGTGAAGCCCAGTTGTCCTGTCAAAGACCCTCCTTCTCCTATCTCCCAGCAGGTGGCCACACAGGGGCCATCCAGTCCTCAAGGGGAAGCAATGGAGACAGATGTGCTAGAAGGCCAGAAAGAAGGACAGAATACCAATCAGGAAAAACCTAGTAATGCCTTGATTGAGAGACCCAGCCAAAATAACATAGGAATCCAGACCATAGAACGTTCCCTGTGGGTCCCAGAAACTGTGTCAGCAGCAACCCAGACTGTAAAGAATGTGTGTGAACAGGGGACCAGTACGGTGGACCAGAATTCTGGAAAACAAGATGCCACAGTTCAGACTGAGAGGGGGAGTGGTGAAAAACCAGTCAGTGCTCCTGGGGATGATACAGAGTCGCTCCATAGCCAGGTGAGAGAATGTATAGGGTATCTTAGGGCCCTGTTTTTGACCTTAAGGATTCCTGGAGAATTTAAGTTGTGGTACTTGTACCTAATGGTAATTCTTAACAGTGTTGTATAGACCAGTCATTCAAAACAAAAACAATTTTTCTAGGCTAGAGATAGGGTAGTGCAAATTATGGGTAGCTATAGCCAGTAGAGTCTTTTAGGAAAAATGAAGTAGTGCTGGAATTTGTCAAGTTCTTAGTGGAAGAGAAAGCCAGGAATATAGTCTGGGCCCTATAATATTCTCCATTTAATCTTTTCCTTCTGCCACTATTTTTCATCCTCTGTTATGAGCATCATAGCTTATTGCTTCCCTCTCGAGTCTGTTTCACCAAGGTTCCCAGGAACTGAGAGAGTATGAAGCAGAGGAGAAGGCAAAGAGAAGCGTGAAAGATAGTGTACCACTGTATAGAAACAACAGTAAGAGGAATAGAGAAAGAAAGGAGGAAGTCCTTAGGTCACTAGGACTGCAGAAAGAGGCTACAGCTAGACATAATGGGAGGAAAAGGATTGGGGCTAATGGAAATAAGGCTGGAGGAGCAACAGGTTCTTGGGAATAGAATAGGGAAGTGTAGGTAGTAAAAACTGAGTGGGTAAGAAGTGGTGGTAGAAGTGTACATATTAACAAATAAAAGGAAGTTCATAAAATTTCGGCAGTTGGATTCCATGGCAGGGAAAATTTGGAAGTTACTAATAGTAGTTAAATTGTCTTTGCAGTTGTTCTGGTAGATTATCTTCAGTTGGTATCTTTCTAGGAAAGCTTCAGTAGTGATGTACCTCTTGTTTTAATTGTCCAAGTTGTTTGTTTTATAAAGATAAAATAATATAGTTCCTCATTATTGAACACCTAGAGTTTATCAGCATTGTGCTCAAGACAGCCCATGAGGTTGGTATTATTATTCCCATTTCACAGGTAAAGAAACCAAGCTGAAGAGAGGTTAAGTAACTTGCCCAAAATTTTGCCATCAGTAGGTGGCAGAACTGGAATTTGAACTCAGCATGTCTGACTTCAGAATCGGTATTCTTTTCATTCTGCTATGTTGATTTTCTATTTATTAATCATGGCCTGTGTAGTCTTGTTCTGTTTATCCATTCCTCTCCAGGAACTCCAGAAATTGTTAATATTATTAGCCTTTTAAGGTAACATAGTCTATGAGACCTAAGGCGTAATCATTTTGTACAGATGAAAACTAGCATAGCCTTTTGAATGTAGGGGTTATAGTAGACCAGACCCCATTTTCCATCTGCTTTTACTCCTTTTTCTTTTTTCTTTTTTTAAGATTTATTTATTCATGAGAGACACAGGGAGAGAGAGAGAGGCAGAGACACAGGCAGAGGGAGAAGCAGGCTCCATGCAGGGAGCCCGACGTGGGACGTGATCCCAGGTCCCCAGGATCAGACCCTGGGCTGAAGGCGGCGCTAAACTGCTGAGCCACCCTAGCTGCCCTGCTTTTACTCTTAAAGTGTTTGCATTCTGCTACATAATAATTTGGTTTCCCTGCCTTCATAAAAAGAGTTAAACTTGATCCTAAAGATAGCAATCTTGTTGAAGCCACTAGATTATATTTTCCTTTCTTCCTCTGTAAAATAGGGAAACAATCTCTGCTCCTATCTCATTATAATGATAGCAGGAGCCAGTGAGCCAGAGTGCTTAGGCCTAGGCTTTGGAGGCAGATCACTTCATTTGGGGATATTGTGAGGATTAAATGAGATAAAGCATGTAAAGCCCTTAGCACTGGGCCTGGCACATAGTTAATGCTAAATATATGTTGGCTGCTGTTGCTACCTATTGATTATTATTTTAAATACTGTGATGTGATGATACTATACTACTACTGTGTCATACAGAGTGAATATAACATATTTAAGAGCTAATTGCTCCTGTTAAAGAAAGGTGCTAGAAAAATCTAGGTGGTGCATAGGTGTAGTTTCACTTGGGAAAGATGAAAAATTCTGGAGGTGGATATGGTGATGTTTGCTGGTGTGAATGTACTTAATGTCATAAACTGCATATTTAAAAATGGTTACAATGGTAAATTTTATGTATAAACTTTACAAAAAAATTATAGATGGGAGGGGATCCCTGGGTGGCTCAGTGGTTTAATGCCTGCCTTTGGCCCTGGGCATGATCCTGGAGTCCCGGGACTGAGTCCCGCGTCAGGCTCCCGGCCTGGAGCCTACTTCTCCTTCTGCCTGTGTCTCTGCCCCTCTCTCCCTCTCTCTTTCTCTCTATGTCTGTCATGAATGAGTAAATAAAATCTTTAAAAAATATATATAGATGGGGTGGTACAGTAACAAATTGGGATTGCTGTGCTGTCTTTTGAAGAATGATTGGAAAATGAGGAAGGCTCTGTGGAGGTTTTCCAAGTGCCAGTGCTTTTGTATCCAGTGCTGGAGAAAAGCATAGGCAGTCTATCTTTGACATTCCTTAAAATTTCACTTCTGTATCCAGTGTGCCTGGGGCCAGGCTTTTAATGAAGGGAAAGTTTAGTTTTGTTTTCATTTTGTTATCTTCTTTTCTAATGACAAGACCCTTAAGTTATTTATCTTACAAAGACTTCTTTTCAGGAGACTATTTGAAGAGCGAGTAAGCATAGCTTCTTTTTATCTGTCCCCTTTCCTTTCTTTCCTTTCATATTCTATCAGACATGTTTATTTAAGTGTCTCTCTTGAAGTCTGGCTGTTGTAGTGGAAGAATGCAGGGAGTCTTCTTGAGAAGTCTGAATACAAGGAGTGTTTATGTATTCCTGAAACCTTTTAGACCTTTATGATCCAGAACCTTGGCTCTGTGTGTGTAGGCAGGAAATCCAGGCTGTCATGGTTCTGGGGCACCCTAATGATTGAGGTGTGACAGACCAATACTCTAAACACTCATTAATCAGAGTTGTATATACGAAAGTATTTTAAGGAATTGGTTTAGTTTCCATGCTTTTTATTTTGTCTATTCAGATAATCTAAATACCCATTTTAGTAGATAATTCATCCCTAAAATGGAGTTGGAGTGGGAATTACTCAGGTAAATTATTGAAAGCTTTAGGTAAATCACTACCACATTAGTCAGTAAAAACCCGGGATCATCATTGCAGTGGTATATATAGTTCTTTGGAAAGACTTGGATCCCTTGACACTGACTACTAAAAGAAACATCAGTCTATTATGGGAAAAGTAAGGTGGGAGAAAAATGTGCGTTTTCTCCTCCTCAGAATTACAGAGCCAGTGGGGTAAGGGGGAGTGCATGGATGCTGTTAAATGTGGTATGTGTATTATGAGAAAACATGTATGTAACAGTTGGCATAAAAATATAGGGTTTATTTAAGCTATTTAACTGATTATGGTACAAGTAAATACAAATCCTGATTTACTTTTTCTGTTTTGGACACTAGCTTGGCTCTTAAGTTATAATCTATTATTTGGAATAGATTAAATATTTCATATTTAATTCTGAGAGAAACCTGTGCTATCTAGTTCTTGACATAAATAAACTTTAGTTTTGACTTTACTAATGCAATAAAAACTGCACTGAGGGAGGTGGGGTAATTGGATGATGCGCTTTAAGGAGGGCACATGATGTGATGAGCACTGGGTGTTCTATGCAGCTGATAAATTATGAACACTACATCTGAAACTAATGATATATGTTGGCTAATCAAATTAGAAAAAAAAAGAAATACAAAAAAAAAAGACTGTACTGAGATTAACAGATAGATACTCTGCTTTTATATAAAGTTCTAAGGAATTGCCTTCCTTTTTTTTTTAAAGAGATGTTGCAAGTATATGTTTGAATACTGATTGACAAGTCATCATCAAAATCAGAAGGATTATAATGTAACATGTACTTTTAGGGGAATCAGTTTCACTTAAATATCCTAGGTATAAGTGCTAGATGTTATGATTTTGATTTAGACAGAAATAGATCATTTTAAGTGATAAACTGATACAAACTCTTCCTAGCCTCTGGCTGTATAGCTCCTCCATCCCTGTTCTTCTCTATAGGTGAGTAAAAAACAAAATAACTGGAAAATTCCATCACACTAGATTCATGGAACCTCTGAACAGTACTCATCATGAAGAAGTTGATTTACAATTTTGCCATTTTGCAGTGAGACCCATGCTTGTGTTCTCTATTTTCTGTCACAGGGAGAGGAAGAGTTTGATATGCCTCAGCCCCCACATGGCCATGTCTTGCATCGCCACATGAGAACAATCCGTGAGGTTCGCACACTTGTCACTCGTGTCATCACAGATGTATATTATGTGGATGGAACAGAAGTAGAGAGAAAAGTAACTGAGGTAATACATACTTTGGGTCTATGTGGCAAATTCTGTAGAAAAATTTTCCTGGCTCTCCACTTCCACTCCTACCTGCTTTTCTTGTACAACTAGCTTGTTTTCTTTCCTCTTGTTAGAAAGGTGGAAGAACTTGGTGAGAGTCTTGAATTCTCTGTTTTTCCAAACCATGAGTTTACTGCTTGACCTTTGACCAGTTATTTAACGAGTCTTGTCATGGTTTCAGTTTTTGTAAAGAACAGATTGATGAATCTCTGTAAATCTCTGTCATGTATTTTTAATCCTTGGAAATTCTAATGAGGTTTAGAACTTCCTGCCTCACCCCATCTGTTTTCTCACTCTTTTTTATGTTTACTCATTGTGTCCTTTCTTGGTCTCCATCCGTGTGTGGTTATAGAGTTGCTGGTAGGAGATGCACCTTTATTTCTTAGTAGGATTCATTATGGATTCATTCCCAATATTGGCAAAATATTGGCATTTATTCATTGTTATATTGGACAGTGTTATATTCTGACTTTGTTTAGTCTCATACTGGTTGAAATCAGACAGATTTTCTAGAATTAAAGGTTTGGCACCATTCTTGGTACATATAGTAATTTTTGGGAACCATTTTATTAATTGGTAAGAGGTGCAGCTACTTCCTTCCTTTTTTACTCAGGCACTTAAAAAAAATCTGCCAGCTAGCCATATAGGAAGTTGAACTGAGGGAGAATTAAACTCTGGTATATAGTTTTATTAAATGGAACATATTATTGTTGTTCATTAATGGGCCCCTGTGGCCCTTGTATCAGAAAGCATTTGACGTTAGTTTGAGAAATTGTCTTGTATTCTTTATTTATTGTACACCAAAATCCCAGATGTTAATTCATCTTCAATTTTATGTTTGTGGAATTTTTTTCAGTGTTACTGCTATTTTGGAAAAATTGGGAACTTACAACAGCTTTAGAAAAGCAATTTGCTTTCATGAATAGTTATTGTAACTGTTGTAATCTAAAGTGTTATACATGTGACTTAATTTATCATTTGATGTGATGCTTTCTAAAGTGTATTTCCAGAAACAGTGGGTCCTTTAAATACTCTGAAGGGTTAAAATACTCCATAAAAAAGACTCCTGTTCTCTAGGAGCTTATACTTGATGTGAAACAAATCCAAAACTTGTTGGTTGCTGTCATAGAGGATGGAAAGATGTGTTAGAAAGAGGGGACAGAACCTACCGGCTTACCTGAAGGTGTGGCTAGAAGACTTCACAGAAGATGTAGTGCTCAAATGTGTGGCAGATTATTTTGAGGGGTGGGGGAAAGGACATTACAGGCAGAATGAAAAGTTACGTAAGTATGTAGGTAGCAGGGCATGCTTAATGAACATTTAGAATCTCAATATGATACTAACAGTAGGATAGGAAATGGTAGGAGAGGATGCCATTGAGGTTGGTAAAGGGCTAAAGTGTAAGGGCTTTGTATACCATAGAAAAAAATTTAGATTTTTATCTCTTTTAAAAAGCTTTTATTTATTTATTTGAGAGAGAGAGGGAGAGAGATAGCTACAGAGAGCATGAATTGGGAGGAGAGTGGGCATGAATTGGGAGTCAGGCTCCTGCTTGGCAGAAGCCTGACTCAGAGCTCAGTCCCAGAACCCTAGGATCATGACCTTCTGCTCAGATTGTGATCCTAAAGTCCTGGGATCTAGCTCTGAGCTGAAGGCAGGTGCCCAACTGAGCCACACAGGTGCCCCTAGATTTTTTTTATCTTTGGTGTGGAGAATTTAAAGAATTTTGGAGAGGGATGCCTGGGTGGCTCAGTGGTTGAGTGTCTGCCTTTGGCTAAGGGTGTGATCTCGGGTTCCCAGGATTGAGTCCCACATCAGCCTCCCTGTGTGGAGCCTGCTCTTCCCTCTGCTTGTGTCTCTGCCTCTCTCCCTCTCTCTGTCTCTAATGAATAAATAAAATCTTAAAAAAATAAAAGAATTTTGGAGAAAGGAGTGACATGCTCAGATTTGCATGTTAGGTCAGATTAGCAGCAGTTTGACCATGAATTGTAATGGGTTGAGGCATAGTTCAGACAAGAGGTAATGAGTGCCAAGTTAGGATAGTGGAAGTATAGGCTGAGAGGAGAGACAAAGATGGAAGAAATACATAGAAGGTGAAATTGGTAGACTCTGGTGAATTCCTAATGTCGGGATCAAGGGAGAAGAAGGAATCTAAGGTGGTGGCTGGGCTTTTTGCTTTTTTCACTGGTTTGAGAGAGAAGATCGTTTGGTAAATAATTACCAAGGGTCTCTTTTGTGGCATGTACTGTGCTGGATTTGGGGGATATACCCAGGAAAGAAGATACTGTTACAGTCTTTGTATTAATAGGGCCTCTGTCATTTGGTAGAAGAGACACACAGAAAAACAAGTAAGCAAATACATTAAAAAGATCATAACAGGCCAACTTGGAGCCTGAGTCGAAGTCATTAACAAGAGCAATGGCTTTGACTGCAGGACAGTTGCAAAGGCAGGTATAGCTGGCTACTGTTCCTGGGGCTTCCTCTGTACTCTCCCACAGAGACATAGCCTGGAATCCCAGCCTTTTAGGCTGGCCATCCCTCTACTCTTTTGCTGTATCCAAGTGAAGAGATTGACATCAGTTCTGGGCTCATAGCACCTGCTTTAGTCAAATGAACTTGGCAGATAATGAGACTTGAATCCAGCTAGAGCAGGCAAGTTGGTGATAGCGATTTGAGAAAGTCATGTTTATCACTGACACCTTTTAGAGGTGGTGCAATTTCTGGTAACCCCAAGGGGCAGATGGCTAAGGTGGAGGAAAAGGTTGATGGTGGTAATTAGATCAGGAACTTAGGAGTTTCGAGATGGGTCATCTGATGGATGTAAGCCATTGAGAATAGTGACAGTACAAGTAGGGATGGGCCAGGAAGGGAGGCTGTGTGAACCAGGGGTTAAGGTGTTTATTCATGAGAGTGAATAAGTGGGAGGATGTTGGTGAGTAACAGGGAGAGGAAAGTTTAACAGAATGGCAAATAATAGTTAAGTAGGACACGAGGTAGGGAGATAGAAATGGTCTGTTAATGGCAGTGGGGAGCAAGGTTACCTCTTATCTCCAAACTCTTGAATTGGGGTTTGGTTGAGAAAAACCAGCCTCCGCAGAGAGCTGTAGGGGATGTGAGATGCAGTGGACATATCCAGGATTCATTCGTCAAAGGCAAGGAAATGGAGAGAGGAAGACATTGTGTTTTGGATGGGTTAAATTTCAGGTGTCCCCTTAGTACATCTAAAGGGAAGAGTTTATTAGGTATTTGTGTCTGGGAGTTTGGAGCTAAGTCATCGTTGTGTTGTTGGTAGAGAGGCAGGAATGAATCTGGTAAGACAGGCCAGAGAAAGCCCAGTAGAGTGAGAAAAGAAATGAGAATAGTCCTGCGAAATGCTATTTCTAAAAGATCAGACCAAGAAAGAGAAACCTAAAAACAAGCACATATAGAAGTAGCCAAAGAGGTGGAATGAAAGTAAAAGTGACTTTGTAGATTTCAAGGGAGAGATTTTCAAGAAGAGAGTGCTCAAAAATAATCATTTAATTATCTTATAGCATAATTAAAATCCAGTACCACCTTTATTTATTTTTTATTGAAATATAGTATATTCCCTGTAGAATGCTCAGGTCTCATACATTCAGTTCAGTGGCTTTTGACAGCTAATTGCATATAGCCACTACTCAGAACAAGATGCAGAACATTTCCATCATTCCAGAAAGTCTCCTCCTTGTTGTCACCTTTCTGACTTGAAATTTCTTGCCATTTCTAGGATTTTTCTTTTTTTTTTTTTTGTATTTTTTTTGTTGGAGTTCGATTTGCCAATATATACTATAACACCCAGTGCTCATCCTGTCAAGTGCCCCCCTCAGTGCCAGTCACCCTGTCTGCCCGCTCCCCCCGCCCACCTCCCTTCCACTACCCCTTGTTAGTTTCCCAGAGTCAGAAGTCTCTCATGTTCTGTCATATTTCTAGGATTTTTCAACCTCCACATTAGCATGATGTCATTGTGGCTTCTTTTAGCTTTTGTATCCATCTCTTTCTTGCAGGAGACTGAAGAGCCAATTGTAGAGTGTCAGGAATGTGAAACCGAAGTTTCCCCTTCACAGACTGGGGGCTCCTCAGGTGACCTGGGGGATATCAGCTCCTTCTCCTCCAAGGCGTCCAGCTTACACCGCACATCAAGTGGGACAAGTCTCTCAGCCATGCACAGCAGTGGCAGCTCAGGGAGAGGAGCCGGACCACTCAAAGGGAAAACCAGCGGGACAGAACCCGCAGATTTTACCTTGCCCAGCTCCCGAGGAGGCCCAGGAAAACTGAGGTGCAGACAGGGTCTCTAGAGAGAAAGAGAGCTACACCAGGGGCAGGGTTGCTGACATTTGGATATCACAGGAAAGAGGAGTCATGGGAAATCCCCCCATCCTCCAACTAGGATAATTCAAATCCTCTTCCTCCCCTTTTGTTCCTCTCCTGTTGGGTTTTGCATGGGAGGTTGGGTGGAGCCCTATGGGAGCTAGATTTCTAGAAAATGTAGAAAAACAGATGAGGGGACTTTGGGAATGCTGGCACATGCTGCTGCCACCCTCATTTTATGTAGCCTACAAGTGTTTTGGGTGGGAGTACAAAAAGTTTAGGGTAGTGACCCCTACTTGATACATCCCTAGCTTTTTGTTATCCTCTGCAGGTGTCTAGATCCTGAAGTGAAAGAGAAGGCAGGGCAGATATGGGTGTGCTGTTTTTGAGGCAGCAGTAGGAAGCTTTGTCAGGAGGGAATCGACTTGCATAGAGGGGGATGTCCTGTACTTACTCTCCTACACTCCCACTCCTTGGCTGGTATTTTTGGTGGTGGGTGTGCGGACCAGTTTCCTGCTGTCCTGGAAGTCTAGCACATGTTGGCCTGGCATGTAGTTTAAAGGCCATGGGGAGACTTTTTGAAGAAAGAATTGGGTAGCAGGTGCTGCCAGACTAACCTGTCTTCATTCTCTAGTCCTAGAAAAGGGGTCAGTCAGACAGGGGCGCCAGTGTGTGAGGAGGATGGTGATGCAGGCCTTGGCATCAGACAGGGAGGGAAGGCTCCAGTCACGCCTCGTGGGCGCGGGCGAAGGGGCCGCCCGCCTTCTCGGACCACTGGAACCAGGTACCCGGGTAGTATGAGATAATTTAGTCTATGACTTGTTTAGAAAAAAAAGGGAGTAGAGAGGAAAGAGGGGAGTAGAGTATGTGGGGTGTCAGGAGGGACAAGAGGGGTCCGTACTGCCTGGGGAGTGGGCAGGGATTAGAGAGGCTACTGAGAGACCAGGCTTATGCCTGTGATGGGGTCCTCCAAGAACGGGCTGAGGAAGACCCATGGAAAAAGGAGTGGGAAAATTGGTATATAAGTACTTTTCTTAATTCTAACTGCCTTTTCCTTGTCTTTTATCTCTTTAGAGAAACAGCTGTTCCTGGCCCCTTGGGCATAGAGGACATCTCACCTAGCATGTCACCAGACGATAAATCCTTCACCCGTATTGTGCCCCGAGTGCCAGACTCCACCAGACGAGCAGACACGGGTGCCGCTGCTTTGCGTCGAAGTGACTCTCCAGAGATTCCTTTCCAGGCTGTCACTGGCCCTTCTGATGGCTTAGATGCCTCCTCTCCAGGGAATAGCTTTGTAGGGCTCCGTGTTGTAGCCAAGTGGTCATCCAATGGCTATTTTTACTCTGGGAAAATCACTCGTGATGTTGGAGCTGGGAAGTATAAATTGCTCTTTGATGATGGGTACGAATGTGATGTTTTGGGCAAAGACATTCTGCTGTGTGACCCCATCCCACTGGATACGGAAGTGACTGCCCTCTCCGAGGATGAGTATTTCAGTGCAGGTAATAAAGGGAGTGGAGTCTATAGGAGACTTACTGTGCCTGGGCCAGTCTTCTCTCTAGTCTGTTGTTACCAAGAGCATGTGTGCCAGCCTAACAGCTCTTCGGGGGTCTCCAAAGCTAGAAATTCCATTCCTACTACACTGATTACTTTCACACTAGCTTTTTTTGTTTTCCTTGTTGCTTATTTTTGAATGAGCTTACTTTGAATAGTACTGTATTTTCAGAAAATATACAGAGTACTGTGCAAAGTACAGAATACTGTAATAGTGTAGAGAGTTCCTGTCCACCTTTCACCCAGCTTCCCAGCTTTCCCTGTTGTTAACATCTTCCATTAGCTGGTATATTTGTCATAACTAAGAAACCAACCTTGACTCCTTACCAACTAACTAAATTCCAGACTTTATTTTGATTTTACCAGCTTTTATACATCCTTTTTCTATTCCAGGGTTCAGTCCATTAAGCCGTCGTATGTCCTTCAATTTCTTTTGATCTCCAACAGTTCTGAATCTTTTCTTGTTTTCCATGATCTTGACAGTTTTGAGGAGTAAACTGGTTAAGTATTTTGTAGCATGTCCCTCAGTTTGGGATGGTCTCGTGTTTTGTTTGATTAGATTGGAGTTAAGGGTTTTGAAAAGAATGTTATAGAGGTAATGTGCTCTTCTTGTTATGTCATATGGGGGAAAGAAGCCTGTGACATCCACAGGACATCATTGGTCACATTAACTTTTATCCCTTAGTTAAAGTGTTTGCCAACACTGTAAAGTTAGTGTTTTTCCCTTTCTGGTATCTGTTTTTTCACCATTGAGACTTACACTTACAGTACCTGCCTTGCTGGGAATCTAGTAGTTGAGTGTGGCAGATATATTGAGATATTTTTGCCTAGGAAGAAGTTGTTAGTACTGTGTTTTTATGCCTACATACCTACCATTTACTGTCTGGTTTGAAAAGTGGTACACCCCCCCACCCTTTTTTTTTTAGGTAGCCAGTTCCCTGTAATGGTGATGGTGAGAGATTTGTTAGGACTGCTTTGTGTACCAGTTCTTTGAATATATTACCTCTTTTCTGTAAGCTAATTTGGACATAAATGTTTGTGGTGAGTTTGTCATTTAGAAACAGCATTTCTGGAGATTGTTTGGAACATAGATCAGGATATAACGGGCAACAAACAGTGCCTCTGAAGTCTCTCAGACTTTCTTGTGATGTGGACTGCTGAGTAATTGTTCTTTGCCCCTTTATTTCATTGTTAAACTTCACCTTCTAGTCCTGGGTAACACTTAGCTCATGTGGCATCAGTTAGTAGTATATGGATTTAGGTCTTTTATGACCTGTGGTTTACATAGTTTGTATCAAATGTATTCATACTTCTTTTCAGGTGTAAAGCTTATCTTGGGTGAATTATGGCATCAAGGAGTGGGTGGAGTCTGTGTGTCTTCATTTACTGAGGCTGTCTACTAATGTCAACATGAGACTGCTTCTATTTCTAATAACTCTTCATCAGTGTGAAGTGTATTCTTGGCGTTGGGCTTCTTTGTACTTTTGAAGGAGGTCTTTGTGATTAGTTTGCTGGTAGAGGTTTAAGCCAGGAGATGAAGAAAGCAAGGGGAAAGGGAGTGATTATGTAGCATAGATAGAACTAAGGCCTGCTTTCACATCTCTTTTTTCTTTCCTTGGTGGCATATGCTCTGGCTTTCTTTTAGCCCTTCATTCAAGCACAGGCTAATGGGGGAGAACAAATGGACCCTTATAAGAATGAAAAGGTATTCATGGTAATGCCTTGTTTTTATGTTATATATGTGTGTTTTGTGTGTGTGTGTGTGTGTGTGTGTGTGTGTGTATACCCGTATATATTGCACACGTGTGTAAATTGTTTATTGATGGATAGAGGGGAAGGAGTATGATCTTTTTCATAGGTTTGGGAATAGGTTTTATGCAAGATCACACAGCTTGGTGGTAGCAGAATTAGACCTAGGCTCAGGTCTCCTGAATTCTAGCCACAGTCTCTTTTATACTCCATGGTGTGTTCCTTATGACCTAAAGACCTTATCTTTAGGTTCTGAATCAGAGCAAGAAGTAGGTAAGATTAGGCAGGAAAGGCAGAATTTATTTATTTTTTCCTTTCTTTGCTCTATATCTCTATTTTGATTTTAGCACACAAACACATGTTCTCTCTTAGAGTGATGTCATCTTTTACCTACAACTTAACTCAAGAATTATGACTCAGCCTCCAAAGAAACCAAGAAGGAAAGGTTTAGTAAATTATGGGATTGTTAGAAACTACATGTCACTTCACTTCAAGAAATAATTGAACAACTAATAACTCATAAAGGCTGGCTTTAGGAAGCTTTATTTTGTAATTTTATAAAGGGTTCCTTCTGTTGAGAAACTTTCCATCTCCCAATTCCAGGGTAGTAGCTACATATATTTATAAGTGGTGCCATTGTCTGGGATTGACAGCTGGCATTTATTTAAGTAGTAACTTCAGTGCACTGTTGGACCTCCTAATGCCCTAACCCAAGCCTGCTGTGCAGAGCCATTTTGAGTGGATGCTGAGCAACGTAAAACAACAGCAGGCTGCTCTTATGTTGTTCCCACCCAGGAGTGGTGAAAGGGCATAGGAAGGAGTCTGGAGAGCTGTACTACAGCATTGAAAAAGAAGGCCAAAGGAAGTGGTACAAGCGGATGGCCGTCATCCTGTCCTTGGAGCAAGGAAACAGATTGAGGGAGCAGTATGGCCTTGGCCCATATGAGGCAGTAACACCCCTCACCAAGGCAGCAGATATCAGCTTGGGTAAGACGTTTACTTCCTGAGAAACTGCCTCCGGGCCCCTGCTCTGTGGTGGGAGGAGTGAATTCTAGAGCAGTCAGCATGCTTTCCTAAATCTTACTCTTCCTGTGTGGTGCTGTGAGATGCTGATGAGCCGCCATGTTCTGGAGCCACTGCCTATCTCTGTTTCCTCCCTGGGACCAGTTAAGTTAGTAAATCCTTAGATTCTTCTGGCCTCCTCGGTTCTGCAGGGTCCAGACATATTTCAGTCATGATTGAGACTGAAACAAAAAAGATGGTAGCTTTCAAAGAGGTTTCTTGTCCCTACGAGAGGTGGGGGGAAAGGGTGTGGTGCTCTCTAACTTGGAGAGTTCTGCCTGGCTTCTTGGAGTCCAGGACCTCAGACCATAGGAGTTGACCAACCTTTGGCTTATCCTATTGTAGACAATTTGGTGGAAGGGAAACGGAAACGGCGCAGCAATGTCAGCTCCCCGGCCACCCCTACTGCCTCTAGCAGCAGCAGCACCACCCCTACCCGCAAGACCACAGAAAGCCCTCGTGCCTCCTCGGGAGTTCTCTCAGGCAAAAGAAAACTGATCACTTCTGAAGAGGAACGGTCCCCTGCCAAGCGAGGCCGGAAGTCTGCCACTGTGAAACCTGGTGAGTGCTCCCTTTTGCCTCATTCTCCCTCAGACCACTGTGGAATGTAGGGTTAGCTGCTGGAGAGATGGAACCTGATAATCGGCAATGATTCCTCTTTCCTGGCTACAAAGTTGAGGTCCCACACAAGCCCTCTGCTAACTCCATCCACCTCTACCTATCTCCCAGTAGAGTCCAGTGGAGGTAGATAGGATGCCAGGTCTTGATTGGACACATATATTGACTTTTGTGTAGGTTCTAAGAGGGAAAGAAATACTGAATTTTAAGTAGATTCAAAGTAGGTAAAATTGGTCTTCTATCTCTTCTTTTATGTGACCCCATTTTATACCTCAGCAAGCTCTGATTCCCCCTCTTTTGCGCTAAGGGTCCTCTGGCTCTCCCAGACTTCCTTTTGAAAGCTAGTACCTCAGTCTACATCTCTCCTCCTTGCACTGTTCCCCAACTCCTTTCCAGTCCCTCATGCTTCATATTAACAGGAATTTATCCATCTATTGTTTACTGAGTCTCTACTGTGATCCATTCACAGCTGCTGGGGTAAAGTCTTCAGTGTCTGCCCTCTGAGTCTGAGTACAGCAAACTGAAGGAGTTCATCGATTTTTACATTGCCCTGGCCCCAGAGCTGCTTTTGTTAACTGCGTCTTTGGGTTGTGTCATCTCCATATCTAACGAACACTTTTGTGTTCAGGTTATGTGATGGAACTAAGTGCTTCATAAGTATTACCTCAAATAATCCCTGTGAGGTATAGATGCTAGAATTCAGTTTTCAGTTGAATCTGAGGCACGGAAAGGTTGGCTAACTTTCCCAAGGTGACATAGTAATCCAGAATTCACATGCAGGCAGTTTGACTTTGAAGTCCAGGCTTATGCATACTACATCAGACTGTTCTCCTCCTGCTGGTTTTGTTTTAGGGAGGCATGACCTGTCTGTCATCTTAGCCTCCTAATGAGGCTATGATTCCGCTTCTCCAAATCAGGTATTTGTTTTCTTCTTGAGGACTTATTGGGGCACTCCTAGCATGGGTGTTCTGGGAGTCCTGGGCCGGCTGGTTCACTTACCCACCCCCAGGGGTTGGAAACTGGGACAGTTGAAACAGGCTGTTTTCATGTGGTTCAGTCAACATGTGAGAACACTTTATTATCAAGTATTCTGTGCACCATTCTGGTGAGGGTCAGGGATGGGGTGGGAGTATCTGCCTGGGACATTTCTTGGTAATAAAAAAGTTGGCTTTTTATTGTTTGCTTTTAAGGGCTATTTCAAAATATCACATATCCTGGGGAAATCTGAGCACTGGGCAGAGAAAGTGGGCTGAAGATTTCCAAATATCTCTCACTCTTACCTAAGCTTTGTATTAGAACCACCACTTTCTTCAGATGATCTCGGAAGTATTTGTTTGGCTGTACAAAAATAATACTATTGATTTTCATTTGTGAAAAAATAATGTATATATCGTCATGATTGTAAAATATAAGTATATCAGATTTTCTCTACTATAAATCGGGTCCTAGGTTATGGACCATAGGAATGGTCTTTGGTCAGTAGCTCAAAAAAGTTGATCAGGACATTGCCTAGCCGTCCTGTCATGCCTAGGCAGCGGTGTGTATCCTCTAGTAACTGTGTCTCTGTCCTTTCCAGGTGCAGTAGGGGCAGGAGAGTTTATGAGCCCCTGTGAGAGTGGAGACAACATGGGTGAACCCTCTGCCCTGGAAGAGCAGAGAGGGCCTTTGCCTCTCAACAAGACCTTGTTTCTGGGCTATGCCTTTCTTCTCACCATGGCCACAACAAGTGACAAGTTGGCCAGCCGCTCCAAACTGGCAGATGGTCCTACAGGAAGCAGTGAGGAAGAGGAGGGTAGGTCCCTAGGAAGCCCTGGCGGCTCTGACACATGGGCGCTTTGTTCCTTTTCATTCACTTTATGAACCTGTAAAGGAAGCAGTGCAGGTAGTATCTGGGATCTTGGTCTGGGAAAATTAACTAGTCCTGCTTTCTAGACCATTTATAGACCATTTCCACAAGAGTCCTCTTAGTGGCTCCTCAAAACAATCTTGTGAGGCAGATGGGAAATAGATCTTATCATCTACTTTACCAAGGAGGAAACAAGCTTGGATAGGTTAAATAATTGCTTTTTGTTTGCTATAATGGTGATAGACTTGGGACTAGAACCCTTGTTTGTTTTACCCTACTACAATCCTCCAAATCAGTTAAGTTTCTGAACACCTACTGCTTTCCCATCTGTATTCTAGAGGCAACTGCTAGAGAAAACCCATGTGGGGGCTAAAGTTCATTCTCTTGAGGTCTGAGCGTAAGATTAAGAATATAGGGTGCTCAGGGCCCCAGGGTATTGTAGAGAAATAGCTTCTAAGCTTCTCTTGTATCTCTCTTCAACCTAAAACTACATCTATATATTGCATTTCTATATTGTCTGTTACCTTGGGATTGAGTCAAAGCTGTAGTGCGGAGAGATAAAAATTGTTTCAGCTGTCTAAAGAGTGTGATCTAGGAGATAAAATGGGCAGAAGCAAATGTATACACTATAAGTGACTCACAGCATCCAGATGTGTCTGAACACTTAAGGTCAGATGGGATGATGTTCTGCAGATTAGAGTTGACTCTTAAGGAATTGAATTAACAGGATTATCATAACAGAGCATCACTGAAGATTTGTGATGGTTGGCATTTCAGTGTGTGGATGACTCTTTGCTCACTACCCAAAACTGTATCTGACCAACTGTAGCCATGTGGACATTGGTACAGGGACATGGGAAGGATGGTCGGGGAGTTGTAGTTAGGGTTTGTGGTATTTGGAAGGTACATAGAGTCATCGGTTGAGCCGCTCTAGGGTGTAGGAGCAGGTGTGGCAATGTGTGGAGTTTCAAGGTTAGGTGTGTACCCAATCTTGTCTGTCAGAATTCAGATAGGTTTCATTGGAGAGAAGGTGTATGAAGAGTTTCCTAGCCAAGACCGTAGTTTTACTTTGATCTTAATGAGTCCCTTGAAGATTGTGTGAGATGTGTTGTGGCATCAAAACAGTTTGTGGTCTTGTGTTTTCTTTTGCTTTTATGGTGTTGCTAGACTCTGGACCTTCTTTTCTAGCCCTTCCCTAGACCAGGGCTTCACAAGGCAACTCTATAGGTGTTTTATTTGTGGGTTGGTACAGCATGGTCAAGAAAGCCAGCTATGGTATGAGATGCAGTTCCTTAAATATCTGTGACCCTGTGTGTGATTACTAAACTCTACTCATAAAAATTCTTTCCATTATTGATACATCAAATGTTTTTAATTCCAGCCTTATAACCGAGAGTGGGGGCGGGGGGAATGTAGGCCTTGTCTAAATGAGTAAATTGGACATTTTTCAGAGATTTCCAGGTTTCTTGTGGAAAGTGTGGTTATACTGAACAGTCTGCTTTATGTTGCTCCTTCATCATTGGACATTGCCCAACAGTACCAGAATCCTTGATATTTTTGGCATGTAGGATGTTGAGAGGTCCCTCAAGAAGCCTGAAGACATTTGTACTTAAACAGTCTTCTAACAGAATATCAACAGTTTTAAAGAAACTATGTGATATGACTTGTAGAGAAATGGAAATCTCTTAGATGCTAGTTTAGATCAGGAGCTCATAAATATTTGAATCTGTTTAATGAGACATATTTATTAGTGAATTAAGAATATGGCACCTGGTGTTGTTAGGAGGCACACCATTAGGGACCCATCAACCATGGGGATTGACTCTGGAGTTGGGTTCTTTTAGTACCTTCATCCTTGATGTAGATGATGGAATTAAAAATCTGTTCATTTTAGCCTCTGGTGGGGCAGGGCCACTCTTAAGTCACAAATAAATTAAATCGAAGATGGGGAAAAAATAGAGTAGACAACTACTGCCTTGGTGGGGTAATAGTTGATTACACAGAAGCAAGGAAATATAATTGGGGATTAAAATCTAAATGTTAAGACTAGAAACCGACCTGTATTAAGCAGACATAAAATAGAAGTCTTGGGAAAAAGAAAGGACCATGAGAGGCCTTGGCAGTGACTCAGCAGTAGAGTGTTGGTACTGAAAATTGTGATGAGGTATATTGAGATGGATCAACAGGATGCAGTGACAACACTGAGACATAGTCCTGGTATATTCTGAGTTTTTTTTTTTTTTTTTTACAACCATTTAGGGTTTGCAGTTTGAGCTCTCATTTTAAGAGGGACATGGAGAATGCTTAGTCAAGAAAAGAGCAATGAAGGTGAATGGGCTGGCCAGTCAGACCTAACCCAAGGCGTAGAGGCCTGAGTGTGGGGCATCAGCAGTCCCGAGCAGCTCCAGCAGGCAGGGAGGACACCACAGGGCTGGCCTCTCTGCAGGGGGTCTGCTGTGCCAGCCTTCACCACTGGGCATAAGGGGGAAGGGGCGTGGTCCTGGCGCTGAACTCTTATGAATTTGGTTGGGTTTTATTATTTGTGATAAATTCACTAGAACTTAATTTCTCAGAAATCATAATTAACTAAAATCTCTAATGTCTTGCTTTTTTCTTTTCTTTTTTTAATGTGTTATTTATATATGAGAGGAGCAGATATTTGGTCAAAAGAAGCTATTTCTAATTGCCTAGGGTCATTACAGCTTCAGCTTCATCTCTCATAACTTCTACTTCACCCTCAAGGCTGTAATGCAGTCATTGATGTTCAGTGTCCTGAGGTACTTCAAGATCATCAAAGGTAGATAGTTTTCAATAAAAAGGTTGAAATAGGATTTTACTGGCTAACCTTCACTTAATCAGTTACATTTTAGAAATCCCACTTTGAGCATTCTGGTTCATCAAAGTTTTAGTGTATAGGGGGTGAAAATGCTGATGAAGGGGAAATTTGAAGGCTTTGTTAGAAAAAGTGCTAATCAGTTATTCGTCTCCACAGCAGGCAGAATTGGAGGAAATGGGCTTAGTTTGCAGGAGAGATTTAGGGTAGACATAAGGAACAGCTTCCTGCTGGTAAGGGTTACTCAAACTAGAATACCTCACCATGGGAACTGCTTGTGTGTCCATCCCTGTTAACAGTCCCATGACTCAGTACAGAAACCTTTGATGTTTTTAGGTCTAGGACCTATCCCATTTCTCATCTTCGCCCACCCCTTCTACTTTTGTCCTTTCTTTTGGCAGCATTTTATAGTCCTCACAACGTAGCTCTTTCTGACCCATGGGAAAGCCCTTGTCCTATCTGTCTTTGGGATATAGTGCTATGGAGATAACGGGGGGGGAGTGTAAGAGAGAGCAGTAAGAAGCAGGCTTAAAGTAGCAAATAAGAAACTAATTGGTAATTATGATCCTGGTTGTCTCTTCTTTTAAATAGAATTTTTAGAAATTCCTCCTTTCAACAAGCAGTATACAGAATCCCAGCTTCGAGCAGGAGCTGGCTATATTCTTGAAGACTTCAATGAAGCCCAGGTGAGGCGTTTCTTTGTGTAGCTTCCCAGAGGGGCAGTGATGAGATGAGCCTGAGAGGGAGGGGTGAGGAGGCTGGGTACACCAAGTAAACAGTTCAGGAACTGGGGAAACTGCCACAGGGTTGTTGAATGAAATAGAATTTTTACTTGTGTGTAAGGAAGAGAAGTTAGAACCTTTGTCTGTTAAAGGCTGTGGTTCTGTTTTTGGGACAAAAGCAGATTCAAATCTGTGTTTATTTATTTATTTTTTTAAAAATTTTTTTATTTATTTATGATAGTCACACAGAGAGAGAGAGAGAGAGGTGCAGAGACATAGGCAGAGGGAGAAGCAGGCTCCATGCACCAGGAGCCCGATATGGGATTCGATCCCGGGTCTCCAGGATCGCGCCCTGGGCCAAAGGCAGGCGCTAAACCACTGCGCCACCCAGGGATCCCTTTTTTTTTTTTTTTTAATTTTTTTATTTATCAAATCTGTGTTTAATAGAAATCCCTATGACAGTGTTGCTGATTCTCAGCCTGGAAGGTTGAATACCTGGGATTGTGTTGTCCCTTGAGGGTTTAGGCCCTCAGAAACCTGGAGGTGAGGCGGGAGAGTACCTAGGGAAGCCCTTTGGACCTTTTATTGAGAAAGCAAGCTTTGGGCAGAAGGATAGGCTCAACCACATTTTAGGTAGTATTTGAAAGTATTCAGATCTGTTCTCTGACTCAGGGCTGCTTTTCAGGGGCTTTCTATAGAAGTCACCAGACCTATTGGTTTTTTTCCTTTTCTTCCAGTGTAACACAGCCTACCAGTGTCTCCTAATTGCGGATCAGCATTGTCGGACCCGGAAGTATTTCCTGTGCCTTGCCAGTGGGATTCCTTGTGTGTCTCATGTCTGGGTCCATGATAGTTGCCATGCCAACCAGCTCCAGAATTACCGCAATTATTTGTTGCCTGCAGGGTACAGCCTTGAGGAGCAAAGAATTCTGGATTGGTGAGTATTTGGAGCCCATCTAGGATGACAGGCAGGAAGATAGCAAGCTTTTGGAGGGGAGAATCTAGATAAGAGAGTATTTCTAGAAACTAGAATCCTCATAGGATAAATTAGAGAATTCGAGTGAATTCATTTGATCAGTTCATCTACTTTGTCCCTGAGGGATCCTGGTTAAGGACCGTTAGAAAATGTGTGACGATTTCCTTGTAGGTTCAGTATTCTCACCGTCTGAGGTTATTAGGGGACTAAGTTTGAAGCAAGGTAGTTTATTCTCAGCCCCAGGACAGACCTGGACAGCAGAAGGGTTGGATTTAGAAGGCCAGGGTCCCAGAGAATACACATGATTCACAGAAGAAGAGAAGGGGAGTGGTAGCCTAATGAAGGACTTCTGAAAACATTCACATGTACCCAAGTCCCTTTGCAGAAGGGCTCTTGTTGGGTGTAATCTGTCATGCTAAGGTCTTTTCCAATCCCAAGGTGCTGTGTCTCTTGACTCCTTTGTAGGCAACCCCGTGAAAACCCTTTCCACAATCTGAAGGTACTCTTGGTGTCAGACCAACAGCAGAACTTCCTGGAGCTCTGGTCTGAGATCCTCATGACCGGGGGGGCAGCCTCTGTGAAGCAGCACCATTCAAGTGCCCATAACAAAGGTACCTGGAAAGTGTGTGTGGTGTTATTGCTTCAGGGATGTCCTTAGACCCGTAGGTGTTAGGCCTTGTGGTCTGATAGGCTGACCTTCTCTGCCTAAGAGAAGAAAGGTACTACCTTCAAGAAGTGAGCCACTAGGAGTGAGGCACTGGGCTGTTGATGCTTCTACGGGTGTCCAGTGTGTATCTGTAAATATTTGTACAAGGTTAGCATATAGTGATGGTAACTTCACTTTTGGTTGTGATCAGTAACTCTTTGACAAAAAGACTGGAGTTTGGGCCCAATGCACCATCCTGGCTAGGAAGCACATCTTTTTTAATGGAAGGCTAAATGGGAGTCTCCTTTCCTCACTCACCTTCCCCTGCTTCCTGCAGATATTGCTTTAGGGGTATTTGACGTGGTGGTGACGGATCCCTCATGCCCAGCCTCGGTGCTGAAGTGTGCTGAAGCATTGCAGCTGCCTGTGGTGTCACAAGAGTGGGTGATCCAGTGCCTCATTGTTGGGGAGAGAATTGGATTCAAGCAGCATCCAAAATACAAACATGATTATGTTTCTCACTAATACTTGGTCTTAACTGATTTTATTCCCTGCTGTTGTGGAGATTGTGTTTTAACCAGGTTTTAAATGTGTCTTGTGTGTAACTGGATTCCTTGCATGGATCTTGTATATAGTTTTATTTGCTGGACTTTTATGATAAAATAAATGTTGAATCTCTTTGGTTGTAGTAACTGGGATTTCTTCATCCATTTCTTTGAACTTAATCGCAGAACAAATAGCAAAACAAAAAATAGTACCTTCTCTGTGGTTTTCAATAGGCTTGTTCATAGTAGGACAGCTAGCCAAGAAAAATAGGAAAATTAAAAATTTTTTTCCTGTGGCATCTTTGTCAAAGGGTGATCCTGGGCTGTCTGAAATTCAGTACTTCTAAAAATCTGATTTTATAGTAGGCCCTGATCATTAGTTGTAGTAAAGGTTGAATGGAATTGAACACTGTTCTAAGCTTCCTGTCACTTAAGTCTCTTTAGAGAACTAAAAAGGAAAAAGCACCAATTGCTGTGAAAGGGCAGGGACTACAAGCCTGATGGAACGACTTTCTACAAGGAAAAACTTGAGAAACATAGTGACAACACTTGGAAATGTTAGAAGCTCTAACCAGAGATCCAATTTTATAACAGTTATTGCTGTCAGTTACAAGAAGCTATTCCTTCCCTACCCCTAGCATCATCTCTGTTGATGTCCTCTCATTATCTAAAGCAGGAGTTAAAAAGTGTTTGCTACCAATTAGTAAATATCTTAGGCTTTCTGGACCATTTGATGTGTCACAAATACTCCCCTTCGCCATGACAGCATGAAGACAACCATAGATAAGAGGTAAACAGATGAATGTGGCTGGGATCCAGAAAATAAAAAGTTACAAAAACAGGTGGTGGGCCATAATCTCACTTCTCCACAGACAGCAATGGAGGGGGGTCACCTTTAGCACAAAAGGGCAGGAAATAGGACAGATGGAGGACCAGATTCACTGGCTATACTGAGGCCGGAATGCTTCATTCTTTTTCAGTACAAAGGGAGTTGTTTGTACAATGAATATTTATTTTGATTCAGACCAGTATGAACACTAATAATTACAGTAATGGTTGGGCCAGATTAAGGGAACTCCAACTCCTTTGGTTCTTCCAAGAGGGGATAATTAGACCTGCAGTTTTCAATATCTGAAATCTAAGAATTTGACCTCAGCTTTTTTCTTAAGGACCCTTTTTCTTTGTTAAAATACTACTGCTTTAAGTACATTATCAATAGCTAAAATTGCCCTTTTACCACCAGCTTGAGCAATACCTAGGCATATAGTAGGTGCTCAATAAATGGGTGTGTCCAACAGATGTTCTCAGTGTAATGGATCTTGCAAGGTCAGTGGAGAGGGAGCTGGCACTACATATCCTCTATGGTAGGGGAGTTAAGAACTCTAAGGTAGGGTAGACCCTTCCACGTGGGAAGGATCTGTACCCATGAATGTTCAGCAGTAGTAGCTTCTAGGAGGAAAAAGTAGGACCCTCACTCAGTAGGCTGCAAGCATTTGTTGAGTGGCTGAAGAGTAGGATGTTTTAAATCTTCTGTCACAGATTTGGGAACACGGTGAGAGACTGTTGGTTTGTGAACCAGGTATTTTCACATCCCAAAACTAGAAAACAACAACAAAAAAAGAGCCTTATCAAATATGCTTTCCCAAGATTTTCTTCAAAGAAATAGGAATCAGGGCAACCTGTGATCTACGTAGTGTCATCTTCTAAAACTCTTAAGTTTCTTTGACTCTTCCACTAAAGTCGCTTAGGAAAAATCTGCTTGAGGACAATTAGGAGACAGAAAGAACAATAAAGTGCTTTTTAAAAAATAGGACAGACCTCTGAGAAAAGCCAACCACCGCTGAATCTACTGGATTAAAAAGCTAAGAATTAGAAGGGGCGATCACCTTTCCCAAATGCAGAAGCTGGGGGGCCAGTGAGGCAAGGGTGCCTGAGGCTGCACAGCTGGTTAATGTCAGAACTGGGAACCAACTACTGCTCAGTTCTTTCTTCCAGCCCAGCTGAGAACTAAAAACCCATCTCAGCATCAGGAGTTTTAGTATTTTACTATGATGATGGCTTTTACTAGAAAATAAGCTTCCTTTGAATTAAGAGAGCTGATCAGACATAGCCCTTCATGTCTCTAAGCCTTAGTTTCCTTGCTTATAAAATGAGCTACTTGGATGAGACAGTGGCTGATGTCTCAGCTCTGGAATTACAACTTGTTAAACAGCCACATTCATGGAGTCCCCACACTTCCCTAAGGCTTGTTCCTACCTGCCCAGAGTTCCGCCAGCCTGGGTGTAGTATTTGTTATAATCTAGCCGTAAGAGCAGTTGAGCCAAATCTGAGTTGATCTGATGGTTCCGAACACTGGAGAGAATCTTGAATAGTAGTGAAGACTGGCGGCTAAAGCCCTGCAGAGAGAAGGACTCAGGCTGTCATTCCTATTCCTCTCAGACTCAACCAACTGTCCATGTGGAGTGAGGCTGGGGGGGGGGGGGGGGGAGGGGGTTCCTTAAAAAACTTGCTCAAAATTCTCCAGCACCAGCTGGCCTTCCCACAGCCTCGCTTCTATTAGCTCCTAAAAGGTCGTCTTAGTACTGAGTCCACGGATGGCGTGGCTTTGAGTGAAAGTACACTCCCATTCTCAGGAGGAAGTTAGCATCTATTCTGTTGATTACTGGGGCTGGGGAGAGCCTGCGCATTTTTGTTAGAGTCAGATAATTACAATCCCAGCGAAACGGAGTTCGTTCAAGGAAGGAGGTTGGATAGGAGGTTGTGAGAACAAAACCAATGCATGTTTGTGGGCTGAAGAAACTATTCACGGCCAAACTATTTTCAAATGCTGAGATGGCACATAACTATCTGCTTCAAAATGAACTGATGCCAACATTTTTATCTTTGTATCTTCTTATTTCTGTGTGTATATATGTATTGGGGAAATGCTTTATTGACCCAGAGGGAAAGATCATGACTCCCCATTGGCAAAACAAACCTCTACCCTTTGGACAGGGCTGCATACTGCCAACAGCCAGGCAGACTCACCTTGACCAGGATGCTCAGCTGGGCAGCCCCACGTTCATCCAGTGGGCCCAGGTTCTGACTGACCAGCGAGCAAAAGCTGTGACAGAGATCTAGGATTTCATTCAGGCAGTGAAACACCTACCCAGGAAATAGTTGGTATTAGGAAAAGAAGGAAGATAAATCTATGAGATTAGAGATCTGGGAAAACAGTCTGAGAGTTACTTTATTCCCATTCTTTGACCTCAGGAGAGACTGTCACGTATGAGTCAGTCCTGTGGGCTCCTCGAAATACAACACGTGTAACACCAACTCTTCGCTTTCTGGCAAAGATGCTACTATTCTGCTAGTAACCCCTGCACAAAACTTCCATTCTAGCCACATCAAATTAGGCATCGTCTCTTGGACCCACATGTGCTCCAGCCCTGAGCTTTGCTCAGAGTTACTCTCCTTAATGCCAGTTCAAGTTCTCTTGGTGGGGCACTCCCTTCCCCCCTGTAGCCTCTAGTGACCCCCCTGCTTCTCTATTATCTGTACTGTTCTCTTGGCATCTGTTCAGGCCACCTGTGTTGTTACTAGTCTGTGTATGTATGTATGTTCTGTTTCTCCAACTAGATTGTGAGCTCCTTAAGGGCAGAGCCATGACTTATACCTCTTTGTATCCCCAGTGCCTTGCATAAAGTAAGCACTCAATAAATATTTAATGGTCACCACCTGCTCTGATCTTCTGCTTTTCCCAAGGGTGTACTCATGCCACACGAGGGTAGTTGGCCTGTCACAGCGGCTTTTGGTGTTGTCCATTCACACAAACAGCCCTTGGAGTGGCATCTGTGTAACCTGCTCTCCCTTACTGAGTGCAGCAAAAATAGCTCCGAATACGAACAAGAGAAGTCTAGTGTTTGTGCTGTGGCAGGACTGAGGGATGACAGCTGGCTGACATCAGGGATGAAGCGGAATCTACGTAACTGTGAGGGGTCATTTCAACCTTCCCACTTTTTATTTGAGAATTTTCATGTATTTGTGAGCTTTAAAAAAACACAGGTGCCTGGGTTTCACTCCAGAGATTCTAATATAAGTGCTCGGGGCCCCAGATTTTTTGAAGCTTCTAGGTGATTCCCATGTGTAGGCAAGGCTGAGAGTAACTACCCTAAAGGAGAGGTACATATGTACACAAAGGGAGACACTATTCACTTGTCTGTGAAAACAACTCTCAACTGGTCAATCCTGATCCAAAAGATTTCTAAGAAAGTAAGCACTATGTGCTTTTCATTAGCCCTTCTGTGGTGTCAGAAAAGTTTTATTTAAAATTCTTTAAATTCTTCCCTTTGAGGGCTAAGCACATATTCTTTCTTCTATAGCTGCGCACCACATCCTGAGGATATAGTATTTCAGAAACTCAAAGACATTTAAGTTCCCTTTTAACAGTCCCTTATAGTTTTGCTTTAAGTTGTCAGAAAGGTTTAAAAATGGAGATTGAACAACTGTTGAATGATAGTTCCGTATCCTGGCAACTCGGGACCTAAGGGAACAGTCAGGGTGGAAGCAGTCTGAGGAAGCCCAGAGCCCTACTTACAGGTTTCAACAGGATAAAGGACTGAGCCAGCAGATTGCTAAGGAAGTGGTCATGAGCCAATCGGATGCTTTCAAAGTCACGGGTAGAATTGATCTGATGCAGCAGCTGTGAGAACTGAGACTCCAGCACATCTACCTGATGGGCAGTGAACAGATGCTTTCAGTACCTGGCATATTCTAAGCACTCAAGGACATGAAGATGAAATACAGTATGAAAGAAATTCTTGGAGCCACTTTAAAGCCGCGCAGAGGCCATATTACCTTGCCTTGTAGCAAGTTCTCTGCCTAATGCCTCATAACCCCAAAGTTCTGGCAGATCCCCCACTTCACGCCATATCGCCTCCACTGACTAACCTGGTTAAGTCCTACAGATTCCAGACGGCCTAGCCAACTAAAACTAAGGATCGAATCAGCATTGCTGACAAGAACCCTAAGCTCATTCTCCTTCATTTATTCCCACTTTCCTTTAAAATGCCGCCAAGAAACCCCTCCCAACGATCTAACCTGCATTTTCTCAACCCCCAACATCTCGTCCAATGCAGGACTGCAGTTCCTCTTTGGTAAATCCTGCTCATGTCCCAGACTTTTTTTCCCTACCCCTTCCTCCCATTCATCCCCTGACCCAGACCTGGAGATAGTACTGAAGATTATCCACCAAGAATGCCATGTGATTTCTCAGGCGCCACTTGACTGCGTCAGTCTGGTTGGACTTGAGGTGCTTGCGCTGCATCTGTAGGGCCCAGCAGTGCTGCAGCTCGGCCTGCACCCGGCGCACGCTCAGTAAGTACTTGAAAACAACATTGTACCTGGGACACAAACGGCAGGCTATTCAAGAATAAAACTTCACTTCCCACCTCACCTGCAAGACAGACCCCAGGACTCTGTGCCTGCCGCCCGTGCCCCAAAATGTAGGAAGGAAATGAGAATGGCTAGAGCTATGGATGAATTTGCTGTGGCTTATCAATATGGTGGGTCATTACATGGCCGCTAAAACGACTGCACTTCATCCGTTCAACTTAAGGCGGCTCCAGGCAATGGGATTCTGATTAAAAGGAACACTCAGGTTACATACAGCCTGATATGCTTTGTTTTATAATGCTTGAAACAACTGGGTAGAAGAAAAACATATTTTGAGGGAATATACATATAGATATAAAACTAAATATTAAAAGGACAAAAAAAAAACCGCACCTGGGTGGCTCAGGATTTGAGCACCTGCCTTTGACTCAGGTCATGATCCCAGGACTCGGGATCGAGTCCCACATCGGGCTCCCCACAAGAAGCCTGCTTCTCCCTCTGCCTATGTCTCTGCCCACCCCCACTCCCCCGCCCCCCCCCCGTCTCTCAGGAATAAATAAAATCTTAACAAAATAAAACAAAATGAACAGAAAACAGTGTGGGAGAATGGTTACTTTGGGCTGAGGGAGCCAAGGGAGTGAGAGTGGGAAGACCACAGAGGCAGACATTATTGTCGGTGTTCCAGTTTTTGTGCTAGAAAATGGTTTTGCGGCATATGTGTAAATAGGAAGGAGGGTCTTGCATGGACCAATAATCAGAATGTGTTAGGAAGCAAGGATTTTGGTTAATGTGATGCTCTGTTCCAAAAAAGAGAACGCAGTGGAGGCCCCTTAACTGCTGCCTCAAGGCAAGCTCAGGGGCTGCTTGCCAAATGCCGAGCCCCATACCAAGAACACACATGGGAAGAACAGCTGATTCCTAGTGGAACTGGATCTGTTTACTTGTTCGTAGGCAGGCTTACAGACACCAATCTGATTTGGTTTTAAAATTACCTATTTCTAATGGAACAACATAGTAAAAAAGTACACCTTGTTTGGATTCTGATTTGAACAAACCGAAACATAAAAAGACATTTTTGGATAACTGGGAAAATTTCAATCTGTACCAGATAAGGACGTATTGTTAATTTTATTGGATGTGATAACTGCATTGTAATTACATTAAAAACATGCCTTTTCTGAATCGCATAGCGATGGAGGCAAATGACCTGTCTGGGATGTGCTTTACAAGGTTCTAGCGAAAAGAAGAAGAGATAAGACAAGCAGAATGTTGATAGTTACTGAAGCTGGATAATGTACCTGTGGGGGATCATTATAGTCCACACTTTTGTTTATATTTGGAAATTCTCATAATAAAAATTAGTTTTTAAAACTACATCTGAGATTGATTTCTTCAAGGGTGTTCAGAGTGTATCAAGTGAGGATATAAGTGGACTGTTTGCTTGTGGGACACTGGGACACTGGGTTAAGACAAGGTCTATACAGCTTGCTTAGGTGGGCTGTGGGCTCTGAACCTGCCAGAGAAATCTCCCTCAACCAGCCTTGTTTTTGCCAGTTCATACCTAGGCTCTCATGCCCTAAGCTTCTCTACCCCAAAAGGTAGAAAGGACTGAACAGGAGCAGAGATGAGAGGCCCTTTTGTTCACATATTTCCCTTTTCATCCTCTTCCTCTAGTCCAAGCATAACAGCTGCCATCCTCCAACCAGCACGAGGGCGAGTGCCTTGACCTGTGTGACAGGATCTGAGAAATTCTTAAATGGTGTGGGGACGGATTTCACAGGCCACCATAGCCAGGCCTGCTTCTCCTGCCTCCCCTTCCCTAGAGCTCTTGGTCCTTGGGTTGGGGATGTGAGGTCCACATGAAGCTGAGCAGCAGCATCTGGCAGGCTCTCAGGATCAAGAACAAAGCTGATCCAAGAGTCTCTCACCACCTTGGTCCAGCTCCTGTATTCTATCCCCAGCTTAGCTGTCCTCACTGCGTCTCCCTGGGAGGAAGGAAGTGATCTTCTCTGCTGTGGCTCAAGTCCACAGCAAACACTTAGGAGGATAGTCTTCCCAAGTAGACCCACAAAAAATTACAAAAGTTAGGGAGGAAACAGCTAGTCTGATGGAACTAAACAAAGGCCAGATTCTCCATGTGGTGCCCAAGACTGCAGCTTCCGGAGGTCACAGATTGGCAGCCTGTAAACTACTTACTTTGCAACTTAAAAAAAAACAACAAAACAACAACAACAGGGGCACCTGGCTGGCTCAGTTGTGGGGCCTGAGACTCTTGATCTCAGGTTTGTAAGTTCAGGCCCTATGCTGGGTATAGAGATTTCTTAAAAAATAAAATCTTAAACACTACTGCCACCATACTGATGATTTGAGGGTTTGACCCTCCCATTCATCTCAGCACCAGCAACCCCACAGCCTCACATCCGCAGCTTCACTTGCTAATGTTTTCCGTCCGTTCCACAAAGGCATTGGAGTTTTCAGCCTCTGATTTACAGACTGTGTACAACTACCAGCTGCGCGGTTACCTTGCTCCTGCCGATTGTATTCCTGATCATTTCTACCCTTGGAAGTCCAAATTTACCTATGAGAAATTCAGAAATACTCACTTTTCCAGAACAGCAGGGGTGAAGAGAATGTGTAGTGGCCACTGCACTTTGTAGGAGAGACCTAGGGCTGCCCAACCAGATGCAGGGGCTTCCCGGGGAGAAGTTTCCCGAGAAGGCCCTTCTCTTGCCTGAGCAGCATCTGTTAAGAAAAAAAAGACTGCTGAATCTAGAACCAGAGCTTCGACAACATTCATGAGATGAATGCTTACTTGAGCCTGCAGTGTCAGAAGCATAAAGGTGACAGAAAGGGGACTTGCAGAAGAAGGCAAGGAGAGACTGTGGGAAATTCTCTTAGAGGGTCTTTTGGATTCTTTAGCCTTAAAGTCTGGTGGCTGGAAATAAATAGCGATCATTCCGGCAGCGGGACAAAAACAAAACCAAAACCACAGCCTGGGCATCCCATTTAGCCTCTCTGGACTTCCCTTTACTCCTGTATAAAACAAGTCACATGACAAGGTGCTTCTAAGGTCCAGAATGACATGGTTTCCGTGGAGGTGGATGGAAGGAGAGATGGGAGAACAGAGGATGAACCCATAGGAGCAGAAAGATGCAAGAAAGAATGGCAAACCTTTATGTTCTTTTCCGTGATACTCGATTGTCAAGTGCAATAGAGGGAGAAGGTTGTCATCGTCCAGCAATACCTTGTGTGCGGACTGTTGGAAGGCCACATTCACATCTGCAAGGCAGAGCACATGGGCTGACAAGAATGCCAGGCTTTGTAACAGACCCAGATGAGGCTGGCTTTCCACTTCTGTTCCAGCCTGCCCGTCACTGACACCAGGATGCCATGGACATGGTTGCTTTTGCCTGCCTAGCATGTGTTCCTCCTTTTCTTGCTGAAAACACCACCCAATTTTCCTTAGAGAATCACCCCTCCCACCTTATCCATGTGATTCATTCAGTGGGGTAGGGGTAGGCAGGTGACCCAGGCATACTCAAATAGAATGTAATACTCTACTTTGTTACCCTATTTTATTTAGGGATATAAACATGCCTCAAGTCAGGCCAACCCAGAGGCTCTATTCAGAGTGGAGCTTTTTTTTTTTTGTTTCTGTGTTTCTGAGATAAACAGAGATTTAGTCTATTGGATGTGAGCTTAGTTGGAGGCCATCCTGCTACCCTATGGAGCAGGCCTGTCCAAGAGAAAAAAAGGTAGAGGGCAAAGATGGAATGACACCAAGTCCTGAGGGCATCACGTGAGCCACTGGATCAGACTCGGCCTACAGCCTTTATACTCTGACCTTTTCAGGTAGGAGAATCAATACATTTTTCCCCCCTTTGTGTGAGACTGAATTGGGTTTTCTGATATCTGCAATAAAAAAAAGTCTTATGTGAGTACAGTGGCCATCCAATGCTTTATAGAGTCAGAAAAAAGGTAACCCTGTCAGTTTCCCATTTTCTTTTCTATTTTTTAAAAATTCTGATCCTTTCCCGGCTCTCCTCATGTAGTTTGAATGGGAATGGTTATCATTCCCATTAGTTAAGAGTGAACCTTTCTGAAGTAAGCATATCTTAACGTCTGACATCTTTGATGCAGGGGTATGATTTGGACGGGGCTAATCAAAACCCTTTCCTGGAATCTTTTAATTTGCTACCAGAGAGACTGGATTTGGTTCCTCCTGTAGACACTGTGAGGTAATTTCTGGAAACTGTTGCTAGCCATGTTTCCAAATGGGACTGGAAGGCCACCAAAAAGCATGGAAGAGGCAGAGACCAGATATGGTACAAGAATTCTAGCAGTATGCAAGTCCCCAGTTTTGGTTGTTCTAAGGCCCAACTATACTCCTATCCCACTGGAGTTACAGATAAAATAGCAAATAAATTCCCCTTTTCTTAGATAGGTTTTCATCATTCACAACCTAAAGAATTCTAATACAAGTGGCAATTGCGATATGTCCCATAGGGAATGTGTAACTATCATCTGATAAAATTACCTGGTTTGTACCCACTCTTCCAGGAAAGGTCAAGAGGCTACTCCAAATGACCTCAAGTGCAGCCCACCTGAAGGGCCTTCCATATGTGGAAAGACTGCTCTGTAATTCACCAGGCTGCTCTTACGTGGGTCAGACTGAATGGTTCAGCAGCAGTCAAGAAACACCCTACAACTTTAGTCAATGGGTAATTCTCAGGTCCACAGGACAATTACCATGTTCAGTTACTGCAGTGGGTGGTGTTTTTAACATGTGTTGAGCTGTGTCAATGAAGGCCTGAAACAGTTCTCCACGTCCCAGAAGGTAAAAGTCTTTAATGATCTGCGGAAAGAATTTCAATTTACAATTCAGTAATCCAGCAGGGCCAGGAGCTCCTCACTATAGTGATTACACACGAAGTTTCTAATCTCATCAATTTGAGCCCAACCTACAAAAGGATATAGGCTTTTGGCATACTTCACAGGGGCATACTTTGTAACTCCTCAAGGCAGGACAACTGATGGGTCTTTGGTGTCAATTATTCAATGGCAACACAAGTCTATTATGCTAGAAGAAAGTAAATACCCAAACCTTTGTACTATAGTACATTTGTAATATTAGAAAGAGTTTGCCCTCTCGGATGAGGACATGTGAGGCCACCCTGGTAGTCTGAACGCAAGCAACCAGTGCTCTCAGGAGAGCCTTGAGAAGTCACTGCCTATCAGCATCATTTTAAGAATTAAAAGACAGTTAAACTATTACCTTCAGCTGACCCAGTAAATCTGACTCTTCCACCATCAGCTTCCAGAGATGCTATAAAAAGAACAAAACAGGGACAAAATTAGATTCCAATGAAAACTTCTATAAAGAATGGGTTTGTACAAATCCAGCAATATACTGAAAACAGAATATATGCCATGACCAAGTTGAGTTAATGCCAGGAATGAAAGGATAAAGTTTTAAAAAAAAAAAAAATTTAAGAAACCAAAGGCAAAAATGAGATATAGAAAGACAAACCAAGAAATGGACTCTTTTTTTTTTTTAATTTTTATTTATTTATGATAGTCACAGAGAGAGAGAGAGAGGCAGAGACACAGGCAGAGGGAGAAGCAGGCTCCATGCACCGGGAGCCCGACGTGGGATTCGATCCCGGGTCTCCAGGATCACGCCCTGAGCCAAAGGCAGGCACCAAACCGCTGCGCCACCCAGGGATCCCTGGACTCTTAACTATAGAGAACTGATGGTCAGCAGAGGGGAGGGAGGTGGGGGGATGGGTGTACTGTGAAATGGTGATGGGGATTAAGGAGGGCACTTGCCCTGAAGACCACAGGATGACGTACGGAAGTGTTGAATCACTATATCATATACCTGACACTAATGTTACACTGTATGTTAACTATACTAGAATAGAATTCTTTAAAAAATAGTTGAAAAAGTATACAAAAAAAAAAATCCTAAAAAAGAACCAAGTTGTTGAAACAGTTGGATATCTACAAGCAAAAAATTAAAACTAGATTTATACCATGCACTATATAAAAAATTAATTCAAATTGATCATAAACATACACGTAAAACTGAATACTATAAATTTTGCAAAAGAAAACAGAAGAAAATCTTTGTGACTTTGGGTTAATTAAAGGTTTCTTAGAACACTGACAGCATGACCCATAAAAGAACAATTGATAAAATGTACTCTTCAATATTAACATCTTCTGCTCTTTGAAAGACACTGTGCAGATAATGAAAAGACAAGTCATAAACTGGGAGAAAATGTTAAGTCACATATCTGATAAGGACTTATATCCAGAATACATAAAGAACTCTCAAAACCTGCAATAGGGGATCCCTGGGTGGCGCAGCGGTTTGGCGCCTGCCTTTGGCTCAGGGCGCGATCCTGGAGACCCGGGATCGAATCCCATATCAGGCTCCCGGTGCATGGAGCCTGCTTCTCCCTCTGCCTGTGTCTCTGCCTCTCTCTCTCTCTCTGTGACTATCATAAGTAAATAAATAAAAAAAAAAAAAAAAAAAAAAAAAAACCTGCAATAGTAAGAAAACAAAACCAATAAAGAAAGGACAAAAGATTTTAGCTGACACTTCACCAAAGAAGATACATGGATCGCAAATAAGCATATGAAAAATATTCAAAATCATTAGTCGTTAGGGGAACATAATTAAAACCACAATGAGGGAACAACCCAAATGTCTATCAACAGATGAAAGGAAAACACACTGGTATGAACAATTGGATACTACTCAACAATAAAAAGGAATAAACTATTAATATATGCCAACATGGTTTAATGTCAATTATGCTGAGATACCTTGTAATAAATTTAATGATGAAAATGAAAGGTATGTACAATAAAAACCCAGAAGACTTTGTTGAAAGAGACTTAAGATGGCACAAATGGAAAGATATCCCATAATCATTGATAAAGAAATATTACTAAAATGTCCATACTGCCCAAAGCCATTTACAGATTCAATGCAATCCTTGTCAAAATTCCAGAGGCATTCTTCACAGAAATTTTAAAAATCTTAAAATCTCTATAGGACCACAAGAAATCCCAATGAGGCAAAGCAATCCTGAAAAAAAACCAAAAAACCAAAACCAAAACAAGAGGCATCAAACTTCCTGATTTCAAACTACAAAGTTATAGTAATTAAAACAGCATGGTACCAACATAAAACGAAATCTAAAGCTGAATGAAACAGAATAGAAAGCTTAGAATTAAACCCCCACATATACAGTCAACCAATATTCAACAAGGGAGCCAAGAACACCCAAAAGGAAAGCATATCTTACAAATGGTGCTGGGTGGGATGCCTGAGTGGCTCAGCAGTTGAGTGTGTCTGCCTTTGACTCAGGGCCTGATCCCAGGGTCACGGGATTGAGTCCCACATCGGGCTTCCTGGATGAAGCCTGCTTTTCCCTCTGCCTCTACTTCTCTTTCTGTGTCTTTCATGAATAATAAAATCTTAAAAAAAAAAAAAGGTTCTGGGTAAACTGGTTAAAAACATGCAGGAAAAGGAAACTGGACCCCTATCTTACACCACACATCAAAGACTTAAACATAAAACCTGATACCATAAAACTCCTAAAAGAAAATGTAAGGAAGAACCCCTCAATACTGGTCTTGGTAAAGATTTTTTGGATAGGACACTAAAAGCACAAACAAAAACATAAACAAGTGGGATTACATCAAACTTGAAAGCTTCTGCACAGCAAAAGAAATAATCAACAAAATGAAAAGTCAAGCTCCAGAAAAGGAAAAAAATATGTGCAAACCATGTATCTGATAAGGGATTATAGCTGATATAAAGAAGTCCTACAACTCAACAACAATGAGAAAACACAAACAGTCCAATTAAAAAATGGGCAGAGGAACAAAACAGGTATTTTTCCAAAGAAAACATACAAATGGCCAACAGTTCACAGAATGATTCTTAACATCATTAGCCATCAGGGAAATGTGAATCAAAACCACAATGATATACCACTTCACACCTATTAGAATGGTTATCATCAAGAAGAGGTAACAAGTTGTTGGTGAGGATGTGGAGCAAAGGGAACCTCGTGCACTGTTGGTGGGAATATAAATTGGTTCAGCCACTATGGAAAACACTATGGAGATTACTGAAAAATTAAAAAATGAACTACTATATGATCCAGAATTCTACTTCTGGGTATATACACAAAGGAAATGAAACAGGATTATGAGACAGATACATGTACTGCAGCATTATTCACAATAGCCAAGATAGGGAAATTAAGTGTCCATAATGGAGGAATAAAGATGTGATAAATAATGAAATACTTGTATTTCAGTTATGAAGAAGAAAGAAATTCTGCCACTGTTGACAACACAGATGGACCTTGAGCATATTATACTAAGTGAAACATAGAAAGAAATACTGCATGATATCACTCATATGTGGAATCCAAAAAAGCCATACTTATAAAAACAGAGAGTAAAATGATGGTTACCAGGGGTTGTGGGGTAGGGGAGGATAGGAGAGACGCTGTTTAAGGGTACCAACTTGCAATGAGTAGGTAAGTAAGTCCTGGAGATCTAAGGCATGGTACAGTGAATATAGACAACACTGTTGTACTATAATCAAACTTGCCAAGAGTTTGGGAAGAATCAATCTAGCCAAGAGACTAGATTTTAATTATTCCCACTACAAAAAAGAAATCATAGTTATGTGATTTAACAGAGGTGCTAAATATCCTTACAATGGCAACAATAATATACAAATATATCAAATCAACATGCTGTATACCTTATATTTACAGTTTTTTTTTAAGATTTTATTTATTCAGGGGCACCTGGGTAGCTCAGGTTTGAGCATCTGCCTTTGGCTCAGGTCATGATCCTGAGGTCCTGGGATCAAGTCCCCATATCAGGCTCCCTGCAGGGAGCCTGCTTCTCCGTCTGCCTATGTCTCTACCTCTGTCTCTCTCATGAATAAATAAATTAAATCTTAAAAAAAAATTTATTCAGTTGACAGAAAGAGAAAGAGCATAAGCAAAGGGAGCAGCAGGCAGAAGGAGAGGAAGAAGTAGGCTCCCCACCAAGCAGGGAGCCTGACATGGTGCTAGATCCCAGGACCCCAGGATCATGATCTGAGCCCCAAGGCAGACACCAAACCAAAGGAGCCACATTTACACAAATTCCTCAAATTTACACAATGTCCTATATCAAATACATTTTGTTTTGTTTTGCTTTTTCAAATGCATTAAAAAAATAAAAGCACATGTATTAACAATGAAAAAGAAATAATAAAAACACATGTAATAAAGATCCTCAAAAGATCAATAAAAATCCTCAATAAAATAAAGTTGAAAAAAATTGTATGTTCAGGATACTTTGAGAAGAATGTTATTTCAGGGAATGGATGTGCTAGCTCTTCTATGATGTACTTAGAGAAGTGTTTGTTTATAAACACTTGTAATAATAGTAATTATAAAAGTGGTACGTAATTGCTATGAAATGAGTGCTTAAGTGCAGGGATGTGTTTACCATTCAGCAGTGCATTTAGAGAAATGTTTATAATAATGACATTAACGATGGTGATAGGAATGTTCTGTGCAAGCTTTAAAGAGGAATAAACTATTGATACACGCAACAGGGATTAATCTCAAAATAATCGTGAGGAAAAGCCACCTGACCCACCTCCTCCCCCAAAAGAGTACACATTGTTTGACTCCATTTATATAAATTAGAGAAAATGCAAACTAATCTCTAGTGACAGAAAGCAGATCAGTGGCTGCTTGGGGGCAGGGAGGTAAAAAGCACTGAAAATAAATGGAAGATGATTTGAGGTAAATAAAGACCTGAAAGAGCTGGGTAATGATCTTAACTAATAAAATAGAATTTAAGTAATAAATATATATATTTAATATATATAAATAAATATATGGCCTAAGTGATAAAGATTGTTATATATACATAAAAGGAAATACAATAAATATATATTTATTATGAATATGTACATGCCTAACATACAGCCTGGAAATGAAACATTAGAACATGGCTCGAGGGATGCCTGGGTGGCTTAGCGGTTGAGCGTCTGTCTTCAGCTGAGGTTGTGATCCCACAATTCCGGGATCAAGTCCCACATTAGGCTCCCTGCATGGAGCCTGCTTCTCCTTCTGTCTCTGCCTTCCTCTGTCTTTCATGAACACATAAATAAAGTCTTAAAAAAAAAAAAAAAAGAACATGGTTCGAACTCTAGACTCACACAGAATATATACTCTCTGAGCACAGGCAGAACTAAAAGCAAAAAAATGGGCCCTAGGTTTATCCGTAAAGGAAAACTCAATCAACTCTAAAGGACTCCTCTACATACTGTGTTTTCCAACTATACTGCAATAAAAATAAAAGCTTAATCAATTCCTGGGATTAAAAAGAATATTAGAAAGAAAATAAAAAATTAAGAATAAGATGATAGTATATACACTCCAGGCCAAAAACTTGTGGGACAGGATCAAAGCAATATGGAAAGTTTTTTTTTTTTTAATATGGAAAGTTTTATATACATTTCCTAGGAGGCAAGGGTTACAAATAGAAAAGTTTTCAACCCAGAAAACTAGCAAAGAGTAACAGAAAACTCAAAGAAACAAGAAGGAAGAAAAAATAATAAAGGCAGATATCAATGGAGACAGAGGAAAAAGAAGGTAACAAAAACACAGGCTGGTTCTTCGAAAAGATTAGTAAGATTCAACAGTAAAAGATTAAAATAAAATACAAAGTAAAACAAATAGCTACTAAAAAAAAACAAAAACAAACAAAAAACAAATAGCTACTGACAGATTTTATAAAAAATTAAATCTAGATGAAACGGGCCTTCCTAGAAAAGTAGAAAATAACAAAATTGGTACAAGAAATAATGGTCTTGAACAGATTAATGTATGTTTAAATACACTGAAATGGTAAAGATTCCCCCCTCCCTTTTTTAAACATTTATTTATGGGGGGTGGGGACGATCAGCAGGTGGAGGGGCAGAGGGAGGAGGAGAGGAATTCTCAAGCTGACTCCACCACATGGGGCTTGATCCTCAGACCCTGGGATCATGAACTGAAATCAAGAGTCAGATGCTTCACTGACCGAGCCACCCAGGCACTCCAAAGATTGCCCCTTCTTTTTTTTTTTTTTTTTTTTATTCATAGAGACAGAGAGAGAGAGAGAGGCAGAGACACAGGCAGAGGGAGAAGCAGGCGTCATACAGAGAGCCTGATGTGGGACTCGATCCAGGGTCTCCAGGATCACGCCCTGGGCTGCGGGCGGCGCTAAACCGCTGCGCCACTGGGGCTGCCCAAGATTGCCCCTTCTTGAACAACTACCTAGCTTAGATAATTTTTCAGGTTTAATCAAACTTCCAATAACAACTCTTATCCTATATTCATTGTTCCAGAAGAAAGAAGAGTAATAGATAGCTACCTCATTATACGAGGTTTAATACAGTCTTTATTCTGCAACCACATGGGAATAAAACAGGAATCATCTAATTTCACTAGTAAATATAGATGCAAAAATCCCAAATATTGTACTGTCTAACCAAATCTAACAGTGTATTAAAAAATAAAACCTCGGGGCACCTGGGTAGCTCAGTCAGGTGAGCTTCTGCCTCTGGCTCAGGTCATGATGTCAGGGTCCTGGGATTGAGCCCCACATTGGACTCTGCTCAGCAGGGAGCCCGCTTCTCCCTCTCCCTCTGCTGCTTCCCCTGCTTGTGCTCTGTTAAATAAAAATCTTAAAAAAAAAATAAAAATAAAAAAAAAAGCAATGGAAGTACTCAATTTCTGGGAAGTAGAAAGCCTACCCTGACACACAAACCTCGGCCACAGTACTGCGGATCCGATCCACCACCTGCTCGAAATCCACCAGGCTAAAGAGCGGCTGCTGTTTGAGCCGATGCAGCTCTGCAGCAAAAGTGTCCTCCTGGTTCTTCAAAATGGATCCTGCAAAACAGGAAGGCACTATCAAAGAAAGAGAATAGCAGGACAGGCAAGGATTTCTAGACCCCATGGTGTGGCTCTTTCACCTGCTTCTTATATAAGCATGTCATGGTCGTGCTGCAATCTCAGTGGGTAAATCTTACCAGACACTCCCTTGGTCCCGGCTTAGGCTGGGGCCACGCAATATTAAAAAGGACCTTTGAAGAAAGGTACATTGGGCAAGGAGGTTCTTACCTTTCCTAGTCAGGTTTACATTTTGATTCTCAAACATCTGGACAGATTCTCCAACAAACAGGATTTTTTCAGCAACCCTCACTGGAATGTAGGATGGCAAAATCTCCACTCGTAAGGAAAACTGTTTCAGAGACGGCGCCAGCATGTTCTCTTCCTCTATCAAGCGCTGCTCCAGGAAATAACCCATATCAGATATAATGTATGAAGTAAGAAGGGGAGAGTAAGAAAACATAATTAACTCTCCCAACTCATGATTTACATTTTCTAGAGGTACAGACTTTAATTTTTAAAATTTATTTATTAGGGAGGGAAAAAAAGTGCAAGCGAGTAGGGGAGGAACAGAGGTTGACAGAATCTCAAGGAGACTGTGCTGAGCACAGAGCCCCATGTGGGGCTCAGTCCCAGGATCCTGAGATCACGACCTGAGCCGAAATGAGGAGTTGGATGCTTAACCAACTGGGCTACCCAGGAGTCGTCCCTAGAAGCAGGGACTTTATTTTTTAAAGATTTTATTTTTAAAGATTTGAGAGAGCGCACAAGTTGGGGAAGAGGCAGAAGGAGAGGGAGAGGTAGACTGATCCCAGGACCCTGAGATCATGACCTGAGCCAGTCAGACGCTTAACCGACAGAGCCACCCAGGCGCCCCAAAGCAGGGACTTTAAAGTTGCACAATGCCAAATAACCAGTGTTAGAGAGATGAACATATCTCTATTTTCAGACAACAGGACAACATGGAAGAAATAACAGTGTTTGGTTTTTTTTTTTTTTTAACATTTGGATTTTAGTCCTCACTCTGCCTTTATTATGTAAGAATTTGTGTGGTGCAGGAAATCGGTTTCCTTACCTGTATCATGGAATAATTAGTCTTTATTTTTTCCAGGTCTGTATGTCTGTGACTTTATTATCTCGTCATATATGCTGGCTCTGCCCAGCTCTTCATTAGTACCCTAGCCCAAGTCCTTTAGCCAAGTGGTTCTCAAAATGTGGCTTGTGGACCAGCATCATTAGCCTCACTTGGAAGCTTGTTAGAAATGCAAATTTTCAAGCCCTGCCTCAGATCTAAGATAACCTGGGAGATGAGGCCCAGCCACTCATCCCTGTTTTAACAAGCTCTCCAGCTAATTCTGACACACACAGAAGTTTAAGAACCACTGATCTGGCCCATGAAGCCGCAGATGCCTACCACCCAATCACTCAGACCCCTCCCATTCCTCTGACTTGCTTTGGATTTGACCCTTATCTTCCAGCTGCAACCAGGAACTCTGAGCTCCACAATCCTGACTTTGAGCTCTGCTATTTATCCTTTTTGTTACGTGTTCTAGTGCTGGTGGTCTTCAAGGGCTACCCAGATCCTCTTTTCCTCTAGCTCTCCTCACTCTTCTTAAACAATCACAATCTTCTGTCACTGAATTGATTATTGTAACAGGTGTTTTTAATCTTTTTACATCATTGCCATTATATAAAAGCTATGGACCTTCCAGACAAATAAACAAACATACATTTCATAGAACCTCCTGAAGCCACCCATGGGCCCCAGGTTAAAAACTGCTATATGCCGATGACCCCTTAATCTTTATCTTCAAGCTAGACTGTTCTCATGAGCTCCAGGCTCAGCCCACTGGACATTTCCTGCAAGTATCTCAAACTCAACAGGTCCAAAATTAAGTTACAAAAAAAAAAAAAAAAAAGGAGGCTCCACACTCAGCATGGAGCCCAATATGGGGCTTGAACTCACAGTCCTCAGATCAAGACCTCAGGTGATATCAAGAATTGGTTGCTTAACCAACTGAGCCACCCAGAAGCCCCTCAACATGTCCAAAATCAGATCCATCCTCTTTCTCCCAATACCTGCCACACACATTCCATATTATCTCTACCCACCTCGCTGCTGAAGGCAGAAACTTGGGTATCATTCTTGACTCTTCCCTCTGGACTCATATCCAATCACTAAGGCCTACCTATTTCACATCATAAATCTCTCTCAAGCCACTCTATTCCTCTGCATATTTATTGTTACCACCCTAGATTTAAGCCATTATTATTTTTCACCTGTGTCCCCAACATTCTAACTGACCTATCTGCTGCTAGTTTTTATTTTATTTTTTTAAAAAACAATCTCCCCACACACTATCCAGAGTCATCTATCATAAAGTCTGATTATGTTAACTTCTTGCCAAAAAATCTTCACTGGCTCTCAGCTCTTTTGAGATTCAAGTCCAAATTCCTTCCCATTCAAGGGCTTTCATGATTTTACCTCAATAGTTTCTGTGATTGCCACTTCCCCCATCCCCTCCAAGGTCCTCGCACTTTGTTTTTGGTTTTTTGTTTTAAAAGATTTTATTTATTTGTCTGACAGGGAGAGTACAAGCAAGTGGAGCAGGAGAGGGAGAAGCAGGCTTCCCACTGAGCAGGGAGCTTGATGTGGGGCTCAATCTCAGGACCCCAAGATCATGACCCGAGCCAAAAGTAGATGCTTAGCCAACTGAGCCACCCATGTGCCCTTGTCTTTGCACTTTGTATTTCAGCTTTTACTTAACCATTTCAATTTAATTACTACTGGTTCCTCAAATAAGCCAGGTCTTACATGGTCTCTGTACTTTATACACATACTTCCCTCTGCCTGGAACATTTCTTGACTCCTCCTCCCAAACTTTTTGCAATTTAGGTGTACAGTCTACTGAAAAGCTTCTCTAGCTACTCTAAGTCCAAGTTCTGAGAACACTCCTATTTGCTCTTTCCAGAGCACTTAGTACACTATAATGTCACTTGACTTTTCTACATTTTCCACTAAACAATAAGCTCTTTAAGGGCAGGGTCTGCTATGTTTTATTCAACTACTTCAGTCAAACACCCAGTAACTCTCCTAGAACAGTGACTGGTGTATATGGAACAGGCATTCAAGAAAATGTTGTAGCAGGACAAAGGAATAAATGGATCAATGGATGAATAAAGACAATATAGGTCTTTGGGGATTCTAATTGAAACTCCAAGCCGCATTTAAAAGTTATAAAGTAGGGACATCTGGGTGGCTCAGTGGTTGAGTGCCTTACATTCAGGGCGTGATCCTGGGGTTCAGAGATCGAGTCCCACATGCAGGATCGAGTCCCTGCATGGAGCCTGCTTCTCCCTCTGCCTATGTCTCTGCCTCTCTGTCTCTCATGAATAAATAAATAAATCTAAAAAAAAATAAGAGTTATAGAGTAGCTACATGGCTACCTTAAGAGATAAGACTTATTAATCTCAAAAATGCATATACTGGGAAAAGGGGAAACAAAGGAATCTTAAAGATTTTGTTTTGTAGTCTCACATTAAGTTAGGTGTTAAGAATGGAGTTAAGATGAAGCCAAGTTCAAGTGTTTATATATGCAGAATTTGTGAAAGCTGCTTCAATTATAATGAGCTGGGAAGGAGGATGGAAATTACTGTAAGGTTACCTAGTTATAGATTTTTCTGACTCCTGGCAGGTATGCTAGGCTTTGTTATGCTCTCACCAAGTCCTGGAGTTCTCTCAACTGTTTTCCTGTCAGTCCCCCAATGCCCAGATCCTCTTCATCCTCTTCTGTCTGGGCACTGACATTACCAGAAGAGGGACCCTGTTTGATAAAGAACTCTTCATGCTGGTCCAGGAGGAGTCCATGTAGCATCCAGGCTGAGAGCTGCTTGTACATGACCCCATGACACACGGCCAGGATCCTGAGTAGAGAGAAAAGCAGGAGCCTTAGAAGTCCACTTAACGAACATGAAACCCCTCATCAGCACAGAGGCCACGCTCTAAACTGTGACAGGATAAACAGAGGCCTGAGAGTCTGATGACTCAGGAAGGAAATGACCAATTAAGCTAAAAATAAGTGTGCTGTTTCAATTTAAAAGTTTATGGATGAACTAAGTGATTAAATCTCCAAACTTGTAGCCTACAAACTGAAGTCTAAATGTACAGTAAACGTTCTGTTAGTTTTTTAGGAGAGGTACATTTTCTTTTGTATGAAGTGTGTTTCAAGATTGAGGGTTCTTGTTAAAGTTAAATGCACTTACAGGAGTGTTTTTGGCTAATATAGTATTAAATTTGTTTTATTCTTGTTGGCATCACATAGGGAGAGTAGATTCACTCTGTGAGAGGCAGGTTTACCTGAAGAAGTATAATCCAACAAAATGCAGAAAGGTTGTTGGAGAATGGGATATTCTCGTGGTCTCAAAGGATCACTTCCCAGATAACATTAATTACAAAGATGAAAATGTGCCTTTAAAATGGAAGACATCTTGGGTAGCCCGGGTGGCTCAGCGGTTTAGCACCACCTTCAGTCCAGAGCGTGATCCTGGAGACCCGGGATCGAGTCCCATGTCGGGCTCCCTGCGTGCAGCATGACTGTATCCCTTTGCCTGTATCTCTGCCTCTCTGTGTGTGTGCATGTGTGTGTCTCATTAATAAATAAAATCTTTTAAAAATAAATAAATAAAATGGAGACATCTGATAGAAAACACCTAAACCAAGTGATCAAGCTTTTACAACAGCAATAATGGAATATACTTTCTGTGCCTTCTGATGAGATGCAACAAGAAATAACATGGCCTGTGGTATGTAGTGTTCTTGCCAAAAATGTTTAACGTAAATCGAATCCATGAGGAAATAATCAGAAAAATCCAGGTTATGTAAGAGTTAACAAGACAGCTGGTGAAGACTCTTAAAATGTCAGTTGTCATCAAAGATTTAAAAGGCAAGGAAGGGGGCAGCCCGGGTAGCTCAGCGGTTTAGAGCCTGCCTTCCGCCCAGGGCGTGATCCCGGAGTCCTGAGATCGAGTCCCACATCGGGCTCCCTGCATGGAGCCTGCTTGTATCTCTGCCTCTCTCTCTCTCTCTGTGTCTCTCATGAATAAATAAAATCTTAAAAAAATTGTGCACATTTGAGTATTTGATCTATAAAATTTGGTCCCTGCAAATATATGATGTAAGATTTTATATTCCGTGCATAAAACTACGTATATTTATCTAGAGAAATACACAGCAAAAGTTAAATTGGATGTCTCAAAGATTAGAAAATGTTACTATTTTTTTCTTTGCATGTCTGTATTTTCTCTTTTTTTTTTTTAATATTTTATTTATTTATTCATGAGAGACACAGAGAAAGAGAGAGAAGCAGAGGCACAGGCAGAAGGAGAAGCAGGCTCCATGCAGGGAGCCTGATGTGGGACTCGATCCCGGGACTCCAGGATCACGCCCTGGGCCAAAGGCAGGCGCTAGACCACTGAGCCACCCAGGGATCCCCCATGTCTGTATTTTCTATAATCAAAATGTAGTTCTTTTTTCTGCAATTCTTAATTCTCCAATAGAATTGCATTCTCAAAATGCAATTCTTAATTCTCCAATAGAGAATTAAGTTCTGTAAGCATGTTCTGGAAAGTTTCCTTTTGCAGATTCTAACAGTATTTATATTTATAGCATTTTAATTTTAATTTTATGTTTATAGACTATCAAGGGAATACACCTCTATTTAGCTTTCTTCCACTGCTGGAATTTTCTAATTTCCTACAGACAACATTACAATGAATGTTTCTGCATATGGTTATTCTTTAAAATAACTGTCAGGATAAAATTCCTCAAGAGTGGCATTATGGAATGATAAAAGTGTAAATATTTTTAAGACCCTCAATATGAAATATTAGCTACTCAAAATACACATGTTTAGATATAGCTACTTTATCCAGCACATGTAATGGAAATTCTCCAAGGATAATGAGATCCCCAAATTAAAAAGCATTGCATCAAGGTCATATAGGTGACTAGATCCTAGCTTTGATACTCAAACTTCATCACTCTTTTTTCAGTTTCTGAGCCATCATACATGTGGGCTTTTCTATCCTGCTCTACATAGAAAAGCTCATGGATCTTTTCTATCCTGGTCATAATTTTTCCCAGAGGGAAAAGCTGACCTGGGATGACCTGAAAATAAAACAAGTGCAAAGTCAAGGCACTTGGTCACCCACCCCTGCCCCCAATTCAGCCATGACTTACTTTTCTAGTGCACTGCGAACAGGAGGCAAACCTCCACAGCTGTGTTTGTATACCGTTTCCAGGATCTGACAACCATGAATCTGTGCAAAATACAGCCTTGTCAAACTTGATTCCATTTCAATAGTTCCTGTAACACAAACTCACATTCTGTATTCAATCCAGAGGGCACAATCCAGCAGATAATGGGGATAAAGATCTATGTATAGTTCTGATTCTGAATCCAATTCCAATGTGTTTGGGAGGCGGTTCCTCCACAACACCAAGCAATTCTCTAACACCAGCTAGGTGTCCTATAATTCAACTCAGTTCTAACACGACCTACCCAGAATATCATCAGATTCCCACAAGACTGCCCTCAGCCTCTGACACCAATCTCAAGCACAGGACTGACTGGCTGAGGAATCGGAAGTTCCCATGACCCTCTCCTTGGATTCCATGAATTTGCTAGAGCAGCTCACAAAACTGAGAAAAGCCTTTTACTCATTAGATTACCTGTTTATTAAAAAGCAAACTAAAGATAAGAATCAACAGTCAGATGAATAGATGCACAGTACGAAGTCCCAAACAAAGGAGCTTCAGTGTCCAAGGAGTGTGGGCCCAGAAGTGTATGTAGCATGAAGAAGAGTTCTGGTTCACCAACCTACAAGTTCTCTGAAACCAGTCCTTCTGGGTTTTTATGGAGGCTTCATTACATAGTCACAATTGATTAATCATTGGCTACTGGTGACTGAACTCAATCTCTAGCAGCTTTCTCTTCCTCAGAGGTCAGAGGTATGAGTCAACCCTCCAATCAAATTGTTGGTTCTCTTGGCAACCAGCCTATCCTTAGGTGCTTTCCAAAAGTCACTTAACATAGGCTCAGGTGTGGTTGATAGGGGTTTGTTATGAATATCAGGACACCTTTATCATTCTTATCACTTACAAAATTTCAAGGGTTTTAGAAGCTCTGTGTCAGAAAGGGAATGAAGTTCAAATATATGTTTGTTATGATAGATCATGATATCATAATAGTTGCTCTCAAAAGGATGGAGCCCTACTTAATCCTCTCTACTCCACCAGTATCCCCACCCCCAGCAAAGGCAGTAGCACGTGGGAGTTTTTAAGAAATGCAAATTGTTGGGCCCAACTCCAGCCTTACTGAATCAGCATCTCTGGGGTTTTAACCAGCAGCCACATGGTTTTAACAGTCTGCTCCAAGTGATTCTAATGTACAGTGAAGTTTGAGAACTATTGCACTAGAGAAACCAAAATAATTTAGAGTTGGAATTCCAACCTAAGAGGTAAGGAAATCTTTTTATTTCAGATTAAGGCCTAATTCAGGCTCTTTATAAGGCATATAATTTCCCAAAAATCTGTTTCTTCCATGTCCTTCTGGTTCACTCTCTTTTTAAAACTGCTTTATTGAAGTATAATTTATATACCATAAAATTCACCTATTTTAAGTATACTGTTCAACAATTTTTAGTAAATTTACAGAGTTGTGCAATCATTGCTATAATCTAGTTTTATAACATTTCTATCACTCTAAAAGGATCCCTTGTGTCTGCTGGCTATCATTCCTGTTCTCACTCCCACCCATGTGCTGGACCACCTCATTTTTTCTCTCTAGAGCCAGAGCACACTGGCTTTTCTACAACCACCTGAGCAAGGAGGAAGATTTGCCCATCTGCAATTGCCCTACTCAATTTCTACTCTTCTTTCTGTGGCCAATAGAAACTGAAAGTCAACTGAGATGTGCAGCTAAGCATGGAACTCTTACACTAACTCTACTTATCCAGAAGGTCCCCTCCAACTTAGGGGGACAGTTTAGTAGAGTAGTTAAGAGCATAAGTCTTTTGAGGCAGACAGACCCAGATTTAGATCCCAGCTCTACCATCTCCTACCATCTGTGTGACCCTAAGCACATTCCCTAACCTACTTGGTCCCTCAGAGGACTGAATGGATTCAAGTATGTGAAGCACTTAGCACACTGTCTGGTATATAGTAAGTGTACAATAAAAGCTGAATGTTATTTGCTGAGAGTAATCAGCTTTGAAGGGCCAAACAGCACCTCCCCTCATGGGCTTTGCTGGCTCAGAATGAACTCAGCACAAGAGAGTTACAAGTAGTATAAGATTCTAAACTTGTACAGCAAAAAAAAATGAAGCTGCAATCTGGCAAATTAACTGGTTAAGTAGTTAAATTTATCGAGGTAAACACTCCTAATAAACTAAGGTACAAATATAACAGCTTAAAAACATAAATGCACTAAACGTATTTAATCCATTTGTCCTTTTTCATCCAGTTACGAACTAGCAGATTCTTCTTCTAATGTAAAATTAAAAAAAAAATTTTTTTTCTAATGTGAAATCTTAAAGCATTTATTACTTCTGCCCAGAAAAGGCATTCTCCTTTCATTGAGGACCCTCACTTTTTGATGCACATGATAAAAACTTGTGATAAGAACAGGCATATTTAATAAAATAAGCATCTGGGTTTCAGCCAATGATCTAATTTTTAAAAAACTGCCAGCACCCTAACTATAAATCTATTATTCTTTCTAAAGATGAACTTTCCACTTCTCAAGATCCATATCCAACAATTCTTTTTTTTTTTTTTTTAAGATTTTATTTGAGAAAGAGAGAGAGAGAGAGCACTGGAGCATGAGCCAGGGGGAGGGGCAGAGGGAGAAGCAGACTCCCTGAGCCGGAAGCCTAACACTGAGATCATGACCTGAGCCAAAGGCAGATGCTGAATCAACTGAGCCAGCCAGGTGCCCCTGTATCCAAAAATTTTAAATTCTTAATATAAAATGCTCTCACCTCCAAATACCATCCATAGCATTTTGCTCTTACCCAACAGCATTCTGGGGTACATCAATTAACATTAGCCCCACCTTTTGGATCAGGAGGTACTTAAGGGCAGGGTTGTAACTTATTTTTGCATTTCGGATATTTAGCATGATACTCAAGCAACCATTATTAAAACAATGAATAAATAAATGAAAATTACTAAAACCTAGGGTCTTTAAAAGAAAGTAAGGCAAAATTAATTATGAATATATCCTTGGCGCTTAACACAGCAAAGGAAAAAAGAAAAGTTCTCACCTTTTGACTTTTAATTTGTTCTACCACAACCATTACAGAGGGGAAAAGGAGCTGGAACTGCAAAACAGAGAATAATTAGGAGGGTACACAATTAAATACAAGGAAAAAAAATTGACTCAGGAAATGCTTAGGTTTCTAAATAGTCCCACTTAGCATAAAGATAGCAATACTACAGAACAGCCAAGATCTAGAATCCTAAGGCAATTTGATATGGTGGTTGGTTGCAGAGAGAGAATGACCCAAAGAAACCGTTTCAGGGCATCCCCAGTGGCACAGCGATTTAGCGCCACCTGCAGCCCGGGGTGTGATCCTGGAGACCGGGGATCGAGTCCCACGTCAGGCTCCCTGCATGGAGTCTGCTTCTCCCTCTGCCTGTGTCTCTGCCTCCCTCTCTCTCTCTCTGAATAAATAAAATCTTAAAAAAAAAAAAAGAAACAGTTTCTATTTCTGAGGCTAGCATAATTGTTAATATTAAAGGCAACACAGGGCATTAATATCAGACATTAGATTTTAATTAAATTTGGAGCTTTCTAAACAGTTCTAATCTCAGAAAGCATACAAAATATAAAATGCTGGGCTCTGAATCCAGAAGGAAAAATGTTCTCAAAAATACTGTCTTAAGTTATATTATTATTTTTTTAATAGATTTAATTTTTAAAGTTTTTTAGGGATCCCTGGGTGGCTCAGCGGTTTAGCGCCTGCCTTTGGCCCAGGGCGTGATCCTGGAGTCCGGGGATCAAGTCCCACATCAGGCTCCCTGCATGGAGCCTGCTTCTCCCTCTGCCTGTGTCTCTGCCTCTCTCTCTCTCTCTTTCTCTGTCATGAATAAATAAATAAAATCTTAAAAAAAAAAAAAGTTTTTTAGAGAGAGTGGGTGGGCAGAGGGAAAGAAAGAATCCAAAGCAGGCTGCACGCCCGGTGCAGAGCTTGATGCAGAGCTTGATCTCACAGACCTGTGATCATGACCTGAGCCAAAATCAAGAGTCAGATGCTTAATTGACTGAGCCTCACTCAGGCGCTCCCTCTTTTTTTTAATTCCTCATTTTTTAAAAAAGATTTTTAAAGTAATCCCTCCACCCAATATGCGGCTCAAACTCACAACCCCTGAGATCAAGAGTTGCATGCTCCACTGACTGAGCCAGCCAGTACCCCTTAAGTTAGATTATTCTAACATTATCAACAGATACCATAGCATTTTATTATTTGGACAGCATACCTGATCCAAGGAATAATTGACATGTGATGTGGAAAGATGGGGGTCAGCCAAGAACTGCAACAAAAAACACTGCAATTAGGGCTCCATATAAAATACCTTGAATCTATTTGATCTCTGAAAACTAGACGGGAATCTGAGAATGGGCTCAGTGTTAGTTTTAGGCTATCGAGTATTGATAGTTTATAGATTATTAATTCTGATTTTTCAGGTGACAAAAAACAAAGCTAGGGCTCTGATAAACTCACTCAGGAACCTTTGCCATGATTTGCATGCCACTTTGACTATAGTTTGGGCAATCACAGAGAACACTGTACCCTTTAGCCATGCAGAAAATAGTTCTCTCTTTACCTGACCACATCAAAGGACATCTCAAATTCGAGAACATGCCCTAATCAGCTGTCCCAGAGACATCTTTCCTGTATCTTCTCTCTTACCTCTTGTTCTAAATCTAGCAGTGCTTGGCGATAAGGCTGCAAAACTGAATCCAGTCCTGTGCAGAAGGCCCTTAGGTAGATTCCATGGAGCCCACCTTGGCCCTGCTGAGATGGGTGGTGATCCTGAAATCAAACAAAGAGAACTCAACCTCACAGTTCAGACTCTAAAACATGAGGAAAACATTATCCTTTATTAGTGTTATTGTTTTTGCTTAAATGATTCCATATCAAAGCAGTCCTTTAGTGAGGGGAAAACTCAACTAGAGAGATTTGGAGTTTTGACCTTTTAAAATGTGATAATATTTTAACTTGCCATGCAGCCTAGATGTTACAAACAATCAGGAAGGGGGTTCCTGGGTGGCTCAGTCAGTTGAGTGTCACTCTTGATTTCGGCTCAGGTCATGATCTCAGGGTTGTGAGACTGAGCCTGACACCGGGCTCTGCACTGGGTGTGGAGCCTGTTTAAGATTCTCTCTTTCGGGGATCCCTGGGTGGCGCCGCGGTTTGGCGCCTGCCTTTGGCCCAGGGCGCGATCCTGGAGACCCGGGATCGAATCCCACGTCGGGCTCCCGGTGCATGGAGCCTGCTTCTCCCTCTGCCTGTGTCTCTGCCTCTCTCTCTCTCTGTGACTATCATAAATAAATAAAAATTTAAAAAAATTAAAAAAAAAAAAAAGATTCTCTCTTTCCCTCTGCCCTTCTCTCTCTCTCTCTCTCTCTCTTTCTCCCCATCTCTAAGACAAACAACCAGATAGTACCTCATACTGTCAGTGGAGATTTTTCCACAACTAACCTTATGACTTCCAGCTTAAATCCCTTTGGTAGCTTTCCATTGCCCCAGAATATCTTTTTTTTTTTTTTTTTTTTTTGAGATTTTATTTATTTATTTACTTGACAGAGTGAGGGAGCACAGGGAGGGGGAGCAGCAGAGGGAGAGAGAGAAGCAGACCCCTGACCCCTGCTGAGTAGGGAGCCCAATGCAGAGCTCCATCCCAGGACCCTGGGATCATGACCTGAGCAGAAGGCAGAGGCTCAACCAACTGAGCCACTCAGGCACCCACCCCAGAATATCTTAACTCCTCTACATGGCATACAATGACTTCTACATTTGAGCCCTTAACTACCTCTCTAAAATTATATTTTACTGCTTCCAACATCACATTCTCATTTCCAAACTACCCACAGTTTGCCAAATGTGCCTTGCTTCTATTTCTCACCCCTATGAATCTGGATGTGTTCCACTTTTAACTGTGTACTCATCTTTGTGACAAATATCTACTCTTCCTACAGGACCCAACTCAAGCATCTCTTTTCTTAAAGCCCTTCCTAACTCTCCCTAGGAAACGAATTGCTCCCCCTTTGTTGCTTTCATAGTGTCTCTATGCTTTTCATAGCATCTATTTTTGTTTATACATCCCCTTCTCTAGACCAAGAGCTTCATGAAGGCAGGACACATACTTTATTCATCTTTGTATTTCAGCTTCTAGCACAGTTCTTTGAACACAGGGTAAATATTCACTGAATAAACAAAATAACCTCAATCCTCCTTCTAACATCTCTTTTCCTGTCTGGTAATTCAGCAGGAGCATGAATCTGATTAGTCAACATAAGGAGTGATTAGACTCTCACCAAGAGCCTACTGACAAATACAGCTTGGCTTTCAGGAGACCTGCATTTTTTTCTAAGGGCCTCTTCTGTATTTTACACAGGGAATGGCAGAGGAAGCTGACTATAGGCTATGATGACCAGCCTCTCTAGCTAGGTACTGACTTGGGTGATCAGGCTCTGTTGGCAGTAGATACAATCACAGAATTCTACAACAAATGGGGTAGGAAACTTGGACTCTGGGGTTATGAGGCACAGTGTAGTCAGATGATGTTGCAAAAGATACTAGCAGTTCCTGAAGATAAAGGTTCACAGCTATAATAAGACTGGCATGGTTATAGGGTGAAACAGACCAGATGGGCGTACAACCAGCCAATTTTGTTTTGATCCTGTGTCATTCCAGAGAACTGAATGTCTTCATTTATCACTAAATGAAAGAGAAATTAAGTATGCTTTTTACTGTTCCAAAAAAAGAGGCACTATAGATATCTTTAGAATTTGGGAAAGCAGGAATTCACATATTATATAAGATAAAATCCATATAGTCACAGGAATACAGGACAGGTTTTTTTCTTTTAAGTGTTACTTGTAAAAATTAAAACTAAAGGCCTTCTCATCTACATAAATATATATATGGGTTGTAACTCTGATAATTCATGTGCCCTCATTAATATGATTTTATAGCAAAATGGCATTAATTAGATTTTAAGCTCACATTTAGCTTATATATTTGCAATAAAATCTTTTTGAGAGAATCTGAATCCCTGTCCCAGAGATGAAAATATAAGGTATTATTCTCCAAAAACTCTGCCCCATAGATGTCCATCCACCAAAAGTCTGACAACCAACTTATAAAACAGAAAGTACTGACTGCATTATTTCAGGAATCCTTCCTTTCTCTTTCTAGAAGTCCCTGCCTTTCTCCTCAACCAGAATCAACTGGGCAACAGTCATACTGAATCAGAGTTACACAATTCAGTAATCTTTTTACTTACCATGGACAGAATTACAGACTGTTAAAAATAAAAGGGAACTTTAAAATTTCTCTTTAAAGAAATGAGTGCTTACTATGTGCCAGGCACTTTGCATGAATTACCTTGTTTAATCTTTACAACCCTATGAGATAGGTTCCACCTATTATCCTATTTTATGGATAAGTGAACTGAGCCGTAGTTACTAAGCATTAGGTTACTGCCAAGCAGTCTATGGCTAGTAAGTGATAGAGCAGGACACAAAACCTTGACCTCTACACCATTAATCACAATTAATAGTGTACACTTCCAATTAATTCATATTAATGATAATATTTATTAAGTGCTTACTATGTGCCAAGCACTTTCTCTGATTTAACTCTTTCATTTTCTTTTTCTTTTTTTTAATTTATTTTTTATTGGTGTTCAATTTACCAACATACAGAATAACCCCCAGTGCCCGTCACCCATTCACTCCCACCCCCCCGCCCTCCTCCCCTTCTACCACCCCTAGTTCGTTTCCGAGTTAGCAGTCTTTACATTCTGTCTCCCTTTCTGATATTTCCCACACATTTCTTCTCCCTTCCCTTATATTCCCTTTCACTATTATTTATATTCCCCAAATGAATGAGAACATATAATGTTTGTCCTTCTCCAACTGACTTACTTCACTCAGCAACTCTTTCATTTTCAAATAAGAAAAATGAAGCCCAAAGACTTTAGTTGATTGTGTCCATGTGACTAAGGAAGTTAGAAGCAAAATGGGCAAAAAAGATCTGAAATGATGCACTGTGCTTTTACTGGAATTGGAACTCTGGTCCAGCTCAAACTGATTTAACTCAGGTCTCCTAAAACTCAGGCAAAGCATATTTTCTCTTATACAAACTTGCCTAAATTGGTCCCTGTGTATATCTTCTTTGTTTGAGCTAGACAGTTATCTGGCCCTCACTTGAGTAATTCCAATGATGAGAAATTCATAACACCTTGAGACTTATTTCATATCAATTACCAGTGGATTCACTCAAAACTTGACATGGCTCCTGACCTCTGGAGGTGTCCATTCCCTGGGAACAGCAGCCTACCTGTTGCTGCACATGGCCCGTGTACTGTTCAATGAACTCAGTGAAGCGAATATAGTCTGTGCCCAGCCGGCAGAGTCGGTTCAAGACACTGGTTTCACTTGGATGGAGAAATGGGAAGTCCTGTGACACCTGTAGGAAGAGGAACAGGCTAAAAACACTGATGCCTGCATATCTTTGATGTGCTTCAAATGCTTCATACTATGAATCACTTTCCTTCTCCAGATGCCCATTTAAGCTTGGTAAATTCCAAACTGCTACAAAGGTGTTGTTCTCCATCCTTGATCTAATTAATTGTTTACTGAAATAGGTGGTAGCACATGGTAAAGAATTCAAATACTACCAAATGTTGTAGATTAAAAATAAGTCGACCTCCCCACAGGTAGCTACTATTATTTGTTTCTTATGCAATCTTCCAGGGATGGCCTATAAGGATATGGGGATTTGTTTGTTATAAGATTTTATTTGACGGGATGCCTGGGTGGCTCAGCGGTTGAGCATCTGTCTTCTGCCCAGGGGGTGACCTTGGAGTCCCAGGATCGAGTCCCACATCGGGCCCCCTGCATGGAGCCTGCTTCTCCCTCTGCCTGTGTCTCTGCCTCTCTCTTTCTGTGTCTCTCATGAATAAATAAATATTTTTTAAAAAGATTTTGAGAGAGAGAGAGAGAGAGAGAGACTGAATGAGCAGCAGAAAGAGGGCAGAGGGAAAAGCAGACTCCCTGCTAAGCAGAAAGCTTGATCTCAGGACCCTGGGATCATGACTAGAGCCAAAGGCATATGCACTCAACCAACTGAGCCATCCACGCACCCCAGGTATATGGAGATTTTGATTTTAACAATGTCTCTTTAGTGATACTGCTCAAACCAAGATCTGTAGACTCCAGGGGTTTCGCAGACATATTCTTTTTTTTTTTAAATTTTTATTTATTTATGATAGTCACAGAGAGAGAGAGAGAGAGAGAGAGGCAGAGACACAGGCAGAGGGAGAAGCAGGCTCCATGCACCGGGAGCCCGACGTGGGATTCGATCCCGGGTCTCCAGGATCGCGCCCTGGGCCAAAAGCAGGCGCCAAACCGCTGAGCCACCCAGGGATCCCTCTCAGACATATTCTTAAGATTAACAAATTCTCTATAAGTTTTTAAAATTTATTTTCATTTAAAAAATAAAATTAATGTAACATACTATAATCTATAAAAAGACCATACCTGGACATATAAACATAGTGCCTATATTTTCATTTGTATTTGGTATTTCATTTCACTGGGTATTATCTTAATTGAAATGAATGCCAAACAATAACCTACTATACTTTATAAAGGTTTCATAGCAGTTCAAGTAGAAAAAGGTTGTAGGAGAGTGTATTCATTCAACCAAAATTTTTTTTATATTGTGGTAAGATACATGTAACATAAAAGTTACCATTTTAGCCATCTTTATATGTACAGTTCTGTCTGTGGCATTAAGTGCATTTTAACACTGTTGTGCATCCATCACCACCATCCATCTCCAGAGCTTTTTTATCTTCCCAAACTGAAACTCTGTATCCATTTAACATTAGCTTCCCATTATTCCCTCCTGCTAGCACCCTTCTCTCTGTCTTATAATTTTAACCATTTGAAGTACTTCAAATAAATGTAAATACAATATTTGTCCTTTGATAACTGGCTTTTTCACTTAGCATAGTGTCTCCAAGGTTAATCCATGTTGTAACATGTGTCAGAATTTCCTTCTTTCTTAAGACTTAAAAATAGTCCATTGTATGTTTGTGCAGCATTTTGTTTATCCAATTCATCTGTCAAGGGTCAATTGAGTTATTTTTACCTTTTGGCTATAGTGAATAATTCTGCTATGAACGGGGTATACAAATATCTGTTCACATCCCTTCTTTTTTTTTTTTTTTTTAAATTTATTTATGATAGTCACAGAGAGAGAGAGCGAGAGAGAGGCAGAGACACAGGCAGAGGGAGAAGCAGGCTCCATCCACCCGGGTCTCCAGGATCGCGCCCTGGGCCAAAGGCAGGGGCCAAACCGCTGCGCCACCCAGGGATCCCATCACATCCCTTCTTTAGCTTTTTTTAGGTGTATACCTAAAAAGTGAAATTGCTGGATTACTTTGTAATTCTGTTTAATTTTTTTGAGGAATCACATATTGTTTTCCACAGGGGCTATACCATTTTCCATTCCCACTAGTAATGCACAAGAATTCTAACTTCTCTCCCTCTGCCTGTGTCTTTGCCTCTCTCATGAATCAATAAATAAAATCTTAAAAAAAAAAAGGGGGGGGGGACGCCTAGGTGACTCAGGGGTTGAGCGCCTGCCTTGGGCCCAGGGCGTGATCCAGGAGTCCCGGGATCGAGTCCCGCATCGAGCTCCCTGCATGGAGCCTGCTTCTCCCTCTGCCTATATCTCTGCCTCTGTGTGTGTGTCTCTCATGAATATATAAATAAAATCTTTAAAAAAAAAATTCTAATTTCTCCACAACCTCACCTACACTTGTCATTTTTTTTTATAATAGTCATCCTAATGGGTATAAAATGGTATCATTTGTCCTTTTGTTTTTTTTTTTTTAATTTTTATTTATTTATGATAGTCACACACACAGAGAGAGAGAGAGAGAGGCAGAGACATAGGCAGAGGGAGAAGCAGGCTCCATGCACCGGGAGCCCGACGTGGGATTCGATCCCGGGTCTCCAGGATCGCGCCCTGGGCCAAAGGCAGGCGCCAAACCACTGCGCCACCCAGGGATCCCTCATTTGTCCTTTTGATCTGCATTTCCCTAATAATCAGCTATACTGATAATCTTTTCATTTGCCTATTGGCCACTGTATATCTTCTTTGGAAGATCAACCAACTTTAAACAAACACCTATTTATCCCAAGCACTGTGTTAACAGCCCGAGATTAAATGAACAAAATCAGATGTAGTTACTGTCCCCAAGGAACTGATCATATTACATATTTATATTGTGAGTACTGTATTTTGTGGATGCCATCTTTACATGACAGTGAATGTGGTACTAAACAGGCAAAGAAGAATTTTTTTTTAAAGATTTTATCCGGTACTACTGACATCTAGTGGGTAGAGGCTATGGATGCTGCTAAACATCCTATCATGCATAGGCAGGACATACCCCCACAACAAAGAATTATCCAGTCCACAAGGTCAATAGTGCCAAGGCTGAGAAAACATGCATTAGTGTTATTCTGAACTTATCCATTTGGTAGTTTTGTTTACTTTGTAACAAATACTTGGCTTTATAGTTTTTTAAGAGCAATATGTTTGAGTTTATACTTAGGTTAATGTGCGCACATACTCAATATTATAATAAAATGATTTTTATCAATATTAGGTATTCATAACAATTCTTCCCTTTATTTTTTTTCTTTTTTTTTTTTTTTTTTAAATTTTATTTATTTATGATAGTCACAGAGAGAGAGAGAGAGAGAGAGAGGCAGAGACATAGGCAGAGGGAGAAGCAGGCTTCATGCACCGGGAGCCCGACGTGGGATTCGATCCCGGGTCTCCAGGATCACGCCCTGGGCCAAAGGCAAGCGCCAAACCGCTGCGCCACCCAGGGATCCCCTCTTCCCTTTATTTGAATGTGAAAAACACTGCTCTGCAGAAAGTATACAATATTTTGCATTCCCACCAGTAATGCACAAGAATTCTAATTTCTCTCCCTCTGCCTATGTCTCTGCCTCGCTCTGTGTCTCTCTTGAATAAATAAAAACTTAAAAAAAAATGAAAGGAAGACAGCTATCTTTCCTATACTCTGTTATCTTTTTACTTCAGATAGTCAAGCTCCCACAAATACTTCCTAAGCATCTTCTTCCTATATGTCTGTCATTGTGCTAGTTTTACAGGGGAAAATAAATAATGAGGGGAATCTAACTTACAGGCTTTGTACATTGAGAATGTCATTTTTCTGCTTTTTCACAGCCTAAACCGCCAATTCTTATAAGAATAGGCATGACTTATTTAAGTTTTCATTTAAATTCCAGTTAACTTAGTGAAATACTAGTTTCAGGTGTACAACACAATGATTTAACACTTCCATAACAACACCAGTGCTCACCCCAAGAAGTGCGCTCCTTAATCCCCATCACCTATTTCTCCCATTTCCCCCACTCTCCTCCCCTCTGGTAACCATCAGTTTGTTCTCTATAATTAAGAATCTGTTGCTCGGCAAAATATATATATATATATATATATATATATATATATATATATAAAGAAAAATGAAAAAATAAAAAGAATCTGTTGCTTGGTTTGGAACTGGCATGACTTTGTGATCAGACAGAGCTAAATTCAAATCCTGCCATTGCCAGGACTAGTCACCATAAATTTCTCTGAGCTTCAGTTTCCTCTTTTGTAAACTGGGGCTAACGATACCTAAGTTATTGAGAGGGCTGGATATTACTGAGAGCAGTAGAAAGGAATGGTACAGATACTCGAGGCAAGCGGACATGGGATTCAAGACCAAGCTCGCTAACTACTAGCTACCAGATACAGGGAGTCAATCTGTGAAATGGAGGTAAGTGGCTGTGAAGATTGAATGAGATGCGTATCGTACCTTCCTCCTCTTACACTCCTGGTTACATGAAAACCCCTTCCAAATTCTCCTAGTGCAGAAATTTCCTGCGAAAGGAGTAATGAGAGAAACACTCCATTTTTCAGTCAACAGAACCGGCTGACCCCACACGGTGTGTGAAGCGCTGTGTATCTGGACCAGCTTGCACAGCCCGCTTTAAAGCAGTGTGAGCGTGAAAACGGGTGAAAGCGCCTCCTTCACCTTTACATCCACTTCCCTAGCAACTCTCGCTCAGACACCTCAGCCTGAAGCCGGGCCGCCGGCCCCCTCCTCCTCCCCGCAGGCGAGGCCTCCGGCTCCACCTCCGGTTGGCGGGCCCGCGCCCAGCCGCCCCGAGGTGAGGTACCGCGCGGACGCCCCTCCGCACACGCTCGGCGACCAGCGGGCGGACTCGCCCCGCGAAACCTCAGCCCCCGCAGGCCCCGCCCTTCGAGCCTGCAGACTCCTCCCCCGGGCCTGGCGCGGGCCCGCCCATTCGGCGCTCCCGAGTTCCCGCGCTCGGAGCCGGGCCGTACCTGGAGGCCGCTCCGCTTGTTCCACGTGAAAATGGACCCTGGGTACCCGCTCAGAGCCAAGAGCAGTTCGTGGATCATTCCCAAGGCGGACCTCGAGTCCCTGTGTCCGTCGCGCCCCCCTCCAACGGTCCTCCAGGGAACCACGGAGGCGAATGCTGCCTTCTTGAAGGGCGCACAGGCCCCTGGGACAGGCGGTTCGTCCTGAACCGCAAGTGGCGAAACAACTGCTGCGGGAAGAGCGGACGGGAAAGGGGACGGGACCGGCGCCCCACGTCCCGGAAGTGTGCCGCGCTCCGCGGGGCCCACTCGCTCGCTCCTGCCGGTGCTCCGCTGGAGAAGTCTCCGTGGGTGCCCCTGCGCATGCGCCCTCCGCGCCCGAGTCGCCCGCTCGGACTTCCGGTTTGAGAGCCGGACTAGGAGGCTGGAGAGCCGGGGCTGGGGCCCGACCCTCAGAGGGTGAGGCTGGCCCGGGGGCAGAGATGCGAGTGGGTTGAGGGGCAGCCCCGAGAAGGGGACGCTCCCAGGGGTGGCTGGAGGGTGCTCTCAGGGCGCCTTAGCCCCTCGGAGGCCCCTGGAGGCGCCGCACGACGGCTCCGAGAGTGACCTGGCCGGAGGGAGCGAAGACAAAGAGGCCGGAATCCTGCACCCGCCACTCGTTGAGCCGAGTTCCGCTCCCGCGAACCCCGCAGCCCTCGGAGCCCCTGGCCAGCAACCGAACTCGTCCTCAGGAGACCCATTACTACCGCCCCCTCGGACTCCCATTCTCCACCAACTCAGTGTGACTCCCCACGCCCACCGGCCCTCGCGTCAGGAACCAAAACCAGTCTTGCCAATGCGCGAGGTTTCCCCGCCAGTAGTTCCCGAACAGTTGCTGAGCGGTGACTTAACGCTGTGAGGGGAAACAAAGACCCAGTATTCAGTACTTGATTTTTGTCCCGGGTGGGAATTGGTAGTTGTGTGGTCCGAGGGGGAGGGGAGGATGCAAAGGGCCTCCGGGAAGACTGTGGAGGTACTGGGGGAGATAAGCTGCGACCCGCTGGACAGAGGCTCTCTGTTGCCTTCAGCAGGATGGTGACTTGCCTTTAGATGCTCTTAAGGCCAGGTGTCCCATATGGTTCGGACTGACTATGCAACATTGGTCAGGGAGCTAAATGGGGTCGGGTTCGGGGGGAGGTGGAAGAAGAGCAGACAATACTTTATTCTTAGCTGCCTCCCCAGGCTGCCCTGAAAGTCACCCAGAAATGGCAGCCTCTGAAAGGTCTTTTCTCCTTCATGCTCAGTTTTGGCTTGACGTCCTCACGTTGGTGCTACCTCAGATGGCCACGTGGAGTATACGGGAAGGCAGGCCCGCTCTTGGCAAGACTTCAGACCTACAAGTTTATTTCTTCTGATAGTGCCATCTCTCTCTACCCTAGGAAGAAACTCTTCTTACAGTTGAGAGACTCCTCTGCAGGTGATTCTCCAAGGACATGGGAAAATAGGTGTAAGCCCTCCAACCCTTAAGTGGAGGGGAGCTGCTTTCGCTGTGAATGATGGCCAAACCCACTCTGAGAGGGAATGGCACTAACCCTGAGACCTTCCGACAGCGCTTCAGGAGATTTCACTACCAGGAGGTAGCTGGGCCCCGGGAGGCTTTCAGCCAACTCTGGGAACTTTGCTGTCGTTGGCTAAGGCCGGAGGTGCGCACCAAGGAGCAGATTGTAGAATTGTTGGTGCTAGAGCAGTTCCTGACCATCTTACCTGGGGAGATCCAGAATTGGGTACAGGAGCAATGTCCAGAAAGTGGAGAGGAGGCAGTGGCTCTGGTGGAAGATTTAGAAAGAGAGCCTGGAAGACCTGGACGTTCGGTGAGAAGGGAGGGGGAATTAAGAAGTGTGTGACTGGGAAGGGGCAAGGATAAAGGGCCACATTAAGGTATCGACAGGTTTAAAGAGGGGCACAATCTCCTTTGGTGATGCTTATACTACAGGTCCTGGAACAGGTAACTTTTTCAGATAGAGCTTATCTGGAGATGCTACCTGGGTGTACCTTTGTTACCCTGTCATAATGAGTTATTCATAGTTTTACAGTTTTTTACTTAAGAGGGAAGAAAGGGGAATTATTTTTTTAGCTTGTAGGTGGGTTCATTATTTTGATCTTTTCTTTCTGGAGTTCCAGCTGCAGAATATCTAATGATATAAGAAAGACCCTTGTTTACTGTTAAACCACCTCCCCCACCAAACCTACCCAAGTCCCAAAAGGATGAACTCTTTTGGGATACTAAGTAATCTCCTCTGGGAATGCCCCTCATTATAACCTTGCAGTGACAATTAATGGGGGTTGTTTCTAGGTCACAGTCTCTGTGAAGGGGCAGGAAGTGCGCTTGGAGAAGATGACACCCCTGAAATCATCACGAGAGTTATTAAGTGTTCGGCAGGAGTCAGTGGAACCCCAACCCAGGGGCGTAACCAAGAAAGAGAGGGCAAGAAGCCCAGACCTGGGACCACAGGAGCAGATGAACCCAAAGGAGAAGCTCAGACCTTTTCAAAGGAGCGGTGAGGAGTAGATTCATATGGGAAGATAGGATGCCATTCTAAATTGGGAAGTAGGGTTGGGAGTAGTGAGTGGGAAAGGGATTTCAGGAAATGAGCTGAAATTGTAGAGTATGCAGTTGTTGGGAGACCTGAAGGTATGTAGTTCAGCTCTCTGATGTAGTATTCTTATATTTCCTCTTTTAACAAGTCTGCCAGAGGATGGCTTCTTAGTTTTTATCAGAATTAGAATTATTTTGTTTCCCCTTGGTAATGATACTAGGTCAGTATTTTCTAGATAAAAATTTTTTTGTATACTTGAAGGCACAGTCTCCTTTCAGTCATTTTCCTTCTCCAAATTGAACTATATTTGTTTCTTTAAGCTCTTCCCCAGAAGCTCCATTCTTTAGACCTACTAAGTTTTTGTCACTCTCCCTTGGAAATGAAGTCTTCCAAATATCACATTTATTGTGGAGAATTAAATGGTATTATTCCAGGGAGGGTTTGGTACATAGGGGCAGAGTAGGAATTTTACTTCAGAATTTCGCTACACTTTCTTTCAGTACAGCTCAAGTAATTATTTCGTGATTATTGTTTACTTGGTAACTCCCAGGACTCTTACCACTTTCCCCATTGTCTTTGTGCCTAGTGCTTATTGTTGTACTTGATTGTGTAGAACTTGTTTTTCTTCTTTGCACTTGGTTGAACTCCATATTATCTGTTTGGCTTTTTTTTTTTTTTTTTTTTTAAATCATTTCTTTTACTTGTTGGTTGTTTTGAATTCTGATCTTATCATCCAAGAAGCTAGCCTTCTCAGCCATTTGTAATGGTCTCTGTTTAGTAATCCGGATGCAATCCCTCAACCCCACACAGAGACTTGCAGAATTAATCTTTTGAATATCTGCCATGTATTCCGATGCCTTGCAAGGTACTCTGCAATAAGTGAAAGTGCCTATTCTCAAAGAGCTTAGCATGTGATTGAAAGCAAGTATGTACTGAACCTAACTGTATGGAAACCATGCCAAACAATGACTTGTTCTTCAATTCATGTGACTGTAGTAGGGGTTCAGCAGAGTGGGAGATGAGGGAGGGCAGTAGGGAAGGTTTCATGGGGTGCTTTGGCAAATACAACTTCTCATAGAATGGGTTAAATTTGGAGAGGCACAGAGTGATGAATAATTTATATGCTGTGTTCTGGAGAGGAGTCTGATATGAATGGACGGTACATGGTAGGCACTTGGGTTAAGGTTGAGCTGAGGAAGCTAGAGCCTGAAGTTAGGTAGGATAGTTACTGTGGCAGTGATCCGGGTGTGAGAGGACAAAGGGTCTAGATTTGGATGGTAGCAGGAAGAACAGAGCAGAATATACTAAGGGAAAAATCCTTAGAACTTAGTGACCGTGTGAAGGAAATGGATGAATTGAAGTTTCCCCCCTACTCTCCTTCTTCTTGAAATTACTCTGAGTTTAATTCTCTAGCACCAAGTGGAAAACTAATAGGAGACAGGAGGTGACTGTTCCCAGCAGTGCCAAGACCTGCCTGTAAGTGGCGAGGAAGGCTAGGGAGCAACATGGAACAGGAGTATTTGCATTGAACACACAAACAGAACCTTTTCCTCTCTTGTCACCCTGCTCTGGAAAATATTCTTTTTTGAGGTTTTATGTATTTTCTCCACTTTCTCCACCCCATTGAACTTTCTGAAAACACTTCCTTAGACACTTTCTTTTATAAGCCTCTTGGATTCAAAAAAAGGCAGGTCTGAACTCACAGGTGTTTTTATGATCAATCCAAATTATGATATCCTTTGTTTACTTCCCTGCAAGCAGGATTTCCATTTCCTAAATCCGGTGTGGTCTCCAGGTTGGAGCAAGGAGAGCCATGGGTCCCTGATCTGGGCTCCAAGGAGAAGGAACTCCCAAGAGGCAGTCACACAGGAGATAAACAAATGCATGCTGATCTGTTATCACCTAAGAGAGAGAGAAGAAGTTGGGTGGACCAGGATTACTGGGGCTTTGAGGACGAGAAGGTAGCAGGTGTACATTGGGGCTATGAAGAGACCAGAACTCTCCTTGCAATTCTCAGTCAGACTGAGTTTTATGAGGCGCTCCGAAACTGTCATCGAAACAGCCAAGTGTACGGGGCCGTGGCTGAGCGGCTCCGAGAGTATGGCTTCTTTCGGACCTTGGAACAGTGTCGGACCAAGTTTAAAGGTCTGCAGAAGAGCTACCGGAAAGTCAAGAGTGGTCATCCACCTGAGACCTGCCCCTTCTTTGAAGAGATGGAGGCCCTGATGAGTGCCCAGGTCATTGCCTTGCCCAGTAACGGCTTGGAAGAGGCAGCCTCTCACTCTGGCCTGGTGGGCAGTGATCCTGAGACTGAGGAGCCAGGGCAAGGGGGCTGGCAGCATGAGGAAGCAGAAGAGGCTTTGGCTGAAGAGTCTGGCAGTGATGAAATGGGCCAGGAGGCCCTGCCTCAAGACCCTGAAAACTCCACTGCACCTGTTCTTTTTCGAAGCCCAAGTGGTAAGAACCTTTTCTTTTTGGGGTTCTGTGAATAGATTTGAGGAGTTATGAGATAGCATGTGTAGTCAGGAAGTTTAATGTTGCCTGTCAGCTTTGTCACTTAAATAGAGAACACAGAGGCACTTCTCAGTTCTGTGTGTATTTCATTCTCTTTTGTGGGAATATTAAGTAATAGGGAGTAATTTTAGATATTTTAAAGAAGTACTCAGAAGATTCTTAAGAGCTCTTAAAAAGACTATCATTCCTTCCATTTATTAAAAATTTTTTTTCTTATAAAATCTTTGACTGCTGAGAAAAACCTGACACTACACTATACTATCTTTAAGGAGACTATTTTTTGGGCACCTTATACAAACTGATGCTTTATATTTCCCCAGTTCTCAACATCAATTTATTTTTTGTGTTCGTTTTCACTTAGCATAGCATAGTGAAGGACTGCCCAAAGCTGGGGAAACATTTTCTAAGAATCTCCTAGAGGAGATTCACAATACACATAGTAAGAAACCTTGTTGAAACACACATAGTAAACACATAACACATAAACACACATAGTAAGAAACACTTTGTTGAAATATTATTTGCCCATGGAACTGTTTTTAAGTATTATTTATTACTGTTGATATAATTTGTGTAACCATGTTGTTATGGAAAGAACACCGAAATATGAGTTGGGGCTTTGTTTTTTATCTTGACCACTCATCACCTGGGTCACCTTGGATAGTTATCTGGCCATTTCAAAACTTGTTTCCTCACTCGTAAAATGGGGCACAGCAGCAATGATAATGTGTGGTGTTACTTCAATTCTGTTCTAGGCTTGTCTTCTTATCTTCTACTTTTTCCTTTCTCAGTATCTATTTTTTTCTTTCATTCTTTTTTATTACTGGAATAAATGCAGGTAAACCAGAGACATGGCACATATGCTAGCTGCTATTATTTTCATTTTTTTTCATCTTTTTTCCACTTTTTCTCTGTCTTCCAATTCTTTCCCCAACTCCTTTATCTGCAGTGACTGGAGGATGATGGAAGCATTGTCCTCTCCAGCTGGATGTCAAGTGGGAGGAAGACACTTTGACTCTCCCTTCCCTCTACTTTGTATAGATTTTGGAAACATGAAGTATTTTTACTTTTTCACTTAGGAGCCCAAGCTTAGGTGGTTTTTCATCATGCACTTGATAGGACTGAGGAATTGAGGCTGTAAAGCCCTGGATTAAGTAGTGCTAAAATTTCTCTTTTGGTGGCAGGTGTACACTGGGGCTATGAAGAGACAAAGACTTACCTTGCAATTCTTAGTGAAACTCAGTTCTATGAAGCCCTCCGGAATTGTCACCGTAACAGCCAGTTGTATGGAGCAGTGGCTGAGCGGTTATGGGAATATGGATTTTTAAGGACACCAGAGCAGTGTCGGACCAAGTTTAAAAGCCTACAAACCAGCTATCGGAAAGTCAAGAATGGCCAAGCACCAGAGACCTGTCCCTTCTTTGAAGAGATGGATGCTCTGGTGAGTGCCAGGGTTGTTGCCCCGCCCAGTGACAGCCAGGAAGAAGAGACAGCCTCTTGCCCCATCCAGGAGACAAGTGAGACTGAAGCTGAGAAGCAAGCTGACATGGCAGAAGAGACCATAGAAGAAGATTCTGAGGATGATGAAGAGGATACTGAGGTACCCCTGGAGGTTGTCATGACTCGTGCTCCAGTCTTATTCCAGAGCCCCAGTGGTAAGATCCTTTTACTTCTTAAGGTTTAAGTAGCAACGGGGAGGCAGTAGGATTTAGGAGAAAAATCAACAATCTAAAGACCAGGAGACAGGCCTCTATACCCAGCTCTCATGGATTCTTGTGACTACCTTCTACCTTCTCTCTTCTCCAGGTTTCCTTTCTTTTCTTTTTTTTTCAGGTTTCCTTTTTATTAAGGCAGCTCAGAAGGATATAAATTATTCACCTGACTTGCCTTCTCATACTACAGCATCAGTCTGATGGGTGCAGACTTTCTAAATTTGTTATCATCTACAGCTGAACTGTTAGGCAGTTTACCTAGCAGGGAGTATGAAAGGTAACATCTCCCAAGTAGCACATTGTATACCCATAGTGAGATGAAGTTGATTTTAAAAGTTCACTTTTTTTTTTTTAAAAGATTTTATTTATTTATTCATCAGAGACACACACACACACAGAGAGAGAGAGAGAGAGAGAGAGGCAGAGACACAGGCAGAGGGAGAAGCAGGCTCCACACAGGGAGCCCGACATGGGACTTGATCCTGGGACTCCAGGATTGCGCCCTGGGCCAAAGGCAGGCGCGAAACCGCTGAGCCACCCAGGGATCCCCCTGTTTTCATTCTTGATGTATATTGGAATTTGAGGGGAGGAGGACTCATTTAGCTCTGTTTGGATATAGAAGTTTCTCAGAGTTTTCCTGGGCATTCCTGAACCTATCTTAAATCTGGTAGGTTTTCCTTGTTATACTGAGAGGATTTTCTGAATATTGTGGGTATCCAGGAAAAGTTAAAAGAATGTATTAATCAGCCTCTGTAACAAATGAGAAGCGTGTGATAGATTACTAAGTAGAGGAGTAAAAACATTGGAATTCCAATTGGTAGTAGTCATTGGGATCCAGTGCTCCTTAATTTTTATCTTTAAACTTCTAATGTGATACTTGCCTTATCCCCAGCACATAATATTGAGGAGATGGGTAACTTTTAAAATTCTACTCTTGGGGATCCCTGGGTGGCTCAGCGGTTTAGTGCCTGCCTTTGGCCCAGGGCGTGATCCTGGAGTCCTGGGATTGAGTCCCACATCAGGCTCCAGGCATGGAGCCTGCTTCTCCCTCTGCCTGTGTCTCTGCCCCCCACTCCCCTACCCCTCCTGTGCCTCTCATGAATAAATCAAATCAAATAAATAAATAAATTAATTAAATAAATAAATAAATAAATAAATAAATAAATAAATAAATAAATAAAATTCTATTCTTATATCAGGTTTTGAGGCTGGATTTGATAACGAAGAGAATCTAAAACGAGATATTTCTGAGGAAGTACAACTACATAGAACATTACTTGCAAGGTCTGAAAGGAAAGTTTCCCGGCGTCTTACTCAAGGTAAAGGTGGTGAGAGTGAGTATAGATCAGGACAACAGTGGGAAAATACCCCAGAGGAGAGAAGGGGAAAACCAGCATTCCCAGAGAGGAGTTTAGGTAAAGTTCTAAATCATCAGAGACCTTACTTGGGAGAAAAACCCTGTAAGTATCTCAGATACAGCAAAAGTTTTGGTCCGAACTCCCACCTTGTGCATCAGATATCTCATCAAGTGGAAAATCCATATAAATGTGCTGACTGTGGGAAAAGCTTCAGTCGGAGTGCACGCCTCATTAGACACCGGAGAATCCACACTGGAGAGAAACCTTATAAGTGTCTTGACTGTGGAAAAAGTTTCCGTGACAGTTCAAATTTCATCACCCACAGGAGAATCCACACAGGAGAGAAACCATATCAGTGTGGTGAGTGTGGAAAACGCTTCAATCAGAGCTCAAGCCTTATAATTCACCAGAGAACCCACACAGGAGAAAAGCCCTATCAATGTGAAGAGTGTGGAAAAAGCTTCAACAACAGTTCTCATTTCAGTGCACATCGGAGGATACACACAGGAGAGAGACCCCACGTGTGTCCTGACTGTGGAAAGAGCTTCAGTAAAAGTTCTGACCTACGTGCACATCATAGAACCCACACAGGAGAGAAACCCTATGGGTGTCATGACTGTGGCAAGTGCTTTAGTAAAAGTTCTGCTCTAAATAAGCACCGAGAGATCCATACACGAGAGAAACTTCTGTCACAGTCAACACCTAAGCAATAAGCCCCTGAGAATTTAAAAAGATAAATGCAGTGAAATTGTTTGAAAAAGTCTTCCAATTGTGAGATCCATCTCCTCTGCCCAACTAGCTTAGGAAACACTCTTAAGATTTACCCCACTCTGTTCCCAAGTTTTTCCTGGATCTACGAATTCCTAGGGTAGTCATCTTAAGAATGAAAAGAAGATTTCAGTCCCTCTCCTTGCCTACAGTGGAAATGACAGATAACACCTTTACCTCTCAGTGTCTATATTGTTCCTGTAGTAGAACATAGTAGTAGATGCCATGTATTTATTTATCCTGTTATTCAGCTGCATTTCAACTGGAAAAACCTATCACAGCATTTCAGGGAGAAGCTGTGAGACTTTCCTAATTGAGTGGGTCTTTTTATACAATTATGGAAATGCAAAACTGTGGCTCTTCCTGTTCGTATTAAGCCTGTGCTTAGAATGATATTTGTCAGGCAAACTCTTCATTTACCTTAAAGGAGAGTTTAATATCCATCTTGGTTCTGACCTATGAATCCTCTTGTCAAAAGCCTAGGTGTTCTAGATGGGGAAACAGGGTAAACTTTATATATTGAAGTGTGAACCCTGGATTTCTTAATTTCTTCTAAGCCCTAGAAGATCTGGAATAGAATAGTACATTTAGAGCATCTAGTTTGATTTTTTTTCTTCTGTTCCATCTTACCTGAGTTTCATCTGTCTCTTCTGGTCCAGAAGTGCAAAGAGCAAGTAAGCTGGATATGCTGATATGAAAGAAAGCAGTTAAGGCTGCCAGTAGGGGATTGTGCATTCCACACACACCAAACACCTAGTTTAGTATTATACAGCACTCCATGGGTGCTCAATACTATCCTTCATTGAGCAGATGCCACTACCATGTACCCATGGATTATGAAACAAATGGCTCTGTGCCAACAACTCTTTACCCTAATGGCAAGGAGGACAGATTATCTTTGGTCAGTGGAGTTGCCAATACTCACACACATGCACATGCAAATATTCACCTGTATAGATGTTTTTAAAAGCTCTTCAAACACAAGTGTGATTCTGTATAATCAAATAGTATTGAATTAATTGCTCATATTCCTAGTAGTATGATGAGCCCTGTACAGCACAAGGTAAACAGACCCTGTCCTTGTTCTTACAATCTAGAACAGATGACTGACATGGACAAATAATAAGTGCACATGTAGAGCTGCAACAGTTTTAGAGAACTCTAGAAATCTAGTAACATTTTGCATAAATGTTAAGGTCTAATACATTATAGTTTTTTATAAGAAAAATCTGGGAGGTATTTTCTTCTCTTTATTCAGGAAGGCTTCATGAAACAGCAAGTGTTCAAAGAAAGGAAGGTTATTGGGTAAATCAGGATGGGATGAACTTTACAAAACTAATCACAAAACTGAGTACTGAGTGGGTGAGAAATGGGGAAAGTGGAGAGCAAGGTGTTTTATGCAGATGGAGCCGAGGGCAAAGGACAGACTCTAAGGAAAGTTAGACAAAGCTTGAAGGAGCACAAAATTGAGGAAGAATATGATCTAGGCTATGCACAAGGTAGAGAACTGCCTTAACTGGAACATGGAGTGCCAGAGGCAGATCTGGAGGTGGTGATTTCATCCACCTATAGTAAATCAGGTACTGTGCTATACTTATTGATGAAACAGCCAGCTCACACTGGGGAAGAATGAGCAGTCTGAGGGGACTAGCTCCTATAAGAAACAAAGGTCAGAAACTAGTATCTTGAGAAAATACTTTAATGGGCAGGTCTGAGGAAAAAGGAATGTGAACAGATGGCTAAGGCCTGGGATAAGTAGCTGTTTCATATTCACATTTATCAGAGTCCTGTGGCCAGAATGAGATATGGAAGAGGAGTAGGGAAATAGAATATTCTGTAATTCATAGCTTGCTGTGTTAGATGAGAGGTTGATTAGGGTTCTGGTATTGACGGATCCTACTACAAAAAATGTCCTAACATTTATTAGGAGGAGATGGTATCTCAATTATGTGGCCTAAGCAGACATGAAGATAGAAGAAACACCAGTCTAAAGCAGTGCCTCAGGATTTGAGATGGTTAAGTGTGTTTTTTAAATGTGTTTTTTAATATGAGCGATTACTGTCTTTAGTATATTTATGTATAGTTGTGTGTAAAAAGCACTGGTTGGGGTATCAGCAGATCTGAATTCTGGTTCCAGATGTCTTGTGTTTCCATCTCCCTTTCTGTAAAGCAGAATAATGTTTACACCTTAATCTGCCTCTCAGGGATACCATGTTAATAAAAATTATGTCTATAAAGTACCCAGTGTTTCTTCATGTGGCTCCCCCCACCAAAAATACATCTGCAATTTTTTAAGTTGTTGCTGCTATGAAAGATAAATTTTTACCTGCTTTAGGCTCCCTGTGTGGGCTTACTAGAAGTATGCCTGTTTGAATCTTAATGTTCTAGACTGAGAAACAAATTAGGATGTGGTAAAAGAGAAATTAGAATGAAAATCCTTCTGTGGTATCTGTATCCATTAGTGCAGTGGGTTAAGACCTCTTATAACTGGGCATGGAGAATAAGTGTTATTTTAAAAGATCCAGGACCAATCCCCTACCAACCTCCAGATGAAGAGAATATACATAAGGAATAGGGCAAAGGCAAACTCTCTTACTGGGGAAAGCCATTTCATCTCAAACGAGCTTACAAGCCATTTCCTACTACCCACTCTGCCATTCTTGAGGATAGAAGAAGCAAGAAATAAATAGTCTTCAAACATTCTAAGAAAGAGAAATCAAAGGATGCCACTCGGTGGTTGAGTGTCTCTGCCTTTGGCTCAGGTCGTGATCCTGCAGTCCTGGGAGCGAGTCCCACATCAGCCTGTTTCTCCCTCTGCCAATGTCTCTGCCTCTTTGTATCTCTCATGAATAAATAAATAAAATCTTTAAAAAAAAAAAAAAAGAGAGAGAGAAATCAAGGCTACTATAGGTGGAGCAAGAGGGTCTGTGCTCCCTGCCCTTTTCATACTCATAAGACCTTTGTGGGGACAGAATGAATGGCATGTACAGCAAAGGAAGCAAGAATGTATTATTAGCAGAAGCTAGACAATCATATTCTCATCAGTTGTTTCCTAGTGCTGTTATTTCTTTATCTCCATTTTATCCACTCTTTTTTTAGATTCATTTATTTATTTTAGAGAGATTTTATGTGCAAATGGGGAAGTGGGGCAGAGGAAGGAGAGAGTCTCAAGCAGACTCCCTGTTAAGTGCAGAGCCAGACACAGCCCTCCATGAAGGGCTCTATCTGAGGACCCTAAGCTCATGACCTGAGCCAAAACCAAGAGCCAGATGCTTAACCACCTGAGTCACCCAGGCACCCCACCATTTTTTTTAAAAGTAAACTCTACCCCCAAACTGGGGCTGAAACTCATGTTCCTGAGATCAAGAGTTGCATGTTCTACTGACTAAGCCCGCCAGGTGCCCCACGTTCTTCCTTTTATTGCTTGCTATGGTCATTGCTACAGAACTTAATAACATATGTTTTCTCTATGTTGTTGCCATTTCTCTTTTACTATAATCAGAGTATGGAGGCTGAGTCTTATCAACTCTGTAGAGGGCTATTTTTATGGTGACCAGGTAGGGAAAGGGAAAGGGAAGCTGAGACAGGAGCCATCAATTCTTCATTATTCAATTCAAAAATCTAAAATGAAAACTTTACTCCTATATACTCAACTATCCAGTAAGATGCATATCAAAGTTTTGACATTTAAAATGGAATATATTCTCTGATATCATGGTGCCTAAAGTGACATATTATATGGAGATATTTTAGTTAGGAGCTTAAATTACTCCTACATCCACCATGGCACTCTTTCAGATACAAACTTTGGAACAATTGGAAGATTAAAGGCAAAGAGAAACCTAAAGTACCTTAGACCTCAAGAAGCATCTGGTTGGTTAGATCCGTTATGGTCAAAATAACAGAAGGGTAACATAGGAACATTTTTAAAAAACTACCACCTTGATTCCAGGGGGATTAATCATGAGAGGAGCAAAGCCAGATATTAGAAGCCAGCTCTATCTGTCACTAGGGTCATCCAAAGTAGATTAACCCTGACTACTGGGTATTCACAAAAATCCCTGGTATGCAGTATTGCCTGGAGTCAACAGTTTTGGGGAATACTGGAGTGAAGGGAGTTTGAGTAAAGCAAGCAAAACACAATACAGAATGCTGTTGTCACAACCTACAAGGCTTAAAGGTTTTGGTGGCAATCTATTTTCCCTTCTCCTCATCTTTAGACTAGTTACTCCAAAACTCTTCTTGATGAGAAACTCCTTTGATTTTCCTGAAGTTTTATGATTACTAATGGAAAGGGATTAGTTAAGTCAAATCTCTGGTAGAATGGGGAGTTCAGTTAGGAGCCAGCCCCTTCAACTCCCCTTTTAGGAAGCAGCATGGAAGTAAGCACTGTAAGACCTCGGAGCCTGCCAGTCAATTTAAATATTTACTGAGCACCAGCCACGAGTAAAGGGCTGGTGAGGGTGCCCATGGTACCTGGCTGGTGTGCTTCAAAGGTAGACAGTTAACTAAGTGAGATACAGTGGGAAGATCTTGGTTGCAACACATACTCAAAAGTAGTTCATGTCATTGCAGCTTAAAAATACAACACTCTGGGTTTTAGATGATTCCACTTCCTCCTCAGTTCAGACCTGGTGCTGTCAGAAGCAAAGATGTAGTTGATGGATTCATAAGACAGATCCCACACCTGAGTCTGGGTCAAGTTAAATGTTTCAGCTGCCAGTTGGTACTCTTGAGAAAGGTGTGTTGCAAAAACACCCTTATCATCGGTCTGCAAAAAAAAAAAAAAAAAAATTTAATGAACAAGGAAACTTTTTAGAAAACAGTAACTTATGTTTAGAATCTATTTTCCTATTTACCATGCTTCTTTTAAGAGTCTAAACAGGCCTATAAATGTATCCATGCATATCTATAACTAAATAGGCCTCTTTATCCTTTTTAAAACAAAACCCAGAAAATCCAGAGCAGTGGCTTTCAGCCATGGCTGCCTATTAAAATCACTAGGAAGCTTTTAAAATGTATCTGTCTAGGGATCCCTGGGTGGCGCAGCGGTTTGGCGCCTGCCTTTGGCCCAGGGCGCGATCCTGAAGACCCGGGATCGAATCCCACGTCGGGCTCCCGGTGCATGGAGCCTGCTTCTCCCTCTGCCTGTGTCTCTGCCTCTCTCTCTCTCTCTGTGACTATCATAAATTAAAAAAAAAAAAAAAAAAAAAATTAAAAAAAAATGTATCTGTCTACAGGACTCACACCAGATCAAATAAAACAGGATCTTAAGGATGGGTACTGGGCTCAGTATTTTTTTATATTCCTCTGGGTACTGCCCAGGACCTTTATCCGTATCGCCAAATCTGAGTCACTCTGGCCCTCTGAAGCCTCTCATGCCCTGATCCTCTCTCACTCCTCTACTTGGGCAGCACCCTGAGAAATGCAAGACAATTAGCTAGTAGTGAATGTCTGACTTTATGCAACAGTGGACTGAAAAAGCAAAGTACTTCATATAAGTGATGTGTACACCTTACACAGATCACAGAAGGATGGGCAATCCTGTACCAGAATCCGAAATGATGCTGGTCATAAGATCGAACTGTCTGACTTTTGATGTTTGAGGTCAAACAGAGTTCTAGATGAAAGGAGGAAAAAGTCTCTTATTAAAAGCAGATTAATAGACTCGTTCATCAGTGTTCACCAAGTAGATACATGAGAAATTTTTCCAAGGTTTGCTAATTTCACACACCTTATGTGTGAAAATTTGTAGTTCAATTTGTACAGGAAGTATGTGCTACGACTTTTGGCAGCAACTACACCAGGTAGGAAATTAATATCCTCTTCCCACTATGTACTTTTCCCTTTCTTTTACCAAAATGGAGAGGAAAGAGGAATGTTATAAGCCACTCACCATGGAGAAAGCAGGGAAGAATTATGAAGGAAGTTTTGAAGGATTACTGCGCTTTTTCTTTCTTTTTTTAATTTAAATTCAATTTGACAACAGTGCCCTCCTTAATGCCTGTCACCCAGTGGATTACTGCACTTTTTCCTGGTCTTATAGTGGAGGCTAAAACAAAATGGTAGCACTGCTTGAGGGCTACAGTATTATAAAAAGCCAAGAGCAGAAATGGACTTAAAGAAAACCCTTAAAAACACCTTTACTCAGATAATCATCTATTTATGGTCTGCTCCAAGTAAGTTCATCTCAAGAATGACTTCTATTATTAACAAATTCCTGCCTTGACACATTATACTTGGCTCCCCAACCAGAGCAGAAATAACTTCACTGACTTGATTGATGGCGTTTGTTCACTATGATAAGGCAGGCTCAACACAGGGTCACTCTGTCCAAGGGATGGCAGCCTGTCCCCACACTGCTGGGCACAGAGCTGGGCCACCACACTAAGATCACTATGCAAGTGGCTTCCATTTTCTCAACTTCTGGGGGTGTTAAAAATGTCCTTAGTAAAAAGAAAAAAAATCTCATTATGAATTGCTGAAAACTCTGTAATTAAAAAACACATACCCACACAAATTTTTTGAAAATTATAAACTCAGCAAATTGATCATTCAGTAAAATGGTTTTCAGTCAACTGCTTTTTTCCCTCCACATAAGTAAGGCCTTCCCTGACCATCCAACTGAAAAGCGATTATCTCATCACTATTATATCAAACTGTTTAATTTTCTTTAAAGAGCTTAACACTGACATTTTCCTGTGTAACTGTTTACGGTCTCTCTTACCTAGCCAGAATATAAATTCCTTGAGAAAGAAACCTTGCCTGTTTTGTTTACTGCTCTATTCCCAGTAATTTGAACAGTGTGACTGGCATAGCTACTCCATAAATATGTGTTGTTAATTAAAAGCAGCTCCAGAGATATACATGTAGACACATAAGTGGTAATAGTCAACATACATTTAAAAATATGTCTTGGAATCTTCCATAATTCTTAATTTTTAAGTAAATGTCACACATTTTTATAATACATATTAATTTGGTTAGTCATTTTAAAATACTAGATGACCCTTATTCCTTCAATATAATAATTATTGAGCTCTAAGAACTGGGGAATGTAGCAGTGAACAAGACAGACAAGGGCCCTGCTTTCATGGGTTTATATTCTAATGGAAGCTAAAACTTCCTGTTAATTAAATAAGGCTCAGGAAGCACATGTACCATGCCACTTTTAATTTCTACATGACCTATATTTAGAACGGTACTTCTCTGCATACATGTTGCAACCAGGTGACTGGGGACCATTGTACAGAGTGTTATCAGGAGGACCTGAAGCCCTAAGCCTTACCCAATGGTATCTGATGTTGCCTCACAAAGTCTACCAGCTCAAGGGATCCTTCCTCAGAGGAGCTGAGAAATGTCCCATGCCCAATTCTGTCAGGAAGCAGATCCAGAAGTACTTGTGTTTCTTTTTTTTGGTTTGGAATCTCAAAAAAAGGAGAGAGAGGGGATCAATAACCTCTTTTAGCAGTTCTTAAATGGTACTATTTTTCTGTAACTAGCTACTTTGTTTCTCACAAAGAAGATAATGCAGACATTCTGGAAAGCTGAACTACCTATACCTTCCCAGCTCTCTTCTTGGCCGTTATTTTCCCATTCATTTCCCAATATTCTTCTAGATTCATTTCAATGATAATAATTAGAGTTAACAATAGTAATAATAATGATAAACACTTTTAGACCTGCTTTGTGCCTTTTAAGGAGACATAAATTCTCCTTTAAATCTCACAAGAATCTTGTAAAGTACTAAGATGAAGAAATTAAAGTTCAGAAAAAGCAACAAGATCAACTCAGGAGCAGAAATGCAATGAGAAAGACCTTTCAGTTTTTATTTTTTTCCTCCTTCATTACACTTTTCTACACTTAGATTTTTTTCAAATATACCTAACTTTTGTAGTTAAAACATAAAGTTGTTATTTATTTATTTATTTTTTAAGTTGCCTAAGGTCATGGAGCTCTGACTCCAGGGCCCAGATTCTCTGTGTAGTATGCTCATGTTTTATTTTTTACTTATTTTTTTAAGGATTTTATTTATTTATATGACAGAGAACATGAGTACAAGTGAGTGAGTGGGTAGTGGAGCACAGGGGGAAGGAAAGAACTCAAGCAGGCTTGGAGCAGAACCCACATGGGGCTTGATCTCATGACCCTGCAATCACGACTTGAGTGGAAATCAAGTCAGACGCTTAACCAATTGAGCCACCCAAGCACCCCACTCATGTTTTATTTTGACACAGCTAGCTATATACTAATATACAACTACCATGAACAGGTCTAGCTGTACTCTTTATCTACTAGATAGCCTATAAGACAAATGACCATAACATGTTGAAATGAAATATTTTACATCCAATGGATCAAACAAGAAAAGCAACAGAATAAAGAAAATTTTAAAATTTTCTAAAGAAAAAATAGACAAAGAAAAAAGAAAAAGAAAAGTGGGGATGCCTGGGTGGCTCAGTGGTTTAACGTCTGCCTTTGGCTCAGGGTGTGATCCTGGGGTCTGGGATCGAGTCCCACATCGGGCTCCTTGCAGGGAGCCTGCTTCTCCCTCTGTCTGTGTCTCTGCCTCTCTCTCTCTCTCTCTGTATCTCTCATGAATAAAGTCTTTAAAAAAGAAAAAAGAAAAAGAAAAGCAACAAAGTAAGGTAAAGAGAAGGTTATGATGCTGTGCACAAAAACTACAGATAACTGGTCACAGTAACACATGCTGGCTGTTTCATTTTATTGACCAACAGCTTCAATCAGACATCAGTTAGGTTAACTAGAGGATGTCCTGTAAGTGACAGATCTTTTTGATCAGAGTGTGGAAACACAGACTCTAGATTTAAGTTCTGCCACCAGATTATTGACTCTTTGCTTATAGACATGAAAAACATCAGTATTGACAGGAAGCTCCAATTTTTTCCTTAATCTTTAAATCATGATGCTAATCAACCCTTATATATTACTGCATCTAATACTCATAAATAACACTGTGAGGTAAGTAGCTTAAGTATTATTTCCTGTACTTGAGACATTAAACTCCAAACTCATCAAGCTGTACACATTAATCAGGTACAGGTTTTTGTATGAAGAAAGAAGAAAAGAAAAAAAAGAAAGAAAAGAAAAGAAAAGAAAAGAAAAAAGAAAAGAAAAAAAAGAAAAGAGAAAAGAAGAAAAGAAAAGAAAGAAAAGAAAAGAAAAGAAAAGGAAAAAAAAGGAAAAAAGAAAAGAAAAGAAAAGAAAAGAAAAGAAAAGAAAAGAAAAGAAAAGAAAGAAAAGAAACGAATAGGTAGAAGTACTGTGGTATAAAGTAAATCCATTTGTAAAATGGGGGAAAGTGCAGTTGACTCCCTTGTTTGACTCACAGGGATGTGCTTAAGAAAGTGACTGTTCTCCAGCCATTATCTGTACATTATGTCACTATGCTCATGTTGCCAAGGAGCTGGGGCCCAATGACGGGCACCTGATCTTCTGATGAGCCTTATAAAATAATGATGAGCTACTTCCTTTCTTGCCAGTGCATGTGATACATTCAGGTCCCTTATGAGGACAAGTGAGATGAACTGCTGCTTTTCTTAGTGTCAGCTTGCCAATGACAAGACTGATGATGAAAACTTATGCATTTTCTTCAGTAAGATGTCAATAGCTGTTTTAATGACACAGCTGTAGCATGAGTCAATAGCTACCCTCAGGAATGACAAAAACAAAAACAGTAACATAAGGTACTAATGCAAGTCATACCTCTGTCATTATCATTTACATTTATTTTTTTAAGATTAATTTATTTATTCATGAGAGACACAGAAAGAGAGGCAGTATAGACATAGAGAGAGGGAGAGGCAGGCTCCCTGCAGGAGCTCAATGTGGGACTCAACCCCAGGACCTCAGGATCACACCCTGAGCTGAAGGCAGACACTAACCCACTAAGCCACTGAGGCATTCCTTTTTTTTTTTAGGCATTCCCATTATACCCATTATAATTTACATTTAAAAATATTTATACTTTCCTCCTCTTCTACTTTATTTTAATCTCCACGATTACTTTTAGCCATTTACAAATGATTATTATTTTCATTGTAATCTATCCTCAGCCTAATTTTACGATATTATTTACCTCTGAAAGATGCAATGCCAACTTGAGGCCTGCTTTCTTAGCTTCTAAAAGAGGTTCCAAGAAGTCTTTTGCCTGTCCTACCTTGAAGATAAAAGTTAAAATGAAGATGCATGAGAATTCTGGGCAAACTGAAGAATTATGTACTGTGTCAATAAACAAAGGAATAAAATAATAGCAAGAAAAAAGCAGATTGATTCATTTCAAAATTTCATTTATAAAGCACCTACAATGTGTTAGATGCTTTAGGGAATACTAAGCTGGCAAAGACACAATCCCTGACCTCAAGAATGTTAAGTCACATAAAGTCATGTATCAGTGAACCTGAAATCAATCGGCCACACTAGATATAGAGGTTGCCAAATTTTATTTTTGCAAGAAAATCTAGATTATCTAGTGCTAAGGAGAACTTGCTTGATTCAGGAACTTGTATGATTACAGCAAAGAAAGCTTCTACCAAATGGATGAATGAAACAAGAGCAAAATAGTCCTGGTTTAGACAAAGACATAAAAACCCATTTTGTGGGACTCTCTAAAATCCAGTGATTTTCAATCATGGTCAATTCTGTATACCTCACCAGGGGACATTTGGCAGTATCTAGAAACATTTTTGGTTGTTACAACTAGGAGGGTGCTACTAGTATCTAGTGGGTAGAGAAGACTGGGATGCTACTAAACATCCTGCAATAGATAGGACATCCTCCCAGGACAAAAAATTATTTGGCCCACAATGTCAATAGTGCCACAAGTTTGACAGTGAGACACTGTCCTTTAATCTGACATTCAAGAAGCTCTAGGCCAGCCTTTCTCAATTGGAGGTTCTATGAGATAATTAAGGCCAAGCCATAATTAAATATTAAACATGAATCCTATGTAATGAATTAATTTATCTCCTCTCATGCAAATCTTACTTTTTTCTTTTTTTAGAGTGCTTAATTCTTTCACGGAACCCTGGCTGAGAATAGCTGCTACAGACATTCTGGGCTACCCAGGGCAGGATGGGTCTTTTTTTTTAATTTTTAAAAGTTTATTTGAGAGAGAGAGAGAGCATGTGAGTGGGGGTGAGTGGCGGGAAGCAGATGCCCCTTTGACCAGGGAGCCTAACATGGGGCTCTATCCCAGGGCCCTGAGATCATGACAGAGTGAAGGGAGATGCTTAACCAACTGAGCCACCCAGGTGTCTCTATGCTTTTTATAAAAAAGATTTTAGTTATGAATAGGTCTTCAACCACACAGAGAGTCTGCTGGACCTCTGGAGAATCCAGGATGCCCCAAGCTCATCCTTACCCAACAAACTGATTCTACCTTTCAGAATTAAAATGTATTTAGGAAAAACAGCTTACAGTAGGGTCTCCACTGAGGTCAAGGCCAAGAACTGTATTGTCAGTAGAGAGGAAGAACTCTTCAGCAAGTTTAACAGTCTCCTTGGCTACTGAAGGGCCACCTCTTCTATCAATTGCTATCAAATACCTTTAAAATAAGAAAAATAGAGTTGAAAACAAATATAGCCCAGATGAAAAAATATGGCCAGAGAGATATGGCAGTCTGCATGTAAAAGTTCCTTAGTAGAAATACAGCCTGAGTGATAGGACAGCTTACTTTGCCAGAGGGCATGACACATAAATTCCTAAATAGCACCAAACATCTAGTTAGTATTCAAATTCTTAAATGTTTCACATTTTTTTCTTGTATTTGTTGTTCAGTTTGTTTGATTCAGAGTTCAACTAAGGTCCATGCATTGTGTTGGTCAATGCATCCCAAGTCTCTTTTAATCTAGCACTCCCTCCATGCCCTATCTTTCCTCTTCTCTGCAACCCTCCACTGTTCTTGAACTCATTTATTGAAGAAACCAGGTCCTTTGTTCTAAAAAGTTTCTCACAATATTCATTTTTCTGAGTGAATTCTTGTTGTTAATCTGTTTCTCCCTTGATATCTATAAACTGAAAATTGGATCTGGTCTAGAGGCTTGATCAGATTCGATTTTTTAGCAAGAGTATAACTTAAGTGGTGGTGTGTTCTTTCATCAGGAGGCTCAGATCCATTATTTAATCAAGTGTTAAAAAATTGGTAATATTATTTTTTTAACACATATCCAATAGCTGATACAAAGTCATTCTTCAGGTTAGCTGGAATTCTACAAGGCATCTAATACCCAGATGCCTGGGTATTTTTTTTTTTTCAGATAAAATATTATAGGTTTATTTAAAACTTAATTCTCACCTTGAGTATGCAAAATACAAACTCCACAAAATGTTCATTTTTTATTTTGTAGTTTACAAATATACAAAATAGAAGTTTGCTTAAATTTATATTACATATTTATTAAGGCAAGGAACTATATAGAAAAAAAAAATTTGTTCTGCTTAAGGCATACTTGGGAATAAACCATTGTACACATTATTGCACATCTGAAACCACAGTGCATAACAGACTGTCTGCATAAAAAATGTTAAAGAAGTAAACCAGGCGTATTTACCTGACTTAGGTCATAAATGTAGATCGGAAGACAAAAATGAACTCCCGTTAATATTGCATATTTTTCATCTAGCATTTACTAATTTTTAAAAAAATTTTAAAAGAAGATTTTTATTTATTTATTCATGAGAGACACAGAGAGATAGGCAGAGACATAGGCAGAGGGAGAAGCAGGCTCCCTGTGGGGAACCTGATATGGGACTCAATCCCGTGTCCTGGGATTAACCTGAGCTGAAGGCAGACGTTCAACCACAGAGCCACCCAGGCATCCCAGCATTTATTAACTTATTTTTTTACACACACACAAAATTCCTCCAGCATTTATTTATTTACAAATTTTGGAACAACTATATATAAATGCAGTCTTTTTTAACTTAACAATTTCTCCTGCCATTAAATAATGTTAGAAAACAATATAAATCATCGGAACATAACATAATGTAACTGTCCTCTGATTGCTAAATGTTTTAGGATGTTTTCCACTTTTTGTTATAAATAACACTACAGGGCTCCTGGGTGGCTCAGTCAGTTAAGCATCTGCCTTGATCCCAGGGTCCTGGGAATGGCCCAGTATCTGGGCTCCCTGTTCAGCAGGGGGTCTACTTCTCTCTCTGTACCCCCGCCCCAGCTCGTCTCTCTCTCATGTTCTCTCAAATAAATAAATAAATAAATAAATAACACTACAATAAAGAATCCTACACAAAATCAATTTATTTCCTTAGGATACATCTCTAGAAATGGGAGTACTGGGTCAGAGGGAAACATCTTTATACATCTTAATACATACTGCTTTTTATTTTTATTTTTTAAAAAAGATTTTATTTATTCATTGGAGACAGAGGGATACACAGAGAGAGAGAGAGAGAAAAGAGAGAGCATGAGCAGGGGGAGAGAAAGAGGGAGGAGAAGCAAACTCCCCATTGAGCTGGGAGCCTGACACAAGGCTGGATCCCAGGACCTGGAGATCACAACCTGAGCCAAAGGCAGACACTTAGCCATCTGAGCCATCCAGGCGCCCCACATACTGCTGTTTAAAGAAATTTTTATTTAGGGGCACCTGGATGCCTCAGTCAGATAAGCACCTGTTGTCACTTCAGGTCATGATCCAGAGTCCAGGGATCAAACCCTGCATCGGGCTCCCTGCTCAGTGGGAAGTCTGCTTCTTCCTCCCCGCTCTGCTCCTGCTCTCTCTCTGCATGCTCTCTTGCTTGCTCACTCTGTCTCAAATAGATAAATAAAATATTTTAAAAAAAAGAGGTTTTTAAAATATGCTTACTAGCAATGTGTAAGTTCACAAATAGTGGTTATTACCCTTTTTTGGGGGGGGGCTACTGAAATGGCATTGTAATATTTCTTTTTAAAATTATCTGATTATGGGTGCCTGGGTGGCTGTCAGTTGAGTGTCCAACTCTTGATTTCAATTCAGGTCATGATCTGAGAGTTGTGAGATCAAGCCCCACGTCAGGCTCCATGCTTAGCAGGCAGTCTGCTTGAGATTCTCTCATTCCTTCTACTTTTGCCTCTCCCCCACCCCTGCACGCGCGCACACACACACACACACACACACACCCTCCCTCAAATAAACAAATCTTAAAAAAAAATAATCTGATTAGTGAGATTAAATAGTTCCCTGTACACTTAATGGTCATCTGTAAGTGTTCTTTTCTGAATTCTCTAGTCTTTTGCCTGCTTTTTTTTTTTTTTTTTTTTTTGAGAGGGATATGAGTGTTAGTCTAGTTAAGCTTAATATGGAGAGATTTTATAGCCAGAAACTTCACAGGTAGCTTTCTTCCTTCAAGGACTTACTGAGTCCTGATTATATATCACTTCTAAGTACTGGGGGGGTAGTGGAAAACAAAAGATAAGGTTCTTGGCCTCATGAATTTTTACTCGAGTGGGTATGTACACACAAATAAAACAAGATAGTTTCTGACCTTGTTAAGAAGAGTGCCACAAAGGAAATAAAAGGATTACTAGAGGATTTAGTGGGATGGGGGCACTTTAGATAAGGTGGTCAAGGAAGGCCCCTCTGAGGAAGCAAAAGGCAAATTGAGAACTCAATAACGAAAAGCTTGGGATGCCCGGGTGACTCAACGGTTGAGCATCTATCTGACTTTGGCTCAGGGCATGATCCCAGAGTCCCTGCACGGAGCCTGCTTCTCCCTCTGCCTATGTCTCTGCCTCTCTCTCTCTGTCTCTCATGAATCAATAAATAAATCTTAAAAAAATAATAATGAAAAGCTAGCCATGCAAGGATATGGTAGAAGTGTGTTCAAGGCAAAAGTAACAGAAAGTACAAAGGTGCTGAGGTGGGACACTCCTGGCCTGTTTGAGGAAGAGAGAGCAAACCAGTATATAACAATGACAAGTGGTCTACATAAAGCTGCTGAAGTCAGAGAGGCAGCCAGATTACATGGGGCCTTGTAGGCCACAATAAGAAGTCTGGATTTTGGCTGAAGAGCAATGGGAAGCTGTACTTCTCTAGAGCAACAGTACTCAGAATTTTATTGCCACATGGTAAATTTAGAATTGCATTCTCAACTATAAGCAACAGAGTTCTTCACTCTGTTTTTCTAAGATAAGAATCAGTTATTGTTTGACTTATAAAAATCTATTTTACTTATGATCAAAATAATAACATTTTCACATTCTACTTTTTCTAAGGTACAATGCTTCTTACCTAACATCAATGTCTATGTTTTCTTGTTTGGACTGTTTTATACCCTCAAGTACAGATTCCACATAAGTCTTTTTAGTCATTCCTGGAAAGGACATAAAGAAAATATTTATAAAGAGATCATCAGTTATTTCATCCTTCAACAGTAGCATCCCTCTATGAACAATTACATTTTTATTTTATGCTGTGACAAGAGCATAATCAAAGATAAGTTAAAACATGGCCCTATGGGTACATTCTCATAAATGCTAATTGTGCTTTTGAAAACTTTTTAAAATGAAGTACTAGAAAGCAGAAAAAAAAAAAGAAAATATAAGCCCACTTAAAAATTATTATTAGATTCAACAGACATAAAACTACTGGCTCAGTCGGTAGAGCATGTGACTCTTGATCTCAAGACCATGAGTTCAAGCCCTATGTTCAGTGTGGAGCCTACTTAAGAAAATAAAAAAGCCTAAAAAACCAACAAACAAGAAAACTATTCTCACAAACTGCTATAAAAATCTGAAATGTTCGCTCTAATAAAACAAGAACAATAAGCCTTTTTCTAAGGCCTGTCCTTAAAAAAACAAAGACAAAAGCAAATCATTTTTCCCTATTAGCAGAATGTTTTCCTGCTGTCCAGAAAAGAAATCCCTTCTTGGGTTCCTGCCTCTTCAATACTGGTCAGGCTCAGTGTTTCCTGTCCAAGGGTACTAGAGCAATTCTTCCAATTTTAGGTGCACAAGTCTTCTTCTTCTGGGGAGCTCTGAAAGAGCACTTTCCAGAGCAACCTCCTCTAAAACACTCTTATCCCCCAATCATAAAATGCTTACTTTAGGTGGAAAAATCTCTAATAACACAGAAAATTATAAAGAAAAAAATGAGTAACCTATAATCCCACCACTCAGAGATAACCACTGTCTTTTTCTAAGTATACACATATATTTTTTTGAATAGATGAGGTGCTACTAGGTATATATATGTATCCTGTTCAGTCATTTAACACTGTATTCTGAGTGTTATCCCCAAGTCTATAGTGTCTTTGCAAATATTTTTAATGGTTGCCCAATATTCCATTAACCACCCCCCCTTTTTTTTTAAGATTTATTTATTCACGAGAGAGACAGAGAGGCAGAGGGAGAAGCAGGCTCCATGCAGGGAGCCCGACAGGGGACTCAATCCCTGGTCTCCAGGATCAGGCCCAGGCCAAAGGCAGCTAAACCACGAGGCCACTGAGGCTGCCTTCCATTAACCCTTATTTAACCATTCCCCTATAGTTGCATATCAGGTTAGCATCCCTCTTTGAATCTCCATTCAAAGGGCAAACGAGCTCTAGTAAGTGGCAAGTTTCTTCTCTCCTTCTTTTCACTATCCTCACCACAACTTGGAACTGATCCTGCAATTTAAAAATGCATGGTAAGAATCTTCTGTTTATCCCATTTCAACACTTAACTCTATGTAGTTTTAAAAATTTTATCCCCTGAATGACTGGGCTGCACATGTCAGGGTTCACAATGAACCAGCAGGGCCTCTTCAGGTCACAGACAAAGGACAAAGAGGGACTGACACTACAAAATATCTCTTGATGCTGTCCTTATGAAAAGAGGGTCCCAGGAAATTTCTTCAGACCATATCTAGATCCACTTATCTCCATCCAGAGAGGTTTTACCACCTTGCTGGTTGCTCCTGACCTAAGACACTATCAGTCTCTGAGAAGTGACTGAAAAACTTTCATTTCTGTGATTTTCATAAAACATGATTCAGCATCTATTTGGTGGAACTGTCTCACATGTGCTCTTGATGCAAGAAGTAGCCTCCAAGTAAGACAATGTAGCCTCCAATTAAGAAGCAAGGATCCTTTTCTCAGAGTGAGAAAAACAAACAAGAACCAACAAAATTTTTGAAGGCCTTTTAATTCCCTTAAACAGATAATCTCTGACCTGATTTTTAAACTTAGTAACTCACTCACTCATAATGTACATCAGAAGATTTGGACTGTTGAGTCTGTAATACTGTAAAAGTAAGTGCTTCATATTCTCAACTTATAAACACATGAATCATCAAAGCATAGAGGAAAAAGGTATATTTGCTGAGAAGTAATTAAATCCTACCTGTAGCATTTTCTCTTCTGGGTGTGCTCCGTAGTTCCAGGTACTTGACACCATCATCTGCAAATTCTTTAATGACATCTTTTGTGACCTGATAATTAAGGCAATGGACACAATATTGATAATGTTGGTGTTAAGGTCCCAATGAAAATGCCAAATGCTACAGCTCTATTTCATTTGCAAAATATAATGCAAGTCTCTCACATGGCTAAGATGGCCTGCTTTGTCATATCCCTGTTGCAGACTGTGAGGGGACTATAACACTTCCAAGAACTCCCATCACAACCCTCATTCTCACATTAAATCCAAATCTGCACATCACATGTACTTTTTATTTCTATTTTCTCCTTTTAGCCATTTCTCCATTTCCTAGTATTCATAACAGCAGCTGATAAAACAGAGAAATGAGGCAAAACTAAAATTACTTATGAGTGTGTAGTACTAGGAAAGTACATAAGGAAGCAAGTAGCTAAAACAATTAGGCATTACTGATGTACCATTTAAAGTCATGGCTTAAGGTTCTTATTCAAGTTATTTGCAAATGAAAATTGTACTTTTCAAGAGTTTCTTCAGGCAGGGTGAAATTTTCCCCAGAAGTGCTAAGAAAAAATTTCTCTTTGGCAAAGGAAATGGGTGATAAATAGGAGTAAAATGGTATCCAATTTAGTACAAATTTAAAAAATCCAAAAATAACTAAATGACTAGGGTCAATGGTATTAAAAGGATGAAAGCATGTTTTCCTTCTCTGCCATCCTAAAAAAAAAAAAAAAAGAAAGAAAGAAAAAGAAAATCAAATCTAGAAGAAAAAAGGACCAGGTTGGTAATGCTGTGACAACCAGCCCTAGTTAGTCCCTGTAGTTGGCATCCTAATCTTAATCTGTTTTGACTACATGTACATGGGCATGCAAGTGCAGTGTCCTGGTAAAAGAACAAGGGTTGGCTGATTGTGTAGGCAGTGCCTACCTAACAAGGCAGCACTACTTTGGTGTATTCTTTTTTTTTTTTTTTTTAATTTTTATTTATTTATGATAGTTACAGAGAGAAAGAGAGGCAGAGACACAGGCAGAGGGAGAAGCAGGCTCCATGCACCGGGAGCCCGATGTGGGATTCGATCCTGGGTCTCCAGGATCGCGCCCTGGGCCAAAGGCAGGCGCCAAACCACTGCGCCACTCAGGGATCCCTACTTTGGTGTATTCATTGTAATCCAAGGTCTGGGCTTCATCTGGAATGTGTGTGTGTATGTGTGCATGTGCATGTATGTGTACATTTAACTAAAGCCAAAAAGGAATTTATTATAATTATACTAAGTTAAAATTCACCAACAGTTCTGGAAAATCAGCCTCAGAGACTACACAGCTCAGGTCAACACAAGAGCATTCAAAATCATGTGATACTCTTGGACCAAGCAAGACACTATTGCTTCCTCCACTATAGAGCAAGACCCTGCAGCTTCTGTACCATCATCACAGGCACCGGACCCCATGGCACTGCAAACTCCATGTTGCTGCCAATGCTACCACCAGAGTGTAGGCCTCATCTACGCAGGCCAAGGAACTGTAGTTACCAGCTCATATGTGGCTAATGCAGAAGCCTATTTGTTATGTTATGCAGTGACAATGAGGGTGAAATGAAGGTATGAAATGGCCGTCCTTAGTGACTAATAAAACCACAGCTACTATCCAAGGTACCCTTTTTCTTGGTTTCTTGAGCTACCAGTGAAACCAAACAGAACAACAGAAGCCGCTGGCAAGTATGGAATGAGAGCAGTGGGACGATTTATGTAGGCATGGTGAAGCCTGTGGTATCATTCCTACTCATGTCCAAACACTTCTTGGGGTTCCCAATCATGTCTGCCAGATTAGGCCTTTCTGCTCCATGCAGCAAGTGGTACTGAGGACAACTGTTATTTGAGTTCCTTCTTCAGACAGAGTACATCCACAATTAGTTAAGTTTCTGCTTACTCAAAGGATGGTAAGACTGCATCTCTTGAACGAGAAAGAACATGAGCTCTGGAATCAGAGCCCAAAGATCATCAATTCTGCCACTTACTCTCCCTGTAAGTGACCCGAACAAGTTACATGGAATCAATTTAAGCCTCAGGGGTTTTTTTCATCTGCAAAAAGGGAACAATAAAAATACCCACCTCAGAAAGTAGTCTTGGATGTCTGTCTGGCAAATGCAATAGTTAATATTATTATTTCAGGCACATTCCAATCCTTTCTCTTTGAGATTACATCCAGGTCATCTTGACTAAACTCTTAAGTGACCCATACACTTGGTCTCACATTTATGAACAAACAATCTCTTGGCTTACTCCCACACAAGGTTCACTTATTATATGTAAATGTTATTAACTCCATTCTCAATGTCATTCTTCTGAACCACCTAAAGTTGCTCATTTGGGACGCCTGGTTGGCTCAGTTGGTTAAGTGTCTGCCTTTGGCTCAGGTCATGATCCCAGGGTCCTGAGATTGAACCCCACATCTGGCTCCCTGCTCAGCATGGAATCTGCTTCTCCCTCTTCCTCTGCCTGCTGCTCCTCCTGATTCTACTCTCTCTTTCTAATAAATAAAATCTTAAAAAAAAAAAGAAAAGCTTTAAAGTTGCTCATTTTAGTACCACTAAGTCAAATCACGGAATCGTAATTCCACCATTTTATTTAAAGATTTTATTTATTTGAGAGAGACTGCTTCTTGGCCTTTTGGCTAAAATCAAGTGTATTTATCTGAGAGAGCATGCATGAGCGCACAAGCGCATATAATCGTGCTTGAGTTGTGGGAGGGACAGAGGGAGAGAATCCCCAAGCAGACTCCCCAATAAGCCAAAGTGGGGGGGGGGGGCGCTCCATTTCATGACCTTGAGATCTTACCCTGAGCTGACCACCCAGGGGCCCTTCCTTATCTCATTTTTTAAAAATTATTTTTTTATTTAAATTCAACTAATTAAGATATATTATTGGTTTCAGAGGTAGAGGTCAGTGATTCATCAGTCTTATATAATACCCAGTGCTCATTTACATCACATGCCCTCCTTAATGTCCATCACCCCATTACCCCATCCCCTCACCCCCCTCTCCCTCAGTGACCCTCAGTTTGTTTCCTATGATTAGAATTATGGTTTGTCTCCCACTGATTTCATCTTGCCTTACCTCATTTTAATAAAGCTTTTTACCAACTTTGAAAGGAATTAAATAATGAGCATGACATTACTGTAGCTCTAGATAAACTCTCAGAATCCAAGATTTCATCAGTTTTACTCTGTTACAATCAACAACAGAAAGTGAGACATTCCTAGCAGCATTCAATATCTATTGAGTGGCTAATCAGACAATCCTCTTTTGAGTTCCTATAAATCCCGGTGTGTGTCTCTAACACACAGCTTACCTCATTATGTTGGATTTATGTGGTTATGTATCTGTTTCTCTAATCTAACTATACATTCCTCAGGGGGCACTCTCTTTAACACAGTGCCTAGAACATTATGGGCACTTGGGCAACTTTTGTTGAACTAAACTTTCGAAGTCAACTCTCCTCTAAAAGGTGATCAATTTACTTAATATTTATCATGAGGATCAGTCTCAGCCAGGATGGAAAATTTCTTTCTTGACCAGTCAAGAGTTAATTCTCAAGGTCATACCTCTTACTCTGCATTTTTTTCTTTTTTTTTTTTAAATTTATTTTTTATTGGTGTTCAATTTGCCAACATATAGAATAACACCCAGTGCTCATCCCATCAAGTGTCCCCCTCAGTGTGCATTTTTTTTCTAATGATTATGAAAACTGATAGGATTCTGTTTTTCTCCAGTTACAAAGAGTACATTTTAAAATGCCACCCTAGTCAGACAATGATACAGAAGCCAGTCATCCTTATCAGAGTCTAGTATCACAGAGTTTCAGATAGGAAGACACAGAGGTGGGAGGCCTGAGTGGCTCAGTCAGTTAAGCATTTGCCTTCAGCTTAGGTCATGATCTGGGAGTCCCAAGATGGACCCCGAGCCCCGCATCGCATTGAGGCATTGAGTCCTGCATGGAACCTATGCTCAGGAAGAAGTCTGCTTTTCCCTCTGCCCCTCCCTCTGCTCATGCTCTCTCCCTCTCACTTTCTCAAATACATAAATAAAATCTTTAAAAAAAAGAGAGAGAGAGATAGAGAACACAATGGTGTCCTCTAATCCTTCATCTCCAGAGGGAAGGACTAGGAATTAACCATTCAATCTCTAATTACTTCCTGAACTTCATTCTTTACACTGTCTACCCAGGCAGTTAAAAGTATCTCAAGTAGTATCTCAAGTAGTATAGATAAAGCCTTATCAAAAAAATGTCCATCTATGGTCAAATATGTCATTTGATATGGTATATATGGAAAACAGGACAAGATTTTATCCTCTATGTAACAGAATATGTTGTATTTGGTTCTTCTCTCAGATCTTTTACAATGAATGTAGTCTCTTGATATTAACTCTTGGCAATGTCCAATAATGGTTTTGAAAACAGTTGCCACAAAAAGGAAAAAATATTTTTCATTAGGCTCTTGATGAAAGCAAAACTTCATGTGAATAACAGAAGGCTATTAATTACTTAATAATTTTTAAACCACTCTAAAAATTGCTTCATTTCTCACCATTAGAATATCTTCAGGGCTAGTAGTAAGCTGATGAATAATCTGAAACATCTGGAAACATCTGCAACAGGAAAAGTTTTAATATATTCTAGTCATCAAAAACTTGTCACTGGAGACAAATCCAACTAAATTGAATGAATATATTTTAGGCTACTACTAATTATATATTTATAAAGAACTACAGAATAGGTTCTTCAAAAATTACACTGATCTGGAAGGATAATCAAATGCCTGAAAAGAAAACGTTACTTTTAAGTGGGAAATACTATTTCCCTTTGCCACATCCCCTACCTCCTGTTGACAGCAGCAAACAGGGAGAAAAATCAATAAGCCTACATTTTCACCTCTAAAGAATATTCTAATATAGAATAACTTTACAAATGTTAATCACTAAAAATACTGTCAATGGTCTAACAGCTGGAAAAAAAATGCTATATGTTAAGTTATACTCTCCATACCAGATGGCTACCCTATTAACTACTAAAATCTGGATTCTTACATAGTATTTACAATCTCAAAACTCTAATAGAGAATAAAAGAAGTATGTCCACAACCTCCCCAAACTTACTCTTCTAAAGTTCTTTTCTTTCCCTTATCAATCATAGTCATCTGATCATTGATTTTAAGACCTGGCTTCTTGGCTATCAATTTCTTCATAGTATTAGAACTAATGGATCCATTCAAGTGGGCATGAAGTTCCTAAAACAAGAGAATACAATTAGTAAAAATTTCTCAAATAACCACTAGATTTATAGCATCATACCAGGTACCTTATGTTTGTTATTTGCACTAGGCAAACTGCCTACTAGATGTAATATATAACTTTTAAAGTTTACAAAATTTACAAATTCTACCTATAAAATTTACTTTTCTTTGAGGAAACAAACATAGACATCCTTATACTTAGCAACCACTCCAGTATTCTGTGGTTGAATTCTCACCACTTTAGGTAATTCTGAGTAAAAGGCTGTCTTCCATGGCTGTTGGTGTTCTTCTGCTTCCATCATGATTTAGCAGAATAAAAAGGTCTTTCTCCAAATACTGTTATTCTTGTTATGAACAGTGCTTCAGTCAGTAAGTTCTGTGATCTTCAATTTCCTTCAGCTTGTTCTAGGTCCACACATTTTGGTAAGATAAACTGTAGATGTAGCTCTGAGCTCAGGTTCCCCTATTTAAACAAATGTGAACATTTTCAGATGTTGACCTAAAAACAAAGAAACAGAATTTTGCAGTTTATTCTTCAAAAGGCAAAAGCCAACTGGAGGGTATTATGCTGAGTGAAGTAAGTCAATCGGAGAAGGACAAACATTATATGATCTCATTCATTTGGGGAATATAAATAATAGTGAAAGGGAATATAAGGGAACGGAGAAGAAATGTGTGGGAAATATCAGAAAGGGAGACAGAACATAAAGACTCCTAACTCTGGGAAACGAACTAGGGGTGGTGGAAGGGGAGGGCGGGGGGTGGGGGTGAATGGGTGACGGGCACTGAGGGGAGCACTTGGCGGGATGAGCACTGGGTGTTATTCTGTATGTTGGCAAATTGAACACCAATAAAAAATAAATTTATTATAAAAAAAATAAAGCTGGAAAAAAATACAATAAAATAAAACTGGCTCAAGTAGTAAATTTTATATTTTACCACAACACAAAAGGAAAAAAAAAAAAAAGGCAAAAGCCCCTTCAATACTATTAAAGCAAATTAACAACCTAACCTAGAAATAAGAAAAGGCCTCAAACTGGTAAGAAGTTAATTAAAATATGAAATTTAGTAAGGTGTATTCCTTACCTATTAGATCTTTTATAAAACTTCTTTTTTTTTTTTTAGGTTTTATTTATTTATGAGAGAGCAAGAGAGCTCACACGTGAAGCTGGGGATGGATAGTGGGATCCAGGCCCTTGGCAGGATCTGGATCCCACAACCCTGGGATCGGGACCTGAGCCAAAGGCAGACGTTTAACCAACTGAGTCACCCAGGCACCCCTATAAAACTACTTCTAAAAGTAGAAATTTATAAAGCCTATTTAGGGTAGAAGTTTACATTTTTGAGCTGTTTAAAAAATGTAAATGAAAAGCAGAAGCAGTGGAGTCAGATGGACCCATGTTAATCCTTATACCAATTCTGCCGTTTAGTAGCTGTATGGCCTTAGTTACTAAACTAATGGTTTCAGCTCCTTATTTGTAAAAGTGGGATACAAATGCAGAGTAGCTATGAAGATTAATCAAGTAATTTAAATTCCCCTCTGCTATGCTCCTGTATAATTCAGTGACTACCTTTAAGTTAGCACTTTGTCACATTGTATCTCAGTCACTGTTTTGTTTTTTTAAGCTCCATACCTAGCATGGAGCCCAACACAAGGTTTAAATCACAACCCTGAGGTCAAGACTTAAACTGAGAGCAAGAGTCTGATGCTTAACCGACTGAGCCACACAGGCACCCCATCTCAATCATTGATTTACTTGTCTTTCTTCCTCACCAGACTATAATCTTCAGAAGAACAATGACTATGGCTTATTCTACCTCCCTAAGACCTAGGGCAGTGCCTAGCACATGGTTGGTGATAAATAAAGCCTAATTTCCCTTCACCTCTGAAGTGGCTTATAAATTAAGATAAAATTCCAAATGAAATTTAGTGATTTCTCAGAATAGCCACCCTAATCCTCTGGGTTCTCACATATTAATGATAATGATGTTGATAAAAACAGTTCTCATTCAGAGCCCACCAGATAAGTGACAAGTGCTTTTACTATTAACTTTGATTCTTGCAATAACTTTGCAAAATAAGTACTTCTGCTACAAAACAAATCAGTAAATTGATACTGAGAGGGGTTACATAAGTTGCCCTGATATTAAAATGGGCAAAAAGGAAAAACAGTTTGGGGGCACCTGAGTGGTTCAGTAGGTTGTGTCCAACTTTTGTCTTTAGCTCTAGTCATGATCTCAGGGTCATGGAATTGAGCCCCACATAGGGCTCAGTGCTCAGAGCGATCTACTAGAGATTCTCTCTCTCTCTCCCTCTCCCTCCTCCTCTGCCCCTCCCCTTGCTCATGCTCACTTGCTCTCTCTCAAATAGATAAAATCTTAACAAGTAGTTTTATAGAAAGGCACTTGCAGACATTTCATTTGCAGTCATTTCAGGAAAGACTGAGCATCTTTCCTCTATAGTGTCTGATTTTAATGGATGATACAAAAGATAAGTCAGGATGTTTGTATTTTTTTGCCCCAGCCAATCAAGAGGTTTCACCTAAGCTTCTAGAAAGGAAGGTGAAATAAACTCTCATCTATGCCTCTAACGGGTAAGAACTACACCTTACTAAATTTCAGATTTTAATTCACTTCTTGTACCCATATTCCTCTTTATTCTTCCCATATTGCCCTGTCTCTCCTTTCATTCTAAGCCAAGCTCCTTGAAGGCATAATTTAGACTGGCTGCCTCCATTTATTTATCTCCCATTCACTGAAATAATGAATTCTGCCCTTACTGCTCCACAGAAATTGCTCTCTGAAATCATTTAGAGCTCTTCAACGCCAAATCTAAAGACACTTTTCAGTTATCAAACCTTTATCCTGACTCAAACCTCTGAGTTCCAGTATCCAAATCCAAATTGGCTGAACTCCTACTAAACTCTTGCTCTTAATCATTCTGCTAGACTGCTGCAAGATAACCATACTTAGAGTCATCCTGATTTCCTTCTTCACCTTAGGCCCTGCAGTCAGGCACCAAATCCCAATTAATAAATTATAAATTTCCTCAATATCTCTGGAAGCGGTTTCCTACTGTTGATGACTTCCAAACCTGCAACTCAAAAACAACATAATGCTTATTTTAAACCCCCAACAAGACTCAGACCCTATCAGAGGGAATAATTACCCCCCTTCTGTGATCTCCCTCTTCCATGGATATATTCAACAGTACCCTAGAGTCACAGACTTTTGGAGGTGGAGGGGAATGTCATTTTATAGCTGAAAAATAAAGGTTTTACTTATTGTCAGCTTTGCACAGAGCCGGGAATACAAGAGAACTAACAGTATATATATGCGGGGAAACATTTACTGGGTGAACCACAACCTCTGTAAAAGTTTCGTTTTGCACCTGGCCTCACTGACTTGTTTTCCGTTAAATGGGACTCTTTTTAAAATGTGCAAGTATTGAATAAATTAGTAATTACTAGTGGTTAGCCTCTGAGGAGCCACCCCTTCTTCGCCCTGCCCATCAACCAAGGTCAGTGGTTCTAATCCTGCTTTGTCCCACCAGAATACTCAGCGCTGACCCTGCCGTCCAAGAAGTCCGGTTGTCAGTCCCCACACACTCACCCTTAAAGGTGTCCGTCAATAGTTGAGTCAACTAAGAGGACTCGGCTAAATTTTCCCTTCGGATGGAAAGGCTTGTGGCGCTTCCCAGACACAGTCCAGGTGCCCACAATAAGCCGGAGGGGGTCTGTGTTCCCGGAAAACGGAGTCTCAGAAAAATCCCCCCCCAAATGTCAATCACAATCGATTTTAGCACAAGCTACACCCTCCTCAATTCTGATTGGAGAGGGGCCCACGTCGCGGAAGTGACGCACACACGCGCGGAAGGGAAGTCACGGAGGAGGGGTGCTCCTTCCGTACCGACGTCCCCGAGGTGGCTACTCCGGCACCAAGGAGAGCTCACCACGGAGACGGACCGCCGCTCCTCACGCTCTTCTCGGCCATGGGCCCGCGGGGCCGCGAGCGTCGGTCGGGGGCGGTACAGAGCACGAACGACAGCAGCGCCCTCAGCAAGAGTTCCCTGGCCGCGCACGGGTACGTGCAGGACCCCTTTGCCGCGTTGCTGGTTCCGGGGACCGCGCGCCGCGCTCCCCTCATCCACCGCGGCTACTACGTCCGCGCACGCGCCGTAGGGCACTGCGTGCGCGCCTTCCTGGAACGGACGTGCGCGGCCCCCGGCGCTCCTCGCGCCCAGGTCGTATCGCTGGGAGCCGGTTCAGATTCGCTGTATTTTCGCTTGAAAACCGAGGGCCGCCTGACCGGGGCTGCAGTCTGGGAAGTAGATTTTCCGGACGTGGCCCGACGCAAAGCGGAGAGGATTCAAGATACGCCGGAACTGTGCGAGTTGACCGGGCCTTTCCAGAGCAGGGACCCCGCATCCGTGCTGTGCTTTGAGGGCGCGGACTACCGCCTCCTAGGCCTGGACCTGCGGCAGCTCCCGCGATTGGACCAGGCCTTGGCCGCCGCCGGCCTTGACGCGGCTGCACCCACGCTGCTCCTAGCTGAGGCCGTGCTGACCTATCTGGAGCCGAATGATGCCGCGGCCCTCATTGCCTGGGCAGCCCAGCGTTTTCCTGATGCCCTGTTCGTGATCTACGAGCAGATGAGGCCACATGATGCCTTTGGCCAGTTCATGCAGCAGCATTTTCGGCAGCTCAGTTCTCCCCTGCATGGTCTGGACCGCTTTCCCGACGTAGAGGCCCAGCAGCACCGCTTCCTTCAGGCGGGCTGGACTGATTGTCGTGCCATGGACATGAATGAATTCTATCGCTGCTTTCTCTCCTCAGAAGAATGCCAGCGCGTGGAAAATCTTGAACCTTTTGATGAGTTTGAGGAGTGGCATCTGAAGTGCGCCCACTATTTCATTCTGGCCGCTTCAACAGGAGACACTCTGTCCCAAACTCCGGTGTTTCCACTCTCAGAGGTGTTTCCTCGAGTAGATCCTGCTTCTCCATCAGGAGTCTTCCCTGCTAGAGTAGTCACTAGTGACAGCCAGGGCCGAAACCTTAAGAGATATGGGCATGCCTCTGTCCTTTTGAGCCCAAGCATTATTCTTAGCACAGGAGGATTTGGAGAGCAAGAGGGGCGGCATTGCCGAGTGAGCAAGTTTCACTTGCTCTCGAGATTTTGTGACTTTGAATGGAAAGGCAACCAAATATGCAGTTGTGGGACCGGAGCCCTGTGGGATGGACGCCTTTATCACACCATGACAAGACTTTCAGATACTCAGGTTTTGGTTCTGGGAGGGAGACTGTCCCCAGTAACTCCAGCCTTGGGAATTCTACAACTTGGTGTTTGTAAGAGTGAGGACAACAGCACTGAGGACCTAAATGTAACAGTAAAAAAGGCTGGCCCAGAAGATTCCACGTTGTCATGTTGGCGGCATTCAACAACAGAAGTGTCCTATGAAAATCAGAAATATTTGTTTGTGTATGGGGGTCGAAGTGTGGTGGAACCTGTACTAAGTGACTGGCATTTCCTACATATGGGGACAATGGCTTGGGTCAGTATCCCAGTGGAGGGAGAAGCACCTGAAGGTCGGCATTCACACAGTGCCTGCAGCTGGCAAGGGGGAGCCGTTATTGCTGGAGGTCTGGGTGTTTCTGAGGAGCCACTGAGCTCTGTACTCTTTCTAAAACCAAGCTCTTGTGGATTCCTCTGGGAATCAATAGTCATCCAGCCTCCCATTACTCCAAGGTACTCCCACACAGCTCATGTGCTCAATGGGAAGCTTCTACTGGTTGGAGGGGTCTGGATTCATTCCTCCTCAGTTCCTGGAGTGACTGTAATTGATTTAACTACAGGATTGAGCTCTGAGTATCAGATTGACACAACATGTGTGCCATGGCCATTAATGTTACACAATCATACCAGCATCCTCCTTCCTGAAGAGCAACAGCTCCTGCTCCTTGGAGGTGGTGGGAACTGCTTTTCCTTTGGCACCTACTTCAACCCCCATATAGTGACATTAGACCTTTCTTCCTTAAGTGCTGGAGAGTCGGACTGAGCTTTTGATATATTTAGGACACACTAACATAGACATTAAAGGTTTCCACAAATAGGATTTGACTGTGGACATTACCACTCCTTCCTTCCCCTTTTTCTTCTCATTAGCACTGCTATCCACTGCAGAAAGTGAAAGAAGTTGTTAAAACATAACAGAGGTGGTACAAAAGTAAAGCATAAGTAGGCCTATCTGAAGAGAATACAGTCCTAGAGTAGGAATTGGGGCGGGGGCGGGGGGGGGGGTTGGATTCCTTTGTGTCTAGTTTATTGGTTTTCCTCATCTAAGTTTATTCATTTATTTAGAATGACCCTTAGCCTAAGGCAAGTGAAAAATTTCCCGCTGTCAGGCTTTGTGATTTGAGATGTTACTTTGAAAAAGTTTAACACAGATCCTTGGTAAGAATACAAGGTCGATACTCAAGGCAGCCCCAGTGGCACAGCAGTTCAGCGCCGCCTGCAGCCTGGAGTGTGATCCTGGAGATCAGGGATCGAGTCCCACGCCAGGCTCCCTGCATGGAGCCTGCTCTTTCCTCTGCCCCACCCCTCTCTGTGTCTCTATGAATAAATAAATAAAATCTTAAAAAAAAAAAAACAGCAAGGTTGATACTCTGGTTTCTCTGCATATTACATAAATCTTTTGCTTTTTACTAAAGATTTCTGTGGAGAGGTACAGTAATGAGTTTTTTTTTTTTTTAAGATTTATTTATTTATTTATGATAGACACAGAGAAAGAGAGGCAGAGACACAGGAGGAGGGAGAAGCAGGTTCCATGCCAGGAGCCCGATGCGGGACTCAATCCCGGGTCTCCAGGATCACACCCTGGGCCAAAGGCAAGCGCTAAACCGCTGAGCCACCCAGGGATCCCCGTAATGAGTTTTTAGCCAATTTTTGAGGCCTTGTTTTTAGGAGGCTATCTTAAAAGAATACAAGGTTGAATATAGCTGAAGGGACATGATTTGACCTCATTCTTCATGTATGAAATCTGAAATGGACTCAGTTACAGTTTGATTAAAGCATTGTGCCATTTAGTGCAGCGCAGAACTCTGGGATAGCTTTAGTAAGACACATTGGTTGGACTTTATTGAAAAATAGGGCTTTTTTCTTTTTTTTCGCCACTGGTTCCATATTTATTTAGATTTATAATGCTAATAAGCCAAACATTTGATGCCTCAACTTATTTTCTACATGGTTAGCTAATGTTTTGCTCCAGATCTAGTCTCTATCCTTTAGTATGGAGAACATAGTATGTTCTGTGCTGACCTTATGGACTATAAAAAAGTTTTCTTGTCCTCAAGTTTCTGGTGAATTCTACCAGTCAGAGGCACCAGAGGAAGGGTGGTTGGGCAGGAAGAATGGGTCAGGATACTCTGTTTCCTCTGCCAATCTACAAGTTAGCAGTGGATGCATTCTCTGTCAAAGGCTACACAGCTCCTGTCCTACAGTTCTCTCCAATAAGATATGGTCCTAATTCTGCATTACTCCAGGTTCCAGTAATTGTTCTTCCTTACCTCTTTAGGCTTAGGAGTTCTAATGGCTCTCTCTTAGACCTGAGCTGCACTGTCCAATATAGCAGCCATTAGTCACATATGGCTATTTAAACTTTAAGATTAAAATGAAGAATTCAGTGACTTAGTTGCATTAATCAATTTTTTAAAACATGTATTTGGGAGAGCACATGAGAGTGGGCAGAGGGGGAGAGAGAGAATCTCAAGCAGCAAATTCCCCACTGAGTGTGAGCCTGACATGGGGCTCAATCCCATGATCCTGAGATCATAACCTGAGCTGAAATGAAGAGTCAGAGGCTTAACCGACCAAGTCACCTAGGCACCTCTCATTAATCAATTTTATTTTATTTTTTAAATTTTTTATTTATTCATGATAATCACACACACACACACAGAGAGAGAGAGAGGCAGAGACATAGGCAGAGGGAGAAACAGGCTCCACGCACCGGGAGCCCGACGTGGGATTCGACCCCAGGTCTCCAGGATCGCGCCCTGGGCCAAAGGCAGGCGCTAAACTGCTGCGCCACCCAGGGATCCCTCATTAATCAATTTTAAGTGCTCAATAGCCACATATAGCTAATGTCAATGGTATTAGTGTAGCTGTAGAACATTTCTATTATTGAGAAAGATGTGGACAGGTGGCTCAGTGATTAAGCGTCTGCCTTTGGCCTAGGTTGTAATCCCAGGGTCCTGGGATTGAGTCCCACTTCAAGCTTCCTGCAGGGAGTCTGCTTCTCCTTCTGCTTATGTCTCTGCCTCTCTGTGTCTCTCATGAATAAAATAATATCTTAAAAAAAAAAGATCTGGACATCTGAGATATTTCACCATCCTGACTTGGTTTCCCTTAATCCTATTCACTTTTAATTCAAGTATCTTCATTAAAGTCTTCTCAATTATCCTTGCAGTGGGTCATCTTCCCTGGTGAGCTTTGTGAAATCAATGTAGTATTTTATACAATGTGAAAACACAATGTAGTACAATGTAGTATTTCAAGGGTATAGTTCACCCTTGAAATTTGAGCCTTAATACATCATTTGAATTGTCTACCTTGTGAAATTCACATCTCAAAAGGTAGTGACTTTGGTGATATCAAAGTACCACTTATATTTCTTGTTAGTCTTCAATCCTTGAAACCTTAATATCTTGAGATTCTACATGTACTTAAGTTTTAGAAGTACTATCAATGTTGACATCTTGCTGGACTTAGGATGACATAGAATCTTCTCTTCCTAAATATTTTTATTAACAACTTTGCATATAAGTGAATGGGAAAGGTTATTAATATGAAAAAACTGAGTAGTAAATACAAACTTAAGTGCAGAGGGCAACGTTGATTCTGTTAGATGAAGGCTTCCAGAAGAAGACAGGCAACTTACTGAGACTATAAGAGCCCTTTCTTGGAACATTACCAGGTATGGACATGAATGAACCCTGGGAAATAAAGGGCTTACTAGCTAGGCATCTGGCAAGGCTATGGGTGGGCCAGATATTAAGTAACTGGGAGGAATATGATCAGAAGGAGAAAAGACTGCTCTGTATTTCTTATTTGTAAATTCACTACAGGCTACCTCTAACTTGCAGGAACACATCTAAGCAGAACATTGATGAAATGAGTGTTTTTGGCTATGTAGTAGTTCTAGAATTCTAACCTAAAGGACTTAAAAGCCCAGGTTATAACTTTCATTATGCTACCTCCCTGATGGTGCCATCAAACATTATTTCATTAGTTTTGGCGGGGGAAAAGGTGGGGGAGCAAGGATTGTCAAAAGAGTGTGGATGTATGCCAGACCTAAATTAGTAGTGCAGTGGTGCCTATTCTCTCGAGCACTGCCCCGTATGGTGCATTATGAGTAATTGGGCTTGTTGTCTCCAGAGAAATTACCCACATTTTCTGTAAGTGATTACCGGATTAAGCATGCTCTCCACCTTTAACCCTATTCATGCATCATACTCAGTTAAGGAATTATTTTGCTTCTCAAGCTCTACTCATTAGAACACTTAGAAGTTTTGTCAGCAACATTTACTCTGAGCCTCTGGAGCAACACTCAGTATAGACTAGTGCTGGATTCCAGTTTCTTAACAGTAATTAGAGATGTGGACGGATTGAGGACTGAAGTTGGACAATGATTTTCACCTCTCCAACTCAACTCTGCATATTTTTGTTCTAAAATTCGAGTACAGAGTTGTTATGGTTATGAAAGTTAATGAGAGGCTTTTTTCCTCATTTGGTGATTGTACTTCTTTTTAGACCAGAAAAACTAGTTAAGGAAATAAGGAGAGTTTCTTTTTTTTTTTTTTAATTATTTATTTATTCATGAGAGACACAGAGAGAGAGAGAGGCAGAGACACAGGCAGAGGGAGAAACAGGCTCCATGCAGGGAGCCCGACATGGGACTTGATCCCAGGTCTCCAGGATCATGCCCTGGGCTGAAGGCGGCACTAAGCCGCTGAGCCACCAGGGCTGCCCCGGAGAGTTTCTTATTTTGAATCTCTATTCTGTCAGGGTCTCAAAAACAGTGTATCATACCATTGAGGATATAAAAACAAAGCTAAGAACAATTTTTCTAGGATATGTTCTTAAAGGCCAGTGCTGTCACTTCTTTGTGTGCTTTCTGGATTTTACCACTGACTGTCGATTTTTCATCTTTCTGCAAATTTAATTCTCCTTAGTAATGTTAAGAAATTGACATGTAACGGGTATGTTCCAGTGCCCAGGCATTGTTTGATCTTCTCTTTCTATGATCTCAGGCCTTGAAGTCTTGGTTTATTCTCTATGCATTTGTGGTCCCAAACCCAACCTTGAGCAATCTATGCCTACTCTGGGACCCATCCCCCATGACATCTTTTGGAAAACACTCTCATGTGGCAGCCCCAAATGTAGTGGGAGATAAACCTGTGCTCTTTGGAGAATCTGGTGAATAAGAGAAGAACAAGTCACTAAGATGAGTTCTTAATCATAGGGACCATCCAATAATGTCTAGTGTGACATTAAAACTAAACTCAGTTTTTTGACTGCAGTAATGAAGGAGATGTAATATAGCATTAAGCTGGCAAGGAAGGTCATGGGTTCTGGCTAATCATTTTTGGACTTGATGTTTAAAGAGAAAAGGAGGGATCCCTGGAGGGCTTAGCAGTTTAGTGCCTGCCTTTGGCCCAGGGCGTGATCTCCTGGAGTCCCGGGATCGAGTCCTGCATCGGGCTCCCTGCGTGGAGCCTGCTTCTCCCTCTGCCTGTATCTCTGCCCCCCTCCCCCTCTGTGTCTCTCATGAATAAATAAAATCTTAAAAAAAATAAAGAGAAAAGGAAAATATGTAGAGCAGAAATTATGGAACTTACAATCACCCTCAGAGGAGATCGAGATTTCCTTGGATGTTAATAATTATGTAGTTAAACAAAAGATTTCTGTCATTCCATAGTTTAAATACTGTTCACTTATCTTTCTTGGTCAATGACTTAAGGCACTTGGTTGGGAAGGGGCAGAGTTCCTTGACTGGGAAGAAATTGGGTCTGTCTAGTTCACTTTGCTTTCCCCAACACAGTAGATCCTTAATAAATACTTGTTGGATGGAGGTCCAATCTGACACTCAAATAAATTATATCTGAATATTACTGTGGTGCATACCATTCACAAATGGATGTCAAAATTCATTTAATTAGTGTGTGTGGGAATACTAAGGTTTTAAAGACCTCCTGTCTAAGAGTTTTTAAAATTCAATAGTTTTAACCTGGGTAAAAGTGGTAGACTTCCTGGTAGACTCCTAGCTTTATAGATTACACCCAAACCTTCTCCCTGGTAGCAATTTCCAGCTGATCTTCATGCCCTTTTGCTCAACAATGGATTATGGTTACCCCATATCCTTTGCAAATGAAGTGAGCTTACTTTGCCAAAAGGCTAATCTGTGGATGTAGGAACATGCAATTAAATGTGCTCATGAGCACATACACACAGCATCTTGCTAGGATGTGGTGATGCTTCACTGGGCATGATTTGGTGTGCAACTCAAAGTTTAATGTAGGGAGAGGAAAAACTACCCTAATATTTGTTTGAAAAGTCTTTTGCCATCTAAATGGCAGTCTAAAGCTAGAAAATAAATTGTAAATTTAGAATATACACTACATTCTGTTTTTTCTCATTCCCTAGTCTTTGTCCACATTTTTAGGCTTTTCATTAGAGCCTCTGAACATCTGATTCATATATCAGAAAAAGTTAGCAAAGCAGATCTTTCTTATGTATGGATATATCAACTTAAGCAGTACTTAAGAGGAAGAAACCAACTTTGCCGTCACCCTGCCTTCCCCCAAAAAACTCAACTGAAAAAGCAGTCTAGACCTCAGTCCACTGAATTTAAATTTGGACAACTGAGTCCAACTAACAATTTTTTTTTGAGAGGGAGAGAAGGGGAGAAGGGGGGTGTCAGAGGGGCAAGAGAGGGAGAGAGAGAATCTTAAGCAAATTCCACACCCAGCATGCCTAACTGACTGATCCATCCAGATACCCCCAACCAAGAATTTTTATCTCCAGGGCACAACACATAGTAAATGTTCAATTATGTCACATGATGAATAGATATATGTTTGATTCAGGCTAAAATTAGTAATACATAGTGAATTGTAATGTTAAGATCAGTAAGTATCCTCAGAAAATAAAAATATATTGTAAAGTCATAGTAATTGATTTGACATTGATGCCAGAATAAACAAATAGATTGAAGGCACAAGGAATTCAAGAATAGATTGCATAGTAAAGTGACATTGAGACCAGTGATGAACAGCTGGACTCTTAAGTATATGTATGATTTGGGACTAGTTGGCTAATAATTTGTGAAAAGTGTTATCAGCTTCCTACTTCTCACAAATCGAAGGCATAAATTCCAGATGGATTAAGACTAAATTGAAAAACAGAGCCGAACTAAATATGAGCATGAGAACAAGTATAAAAGAATATGTTTATAATCTTAGGTTCAGGAAAGGCCTGAAAGGACATATACTTTTAAACAAAGTTGTTTTTTTTTTAATCTTTTGTTTGTTTTTAATCTGATAACTCTATTCATTTAGAACTTCAGGACGATAAGAAAATATATTATTCTTTTTTTCTCAGGGTGAGGTTATAGGAAAACTTTTTTTTCCATTTTTCATTCAGTCCCTAGAATTAAGATGCATGTGACTCATTCCTCTGTTTCTCAGTACTAGTTTCTGAGATAGGTTAACAATGGGAAATTTGGATAATGTAAAGTGGAGCTTTCAATTGACCATAACAACTCATTCATTCATTCATCCATTCAATATTTAGTATTCTAAGCAGGATCAGTGAACCAAATAATCCCTTGCAGAATTTGTAGCCTAGCAAAGGGAGACAAGAAACTAAACAACAAAGATAATAAATACATTACATATTATATTAGAAGTGATAAGTACTGTGGGAAAAAATTATAGTAGGATAAGGAAGATCAGGGGTGCATGGGGACAGGGGTAACAGGTTACAATAACTAAAAAGGGTGGACAGAGTCACTCTCATGGAGCCATGAAATTTGAAATGGTAATAGAGTTAGCTAAGAAGATTATTAGGGAAAGTATTTCAGGCAGAGGAACTAGCCAGAGCAAAACTCCCAAAGAAATTCATTGTAAGAACTTTAGCTTTGATATGGGTAAAAAAGGGAGTTGTGTAAGGTTTTGGATGATAACTATTTGACTCATATTTTTTAAAGATTTATTTATTTGAGAGATTAGAACATATGTATGGGGGGAGGGGCAGAGGGGAAGGGAGATGCAGAGGGAGAGAATCTCAAGCAGACTCACTGCCAAGCATGGAGCCCAACATGAGGCTCAATCTGAAGACCCTGAGATCATGACCTGAGCCAAAATCAAGAGTCAGACACCCAACCGAGACACTCAGGGGCCCCCATTTCACACACATTTTTAAAGGATCCCTTTGGACATGGTAAGAGGAATAGATTGTAGGAGGCCAAGAGTAAAAGCAGGGAGACCTGCTGGAAGGCTGTGCAGTAGTAAAGGTGAAAGATGATGTGGATTCAGCTGCAATGGTGAAAAATGGTGGGATTGGGGTATATTTGAGCCAACAAAGTTACCTAATGGATTGGGTATGGAATATAATGAAAAGGGAAGAGTAAGGGTGAGCTCCAAGACCTTAGTCCTAAGGAACTGGAAAGTTGGAGTTGCCATCACGAGCAGGTGCTGCAAATTTGTGGAGGTGGGAGGAGGTTAGGTCAGGAGTTCAGGTTGGATATGTTAACCTTGTGATCTCAGACATCCAAACGGAGAGTCACTTACTAAAATATCTATTTTATAACCTCTCTTCCCAACCTCTACATTCACTCACTTTTTCCTTTGCTTTCTGTAAATAACCAGACCAAACATAGGAATAGGACTGGTAAATAAAAATGGCTGAATTGGAAACACAAACTGTAGCTTGAAGAATAAGAGGGGCCCACATCTGGCTGCTCCTGGCTCCCAGAGCACTTCTCAGAGCTACTTTCATTCAGATCCACTGTCTTGGATTTTTTTTTTCTTATTTTAATGGCTTTCCCTATTAATATTTACTATGCATACTGTGTAATCTCCATTAGTAGCTTTTTCAAAAAATCCAGAATCTGACATTCCCTCTGTTGACAAGCCTCATCCCCTGCTATGCCTCCTCCTCCTATCCCAGTTAAATGGAATTACACCTCGGTCCCCAGGTACCTCCATTCCTTTATTTCCAGTGTTCTCCCTGTGGGACTCTTGATACTGCTTTCCTTACCTTACTCTTACACCATCTCAACCTTGTATATACAAGTCCTACTTGACTTTCAAAGTTTATCTTTAAAAAAAATTTATTTGTTTGAGAGAGAGCACAGGTGGGTGGGGCAGGAACAGAGGGAGAGGGACTCTCAAGCAGACTCTGCTGCTAAGCGAGGAGCCCAACCTGGGGCTTGATCCTATAACCCTGAGATCATGACTTGAGCCAAAATCAGGAGTAGGATGTTCAAACAAATGCACCACCCATGCACCCCTCAAAGTTTATCTTTGAAAAACATTCCATGATTTCAATACCCCTGCCCTTTCAGATGGATTACTCTTCTGTATTGCAATAGCACCTTGTAAATATCCTCCATATTGCACTTACCATATTGTGTTATAATCTGTTTTCTAATCTATCTTTTCACTGCAGATTTAGCTCCTTGTGAGCAGGGATAGTATCCTATTCATTGTTGTATTCTCAGCACCTGAAACTATAAATATTGAAACTGAACAAGGATCTCTCATTGTGAGTGTTTAACTTCTTGGAGCCAGTCCTTTCTCATACCCCTTCTATATAATAAATCTTGTGCCACTGGCTTCCTAGGGAAAAATAGAGAAACATCAGTGAAGAATAATACGATGATACCAAGAAAACCCACAAGCTCCTGTCATGCAAGCCTGTGCCCTTGGTCATTAAGAAAGAATCATCCAAGGCAGTCTGGGTGGCTCAGCGGTTTAGCACCGTCTTCAGCCCAGGGCGTGATCCTGGAGACCAGGTATCAGGTCCCACGTTGGGCTCCCTGCATGGAGCCTGCTTCTCCCTCTGCCTGTGTCTGTGGCTCTCTCTGTGTGTCTCTCATGAATAAATAAATAAAATCTTAAAAGAAGAAAGGAAGAATCATCTAGATTATACACAGCTCTGATTATACACATCTGTTTTAAGGAACCTGCTTTTTCCATCTCCCACTCATACCTGATGGGTAGTAACAAAGATAAGTAATCACAGAGATAGTGAATTTTTTGTATTATCTTGTAGAAGATCAGTATTTTAATCACATTTTAACTATTAAGAAGATCCACTCGGTAGTGACTTGAACCTGCAACTGACCCTCTAGCCCAATATACTTTGAATTTTTCAACTTGGGTTAAGACTCACCTATGGCCACCTTTGGTTTGAGCTAGCCACCTAGACTCGTACTAGCATTGATTCAGCTAGAATACAGTACAACGCATGGTTTCTATATCCTGCTGTGTTACCCAACAGTTCATTTAAAAATACCTATTGTCATTTATATATGACATATATGCTCATTATAGAAATATTTTTAAAAGCAAAATCTGCTATATTTAAACATTTTCTAAGACTTGCCAACCATGCTGGGGTTGCACTGTTTGCTTTCTCACAAGTTCTGGATAAAAATTCCTCATACCACCACAAAGAAAGTTAATCTCAGGGGAATAAAATCAAGTTGTCGATAGTTCTTGAGCATGCCTTGTTCAGCTGGTGTCTACATGACAATTTCGCAGCTGATGAATTCCTCTTTGATAAGTGATTGCCTTCTCTTGCCTACATCTGATACGAATGTCAAATCCCTAAATTTACTAAGATTATGAAACTAAAAGATAGATTATTTTTCCCTTTTTATGATTTTATTTTTTTTAAGATTTTATTTATTTATTAATGAGAGACACACAGAAAGAGAGAGGCAGAGACATAGGCAGAGGCAGAAGCAGGCTCCATGCAAGGAGCCTGACGTAGGACTCCATCCCGGGTCTCCAGGATCATGCCCTGGGCTAAAGGCGGCGCTAAACTGCTGAGCTACCTGGGCTGCCATTTTTCCCTTTTTTTTTTTTTTTTAAATAAGCTCCATGCCCACTGTGGGACTTGAACTCAGGATCCTGAGATCAAGTCACATGTTCCACCAACTGAGTCAGCCAAATGTCCCATTGTGGTATTATTCATACCATTTTTTAAAGATTTGTATTTGTTTTATTTATTTATTCATGACAGAGAGAGAGAGGCAGAGACACAGGCAGAGGGAGAAGCAGGCTCCACGCAGGAAGCCCGATGCGGGACTCGATCCCGGGTCTCCAGGATCACACCCCGGTCGGAAGGTGGCACCAAACCGCTGGGCCACCGGGGCTGCCCCCATTTTTATTTATTTATTTATTTTTTACAAGAGAAGAAATACTATCTGAAAAATCAGATCTGGGAAGACCCAAGGAAAAAATGGCATGCAAGTGAAGAACTAAAGAAGAGAAGTAAAATACAAACCTGAGGAGGACAACAAATGTATGGTCATTGGCAACATGAATTCAATCATCCTGAAGAAGTAACTAGACAGAACTGTGACAAAAGTTCATGCTGGACAACTAACCAATAGCAGTGGTATGGTTCAAGCTTGTGGGATTGGAATCAGACAGATGGTTTGAATTCTGATATTGCTCCTTACTATCATGTGACCTTAGATAATTGCTTATTTTTAAAACCTCAGTTCTCATATCTACAAAATGGGTATAATAATGGTACTCACATCATAAGTTGATAAAAGAATTTTATAAGACAATGTAAATAGAGCATTTTAGCACAGGGTGAGGCATACACTAAGGACTCAATAAATGTTAGCTCAGGACATGACAAAAGTGGAGAGGGGTAGTCTATGACCTCCCCTGAGTAGTTTGTCCCCAGTGATTAACCAGTCTAATATTTAATGACTTTTAATATTGTGCTAGATCTTATGGGGTGACATATGGTCTCTTCTCCCCCAAGAAGCTTACAACTGAAAAAAATTAATGCACATGAAACAATTGGAGAACAATCAGTATGGACAATGTAACACTCAGAAACAGAATGTCTTAGAGAAATCAGATAGAGTTTGAGAGAGATTTTGCAGCTACATAGATATTCTTTAAAAAAATGGGTTTTGACTGGAGTGGGAAGGAGTAGTGAAAGAATGCCCCAAGGATAAAGTGAAATAAGTGCCTTGCATGGAAAGGATGGATGAACTGAGGCAAGAAGCAAGCCCTTTCAGGTACTGTTGAGAGCATGCCTTTGGAATGCTTTCCAATATATTATCCCTGCTTGATGATTCCTATTTGCTTCCTTAGGTCATTTAGCCTTTAATACTAGACCATGAGAAAAAAAAACAAAACACTAGACCATGAGGCTGAAGTAGAAAGTAAGAAGATAAGACATAAGAGAAGGACCTTCCAGATGGAAAGGGAGCTGAAAGTCTTTTGGTCCTGGAAGGGAGACAAAAGAAGGAGAGACTATGGCAAGACTTGAAGTATGAGTTATCTTGGTCAAAAAAGAAGAGAGGGGGAGTAAAGGATGTTAGAATCATCTAGAAGGACTTAGGCAACTCCCAATGCAGGAACTTTCTTCTCAGTTCTTAGGGCAAAGCCTGGGAACAATATAAACCCCTCAGGGAACTCTATATTCAACATGGCACCAGAACAATATGGGGCCATAGGTAGTTTAGAAATTGCTAAGGACTATGAGAGTCTGAAATAGTACCACCATTTCCTACAGCTACAGCTGGTGTGTGGTATTTAATGGAAGCAGAAGCTCCTTTATAAATACAAAAGTACTGAAATATCCAGAGACTGGCAGAGGCCTGGGGTTACACTAAGGGAAGCTGCAGGGGAAGGACCATGAATTTCAGTGGAGGAAAGGAGGGGCCCAGCATGAGATTTGGAGAGCAATGTGGGACCATCTGAACCTTAGCAGACCAACATTGGACACAGCAGGACCATACACAGGATTTCCAAAATCAGAGGAGAGCCAAAGGTCTGTGCCCCTGCCCCTGTGAAGATATGTAAGTTCTCCTTACATTCAGAAGCCATCTGGGAAAGAAAGCAGGAAGGGAGAGATCTTGAGAGTGAAGAAGTATCTTGAACAGGGAGTTTACACTTTGAAATAACTAAAGACACATAGTCAAGGTTACATAGTTAGGCAATGGTAGAGCCCCAGAGTCTGTGCCCCCAGTTACTACACTACACCTGGACAGACACTAAGCAGGGTGAATTCTTGAGGATCTTGGAGACCTTCCAGAGAAGTGTGGATTGAAAGTCACAGGTATTGGCATTAGGAAGTAGATTTTGAGCTGGAGAGCTATATGGCATTTAAAGAAGACAAGTCTGGCAGAGCCCTACAGGACAAAGTGAGGTAAGGGAAATCTGGAAGTAGAATAAAATAAGACATTGATAGCTGTAACCCAGGCCAAAATGATAAGACCTTAATAGAGAGGAAGGAACACATCCTGGATTATTTGTAATAATAATAGAATTAGTAGCAGAATAAGTACTTAGAATGTATTGGCACTGTGCTGAACATAATCTTGAGTATTACAGCAACTCTATGAAGAATTAGCTATTATTTTTCCTATTATAAGGATGAGAAAATGGAAGCACTGAGAGATTAACAGGCCTCATGCCCCCAGCTAAATGTAGTAAAGCCAGGCATCACAGCAGGATGGGTCTAATGGTGGAGCCTAGGAAGTTCTAATGATGGAGCCCAGAATCTTAACCAGTCTGCTTGACCATGTAGCAAAATGACCAGATGGCTCCTGATGACAGGAAAAGGTGGTGGAAGAGTCAGAGATCCCACCAAGAACTCTAGGTTTGGAGATTAAAATGATAACACTATTGAAATGTGTAGTTGAGAAGGAGAGGAAGTTTAAAGGGGGAAATAAATTTATTTATTTATTTATTTTAAATAATAAATTTATTTTTTATTGGTGTTCAATTTACCAACATACAGAATAACACCCAGTGCTCATCCCGTCAAGTGCCCCCCTCAGTGCCCGTCACCCATTCACCCCCACCCCCCAGCCTCCTCCCCTTCCATCACCCCTAGTTCGTTTCCCAGAGTTAGGAGTCTTTATGTTCTGTCTCCCTTTCTGGTATTTCCCACACATTTCTTCTCCCTTCTCTTATATTCCCTTTCACTAGGGGGAAATAAATTTAGTTTGAGATGTGTTGAGTATGTCAATATGGCATACACAGATCAATTTCCCCAGAGCTAAGATGGGATTTAATGGGTCACAAGTGAACCCATTTGTAGGCCCAATCTATAAATTTGTTAGTTAAGGGGAGGAGGTAGTAAAGCCAATCTTCAAATTTAAGGACACACATTATTTTTGTTAATTTGATCCTCTCTGTTGGATTTACACTAAGATAAATAATTTTTTAACAAGTAACATATTTCTTCTTCCTGACATTAAGGACATCCACTCAGTCAAGTGACAGGTAAAATGAAAAATCTAGAGAACATAAGTTATCATTGTTCTGTATTCAGCAGAAAACTTTGGTGGTAACTTAAGCTCCTTGCAAGGCTCAGCTATTTCCAGATGCTGGACCCAGCCTTGTGGTTACTCAACAAACACCTTCACCCTTCCTTATTTACTATGTCAACAACCCATAGTCCTGTCTTCTTCATTACCAAAAAGCCTGAGTCAATTGCTGAGGTAATTACCATAGGTAACTACATTAGGACAGTGGCCAAACTATCCAGAAATGGAATGACATGGACTATTGGGCAGTGAAATACATTACAAACTGGTCAATCTCTGTAGACCTGGCCAGGGGCTCCTTCAGCAAAAATAAGGAAGGCAAGAAAAGAGAAAGGCCCTACTTGAGCAGACATATGCTTTTTAAATAGTCATAATTGCTTCTGTTTATTGAGTTCTGACTCTCTGCTAAGTGAGCTAAGAGCTGTCAAGAATTATCTCCTATAATCCTCACAACCCTGTAAAGAGGTACTATTATTGTGTGCCCTTTGAAGATGAGGAAACTGAGGCTTAGGGAAGGAATGTAATTTATTCATGGACACAGGCTAATCATAGGGAAAAAATTCAAACTCAGGTTTGAGAATTCTATAGTAATCCAGTCTCAAGGTAATTCCAAGGCTTGAACTGAATCTCACACTACTGTACTAATCTGCCTTGTAAGAACAACCACCATGACAAAATGCCTTTGACATTTTACAGACCCAAACTGGAATAGTCAAGTTGGCACCAAGGGAAGTACCTCTGAGAATGTGCTGCTGGTTGGACTGGCCATACAGGCAGCATCAGCCCTGCCTCTGGAATGCCAAAACTCCCTTCTCTGCATTGTCAGCCCAGCAACCTGAAACCCATTTCTGACTTGGAGACCTAAATCTTACATAACCCTTCACTGTCTCTTCTCCTTTTATAGGCCCATGATTTCATGCCATGATGAAGTCAAATAACCCAGGCATTAGTTTCTGTTGCAGCAGCTGAACACAAGCCATCAAGGGAAACCATTGTCCTTTGGTCCAGATCAACCAAGCAAGCATGAAACTATGATGGAAAGGTATGGTATTTCCTGGGGCTGATGAAATAAAGTTAGCCACCCCAAGTGCCCTGTCCCTATATTGTAACTTGGACGGCCAAGTTTTGGTACTAGTGCTAGGGGGTGAGTTAACCTGGAAGTCATTCTCTCATTTAGAAATGTTGCTACCGTTCCATCAAGTTCTGTAGAAACCAGACTCCTTTTAGCTCTTGGTTTCATATCTATAACCTTATTTGCTGTAGGTCAAAAGTTGAGAGTGGACATTGACTTTCAGATCCTGGGATAACTAGCCCCAGGGGAGAAATGATGTCTATCCTGACATTAGACCCCTCTGGGAGGCATCTTCCTTACCCCTTCTTGAGATAAAAGTGTCATTTTCAGAGGACTGTAACTCCCTGGTCCAGGGCTAATGGAAACAGCTGTTGTTTTGAATCTTGGAACTTTGATTAATGTTTACATTCAATGTCTCATCTGCTCTAGTCCTGAGGTTTTGCTCAAATCACAGTACACATTGTCTCATTCTTCAAAACTGTCCAATTGTTCTCTTTTAGGATGCTATGTTTACAAGCAATAGGGCCTCCTATTTTCCTCCCTCTAATGTAAATCCTGAGTTTCTGCCTTCATAGGAACTCCATTTTATTGATTCATTTGTAATTGTGTACGAGGTCATAAATAATGGGCTAGGAAAAAAGATGAGGCTCAAGAGAAGGAGACCAAGATGCCTATAAAGAAGAGAATCTCTTATCTGACCCAAACCAACACTTCCCAAGAGATGAAGTCATCTCTCATTCAGGGCTTCTGGTGAAAGTGTTGAAACAACAGCTAAGCCACGTCTCCATCCTTAAATTCCAGCCTGGCCCCTTGCCTAGGTGCAGGATTTTGTCAGCCAAAGCTAGAGAACAGCCACACCTTGTCTTAATGATTTTTGCCTAAAGTCTGTCCCAGCCAATGACAATCCAAACTAGAATAATCATACACATCACCACAGACTGATGCAGAATATCTTAACCTGATTTCCTGTCAGGTTCTGAATAAACCTTCTAGTATCTAGCCTGATGACTCTTCCTCTGGTTTAAATTGTTTTTCAGGGAATTGCTTGAGTTCATTCCACATGTGAGTTGAACCTTTCCAGAACAGGTGGGGGATCATCAGGCACAGGTGAAGTCCTAGGTCCTGCAACAGGGGTTTAGGAGCCATAGAATTATTGGATGCAAACCAAGGAAGGGTGTTCCTTATCCCTTTGTCAAAAGATCAGAGTGGGCTTCTGGCCATGGCTAAAATCCACTCACAGAAACTCAGTGTGGAATGTACTCAGTCAACTAGAGAATGTCCAGCAACTAAAGAAAAGATCAGAGTGACATACTCTTTGTAGAGAAATAGTACATGCTTTTTTAGAAGGAGTGGAAAAGGCAAGACCCTTTCTGCACAGTCACATGGGGTATAGAATGGGAACACAGTTTAGAACCTGGATTCACCACTGGATAACTTAAGGGAAGTCACATAATCTCTTTGGGACACAGTTTTTTCTTCTGTAAAATGAGTTTGATATTACTTATCTCACAAAGCGCTTATAAAGATCAAATGAAGCAAGTATTTTGCATGGTGCTTGTCAAGTAGGACACATTCAAAACAAATGTTGGTTTCCACCTCCTATTCTGCTTCCTGAAGTTCATATTAATCCCAGATCATTTTGAGTTCTACCACTCTCATACCTGGGCAAGTGAGGCCCTGCACTTTGGGGTGCCTCCCTCAAAGTTTTCTAAATCCCTCTCTGGTGGTTGCTGGCAGTGCTGTCCAGCTTGGACTTGGTCCACTATGGGCACCAAATTCTGTTTTCACCTCTTTGGGGCACTCAGACTATCCATACTCTTCCCTCCCCAACATGGGTTTAATCATATGTCCTGAGGAGCTCTAGGACTCACATCTGTGGGGTTGTCCAAGGTTACTGTGGCCAGGATCAGGTCCCTGGAAGGCGGCCTCATGAATAGATTACTCCAATTGGTCAATGTGATATTTCCTTGAGGGATCCTGCAAGACTAAGCAGCCAGAATGGTGTTGACATGCTGACTTTGGGTGATTCTAATTTTTTAGACAGGGGCCCTGCAAAAAATATTTGCCCAGAGGCTCTGTAGGCTCTAAGAGTGGCCCTGCTTTTAGGCCAGTAATACTTGTCCCCACAGGTGGCTGGACTATATGGGATTTAGTGACATAGTAATTATTTATATGCTAGCTATCAAAATTATCAAATGTTTGTGCTCTAAAAAGGACAGCAATTTAAAATATTGTTTTCAAATTAAAATTGTGGTATCATCCTCATTTCCCTCCCCTTTCAACCAGAGTCCTGTCTCTCTCACTCTGTCATCAAATCCAGTAGGTTCTAATTCTGTCTCTCATATGTAGCCCTTGTTTCTGTCCCTGTTGTCTTAGTCCAGATGTCCAAGGTGCCCCTTTCCCCCTGGACTATTGCAGTGGTCTCACAGCTTCCAAATTCTTCCCACACCATTCTATCTCCCACAATGACCAGGAAGGAAGAAAAGCCAACATAAAAATAGGTTATCATTTATAGCAGCACTATTCACAATGGTCAAAAGGCAGAAACAACCTAAATGTCCATCAACTGATGGAGTGATAAACAAAATGTGGTATGTCCATAAACGGAATATTATTCAGCCATAAAAGGAAGTATTGATCCATGCTGGATCAATGGATGGATGAATCTCAAAAACATATGCTAAGTAAAAAAATCCAGCTGGGAAAAAGTACATATTATGTGATTTTATTTACATGAAATATCCAGAATAGGCAGCTTCATAGAGAGTGTGGTTGGCAGGATATGGGGTAGGAAGAATTACAGAGTGATGGCTTAGTAGGTATAGAGTTTCTCTTTGTAGGGTGATAAGAGTGTTCTGGAACTAGATAGTGGAGATGATTCATAATGGAATGTACTAGATGCTTCTGGATCTAGTAGTTAAAATGTTAAATTGTTAAAAATTGTGGATTGTTAAAAAGGTAAATTGTTAAAATGGTAAATTCCGTGTTCTATGTTAGCACATAAAAAAATGTGTTATCAAACTGGTCACTGTTGGGACGCCTGGATAGATCAGTGGTTGAGCATCTGCCTTCAGCTCAGGGCGTGATCCCGGAGTCCTGGGATCGAGTCCCACATTGGGCTCCCTGTATGGAGCCTGCTTATTCCTCTGCCTATGTCTCTGCCTCTCTCTGTGTGTCTCTCATGAATAAATAAACAAAAGCTTTAAAAAGAAATAACTGTTATGTTATGGGCATCCAGGGCTCAGTCCTGCTAGGACCCTTTGCAAAGCCAAGAAGAATATACTTCAGAATTGTCCATCCTGAAGGAGACCAGAGGGAGCATTTATCTACCAGATCCTGGTCTCCATGGTCAAGGATTACCCCTTGGGGTACTAACTTTCTTTCCCGTTTAGGTTTGTATATGTGTGAGTGCATAGCAGGTCAGAGAAGTGCTGGAGCAGAGGGTGAGAGATTTGTGTTGAAGTTGAGGCACAGTGCTATTGGGTCACACCTGTGGGAAGGTACAGAAATAGCTAGAGTCGGGATGCCTGGGTGGCTCAGTGGTTAAGTGTCTGCCTTTGGCTCAGGGCATGATCCCGGGGTCTTGGGATCGAGTCCCACATCGGGCTCCCTGCATAGAGCCTGCTTCTCCCTCTGCCTGTGTCTCTGCTTCTGTCTCTGTGTCTCTTGTAAATAAATGAGTAAAATTTTTTTTTAAAAAAAGAAATACTACGGATGCATACTCCTAGAAGTAGAAAGTAAACACAGAGGAGAGAGAAACAGGAAAGAGATCTGGTGGGTTCTTACCACAACTGATCTTCACTTAAGCTTCAGTGTTGTCATCCTGTCTCTCTTTAAAACAGCCTAATGTCTCCCTCTCCACCACAGCCACCTATTGTTCAAGCTTGCCTCCCCAATTTCTTCAGCAGGAATCTTTCTTGCACTCCATCAAGATGTCTAGGTAATTAAGATCTCTACTTTCTCTCCAGCCTTCGGCCTCATCCTGCCCTCATCATTCTCCCCAGACTAGTTTAGAATCCATGGTTCATAATTTTAGTCACTCTCTCAAGCAGTTCTAGATTCTTGCTCCTTAGCACTTTATACCATTTATCTGATCAAATCCCAACCCCTGATGAAATCAACTCCCAGGTTTCTCCACAGTTATATCCTGGGATAAGCCCCACTGGAGAGTGACAGGGCAGCTCACTGTGGTAGAGGTTAGCAGCTCCCTCACTACCTATTACTACCTGCTACCATAGAGACCATATCCCTCCTCAAGCTAAGGTGAGTCTCTCCAGCTGGAGTCTGGGTCCTGTTCCTCATATCTTTTTCTTATTTATTTATTTATTTATTTATTTATTTATTCATGAGACACACACACACAGAGAGAGGCAGAGACATAGGCAGAGAGAGAAGCAGGCTCCATGCAGGGAGCCCGATGTGGGACTCGATCCTGGGACTCCAGGATCACGCACGCCCTGGGCTGAAGGCAGGCACTCAAGTGCTGAGCCACCCAGGCATCCCTTTCTCATATCATTTCAAAAGCCTTATTCTCTCAATTATTCTAGAAACCATAAAATGATGTTTGTGGCCCACAGATGTAACCTGTGTTTGGCCCGTATAGTTTTGTTTCCCTTTTATTTTAATTATGGTCAACTAATATTCGATAAAGGAGGAAAGACTATCCATTGGAAGAAAGACAGTCTCTTCAATAAATGGTGCTGGGAAAATTGGACATCCACATGCAGAAGAATGAAACTAGACCACTCTCTTGCACCATACATAAAGATAAACTCAAAATGGATGAAAGATCTAAATGTGAGACAAGATCCCATCAAAATCCTAGAGGAGAACACAGGCAACACCCTTTTTGAACTCGGCCACAGTAACTTCTTGCAAGATACATCCACGAAGGCAAAAGAAACAAAAGCAAAAATGAACTATTGGGACTTCATCAAGATAAGAAGCTTTTGCACAGCAAAGGATACAGTCAACAAAACTCAAAGACAACCTACAGAATGGGAGAAGATATTTGCAAATGACATATCAGATAAAGGGCTAGTTTCCAAGATCTATAAAGAACTTATTAAACTCAACACCAAAGAAACAAACAATCCAATCATGAAATGGGCAAAAGACATGAAGAGAAATCTCACAGAGGAAGACATAGACATGGCCAACAAGCACATGAGAAAATGCTCTGCATCACTTGCCATCAGGGAAATACAAATCAAAACCACAATGAGATACCACCTCACACCAGTGAGAATGGGGCAAATCAACAAGGCAGGAAACCACAAATGTTGGAGAGGATGCGGAGAAAAGGGAACCCTCTTACACTGTTGGTGGGAATGTGAACTGGTGCAGCCACTCTGGAAAACTGTGTGGAGGTTCCTCAGAGAGTTAAAAATAGACCTGCCCTATGACCCAGCAATTGCACTGTTGGGGATTTACCCCAAAGATACAGATGCAATGAAACGCCGGGACACCCGCACCCCGATGTTTCTAGCAGCAATGGCCACGATAGCCAAACTGTGGAAGGAGCCTCGGTGTCCATTAAAGATGAATGGATAAAGAAGCTGTGGTTTATGTATACAACGGAATATTCCTCAGCCATTAGAAACGACAAATACCCACCATTTGCTTCAACGTGGATGGAACTGGAAGGTATTATGCTGAGTGAAGTAAGTCAATCGGAGAAGGACAAACATATGTTCTCATTCATTTGGGGAATATAAATAATAGTGAAAGGGAATATAAGGGAAGGGAGAAGAAATGTGTGGGAAATATCAGAAAGGGAGACAGAACATAGACTCCTAACTCTGGGAAACGAACTAGGGGTGGTGGAAGGGGAGGAGGGCGGGGGGTGGGGGTTAATTGGTGACGGGCACTGAGGGGGGCACTTGACGGGATGAGCACTGGGTGTTATTCTGTATGTTGGTAAATTGAACACCAATAAAAAATAAATTTATTATAAAAAAATAATTTTACTTACAATAATGAAAAATGAAAGGTAAAATCCATCCTTTTTTAGTGTGTAATTCCACAAGTTTTGATCAACACATACATTTGTATGCACACTAGTATCATAATCAAGAACAGTACCCTCACCCCCCAGAATCCCCTGTGCCTCAGGCAAATATTCAGAAGGAGCCCATATGCTCCAGTCTCTGCAGTTCCTCTGCTGTTTCTCACATCCCACTGCCTCACGCATTTAGGTTACCTAGCTAGGCCCCTGGGCATTTGAATTTGAGGTCCCTGGACTATTCCTTCTCTCTCCTACATCTTTTAACCACTCCCTTCCTACTCATTCTTTCCTATCAATACCTAATCATACTTAGTTCTCCTCCATTAAGGGAAAGCTCTCTTTTGGCCTCTCCAGATGCTACCCTTCCCTCACAACCAACTTCTTAAAAGAGTTGTTATTTGGGTACCCTTTGGTCAAATTCCCCCTTGTAGGCCTACAGTTCTCCTAATACCATCTAGGTAAGAAGTTTTTTCTTTCTTTGGAAAAAACAAGAGCAAGTTAAACCAATATTTGCTGTATCTTTCTCAGATGGCAAATTTCTCCTGCTGCTCCAAATGGAACATATAACACTGCTTCAGAATTTTGGTAAGAAATTTTTACCCAGGGATGCCTGGGTGGCTCAGTAGTTGAGTGACTGCATTTGGCTCAGGTCATGATCCCAGGGTCCTGGGGGGAGCCTGCTTCCCCCTCTTCCTGTGTCTCTGCCTCTCTTTGTGTCTATCATGAATAAATAAATAAAATCTTTATTAAAAAAAGAAATTTTTACCCAAATCATGCCGACTTGCTCTTTCATGTTAAAATCACAAATAGTACAAGACCAGCCATGGGCTCAAGTGAGGGAATATGTTTAGAGCAATGTTATATCTACAAATAAATCTGCCTCTACTGTCTCTTTGAAGAAATCACCCAGTGTGAGAAACCCTGTGTTTTCTCCCATAAAGTGAGAGATCCAGATGGACTCGGATATTTGGAAAAGAAGAGAGAGAGAAAAAACCAAAACAGACCCCCCCAAAAAAACAACAACCCATCTCATTTGCAGAGGGTTGAAACAAAAGTGGTGTGTGTGTGTGTGTGTGTGTGTGTGTGTATTCAAGTGAGAGAGAGAGAAGGAGGAAGGGAAAAGAGAGAGAGAGAGAATATGCAGAAGCTGGGGGAGGGGTGGAAGGAGAGGGAGGGAATCCCAAGCAGACTCACACTGAGCTTGGAGCCCAATGCAGGGCTCAATCTCACCAACTTGAGATTATGATCTGAGCCAAAACCAAGAGTTAGACATTCAACTGACTGAGCCAGCTGAGCACCCCAAAGGTGGGTAATATTTAAATGTTATTGAATATTGTTTTTAGTAGAAAATAAAGGGACAGTGAAAGAATTCTCTTCAACTGGCTTCTACCTCTTGGTGTCCTGAATTTCTCCCTTTGCTAGTTACTTTTAAAATAATGAAAATGAAGCCTGGCAAAAGGAAGGAAGTCCATCCCAACTCTGTCCACATTCACTAGATCCATTCTCTCCCACCATCTCTCCATCAAAATATTTTTCCCCAGGGTCCAGGCATCTCCATACCACAAGCTGATGGACACTTTTCAGACTTCATGTCACTTGATGGCTTGTCAGCACTGCATACTGATAAGGACTTCCTTTTTCTTGAGATACTCTTTCTTTGGCTTCTTGGAACAACTGCCTCCTGGTTTTCCTCCTACCTCTCTGGCTGCTGTTCACCCTCCAGGGCCATTTTCTCTACCCACCCTTATATGCTGGTGTTCCTCAAAGATCTGTCCTAGTGCTCTTCTTACTTTACAGTCTTTCTCAGGTGTACACATCCAAGCCCTCGACTTCCAGGACTATCTTCCTATGTCTTGAATCCAGACTTGTCTTCTAAGCTCCAGATTCATCTGTTCAACAGCCTAATCAGACTCTCTGTTATATGTCTAAAGGGCATTTCAAACCCCACCACTAATCCTGAACCTGACCCTTATTCTGACCATACAAACTTGGTCCTTAACCAATGTTTCCTTTTTTAAAAAATTTTTATTTAAATTCAATTTCATCCAGTGTTTCCTATTTGAAGAACAGCATCACTACCCACCCAGAGACATGAACCTAGAGAACTTAAGACTCAGAACATCTCCTTTTCCTTCACTCCACATATCCAATCAATCACCATGGCCTGTCAGTTTTACCTTCTAATGTCTCTAGCATCCTTCACTGAGAACACCTCTAATGCCAATACCCTGGTCCAGGCTTCTATTATTTCTTTCTTGTTTCACTTCAGGGGTCTCCCATGGTTTCCTTCCATCTATCTTTGCCCCTGACCATTGTTCCTCCACCCTAAAGTCAGAATGATCTTTTTAAATACAAATCTGACATTTTTCTGCCCTACTTAAAACCCTTAATGGCTTCCAATTGCCACAACCCCAAAACAAAATCTCTGACCTTCATGTCATCTTATGTTTTCCTTTGCTCAAGGTACTTTAGTCACACTGACCTTCTCTCAGAAATGTTAGGGGATTCACACCTGCTTCTTTCCACCTTAGAGTGTTGTGTGTGTGTGTGTGTGTTTAAGATTTTACTTATTCATTCGAGAGAGAAAGAGAGAGAGGAAGAGAGAGAGAGGCAGAGACACAGGCAGAGGGAGAAGCAGGCTCCATGCAGGGAGCCTGACGTGGGACTTGATACCTGGTCTCCAGGATTACGCCCTGGGCTGAAGGCGGCGCTAAACCGCTGAGCCACCGGGCTGCCCAACCTCAGAGTGTTTTTTACAGCTGTTCCCTTTGCAAGAAATGCTCCTCACCATTCAACAACATCTATAAAACAAAGTGAAAGTTCTTTTCCCATGGGAGCTTTTCTGTCTTTACCCTCCACCCTTCTCCAGACCGATGAGGTCCTCTTGAAATACGGTTTCAGAACAGTCTTCATTGCTCACTTGGAGCTAAGTAGTTAGTTCTGAGAGGTCTATCTCCCTTGGTAAAATACAAGTTCCATGAGTATCTACCTTGGTAGAATATAAGTTCCATGAGTATAGGAACTATGTCTGTTATTTACTGCTGCATTTTGGTATCTAGTTAAGGGCCATGCTAATGGAAAATCTCAATAAAAGTGTTTGTGAAATTAATCCATAAAAGACTTTCTTTGTCTAAACTTTTTTTAAAAAGATTTTATTTATTTATTCATGAGAGAGACACACACAGATAGGCAGAGACACAGGCAGAGGGAGAAGCAGGGTCATGCTGGGAGCCCGATGTGGGACTTGATCCCGGGTCTCCAGGATCCTGCCCTGGGCCGAAGGCAGGTGCCAAACCACCGAGCCACCTGGGCTGCCCATCTAAACTTTTAAACAATCTGAAAGGAATCACTCCAGACAACACTTGGGGTTGCAGAATTCCATCTGGGAAATAGCAGCAGCCCCTAACAACTTGCTTGAGCCTCCAGTGGTGCTTGATACAGACACTCTTCACTAATAACCGTATGTCTACTCCACTAAAAGCCATGTGTCCTGGGGATTGGTTAGGGAAATCACTACTGTTTCTAAGTACATAAACTCTGGAATTCATAGTACTGTCCATTTGAGAAGCAGCTAGGTCCAAAATCAGTGCCTGTAATTAATTTGAAATTGCTACTTTCTCAGGCCTACTACATCTTCAGAAGACATGTCTTTCAGCCCAAAGCCTAAAGATGCTCACTGTATCTTTGTTTCTCCAAAGGATGGCTGTCTCCTTGAGGTGCCCCTCAAGGGAATCCCCCAAGACAGATTCTGGGTATACTATATAAACCACATTTCCTGTCATGTCATCCTAAACATTCCTTTCTAATTTGATGAAAGTCTGTTTAATTTATCCACAGAACCTAAAACAGTGCCTGGCACATAGCAGGCACTCAATAAATCTTTGTGGATGAACAAGTGAGATGCATGCAGACTATGAGAGCATTTATGAAGGAAGTTATCCAGAAGAAAGGAATGCTTAAGCTAGAGTTCTAAAGAAAGAGGAGTCATTAGCTAGGAGAATAAAGATGGGAAAATACTCCAGGAGGATGCATGTAAGGTGCTGGACAGGGAGAAAACAGATGCCCAAGGAATCAAGAAAGCTCAGAGGAAATCCCAAACTCCTAATCATAGTTTATATGGCCAGTGGGGTTTGGCTTCTTCTTTTTCTTCTCTGACCCCTCCGTCCAATAATTCCCCCCACCAACCTCACCCCACTCACACTGGCTACCTTTTCCTTCAACAGATGTTTGACAAATATTTGTCAAATGAATGACTGGCTGCAACAGAGAGAGAATGAGGAAAAGGAAAGCAGAGTTAGAACATGCAAGACCATATTGTGTCTTTTGGATCTTACTCTAAGAGGAATAAGAAGATACAGAAGAATTTGAGCAAGGGACTCATATGATAATCTTTGCTTTTCTGTAAGATTACTCTAGCTAGTTGTATGTGTGTTCAAAGAGTGGCAATGGGAAGCCAGTTAGGAGATAGAGTGGTCTAGGAGAAGTGATAGTGAACTGGACTCATGATGGGGGGGTGGTTAGAATAAAAAGAAGTAGAGGAAGCTAGATTATATTCAGCCTGAAGAAGTAACAAAATTTGGTTGTAGCATAATTTATGGGATTAACACATCTAAAAAAAAGAATAAAAATATTTTTTGGCCAGAAAAGCTTATGGGTTGTTGGTGGCAGGATTAGGCATTCCCTCCACTAGGTTTTAGATGTTTAGACATAACTCCTCCATTATTCTTCCTCCATCATTTTCAAGGGGCAAAGGAACAACCTGGAAAAAGAGGTATTAGGAGACCAACCATGACTAACTCCCCTAGGATGTTTACTCATTAAAACAAGTTTGACGGCCTGGGTGGTCCAGACTGAGGTCAGACAGGCAGGTAGAGACAAGATGGGTGCAACTCACAACCAGGAAGGGGCTGTTTGGATGAGAATGGAAGACTCCACAGCAGTGGCTGAGGAGCTGACCCAGGCAGTGGGCCAGGCTGATCTTATTAACCCCTCCTGCCACACCCTCTTAGCTATATAGTTAAATGCCTCTGCAATCCTCCCCGGATTCTAGGGTTGGACAAGAACCTCTAGCCTGGCAGAGCCAGTCAACCCATCCTTGAAAGACTGCTGCTGAGTTCCTATTCTCCAAGCTGGCACCAGCTGTCAAGAGAGCAGAGCCAATTTGTGCACAAAAGTAAGCAACCTCAGGGACTTCTAGGGTACAAGATCTAGGACTTCTGGGAAGGGGATCCCAGGAGTTACTTGACTTCCAGGTAATTTCATAGGTGAAGGAAAATGTTGTTGTAATTCGGATAGTGTAGAAAATGGGCTCAGCCTGGTCAGGTGACCATGTTCTATCACCATGTGAAGATTTTGGACCATGAAGCAATGCAAGCCATTGGTGGGTTTGAAGCAGGGGTATGAACTAATCAGTTCAGGTCATATATGTTTCAGTCCCCTTGAGAATAATCAAGCTAGGAGTGATGACAGGTTGAGTGAGATTGGGCTGAACTAGGCTATGGCAAATTCCTCCATGGTCCTGAATGTCTCTTTGGGCAGCTTAGCACATCTTGACATGTTCTTTCATTCAGTGTGAATCTCACATTCTGAAGGATCATAAATATTACCATTATTACCAAATACAATCGGCCAATGTTTGTACAGCACTTTAAGGCTTTCACAAACACTATCTATTTGATTTTCAAAGCCGCTCTGTGAAGTAGGCTCTGCTATCAGCCCCATTTTACATTGGAGTTGGGTGCTCATTAAGGCTTACTTGCTTATAGTCAGGTAAGTACCAAATCTCAGGAAGACCAGAGCAGGGTCCCGAACCAGTTCTCTAACTCAGAAACCCGTACTCTGTCCATTTGGTCACACAGCTGTCAAACAGAAGGTTTCAAAAAACAAATGAAGTTTTATAATATTTACCAGGATGAGTAAGAAATAATATGAATTTGGGGGATGGGTGAGACTAACAGATTCAATTTTGAACATGTTACTTTTTTTCATTTTTTTAAAAGATTTTACTTATTTATTCATAGAAACACACACAGAGAGAGGCAGAGGCACAGGCAGAGGGAGAAGCAGGCTCCATGCAGGGAGCCTGATGTGGGACTCAATCCAGGGTCCCCAGGATCAAACCCCAGGCTGCAGGCAGCGCTAAACCACTGCACCACCAGGGCTGCCCTTGAACATGTTAAATTTGAAGTGACTGCAAGATCTTCAAGTGGAGAACCCAGTAGACACACATAAGGATTTGGAGGCAGGGAGAGGATTATAGTGGGTCTTTTCTGTGTTTATTTTAGAGTTAAGGGTCCTCAGAGCTTGCTCTCTTGTTATGGGACAAATCTGGTGGATTAACCCTAGCAGAGGTTAGTCTGCTATTAACATAGAGATAATTCTATGGTAGAAAAGCTTTTCTGTTCTGGAAACCAAATTTAAAACTTGACTATATTAGGCATTTATCTTTTAGGGAAAAATTTATAAACAGAATATAATATAATCAGTCAGTGAACATGATTTGCAATACCATGATGGATATTGACAATAGATTCTAACTTAATTAAAAAATTAGTTGCCGAATATAATTGCTTAGCTAGATTCCAGGTGGGTATGACAATCATGTATAAGGATCTGATGTAGGTGGTAGTATGAAAAAAAGCTAGGGGTAATCAAAAGCTCAATTTGATCAGTGATGTGTAGGCTTTAAAACTAATCATTTTCAGCTATAAAACTAGTTTCTAAAGCAGTGAAGGCAAAACAGCTCTGTTATTTACCATTTTGAAACTCTCAAGCCTCTCTTTCTTTTTTTTCCCTACCAAAGACAATTGCTTTATAAAGTGAGTTTTGGTTGCTGCAGGCAATTCCTCTGCCTCTTTTATTTTATATTTTAAAAGATTTTATTTATTTATTAATGAGAGACACAGAGAGAAAGGCAGAGACACAGGCAGAGGGAGAAGCAGGCTCCATGCAGGAAGCCTGACGTGGGACTCAGTCCCGGGACTCCAGTATCACGTCCTGGGCCAAAGGCAGGCACCAAATCGCTGAGCCACCCAGGGATCCCCATCCTCTGCCTATTTTAGAAGGCCTGGCTTTCCGGGCTCTCCCCTTTTGCTGATGCTGTCAGGCCTTTGGCCTAGAATGCCTTTCTCACACCAGCTCTCTCTCTAAAATCATCTTCATCTGTTGGTGGCTGCTCACATTTCACAAAGCCTTTCTAGAGCTCCTGTCTAGAAGACCTCCACTGTTTTGAGTTACAAAAGGCAGTTTCCTTTGTAGAGGATATTTGTGTGTGTTTTCTCCCCATCAATAGATTACAAGCTCTTTGGGGTTAAAGATCACTTTGTGTGCCTCAAAACTTCTAATATGGTGCCATCAGTATTCTAGGCATTCAATATTTGTAAAACAAAGGAAGGAAGGCATCAAAAGTCATAGAGAAATTGGGACGCTCAGTCTTTTTTTTTTTTTACAATTTTATTTATTTATTTGAGAGAGACAGAGCATGAGAAGCAGAGGGAGAGGGAGAAGCAGACTCCCTGCTGAGCAAGGAGCCCTACAAGGGGCTCCATCACTGGCCCTAAGGATCATGACCTGAGCCCTCGGCAGATGCTTAACTGACTGAGCCACCTACGCACTCTAGGACACTGTCTTCATGAGGCTCTTAAGTTGACTAAATGAAATTTCTTTGGTTAACCTGGATAATAATATTGTGATTATTTTTGGAATAACTTCTTTTCTCATCCAAGCCCTCACCCAAATAAGTAAATAAACAAATAAATAAATAAAATTTGAGGCATAAAAGATTATTTTTACAAGGCAAAAATCATTATACTGCTAAAGCTGTATTTTCAAATAAGATGGCAAATTGTTTTATATGGAAATTCACACTTTAAGCAGGTCCTGTCCTGAGTATACAGTGTGATTACTACTAAGGAAAAAAATCCCACTTCAGCATAGACAAAATAACAGGAAGGAAACTTATCAAAATGTATATTACTCTTACCATTTAAAAAAAATCTATTTTTAGGGCACCTGGGTGGCTTAGTCAGCTAAGGGCCTGCCTTCAGCTAAGGTCATGATCTCAGGGTCCTAAGATGTATCCCCATGTCAGGCTCCAGAAGTCTGCTTCTCCCTCTCTCTCTCTGTCCTTCCCCCTTGCTTGTGCTCTTTCTCTCTCAAATAAATAAATAAATATAATCTTTTTTAAAAAACATCTATTTTTGAAATATCTTCAATAGAAGTTAGGACTTTTATTACAAAGAGTTTTTTTTATTTCCACCTTCCTTATATAGAGCATATAGTTCTAATACAAGAGATTCTTGCACCAGTAACAACAAAAGTATTATTTTTCTGAGCCAAAGTATTTTTTTAATAAAATAAATCCCCCGAGGTGTTCAGTAAACACTTAGTAATGAGCAAATTTAGTGTATCCAAATGAGGACCATTTCCTAAATACACTCAAGCACATTAAAAAAAAAAAAAAAAAAAAAAAGGCAGAGGATGTGACAGAGAGCTTTGTTTATAATAGGTGTCGGAATTTTTGATGAATCACACAGATTAATCCAGGGAATTAGGCACCTCTTACATACCCTTGACAATGATCAGTGAACGTGTTAATAGCTTTATGTTTTCTCTGCATCACTATTCTTCACGAAACCTGAATTCTTCCTCCAGGAGTGTTGACTAAATACTTCTGCTTCTCTCTTTACACTGTCAGTCAGATAAAATACACATGTCCCGATTTCCAGTCATGGTCCTCCTATCCCTTTGCTCACTTTCTTTTAAAAACATTTTTTTCCTCCTTGATTAAAAACATCTTAACCTCCCATCATGAATTTTTTAATTCAGTAAAGTATAAATAAGGAAATCATAATCACTCACAATCTCACTGCTCTGTTTTTTTTTAAGATTTTATTTATTTATTCATGACACACACACACACACACACACACACACACACACACACACACACAGAGGCAGAGACATAGGCAGAGGGAGAAGCAGGCTCCATGCAGGGAGCCGGACGTGGGATTCGATCCTGGGTCTCCAGGATCAGCCCTGGGCCGAAGGCAGGCGCTAAATCGGGAGCCCCGCAGATGTCCCAAATCTCACTGTTCTTAAACAATCACAGTTTATATTTTCTTCCATCTTCTAAAAATGGGTCTATCTATGTAATAACATTTTTTACACCATTGAGATAAGCTGCACTGTTTTTGTACCCTGCTTCTCTCTCCTCCCCCCACCCCCACCTGCCTACCAGTTAATAGACATTTCCCCTTGTCATTGGAAGCTTTATCAACTTTATTTTTAAAAAATATTTCTTTATTTTAGGGGATCCCTGGGTGGCGCAGTGGTTTGGCGCCTGCCTTTGGCCCAGGGCGCGATCCTGGAGACCCGGGATCGAGTCCCACATCGGGCTCCCGGTGCATGGAGCCTGCTTCTCCCTCTGCCTGTGTCTCTGCCTCTCTCTCTCTCTCTCTCTGTATGACTATCATAAAAAAAAAAAAATTATTTCTTTATTTTAGAGAAAGAGAGTATAGTAGAATGGGAGGAGAGGTAGAGGGAAAGGGAGGAAATCTCAAGCAGATTAACTGCTGAGCATGGAGCCAAACGTGGGGCTGGATCTCACGATCTGGGGCTGGATCTCATGATCATGACCTGAGCCAAAACCAAGAGTTGGATGTTCAACTGACTGAGCCACCCAGGCACCCCTATCAACTTCATTTTTAATCAATGGCATAATTCACCATGTCAACATATTTTGCTTTTCAAGAGGCAAAGTTTGCCAGGTCCTAATGGGATGTTCAAACCCATTTTATTTCCTTTTTTTTTTAAGATTTTATTTATTTATTCATGAGAGACAGGAGAGAGAGAGAGAGAGAGAGAGAGATTGGCAGAGACACAGGCAGAGGGAGAAGCAGACTCCATGCAGGGAACCTGACGTGGGACTTGATCCCAGGACTCCAGGACCACGCCCTGGGCCGAAGGCAGGGGCTAAACCGCTGAGCCACCCAGGGATCCACTCAAGCTCATTTTCATGACAACTGATGAATGACCTTCCTGAGGGTAGCATGCTCCTAATGCATTTCCATCTGGACACTGACTATCTGGCAGTTCCTGACACCAGACTGAGCTGGTTTAGACCGAATTGGGTTCCAAGCCTTAAAGTGACAGAAGTGCAAAGGGATAAATCAAGCTATGCTTTGCCTTCCACATCACTTGAGTCTTCTCAGCTTAAAAAGGAGGGCACAGAAACAAATCCCTCAGCAATTTTTTAAAAAGGCTTAGGACGGAAGCTCTTTCCCTTATGCGAAGATGCACCTGGAACAACGGGGAAATTAAGAGCAGGAAGAGTCCAAGGAGGAGGAGGAAACAGCAGCCTCGCCCTACCGACTCAGGTTGAGAGAAGAGGTTCTAGGAGGATGACTATAAATGCTCAGAGACACAATTAGGTCTGGAATCTTAATACTGATTAGTTGAAGGTCCTTGGCTGACAGAAGAAGAAGGGAGATGGATCAGAGTGAGTACTGGGAATCTGACATTTCTGAGGTGCTGAATTAAGAGAGGGGAGACATTTGGAGAGGGTGGGGGTGAATAGAAGAGACAGGATGACTTAAATTGATCTGGCTCCTTCCTCCCATTTCCTTACCTTCATTTGGAAGGCACAAACCACTGGGGCACAAATCATACATTCATTTTTTTATGAGTGGATTCAGCTTACCCTTGAAGCTATGGACAATCTTTTCTTTAATATCTTGTAACTAGAATGGTCTTGGGAAGTCTGAGGAAGCCCATGAGGATCTTGACCTCTACAACGAAGTCCCCAGTTACCTGTTTTAAAATATGAACTGGACCGTGGCCCTTACCCACTGGGATTCTGATGGCTTCCCAGCACAAATGTCCCTGATCAAGCTCAATTCCCACCCCCCCTTACCCCTTCCCTATACCCTGGGTTTGCCATTCCACACACTGTCTTTTCTGACTCAAGGTCTTTCAATATTCTACCTAAATATTGACTACTCTATGTTTTTTTTTTCTCTCATAGCAGTTAGCATAATTAAGAATTACAACCTATGTGTTTACATTTTTGGTATCTTATACTCTTATACCCAAGAAAGCAGGGACCTCAAAGAAAAGGTTTTATAGAGATAACCTCTAGTTCAACATTTTGTGGATAGTTTAATAAGAACCCTTGGTACTTGGGAAGCCATCTCTGTGGCTAACCCTGTAGCTGTGGGAGGATCACCTCTTAGATCCTAGACCTTTCTCCTGGCCCAGTTTCTCCTCTGATTCTCAGCTCCCCTTAAAGAGTGCTGCTCCTGCCTCTGTGCTCAGGCTCTTTTCCAGAGCACCTCAGAATCTTTGCTGCTGGAATGAAAAGAACACTCCAGTCTGGTAGTCACACAGGACCTACTGGGAGAGGATGCTAAACATGGATTATGTATTTCTTAAAATTGTGCCCAAAATTACATATCATAGAAAATACTAGAGATTAGAGCTGTACATGGTATTTTAACAGAAGTTGGAGTTAAACAGAGGAGTCTCAAGACACCTGTTTGTATGCTACCTTTGGCACATGTTTTTTTTTCCAAAGTCTAGGGTATTTTTCCCCTCCATTATCCTCAACCTAAGCCTAAATGTTATATCATCTTTTTTATTTTTATTATTTTTATTTTTTAAATTTATTTAAATTTATTTATTCATGAGAGACACAGAGACTTAGGCAGAGGAAGACTCTCCATGGGGAGCCCAATGTGGGACTCAATCCCAGGACCCCGAGATCATGACCTGAGCCAAAGGCAGATGCTTAACCTCTGAGTTACCCAGGTGCCCCAATATATTATCTTTTTTTAAAACCATACTTTAATTAAGCAAGTAATACACAAAAAATATATACTTGTTATAAAAAGTAATACATTCACATATTAGGATAAAAAAGGCCAAGTCCCCTTTCACGTACATATGTACTCTCAATCCTGCTCCTTTCTCACAGGAAAGAACTGTTAACAATGTGCTTAACTGCTTAACCAGATAATACTAGATTATATAGAATTTTTGGCTTTACACAATGGGATCATATAATACATAGTATCTTTACACAATCGGATTATATAATGCATATTAAAAAGCTGACTTGCTTTTTAAAAACCGTAATCATATATCTTGGAAATCTTTGCATGCCAGTGCATACTGGTCTATCAAAAATTTTAGGGCAGCTCAGGTGTCTTAGCAGTTTAGCGCCACATTCGGCCCAGGGCGTGATCCTGGAGACCTGGGATCGAGTCCCACATCGGGCTTCCTGCATGGAGCCTGATTCTCCCTCTGCCTGTGTCTCTGCCTCTCTCTCTCTGTTTCTCATGAATAAATAAATAAAATATTTTAAACATTTTTAGTCGAATTATAATTTTCCATTCTGGGAATATAAACATAGCTTATTTAATAAATTTATTAACTTATTTAATTTGTTACTATGCATTATACATGAACATTTAGATTGTTTCAGTATTTTGGTCTTATAAACAATGCTGCAGTGAACATCCCTACTGATATAACTGTGCATATGGGTGCAAGTATTTTTTATATGAAAGATTTCTAAAAGAAGAACTGTCAGATCAAAGACAATACCCACTAAGTGTTTTGTTTTGTTTTTTATGATAGTCACAGAGAGAGACTGAGGGAGGGACAGAGGGAGAAGCAGGCTCCATGCACCAGGAGCCCGACGTGGGATTCAATCCCGGGTCTCGAGGATCGCGCCCTGGGCCAAAGGCAGGCGCCAAACCGCTGCACCACCCAGGGATTCCCCCCACTAAGTTTTTGATGGATATTGTAGAGGAGGGAAAACTTCACTTTTTTTCCTTCTACCAATCAAGTGCATTGGCTGGGGACCGACAATTAGTCTGATAAAAGAAACAGAAAATAAACAGAAGTGTATTAACATGTACATTGCACATATACATGGGAGCACTCAGCGATGAGTAACTCAGAAGGATGGTTAGGATTTGGGCTTGTATAGCATCTTAATAAAAGAACAAGATATTTTTAGAGAAGTGAGAAGACAAAGGAAAAGGAGCCACCCAGGCATCCCAAGACCTAATGATTCAAACTGTGTAGCCATCCTGGGGACACTTTTGTCTCACCAGCAGCTATTTGAATTGCCAAGCACTGGGTATAAGCCATCACATAATACAGTTAACCATGTAGATATCATTAAAGGGAAATAATGTTTCAAAGAAACAGCTTAGGGATGCCTGGGTGGCTTAGTTGAATGTCTGCCTTTGGCTCAGGGCCTGATCCTGGAGACCCGGGATTGAGTCCTGCGTTGGGCTTCCTCCATGGACCCTGCTTCTCCCTCAACCTGTGTCTCTGCCTCTTCTTTCTCTGTGTCTCTCATGAATAAAGAAATAAAATATTTTTAAAAATACACAAAGAAACAGCTTAGACAACTGAGGAATAAATGGTTCAGAGTCTGAGAAACTGAGAGGAAAGAGGGACACCAGGTTGGCCCTGAAGCTGACTTATTGGCATTTTAGGATATGGAGGTTGGGAAGAATCTGTGATTTTCACTGTGCTCTTTAGATGCTTAGGGCTCTATAGAGAAGCCAGGGGAACCCCTCCCCACTTCTTCCATCAGCGCAGCTCCTCTTAGGTCTGTTTGTTACATTTTCATTTGATTAAAGCACAATAATCACTTACTTGGAAAAAAAAAAAAAGGTGAAAACCTCCAGACTAGCACCACAAGCCAGAGGTTAAAGCTAGCTAGGCTCGGAAGTCAAACTGTCTAGATTTAAAAGACAGTTTTGCCACTTACTAGTCTGGCAAGTTAGTCTCACTGATCATCTGTCTACTCACCTGTAATATGGAGTTAATAATATCTAGTTGGATAGTTGTAGGGACAGAGGAAGTAATATAGGGATGCCTGGGTGGCTTAGTGGTTGAGCATCTACTTTCAGCTCAGGGCGTGATCCCAGGGTCCTGGGAACAAGTCCTGCATCAGGTGCCCCACAGGGAGCCTGCTTCTCCCTCTGCCTATGTCTTTGCCTCTCTCTGTGTGTCTCTCATGAATAAACAAATAAAATCTTTTTTTAAAAAAAAGGAAGGAGATAATGTATATAAAGCCTGGGGCTTAAAAACACTCAATAAATATTACCCAGATATAAAACTATTGTTATAGGTGTTAAGATATCTCCATGTACCAAAATGTTTGGGGAGGCTTTTGTGAAAAGGGTGGATGCTGAGTTTTACTTGAAGAATGGAGACAGTGGGGATGCGGATATTGGGGAAGGGACCATCCAGAGGTAGAACCAGTCTGGGCATGATCTATTTGGAAGACACAACATGAATGAAGCAGAATTTATTTATGGGCTACTGGGAGATAAGATTGGATAAATATGTTGGTACCACATTGAGGAGGGCTTTGAATGCTTGACAAAGCAATTTGGACTTGAACCTTTAGATAATAAGACAGTTTTGTTCTTGCACACTATAAGAGAAATAGAAACACTCTGTAGTAATCTTATCACTAAGGAATCTTTGTGTGCTCTCACAAAGATGTACCCTTGCATATTTTTAAAAAGAAAAGTAATGAAAAAGAATGAAATATTTACAAAAGCACTAAATTCACAATAATGATGAGAAGTAGGAAAAGAAAAGACACTGACAGAGTAGCTAGTCTAAATGCAGGGGCAAACGAAGGAGAAGGGAAGGAGCCCAGTTCACCTAGTGGTTGGTGGCAGGTGCCCAGTGCTTGCTGTGCCTGGGATAATTTACCCTTCGGTATCTCTGTCTAGAGCTTTCCAGTATTTCATCAGTAGCCTGATTGCCTAGGACATAGCTGGCTGTGGATTCTTTTAATCTGCCCCAGTCTTCATCCAAACTAGCTTTAGGAAGCCCCGGAAGTCAAGGTATTTCAACAAGTGTTTATTAGCCTGTCACAAACCCATGGATGCCAGTCCCTCACACACACAGGGCGGTCCCTCCTTTCTTCTTGCCAACACCTTTGATTAGGTACTCTTAGTTTTTTACCTAGGTTATTACGACAGAGTCTCACTGCCCTTCCCTCCCTAGACTTTTTCCCTCCATCTGAGCTACATACCATAGCCAGATTAATCCTGCACTACAGCTTTGATGGTGCTACTCCTGTTCAAAAAGCTGCCTCTAGTCAAAGTAATGCTTTTCCCTAACTAGAAAAGGAATACATGTTCAAAGCAAAAGCTTGGACAGTACCAAAAAACTCACAGGAAAGAAAAACTTCCCATAGTGTTACTACCTAAAGATAATCTGTGCCATGCTTGGTTTTATTTAGTCTTTTAAAAAATTATTTATTTATTCATGAGAAACACACAGAGAGAGGTAGAGACACAGGCAGAAGGAGAAGCAGGCTCCCTGCAGGGAGCCCAATGTGGGGCTTGATCCCAGGACCATGGGATCATGCCCTGAGCCAAAGGCAGATGCTCAACCACTGAGTCATCCAGGCATCCCTGGTTTCAGTCTTATTATGTTGCTTTTTAATACTTCATGAATTATTTCCTGATATTCTTTGTTCTTTTTGTTGGTCACACTAAGATAAGAAGAATAAAGTTTAGGTATCCAACTCTTACTGTAGTATCTTTGGTCTGCACTGGCCATCCTTATTTCTTACATTTTTGTACACAAATTATGATTTTTCTTAGGAAAAATTCCCCAAAGGGGAATTTATGGCTCAAATGTATTTATGTTTTAAGGCTTTCTTTTCTTTTTTTTATTAATTTTTTTTTAATTCATGATAGTCACACACAGAGATTGAGAGAGAGAGAGAGAGGTGGGGGGGGCAGAGACACAGGCAGAGGGAGAAGCAGGCTCCATGCACCGGGAGCCCGACGTGGGATTCGATCCCGGGTCTCCAGGATCGCGCCCTGGGCCAAAGGCAGGCGCCAAACCACTGTGCCACCCAGGCATCCAAGGCTTTCTTTTCTTATGTAATAAACATTGATAAATTGCCCTCAGAAAGATGTACCATTTTATCCTCCCACCGTGGATAGGTTTACCTATTTACTACTGAATCAAACAGCAGCATCTTTGCCTGGAGACAAGTGCCCCTTCATGTTGGCCCTGCTGCCCTCACAGGCTTCTCTCTTCCTATATAGCCCCACTGCCCTCTTGTCAGGTTATTCTCATAGTTTATCCAAGCTGCACATATTGCTTCAGCAAACATCTCAGAGCACTTACCAGGGAAGGCCAGAGACTATCAAGGTTAAGAGTGAAGGCTCTGGAGCCAGCCTACCTGGGTTTGAATCCCAGATCTGCCCTATACCTTCCAGCATGTGGGGAAGAATATTAACACCTCCATTACAGGGTGGTTGTGAGAACAGAAATGCTTTCAGACACATAAAATGCTTCTGATGGTGTCTGGCATGTAGTAGGTACTCAGTGAGCATTAGCTAACATTAGTAATGACTAGGAACCATGCTCTATCTGAGGCATGGGGGATCCAGGTGTGAGAAGATGGCCAAGGTCTTTGCTTCTCTGGAACTAATTCTAGACACTACTAAGTGCCCAACAAAGAATAAAGAGGGGGTTGTGATGGCAAGCAGTAGGTGAGATGTGGGGCATCATATTCAGTGGCTGAAGAAAGCCCCTGTGCAGTCGTTACCTCTGACCTAAGACCCAAGGGCAGAGATGGAGCCATTCTCAAGAATGGGGCTGCCTCAGGCTTTCATCTCAGGGGGCAGGAGCTTCAGAACTCATCACAGGCAGGTGGCTGTTTAAATGTCATCCCCGTCTTTCCCCACACTTTTTAAGACTAATAATACATGGGGGTATATTTGATCCTTCCTTGTCTTTATATTAGTTAAGCACCAAGAGTCATGTGGCTGGGGCTTACTCTCCTCTTACTCACATCATTAACTCTGGTGGGCAGGTGGCCAAGTCAAGAAGACCTTGTGGGTGCTGACATACTTTTACTAATTGCTTCTGCTTCATTTCCTGCTTTGTTGAACCTCTCCTGATCCTCTTGATTTTCTTTTCCTGCTCCCTTGAAGGACCTCCCTCTTGTTTTTTGAAGTCACTGTCTCCCTGATAGGAAAAGCACTTTAGTGAGCCAAATGCATAATGGTATTAAGTGGAATAAAAAAGAAAACCTGAGTTTCCAAAGGAGAATGAGTTTTGTCCATGCACTGCAGCCTGGCACAGAGAGGAAGGCATTTTCCTTCTTCCTCTCCCACTTTCCTTCCCAACTCAAGCACCAGCCTGGGTAAATGGAGAATTGAGGTGGCTGCCCTTACGAACCATGCTTCTAGCTGTGAACAGCAGCCAGAAAAATGCTGCCCCCCACCCCACTCCCTTCTGTTCCTTCCTGTGGAAGTGATATAAGTGCTCCTGAGTGCTCTTTGGCTATCTGATCTTTCAGGGTGGAATGGCCACTGAGCACTATACATGGGGTAGAGAAGCTTCCTTCAGAGGCCGCGTAGTTCCTGTTGTAAAAATGTCAGGCTCCTCAAGAACAGATAAGATGCAATCAGCTTCCACCAGTTTCTAGGCCAGTTGCTTTCAAACTTTTCTGACCATGACCCACAGTTTACATCATGACTCAGTTGCACATAAAATTATACTTGCTCTCCTTATGTGTGATTAGATACATTGTGATATTTTCTATTTTTAAAAAATATTGGTCACATTTCTCTAAACTGATTTTGCAAACTACTAATGGATTGGACCTGATGTTTTAAAAATGCTGTTAAGTAACTCTAAGGCATCTGTTTTAGATCTTGCCCTAACTTTTCTGGTTCCAATAATATAATTATTTAAGTGCTTAAGTTACATCAAGAGGTTTAAAAGCTTTGTATGATTTGATCCAGTAATTCATCTTTGAATCTACCTCAAGGAAAGAAGGTTACAAGAAGGGGGATTAAGGGATCATCAGGAGCACTCTGTTTTTAGCCAAATATTTAACAAATTTTTAGGAAAGATGCAAATATGAAAATTGGATTTGATTTTTAGACTGTGAAAGACATTTAAAAAAAGATTTTATTTATTTATTTGGCAGAGAGAGAGAGAGAAAGAGTAAGCAATAGAGCAGGTACGGAGAGGGGGCGGGGAAGAGGGGGAAAGGGCAGAAGGAGATGGGAAAGGGGCAGGAGAGGGACAAGCAGCTCCCTGCTGAGCAGGGAGCCCAACACAGGGAATCTCTCCTGGGATCATGACCTGAGCCAAAGGCAGATGCTTAACCGACTGAGCCAACCAGGCACCCCTGTGAAAGACATTTTTAAACACTTAATCCACTTTCCTCATGTAAAGTATTAGAGGTAGTCACAGCTAGTTGAACAACTAAAAGAGTATTTCCTAATAGCTCAGCGTTAACCTGGAAGAAAGCTCCATTGGCATCTGACGTAAGCCCTAATGCTTAGAACCATCTTATTACCTATGACTTGGATGAAGAACTAGAAAATAGTTTAGGCAATTCCCAGGTGTTAAGGTGAAGCATTTGAGTAAAAGAATTAGAATTCAAGAAGTCTAGCCAGGTAGGAAAGATGGGCTGAAACTAGCAAAGTGAACTCATTTAGCAAAAACATAAAAAATATATGTAGAAGTTCAAAATGTGAATGGTATAAAAAGTGGGTGGGTGCCAAGATTTGTTTTTCCTCTAGGATACTATTTGGCAGGACCCTTGGCCTCATTCTCTAGTTGTGACAATCAAAAATGTCTCCAGGCATTGCTAAATGTCCTCTAGGGGACAGAATTTCTCCAGTGGAGAACCACTGAGATAAACTGATGTGCTACTAGTAAAAAATATCTGATGGATTTTTGCTTACTGTTAGTGCAATAAATAAAATAAAAAAAAAAATAAATAAAAAATAACAAAGCAAATGCAGTCTGAGGCTGCATTATTAGTAGCATTAAGAGCAATTAGTGATTATTGGGTGCTTACTCTGTACCTGCTGCTACAATAAGGTCTTTACTTGTGAATCCTCACTCAATGTGCACGTGAACCCTAAGGCTAGGAATACCACTGTCTCCATTTTTCAGCTAGAAAACTGATGTCTATGGACATAAGGGACTTATTCAAAGTCTTACAGCTGAGGTGGGGAGAGCCTGCACTCTGGCCCACTGTGCTATGAGAGTCTTTAAACTGTATACTAGGTGCACACATACAGTAGCATCCTGGAAAGAGTCTGTGCCCTCGTCCACCTGGAATGTGGCTGAGAGGTGAGAAATAAACTACCACCTGGTATCTTAAAGCAGGGACTTGCATATAGTCAGCGCATTGACTGAATTCATACAAAATTTTAATACGCTCTATCCTCTGTCAGCAGGACAATAGAGTAACTTTTGGAAAGATTGCCCACAAAAGTAGTTAACAGTATGTGGTGGCACTTTAATGGTTAAGTTTCAGTTATATGGATACATTTCTCTTCCTGGGACCCTAATTCTTAAACCCTATCGCTCCCAGTCTGGTCTGGGTGCAGAGTCACAAGGATCACAACCTTCCCACTCCAGGGTCAGGGCCTGCTAAATTGTCCTACGAGGCTAAGTTGTGAAACTAGGAGGCAGGGTGGCAGAAGGGCTACTCTCTGGACAGAATCCTACCTAATTCAGAGCATGGGAGCTTTGGCTCGGTGATTAATGACCTGTCTCCTCCCCGCCCCCTCCAGTGGCAGCCTTGGAGCTCAGGTCTGTTGACCTGCAGAGCCCAAGGAACAACAAGGAGCATCACACACAGGAGATGGGCCTGAAGCGGCTTATTGTGCGCCGGGGCCAGTCCTTTGTGCTCCAGCTACATTTTAACCGATCCTTCCACTTTGGGAAAGACTACCTTACCTTTGTGGCTGAGACTGGTGAGTTCATCCTGACCCAAGGCAAAATTCACCTGTAGGAGCCTTTCTGAGTGCTCCCACCCCTCTCTTTTCCTGAGATCCCCAGAACCCTGAAAGTGATGTTAAGGAAAGATTTGGCCAACTCAGCAAACTGCAATTTTGATAGTAACAGCCAACTTTGCATTATGCAACAGGCGCTGTGCTCAAACTTTATGCATATTATTTCATTTAATCCCCATAACAAGAGTTTCATGTGGGTACTATGATGATCCCATTTTACACATTAAAAAAAACTGAGGCCCACAGGTCTTCAATGGCTTGCCCAAAGACACCCAGTGACAATAAAGCCTTAAACCAAAAGGAATCGCAGGTGGTCCTCCCAGTCTCCCTGGAATCATGTCACATAGATTTTAAACCTCGTTCTGGGGTCATTCTCTCCCACACAGGACCGGCACCCATGGAGTTGCTGGGAACCCGAGCCACCTTCTCCCTCACCCAGGCTCGAAAAGGCAATGTCTGGAGCGCTTCTGACTTCACCACTGACACCAACTCACTCTTAGTCTCCTTTTTCACACCAGCCAGTGCGGTCATTGGTCCCTACACTCTGAAGATAGAGATCTCTCAGGGCCAGGGTCACAGTGTGGCTCACCCAGTGGGGACTTTCATCCTCCTTTTTAACCCGTGGAATGCAGGTATGACTTGCTTATGGTCTGTAATGCTAACCTGATCGACTGGGAGTGCTCACTGAAGTTCTTCTGAGAAAGCCCAGAAGATGAAAGCTGCCTATCTATGCCATATACTACCATGTGCTCACACTAAATCCATCTTTACAAAAAAAAAAAAAAATTAATGGCATGATGAAAATGTTCATGGTGTGATGCTAAGTGAAACAGATTAGACAAATGGAACACAGGGGACCCTAATTATATTACATATACGTGGAGAGAAAGAATGGCTAGAATACACCAAATTGTAACGGGGGTGGGGGGGTTCTCTGAGTAGTGGCACTGAGTGATTTTCATTATCTTCTTTCCATCATCCATATTTTCCAAATCTCTACAATAAGCTTTCCACTTTACAATCAGAAAATGACAGTCATTGGGGGCAGCCCCGGTGGCTTAGAGGTTTAGTGCCACCTTTGGCCCAGGGTGTGATCCTGGAAACCCAGGATCGAGTCCCAGTCCCTGCGTGGAGCTTGCTTCTCTCTCTAACCTATGTCTCTGCCTCTCTGTCTCTGCCTCTGTGTGTGTGTCTCTCATGAATAAATAAATAAAATATTTTTTTAAAAGGAAATGACAGTCATTATTTTTAAAGTACAGATTCTAACACTGGCCTCTAGAAAAGCACAGTAGACTTTTAGGGGTCCAGTCTTGATTTCTATTGCCATCAACCAGTTCCTTCTCCTATTAGCCAGCAAGACACTATCATTACTGACTTTTAATTACTGTTTCTTTTTTGCCCCCTCTACTACTTAACCCCTCAGAGGATGAAGTCTACCTGCCAAGTGAAATACTGCTGCAGGAGTATATCATGATGGACTATGGCTTTGTTTACAAGGGTCATGAAAGATTCATCACTGCCTGGCCCTGGAACTATGGACAGGTAACACTGTGACCAAAAGTGGATCTGGGGCAGGTCTCCCTCAGCTGGTTCTTTATCAACTCTGTGTATTAGCTCACAAAGGGCCACTAACAAAAGTCCGGGTGTGTGGTGCTGGCCAATTTCCCCTCCAGTAAGAGGGGTAAGGAAGGAAAGGGAGACATCTTTCAAGGTTTTTGTCTTTTTTTTAAAGATTTAAAAGTAATCTCTACACCCAACACGGGACTCAAACTTAAAACCCAGGGGATCCCTGGGTGGTGCAGTGGTTTGGCGCCTGCCTTTGGCCCAGGGCGCGATCCTGAAGACCCGGGATCGAATCCCACATCGGGCTCCTGGTGCATGGAGCCTGCTTCTCCCTCTGCCTGTGTCTCTGCCTCTCTCTCTCTCTCCCTGTGTGACTATCATAAATAAATAAGAATTAAAAAAAAAAAACAAAAACTTAAAACCCAGAGATGGAAAGTTGCATGCTCTACCAACTGAGCCAGGCAGGTGCCCCTCAAGTTTTTAATATTTTATATAAAAAAACTTAAAACATAATCCAAATAGACAGGCTACTAAAATGAACTGATCTCTCAGCTTCATTAGTAAGCAATTTATGGTGAATCTTATTCCATCTATACCAGAGTTTTACATACTATAGTCTACTGACTGTTTTTGAATGGTCCATGAGTTAGGATGGTTTTCATATTTTTAAGTTTTTGGAACAAAAACCTAAAAATTGTTTTGATGTGCAAATGATATGAAGTTCAATAAGCTTGATGTCCAAAAATAACATTTTATGGGAACACAGCCATGTTCATTCACTTAAGTATCATCTATGGGTGTGTTAATGCTACAGTGGCAGAGTTGAGTAGTTGAAACAGAGGCCCCAAAGCTTGCAAAACCTAAAGTACTTACTATCTGGTTCATTAGAGAAAAAGTTTGCCCACTGTCCCCATCACTCCCAACTCATCACTGGAATTTTTGGAAGGAAATTGTAGATACTATATCATTTAATCCAGTAATACTTTTTTTTATAGCTCTAAAAGATGATGACTCTTTCTGAAAAACCAAACCATAATACATTATCATAACTGAAAAATGAACAAGTAATTCCTTTAATAACATCAAATATCCAGTCAGTGTACAAAGGGTGGGATCTTTGGCTCTGAGCAACTTTTCCACTCTCAACCACCAACCGTGCCTGGTATACTTTCTGCCTTCCTCCCACTGACATTTCAACCCCATCCACACTCACCAAAGGGTAGTGGGGAGAGAGCAGGGGTCCTTGCTGAGGAAGACCAGTTGCCCTGTTCTCCGACTGTGACAGCTTATATGATTTTTTGAAACTGAAAAAAACACCAATGCATTTGGCAGCCAAAGGGTTGCAGCATATCTCACAAATATATGTTATAAATGTATGTTATGAGACTACTGGCTTCTCCTGGGATCCCCACACTCTGCTCCCTCTCTGCTCCTGGCCGACCCTGTATTTATCCGTCTGATCTTTCCTCTTCCCTCATGTTCTCTAGAAATAAAAATCTCTAAGCCCTATCCTTGGCACCACCAAACTCAAAGACCTCAGGTGAACATTCCCACCCTGCTCTCTTCCTGTCCACCTAGTCCTTCAAAGTCCACTGGCACCAATGGCCTCTCTGATCTCTTGGTCAATAGACCTCTCACTTCCGAATTCTGTTTGGATTTTTCCATCAGAGCCACACAGGTTTATTTTTCAGAATTCTGAATCTCATACATTCCCAATTTGATCGTAAGCTCTTTGAAGGAAGGACCCTGTCTAATATTTAACCCCACTCCCATCCCTAGCACATATGCACCATCCCTAAAAGTGTGTGTTATGGACTCAAAGTTTCAGGATGCTAGACATTTTGACTTTTCTCTTTTCTCTCCCATGAAATCACTTGGAAGTTTGAAGAGGACATCATAGACATATGCTTTGAGATCTTGGACAAGAGCCTGTACTTCTTAGAGAACCCATCCAAAGACTACTCCCAGCGGAATGACCCGGTGTATGTCTGCAGGGTGGTGAGTGCCATGGTAAGGAGAGAAACTTTCCCACCTTCATCTGAGGACAATCTGAGCTCCCCTAGGGCACTGTGGAAACCCACCTGTCTGTTCTTTGCAGATCAACAGCAATGATGACAGCGGTGTGCTGCAGGGGAACTGGGGAGAAGACTACTCCAGGGGTGTCAGCCCATTGGAGTGGAATGGCAGTGTAGCCATCCTGCGGCAGTGGTCAGCCAGGGGCAAGCAGCCTGTGAAGTTTGGGCAGTGCTGGGTCTTTGCAGCTGTTATGTGCACAGGTGAGTGATGGGGAGATGAAGATGGAGAATCATTTATTTAATTTTCTTGATAACTCTTTGAGGTTGGGCTCGGATATCTCCATTTTCACTTAAGTTAACTGTGGCTTATTTATAGCCCCACAGCTAAGGAGCAGTGAACACATGGACTCTTACCCAGCACACTCTGTAGTCTTGAGGAGTCTTGCATATTTACCTAGGAGAGAGGTTGACCTGTTGCAATCATTCAGTCTCCTTGATGGCAGATAGACTATTAAAACGGTCTCCTGGATAGAGAGGCTTGTGGTCCCAAAGTAGAAGCAAAGGCAGCTTCTTTCTGCCACTGCTCAAGTTTCTCAGCTCCAGGTGAGCCCGGAGTCAGGGACAGGCTGGCGGAAGCCTGCTTTGCAAGCAGATGGTCTGGGAAAGCCTGATCTCACCCATGGGCAGAGCTGATGTCTCCCAAATACTTCTCGGAGAGAAAGTATTCTCTCCGAGAATACTGAAAATATTGAGAAATACTTCTTTTGAGGAGTTACAATTGGAGGTTTGCTACTTGGCTGACTACCTGCATGGAGCATCAATGTTTTATGCATTATCATTTATTTATAATTTAGTAGAAAGGTGTTGTTTGGATTATCTGCAAAGGTGAAGGAAAGATAGAATACTGAGGTGCCCTCCTGTCCTCCTTCACGCAAGGCAGAAGCACCTTACACAGCGTTACCTGTTACACTGTGGTGCTCAGTCAATGTTTGCTGAATGAATGGGTTGGCTCTGAATTGGAGAATGAGGGAGCACAGAACAGGAAAGACAGAGACAGGGGCCAAAGACAAAGTTCTAGATATTTCTGAGAGGGACAGCATAGCTTGGAAGTTAGGTATGGGTGCTGCAGACAGAGGAGATGTTTAAATCTGAGTGTTCAAATCAAGTGACCTCACTTTCCTCTTCAATTATCCCTGGAAAATGTTCAGCACAGCACCAGAATTTAGTATGGCCACATTTGCCTTGAGCTGGGAAGTCCCTGGCTAGGCAGGTGTCGTGTAAGAGGGCTCAAGCCCTTAGACACTGGGATGAGAGGAAGAGGTCTCTGTCTGCATCCTTACTACACCTTGAAGGGTCTCCCTACTCCCAGGCCCTAGAGTTCTGGGGCCATTGTGTGAGAGGTCAGCTGCTCCCATTACACAGCCTCTCGCCTCTTTCAGCCCTGGTCTACCCTGCAGAGGGGTTGTGAAAAGCCCAGGAGCAATGCTGGGAGTAGAGAGGTAACTGTGAACAGATGACTGGCTGCATTTGGGGCTCTTGAATCAATTGAAACAGAAAGATTCATCAATCTCAACAGTCCTCTTACTTTCCAAAGCATTATTATCCTCCCAGCAGCCTCAGGAGGCACCCTGAGCTCCTCCTGAGCCAGGAGGGGTAGGATAAATCTCCCTCTGTCTAAACTCCTCTGAACTCCTTGTCTCGTTAGCTGAGGTGGGGATCTATGTTCCAAAGTCATATCTGGCTCTTGGCTTGATTTTATTTGGTCCTGGGCAGGTGTGTGTGTGTGTGTGTGTGTGTGTGTGTGTGTGTGTGTGCCACATGCACTTGTGTGTGGTGGTAGTGTAGGTGTTGTAATATCTGCTTTGTATGAATAGATCTTAATTACTTAAGTGAAATCTTAACTCAGCTTTAAAAAGCCTTTGTAGTACTATCCTGAGAAGCCACAAGAGGATGCTGTTGCCTTATCAAAGATGGTTGTTGCCTCCTTGGCCCTGCAGGTTCCCTTTGTCTCTGAGGTCTCCCACTTATCTTTGTTAAGTGTATATTGCCCTTCTGTCCTTTCTTGAATTTCTTTCTTACCTCCTCCAAACTCTTGTATTTCAGTAGAATTACACATTTAGAATTTCAGGACTGAAAATCATGTAGTCCAATTCCTTATTTTGTTACATACAGGAGACTAAGTCTCAAAGAAGTTAAGCCACTTACCTAACTAAGGTCAGACAGCTTCTCTTCTGAAACTGGCCACAGCGTAAGGCCTAAAGTCTTTAAAATTTTCTTTCAAATTAGCAAATGTTTTAGGTTCTCTGTTTTTAATTTGGAAAGCTGCTGAACAGAAAAAGCCCCAAGTTATAAATTGAGTTGCATATTGGTGTTTTAAGTAACCTTCAAATGATTTCTTTCTCCTAGTGGGATGGAGACCATCGATGGGGCAGGTAGGCAGCAGGGTTCTGGGCCTGGGTGCAGTGCTCTGAGAATAGAGGAGTTACAGGTATGGATTTGTAAGAGTCTTGGCCTTCTTTCTTTCCTCCAGCTTAAAACTTAGAAAGTATGCATGGGAAACCAATGATTCTGCTTGAAATGAACTCAGCAATTTTCCATACTTTCCTTCTCTTTAGTAATGAGATGTTTAGGTGTTCCAACTCGTGTGGTTTCCAATTTCCGTTCTGCACACAACATGGATGGGAACTTAACCATCGACACCTACTTTGACCAAAATGCAGAGATGCTGCCAATTCAGAAACGAGACAAAATATGGTAAGGGGCATGGTCTCAAACAGATCTCTGCTCTGTTTCAGGAAGGGTAGGGAAACTCTGACATGATCCTCTCTGGTCTTGAGGTAGTGCATTACCCTGCACTTTGTTGTTGGTGCCCAGGGAGTAATTCCCCAACCTAGGAAACTGTTCTGGCTAATTAGATAATCACAGCACACTCATTTCAGAGATAGAAGACTATGGGACAACACTGAAGCCCACAACCGAATGAATACATCATGTGTTCTGTGAATAGTAACCTTATAATCTGTATGCCTCTTATTCTTCCTTCTTTGAGTCATTCTGTTAGTGCCATTCTCTGCTTGCCCTGTTAGGGCAAAGCCTGAACTCACTGCCTCTGTCTACTTTCTCAGTCCCTCTTGCTGTTTCCTCTACCCACCTCATTCCCCCTCTGCACGAGTATGTATGTATGTGTGTGTATCTCTGTATGTCCTGTCATTTCTTTATCTCTAGTCTCTTCCTATGTTCCTTTCTCCTCGGCTCTACTGAAAATCTGATTTTCTGTTTTTCCTTTTCCAGCCAGTTTCCAGGTAAGATCTTTGAGTTGTGTGAGAACTAGCAGCTGTCTTTGGAGCCCCTCCTTCTCTGAGCTCCTAGGGGCCCGAAGCATCCCCCATTCAATCAGCAGTAGTATATTTGGGAAGGCTGTTATCACTTATGTAGAATTCTGTGTATGAATGCATAATCCAAATCTAATCATGAGGAAACATCAGACAAGTTCAAAATGAGGATCACTCTGGCAAATAAATGAATACTGTATTCAAAATGTCAATGTAATAAAACAAAGGTTGAAGAAATACTCCAGATCCAAACAGACCAAAGGACACTGCACAACTAGATGTAATGTCTGATCCTGGACTGGGCAGAAAGGAATGCTGTAAAGGACATTAGTAGGTCAGCTGACAAAACTGAAGTATAGACAGTAAATTAGATAAAGATATTATATCAATAGTAAATGTATGAGGTTGATAACTGTTCACGATTATGTAGGGGAAGATCTCTATTCTTAGAAAATACACACTGAGGTAAAAAAACAAAAGAAAAAATGTATTCATAGTCTTCATATCCATACTGAGAGAAAGCCAATGATAAAGCAAATGGGGCAGAATGGTAATCACAGATGGATAGATGGATATTTTTTTGTACTATGCTTGTGACTTTACCATAAGCTTGAAATTACTTTCAAATAAGTAAAAAATGGGGGAGATATAATTAATACATAACAACTTTGTACAGTACCAGACGGTAGCTAGATTTTTCATGGTGATCACTTCCTAATTTATATAAATGTTAAATCACTATATCGTGCACCTGAAACTAATACAATATTGTATGTCAACTACACTTTAATTTTAAAAAACTGATATAAATTATAGCACTCAGTATAGTGCCCAGTACCTGGCAAATCTGAAAACATGATTCTCATCTCCTTACTGTAGGAATTTCCACGTCTGGAATGAGTGCTGGATGATCCGGAAAGACCTCCCACCAGGATACAATGGTTGGCAGGTTCTGGACCCCACCCCCCAGCAAACCAGCAATGGTGAGTAAGGGCCACTCTGGAAGGGTCTGGGCTCCGTGGGGATGTTGGCAGGGGGACTGACCACAAGAGCAGGAGGCCAGAAAGGAGTAGTGAGTAGTGTTTTTCTCTTTGTTGCTTTCAACTGGATGACCCTGATGAGTCACAGGACCTCTCAGTTGCTTCCTCACCTGTAAAGTGGGGAAGATAATAAATGCCACTTCACAGGGTGGGTGTGAAGATCAGATGAATCTGTGGGAACCTGAGAGTACTCGGTAGATGTGGGTTTTCTCCATCCCATCTCCCTACTGGCCCCTGCCCACCCCCCTCCCCAACCACCCATCCCAGTCCACATGCTAGCAGCTGTCAGCCATCCTCAACTTCTGTTCCCTCCACAGGCCTGTTCTGCTGTGGCCCTGCCTCTGTGAAGGCCGTCAGGGAAGGGGAGGTCCACTTGCCCTATGACACCCCATTTGTATACGCGGAGGTGAATGCTGATGAAGTCATTTGGCTCTTCAGGAATGGTCAGGCCCAGGAAATCCTGGTCCATAACACCAGTTCCATCGGGAAGGAAATCAGCACCAAGATGGTAGGGTCAGATCAGCGCCAGAACATTACCGGTTCCTACAAGTATCCAGAAGGTGCTTGGGGCCCTGGGGATTCAGGGAAGGGGGGTGGGTAGACCCTCCTTTCTGTGCCTCCCAGTGAGGATGGCTTACTCGTGTTAAAATCATCACCACCTGATCACTTCCTCCTCGTGGCAAACTCTGGCTTTCCTGGACCCTGGCCACATGGCCCTAGAGTTGCTGAATTGAGCAAATAAAAACAGAGGGTGCCCAGTTAAATCTGAATTCCAGATAAATTCAGATAAGCAAATATTTTATTAGTATAAGTGTGTCCTAAATATAGTATGCAGTATATTTAGCTAAAAATTATTCATTGTATATCTAAAATTCAAATTTACCTGAAATTCAAATACAATGTCCTTTATTTTACCTGGCAACTCTGTCCTAGGGTCATATCACAATCTCATTATGTCATGGCAGCAGGGGGTAGCAGCAAGGGGGAAGGCAGATGCTTCAGGAGGGAAAGGATGCCTGGCCTGTGGAAGGGTGTAGATGTCCCTGTGGAGGCCAGGGGAAGTCATGCTGCTTGAGTACTAACCAAGGCCCTCCTAGGTTCTAGCTATGTAAGCCTGGATATGTTCTTACCATCCCTGTGCCTCTACTTCCTCATTTATAAAATGGGTTAATGGCATTTCAGAGGGCTCTCATGAGGGCAAATGAGTAGATACACAGAAAGCACTTGGAGCAGTGCCTCTGGTACACAGTAGCTGTTCTAGAGAAGTCCACAGTTTGGGTGAGTTAGGGCTCAGCCTGAATATTGAGTAGCCCCCAGGAGCAAAAGACAAAGATCCATTCAGAAGACTTGAGCATGTATTTTAGAAGTGAGGATGCTGGTGGGGGAAGAAGTATTTGGCTTTGATGATGATGACAGCAATGATGGTGGCAATACTGAAGACAAAGAACAACACTAGGTGCTTATATTCTGCAACTTATATAACTCAAATTTTTGGCAGCTCTAGGAGGCAAGGAGTTAGACCTCAGTTACAGATAAAAGAATGGAGGGGCATCTGGGTGGCTCAGTGGCTGAGCATCTATCTGCCTTTGGCTCAGGGCGTGGTCCCAGGGTCCTGGGATCAAGTCCTGCATTGGGCTCCCTGCAGGGAGTCTGCTTCACTTTCTGCCTGTGCCTCTGCCTCTCTCTGTGTGTGTCTCTTATGAATAAATAAATAAAATCTTTGAAAAATAAGATAAAAGAACTGAGTACCCAGAGATTAAGGAACTGTGCCTGAGCAAGGATTTGAACCCAGCACCAATCAAGCAACACCAATCCCCATGTTCTTAGCCATGATGCTATATCACCTCCTGATGCAGCTATTCATGTGGCTGGGGTTTTGGGAGGGGAGCTGTGAGTTTTTGGGGTAGCTTCTTTCCCCCAAGAAGGCCACTGCTCCTCTCAATCCCTCCTCACTGAAGGCTTTCCTGGTTCTTCTTTCTGCCAGGATCCCCCGAGGAGCGATCTGTGTTCATGAAGGCTTCCCGGAAAATGCTGAGCCCAAGAAGGGCCTCTTCTCCCTTCCTAGATCTGCTTGGGTCTAGGGGCTCTCAGGATCAGCCAGCACAGCTGCAGCTTCACCTGGCCAAGACACCTGAGTGGGGTCATGACCTGATGCTGAAGCTGCATGCCCGGAGGGTGCCAGACAGAGTCCATCCCCGGGGTCCCATCAGACTGGTGGTGCGCTTCAGTGCGCAGGCCCTATTGCACCAGGGTGACACCCGGGAACCCCTTTGGAGGCAAACAGTGCACTTGGACCTGGACTTTGGGGAGGGTGAGTATAGGGTAGGCCGGGAAAGGCACCAATAAGGATGGGAACTTTGGGGTCATAAACAAAGCAGGGATGGTTCAGCCAGATTACACAGAGATCCCGGCACCCCAACACACACACACACACACACACACACACACACACACACACACACACACACACCAGACAGTGAAGCTGCTGTTGGCAGGAGATTGCATGCCATGTGCTGTGCGTCTGATACCATCCCACTAGGGGAAACATAGCAGTGACCCCTGGGGGCAGTGGGTATAGGGTAAGTACACTGCATCTCTCCCCCTCTCTGTCACACAAATATACTTGCACACACATATAGACTCACACGCATACTCTCTCTCACATATACACATATTCTCTCTCTCCCTGCCCCTCTCTCTTTCCTTCCAGACTCAAGGTGTCTTTTGTCTGTGCTTAGAGATACAGTGGCCGCTCTTGCTACCCTACGAAAATTATAGAAACAAGCTGACAGATGAGAAGCTGATCCGCGTGTCTGGCATTGCCAAGGTGGAAGATACGGGGAGGTCCATGCTGGTCCTAAAAGATATCTCTCTGGAGCCTCCCCACTTATCTATTGAGGTAAGGTGTCTGGACGGAGATGGAGCCCAGGAGTCCTCTAACTCACTCAACCCAGGGCCTTGGGCTACAGTGGTAAACAGGACATAGTCCCTGCCTCAGACACTAAATAGATGATTAAAGCACAGTACAATGCTACCTCATGCTCAGTGCAAAGTGCAGAACAGAGTGGAAGGCTCCCCAGAGACGGTGACATTTTGTGGAGAATGCATAGGAAGACACTGTACAGACATGAGATGGAGATAAAGACATATTAAGTATTGGAAAGGCTTTGCAGAGACAGAGAGGAGAGGCGTGGCTGGGAGATGGATTAGAGGAATGAATTTGAGAAAAAGCACAACTCAAATTCCAAAGGGACCTGCAGATAATACAGGGGTGACAGGGAAGAGGGAGAACAAATGAAAGGTGAGTCTCTTTGAGTTCCAAGAGTGTGTGGCTGGCAAGGTCATTACGTGAGGAAGGAACACAGGTGGAAGAAAGGTCAATGGAGGGTAAAAGGGATACCTGGGTGGCTCAGTGGTTGAGCGTCTGCCTTTGGCTCAGGGAGTGATCTCAGAGTCCCAGAATGGAATCCCGCATTGGGTTCCCATGGGGAGCCTGCTTCTCCCTCTGCCTGTGTCTCTGTCTCTCTCTGTGTGTCTCTCATGGATGAACGAATGAATGAATGAATGAATGAATGAATAAATCTTTATTAAAAATGGAGGGCAGAATTATTCTCCATCTCCTGTTACCAGGGTTTTTCTTCCCTCGAAGCCTCCTTTCCCCACCTGCCCCCCCAACCCATTCTGAAGGACTTGCCTTCTTCCTAATCCCAACCTGGCTTTGCACCTGCTGGATCTGTTAGCATACTCCACCTTCACCCAGAACAAGAATTGAGTGGCTCCACAGCATAAGCCGCCTGGCCACCTGACAGTTTTCACCTGGCCATGCTGGTGCTGAGGTGAGGACCCTGACTATTACCCAGAGCCCTGGTTACCAACAAGATCTGGTGTAGACATATCAGATGCCAAGTAGACTATTCATTGGTCCCCATTGGTAAAGGACTTGGGGATGATTTGTGTGACTATGAGGGATTCCAAAGACATTTTTACCTGTTTTATTTTGATGCCCTCATTAGAGTAAGAGATTTGTTTCTTTCATTTGAATTTTAGAGAAGTCAGTATGTATTCTTATTTTTCCTTGATTTTTCTTTTTGAGACAGAACATGCCCCAAGTATGATCTGGATGGTCAGAACTATATATATATTTATTGGAGTTCGATTTGCCAACATATAACACCCAGTACTCATCCTGTCAAGTGCCCCCCTCAGTGCCCATCACCCAGTCACTCCATCCCTCCACCCACCTCCCCTTCCACTACCCCTTGTTCATTTCCCAGAGTTAGGAGTTTCTCATGTTTTGTCACCCTCTCTAATTTTTCCCACTCATTTTCTCTCCTTTCCCCTATAATCCCTTTCACTATTTTTTATAGTCTCCATATGAGTGAAACCATATAATGATTGTCTTTCTCCAATTGACTTACTTTACTCAGCATAATACCCTCCACTTCCATCCACGTCAAAGCAAATCAGAACTCATTTTAGTTCAACATTTGTTTATCAATTCCATCACTTGGCTGGCACTGAGCTAGTCATCAGCTCTAGAAGTGTGTAGGCTAGAATCCTTGTTTCCCACTCACAGGCCATGGCCATGCTGCCCTATGACACAGACCTCACATGGGATGCACAGAACACACCTGGAAAAACTCAGAATGTTTCTACTGTCAGAGCAATGTGGGGGAAAGAAAGATCCTGACGGGGGCCTGGGACATCTGGGTCAGGTCCTGGCTCTGCCATATCATGTGAACAATATCGCTTGGCCTTAGAACAATATCGCTGATAGCATATAGCTGGCACAAATGACACCACTTCTTACCCCACGCCTGTGTCAGACACTACTAATCAATCGTAACTCTCTCTGACTCTCAATTTGGCCTCGGGATCCTTTTCAACACACCATTTCTATTAGCCATGATTAACAGAGTAGAGGTGGCACTTAAGTCGAGATCTAATTGCCATCCTGAACTAGATGGTGGAGAGAGAAATAGATTTCAACTTGGTGTCAATTCCCAGCTGGTGGAGGCTTCCTGAAGCATTGTGACCTTCTAAGACAGGGCAGGATACATGTTAACCTTGAGTACTCTTAGCTCATGTTCTTCTCTCCCTGCAGCATTTTAGCACTAAGTGTTGACCATGCCTGGTGATCAACAGAGGGATGATGGAGTGAGATGACTGAACTGGAGCACAGAAATGAGGCCAGTTGCCCACAATATACCCACCTTTTCTCCACACAGGTGTCTAAAAGGGCTGAGGTGGGTAAGGCATTGAGAGTCCACATCACCCTCACCAATACCCTAACAGTGGCTCTGAGTAACTGCATGATGGTGCTGGAGGGAAGTGGCCTCATCGATGGGCAGATATACAATAAGTAAGTACTATGCTGGTCTCTGACAAGGGACATCTTGTGGGGTCCTAGGATGGTCTCCTGGATGGTGCCTACTTGCCACCACTTTCCCACCCTCCTTGGGGAAGGTTGAGCTTGGTGGTATTGAAGGGTGGGAGGTGCTTACCCACCAAGAGGTGAAACCAGATCATCCACTCCAGTAGTTGCTTAAGGCTCTAACAGGCTCTTTTTGACTTTCAGCATTGGGACTCTGGTGGCTGGACATACCATCCAAATTCAACTGGACCTCTACCCCATCAAAACTGGACCCCGCCAGCTGCAGGTCCTCATCAGCAGCAATGAGATCAAGGAGATCAAGGGCTACAAGGACATCTTTGTTGCTGCCTCCAGGGCTTCTTGAATCCCTCCTCACCTCTATGCCCTCCCAACACCCCAGCCCCTCCCTGAGCCCCACACCCCTCCTAATGCTCTCCTCTTCATCCCCCAGCCCCTCCCCTCACCCCACTCCTGATGCCCTTCCAGCCCCCTCACAGACCCACCTTGGTCTGTTCTGCTCTTCAATGTTCTGCATTGAAGGTGTAATGTTATCTTTGTTTTCTCTGTCCTCTTCCCAGCCTGCCTGGAGGCGAATGAAGCTCTATTAGAATCAGTGTGCATCTTGGGAAGAGACAATAAAAATGTCTTTATTCAACACCTGTGTTCTCTCTTCTGCGCTAACAAGCTACTTATTGCTATTGGCTGGTCCTCTGGCCTGGCTGCCAGCTGTATTGGCTGAACACCCCCTCCCCAACCCCATCCCCATTCTTCCTATCTTCTCTCTCATGCTTTAAGGTCCCAACCACATAATAAGCCCAATATGATCCCCTCTGAATCAGCTTCTCTGGAATCAAGGATCTTAGGTCTCTCCATTTAAATAGTTTTAGCGAGCCTGCAGGCAGAGGCAGGAGAGGGGTCAGGGGAGGGTGGCCTGGAAGGACAGTGAATGTGCCTCCAGGAGGACTGGCCAGAGCTATCTAGCAGGACTTCTCTGCTGCTGCCTGAGAGCGTGGGAATGGCTGGGCAGGGCTCACTCAGAACCATTTGTACTCACTTTAGATAATTTAGAAAGAAAAGAAAAAATGAAAAGAAACAAAAGAAAAATTACCAGTAGCTCCCCATCTCAGAAGAAATCTCTGCTAACAGTTTGCCATTACTCTCCTGTTCTTTCCCTCACCATTCATTGTGCTTTTAAAAGTTATCATTACATGGTTATCCTTAAAAGATAAGAGATAACAAGTGCTAGTGAGGATGTGGAGAAAAAGAAACCTTCATGCACTGTTGGTGGGAATGCAAACTGGTGCAGCCACTATAGAAAAAGTAAGGAGGTTCTTCAAAAGTTAAATATAGAACTACCCTAGGATCCAGCAATCTCATGTTTGGTATTTATCTGAAGGAAATAATATTACTATATTGATATATCTTCACTCCCATGTTTATTGCAGCATTATTGACAATAGCCAAGGTATGGAAACAACCCCAGTGTCTGTCAGTGGATGAATTGACAAAGATGTCACATGCGTGTGCGCACAACACACACGTGCACATGCACACACACAAATATTATTTAGTCACACAAAAAAAGAAAGGAAATCCTTCCGTTTACTACAATATGGATGGACTTCGAGGACATTATGCCAAGTGAGGGATAAGTCAGACAGGGAACAACAAATATAATATCACTTATATGTGGAGTATAAAAAAACTGAACTCCTAGAAACAGAGAGTAAATTGGTGGTTACCAGGGGCTGGGGAATGGGGAGATGTTAGTTAAAGAATATAAACTTCCAGTTGGTAGACAAATAAATTCTGGAGATCTAATGGCATCGTGATTATAGTTAACAATAGTGTATTATAGACTGCAAACTTACCAAGAGAACAGATCTTAAATGTTCTTACCACAAAGGAGGAATAACTATGCCATGTATGGAGGTGTTAGCAACACTACCATTTGTACTCACTTTAGATAATTTGGAAAGAATAGAAAAAATGAAAGAAACAAAAGAAAAATTAGTACAGTAGCGATCATCTTACCATTTATAAATGTAACAGATCAACATGTTGTATACCTTAAACTTACAAAATATCATATACCAATTATCTCTCAGTAAAAAAAAAAAACCCTGAAAACACAGTTATCATAATAAATTGGCATATTTCCATCGTGGAAAATTTTGCAACTCCAGAAACGCAGAGAAAGAGAGCATCACCCTGCTGGTTTTCAGGCATGGGCCCTTCAGCCTTGCTGCCCCTCATTGGTTCTGCAGGTTCACGTGGCACCTCTCACCACCCTCTTTTCCCTTCTTCCTCTCTGTTTTTTTTTTTTTTTTTTTTGCTTTTGCAAGCTCCACCCTGTGTGCCAGCTGCGCCTGTCCCCACTGAGTGCCAAGGGCATTTCTGTGGGGCTCTGTCACTGCTGTGTTCCAGGTGGCTCCCACCCACCTGCGGGAGACTGGGGCTGGCTCCTATGGAAATCTGAAAACTTGCTCCACCTGCCAAGTGCCTCATGCCCCTTTGTTTAGTCATTGACCCCCCTATCAGGTTGGTCTGAGAGTGTAAAACTCCTGGCTATGTCACTTGTGTCCCTGGAAGAGGAACAGTGGACAGGCTTCCTCTTGAGCCTTCAAGGGCCTTCGACAGGGGGATTAGCCACTTCTACCTTCCCAATCAACTTTTCAAATAATTTCCAGTCTCCTCACCCAAAAATTGGCTTTAAAAATTTTACTCTGTTGTGTTTTCTTTTTGTGTGTGTGTGTGAGCAAGCCTGTCTGGCTCCATTTCCCTACTTCAGCTGGACACGCTAGACCATCTCAAAGTCCCTTCCAATTCCAAAGCCCCTCAGGGTCCAGGGCACAGAGGTTCATGCCCCCTGCTGCAGATCACCTTCAGATTACATCCTGACTGACCCCACTTCACTGTCCTCACCCTCCCCTTGTCTCACAAACCCTGTGTGCTGGCCTCTCAGGCAGTGATGACCACAAATAAACTCTGAAAGAAATGTCTGAGATGTGGAGAAAGGGACACAAAGCAGGCCAGCCCCCAAGTCTCCTAATTGCAGGTCTTCCTCAGCAACCCCCCATGGTGTTCTGGAGATGATGGCACTCATGTCTTTTTGGCTGGTAGCTTTGGGGTCCATGCTGTTCAGCATCAATGTGTGATATAAAGCAAAGAGCTCTTGAGGCACCTGGGTGGCTCAGGCAGTTAAGTGTCTGCCTTAGGCTCAGGTCATGATCCCAAGGTCCCACGATCGAGCCCCACATCGAGCCCCACATCGAGCCCCACATTGGGCTCCCTGCTCAGCAAGTAGTCTGCTTCTCCCTCTCCCTCTGCCTACCACTCGTCCTGCTTGTGCTCTCTCATTCTCTTTTTCTCTCCCTCCAATAAATAAATGAAAATCTTTTTTAAAAAATAATAAAACTCTGGGCCAAGTCCTGGGTCCCTCCGATGCAAGACAATGCCAACAACAGTAGCAGAGCCCTCAAAGGGTTGCTGTGAGGATCAAATGAGTGAGTGCATCCCAAAGAGTTTTGTCATTCATGAAATACATCCATGTGCAGAGGTCTTCTGATCAATTTAATCACTTCTGCTGGGTGACTGTCTCCATTCCTTGTCATAGCAAAAGGGAGGAAGCAGAGGAACGTACCTGGATCTGTCAATTCAGGTTTCCTTTTGCTATTGTCTGTGGGGAACCCCTTCCCTCCCCTTAGACCTGGGCACCCATGGAGCCATGAACCTTGAGTCTACAGATAAGGAAACTGGAATGTGCCTAAGGGCATACTGGGAATTCATGGTAAGGCCAGAATTATCATCCTAGTCTCTCTGAGTCTTAGAAATATCTGGAGGTATCCCATCTTGGGATAGCCGGCCCAGGAAGGTGGCAGGTGAGCCCTCACTTCCCTTCCTGGGTGTTCGAGTCTGTTCTGTGCCCTTCCCTTGCAGATCACAGCCCTGCTTCCCTCCAGACAGGAAGGTGCTTATCAACTCTGCTCAGCTTCCCTGGGTTTCTTCTCCTTCCCTTATCCTAGACCAAAGTACAAGCTGCTATGATCAGTGCTGCCTCTCTCCTGCAGCACACGCACCTCCACATACTCTCTGACTAATGTTTGTAGGAATCAAATGAAAAGCTGAACCTGCAAGTCGGCTCATTAGCCCAGCACTGTGAAATAGGCTGTTGTTGTCTCATGGCCACTGGAAACCTTCCTATTTGGCTACCCCACCTCTCCAGACCTATCTGCCCTCACTGCACTCACCATCCTGTCTCTCCTCACAATTAAGCTCTCCTGCCTAGGGCTCCTCCTCCTCCTCCCCCATACTAACCCATTTCCACTAATGTGGCAATAGTTTCAGGTATTTATCTACTTGTTCATGCATGGGTCATCTTTGAATTCATTCACTGCACTGGCCAGCAGATATGAACTGGAAAACTGCCCATCCTTCAGATAGTGCATTAAACACTTACACAGGACTCTAGAGTCTGACTGCATTCAAAATCTGGCTCCGGTAGTTCTTAGTGATCTTGGGAAAACTATTTAATGTCTTTAAGCCTCAATTTCCTCACCTGTAATAAAGAAACAATAATAGTACCTAACTCATGGGAATGGCAAGAAGATTAAGTGAGATAATACACATAAAGAATGTGAGGCAGTGTCTGGAACTGAAAAGATGTCGCTAGTCCCACAAGTAGTTTTACTATTAGACATTATCATTAGTAAGCCCTGGGGATATAATAATAAGACAGACATAAGCCATCCAGGGGGCTGGGGGAAAGTAGGTTAAGTATTTATAATGTTGAGTATGAGTTGGCTAGTAGGGAATGAAGAGGGATTGCCCCTAAATGCCTGTTGTGGTGGAGAGAGGGTGTTAGGAAGACTTCCTGGAGTGGCAGTGCTTGAGCCTGGATCTCAGAAAGTAGACAACTGAGAGAAGGACATTTCAGAAAGAGACTGACAGGTGCAAGAACACAGGTGCAGGAGAGCAGTTCTGCATCTGAGAATAGCAGGGGTTTGGTCTGAGTGGACTCTGATCCTGAAGGGCTTTGGAGATGATACTGAGAAGTTTGGACTTGACTGGATTTTTAAAAAAAGATTTATTTATGTGAGACAGAGAGGGAGAGAAAGCGAGGGGAGGAGAGATGGAGGGTCAGAGGGAAAGGAAGAGAGAGAATCTCAAGCAGACTCTTCACTGAGCACAGAGCCCCACGCAACGGCTCAATCCCACAACCCTGAGGTCATTATCTGAGCGGAAATCAAGAGTCAGATATTTAGCCAACCAAGCCACCCAGGCACCCCTAAAGGAGAGGGAGTGAGAACCTCAAGCAGGTTCCATGCCCAGTGTGGAGCCCCACACAGGGTTCTATCCCATGACCCTGAGATTATGACCTGAGTGGAAACCAAGAGTCAGAAGCTCAACCGACTGAGCCATCCGTGTGTCCCAACCCACTGCTGGATTTCAAGCCAGGAGTAACTTGACTGAATTGGCACTTCAGAAAAATCATGCTGATGGCTCATTTGGAAAAAAAGATGGGTGGGAGACTGATTGGGAGTTATCCAGGCAAGGGGGGGTGCTTCAATGAAGGCAGAGCCAAGGGCATAGGGAAGACGGGCTAATTTTAGGAGATATCAGGAGCTGGACTGGCAGGGCTCAGTTACTGATGGGCTAAAAGGGGTCAGGAAGACAGAGAAATTCAAGGTGGCACCCAGGTTTTTCCCAAAGTGACTGAGTGGGCACCATATTCACTCACCAAGACCAGAAATGCAGGAGAAATGGGAGAGAGGAGGCCTTCCATTCTGGATTGAAGGTGGGTGAGTGTGTGAGGCATGAATTATATATGTGCATGGATACACACACTATAAGAGCAGAATGTGGACAGGGAGAGTCGAAAATACAGGAGAGACAGTTGATGGTGGTGAGTGAGGTTCCTGAGGAGGAAGGTTAAAGGACGCAGAAAGCAGGAGAATGCAAGGAGAGGGGTCCCACAGGAGAGGAAGGCAATGTGGTGGTGGGGTGGAGGAGGGAGGGCTTTAGAGTATCCAGCCCACTCCCTGTAAAGAGCCCTTTCCCCTCCTTCCATCTGTCTTTTCCCATCTGTGCTTTCCTCCCTGCACACTCACTCCCAGGATGTGTGTTGTTCTTAATAGAATCAAGGTCACTCACTGGCATTCCCACCCTCTCACCTATTTCCAAAACTCCTCCATGAATTTTCCCAAGTTTTCTTCCTCTACTCCTCTTATTTGAGTTTTGCCTTCACCTGGCAGGTCTCACTCAACACACCAGCTCTTCCAAAAAAGGAATACCAAAAAATCATACCAACGGTGATCCAGAGTGGGTTTTAGAGTGGGTTCTATTTGCATTTGGTGTCTAGAATGTGACTTTTCAGGAAAAAAGCCAAGCAGAGTTCTAAGCTTGAGTACTCTCCCAGGCTCTCCCAGTTGCGAGCTGTAATCCTGGGACCCCGGTATTCTTTCCTGCAGGGGCAAAGCCCCCTCTACACCTCTGGGAGGTCCCATCCGTTCAGTTCTTCCACTTGGCTCCCCGACTATAGTACAGCACCTGCCATGGAATGCTGCATTGCCCAAGAGCTATCAAAAGCTCACATGGCATAAGGCTTTGAGAGTTCATTGGCCTCCACGTTTCATCCCAGACAAGCAACACTGCCAAGAAAAACCTGAAGGCAAGTGAGAAAACCAGTTGTGATCTGCCCAGTAAGCAGGTGGCAGTGCAGCAGCCACCCTGCCTTCTGTGTCTCCTGGAGTCTTGAGGATGGAAGGGGGAAAACACAATCCGGGATCAGTTTCCTGAAGCTCCACACCATCACGCTGTTCTGTGGGAGCAGTCCAGAAACCAGGGGCAGCCACCATGGAGCAAGGTAGGAGAGGCCCACAGCGTTGCTAGAGCTGAGGGAGAAGGAAGACATAGAGACTGGAGGAAGTCAAGAGGAGAATGGATTCAGAGGAAGAAAGGAGTAAATAAAGAACTGAGGCAGAAAGAGTAGAAACCCAGAAACCTCAGAATCTAGTGGTAGCCTGAGACCCAGGAGGCAAGGTGGAAACTGACTGATAAACATAGCCAAACGGCTGTGGACCAGCATGCCTACTTCTAGAACCCAGTGGGATGGGGCAGGGCCAGGGCCAGGGATTAGTGGGTCAGGGATCCTGTCCTCTGCCACTTACTGACTCTTTGACATTTAGCAAGTCACTTCTTTAGTTCCCAGCCCCCATGCCCGAAACATGAAGGGGGTTGGACAAGACAATCTTGAAGTTGCCTTTCAGCTCCAAAATCCTCTGCATCTTCATATCTTCTCTTTTACCCCCACTTCAGAGGGTCTGTTCCTCATTTTAGCTAATCTTCCCACCACTGATCTCTCTATATCAGCTCCCTCCCTAGAGAGCCAACTATGAAGAGTAAATGGTTAGTTGAAACCATTTATAAGAATGAACTCAAAGCTCTATAAATTTAACAGCCTCACCTTCATTTACTATTATTTGTGTTTAAATTTTTATAAGTTTTACATACACAAGAAATACATGAATACATAATTGGAGTAAATAAAACAATAATTACAGATAAGGCTACAGTCCCTGACTGCCACCCCCAATGCCAGCCTCATCTTGAGAAACCACTGTGGTCATATTTAAGAGAAACTATTGTTACTAGTCTTTTGTCTACATATTTATATTTATCTATATATATATCATCAGTATAAGACTAGCTTGTTTTTGGTATATCATAGTATCATCACACTGTACATCTTTTTCTACAACTTGATTTTTTTTTCTCACTTAACAGTTTGTGTTGGAGCTCTACCCATGCCAATCAGTACCTATAAATCTACCTCAAAATTTTCCACTTTGCAAAGTATTCCATAGTATGGGTGTAAGTAATTTGTCCAGTACCACTTTTTAAAAAATATTTATTTATTTATGAGAGAGAGATCAGGGGGAAGGTCAGAGGAAGTGAGGAAGAAGATTCCGCACTGAGTGCAGAGCCAGCTGCAGGGCTAGATCCCATGAGCCTGAGATCAAGACCTGAGCCAAAAGGAGGAGCTGAATGCTCAACAGACTGAGCCACTCAGACACCCCTATCCAGTCCCATTTTGATAGGCATTTAGGTTTCCATTTTCCAGTTATATAAGCAGTGTTGCAGGGCACATTCTTATGTATGCCTCTGTACTCAAGTGGGAGTGTCTCTCTAGGATAGATACTGAAATCAATTACTTTAAAAATTCTTCCTACAATTTCCTTTCTATTTCCCTGATCATTTCACCCCCTTGTCCCCTCACATCAAGAACAAATATACTCAATAGTAAATGTACTTCCTATTTGAACATCTGTCTGGGATGAAGAATAATCCCAGAATTATAGGCAGAGGTTAACTTGACCTATGATGTATCCAGAGGATGAGATCTGGTTCCAGTGCTTGCTGGCAGGCAAATGTTGCCATACCTGTTGAGTATTATGGGTCACATGATAACATGAATTGGAGCCAGTTAGTGATCTCTGTCTAGTCAACTGGTCTCCAAAAGGAGTGAGCTTTTTTTTTTCTACTACTAGAGGAAAGCCCAGATGACAGTGGGCTGGATGTCCTTTCTGAACATGAGTGAAGACCAGCAATGGGCAGCAAGCATTACATAATGGAAACAGCACAGAACTTGTGCCAGTAATCCTAGGTTCAAGCTTAGATAAAACATTTAATCTGCCTGAACCTTGTTTCCTCATCTTCAAGTGTAAATGACATGACATTTCATCCCTCACATCAAGAACAAATATACCCAATAGTAAATGTACTTCCCATTGTGGTGAGGGTTCAATAAGATAAAGTGCCTAGGATGGTACCCAGCACATAGTAGATAGGCTTTCAGTGAGGTGTTGGTTGAATTTGAAATAAGTGCAGAATGATTCTGCAAAAGATAGAGATTTCTGTTCAAATTAACAAACATCTTTTTCTTTTTGAGATTTTAATTAGTTATTTTACAGAGAGAGAGCAGAGGGAGGGGAAGATGGGGAGGGAGAAGGAGAAAGAATCTCAAGCAGACTCCATGCTGAGCCTGGAGCCAGACGCAGGGCTCCATCTCACAATCCTGAGATCATGACCTTAGCCAAAACCAAGAGTTGGACACTTAATCAACTGAGCCACCCAGGTTCCCCAACAATGTTTTAGTACCTACAGTGTCCTGATCATTACACTTATATTTCTTTTATAAGAAACCTCATACCCATTAGTAGTCACACCTCATTCCCACCTCCTCCTAGCCACTGACAAACCCTAATCTACATCTATCTCTATGGGTCTACCTATTCTGTATATTTCATACAAAGTGAATCATATAATATGTGACCTTTTGTGTCTGGCTACTTTCACTTAGTGTAATGTTTTCAAGTTTCATCTATATTATAGTATATTCAGCATTCCTTTTTTGTGGCTGAATAATATCCAATTTTATGGATATACCACATTATTCATCCAGTAATTAGTTAATAGTCATTGGGTTGTTTCCATCTTTTAGCTATTATGAATAATGCTACTATCAACATTCATGTACAGATTTGTGTGAACATGTTTTCAATTTCTTGGATACATACCTAGGAGTGGAATTGCTGGGTCATATGGTCATAGAGATGTCTATTTTTGACATTTTGAGGAACTGCCATACTGTTTTCCAAAGTGGCTGCACCATTTTACAGTCTCACCAGCAATGTATAGGGATTCCAACTTCTCCACATCCTCATCCAACACTTGTTATTTTCTTTCTTATTATTAGAGCCATCCCAGTGGGTGTGAAGTGGTATTTAATTTGCATCTCCCTAATGATTTATGATATTTAGCATTTTTCATTTGCTTATTGACCTTTTGCATATTTTTTTTTTTTGGAGAGATGTCTCTTCAGATCAGTTGCCCATTTTTTATTTGGGTTATTTTTTTGGCATTAGGTTGGATAAATTCTTTACATATTCTTGATACAAGTCCCTTATCAGATATATGATTTACAAATATTTTCTCTCTTTCTATGGGTTGTCTTTTCACTTTATTTTTTCTTTTTTTAATTTTTATTTCTTTTTCTTAAATTGAGATAAATTGAGGTATTTTTTCTCTTTTCACTTTATTGATGATGTACTTGAAACAAAAAGTTATTAATTTTGATGAAGTCCAATTTATAGTTTTTCTCTTTTATTGCTTGTGCTTCTATTGTCATATCTAAGAAATCATTCCCTAGTTCAAGATCACGAAGATTGATTTACCCCTATACTTTCTCCTAAATGTTTTATAGTTTTAGCTCTTGCATTTAAACCTTGATTAATTTTGAGTTCATTATTGTATATGGTGTGAGGTAGGGGTGCAACTTCATTCATTATAAGTGTATAGAAATATAATTAATTTTCATATATTAATATTGTATTCTACAACCTTGGTGAATGTGTCAACTAGTTCTAGTTTGATGTGTGGATTTGTTAGAATTTGCTATACTCAAAATCATATGTTAATAAAGATAATTGTACTACTTCTTTCCAATGTATATTAGCTAGAACCTAAAGTACAGGGTTGACTAGATGGAGAGAGAGAGGAGACTACCTTATCTTGTCCCTAATTTTAGGGGAAGTATCTAGTCTTTCACTCTTAAGTATGGTTTTGGCTGTGGATTTTTCATAGATACTCTTTATCAGGTTGAACAAGTTTACTTATTTTCCTAGAGGCAGTTTGCTTGTGTTTTTATTATGAGAGGGTGTTGGATTTTATCAAATGCTTTGGTTTATATTTCTTATAATCTACATACAGCTGAGACAAAACAGCTAGGCCTCTATCTTCATTGGTAGAAGACATCTTATGGTGGAAGGCAGGTAAATAAAAAAAGAAACTACAAAAATATCTGAACATCTCTAGCGGATCCTGAAATTAGTAGGCTTTCAGTAAAAGTTTGTTGATAAAAATGAACAAATGAGCATGATATTAACTCAATGAAGCTATTAAGTTTCTCTGTAAGTGATGCAGTTAAGTACTGTAGGTCAATGGGAGATGGGAAGAAGCAGTGGGTCAACTGGAACAGGCCTCATGAAAGAGATAGGTCTTCACCAGGCCTTGGAGGACAAGGTGGAATTCAGTGAGATATTTGGTTAGGACAGATGGAATGAGAAGGCATTCTAAGTTGGGGTTACAGCAGGATCAAAATACATGGAAAAGTAAGGCTACCATTTGCTTGAGGACAGATTGGCTATAGGAGAGGGCCCATGCTGGGAGTGGTATGCAGGGAGAATTCAAGAGTAGGTGAAGACCAGGTGTGGAGGGTCATAAATATCAGATTAAGGAGTGTACCTTTTGTATCATAGGCTGTGGGATATATCAGAATTTTTAAAGCAAAAGGATGGAATGATCAAATTGTCTTGAGGAAAGATAATCTGATGATGTGTTAGGAGAGGTGGTGTAGGAAGCAGGAGGCCTGATGGAGGCTGTTATGGTCACAAGGTGTGAAGTGAGGAGCTCAGAATTATGTAAATGTGGAAATGGACAGGGGGACACCGGAGATATTTTAATGGGGTAAAGGGACTTGTCCACACATGAATGGATAAAGACTCAGAAGGAGATGGGTGAGCAATTGTGCTTTAAATGTTGTGAGTCCAGTGGCTCTGGGACTACTGTAAGGCCATGGTCAAACATGGAGAAGTCAGAAATAGAGCCTTTCTCAGGGAGACACACTTGGAGAACAGTGAGATCAATCTGTGTTTTATTAAAAGCTCCAGAAGGCTGGGAATGGGCCTCTCTTCTTCTTCTTCTTCTCCTCCTCCTCCTCCTCCTCCTCCTCCTCCTTCTTCTTCTTCTTCTTCTTCTTCTTCTTCTTCTTCTTCTTCTTCTTCTTCTTCTTCTTCTTTTAAGATTTATTTTTATTTAAGGAGGGGGAGGGGCAGAGGGGGAGAGAAAGAAGGGAATCTCAAGCAGACTCCCCACTGAGTGTGGAGCTCTATGAGGCCCTTGATCTCAGATCATGACCTGAGCGGAAACCAAGAGTTGGATGCTTAACTGACTGAGCCACCCAGGCACCCCTGGGAGTGGGCCTTCCTTTGACTATCCTCAGCATCCCAGCTCGCAGGGCCTTAAGAACATGGCATTAGTGGTGGTCAGAGAGTCAGCAAATTGCTGAGAGCTTAGCAGCTAACTACCAGATTAGCAGGCTGGTATGGGGGAAAGTGAAACTGTTAACTCGAGTCCAAAAACTGAATGCTGGAATGAATCTGGAGACATGGTAGGCTGAAGGGAGCAATCAAACTTGGCCAGGACTACAGAAGAGGTTGGACAGAGGCAGAAAACCATGCACCACTAGGAGGGTATAAAACAGGATTGGGAGAGAGGGTCACAGAAGCAAGGAAAGGAGGAAAGAAGGAAGTAAGAAAGAGGCACTTGCATGCATGGAGCCTCATTTAATCCTCATACCAACCCTGTAAGGCTAGTATTATGGATTATGTTTTACTGACTTGGAAACTGAGGCTCAGAAAGGTCATGTTTCTTTCTCAAGTTTGTACAATTAATAACTGGTAGGCAGGATCGGACAGGCTCCATAATCCTGCCCTTTCATATGCCCCTGGCTGCCCTATTGCAGGGCTGGAGGTGGCCCTCACAGACCTCCAGAGCGCCTGGAACAACGTGCAGCACCACACAGAGGAGATCAGCTCTGAACGACTCCTTGTTCGCCGGGGCCAGGCCTTTAACATCACTCTCTACTTCAGGAACCGGGGCTTCCAGCCAGGCCTGGACAATGTCATCTTCATGGCTGAAACTGGTGAGGACCTCCGAGGGGTCTGTGTGTGTGTGTGTGTGTGTGTGTGTGTATTTAGGTAGATTCTGGAGGGTTGAGAGGTTACTGATGATAGCCTCAGTTCTGCTTACCTCCCAGGACCCCTACCAGACCTGTCCAACGGGACTCGAGCCCTGTTCAGCCTGACAGGTCGCCATGGCCCCAGCCCGTGGATTGCCTTGCTGGAGACCAACGGGGCCAGCTCCCTGGAGGTGAGCCTGTGCGCTCCTCCCACGGCAGCTGTGGGTCGGTATCTCTTGAAAGTTCACATTGACTCTTTCCAGAGGTCCGTCACAGCCTACCAGCTTGGGGAGTTCATCTTACTCTTCAATCCCTGGTGCCCAGGTAAGGTGGAGTGCCTACATGTGGTATTTTCTCTTTGCCCCTTTATCAGTGCCACAGAGGGCCAGGCTCAAGGATTTCTAGACCTCTCTTCCCTGGCTACCAGAAACCTCTCAACTGCCTGCACTCAGCATCTACTCCCAACCACCAACAGGGCAGGAAGAAGTTGCTATTTATTCACTTACTTAGAATTTAAAAAACATGAGCCAAGTTATCTTTATTTAAAAAAAAAAACTATTATAGGGGCACCTGGGTGGCTCAGTGGTTAAGCAATTGCCTTTGGCTCGGGTTGTGATCCTGGGGTCCCCAGATTGAGTTCCGCATCAGGCTCCCCAAAAGGAGCCTGCTTCTCCCTCTGCTTGTGCCTCTACCTCTCTCTCTGTCTCTCTCTCTGTCTCTCATGAATAAATAAAATCTTAAAAAAAGAAAACTATAAAACTATTAAAAATGTTTGACCACTATTAACATCTACCTTTACCATACATTTTTTTAAAGATTTTATTTATTTACTCATGAGAGACACAGAGGCAGAGACGTAGGCAGAGGGAGAAGCAGGCTTTTCGCAGGGAACCTCATATAGGACTTGATCCTGGGATCCTGGGATCACATCCTGAGCCAAAGGCAGACACTCAACCGCTGAGCCACCCACGCATCCCTGCCATACATTTTTAAAAAAGATTTTATTTATTTTTTTATTTGAGAGAGAGAGAGACCAGTGAGTTCAGGAGGGGGGAGGGGCAGAGGGAAGACTCCCCATTAAGCAGGGACTCCAATGTGGGGATTGATCCCAGGACTCTGGGATCATGACCCAAATCAAAGGCAGATGCTTAACCTGAATCCAAGAGCCACCCCGGCACCCCACCATACATTTTTAAGTTAACTGTTTTCATTGTAAGAATATTAAGTGCACTGCATTGAATGTGGAATGAAGTAAAGGCAAAGAAAGGAGGGAAGGAGGGAAGGAGGGAAGGAGGGAAGGAAGGAAGGAAGGAAGGAAGGAAGGAAGGAAGGAAGGAAGGAAGGAAGGAAGGAAGGAAGGGGAGGGAGGGAAGGAAGGAAGGGGAGGGAGGGAAGGAGGGAAGGAAGGAAGGGGAGGGAGGGAGAAGGGAGAAGGGAGAAAGGAAAGTATAAAGTGACAAGTAAAACCTTATCCCAATCTCCAAGTTCCATCTTCCAGAGGAAAATCCTGTTAACATTACACAATCCTGTGTAGCCTTACCAAAATGTTCTACGCTTAATTAAATATGTATTTATACATAGATGCATACGTGTGTGATTATATAATCATACCACAAATAGGATTATATAGTACATAGTATGCTTTACTTGCTTTTTTCATTCAACAATTCAATTTTGAATGCATTTTCCTATCAGTATGTTCTTTTTAATGGCTACAATTACTCCACTGTTTGGATACATCAAATGTTTTAAATTAGTCTCCTATTATGAGTGTTTTGGCTGTTTCCAGTTTTTGTCTTAGACGAACAAAAGTACAGGGAGTATCCCAGCATTACCTGTCCCACAATCCCTGTCATCTAAATCTACCTGGAGGCAGAGTAGTTATACAGACATACAGACACAATGTGGGCAGAATGAAAGACATGCCAAGAGGAAAGAATGGGAAGAAAGGCAGGAAGAGTTGAGAGTAGAGAACGGGCCTGGTGGGCTTTTGGGCAGAGGCCAGATTCAACAGTCTTACTTGTAGTTAGAGGATGTCCCCACCTTTTCCTCCCTCTCATCTCCCTGCTCCCCTAACCTTATCCCAAAGAGGCCAGGTGAGTCATACCAGAAATTGGCTGGGATCTAGCATCTCTAACCAGCTTCCACCACCTACAGCAAAGTATCACTGAGTGACCTAGAACTCTTACCCATCAGCCATATGAAAAGGCCCTGTCACTGGGTCAGGGAAGACAGTTGTCTGTCCCTCTCTTTTTCTATTTCTCCCTCTCCTACACACACCCCTGCTGGCCTCCAAGACAATGGGCTTCAGACTTGTATTGAGGTCTCCCCTGAGCTGTGAGGATGAAAAGTGATATCTGCAGGGCCTTTGTTTTTGAACCTGTGCTCCATTCAAGTGCCAGGGAGACTCAGTATGGGGCTAGAGATCAGTAGAGGCTGAAGTCAGAATCTGTGGCTACCCTACTGCCATGTCCACCATATTGGCTGGGGAGGCCCACCCTGCAGCTCAGGTCACTGCTAGCCTCTGCTATGAGGAGGGATGTGTGTGTTTTCAATCATGAACTCGCAGGTCTCACCACACTGGTGCAAGATCTCAGTAAAATGCATCTCCCCCAGGGGTCCTCTTCTATTGGCGTCCATACAGTCCATGAGGCTGAGGAAGCAAGGAGAGTACTTTTACCTAAGGGTTTGGTGGGGCCTCCAAACAGTTCCAAGACACGGCAGAGAGGACACCTGCCCCCATGGCCTCTCTTTGCTCATTCTCAACTTTAAAAAGATAATTTTTTATATCATGAAAGTAATATATGTTCATTCCAGAAAATCTGGAGAATACCAACAGGCAAAAAAGAAAAAAACCCAATTACTATTAACATCTTTCAGGATAGCCTTCAAAATCGTCTGCATAAATATGCTTTTAACAAACATCAATTCATGCTATAATATTATTACATAGCCCATTTAAACTTAATATATCACATGTGGATTTCAATGCCTATACATACAATTTTGTAATCTTATATTAATGGTGTGCAGAATTCTGGCTATTTAACTAGCTCCCAAGAACCAGGCATTTAGGTTGTTTCCAGCTTTTCAGTGTTATAAACAGCATGAGCTAAACAGCTTAGAATCCAAATCTTTGTGTACTTCTTAAATACTGTCTTTAGGTTAAATTCCTACAAAAGGAATGAGGAGGTTAATGCGAACCCCTACATTCTGGTTTGCTCTTTTCCAATCAGGATTAGTTGAGTGAAGCAGAAAGATTATGGAATATGGTATCATATGGACTCTGTTCAAATTTCACTGTACTTACATGTGATTTGGACATATTATCACTTTGAGCCTGTTCCCTCAATCTTAAATGGGGTCAGGATGTAAATGTGCTTTGTGAACCAAGGAATTCCACCAAAGGTAAATTTTTACTATTCAACCTCATATTTGTATCAAATGTGTGTTGTTAATGTTGAGGGATTATAGAAGGTGGTCTCTCCAAGAACCAGCCCCCTTCTGCCCATCTTGGTGTTATCCAGTGCTCTCCCCAGAGCTCTTTTTTTTTTTTTAAGATTTTATTTATTTGAGAGACAGACAGAGCATGAGTTGGGGAGAGATGGAGGGAGAGGGATAAGCAGATTTCCCACTGAGGCCAGAGCCCTGAGCCCAGAGTGGTTCTAGGATCATGACCTGAGTAGAAGGCAGATGTTTAATGGACTGAGCCGAGCCATTCAGGTGCCCCCAGACCTCAGTTGTCATGGGACTTTGCCTTCTAGGAATGGGAATGGGGCAGGAAGGGCAAAATAACTTCTGTACTTTGTATTCTCCTACTCTAATTCCTAGAGGATTCTGTCTACTTGGACAGTGAACCCCAGAGGCAGGAATATGTAGTGAATGATTACGGCTTCATTTACCAAGGGAACAAGAACTGGATCCGCCCATGCCCTTGGAACTACGGACAAGTAAGTCTCCGTCCTACTCATGGTTCGTGGGAAGAGGGGAGCAGGGTTCTCCTCATGCAGAATTCACCCAGAACTGACAGATGGGAACAGTAAAGTGTGAGATGACACTCCAGGGAGCTAGATGAGCAGTTCTTTGCTGATCATGTCTGATTTGGACATCAGGATCTAAGGGTGAAGGGCAGCTAAAGGCATTCACCCTGAAATTTCATGAGTGTGATGATGAGGATGAAGGGACAATAGTGATGCTGGCCATGATGGTGTCTGGTTTTTGTTTGTTGAACTATTTCCGGTAGGACCCCATTTGCCTCTCTCACTTTATCTTCATCACCCAGGCCACAGACCCTAGGACCAGTTCTGTCACATTGAGGAAGCTTGTCCTGGAACATCTCAGCCAGAAGCCAGGTTGCTAAGCAGTGATGCATTTCCCTCTCAGGACCTATTGCCTCTTTGTTTTTATTAGATATCTTTTTCTTTTTTAAAAAAGGATTTTATTTATTTATTCATGAGAGACAGAGAGAGAGAAGCAGAGACACAGGCAGAGGGAGAAGCAGGCTCCATGCAGGGAGCCTGATGTGGGACTCAATCCCGGGACTCCGGGATCACGTCCTGAGCCGAAGGCAGATCCTCAACCACTGAGCTACCCAGGCATCCCAATTAGAATATCTTTTTCATTATAAAGTAACATATGGCTGTTTTTAAAACTTTACAAGGAAATGTTGCAAAAATGTGTACTTAGAACATGAAGGCCATGCTAAGCGCTGTCATCAGCATAGTGTATGTCCCTGTACATTTTGTTTTCTGTACATATTCTAAAACATGATTTTATTGTAATAATAGCATCATGTTAAACATGATGCTTTGCAACTCTTGCCTTCATGAAAGCTTGCCTCCCACATAAAGCTCAGCATACAGCAGGTGCCCCAGGAATTCCAGCACCAGGCCAGGGAAGAGGGTTCTCAAGGTTGAGTCCTAGCACCACAACACTGCTGCTGGGAGAAGATCAGCACTGGCTGCCAGATAGCTATTGGCTGGGAAATCCTGGGGCCCCTTGTGGAGCCTTGTGTCCATTTTATGGACACAGGTTCCTCTCCTGGACGTGTCCAAATAAAACTCTAACACATGTGGCCTCAGCCATAACCTAGGCTCCCCAGGTAGCCATAGGCAAAATGAGACCTGGCAACTTCACCTGGCCCCAACTGACCTCCCCAGCTCCTCATTTGGCATGCACAAATGAGGATCTGGAGATCCCCTTGAGACAGGAGCTTACCATCATCTGTGAGGAACAGAAGTGAGCAGCTGCTACTTTCTGAGCCCTGGGTCCCTCCCTTTCTCTCTTCCTCTTGTTCAGTGGACTTACATTGAATACCTGCTGAGTGCCAGGCAGGGTGCTAGGTGCTAGGGAATATGAAAATGAATTAAATACTGTCCTTGAGCTCACAGTGAGTGGAGAAACAGTCACATAAGCAGGTCACTTACTATGCAATGAGAATTGCAAAGACTAAGATAGGCACAGAATGCTCTGGGAGCCCAGGGGAGGAGCACAGGGTTGGGTATGGAGCTGTCAGGGAAACTTCCTAGGAAGGGAGATGCTCGAACTGAGTTAGCCAAGTGAAGAAAAGTGGGGAAAATATCCAAGGCAAGGCAGAGGAAGTATGAGCCAAAACACAAAGGTGAGAAACAGTTTGATCTGCTGCAAGGGTTACAAGGAATCTGGTGTTGCTGGAGCAAAATTATGAAGGAGGAAGTATTGACACATGAAGCTGGAGAGGAAGAAGGGGGCCAGATCAGAGAAGGTCTTATGTGACTTATAGAGGAGGTTAGAACTTTGACTCTGAAGGCCCAGGGGCCTTTGAATATTTCAAAGCAGAAAAGTGAACTGATGAAACTGTCCCGTGGGGAAGATGGGTCATAGAAGCCTTCTTCTTCTTCTTTTTTTTTTAAGATTTTATTTATTTATTTATTCATCACACACACACACACACACACACACACACAGAGAGAGAGAGAGAGAGAGAGAGAGAGAGAGAGAGAGGCAGAGACACAGGCAGAGGGAGAAGCAGGCTCCATGCAGGGAGCCTGACACGGGACTCAATCCGGGGTCTCCAGGATCACACCCTGGGCTGAAGGCGGCGCTAAACCACTGAGCCACCCGGGCTGCCCCATAGAAGCCTTCTAATCCTATTGTTGTCCTGTGGGAATATTACATGGGAACAAAAGCATTCATTTACTCCCATTCAACCATGGAGTTGAATGCATGGAATCCCTACTATGTGCTGGGCACTGTCCCAGGTCTGGAGCATAGAGTTGCAAGAACAGTTGGAGAGAGCGCATATGCTCAGGCAGGGAAGACAGAATGTGGCTCCATCATAACTGAAGCTAAACCAGGCTTGATTTAGGGAAAGCCTCAGATAAAATGGCATCCATGCCAAGCCCAAAGGACAAGTCGGCCTGCCTTGGGTGGGAAGTTTCCATACCTCACATGCTATTAGTCATTCCAGAGCCCAACTGAGTCACAGATGCCAATGGCAAGTTGGCACCAGCAACTGAGCAGTAGCTGCCAATGATGAGCTGGGTCAGCAGGTGGAGGTGGAAGATGAGGCAACATGGTTTTAGTAAGAACATCCCCTGGGCTCCAGAGTGTGGAGATTGAGAGAAGAAGAGGGAGAAAGAGACAGTTTAACCAGTCAGACTCACTGGAGAAAAACTCCAGGGATTTGATCTATAGGACAAACCAGGAGAGTTGTGACCCCAGAGCTCTCAGACCTTATACCTGCTCAGGAGGTAGTTCATGTCTGAGCTACTGGGCACAGTTACCTTCCAAATGGGTTTGCACTCCACAAACAAACCCCATTGGAGAGCTGGGTGGGGTGGGTCATGAATTTCTTTCCCTATCTACATGTGCCCATCATGGGTGCCTTGCCGCTCTGCATCTCCCCTTGTAGTTTGAAGAGAATATCATAGACATCTGCCTGGAGCTGCTAGACAAGAGCCTGAACTTCCAGACTGACCCAGCCACAGACTGTGCCCTGCGGGGAAGCCCTGTCTACATCAGCAGAGTGGTGTGTGCCATGGTGAGGTTGGCTCTGGCTCTGCCCACCCAGGGTATGTCCAAGGAGGGAGGAAGCTGTGTGTGGGGGATACTCACTCACAGTTGTTCCCTGCAATGGGGGATGAAGAGTCAAGAACAGAGGCCCTCTGGTAAAGCTAACTTGGCTGAGACTGAAAAAAAAAAATCTGGGCAACAGGTTTTCTCCGCTGAGCTCTGAATTAGCTGGGTATGGGCCATCACCTTGATTAATTTCAAATCGCCTGTTTTAGGGAAGGCCACGTGTAGCTCTGGTTTGGGAAATGGTCTTGTTTTTTCTAAATTTCCTTTGCTCTGAAGTATTGTTAAGAGCTCTCAGAGCAAGCTCTAGCTTTGCAAGGGGTGGGTAGAAATAGAATAATAAACAAACAGTGGAGACAAGTCAGAAGGGTCAGCTTCCCATCCTCACCCCTTCCCTAGCAAGGTCTGGAAATCCCCACATAAAATGAGATCAAAGAGTCCACTGTGTCTCAGGCCCAATGATCTTGCAAGGCAGCCCACACATCACATCTTGCTGAGGAAAAGGATGCTTCTAATGTGTCTATACATGGTTTCTCTTCAGATCAACAGCAATGATGACAATGGGGTGCTCAATGGAAACTGGAGTGAGAATTACTTAGATGGTATCAACCCTGCAGAATGGACCGGCAGCGTGGCCATCCTGAAACAATGGCATGCCACAGGCTGCCAACCAGTGCGCTACGGGCAGTGCTGGGTCTTTGCTGCCATCATGTGCACAGGTAGGAAGCGGAAACGGTCCCATGCAGAGAACCAAAAGTGTACTGGCTCATGTCTTAGTACTCTGAACCATTCTCATCCCAGGGAGCATTTCAAAGGAAGCCCCTTCTGTAAAACTGTCTCATCACTGACTTCCAGCATTCATGTATCTGGGCTTATTTTAGAGAATGGTCCTGAGGTAGAAATTGCACACTTCCTTGCTCTTCTCTTCCTTTGATTTTGGACAACCTAAGAGGCTGGTTAGAAATTAACTGGTCCAAGACAGGAATAAGATGAAAGGCCAAATAATTAGAAAACTTACAAACGGATTAGTGCTCTAAGCTAAGAGAGTGGTCTTGACATGGAAGGAAAGTGTGCATCCGAGTGGTAGTATGGGCCATGGGGCCAGAGCAAGATGATGGTTGAGGTAAAATGTTCAGCAGGCTTAGAGGCCTGACTCAGGCCAGGGAGGTAGGGGATGAAGGAAAACAGGAGGTCAGCTTTTCAGATAGGGAATAGATGCTACATGAGTAGAAGAAAAGCTAAAAAATATGTATGGGGGGCAGCACCTGGGTGGCTTAGTTGATCAAGCCTCTGACTCTTGAATTCAGCTCAGGTCATGATCTCAGGATCATGAGATTGAGTCCTGAGAGATGGGCTCCACACTCAGCAGGAAGCCTGCTTGAGATTCTCTCTCTCTCAAATAAATAAATAAACCTTTAAAAATTTATAAAAATAAAGTAAGTAAAAAATACGTATGGGAGAAAGAAAGTAGATGAAAGTTGATTTGCAGGTGGCAGGAGGAGCAAGCAGAAGAAAGAGGGGGCAGTGAATCTTGAGGCAAATGACACCTGGAAATGAGTTACACATTAGGGATAGCAAGAGGAGGCCCTTTGCTTCACCCAGGGTCCAGCTTGTTACTGGTCCTGACCCTCACCCTGCCCCCCATGCCTAGGCCTGCTCTCAGCCTCTAGGCATCTGTATCTGTATACCTGACTTGGGTCATAGTCAGGAAATTCTTATTCTTGTTAGTCAGGGAAAGAGACCAAATAACAGCTCTTGCTCATAGGACTCTCTACTCCAACCCAGGGAGGCCAGCTCTGCTCACAATTTAGTGTTTATTGTGAGCTCAGACCTTTCATGTAGGAATTCCCTATAGGACAGGGGTGCCTGAGTGGCACAGTCTGATTCTTGGTTTCGGCTCAGGTCATGATCTCAGCGTCATGAAATAGAGCTCCGCTGCGTCAGGCTCTATGCTCCAAGGGGAGTATGCTTAAGATTCTCTCTTCCTCTGCCCCTCCCCACTGTGTTCTCAGTCTCTTTAATAAGTAAATAAGTAAATAAATACCTTAAAAGAAAGAAAGAAAAAAATTCCCTGTATGACAAAATCTAGTGCAGTCTGTGTGCATATATATATGTTAAGCCCACCTCTGGGCTCTTGGAGGAAGCCTAAAGACAACCCAGCTGCTGAGCAGCGAGTGCCAGGCCTCTGGCCAAGGGTACAGGATGTTCCTGTCAACACCCACAGAGGATGACTTCACATGGGTTGATGAGGAAGAAGTCCTGAACTCTTCCTCCACTGCAGCTGCAGAGCCTCATCAAAGCTGGAGGCTTTGATTGCCCAGAAGCAAGAAATCAGGAATTGAACAGCTTTGATACTTAGAGCCACAGAGATATGGGTAAACTGGGCCGTCTGAGTCATCCAGGGAGCAGGCACAGGACTGGCAGACCGAGAAAGGATCAGTCCTGTGCATGATGGAGAGGGTTCTTCTACATGGAAAAACCTAGAGACAAATGGGCAGGAGAGGGAGAGGACCAGGGCTTTGGTGTGGTTGTCTGGAACTGGGGGATGAGAGGGGTGGAGCCAGTGAATGGATATTATGCAACAAGAGCAGACCAATTAAAATGTTTATGAGAATCATGGCACTTTAGTGACCTGGGATGCAAAGGGTTGGGCAAAGTGGGTCAAATGTGGCTTGATCCAACTGCTGCTCAGGCAGTAGCAGTCTTTCCCAAAAGGGCCAACATGGTGTATATTAATAAATGTGTCTGTTTGAAAAACCTATTTATTCACCCAGTTACACTTAGTGAGTCCATATTCTATGCTAGGCACTGTGCTTTAAGTACTCTTGGATACAAAGATAGGTAAGACCCAGCCTCTATCCTCCACTAAAAGTTAAGGATTTATCAAATTTCTTAGCCCAATATAGCTGCCAAAGCATATTTATTAGTAGTATTATTATTTCACATTCACAATAGCTGACATTTACTGAGGACTTCTTTTGTGCCAGGCATTGCGCTAAAATTTTGGCAACCTGGAATAATGATGAGGCGTGTGAACTCTGGAAGTAGACTGCTTGGATTCAAATATCAGCACTACCATCAATTAGCTGAGTGGCTTTGGGCAAGTCACTTAACTTGTGCCCCAGATTTATCATGGGGAAAGTAATAGTACCTACTTCATAGGTTTATTGGAAGGATTGAAAGAATTCATATATGGAGAGTACTAACAATAAATAGTGCCCAGCTACAGTGGATGCAAATTAGATATCATTACCATCATTTTACAGATGAGGAAACTGAGGCTTGAAGTGACTAAGTGACTCTTGTCTGACTCAGAAATGCATTCTCCCCTATGCAGCACTGCCTCTGTTCAGAACTGCCTATTTGAATGTCAACATATTGGGGCACCTGGGTGGTTCAGTGGTTGAGCATCTGCCTTTGGTTCAGGTTGTGATCCAGGGGTCCTGGGATCAAGTTCTACATCAAATTCCCCACAGGCTCCCTGCTTCTCCCTCTGCCTATGTCTCTGCCTCTCTCTGTCTCTCATGAATAAATAAATATGATCTTTAAAAATAAATAAAATCTTTTTAAAACTTTTTAAAAATTAAAAAATAAATGTCAACATATTAACTTCAATTTCCTAGTAAAAAAATCACTAGAAGGAAAATTTGCATGCATCAAAAATGCACTTATAATTTTTGAACGGGCTTTTTCTTTGACATTCATTTAGTTGGCTGTTATTTTAGGAATTTCAGACAAATCTCTAGCCTACCTTTTCTGTACTCAGGGTTGGCCACCCACAGCTCTTAGTCATCAGGTTTTTCCTGTTCTAGCCATCCACTCCCTGTGACAGGGAACCTGGAGAGAGTTCCAACAGATACACCCCTTTCCCGCCACCGCCACCATTTGTTAGGGTTCTGAGGCTGGTTCTTTTACACTCTCCTTGCCCTTTTAAACTGCAGCTTTTTTTTCTGTATCCAAGGGCAGACTAATCTCCCAGTCCCTCAGTACTATTCCCTCCCCACTGCAGTTCACGGAGTTGGGGTGGGAGTTCCCTTAGTCACCATGTCTCCCTCTCTCTTACCACTCTTTATGTGGTCTCTAGCTTTCTTGTGCAGAAGCTGGTCAGTCAGCCCTCAGTTCTTCTTCAAGAGGAATTGCTCTATAAATAGTTACAGATTTGGCATGTCTGTGGAGGAGGTGAGTTCAAGGTCTTCCTCTGTCACCATCTTGGACCAGAACTCTTGAATTGTACACTTTACAAGGGTGAATTTTATGGTATGTGAATTATATCTCAATAAAGTTGGGGTTTTGCTTTTGTTTTTTTGGTTTTGTTTTCACTTTTATTATTTTTTATTTTTTATCTTCGTAAATTTATTTTTTATTGGTGTTCAATTTGCCAACATATAGAATAACACCCAGTGCTCATCCTGTCAAGTGCCCACCTCAGTGCCCGTCACTCAGTCACCCCCACCCCCTGCCCACTTCCCCTTCCACCACCCCTAGTTCGTTTCCCAGAGTTAGGAGCCAGGCATCCTGGGAAGGTGCCTGGTCTGTTCCTAACCACAGCTGCATGGGGTGGGGAAAGGGGTAGCAATGACTTGGAAGACATGAATGTTGACTGTGAGCAGGTCTATGGGGCATGATCCCCTCCTCTGTAGACACCTGGGCCCAGGAGCCATGGTGAGAAAGGTGGTAGGAAATGAGGAGGCTGTGTTGGTTAGGGCTGGGCCGTCCTTTCTTCACGTAAAACTATGTCATGTGTATATCTTCCGTGTATTGGATCCCCACTTATGCCTTGTCTTGCATGTAGGATCCTCCGCTTAAAACTTTTTTGAACACATCTAAGCTAGATGTCATCTAAGATTTCTTCTCCCTTAGTTGTATAGTGGCTTCTATAAAGTACCTCATTATCTTCCTTTCAAATACAACTCTTGTTCCCATTGTTTTTATTGACCCCTTAGCTCTCAAAGAAGGAACCTCAGCCAAGGTCCTGGTGTATTATTTTGCCTCAACCTTTAGCTCAAACACAAATCTACTATTATTCCCCATTGATTTATGAAACATCTCAGATTGTGTGGAATGTTCCCTTACCAGGCTGTTGGTTAATATATGGCTGGCACCTAGAAAAATGCCTGGCTGGGATCCCTGGGTGGCGCAGCGGTTTGGCGCCTGCCTTTGGCCCAGGGCGCGATCCTGGAGACCCGGGATCGAGTCCCACGTCGGGCTCCCGGTGCATGGAGCCTGCTTCTCCCTCTGCCTCTCTCTCTCTCTCTCTCTCTCTCTGTGACTATCATAAATAAATAAAAATTTAAAAAAAAAAAAAAAAAAAAAAAAAAAAAAAAAAAAAAGAAAAATGCCTGGCACATAGTTTAACATAATTGTTAGCTATTATATTTAGTCTGATACTGTTTTAATCTCAAACTGCTGGACTCCAGAGGTCTTGCTGGGTCTTGCTTATGAAGTGTTTCTACTCATCCCCTAAAACTCAGTTCCCCATCATCTCTATCACTTTTTTAAAATATAATTTCCTTCCTTTGTTCCATGGAATGTTTAGGGTTAAATTAATAATATTCTTCATTTCATAATACTTCTCATAACAGGTCTCCTTTAGGCCCCTCTTTAAAAAATTAATTTATTAATTAACTGGTTTTTCCTTTCTTATAACCCATTCCTAGTCTCCTCCCCTCATGACAGGGAAACATTTTGATGTAAATCAAAATTAATATGTAACAGTGTCTCCGAAAGTACTCTTACAAAAGAAAAAGTATTTTTTATAGTGCAATATTTCATCCAGTAGGTTTTTTGTTTTATGTATTTTTCATCATTAAAAGTTCCATTGGGTCTTCTATCTTCCATTTCTCTTCTTATCTTCATGTTTTCCTTTACTTCCTATAGAGCATTTTTATAATATTTAAAACAGCTGTTTTAAGGTCTTTGTCAGCTAATTCTATCATCTCTGACATTTCTAGATCTAGTTCTATTGATTGACATTTTTCCTGGTCATGAGTTATATTTTTCTGCTTCTTTACATGCCTGGTAATTTTTTAAGTAAACATTATATTTTAAATATTATTTATTTTTTTGTTTTTAGAGAGGGAACGTGAGCAGGAAGAGGGACACAGGGAGAAAGAAAGAGAATCCACACTGGGTGTGGAGCCCAACATGAGGCTCAATCTCACAACTCTGAGATCATGACCTACACTCAAATCAAGAGTCAGACCTTACCTGACTGACCCACCCAGGCGCTTCTGTAGAAGACATTATTTTTGGAGCAGTTTTAGGATGCACTGTCATTGCAGACAATCAAGAACAGTTCTAATATGACCGTGTAAAGGTAGATCTGAAAAATCAAGACAATATAACTATCTTGGTTTAAGGAACAATTAAAGGCTTGGGAGGAGAAGATACTTTTACCATTTGGAAGCTTAATGGGTCCAGGGAGAAATTAAAAGATGCTAAATATTATCACTTTTAAATGCATCACTTCAACTTTATTAGCTGAAGCTTTGATGTGTTCTTAAGTATAAACCATGGAAATGTGACAGCAAAGCTGACCAAACATATTTTAACAAATTGAACTCTAACTTTCCACCAATTTCTCTTTTATAATGGGAGCCACACTTCCACATGGGGAGGAGGGAAAAGAGCTGGTGAGAAGACTTCATAGCCAGTCCTGAAACAGACTCCATGTTTTAATACACTATCAGGATAATGTCCATCACCAGTTGAAAATGAAGCTGCACTCCTTGATGACAGGAATGTCTTTCATTTTTGTGTATGAATCTAACATATGCATCTAACAATGGCCTGGTTAATCACAGAGGTTTGACACATATCACTGAATGAGTGCTGAATGGCTGCATAAGGAAATGTAATAATTCACGCAGGCAGTGTGATGTGGTGTGATATACCTTGGGAACTCTGCAGCCCTTTCCCGATTCTGATATCTTCTCCACCTTTTTCTAAGCATCACTGTGGGAGTATGAGTGCATGTGTGTGCACACACACAAACACACACACACCTCCCTCTTATGAGGGACTCAGCTCCTACAAAATTATCAGTGTAAGAGTCACTTGAGTCTCATGTCAAACTGTGAGTCATTAGGACTGAGAGTCTGCAGAAACCTTATCCACAGGTTAAAGACAACTCATGTCAACATAAATTTAATGAACATCTACTCTGCGCCCAGAACTGTGCTGGAAACAAAGCAATGCAAGAAAAGTGTCCTCTATGGGTCCTACTCTAGGGGGATTTTTAATCTGGCTGACAAGATAAGACAAATAAAGGATATCACAGAGAGCTCCATCCAGTGATGAAATATGTAGCACAGGTGACCAAGATTAAGTGAGAGCATGATAAGGGAGGCTAATGTGGCATGAAGTAGTCAGTAAAAACTTCACCAAGAAAGGTACATTGAGAATGAGGTGTCTCCAGGATGCCTAGTGAAGTTGCAGTGGTACAGCTTGTCACTAGAAGCATGGCGATGCTTTAATCAGAAAAATGTGGGCTTAAGTCCTGCCTTGGCTTCTTCTTTCTGCCTTGTGACCTCAATCTTTCTAAGCTTCGGGTTACTTCTCTTACTCCTCTTTAATGTGGGGATAACCACAGGGTTGTGGAGATGATTAAATGAGATAATGCCTATGCAGTGCTTGGCACTGTGCCCAGCACTACTATGATGATGATGATGTTGGCTGGCAAGGAAGATAAGCTTGACGGGGATGTGTTTGGAAGCAAGAAGGTTTCCATGCAGGCTCAAGATTCAAATTCAGGAGTTGTGGGCACACAAGTGAGAGATGAGTCCATAAAACAAGATGAGCTCTTTGTGGGAGGACAGTGTGAGCAGGAGAAGGAGCAAGACCACAGGAAAAATGTATGCATACAACTTCATGCAGATCTGAGCACTGTTAGCCACCCCTCACCCTAGTAAGATGTGGAAGCTAAAGCCGAAGCCTCATTCCCCATGTAAGCAACCATTCTAGTCCCACCGTGGCTTCACTGGGACAGGCTATTGTCCCCCATCCCAGGCCTCTCACAAGCCACGATGAGGACTGAGTGAGAACAGATCAGTGCAAATCCATTACCACTCAAAGTTTACACTCTATGGACAGTCAAACTTGATACCCAAAGCATAGCACACAGGCATTATGGTAGCGCTGTATGTCAAGTCAGAAATCACCAAAATGGACAAAAGATTCATGAGACATTCATTCACCCCTCCAGCAACGATGCACCAAATTTCTGCAAAATAAGTCTGGCTCTCTGTTGTTAATGGCTGTATAATGATAAAGATGAATATCACACAATCACTGCCCTCAAGAGAGCAGGCTCGTAAACAAATCTCACAAACATGTGCTATGTCTAATAGAGAACTCCAGAGTACTGTGAGCATAATGGCCTGTGTTCAGGTGGGAAAGGTCCAACCAGCCTTGTTGAGCAGGAGCTGACACCACCTTCAAGTGGCTGTTCAGAATTCACGAGTCAGGGTGAAGAACGGATGTTTGCTTCCTCCTCCCCCTACCCACCACTCCTTGGCACCTTCTCTTATTACCATAATGTTACCCACCCTCCTGACTGTAATCTTAGCATAAATGTGTTCAATACAATGCTCCCGAGCCACCTGAATGCTCTTTCCTTACTCCTATCTCATGTTCCTTTAGTGGCAGTTTTTCCAACCTTCACCCTCTCCTCTGAGGCTGTCCTGTGTTACCTCCACCTACAATTCACCTGTCAGCTCTGCTCACTCCCTGACCTCATTCCTTGGCCTGCACAGACCTGCCACTCCAGGAGAACTTCAGGTTTCCCTTTGGGCTTCTCTCCTTTCTGTTCTGAGTTATATCCAGAGATGTGTCCCCACCCTGACCTGGAGAGGCTCGGTGCCAATATTTGATCACATAGGAAAATACTTGATATGTTTAATAAGGTGAAAATACTAGAGCACTGAACCGTATGCATAATATTGGGAAGTGGGCTCAGATTTGAGTACAAGCTTAGCAGTGAAATCAGTATTTGAGTGATAGGTCTGCAACTTCCTAGCTGTGCAACTTTGGCCAAAATTGCCAACTTTTCTTAGCCTCTGATTCTTAATCTTTAAAATGAGGATAATAATAGCAGCTTCTGTGTAGAGTTGTCCTGAGGCCAACTTAGCAGCATGCCTGGCAGGTATTATTATTATTATTATTATTATTATTATTATTATATTGTTATTATTGAGTGGGGTGGCCTGCCAATCAATGCTGGATTTGAGGGGAGAGAGTCTCCAGAGCATTGGTGGAAGGATGGGCTGGGGTATATTGCTGTACTTAAAGAGTACAGAATGGGGAAAATATGGCAGGGGACAAAGCAAAGAAGTTGGCTGGCAAAGAGAAGAGATGCCTTCTCAGGAATAAAAACAGTATTGTACTTTCTTTCTAGAATTTCTCTGTCAAGTACAAAATCTTACTTTTCTAAGCTTTTGCTACAGTTTCCTTTCTTTTCTGCCTTCCTTTGTGATGCTTTCCTTGATAAGCTTCCAAGACAATCTACCTATGAAAAGGGGGGAATCCAAGCCACAGACCTCTTTGTCTAAGTATCTGATGGTTTGAGCCAAAATTCTAGCTATTTCGCTTGAAGATGGAGATTCGTGGCCAGGGGACAAGTGAGACCAAGTGAGGCTACTGAGTCTTGCCAAAAGAGGTGTGCCTGTCCCATTCCGCTTGCAGGCAGGGAAACTCACAACTTTTTTGGCCCTGGCATTGCTTATCTGACCAACCAGAAGCCTAACCTTTGCACAGAGTCTCTCCCATGAGCCCCAGAGAGGAACTCAGAAAGGCAGGGAGAGAGGTTGGCAATATCATCAACCCATTGCCCCAGACAGCTCCTGACTGGTCCCGCAAGTACCAAATGAATGGTTTCTTGCACCCAGGGAATCCATAGCATTCTTAAATCCACAGCCCACAGGAGATTTATTTGCTCTTTCTGCAGTGATGAGGTGCCTGGGGATCCCCACCCGTGTGATCACCAATTTTGACTCTGGCCACGACACAGACGGAAACCTGATCATAGATGAGTATTATGACAGCACAGGCAGGATCTTGGAGAATAAGAAGAAGGACACTGTCTGGTGAGAGACCATCTTTCCATCTCTTTCCAAGGCAAACCCCTCCAGCAGAGAGTGGGGCAGGCCCACAAGCCTTCTGCCCTCTCACACCCCCCTCACTTACACCAGTCCCAGGGCTCTGTGTCCCCAACTCGAAGGCTGAGACACAGTGGAACACAAAACCTATTCTGAGTTTAGAATCCTCATATCACAAGAGCTTTCTACTCTGGGTGCAGTTTCTATTTGCGTCATTCATTTGTCATCTTCTTCATTTAATATCAGCCTTTAGCTCTGACCGCAGGAAAGCCTGAAGCCTCACCTCCAGACACACCACGAGTGCCTCTGTCAGCAGCAGCACACACAAGAAAGGGCCAGAGGACCTTTTGGGGAGAGAGAGTGAGAGATTTTTAACTTCAGGGAAGTTTTAACTTTTAACTTTTAACTTTAACTTTAGGGAAGCCTTCACTCTGTATTCACAGAAAAAAGTTCTTTTCTGAGCAAGTTGGGCCTCACAGGAGGAAGAGCTGCCACCCCCTTACCCATAGAGGTTTGAAGGCCCAGGGTACACTAAATCTGTCTTTCTATTTGCCCACCGTCCCCTGCCTTGCTCTGGAAAGAACACAAACACTACAGACTCTCCCTTAGCATCATTTGACCCTGATTCCTCTGGCTTCTCCTTTAGGAATTTTCACGTGTGGAATGAGTGCTGGATGGCTCGAAAGGACCTCCCTCCTGGATATGGAGGCTGGCAGGTGCTGGATGCCACACCTCAGGAGACAAGCAATGGTGAGGCTATCCAGAAAAAAGGTGGAACCCATTCCCACAGAAACTGCCCTTGCCCCTGCCTGACCCTGCAGCAACAGCCTGGCCCATTGTAACTCTTCTGTTCTCAGGCCTCTACTGCTGTGGCCCTGCCTCTGTCAGAGCCATCAAAGAAGGAGAGGTGGATCTGAACTATGACACAGCCTTTGCCTTTTCCATGGTGAATGCAGACTGCATGTCCTGGCTTGTCTATGGAGGGAAGGAGCAGAAAATTCACCGGGAAACGAATACTGTTGGCAATTTTATCAGCACCAAGAGCATTCAAAGCAATGAGCGAGATGACATCACGGAGAACTACAAATACATAGAAGGTATGACTGAGCCAGCCCCTGCCAGAGTCCAAGTCTATGAACACCTTCCCCAGGGAACCTCCCGCCAGCTGGGACAGCCCTCTGGGGAACTAGAAGGAATCTGAGGGACAGATCCCAGGTCTTATGCCTCCTCATTTTTAAGGTCCCAGTTGAGATGCTCTCATTGCCTCACTTCCTTGTGCCCACCGCCACCCCACATCCCACAGGCCAGTGAGCATCCTTCAGAAGATGTTCCCAATGACCATAAGGCCACTGACGGGCATCCTACCATATGAATCCTTCACTGCTGCCTTCCTGAAAAGTTAGCCTCCTTCTCAAGATGGGAGGGGATTTAGTAAACCCTATTCTATTAATTTAATGAATTTCATTTAACATATTTTCTAATTAACTTTGTTTTATTGAGTTTTTGGAGGACAATACAGACCACCAACCAGTACTCAGGCCAATATAAGGCCGAATGTTTAGTCCGACACCTGCCCCTGCTGAGAGGTGGGCGACCTGGAAGAGTCCCCTTACTCAAGTTAGCAGGGGCAAATAGGCAACTACAGTAGTCAGGCGTGAACACATTCCCAGAATTTGAGGAAGGTCAACCACTGGATTCAATCACCATGGAGCCAAGTGAAAAATATACAGTCTATGAGGACCAGAAGCTGGGCAAGGAGTAGGAGCTGAGCAGGAGTGAATCAGAAAAGGAGGGGAGTGGCAGGAGGCTGAGCAGTTACTGGGAGTGCTGAAGAGTAGCATCTGTGGTGTGTCTGTATGGGCCTTGGGGACCCACAGAGAAGCTCCAGAATATAAGCCTATGAAGGGGTTTACCAGTGCACCTGAGTGGCTCAGTTGGTTAAGCACCTGCCTTGGGCTTGGGTCATGAACCCCAGGACTTGGGAACAGGCCCTGCATCAAGCTCCTTGCTCAGCAGGGAGTCTGCTTCTCCCTCTTCCTCTGCCTGCCACTCCCCCTACTTGTACTCGCTCTCTCTCTCTCTGCCAAATAAATAAATAAAATCTTTTAAAAAATAAAAAAAAAAGGAAGGGTTTTTACACAGTGAGAGGCAAGCACTGAACACAGCCCAGCCTGCTGTTAGTCATCCCCTTCATCTCCATCCACTCTGGGGTTACCTTGGTTGGGGTGCCCAGGACAGATCCTGAGGCAAGGATATCAGGATGGGTGGTTTATCTGTGAGGCCATCCAGGAACTACTGGAAGGAGAGTGAGCAAGTGAGACAGGGGAGGGAAGAAAGCCAATGCAGGGTGCCTTGTCCAGCCAGTTAGGAGCACAGGCAGCTGGAGCTCAGCTCCTGCAGGGGAGCTTTATGAATGTTGCCAGGGAAAACACTTTTATTTGCTAAATATGGCAACCCTATCAGGGATTCAGTGTCAAGTGTAGAACACCACCACAGATCTATCCCACCCAAGAGGCAAGGGGGCTAGGCTATTTATCCCCCAACTCCTGTCAAGCAGGGACTGAGGCCCTGACTCCTTGGGGTGTCAAGTCCCTAGTACTTCAGGCCTGTTCCATGCATAGTCTATGGCAGCTCTGGTAACAAAGAAAGCCCTAGACAAAGAGTAGAAGGTGCTAGAATTTGAATGTAGGGCATGTGGGCACTGAACTGGTGAGTGCCAAGGGGATGTGAGTAGGCATTGCAGCATTTGCTAGAGATCCATGGGATTCCACTGTAATCTTGGGGGTTTGGAGTTATATGCCTGTGGGCTTGAGAGTGGTATTCAGTCGGGCAGTATCTGATCTTTTCCTACTCAGCCTGACAGGATCTGAGGATAGAACAGACCACATGTGAGCTAAATCTGATCCACATCTCCCTGGGCCAACTCTTGCTGAAGCACGTGTGTGGATCCTCTTCTGCCTGGAACCAGGCTTAGAATGACCCCCAGAGCAAGGAGATAAAAAGTGGCGTCTGTCTGGGGAAGATGTGGGGATGCTCTGAAGGGGTGGGACAGACTCTGAGGGCAGTGAGTGCCAAGTGAACACAGCTGCTAGGATTATTAGGGAAGCGTGGGTGAGTAGTCCTGCGTATCCTGGCCACAGTATCATTCCAGGACTGAAGCCAAGCCTCTCTGGAAACTCCGATTGCCTGAATTTTACTTTACTTTAATTTACTTTAATTCAATTTTATTTTCTCTCCTTTCTTTTCCTTTCCTTCTTTCCTTCCTTCCTCTTTTTTTCTTTGTCTTTCTTTTCTCTCTCTCTTTCTTTCTTTTCTTCCTATGGCTTCTCTCACCTTCATGCCCAGGAATTTGTCTACACCTGGCCAATTGTTTGGTTCTAGAACAGGAAATTACACTGTGCTGCTGTCTTTAAGAGGCTTACTCTTCTCCATTTGTGGGCCTTTGTCTTTCCCCTGGGGGAGGCAGGATAGAGTCTAAGGGTTGGAAGCGTGGATTTTTGTGTTGGGCACATTTCATTTCCACCTGGATTCTGCCCCTTGCAAGTTGTGGGACTTGGACAAATGACAGGGCCTCTCTGAGCCCCATTTTACTCATCTGGATGAATTCAATTTTGTTGGTGAGGACATGGTGAATAAGGAACCCTTGTGCACTGTTGATGGGAATGCTAGCTGGTACAGCTTCTGTGGAAAACAGTATGGTGGTTTCTCAAAAAATTAAAAATAGAACTACCATATAACCCAACAATTGCACACTTGAGTATTTGAAGAAAACTAAAACACTAACTTAAAAAGATACATGCGCCCCTATGTTTGTTGCAGCATTTTTTATAATAGCCAAGCTATGGAAACAACCCAAGTGTCAACTGATGGATAAATGGATAAACAAAATGTGGTATATAATTGAATATTATTCAATCACAGAAGACAATGGAATCTTGCCATTTGCAACAATATGGAAGGAACTTGAGGGCATTATGCTAAGTGAAATAAGTTAGACTATGACAAATACTGTACGATTTCCTCTTTTATATGTGGAATCTAAAAAAAGAAAAGAAAACAAGTTCATAGATACAGAATATAGATTGCTGGTTACAAGAGGCAGGGGGGTGGGATGGGAGAAATGGGTAAAGAGAGTCAAAAGGTAAGAAAACAAATAAATGAATAAAATAGTGCTAGTGATTTAATAAAAATAGTTCTAGGACTTTCATGGTACCAAAGAGAAGGTCCAGAGGGTCCTCCCTGTCTCTACTGGGGATACCATTGTCACATGGGCACTGCTAAAAAATATTCATACTCAATAAATAGTAACAATACATCCCTCTCATGGTTGATGTGAGGATGAAAGGTATGAAATACTTTGCAAAGCTGACACTTAAAAAGCACCTGATGAGGGGCCTGCTGGCTCAGTCGGTTAAGCATCTGCGTTCTGCTCAAGCTCAGGTCCGTGATCGCAGGGTATTGGGATAGAGCCCTGCATCCCATCATACTGCATCCATTGAATGATCTCCCTGTTGAGGGGGGAGCTTGCTGCTCCCCCTGGCCCTCCCTGCCCTCATGCACGCCCACACATACCCACATTTGTGCTTACCCTCTCTCTTTCTCAAATAAATAAATAAAATCCTTAAAAAAGAAAGAACGGAAGAGAGAGAGAAAAAAGAAAAGAAAGTACCTGATGAAGAGTAGGGAGTGTCTGTTATTAGAAATGGGGGTTTTAACAGTCCTGCAGTGTTCAGCCAAGGCTTACCTCCCAGGGTCAGCCTGGCCTACACCTGGTGCTATCACTGCCCTTCCAGGTTCCCCCCAGGAGAGGCAGGTGTTCCTGAAGGCTCTTCAGAAGCTGAGGGCTGGAAGGTCTGAAGACCCCCATCATGCATCCACATCCATGCCACTGAGCGAGGACAGCCTTCGGAGGCTACATATGCCTTCCCTTCAGCCCAGTGATGTTGTCCAGGTCTCCTTGAAATTCCAGCTGCTTGCCCCACCCCACATGGGCCAGGACATAAGCTTTGTCCTGCTGGCCCTTAACATGTCATTCCAGTTCAAGGACCTCAAAGTGAACCTGAGTGCCCAGTCCCTGCTGCATGATGGTAGCCCGCTACTCGCTTTCTGGCAGGACACAGCCTTCATCACACTCTCTCCTGAAGAAGGTATGCGCTCTGGGTATAGGCATGAGGACAGCCTGTGTACACAGAGTGGGTTATGGAAATGCCAGTAGGAACAACCCAGATAAAAATGTTCTGGGGACAGGTCCCTGTGATACCAGTCTTCCTAAATGTCCCCTTTGGCACAGATTCCTTCTTCCCTCCTTTCTCTTCTTCCTCCTCCATTCCCTTTACTACTCCAAGGAAGGGAGCCTGATTTAGTAGGGAAAGCCTGATCTTTGGAGGCATCCAGAACTTGGTTAGAACCTCGATCCATCCATTTACCAGGAGAATGACCTTGCGGAAACCATTTTGCCTCTCTACCTGAAAACCTAATATCTGCTTCACTGGGGCTCAGTACATGTTAGTTCCTTCTCCAAAGAAGGATCCCTCCAGATCTAACCCAGGCCTAGCTGATTTTCCCAGCTACTTTCACCTCATCTTTTTGTTTTCTCCCTAGCAAAGACCCATTCCTGTAGAATTCCCTATTCCCAGTATAGCCAGTACCTGTCAACAGACAAGCTGATTCGCATCAGTGCCCTGGGCGAAGAGAAGAGCAGTCCAGAAAAGATCCTGGTGGACAAGATCATCACCTTAGCCTATCCAGGCATCATAATTAATGTAAGTTGTCTGGGGGGCTCCTAGGGATCTGGCTGGGGTTGGGGGGAGTGCAGCCCTCCAAGACTCTGTTCAGAAAAGCAGTCTCCCTTTTCCACTGCCTCTTCTAGTGTTCCCAAGTACCTTCCTATTGGGAACGTAAGGTTCATCTGAAAACACTGGACAAGATGTCCATACTCTTGCACCACTAAAGTCTTATGGGTAGGGGCACCTGGGTGGCTCAGTGGTTGAGCATCTGCCTTCAGCTCAGGTTGTGATCCCGGGTTCCTGAGATTGAGTCCTGCATCACGCTCCCAGCAGGGAGTCTGCTTCTCTCTCTGCCTATGTCTCTGTCTCTGTCTCTGTCTCTCTCTCTCTCTCCCTCTCTCTCATGAATAAAAAAATAAAGACCTTATGGGTAGACCTTGAGCAGGTGCTATGGAGAGGACAGGAAGAGATCTCTTTCTTGTGCCACCTCCCACTGTTGGTCTTCCCCAGGGTCAACATGAGGAACTATGAGCTCCAGTGGAAGGAACCTCTATGGGGAGAAGAGCACTGCCTGAGATCAGCTCAGATTTGATTTGCCACCTCTTAGCCATGCATTCCTGGACAAGTCCCTGGGCCTCTGCTTCGGGAACTGTCAAATGAGAGGATTAGACTAGCTGGCCTCTGAGGACACCATCTGCTGTGACATTCTGTGGTCCTCTGAGTGGGAAGACTTCATGGGTCTCTTCAGTATTGTTTCCCCAAGGCCAAGCAGCCTCCTGGACCCTGTCAAATGAGCCTGTGGGACCCCTGGTGGGGTGCATCCAGCAAGCCCAGCCACTGGAGTCTTCTTTTAGGGAGGGTATCCAAAAGTACCTCCAGGTTTCCTGAAGCTACTTCCATCTCTCTATGGCCTTGAATATTCCATTGCTCTACACTCACCTACTGGTGTGAAAAGAAGTGAGCCCATTATGTTAAGAGGGAGAAAAGGAATGTAGTAGACTTGCAATAAGAAAGTGCCAAAGAAGATTCTATCCACTCAAATTATGCATGAGAATCCTTTGGGATTATTTTACATTCAGATGAAAGCCTTGGAGCAGAGATAACATTACTAGAGTATCCAATTTATCAGATTTTTCCATATTCTGGGTTGAGGGATATAAAATATTTTATACAAACACCTATGAATGTAGCAATGAATCAAAGTTTTACATAACAATATCTTTCATGATGTACGCTGATATTTTCATCTGTTTTGTTTTTAAAAAACATTAATGACAACGTATCAAGTTGGTCTTAACCCATACCTAGAAAAACATGTGCCATAGAAATCCAGCTCTTCAGGAAATAGATCTGAAGAGAAATGCTGTCTGTAAATGTTTGATGAATTGGAGAATGAGATTAATCTTCTGCTTCCTTCTTCTCCTCTGGATCGCTCTGTTTAGGTTTTAGGAGCTGCCATTGTGAACCAGCCACTCTCCATCCAGGTGCTATTTTCAAACCCCCTCTCAGAGTACGTTGAAGACTGTGTACTAACTGTGGAAGGAAGTGGGCTCTTCAAGAAACAGCAGAGAGTCCTGTGAGTGCTGGTAGTACTCAGCCTTCGCTCCCATCTTATCCTGGGGTTTTCACTAGCCTTCTTTCTGGTGATGGGCACCCAGGCCAATCTCTGAGAACACCAGGGAAGGAAAGCCCTGGTTGCTGAGTGGAAAAGAGCTTTGGGGTTCTCATAATACCCATGGTCTTCTAAAATTCTCTCTTCTCTGCTACAGCATTGGAATCCTCAAACCTCAACACAGGGCCAGCATCACTCTGGAGACTGTCCCCTTCAAGAGTGGCCAAAGGCAGATCCAAGCAAATCTGAGGAGCAACAAGTTTAAGGACATCAAGGGTTACAGGAATGTCTATGTAGACTTGAGGTTATAAATTCTGGAACAATGAGCTGGATGCATGGATTTTAAGCTTCAAGAGAAGGAGCACATTCAAATGTAAGCTGTGACACTCCCCACCATGACAGAGGCTTTGCAGGGCTCCAAAGTAAGCAGCACAGGAGATGTCAGCGATGGATAATCCCCTGGGCCATTTGCACAGCTCCCCACGACTCTGATCAGAGCCCAGAAACTCTGTGGTGTCCAATCCAGAAGTGTGAGATAGCACAGAGGTCTGAGGACTCTGGTTGGGCTTGGCCATGACTTACTGCTCCCCCCTTAAACTGGCTGAGTAGCTCGCTGTCATTTTGTCACTGCAGTGGCTAGTGCCCTAGTCCCAATAAACTTCAATCCTTGTTCTCACCTCCTTCACACTCATGTAGTCATCACTTTCCCTGCAGCAATGCCCACATATTCCCTGGATGCTAAGAGTGTTCTATTGTTTCAATGCCTGAGTCCATTCAAGGCTGAATTACTGAGTGCCTAGTATGTGCCAGGCACTGTTCTGAATGTAGGGGAGAAAACAGTAAACAAAGCAAAGGCTCTGCCCCCATGGAGCTTACATTCTATGTAAGGAGGTAGGATACAGATAATAGACACGTCAACAGTTATTAAGATATTTACAGATGATGTGTCAGTCATGATCTGGTCAGGAAAACCAAAACCCTTGTAAACGTTTCTACATACTACCCACTCTCTTCATATCATGGGAAAAAAAACCTACAAGATCTCCCACTTGGCCTTCCTTTGAATCTCTTTCCATATCATATCCAAGATGTTCCTCTTAACAGTTCCAGCCTCTTGGCTTGAAGTCTGCCAGTGCATTGTGGTGCTGGATGGACCTGGAATGACCATGGTTCAGAGATAAAGCCAGTTGAATAATGCAGTGAAATAGATTTTTGGTAGGAAATGAAGTACCTTTCTATTGGTTGTAGCTTGTGTGCATGCTCTTTCTGTACACAAAGCAACTCCAATCATTGTCTCCTCTCAGAGGGACCTGATTTGTCATGGCACTGTGCCAAGTTCGAGATGGAGAAAGGCATGATGCACCTGCCCTCCAGGAACTAGCTACATGACTGAGACAGCCATGTTAGGCATATATTAAATGCACACACATTAAATAAATACTTCTATTATATATAAACAAAAGGGTAAGTGTAATTGATCAGAGGGAAAGAAAAGGGTATGGTGAGAATTACATAGCAGGTTGAGGTCCTATTAAGGAATAGGCTGAGAACTAGGAGAACCCTGACAGCAGGGGTCAGGAAGTAGCATATAATTATTTCATTCTGTAACTGTTGCCTAACAATCATGAAACATGTTTTCAGGAAAACGTTGTGGATGAGAACATCTTGCAGAGACAGTGACCTCTAAAGTACTTAGAACATTTCAACTACCACACCCTCAGACGCTTTCTTGAATCTTGACTTTAACACTACATTCATTAATTCTTTCACTTGGCAAATATTCACAGAGTTTCTACTAGGGGCTAGGCCTGAGCTAGGCACTGAGGACACAAAAAGGACCAGTGCCTGTCCTCAACGACCTCAAGTCTAAGCATGTGGAGAATGAAAAATGAACAGGAGGTTATAACAGAGTGGTGAGAACTACTGTTGGAGTGAGTGTAGGGTGTTATGAGAGCACGAAGAGGGGCAGCTTGTCTAATCTTGGGATTGTGAGTCAAGGAAAGCTTCCTGGAGGGAGTGGCATTTAAGCTAAAACCTGAAAGACCGGGAGCTAGCCGAAGAGACTCAGGGTCCAAGGGGTTGGGGTCGAGCAAAGCAGTCAGGAACTGCAAGTCAGTCAGATAGCTAGAGATCAGAGCTGGAAGAGCTAAGTAGCAGGAAAAAGTAAGGCTAGAGCCAAGGGATGAAGAGCTTCAGTCAGGGAGTCTATAAAGAGTTTGGACAGTGATCACCAGTAGGCATCTGTTTCCTCTAAGTCTTGGATCATAGTCATCGCCTGCAATGTAAGTGTTTAAAGTAGTTTCTATTTTGCAGAGCTGAGCAAACTTCATGTGATTGGAGATTCACTTAAAGGACAAATAGTTCTCCACCCTTGTCTGTCATAGGAGCTTGCAATTCCCATTGGAGTCATTCCTCTGAGCTAAAGCCTTCCCTGAATGTCAAGGTTGTCTTTCAACTATTTATTTAACATTTACTGAGTACCTATGTACTGAATTTTCTAGGCCCAAGTTACAGAGCAATAAACAAAGATAACAAGGCAAAGGATTTGAATAGACATTTCTCCAAAGATGATATACAAATGGCCAAAAAGCATACAAAAAGATGCTTAATATCATTAATCATGAGAAAAATGCAAATCAAAATTACATTGAGATATTAAAAGTAAATGCCACACAATCCAGTGATTCCACTCCTGGAATTAAACTAAACTAAAATGTTAGTTCAAAATGATATATCCACTGCTATGTTTATTGTAGCATTAGAGTCAATAGCCAAGATATGGAAGCAATGTAAGTGTCCATCCACACACGAATGTATAAAAAGATATATATCACACACACACACACACATACACACACACACACGCAGAGAGGAATATTATTTAGCCACAAAAAAGAATGATATCTTAACTCCTTGTGACAACATGGATGGACCTAGAGAGGATTATGCCAAATGAAGTAAGTCAGAGAGAAAGACAAATACCATATGGAATCAAAGAACAAACAGACAAAGCAAACAGAACCATAAATAGAGAGAACAACCTGATGGTTGCCAGAGGGGAGGAGAGTGGAGAAATGAGAAAAATGGGTGAAAGGGAGTGGGAGATACAGGTTTCTGGTTATGGAATGAATAAGTCACAGGAATAAAAGGTACACCATAGGGAATATAGCCAACAGTATTGTAATAGCATCATGTGGTGACAGATGGTAGCTACACTTGTGGTGAGCATAGCATAATATAAAGACCTGTCCAATCTCTATACTGTACTCCTGAAACTAATGCAACATTGTATGTCGACAATACTTCAAAAAAAGCCCTACACCGAGATATTGCCTTATACCTATTAGGATGGCTATTAAAACAAAAACAGAAAATAACAAATACTGGGGGGAATGTGGAGAAATTAGAATTCTTGTGTATTGTTGGTAGGATGGTAAAATGGTGCAACCAGTGTGGAAAACAGTATGGCAGTTCCTCAAAAAGTTTAGGATAGTACAACCATATGATTCAGCAATCCCACTTCTGGGTATATTATCCAAAAGAATGGAAAGTGGGGGGTCGCCTGGGTGGCTCAGCAGTTGAGTGTCTGCCTTTGGCTCAGGGGGTGGTCCTGAGCCTGAGATGAAGGGGCAAGGAAGAGTTGTAGTTTAATTGGTACAGAGTTTCAGTTCTGCAAGAGGGAAAGAGTCAGAGTCTTGAGATCTCTTTCACAACAATGTAAACATACTGAACACTACTAACCCGTATACTTAAAAATGGTTAAGGGATCCCTGGGTGGCGCAGCGGTTTAGCGCCTGCCTTTGGCCCAGGGCCTGATCCTGGAGACCCGGGATCGAATCCCACGTCGGGCTCCCGGTGCATGGAGCCTGCTTCTCCCTCTGCCTGTGTCTCTGCCTCTCTCTCTCTCTCTCTCTCTCTCTGACTATCATAAATTTAAAAAAAAATGGTTAAAATGATTCAGGCGCCTCGGTGGCTTGGTCGGTTAAGTGTCCAACTCTTGATTTCAGCTCAGGTCATGATTTCATGGTCATGTGACTTAGTCCTGCTTTGGGCTCCGCACTGAGCATGAAGCCTGTTTAAGATTCTCTCTTTCCCTCTGCTCATCCCCTTCATCCCTACACGTGCCCATGTGTCTGCTCTCTCTCAAAAAAAAAAAAAAAAATTTAAGATGATAAGTTTTATGGTATGTGTTTTCGACTACAAAAATGTTTTTCTATGCTGTTCTAACATTTACAACTTTGTTAGATACAAAGTAATGATAACAATAGCGTCCATAACAATGTCAGCAGGAATAAAAATATCCATTGATTGCCTAAAAATAAACAAGCAAAACCGGATTTCAGTCTTTGTAAGTGTTGGTCTATTTCCTATTACCTTTACTCCTGGGGAACAGTCCTTCAGGGGTCCCAACTGAAAATCCCGGGGTGTTTCTTGGGAACCTTCATTCCTGGTGACCGTGAAACTCAAATTTTTAGCCTCCAGTCTGTGAGATTGTCCGAAGATCTGCTCAGATTCTCAGGCTGTCAGCTACGTATTGTGAATCAGCAAGTGTCCTAAAGGGAAAAGTGGCATGCTGTCAGGATCACTTCTCTGTGCTTCTCTTCTCCCTGAGATCTCAATCCTTCAAATCCTTCCTGCTTTGGTGCCTTCAGGCAGAGATTTGAAATATTTTATTCAGCTTTTCTGGTTATGATAAACAGGGGGTGATAATATCAAGCTAGATATTCTATCTAGAAGCAGAAGTTCTTGAGAGATTTTAAAAGAAGATTGAATAGAGAGACCTTCCTAGTGATAGTTTCAAGTACAGGCTAATAATGAAGTCAAATGTATGGGACCTGAGGTGGATCTGAACTGGACCTGACCTAGATCTGAGTCCAGTCTGTACCAAAAACTGTGAGATCTTGAGAAAGCATCTGATCCTGGGAGGCTTAGAATTAAATTTCTAGTGTATGGACACCATGTTTATAGGTAGGTTATAATGTGCATTTTTAGGCTCATTTTTGCTGTTTTACCTCCATCACTATTCATTGTTCATCTTTTGCATCATTTTAATATATGCTCTTTTAAAAAAAAATTACACTCTGCCAATGTGCGGCTTGAACTCATGACCCTAAGATCAAGAGTCATATGCTCTATCGACTGAGCCAGCCAGGCACTCCAATATATACCCTTCTGAAACATCATGTTTTATTGTTAGTTGTCTTAAATTCTTTCTGGAAGGAGGCAGAATGTTAATTGGTTTACTCATTAGTTCATTAAAATAAACATGTTTACTCTCTAGACTTGTTTTCTCACCCATAAATCAGGAATAATGATCCCTCACTTAGTTCATACAATTGAAGTTCAGATCAGATGAGATGATGTATGTGAAAATGCTTTGTAAAGCAAGGTACCAGCATAATTAGTTTATTTAAACCTGGGAGTCATGCTGAATATCTTTTCTTCTTTGCCCCCGATATCCTAACCTTTAGCATGTCTTGTCAATTTAACTTCCTGCATTTCTGTCAAATATGACCACCTTTATCTTCACCATCACTCCCCTGACCAAGCCACCCACCATCATCTCTCGCTTGAATCATTATGGCACTCTCTTACTAGTCCTCTCTTTTTCACTTTGGCTTCCTTTAAATAATTTTCTCAATTTTAGCCAGTGTAGTATTTTAAAAATGCTTGTGTGATTGTTTCTCCCTTGTTTAAAGTCCCATTCAATAGCTTTCCAGAACTCTGAAGATAAAATTTAAAATCCTTAACTCAACTCTGCAAGATTTAGCCCTTACTTTACCTCTCCTCATCACAATCTGTGCTCCAGTCTCATGACCTTCCTTCAGTTGCTCCCTGAAGGTCTTTACACATGCTGTTCTTGATCCTCCCATCCCAGCCCACCCTTGCCCCATTGCCTACCTTTCTTTCTAGTGTCTCAGCTTAGCTATTCCTTTAGAAAACCTTCCCTGACTTCTACACCTAGGTCCAAGAACTCAGAGCTTGTTATCACAATAGCAAGCAGATAATTAATAGTGTAAGCACTTGATACTGTTTCCCCTGCCAGAATATAAGCTCCTCGATGGCAAGGACACATCTATCTAATGTATTACTCCATTACTAATGCCTATTACAATTCCTGATGCATAATAGTGCTCAATTAAGATTTGTGTCACAAATGAATTAATGAATCCTTCCTGCGTACACACTAGCTAGTTTTTCTGGCGGAGGCTGGGACATTGAAAGGTGTGGATGCAGTGGAAAGCAGGACAGAACTTTCTGGCCACTTGTCCCTCCAACTTCCTTGCATCTCTCCTTTTCCCAGTTAGTCAAAACACAGCAGTCTGTGTCTCATTATGGGCTCCTGCAAAAGTGCCCCAGCTGAAATACTGCCCATAAGTGAGTATTTGTGGAGCTCCCTGGGAATTACATCAGGAAAGAGAAGATTGTCTTTGCCAGTACCAAAAGTGAAACAAACCCCAAAAGGAATACCAGACCACAACTCCCCCATTGCCCTCCCATAGGTCAGAGGCTCACAGTGGAGAAAACAGTCTTCTGGTTAGCCTTTTCTTTTAATATCTATTCATTTAAGAGGGAGAGACAGAGACACAGAAAGAGACAGAGAGAGACAGAGAGAGAGCCGCACACAAGCTGCGGGGAGAGGCAGAGAGAGAGGGAGGAGCAGGCTCCCCACTGAGCAGGGAGACCTTATACGGGGCTCTATCCCAGGACCCTGAGATCATGACCTGAGCTAAAGGCAGTCACTTAACCAACTGAGCCACCCAGATGCCCCTTAGTCAGCCTTTCTTTCTCTTGCAAGTTTTTGTTATTTTTCAAATAATAACACTATATTGTCATGGTATAAAGATACTAAAGGATATACAGAAAAAAAGAGCCATATACCCAGTCACTGAATTTCCCTACACAGAAGCCATAACTTCCCAGAAATATTCTATGCAAACACAAACAAATTCATATATATTCTCCCTCCACACTCCTTATACAAAGGTAGCATACTGTTCACACTGTTCTGTACCTTACTTGTTCCATTTAATGATATAGTTTGGAGATTGTTCCATATCAGCTTATGTAAGGCTACTTCATTCTTTTTCACATTTGCATAGTTTTCTATTGAATGCATGTCCCATAATATATCTATTTAGTCCCTTATTTCTGGACATTTATGTAGTTTCTGATATTTTGCTATTGTAACTACCAGTACAATGGATATACTTGTATAAATTTCATTTTACATGTTTGGTTATTTGCATTAGAATATCGAGAAGTGAAATGGCTGATTCAAAAGTATAGACATTATTCAGAATATTGAGTAGATTTCTTTTCTTTATGACTTAGTTTTTAATGAAATAATATTGTGGTATAAAGATGTTCTCTTTTTATCAATATATAGGATGCTCCTTGCATAGAAACACTATTAGAATCATATCTCATTTCATGATTGGATTGTTTGTTTCTTTGGTGTTGAGTTTAATAAGTTCTTTATAGATCTTGGAAACTAGCCCTTTATCTGATAGGTCATTTGCAAATATCTTCTCCCATTCTGTAGGTTGTCTTTTAGTTTTGTTGACTGTATCCTTTGCTGTGCAAAAGCTTCTTATCTTGATGAAGTCCCAATAGTTCATTTTTGCTTTTGTTTCTTTTGCCTTCGTGGATGTATCTTGCAAGAAGTTACTGTGGCCGAGTTCAAAAAGGGTGTTGCCTGTGTTGTCCTCTAGGATTTTGATGGAATCTTGTCTCACATTTAGATCTTTCATCCATTTTGAGTTTATCTTTGTGTATGGTGAAAGAGAGTGGTCTAGTTTCATTGTTCTGCATGTGGATGTCCAATTTTCCCAGCACGATTTATTGGAGAGACTGTCTTTTTTCCAGCAGATAGTCTTTCCTCCTTTGTCAAATATTAGTTGACCATAAAGTTCAGGGTCAACTTCTGGGTTCTCTATTCTGTTCCATTGATCTATGTGTCTGTTTTTGTGCCAGTACCACACTGTCTTGATGACCACAGCTTTGTAGTACAACCTGAAATCTGGCATTGTGATGCCCCCAGCTATGGTTTTCTTTTTTAAATTTCCCCTGGCTATTCGGGGTCTTTTCTGATTCCACACAAATCTTAAAATAATTTGTTCTAACTCTCTGAAGAAAGTCCATGGTATTTTGATAGGGATTGCATTAAACGTGTAAATTGCCCTGGGTAAGATTGACATTTTCACACTATTAATTCTGCCAATCCATGAGCATGGAATATTTTTCCATCTCTTTGTGTCTTCCTCAACTCAACACCAAAGAAACAAACAATCCAATCATTAAATGGGCAAAAGACATGAAGAGAAATCTCACAGAGGAAGACATAGACATGGCCAACATGCACATGAGAAAATGCTCTGCATCACTTGCCATCAGGGAAATACAAACCACAATGAGATACCACCTCACACCAGTGAGAATGGGGAAAATTAACAAGGCAGGAAACCACAAATGTTGGACAGGATGCAGAGAAAAGGGAACCCTCTTACACTGTTGGTGGGAATGTGAACTGGTGCAGCCACTCTGGAAAACTGTGTGGAGGTTCCTCAAAGAGTTAAAAATAGATCTGCCCTATGACCCAGCAATTGCACTGTTGGGGATTTACCCCAAAGATTCAGATGCAATGAAACGCCGGGACACCCGCACCCCGATGTTTCTAGCAGCAATGTCCACAACAGCCAAACTGTGGAAGGAGCCTCGGTGTCCATCGAAAGATGAATGGATAAAGAAGCTGTGGTTTATGTATACAATGGAATATTCCTCAGCCATTAGAAACGACAAATACCCACCATTTGCTTCAACGTGGATGAAACTGGAGGGTATTATGCTGAGTGAAGTAAGTCAATCGGAGAAGGACAAACATATGTTCTCATTCATTTGGGGAATATAAATAATAGTGAAAGGGAATATAAGGGAAGGGAGAAGAAATGTGTGGGAAATACCAGAAAGGGAGACAGAACATAAAGACTCCTAACTCTGGGAAACGAACTAGGGGTGGTGGAAGGGGAGGAGGGAGGGGTGGTGGGGGTAAATGGGTGACGGGCACTGAGGGGGGCACTTGATGGGATGAGCACTGGGTGTTATTCTGTATGTTGGTAAATTGAACACCAATAAAAAATAAATTTATTAAAAAAAAGATTTTTAAAGCAATGTCTACAACCAACATGGAGCTCAAAACTACAACCCCAAGATCAATAGTTGCATGTTTGGCAGACTGAGCCAGGCTGGTGCCCCTGATAGGGTAGGCTTAAAGAACAATCATGGATTGAGAACATGAATTAATATGAATCACCTCTTTAAAGGAGAGTGACATGGAGTTGACCTGCTTTGGCTTTTAGGCCTGTTTCTAGTTCTCCCTGTTTCCTGTTTTCACAGTTTTCTCTTGTTCTATGATGGTAGTACAGTAACCCTCATAGTAAGACTTCAGTAAATATGTTTGATAGATTATAATGTATTGCATTTCCATGAATACAGGTTTCTCAAATAACCGTGTGAATTCCCCCCCTCCTTTGAATGCTGGTAGGGAAAACTCAGATTCTCCCACATAGGCATCATTTACTAAGTCATCAATCAAGATGCCTTGATTCAGATGGGGAATTTTCCGTGCTGTTTGATATCTACCAGGGCCCTTGGAATCAATGGATGAAACTTCTGAAAAACCCCTTTCTTGAAACAATTATCGTTGGCTGGATTTGGTATACTCCATTAGTCCTTCCTGAGAATGCTCATCCAATGTGACATCAGATGTATGTTATTGTTTGGTGAGGCATGGCAATTGCTGGGAGGAAACTGAAATGGATTGAACAATGTATATACAGGGGTAAAAGTGTGTGTGACTAAAACCATGCTCCTTGGTATTAAGTATGCCACTGACAGCCACTGTAAGGACAATAATGTTCTTCTGATTCTGCAGCCATATTGATCTCTATGTTTCTATCATTTACTAAAACGCAGAAGACATCATGATTATTCGGATAGTTGTGGATGCTTGGCATTGGATATAGGTGAAAGAACATCACAACAAACAGTACAAAAGATTGACAATGAGCACTTAAATTAAATGTTAACATAACTCTATAATTAGGTGTAAAATGCTATAATATATATGGGTTTTAACTGAATGGAAAATCATTTTGAAAGACTTCACGTATTAAATAAAATACTGGAGTACAAATTAAAAAAAAAGAATCATATCTCATTTAAGCACATCAGAATCACTTAGGGATCTTCCAAATAAACTGGGGTTAAAATATATTAAGTGTTGTTTTGCTATCCAGCATATATTCCCATTCCTCCTGGGAAGAATTACAGCTGTTCTTGAATCAATCAATCAACTCAACTCATTCTTTCATATAAAGCCATGTGTTTTGTTTAAATTCAACCTCATTCCTAACCAAAGCAATGGGATATGTTGACTGGCCTAAATCATGGCAACCTAATAGGTTTTAGACATATGATCCACTCAATATTCTGAATAATGATAAATATATGTATTTTTTTAAATTCCTAAATGAGTTCTACTTTTGTGCAGTTGAACATTTCCACAAATGGAAAGTCTAATCATGATATTCCAATGAAAATCTGAAGAACAAGATTTCAAAATGTTCATATATGTAAAATGAAGACAACAAATATTTAGAAGTTGTTAATTTTCCTGCTTCCTTTATATACCCTTGGTACTATCAACAGCCTGGAAATTATGTACCAATTCTTTATACTTTATCACTTTTGATGGGCTTTGTGTTATTATACAAAATAAATGGGTTCTTAAAATTAAAAAAAAAAGTATAGACATTTAAGATTTGGGTAAATATTACTTAATTTCCCTTAGAAAGCTATATCAATATAGGGGTGCCTGGGTGGCTCAGTTGGTTAAGCATCTGCCTTTGGCTCAGGTCATGATCCCAGGGTCCTGAGATGGATCCCCGTATCAGGCTCCCTGCTCAGTGGGGAGTCTGCTTCTCCCTTTCTCTGCCCTTCCTCTGGCTTGGGCTCTCTCTCTCTCTCCAATAATAAATAAAATGTGGAAGGAAAGAAAGGAAGAAAGAAAAGAAAGAAAGAAAGCTATGCCAATTTACATTCCTATTAGGACTATAAGAGAGTAACTCTTTTCCTACACTATCACTAACTCAGAAAGTAATCAAACTACTTTATCTTTGACAATCTGATAGGTGAAAGAAATGATATCCCAGGGTAATTTTATTTTGCATTTCTATTGAATGAGGCTGAACATATTTTCATGTATTTAAGAAACATTTGAATTTTCTTTTCTGTGAATTGTCCATCATATCCTTCACCCATTTTTTAAAAATTCATTTGTTGTTCTTTACGTATTGATTTGCAGATACCATCTACATTAAGGAAAGTAACACTTTGTGTTACAAGTTCCAAACATCACTCTCAATTTGTTGTATATCTTCTAACTTTATGGGTTTTTCCAAGTAAAAAAAAAAATTAAGGAATAAAATTTACCTATTTTTCCTTTATGGCTTCTCAGGTTTGTGTAATATTTCAAAAGGCCTTCCCCATGCTGACTTAAAAATAAGTCTCTTATCTTTCATTCTAGTACTTTTAGGATTTAAGTTTTTACATATAGTTTTGACCCATTTGGAATTTATTTTTGTGTATGGTGAAAGGTAGGAAACCAATTTTATTTTGCAAGCTAGTTTACTCCCCAAACCATTTATTAATGAATCCTTATCTTTCCTCCTGATTCAAAGTACCACATTTAGCCCATATTTAATGAGTACATTTTGGTCAATGTGCTTTTTCAAGTGCAGTGATGTTATACTATGTTTTAATATCTAGGAACCGTGGTTATACTACATAAGAAGTTAGAAAAGTAGCATGACAAGGCCTACTAGATAGTAAAATACATCTTAGATATTTTAATCTAAAACATCTTTACATCTTCTTAGATCTTTTTAGATATTTTATATATTTTAGGTATTTCCTTTTGAACCTTGGAACCAGCTTTTCTATTTTCAGAGAAGAAACTCGTTAGTATTTTTATTGGGAATGCATTAAACTTAAGAATAGCATTCTAAATTATCTTTTATAATCATTTTTTAGTTGACCCGGGGTTCCAGGTAAAAATCACATCATCTTCAAATAATAAAATATTTACCTCTTCATTTCTCATGAAGAATCTTTTTTTTGTGGGGGGGGAGTAAAAAGGCAGCAGCATCATTTCTTTCTTTAAACATAATAAGATTCTTCAAATGGGCAATGGTTCAAAGTTTTGAAAGTATAAAAGTGTAAATAGGAGAAAGTCATCTTCCTCTCCCATTTTCCAGCTTTCCTCCTCACAGGCACCCAATGTTCTTTGTAGTATTTTTTATCTCTTTCTATAGATATTCCATTTGCATGCAGGCCAGCACAACTAGCCCTGAGGATGCTCCCGGTAGCAGTCTTAGAAGCCCCAGCAAAAGCTGGGCTTTAGAAAACCAAAGAGAGTCAAAGAGGAGGTCCTTTCCTGTGTCTTGTCTCCTCAGTGACTAAACAAGTAGAAAAAGAAGACATAGGCCCTGACTCCCAAGGGAGTTCCCAACCTTCTCTGGAAGAGTGTCGAAGATCTGACAGGCTTAGAAGAGCTGGGGCTCTGACTTCTACTTTTAGGACATTTATTTTTCACCAACAAATTCTACCTCCTTATCTGTTTCACACAGATGAATCCCAGACACACAAGTTCTATCTATATATATTACCAAAATAGCCACAAACATCTAGCAACTTGAAGATGATATGTTTAGAACCTAAGATTTGGAGTTGGATGTGGGCCTCCAGTTTATGGAGTCTTTTCTCCCAGAGTCTTTTAGTGTTGTTCAGGTAACATCTCTGAGGGTCTCTTGAGACCACTGGAGCAATAGGCTTAGAAGTTTCATCTCAGCTTCTCTAGCTGACAGATCCTCCCCCATTCTACTCCCTGCTCCAGCTTGGCACAAGAGATAAAATGAAAAAGGGTAACTCCTAGCAGCTGGCCCTGGAGATAGCAGTGGGGAGGGAGCAAGAGAAAAGAAACATGTAGGAGGAGTGGAAGGAAACTACTATTTACATATTCTTAAGCCAATGAAAGTACCTCCATCATTTTCTCTCAGGACAGATTCAGAGAGGCAGCACAGAGCAACAGTTCAAGATAGTCATTTCCGGTGGTCAAGTAGAGAAGGGCAGCCTGCAGCCATGGGACAGGGTGAGCCAAGCCATTTCTCCATGGGGCTTACTTGACTATCAGTAGCTCCTCCATATAACATGTTTTATTAATAGGAGTAGGGTGGTGGTAGAAGTGATTGTGGTATGACTATGGTGGAGGGTGGTTGTAGGTGCTGGTGGTAGGAGAGATAACCGTTATGTGACTCTGGTGGGAGGGCAGTAGTAGGTGGTGGTAGATGTGATGGTTGGTGGGGCTATCTTGGGGAATGGTAGTGGGTGCTGTGGTGGTGGCAGCAATGGTATGGCTATGGGTGGCAATACAGTAGGTTGTTGGTGGCAAACTGGTGGTCATAGCTGTGACAATGATGATGACAGTTAACATGGAATTATGTTCTTATCATTAACATGGATTTATGGCATCACAAGATGATTATTCTCCCTAGGTTGTGATACTTACAGGAGATAACCCTGGGGAAGCATGAGGGTGTCATTGCCTCAAAGCTAAGTGGGAGAGAAGGGGAGGATGCAGAAAGCTCAAGGGCCTCTCCATAAGTCTGTTAGTATATTTACAAGACTCACTGTAAAATAAGAACTGCCTGATAGACTGTCGTAACACTCTCAGGCCCCCCTCCTTGGAGAGTTTTCTGGCCTGCATGGTGCTGTGGGTTTGGTAAGCCTTTAGGTGAAAGAGCCAAGTATGACCTCAGGTGAGTTGGTTCTACCACCTCTGGCTCTCATTCTTCCCAACCATAAAACAGGAGAATCGGCTCAGTGATTTCAAAACCAGCTCTAAAAATTATCTGACTGTGTCTGAAGAAGAAAGGAGTAGGGATGAACAAAATTGTGGGTTTTATTAATTATTTTTTGGATAGGAACCAGAGAGGAAGGTCAACAGTGAGAGCAAGCACTGCTCTTACTAATAATAGTAGTAGTCTCATTTAATGGGACTTCCTACATGTCTGACACTGTGCTAAGTGTATTAATACATTAACTCATTTAATTTCTCCAACCTGCAGGGAAGGATGATTATTCTAAGGAAGAGGAAACTGAGGCTCAGAGTGGTTAAGTTACTTGCTTTAGGTGGCACAGCTAGTATGTAAGTTGAGACAAGGATTTGAACTTCAGTCCAACTGTGACTCTAAGGGTCTCTGCTTTTACTTAAGTTGTCACATTTACCCAGTCTCCATTATTTCTCTTTTCAACAATAGCCCTGGGGATCAAGACCTGCGACTTCCAGACAGCAAGAAACAATGAGGAGCACCACACCAAGGCCATCAGCTCCCAGCACCTCATTGTGAGGAGAGGGCAACCCTTCACCATCATCCTGCACTTCCAGGCTCCAGTCCAAGCATTTATACACACCCTGAAGAAGGTAACCCTCATTGCACAAACTGGTAAGTGGGACTCTTTGGTGGCAGGACTCGGGGGCTCCAGGACCTCCTCAAGGAACAAAGGGGCAAATGGCCCACACTGCACTTGAGCCTCAAGAAGTCCTGTCCACCTGACAGGGTTGTGGTGAAGATGAGATAACATGCCTAAAAAAAACAATGTTTATTGGAGTGCGTGGGTGGCTCAGTTGGCTAAGCCACCGACTCTTGATTTTGGCTCAGGTCATGATCTCAGCTCCTGGGATCAAGCCTTGCACTGGGCTCCACATTCAGCGGGGAGCCCACTAGAGGATACTCTCTCTCTCCCTCTCTCTCCACCCTTCTCCCTGCTCTCTCTCTAAAATGGGTAAAATAAATATTTTTTTTAAATAGTGTTTATTGTGATTCAGAAGTTGTTGAGCATCATTATCACTAAGAGGTTTCTTTTGACTACAATTATATCAGTTTTGTAGAAAGGCCAGAATGGAACTAATCTAGGCTTAAGATAACATTTAATTGCTGCTATTTATTGAATTTGTACTACATGTTTGATATTGGGCCAAGTGCTTCACATGCAATACCTCATTAAGATCTTACATCTGCCCTACAAAGAAGGCATACTACTACGCCCATTTTATACAGTATGAACTTTTTCTTGGTGTAGGTCCATGAGCACTGAGAACTTCTGCTCTCCCACCATGCTTTAGGCCTCCCATTACTGGATGGGTTGCTTCCATTCTCATCGAAAACCAATTCTCACGGTTCCAACTTTGTGATACTTGACTTTATTACTCTGAATTGTGACTGGAAGGTCCAAATGACCAATTCATCTCTGTGTGACTGCAGGAGAGTACCCTTCCAAGGCCAACAAGACCCAAGCCACATTCCCAATTTCCAGTTTGGGGGACCAGAAGTGGTGGAATGCAGCAGTGGAAGACAGAGATGACCAGTCCTGGAAGGTCTCTGTAACTGCACCCGCAGATGCTATCATCGGCCACTACTCACTCCTGCTACAGGTCATGGGCAAGAAGCCACTCCTCCTAGGCCAGTTCACACTGCTCTTTAACCCTTGGGCTCGAGGTGAGTTTGGACCTGAGCCAGCCTGGGCTGTACAGGGACTCAAGACATAGTAGCTGGGGCACAGCTTTGGCAGGAAGTGACCACCCCAGGCCCCAGAAGATAGTTTCCTCTAAGAAGAGCCTCAGTACTCAGTTACGGTACCTGCTCCCAGGATGAATGGCCTCTCAAACCCAGAGTCTGCATTAGTCTCACCCTTGGCAGAAGCAGCCTGTGGCTTCCCACTGAAAGCAAAGGCTTATCTCACCATCAAACCCTGGTGCTGGGTCAGGTACCTTGGTCACAGGAGCAGAGACTCCCTGAGATGAGCCTGGGAGAGCTATTATTTTGTTGTTGTTGTTATTTCATTTTTTATTTTTATTTTTTTATTTTTATTTTATTTATTTATTCATGAGACACACAGAGAGAGGCAGAGACATAGGCAGAGGGAGAAACATGCTCCTCACAGGGAGCCCAATGTGGGACTCCGTCCCCGGACCCTGGGATCACGCTCTGAGCTGAAGGCAGACTGGGAGAGCTATTCTTTATTGTGACAGTAGGGGGGCTGATAATTGGAAAGTGGTTCAGGAATGGATGCAACCCAAGGGACAGGCTTTTCTGTTTCCTCCCTGGGCTCTCATTGTCTGCATCCAGGATAAATCCAGATTTTGTGAGACCTGAGGTTTATTTATACAATTTGGGGGACACTCTTTAAGACAATGAATACAAAAGCTTGAATAGCTCAAGTCGAAAAGGTCTGTGCTAGGGAAGGGCTTCAGCTTGATCAGCTCCACAGTCAATCTGCCCTGTTTGATTGTCTCTGCTTCTCTTCAGTTGTACATTCTGTTCTTACTACAGGCTGCTGGGTCCTCTCCACGTTGACCTGTCTAAATATTCAACTAGCAAATTAAACAACTAGTGTCTTGTAGCTCAGTAGACTAAGGGTGGGCTTTCCTGAGGTCTGGTGACCTTCCGCAGCCCAACCAGTGGCCACCTCTGGCAAAGCTCAGCCTTGGCTGTTGGGGCTATTTCATCTAGAAAAGATCATTAGACATGGTTGACAGGCCCCGAACACAAGGAGGGCATCTCCTCTTCCTTCCCATTCTAAAGGTTGAGTCTGTGTTTACTTTGTAAATCTGCCACACAGCACCTTACCCCTTAATCCTTGGCACTTCTTGAAGCATTGCTTGGGGGAATGGAAAACAATTTTGACCAGCTTTCCTGTCCTTGCTATCCCAAACAACAAGAGCAGAGCCTTTTTCTTTCAGGAGTTTTCACTGCCAGCCTGAAGGGCCCTCATTATAAGGCAGAGCTGGAAGACAAAAGGAAACATAGGGAAGCAAAAGAAATCTTCCCGGGTTCCTCCAGCCAGTCCCTGACTCTCCTCCTATGTGGCATCTGAAACCCAGTGGGTTCCCTCTCTCCACTTTTCTTGCTGACGGTGGAGTTCTCCAATCCCCCTTCCTTCAGATAGCCCTTCTTATCCTGCGTTCAGGCTCTTATTTCTTGATCCAAGGGGATAAGCAGGTAGAGTAACAGATGGGAACCAGTGCCCATTCAGGTGCACCTGCCCCACGTAGGTACATGTGGAGTCAGGGCCCCTTCAGCTGGGGGAGGACCCATGGCTCTTGACATACCTCCCTCCAAAGTTGAGGCTGTAATGTACCTGCTTTGCTGACACCAAGCCCACATCCAGAGCTAGGCCCTCATGGCCAAAGCAAAGACACAGCAAAGATTGTTCTGAGACCATGCTCAGTTCAGTGAGAACTCTTAGTCCTGCCTCTATACTTGGTGACCTGCCTAGGAAGGCCTCTCTATGTGAGTCCATATGGAGATGTCTGTGTGCGCAGGGGTGAGTTATTGGCTCTGCTTATCTGGAAGGTGATTAAGAGACTTTCGGATTATCTGAGACTCAGTCCTATTTTAGCATACTTGGAGATGAGACTCTTGGATTTGAGAGGAAATTTTACATCCTCTAATGAAAATCCTATTCATAAACAGAGAACTTTATAAAAGGATGCCACATCCCAGGGGGGAATCCACAGGTGATGCTACCTGTGCCCTGATAAGGTACCTCCCAGAGCGCTGCAGAGCCTGGGGCCAAGCACCTCAGTTCAAAATTATTTCATAGAGAGTACTCAAAATGGAGGGACAGGAGTCAAAGGCTCCTCAGGCACATGGTTCTGTGATTTTAGCCCTCAGTTTCTTCAGGGCTTCCTGATTTTTAATATCCTATCCCTCTGTTGTTTGGGGTACCCTCATCCCAGCAGATGGCTGGAGGGATAATCTGGAAAGTCTTTTCTCTTATTAGTCCCCAGGAACAAACCTAAGCACCCTCCTCCCCTCCCCCACCCAGCAACAGGTGCAGTGTGAGACACTTGGTAAACAGTGCAGGTCCCCCTACTACTCCCAGCTTCCTAGAGGTCCTCCTTAAAGCCCACCACCCTCCTCATGAACCCCAGCCCAACCCTTTGAAGAAGGTAGCAGGAGAGGCATGAGAGACTGTGGAAGTCTTCGACCCACTCAGGCGCCACCAGGGCTTCCCCTCCAGCTTCTACTTCACCCAGCTTCACTGTGCCCTCTCACCCTATCTTACCAGACGTTCCTCTTCCCTTCTGCTCACCATGTCGATCTATGTTTGATCGGGGTTTTTTCTGAAACACTATTTTTTTAACACTTAATTTTTAAGTAATCTTTACACCCAACGTGGAGCTCAAACTTACAACCCCAAGATCAAGAGTTGCATGCTCTACTGACTGAGCCAGCCAGGTACCCTGAAACACTATTTTTAAATTGAATTTATGAGACATAACAGGCCCACTGGAAAGTTCCCTAGACTGCTGCCAAATTCTCTTGGGCCAAAAGCACTCTGGTGGGTTTTTGGGAACCAGTAGGCTTTTTAAGGTTGGCTTGTTCCTGTCCATTTGGCTGACCATGAAAGCCACCTTGGCTAACCCAGGGACTCTGACCCCTTTACCCACTCTGCACCACTGGGTCCCAGTGGGGTCAGTGAAAAAAGGGAGTTCTTCCCCAGTCTTTATCAGGCCCAAAGCTGAAGGGAAGGAAGGCCTGCATCCAAACCTGAGCTGGGAAGGGAGGGCAGAGCCCTAGATGCAGAGGGTGGGCCTAGCATCCCACTGGCCCTTATCCCTGCCTGCTTTTCACCAGAGGATGCCGTGTTCCTGAAGAAGGAGTCTCAACGCAGGGAGTACGTGTTGAACCAGCATGGCCTCATCTACCTGGGTACAGCTGACTGCTTCCAGGCAGAGCCCTGGGACTTTGGCCAGGTATGGGGACCTTTGGGGAAGGACAGGGGCCAGTGATTGCCCCATAACCCTCAGTGTTCAGTCCAGACAGAACTGGCAGGTCCAAAAGGCTATAGGTTATGAGGTCATTTCTTTTCTTCTTTTTTAAAGATTCATGCCATAAGTTTATTTATAAACATATTGAATTCAAGAGTTTGATCCATTTTTCAAAGAGATTGCACCTCTTAAAATGTTCCCTCCCCTCCACATCTGTTTAATGGCTTAATTAAAACACCTTTATTTCTTAAGCAGTTAGAAGAACACAGGTCATCTTGGCTACTGTACAGAGTATCTGTCCCACCTTTTGGGTTGCCTGATGGCTTTCTTCCTGAAACTTACTAATAAATAAGCAAATCCAGATCCGAAGTACATAGTCATCAAAATCAGTAACTTCCACTTGTTTTCTGCTGAAAATGACAAATTCCTCTTTGGGCCCTCCTCACAGTGGCTCCTACAGACCACAGAGGTTGTGAACCTCCAAATGCCCATCCCAACATAGCACTGTTGGGAGTTCTGCGAAAGGCACAGAGACCCAAGATGGAAGAAATGGTGGGACCACACCAAATCCTCCTGTTTTCACAATCTTGCTGCCTGGTGTGTCAGAGAGGCTTCTTTTGGCAATTACAGCCACGTGGTGCCTCTCTTTCCTCAAGGCCATGTCAAACCATCCTTCATAGCTTCGAGTCATCTTCCTAAAGACCATGGCACATCAACCCTCTGTTAAGTTCCCACCATCTACAGAATAAAAACTAAATTCCCTGGCTTGGCACCTAAGGCCCTTCATAGCCAGGCCACTGTATTCCTTTCCTCAAAAGCCACCCACCTCCAGCTTCAAGCCATCCCCTGAACAAACAGGCTGAATATGCCTAGAATACCTTCCCTCCTATATCACCCCAGAAAATTCCTACCCATCTTTGATGACCATCAGAATGTTTTCCCCAGCCCCCAAAGGTAAGAGTGACTCCACTATGCCCTCTGCTTTGGGTTGCCATTTCTTCTAGAGCCCCGGCCATGTTGCTGAGATCTGTAGTCTAAGTGCCTACATGTCCCTCTCTGCTCCTAAACTGAGGGTTCCTCAAGAGCAAGAGCTGCCTTGGTCTCCTCCCCATGTGGGTCAGTGCTGGCAGGAGCAGTAAGAGCACACCAAATGGGAAACAATAGATATGAAACAATACAGCTTTGGTCGTCAAGGACTGATGCCCTGTCTCCCTGTCGGGAAAGTCAGACAACAGAACAGGCAAAGGATGGGACTGCCTGGACACAGGGACCAGGGGGCATGGTGGAAGGAAGGGAAAAGCCAGAACTGCCATGGGAGATAAGAAGGCAGGAAGGAGTGGAATCTGAGTCTGGGAGAAGGATGAGGTGATGGTGGGTTATAAGTACCCAACCTAGAGGCCTTTCATCACGGTCCTGTGTGGTCCTTACAGTTTGAGTGTGGTGTCATCAACCTCAGCCTGGGCTTACTGAACTTGGACAAGCAGGTGGAGAAGTGGGGCAACCCCGTGCATGTGGCCCACATTTTGGGCGCTTTGGTGAGTGAGGTAGGGAGGGAGGGGAGGCCGGAGTGGGGAGGAGATGAGACAGGAGCCCTTGCCAGAGCAGGTCACATTTATGGCCCTGGAAATCTTCAAATCACAAATGGTCCCTTCTCCCAGGGTATGGGGGTCAGTTCCTGGACAAAGTCTGAAGGAGGAGGGAGGATGATAGCATCCACAAGGGAGATAACACCAAAGGGAAGTGTCATCCCTTGGGACACAAGCCAGGAGGACTAAAACTGGCTTGGATTTCCTCAGGGCACTCTTCTTTCCTTTGCCTAATCCCATCAGCCCAACCTGCAGGCTTAGGTCCAGGGGAAAGAGAGGGTGCAGCCTATCTTACCCAGTGTTTGCTCAAGTGGCCAAAGGGGCTTGTTTCATTTCTAAATTATTCCTAAGAACATACAGACTGGGAAGGTAGTTTGGCACTTCCCACTGTTCTTTAATCTCCTTTCAGAGGAATAATGAATTCCCCATTTCTGCTGATGCCTCTGGACTCCCCTCTGAAGAGGTGGAGAGGGACCAGGTCAACCTGTGAGGAGGAGGAAGCTTGGGATAAGTGGCCCTTGAGGCCTCAAGTGCAAATGACCTCAAAGGAATCAGGGTCAGGCAAGTGAAGGAGCAGTGAAACTAGCCTCCAATGAGAGGCAGCTCTCTTGCCCCTCTTCTGATGTGAACTCTGTTTGCCATTGTAGTCCACAAACCCCAGCTTCCAGAGGACTAGATAAAAAGGAGCATTTCCCAGACCCCACCCCTAGAGTTTATAATCCAGTGGGTAGGGTGAAGTCCAGGAATATCCAGAAGATTCTAAGCCCTCCTTACACACTCCGCCACCCCGAGGCTATTCTGTCCTGGGCCCCACATAACATCCATACCTTTCCACAAACAGCTGCATGGTCTCAAGGAGAAGAGTGTCCTGCCCACTCCACGGACCGACACCACCCAGGAAGGGGTCTTGCTGTACAAACGCCGGGGCAGTGTGCCCATCCTGCGGCAGTGGATCACAGGCCAAGGGCGACCTGTGTATGATAGTCAGGCCTGGGTGTTTGCCGCAGTTGCTTGCACAGGTACAGAGCTGGCTTGCCTACCACACCCACAGGTCACTTTGGCTACTGTACTTGCCTTCTGGGTTGCCCCGTGGCTTTCTCTCTGAAACTTCCCCTGCCCTAGCCCCAGTAGAGCAAGCCCCAGGCCTCTGTCATATATTCTGTAAGCCCGCCCTGCTGTATATGCTGCCTGCTGTGTAAAATTTTTGTACCTCATTTCTCGGCCTTTCTGCATCTCGTGCCTATGTCAGTCCTCCCTTCCTGGGTCCCAGTCCCTTCTTCTTTCCACAGTGTCAGGTGGCATTTAAGACCATGCCAGCCCAGAGGAGACACTGAAAACACTAGCTATACATACCCAGGCCTCTCTGGCACCCCCTGACTCTGGCCTCTCCCTTGCAGTGCTGCGATGCCTGGGAATCCCTGCCCGCGTCATTACCACATTTACGTCAGCCCAGGGAACTGGTGGACACCTGTTTGTAGATGAATACTACAATGAGGAGGCCCTTCAGAATGGAGAAGGCCCAAGAGGCAGAATCTGGTGAGAAGCCCAAAGAGAATGAGGTCCCAGACATGGAAAGACTCCAAGCCCACATGGTAGAACCTCATGGCAAGCCCCACACACCCTGAGGGACCCCAGCAGAGCGGAGGCCTCCAAACTCTTGTAGGCAGGATGTTGCTGGTCAGTCTTCAGCTCTTCAGGACTACTTTTTCCCTGCTTGAATTATTTACTTTGGTACCTTCAGGATCTTCCAGACTTCCACAGAATGCTGGATGACCCGGCCTGATTTGCCCCAAGGTTATGACGGATGGCAGATTCTGTACCCAAGAGTTTCCAGTGGAGGAGGAGGTAAAACCTGGGGGTAGGCCCAGTACCATCCTGGGCTGCGCAAAGCTGCACAAGCTGAAGGAGTCCCTCAGAAACAGGGGCAGTAGGAGGTCTAAAGGGGGTCTGCCTCCCCTAAAACAGGAGAAGTGGAAGGAATGATAGCATCCAGCAGAAGCCAGTGGGCTCAAGGGAACAAAGGTGTTAGCCATCTAGGCCCAAGGCCCTGGGGAGACTCACCCTATCTTAGAGCAACAGGTGAGGGAGCAGAGTCTCAATGAAGGGTAAAAGGTCTATAGATAGCTGGTGGATGTGCTGGGTTAGGGGCTTGTAGGGTAGAATTTCTAAAGTTCTGGATATGGATAAAGGGAGTATCAGAATACTCTCAAGCTCAGAGAAGGAATCTTCAGGAGCCATAAAAAGGATTGTTCTTCCTTTCTCAGCAGCAGAACAATAAAAGAGCCTGCACATAGTAAGTGTTCAATAAAGGTGACCTATTCCCATCATATCCATAGTAGAGCTGGCTAAGGAACTCTGGTGTACTCTGTTCCTCTGAGGCTCTACCTGCCCACTTTCTGAAAGGGCTCCCGCCACAGGCCATGACCAAAAAGTGCTGTCTCTAAATAACTGTGAATTTCACCACTGCAATGCCCTTTCAGAAACTCTGCCTAGTGCCGACCCCTGACCTTGATCTCAGGGAGGGAAAATAGGATATAGGATGGGGACTGAGGTTATGAAGCTCTGACTCAGGGAGAGATCTAGTCATGGTTCCTCTTGCTCACTGACCTTTTTCTCCCTCAGTCCTGGAGTCCTGTGATCTGGCCCCTGTCAGAGCAGTAAAGGAGGGGACACTAGGGCTGACTCCTGCAGTATCAGACCTTTTTGCCGCAGTAAATGCCTCATGCATGGTCTGGAAGTGTCGTGAGGATGGCGCGCTGGAGCTGACCAACTCCAACACTAAGTATGTTGGCAACAACATTAGCACCAAGGGTGTGGACAGTGACCGCTGTGAGGACATCACTCAGAACTACAAGTATCCTGAAGGTACTGGGCAGGGGAAGGGCCCCAGGCTTCTCAGCACTGAAATGCCAATAGAGGGAAAGGGATGGGCCAGAAAGATGCAGGCCAGAGTCACTGTCTTCTTTTCATCATATAAAATAGGGTTTGTTTGTTTTTTTAAACCCCATTTGACACTATTGACATTTTGGGCCAGATAACTCTTCATTGTAGGGGGGCTATGCGTCATAGGCTGATTAGCAGCATTCCCAGCCTGCATCCACTCGATGCCAGCACCACACCACTATGGGTTGTGACAACCAAAAAGGTCTCCAGGTCTTTCCAAATACCACCTGGGGAGCTAAATTGCCCCCAGTTGAAAACCACTACTATAAAACAACACACTTAATACCAAGCCCAGCTTCCAGAAGACGTTCTCCTCTCTCCTTCTCACCTTCTCTTCCAGCACCCCAAATCTGTTGCTTCCTCCATTTGGTTAAAGGCACCACTGTTACCTATTTGTTCAAACAAGAAGGCTTGCACCTGTCTCAACTCTCCTTCCTTCACTGCCCCACATTACTCCCACCTCTATTTCCTCATCTCCTTCGACACTGCCTATAGACAATTCAGGGCCTCAACATCTCATCTGCAACATGATGCCCTCCTAACGGGACCTCCTGGATCCAGTTTCTCCATTATTGTTCCCTTTCCAGTTTAGTTTCCAGAGTGAGCTTTCTAAAACACAGAATAATTATGTTACTCCCCTGCTCTAGAATATTCTATGGCCCCCACTGCCCTTGGAATAAGTCAACTCCTTCACTTAGGAAGATGTGAGTCCCTGCAGACCTGTCCTCAGAGTCAGTATGATTTGTCCAGAAGCTTGCTCTCCCACCATTCAAGGGGCAAATGCATAGCACTTGAAGAACTTGGTCCTTGAGTGACTTGAAAGAGATGCTGTATCTGTTGTGGATCTGCCCAATGCAGACTTTAAAAAAATTTTTTTAAATTTAAATTCCAGTTAGTCAACATACAGTGTAACATTAGTTTCATGTGTACAATATAGTGATTCAGCACTTCCACACATTACCTGGTGCACATCATGACAAGTATACTCCTTAATCCCCATCACCCATTTCATCCATCCTCCCACCTGCTTTCCCTCTGGTAACCATCTATTTGTTCTCTATAGTTAAGAGTCTGTTACTTGGTTTGCTTCTCTCTCTCCCCCCTCTTTGTTCATTTATTTTGTTTCTTAAATTCCACATATGAGTGAAGTTGTATGGTATTTGCCTTTCTCCAACTGACTTATTTCACTTAGTATTATACTCTCCATCCATGCCATTGCAAATGGCAAGATTTCATTCTTTTTTATGGGTGAATAACATACGTGTGTGTGTGTGTGTGTGCACGTGTATACATTACATCTTTATCCATTCATCAGTTGATAGATGCTTGAGCTGCTCCCATAATTTGCTGAGTTGTAGAAGATGCTGCTAAAAACATCAGGGTGCATGTATCCGTTTGAATTAGTATTTTTGTATTCTTTGGGGAAGTACCTACTAGTGCAATTGCTGGATTTCAGAGTAGTTTTACTTTTCACTTTTTGAAGAACCTGCATACTGTTTTCCACAGTAGCTGCACCAGTTTGCATTCCCACCAATAGTTCAAGAGTGTTCCCCTTTTTCCACTTCCTCACCCAAACCTGCTGTTTGTGTTGCTGATTTTAGCCATTCTGACAGATGCACAGTGATATCTCATTGTAGTTTTAATTTGCATTTCTCCAATGATAAGTGATTTGAGCATCTTTTCATGTGTCTGTTGGCCATCTGTATGTCTTCTTAGGAAAAAAGTCATGTCTTCTGCCCATTTTTAAATTGGACTATTCATTTTGGGGATGGTGAGTTTTATAAGTTCTTTGTTTTGGATACTACCTTTTATTAGACATGTCATTTGCAAATATCTTCTCCCATTCCATAGGTTGCCTTTTAATTTTGTTGTTTGTTTCCTTGCAGAAGCTTTTTATTTCAATGTAATCCCCATAGTTTATGTTTGCTTTTCTCTTGCCTCAGGAGACATGTCTGGAAAGAAGTTGCTCTGGCTGGTATCAAAGAAGCTATTGCCTATGTTCTAGGATTTTTATGCTTTCAGGTTTCACATTAGGACAGATTTTTTTTTTAGGCTAAATGTGGCCTTAGAGGTTTGTAAAACTCTTGTGACTTTAGAATTTGAGTAGCAGTGGGTAGATGAATCTTAATTTTGGACTTTTATTAGAAGGGTCTATACCCTCTGGATAAGAGGCCTGCTTTATTTCCTCCATTGCAGGATCTCCTCAAGAAAAAGAGGTGTTGGAGAAAGTCCAGGATGAGAGAATGGGACATAAAAAAGACAGTGGCATCCATCCTCCTAGTCTCAAGACCGCTGAGACTCTGTACATGTTTTTGGAAGCACCCAGCTCCCTATACCTGGGCGGGAATGCCCAGTTCTCAGTGAACTTAGTTAACCCCAGTGACCAGGAGAAGGCAGTACAGCTGGCAATTGGTGTACAAGCGATATACTACAATGGCATCCTTGCTGCTGAGCTCTGGAAAAAGAAGCTGTCCTCTATGCTTGATGCCTACATGGGTAATTGTATGGCCCTGCCAGACAACCCCAACCCCTTGCTGCCACACTGGGAGGCAGCAGCCATGGGGCACCTTGAAGGTCTGAAGATATGGTTTCTAGCCTCTGGTGTGCCCTCTGTTTCTTCATCATTCAACACATATTTATTGAGCTTCATATAGAAAAAAGCCTCCACAATTCCAACTGCAGTCAGATAGGTAAATGCACTATAGAAGCAGGAAAAGAATTGTTTGATAAAGTAAACAGAGCACAATGGCAGGGGAGCATCTCACCCAGGCTGGAGCAGACTACTCCCAGGTAAAGCAGACTGCACTGTGTCTGAAAGGATGAGTAGGAAGGGCAGTGACAGATAGAAAAGTGAGTCACAAATATTCAAGGCAGAAGGAACAACAGGTGCACAGGTTCTTCCTCCTCCCCCAAATTCCTACTTAATTGGTCTGGGATGGGGTACAGGAATTGGTACTTTTTAAAAGCTCCCTATATTATCCTAGGGTTGAAAGTTCCTGAACTAAAGCAGTTGTTCTCAAACTTTGCTGCTTATCAGAATTGCATTGGGGAGTGTACCAGAATTGGGGAAATTTGATGATCAGCCTGCATCCCAGACTAACTAAATCAGAAACTCCATGGTTGGATTCAAACATCAAAAACTGTTTAAATTCATTGGGTGATTCCAGTGTGCAGACAAGTGAGAATCAGTGGATTACAGCTTGTCTACATTATTGCAACAGCCTTCTAACCAGCTCCCCTGCTTCCAATCTCTCCACCACGTTCCCTTTCTGAGGGGAGCAGGGGCTGGATCATGCAGGGGCTTGTGTATCATGCCAAGGAGTTTGAGTTTTGTTCTTCGGTCAGTGGGAAAACTGGGAAAATTTTTAACTAGAGGGGCCAATGTGATCAGAAATCCATTTTATTTTTTTTAAAGATTTTATTTATTTATTCATGATAGACATAGAGAGAGAGAGAGAGGCAGAGACACAGGCAGAGGGAGAAGCAGGCTCCATGCCGGGAGCCTGACGTGGGACTTGATCCCGGGTCTCCAGGATCACACCCTGGAGGCAGGTGCTTTGGAAGGCGCTAAACCGCTGAGCCACCCAGGGATCCCCCAGAAATCCATTTTAAGAAAAGAATTTCTGTTTGAATGGAAGGAAGGGGTCATATTAGAATAATGACTCAACCTTGGCTACATGTTGAATCACCTGGGGTACTTTAAAAATACTGCTGCCTAGACCTCACTGCCAGACTCTGATATGATTGATCTGTCTCGCCTGGCGTAGAGATTGTTTTATAAAGCTCTCTATATGATTTTAATATACATCTAATGTTGAGACTCACTGGATCAGAGGTTAGGTTTTGTAATAAATACTCAAGAAGGACAAACTAGACTAGCATCACTTGAAATGAAGACATATTAAGGAGGTAGGATAGGTTGGACTTGTGGATATGTGTTGGGGGGAAATGAGAGGATAGCTTCCAGTTTGGATGAGCCTCTTGAATTGGGAAAATGAGGAAGAGCAAGTGTAGGGGAAAGGATGATGTCTGTGGCACATGGGGTTTGAAAGTCCATAAGACTTCCCAGAGATGGCCAGTATGCAGCTGAAACTTAAACCTGGCATTTAAGATAGAAGCTTGGGTTGGAGACCAGATGTGGGAATCCCAACACAAAGGGGACTGGCAAGTCAGGGCACTGATGAGCTCCTGGGGGTAGAAGAAGGGCTGTGGGAAGAGAGGAGGGTGAAGGGGGAATCCAGGCAGCACCAGCATGTAGGGGGCAGGCAGGAAAGGAGCAGGGAGCAAGAGAAATGGAGAAGTCAAAGAGAGGAAGGAGCACCTAGCAGGGGCAGCAGAGTGGCATGAGATGTCAAGGCCAAAAGTAGACTAAGGGAGTAGTCCTACTAAGAAGCAAAGGCAGAGGCCAACTTCCTGGGGATTAAACTGATGGAGAGTTGAGGAAGCAAGACATGTATGCGGTCCTTCCTGGAAGCATCGACAGAAAAAGGAGACAGGCTGAGTGGTCAGGCAGGGACACTGGGTAGGGGGAGGGTATCTTTTTGTTTATTTAAGGTGAGACAGCAGAATTGGCTTACATGCTGAGGAAAAGAATCAACAGAGAGGGAAAGACTGAAGCCTCAGGAAAGATGGGTTATAATTGACGCTGCAATGCTTGGGGGACATGAAGGCAACTAGAGTAACTGTAGCTTATTTTTGGCAAACAGTGTTAAGTGTTCCATATGCATTATCTCATTTATCCTTACAACAACCTTCTAAGACAACAGCCACTGTTATCCCACTTTACAGGTAAGGAGACCAAAGCATAGAGAGGTTACCTAATTTGCCCAAAAGTTACACAGCAGGCAGGGGAAAGGTCAGGATAGAGCATAGACTTAAAAAGTGGAGATTGTGACCTGCAAAGGGAGGACACCTCATCTTCCTCAGGGTGATGGCAGCAGGGGTTGATGACTGTATCTATGGGTTGGGAATAGGAATGTAAGCTTGACAATAAAGGATGACTTCATTTCCTCTGCAAATGGGAAACAGAAGCAGAGAAGAAGAAACTAAGTAAGCATATATACAGCAACAAATGTGCAGTGGGGCCTGAGATAAGCACCTCAGTATCTCATTTAACACAAGCCATCCCATCCGGTAGCATTATTATTAGACGAGGAAACCAAGGCCAGGAGAGCATAACTTGTTCTAGTTTGCAGGGGCTTTCCACAACCGCACTGAGGTGGTCTGCCAAGAGTGTTGGCAGAAGCAGTGATAGTGGCAGGGGGTGGGGCCTCGAGTGAATTCAAGTTGGAAATTGCTGTGAGAAATGAGGCATCTTTCTGGCTTCGGTGAGACACTTACTCCTTTGGACTGTGTGTAATATTGCCTGTGGCCAAGGCACACACACTTAGGATTTGCACTAACTCCATCTCTCCTATGTTTCAGTTAACAGTATCACCAGCAATCTGTCCTTCTTACATTTTGATCAAAACCCACCAGAGAACAGCTTCCTGAGACTCACAGTCATGGCCACAGTAACACACTCTGCATCCAGCCTCAGCTGCTTTGCTCAGGAAGACATTGCCATTTGTAGACCACACCTTGCCATTGAGGTAGGCACCAACCTTTCCCCAAATCACTCTTGTTTGCTCCTGTTTCAGAAGGAATCAAGAGCCCCTCACACTTCAGGGTGAACAATTGTGTTGTAGGATTGCCAGAAAATACTATCTCGAGAGCTCCTTCTCTTGAAATAGATGGCTTCTTACATATGCTATTAAGGTTTACATCTTCCAACTTATTTTTTTGAAGTATTTTAAAAATCAGGGCCTCACCATTGCTGCCTCCATATTTTTTTTTTGCCTCCATATTTAGATGGCTAATACTAGCCTATATTTATTTAGAACTTTATATGTATGCCAATGAATTTTCACCTTTTCTTTTAATACAAAATCCTTATGAGGTGGAACTATTCTCATTATTCAGATGGGAATACAGTCCTAGAGATGATCATACTCATGATCATGAAAATGGGATGTCTTAGAAGCTTATGGCTCTTGATCTAGTCCTCTTTTCACATGTCTCCCCTGACCAAATGAATGCAATCTGGAATCAGCCCTAAAAGAGATTATATTAAAGTAAGGAGACACAGTGTTTGGTCTTTTATGTAAAAAGACAAAAGAGGTACAAAGTCACTATGAGGTAAGTGACGTAGGGGATTAATTTCAGCTGGTGGGTTTGAGGAATACTTAATAGGAGGAGGAGGCATTTATGCTGGGCCTTGAAAAATAGGTAAGCTTTAGTGCTGGGGTTGAGGAAGGCCATTGCAGGAAGAAGACTTAACAGGGAGTCCCAAAAGAGGGGAAGTCTGAGGGGGATGCTGGGATGTCACTTAGTCGAGGGAAGAACAGGTGAGGCTGGAAAAGGGGACTGGGGTCAGACCATGAAAGACTCTGAATGCCAACCAAAGCTGAATTCTAAGGACAATGGGAACCACTCCAAGGTTTCTAAGTGGAGGAGAGGCAACATCAGAGATGGCCATGGATTAACCAAGGTAAGGGTAAGAATAAGTGCAGGAAGACCAGATAGAGGACTAAAGAAGTCAGGTGTGGAGTTTGGGTCCAGATGGCAGAGACAGAAGAATAACTGAGGGGAGTACAGGGCGAGTGCTTGGGAGGGGAAGCAGTAACTGTGGCTCTGTGCTCTTGGCATCCGCTCCAGATTTTGCCTCTTCCCACAGATGCCAGAGACAGCAGAGCAGTATCAACTTCTTAGGGCTTCAGTTAGCCTCCATAACTTCCTAGACATTCCCATGAAGGACTGTGTGATCTCCATCTTTGGAAGGGGGCTCATTTACAGAGAGAGAAGGTACAGGTAAGAGACTATGAGCTTCTCATCTACCTGAAACATCTCAGCTGGTCAGTAAGGCAGTTGAGATGGGTCCCTACCCACGACTAATGCCTGTCTTTTTGCTGTGTCCATAGAGACAGGGAATAAACTCTTCTGAAGTTGAACTAAAGGATTAGGGCCTCTCTCATCCTGGTAGACAGGAGTGAGGGAGGCTATGTGCCCCCAAGGGCATCCACCTGACCCTGACCCTGATTGCTATTCCGATCATGCAGGGAGAGCCTGGGTATTGCTATAATTGCAGGCATGGAGGTTAGGTCTGAGTACTAGAGAATGTCACAGGTATTCTGCCTTCTGATATAGACAAAGAGCTGCATTCTACTAATGACTACTACAATATAAAATTTTGTTTAAATGTTTTTTATTCCTATTCCCTATTCCTACCACCACCCTTCATATTCTTTTGTTAGTATGTGCATCCTTTCATTAGCATGTGTAAAATGTGTCCTGTGCTTCATACGCCTGTATTTTTAATTTACGTAAATGATGTTATGTCTAATCCATTTTCCTTATTTTTTTAATTTTCCTTATTTTTAACTCAGAACTGTTTTTGAGATTCATCCACATATGTTAAGCCCATTGTTTCTGCAACATAATGCTTTATCCTGTACATCCCATACTTTCTACCACTCCATTCCACAGTGATGGGTACCCAGAGTGCCTCCAACTCTGGAACACAAATATTATTGCAATGAACATCCTCACACATCTTTTTTTTTTTTTAGATTTTCTTTATTTATTTGAGAGAGAGAGAAAAAACACAAGCAGGGGGAGAGGCAGAGGGAGAAGCAGACTCCCCATTAAGCAGAGCCTGACATGTGATGCAATTCCAGGAACCTGGGATCATGACCTGAGAGAAGGCAGGCACTTAACCGAGCCACCCAGGCACACCCTCACACATCTTACATAATAGTTTGAAACTCTGGCCGGGGAGGAAGGAGAGGTATGCTCAGGAATGGAATTACTATATCACAGAATATGACCTGGTTTGACTGGGTACTATCAGATTTGTTTGCAGAATGACTGCAGAAGTCCACATTTCCTCCAACACTAGAAGAGTTGCTATATTCCTACCATTTCTCCACTCTTGGCAATACTCAACTTCCTCTGTTTCCCCAGTCTAATAGTAATAAGGTATTATCTCATTATTGTTTTAATTTGCAACTCTTCATATTTTTATTAGCCTTTTCTGTTTCCTCCTCTGTTAAAGGTTTGTTCTTATCTTTGCCCTTTTTCCTTTTGGTGTTCCTGCCTTTTCTCTTTGTTGATTTGTAGGAGCTCCCTGTATGAGTCCCTTGTTGGTTTCAGATGTTGCAACTATCTTTCTTCATTATCTCTTCTTCCCTCATTGTGTCCATAGCACCCCTTGTTGAAAACACAGTGTACAGTTCAGAGCTCACGGTACCTACTCCTCAAATCCCTGGTAGTTGACTGGTTATTGAGTCACTGCCTCAGCCTTATGAAACCCAATGAGTCACTCTTGCCAATAAACTGAGAGGAGGGACTGCCAACATTTAACTATACTTTTGTGGTATCCCAGATCAACAGTAGGGGAAAGCTCCTCCAAGGAAATGTGCTCCTCCCTTTGTCAATGTAAGAAGGTCCATGGGCAGGCCAGGAGGTTACTGATAGAGTGCCAAACACCACCTGTTAGCATGCTGACAATTTCTGTATATATTCACTGTACCCTCACAGCACTTAGCAACAGGAGAGGTCCAAAACTACAGATTTTCCAAACATGCCTTGGTACTATTATCAAGAGTGGGACCAGACTGAAGTCATTGGTGATAAAATAACAGATGTAGCCTGGAAGCCCTCAGAATAGGATGTTTCTCTTCTTAACCATGCAGCTGCTCACCAGAGGGAGGCTCTTATCTTTCATGCCCTGAAAACCTCCTCTGTTTAAACACTAAGATACTTAAATGTTGATTTCTTCACAGTTCACCTCTTCGAGTAGGGAAGAGTCACTGGGACCAGTAAAGCAATGGGATAGAACCACCACCTGCTTTTTCCTTTATTTCAGATTAGCTACAGTGTGGCCCGGAAACATCTTGCACACCCAATTTCAGTTTACACCAACACAGGTGGGGTTCCAGAGGCTCATTGTGGAAATGGACTGCAATCTGTTCCAGAACCTAACCAACTACAGAAACGTCATCGTGGAAGCCTCTGAACTTCCTGCTTAAACCTCCATTAAGTATCTCATAATTAAAGTCTGAAGTTGATAACATGAACTTGGCCCACTAGAGAAATATGAAAACTATTACGTATATAGAATACCAGCCCTTGAAGAGAAAATAAAAGAACTAGACTCCTTTTGTACAAAGTTATATATATACATATATATATATATTTTTTTTTTTTTTGGTTTACATTACTTGTTGTTTTGACACTCTCTGACTTTAGTTCCTTCTCTTTCTGACTCTTATTACAAGTACAAAATGGCACTTGATAAGAGTAAATTAAAACTCATTTGACATAAGGAATTTCAACCCAAGTATACACTATTTGCTCAAAAGAATGACTGCTATAGCTGATTATACCTAAAAAGACCATGGAGACATCGGAAGGGCAGATGGGCTAAGTTACATCTATGCAAGGAAAAGGACTGGCATTAGATGTTGTGGAGACCCGCAGTACATGCATAAAACCCAAGTCAGGTCACCAGAATACACATCATACAGGTTTATCTTGCTTTCCAATATGTGATCTTCTAGACACATGCAAAATTATAATTAAGTGGTGATGGTTGTGCAAAAGGAAAAGGCCCTTAAACTGAAAAGGCCCTTAAAATTATATAACCTATTTTAATACACTTACAAAGTTTTGATTTATAAAAATTTTGTACTTACATTTGGAGAGACATGTAATATATAACAATAATACAAACATATGTAAGAAAAACAAATCTGCTCAATAAAGTGGACAAACCTAATATGTGAGCTCAATACCAAAAAAATAATTTTAGAAGCATGGATGCAATAATATTCAGAAGGACTTAATTATAAGAATAAGGATATTATATAACACACTGAAGCACTCAACGGGGCTTTGAAGTCATCTCTAAATAAATTAAAGTCAAGTGTTTTTGTTCTAAATTCAGTCCTGATCAGAATCAGATCTTTAGACCTATAAATCCAAATAAAGGCGATATGCTAGTCTGAATCCATTGTATTTCTGGTAGAAAGAAACTTTGGAAGAATACTTATTGAACTACCAGCAGGTCAGCATTTTATTAAGACTAACAACATGTTTTTTTTTTTTTTTTTTTTTTGACTAACAACATGTTTAACATCAAACAACACACTTTACTGCAAATAGGGAATGAGGCAGCTTCTGCAGGAATCTCTGAAATACCATTCAGGAACACAAACTCATGCAATTGCCTTTTTTATCTAGCACAGAAAAATATATCATACTCATACAGTTTATAAATAACTGCCAGTCTGGCCTAACCAATAATCTTTGGTAATAATGTCTCTGAACAAGTATAGACAGGAACTCCTTTTTGATCTAGAGAGCATTCTAGCTCTGTTTTAAAAGCAGACTTCAGAGGCTACCTGTGATAGTAAGGGAAGGAGAGAAAAGAATACAAATGAGCCTAAAAACTCACAATTCAAGTTCATTCTGAGTAAGTTCCTTGATTCTGTTCATGCAATGGTCAACAGCATTGATGAGTAAAGGGATCCAACTATCTTCTGGCTGTGGGGTCACATGACTCGCTCTGCAAGTGGAATGAGGAAAAAAGAGAGGTTAAATTTATACTGTCCAGGGAAAATCTACTCTCACCAGGGAGCATAGAGGAAAACTAGTAAGACAAGGCAAGTTTCTTTGTAGAATTTAAGCTGCTCTGCAACTGAAGTGGAAAGAAAACACCACACCCACCTTCTTCCACTTCTTGAAATGGGGCTTTGGGAATTGAGAATGACTGGATGGGCTTATTCTCAAAAAAGCTATTTGGAGAGAAGTCCTCGTACTCACTTAGTAATTTCAAGTGCCTTCTTTAAGACAGATACAAGTTTCGCAGACTAGAAAAGAAACAAAGAAGTTACTTACCCTGAGCCCTACATAAAAAGGGAAGGAGAGCTAACATATATTAAAAGACTCAAGTAATAAAAACCTATTAAAAACAAAAACCCTGAAGGAAACTTCCAAAACAAAAATTCTGATTGGATTAGAGTGGTAGGATTATAGGATTCTTCTCTCTTTACAAAATCTTATTAATATTATTGCTATAATATTTTTATAAGTTTAAAAAAGTTTTAGTACTTTAAAATTTAAAAAAACTAGAAAAAATCAGAATATAACCTGAATTTACCCCAACTGATGATAGCTCCAAATATATAGCTCAAACAGCTGTTACTTTAAAAAAAAAAATCTATGTACAGAATTTCAAGCATACCAATAACAAGATAACATGAAGGAATCGTATGCCACCAATATATTTTAAATTTTTAAATTTTATTTTTAAATTTTAAAATTTTTATTGGGGTAATTGACAAGGCATATTGCCAAATGTTATTTCTTAGGAAGTCAATTTCTAAAAAGTGAATGTGAAAAAAAAAGTTAACACCCGAAAGGATCCTATTCTACTTTAAAGTATTTACATACTGTAAAGATACATTTGATGAATTTAATTTCCACTACCTAATTTATCAAATATTTTTAGATTTGGTAATTCTGAATGTAAGATATAATAAGCCATTTGGCAGTTTTACCTCTTTTTCCAATAACTATACAGATAATCTGAGTCTCTAAAAATAAGAAAATAGAATTATCTCTAGCACAGAACCCAGGACTTGAAAGAATACGATTAAGATCAGATTTTTACAAAGAGTTTGACCCTCTAGTTAGATCATCCAGTAGGTTTATATTAGAACAGATTTTGTTTCTGGACACTATTTTTGCCCACACTAGAAATCAGAATAATGACTTTAGGTTAACAGGATCCTAAAGTATTGTGGTAATTCAGACTTTCTTTTCAAAGTAGCATTTTCTAAGGTCTTTGGGTTTTTCTAAGTGATTACCCAAGTTGTTACAGAAGAGAGTACTACCAGAACTCGTGGCTATTATAACTATAAATATTATAAATATTTATCGAACAGAAATACAGGTAAGAACTGTGACATTATCGTTGTACTCGCATCCAAGTGTAATAAATAAATATATTCCCTAGAGATTAAAGGAAATACTAGTGGCTAGTGAAATCCTACCAGTAGAGTCACTAGCTATTTCTTCAAAGTTGGTACTTACATTGATTCGCACAGTCAAGTGGCACATAGGTGGATATATGCTCAGAGCCAAATCATCCACACTAAGGGCAGAAAACAAAAATAATCATTAACAAAAAAAAGGAACAAAGCTCAACTGGGTAATTTCCAGTACACAATTAAGGAGTGACCAGTGAGGATATAACTGTCCCTTAAATTCCTATCAATTCCTTAAATTGGGCAACTAGAATCAATTCAACTGATATTTACTAAACATGTATAGACCCCATTTCACTAGGAAGCTGGGAGGAAAAAACTCCCTTGGCCCATATGATAGGACATGATTAATTCAGTTAAAAATGAGAGGATCTGGAGGTGTCTAGGTGGCTCAGTGGATTAGGCATCTGACTCTTGGTTTTGGCTCAGGTCATGATCTCTAAGGCCAGGCCAGAGATGGGAGATCGAGGCCCACCTCTCTGGGCTCAGTACTCAGCAGAGTCTGCTTCTCTAATCCCTCTCCTTCTGCCCCTCCCCTCTCCCCTGCTCAGTGCTTTTGGTGCTCTATTTTTTTTAAAAAAGGGAAAATCTGAAACCATCAATTTAATAACTGATGCAAATGGAGTTCATCCATGGAATGCCACTCAGGTGGGCACTACTTTACCCAAGTGATGAAATTTAGTGCCACCAATAATGGGAGAAACTTAACACTACATGCCTCTCCAATATGATACAATGAGAAACATAAAACACTCAAATATATGATATCCTTGCCAAAAAAATATTTAACTTGAATATAATCTATAATCATGACAAAGACAATCACATGAATCTTGAATTTGGGGTATTTTACAAAACAACTGACCTAGATTCTTTAAAAAGTAAATGTCAAAAAATACTAAAAAGGACAGGGACTGTTATAGTTGCAAGAGACAACCAAACCAGACGACTGCAAGAGATGACAATCAAATACAATGTAACACCATGATAGAACCCTGGATTAAAATTTTTAAAAAGCTATGAAATACATTTTAGAAATAAATGGAGGAAATTTGAATATTAAATATTATTGTCAACTAATATTCGATAAAGGAGGAAAGACTATCCATTGGAAGAAAGACAGTCTCTTCAATAAATGGTGCTGGGAAAATTGGACTTCCACATGCAGAAGAATGAAACTAGACCACTCTCTTTCACCATACACAAAGATAAACTCAAAATGGATGAAAGATCTAAATGTGAGACAAGATTCCATCAAAATCCTAGAGGACAACACAGGCAACACCCTTTTTGAACTCAGCCACAGTAAGTTCTTGCAAGATACATCCACGAAGGCAAAAGAAACAAAAGCAAAAATGAACTATTGGGACTTCATCAAGATAAGAAGCTTTTGCACAGCAAAGGATACAGTCAACAAAACTCAAAGACAACCTACAGAATGGGAGAAGATATTTGCAAATGACATATCAGATAAAGGGCTAGTTTCCAAGATCTATAAAGAACTTATCAAACTCAACACCAAAGAAACAAACAATCCAATCATGAAATGGGCAAAAGACATGAACAGAAATCTCACAGAGGAAGACATAGACATGGCCAACAAGCACATGAGAAAATGCTCTGCATCACTTGCCATCAGGGAAATACAAATCAAAACCACAATGAGATACCACCTCACACCAGTGAGAATGGGGAAAATTAACAAGGCAGGAAACAACAAATGTTGGAGAGGATGCGGAGAAAAGGGAACCCTCATACACTGTTGGTGGGAATGTGAACTGGTGCAGCCACTCTGGAAAACTGTGTGGAGGTTCCTCAAACAGTTAAAAATAGACCTGCCCTACGACCCAGCAATTGCACTGTTGGGGATTTACCCCAAAGATACAAATGCAATGAAACGCCGGGACACCTGCACCCCGATGTTTCTAGCAGCAATGGCCACAATAGCCAAACTGTGGAAGGAGCCTTGGTGTCCAACGAAAGATGAATGGATAAAGAAGATGTGGTTTATGTATACAATGGAATATTACTCAGCTATTAGAAATGACAAATACCCACCATTTGCTTCAACGTGGATGGAACTGGAGGGTATTATGCTGAGTGAAGTAAGTCAGTCGGAGAAGGACAAACATTATATGTTCTCATTCATTTGGGGAATATAAATAATAGTGAAAGGGAATATAAGGGAAGGGAGAAGAAATGTGTGGGAAATATCAGAAAGGGAGACAGAACGTAAAGACTGCTAACTCTGGGAAACGAACTAGGGGTGGTGGAAGGGGAGGAGGGCGGGGGGTGGGAGTGAATGGGTGATGGGCACTGGGGGTTATTCTGTATGTTAGTAAATTGAACACCAATAAAAAATAAATTAAAAAATAATAATAATAATAAAAATAGAAAAAATAAATAAATATTATTGTAATCAATGTTAAATTTCTTGGATGTAATAATAAGAATGTTCTTAGGAGATACATGCTGAACTATATATGGGTGACATGTCATTGATGTCTGCAACTTACTCTCAAATGGTTCAGGAGAAAAATAGCACATCTATCCATAGAGAAATAAGCCAATATTGGAAAAAAAAAATGTGAACAACAGGTGAATCTAGATGAAGGCTATATGGATGTTCACTGCAATACTTTTTCAACTTTCCTGTAGGTTGAAAATTTTCAAAAAACTGGGAAAAGCTTGGGGTGACAGCACAAGCTGATATTATATGCTGATGCTCACGTTTCAAGTGGGGATCCTGCTTACCTAGGACTGATCTCATCAGAAATATCCACAATGTCGTCCAGCTGGGCCACCTGATCCTTCTTACCATTCTCTGCCACTGAGATCCGGATTTTCTTCAGGCAGGCTTTGGATGCTCTCACCAGTGCAAGGCACGGGATTATGAGCTCTTGATCTTCTTCTGACCAATATAAGTCCCGATTGTTTGGATACCCCAACCCATCATTCTCTTCATCACCATTGTTGTCAGAGTTGTCCTCAGTGTCATTTAAGAGGCCACAGTATGGGTCACATTCTTCTACGGCCTAAGACATGCCAAAAAGAAAAAAAAAAAAAGAGCCTATTATACTTACAGCATCATATCTAAGCTATCCCAAAAACGTCAAGCCAGCTACCAACGGCCACCAATTTGAATCACTTCCTAAACTCCGTTCTTACTCTCCTAGCCCAGTAATGGACAGAGAGGAACGGTACTAAAACACACAGTGGCATGGGCTAGAAGATGGGAGTTGAAATCCAGGAGTGAGGATGGGATTTATTGAATCAATGCCCAGGGCATCTCCTTCCTTTATAGTCTCATCTATCATGGAGTTGTCCCCTCACCTGCTCCATTTCCTCATGTGCATCCTTCACAAAATCCACATTCTTCGTCAGCATTGAAAGGGCTGCAGCTTTGTTATCTATGAGTGAAAAATCAGAAGCACTAGAATTAGAGAAGAAACCTCAAAATTCTGTCAAGCCTGCAAATGACAACCAACAGTGTTCGCATTTGAGGAGAGTACCCAGGACAGTCAACAAGAGCGTGGTCTAAAGTAAAAGTTTTCTAACACCCATCCTCTGGGTACTCAGATAGGAGTTAAAAAGCTTTTCATCATTCACCACAAGAAGAAACAAAATGGTCCCTTGATGTTTCTCATTGTGGTCTTCTTGGACGAATACTGTTTTTGATCTAGCTGGCACTATCTCCTAAGTGCTTCAGTGTGTCCCATAATACTGCTCCTGGGGCAGGACCAGGAGAACAAACCACATCTGTTCAACTATATAGGGCTACAGAAAGAGGGCTAAAAAAAGTATAAGAACTAAAAACACTAAGAAAAAAATATTAACACTTCTCTTTTGATATTGGTGATAAACTCTATGTATTCCACTAAACTATAAAGTAAAATACTTACATGTCACAAAACTAGAAATGAGATATGAGAGAACTGTCTGCCTTGGCCAGCAGAGTCAATGGCCCGTTTCCAGTTCTTACCCACCTTTTGGTATTCGAGGTACCTGCTGGCATGCAGTCCAGACACTGTTGTAGGAAATAAGGTCACTGTTCTCTAGGCTGGAGAAAGGAAATCAATAAGGATATATCAATAACCAAGGTTCTTCTTTCCTAAAAAGCTCCTTCCTGCGAGTCATCATTCACAGCTGTTAGTAACTCTTGTTGAAATGAGGTTTTTTCCCCTCCCTGAAGCAAGGAATCCCATTAACTGACAACCCAAACTATGGCATCACTACCTCTGAGCTGGAGTTATGAAAAGCACATCCACAAGTTGAGCCATTCCATCTACGATGTCCAGAGTGGCGTTCCGTACCAGCTTTCTCAGGGTGATTCCTAAAGAAACCCAAAGACTAAGTAGCCTGGTCTTCTTTCCAGAAGTCACCATCTGCTTTCTCAAGAGTTTAAGCCCTTTAGAACTTGAGGTAACATGCACCCACATGCTTGAATTGCAGTGCCAACACAAAACTCAAGTCTTATGTATTTCCCCATATCATTTTCTTGTTCCTCCCACTGAGTGCTGAATGAGAAAGATCTGAAACAAAATCTTTCCATGACAGCATGTATATATTCATTAAGGTTAATGGTCTCTTGATAACTGTGGATGAAACACTTGAAGTTTAAACCATCTGTGACTAACCCTGAAGATCCAGGAGACACGTATTCATTTATAATTTTGGCACAATCATAATCAAAGCATTAATTTATGGGCAGGGACAGAGGTCATTTAACCTGTAAGGGAGCTCAGAAACAGGGTGGGATGTAATATGGGTGGAGGAGACTGGGGAGGCCCCTATAGATCCAGCATCCATAGTCGTTAGAATGAGTTAGAGATGGGGTAGCCAGTAAGAATTAAAAGCCTTACAGTCAGGCAAAGCAGGGAAGATGGTAATACAGCATCCATACCTTAGCATAAAGGCTTATTTACGGATGTCACTGATGTTATAGAATTACCCTTGAGTGCATTTTATGGGAGAAAGTTACATTACATGCTCAAATTGAGGAAAAGGTAAAAGTTTCAGGACAGAAGCTGTCATATTAGCAAAGATATACTCTATAACCAAACATTTCTGTATATACATTGGCTTACCTTGATCCTTGGGAAGTGAATAGTATACTGTAATGATTTCCTTGATGGCAGTATGGATTTGTTCACAGAACCTCTGGGTTTCCTATGAGGTGATGGGTCAATTTCAGAATAAAAAAAAAAAAGAAAGAGATTAGATTCATCAGCCCCCCCCCCAAAAAAAAAAGATTCATCAGCCCATCTACTGTAGAAGAGAGTAGACATCTGTACAGTATGATCTACAAACATTTTCTGTAGTCCTTTTAGTTAGGCTTTGTGCTATTCTTGCCGTATAGCCAAGAGTAGTTAGCTGGACATCAGAGAATGAGGTGACAACTCAAAAAAAGCATTAAGAAACAGGAGGAAATCTTATTGCTAATACTCTGTATCTTGAGATATTCATGATCTACTGTGAGGTATTCACTATATCTTAGACCAGGAGATGGCAACTGTGGCCTATGGGCCAAATTAGGTCCACTGCCAGTTTTTATAAATAAAGTGTTCCTGGCACACAGCCACACTCTTGTTTACATGTTACTTCCAACTGTGTTCACGCTACAAGGGCAAAGTTAACTAGTTCACCCATGAAGCCTAAAATGTTTACTATTTGGCTTTTTAGAGAAGAGTTTGCCAACCCTTAGACCATTAACCAGGTGTCTGATTTCTCTAACAGAATCACAATATACCTAAAGGTAATTAGCATAGAACCTATATTGCTCAATGTTGACTATTTTCCTTCCAAGTAGTCACTGGCTTTCTCCTATCTTCCTTGTCCTCACTTTCCTGCTAAATTCTAAGCCAGTGCTATGTAAAATGTGGTCCACAGATTGGTGCCAGTCTATGAACAGTTACCAGTCTAGGATGGAAGATAAGTACAGTGATTGAGAGTAACTGCTTAAAACTTTTTATGACAATGTAACATTGTTTCAACATCCAAAAACATTAAAACAAACAAACAAACAAAACAAACCATTTTTCAGTAGACTAACATGCTAAGATCCTAAGAAAGCAAATGGGATTCAAATACATATAACTCAAATAAAACTAAAACTTTTCACCTATGAGTGAACCCACTGTCCTGAGCATGTACAGAAAAATAATTCTATGCTGCTCCTCATAGTGTCCTACTAGCTGTGAATTTTAGCAACAAGTCCTAAGTATATTTGAAAGAAAGGATCAACAGATAAAAATAAGGTAATATTACTCCTTTTGAAATAAATATTGACTTTCTTAAGCAAAGCTTTTAAAATGCTCTCTAACAATTCATTTCTTATTTTCTTATCACAGTTCTCTGGGACCTATGCGGGGGGAGGGGGTAGGGAGAGCTTATTGTAGGTGCAGCAAAAGAATATTTTTTCCATTTTAAAACATCTGGATATATAGATTGAAAAAAGAATCAAACCACTGATTATTAAAACCAAATAAGGCAATGAATATGCCATTTTTAAAATAATCTTACTCTCAAATTAAGTATACCTAGTTCTGGAAAAATAGCATAAAGCATAGTCATAGCCAACATGTTTATTTTCATCAATTTTATAATAACTGGTTATTTAAAAATGCATAAATTCAGGGTGACTGGGTGGCTCAGTTGGTTAAGCATCTGCCTTCAACTAGGGTCATGATCTCGGGGTCCTGGGATCTGGCCCAGAATGGGGCTCCCTGCTCAGTGGGGAGTCTGCTTCTCCCTCTCCCTCTGCCCCTCCCCACCACTTGTGCTCTCTCTCAAATAAATCAATAAAATCTTTAAAAATAAATAAATAAAAATAAAAATGCATAAATTCTTGTTCCATCAATTCCACTTCTGATATACATATATACAAAGATTGTCTTAGGCAATTTACACAGCACTGTTTATAATAGTTACAAGTTGGAAAGAGCTTTAATGTCCACATAAAGTATCATTAAACAAATTATAGTTATATACACTCTATTGAATACCATGCAGCATTACAAAGAACTGAGCAACTTCATATGTACTGCTAAGAATCAATGTGCAAGCCATGTTGTTAATTGTTTTTTAAAGGAAGGTCCAGAAAAGTGTTTATAGTTTATAGTATCCTATCATTTGTGTAAAAAAGAAGCGGGCATATACACATGAGTGTGTATGTGCATCGAATATATATGGAATAATACAAAAGTAACTGGGGAGGAGAAATATAAATTTTTTAGCACACTTAACTTTGACATCTTCTGAATTTTATATTGTATATATATGTTACTGATTAAATATAAAAAGCAATTCAATACAAAAAGGATATTATGTAGCATAACAGAAAAGGTGTCATTTAGACATCATGGGCCCTAATTTAAATGCTAGTTCCACTCTTATTTACCTTAACCTGAGCCTCTAAGCCCGCTTACTCATCTGTCAGGTGGGAATTACGTATGTGAAAACACTTAGCAAATAGCGAGTGTTAAAAAAAATATTTATCAGAAAGGAAATAACCAGGATGAACTGCAGATTGAACCAATACCTATTTGAATGACCTGAGCACGGCATGCCAGGGGCTGACTGCCCTTGGCAACCTCGCACCCCTGCGAGGTGAGAACCGCAATCTTACTTGACAGGTGTGGAAAATTAACCCCCTGGCTTCAGTGTAAAGGGTGGAAAGAAAACGACTGGATCCCTAATGAACAACGAGGCAAGCACAAGGATTCCAGGAAAGTAAAGCCCACCTGCGGAGAGGGCAGTGGAACTCGAGAGAAGACTTCAGTCAGGGTCGTGGCTTCCCTCGACACGTTCTCTGCTGCCCGGTCTGAGGGATGACAGAGGGGAGGGGCCGTGTTGTCAGCGCCAAAAGGAGAAGCCTGCAGCTGCTGCATGGACTTTGGAGATGTCAGCCTCAAAAACACCTCCCCGGATCAGTGTTTCATATCCCAACCTCCGAAGTGCAAAGGACTGAGAGGATGCGGCGGGGGGAGGGGAGGGGGAAAGCGGGAGGGAAAGGGGTCGTCAGTACCCTGGAAGGGATGAGAAACAGAAGTCCCCAACAGGACAGGCACTCACTGAGTCTCCTCCAAAACGTCTCAGCATTAAACTCCTTGGTGGTCTCCCGGGCTTCGCCGACTGTAGCCGGTGTAGTACGTGGACCGGGGGTGGCAAAAGGAAGAGCACAGGTAAGCGGAGCCACCCCGGCCCCGCCCCCGCCCCCGCCGGCGCCCCCGCCGGCCTCGTCCCTAGCCGAGCCCGTCCCTGCCGTCACCAGCCCCCAAGGCGTCAGCTCACCCCGCACGCCAGGCAGGAGCAACCGCAGCTCCACTGCCAAGCGCCGGATCTGCTCCAAAGGCGGATCTAGGGTGGGGACTGCGGCTGTAGGTGCGGCTGTGCTCGCCATCTCAGGAGATCGCCAGGAACCTCCGGACGAGAGCGGCCGAGGCGGCTGCCAGGGCCGCACTGCAGTGGGCGCTCCGCTTCCGGCAGCCTCAGGTCCGGGTTCGTTTCCGGCAACAACTCGCCCGGCCCCGCCCCGGGGCCCCAGCCACGCCCGTTCTCAGCGTCCGAGGCCGGGCCACGCCTCTCTTCGTCGCTGGGGGTTCCGGCCACGCCCCCTCCGACTCCCGAAGCCTGGCCCCGCCCCCGAGGGTCCCGGCCACGCCTCCTCCCGCCCACAGATGCAAGGCCCAGTCAGAGTTCTTATTCATCATTCATTTATTTGATTAGCTGAAAGCACCCCACCTAAAGAAGCAGAGAACCCAGTACCCTGAGGGAAAAGTAGACCTGAGCTAATTATCTCAAGGGTAGTCAAGGTAGGGCCCAAGTTCACAAAGCTTCCCTGCCCCCAACGTGGCACCCTTGTGGGCTGCTGAATTCCACATACTGTGCTAGGTACTTTACACGAGGTAACCATAAAAAATACTCCCATACACACACCCAGTCCCTCACCTGTGGATCTCCTGATTAGGACTTTCTCTGAACAAAAGTAAATCAATCCTTTGCCTTCTTGGAGAAGGAAGGAATCATGGCATTATTTAGAGATTTTTCTGCAGTCCATTCTGTAGGAATCAGTAGTGGGTAATCCCACTCAACTCCCAGGTGTCCAGGGTGCAGCAGCTCCCTGAAGCTTGCCCACCATCACTGGCCTTCCACCTGCTGCTGGGGCAGAGGCCTGGGCCAAAGAGGTGGATGGTGAGACAAGGCCTTCAGGAGCTCAGGTGGCTTTTTAACTGTGCCACAAAGGTTCCAAGCTCAGTAGAGTTCAGAGTCCACACACTATGAATGATAACAGGTGTCAACAGTGTCAACCAGGTCCGCAAAGGGGAGAAGAAGAAAGCTAAAGTGCCATATGTCATATGAAGAAAGTAGCAGGAATAAATCTGCCAGATGTATAGCAGTAACATAAGTAGGTGAACAGGTATAATTTTCAAGTATTTTCCTTGATGGAGATGAGACCGGAAGTTGTGACCACAGCACCGCTGCAGCAAGCTCCAACACAGGTAAGCCATCAAGGGTATGTTAAAAAATACCAGCTGGAAAGAGAAGCAGAACAGAACCATTAGCTTATTAGTAAGACTTTAGAGGGTCAGGTCTCATTAACATATTATTGGCGGCTCCTAAAAATATGCTGCTCTGTCTCGGGGGTTAACTCTTTGATTCTTTATGCTTCAATCACACTTGCTTATAACACTCACAAGAGGTGACTTATAGTTAGTTGTGAATTTGCCTGAGTCCTTTAGTTCATCTTAAAAGTAGGTATCATTTATGTTGAGGCCCTCATTAATGTGTAAGGTAGAAATAAATTGAATATATGTATACACACACACACACACACACACACACACACTTCTTTTTGGCAGAGTGAAGGGGGGACTTAGGTATCAATAATTTTTTCTCATCTCTATATTTTTTATTAAAATTTTTTCATTTTAAGTAAACTCTACACCACACATAGGCTCAAACTCAGGACCCCAAGATCAAGAGGCATATGCTCCACCAACTAAGCCAACCAGGGACCCCCATTATCTCTGTATTTTTAGCTGAAGTAGCATGATAGGTACTGGAATATGAATCAAAATCTAAGCTTAGCTGCTGTATGATTCATACATCCATTCACAACATAATTACTGTGTGCCCATTACATGGCAGGCACTGTGCTAGGCTCTAGGCTAAGGACACAGTGGTAAATACTCAGAAAGCATGCATCATAGAGCTTACATTCTAAAAGAGAGAAGAGAGACAAAAATAATAATAATAAAGACAAAAGGTTACTATAGATTGTGATAAATTCAATGAAGGAAATAACTGGGTCATAAGAGGATAACTGAGAGATGGGTTCTCTGAGGCCTGAAGAACAGGAATGACTCCATGGAAGGAAGTGCATTCCAGGCAGAAGAAATATATAAAAACCCTTGAGGTGGGAGAGGCCTTGGTCTATTTAAGGCCCATGAGCCTGGAACATGATGAGCCAGCTGGAAACTGAGGCAGTCAGCAAGACCCAGATCATGTCACTGCTCTGCTTAAAGGATTTCAAGCTGAGGAGTGAGCCAATTAAGGTTTTAAAAGGACAAGAGTGGATGCTCTGTGGCAGACTGACCGTAGGGATGAAAGAACAGCAGTGGGAAGACAAGTCTGGAGTTCCTGCAGTAGCCCAGACAAGAAACAATTATAAGTTGGACTAGTGTGGTGGAAACAGATGGAAAGAAATGGTGGATTCAAAATATACATTGGAGAGAGATCAAACAGGGTATTACTTGCTAATGAATTAGATTATCAGGTATTGGAGGGAAAGGGAAAAATTAAAGATATATCCTAGAAAAACTTATTGAAATTGGAAAGAACTGGGGGACGAACAGGTTTGGAGTAGAAACTAAAGGTCCTATTACACAAATATTGAGATATCTAAGGGAAGATGTGAAATGGCAGTTGGATATATAGGCATTTGAAGTGCAGAAAGGAGGGCAGAGAGAACACATTTGGGAGCCCTGGGCCTAGATGATACATAAAATCCGCTAGTGGTATATAGTATTTATTAAAATATGAACATAAACCCCACCTTTTAGTAAGGCCCAGGTTTTATTTGGCATAGAGTACTCCTGAGACAGCCTCCATTTACATAATAGAAAACTCAGCCAGGCTCAGGACCTACTCACATACAAAATGTTGCTATTCAGAGAATGTTCTGGTCTGTGGTCAATGTTTACTAGCCAGAAGTTTTCCCTATGTGTCTCTTATCCTGCTGATCACCTTTTACTGCCCTGTTATGAGGCTGTGAACTCATTCTGAACAATGTTTTCAGATCTCTTCCCAAACATGAGATCATCACCTGAGATTTTAGTACCTTAGTCCCATTAGGTGAGTAAAATACATCACTCGGTAAATACTTTTCAAACCTATGTACACAGATTTGCTACAGAGCAGTTCTTTGTTTATTTTTTTTTTTTAAGATTTTATTTACTTATTTGAGAGAGAGAAAGAGAGCACTAGCAGCAGGAGAGGGAGATGCTGACTCCACGCAGAGCAGGGAGGCCAATGCAGGGCTCGATCCCAGGACCCTGAAGTCATGACCTGAGCCAAAGGCAGACGCTTAATCAACCGAGCTACGCAGGAGCCCCTGTGTGTTTCTTTTAAAGGAATCTTAATCCACATGTAAACCTAACATTTTCTTTCTTCATTATTATAATAAATTTTGGTTTACTTATTTATTCTACTATAAGTCCCTTATTTTATTTTTTATCAATGGAAAAGCACAGTAAAACAAACTACAAAGACAGAAACCTTTCACTTTGTATTTTTTTTATTTTTTTATTTTTTTCCTTTCACTTTTTATAAACCGTTCCTGCCAAAATGCATCTTAGATGTTTATGAGAGAGTGGTGGAAGAAAGAGCTTAGGAAGCACTGGAAAAACAAAACATCAAATGTTAAAGATTGCCCTGCCAGTAAATCAGGAAATATGATCTATGGTGTTTAGTTTGATGCTCTGGATTTAATTCCTAACTGTTACGCAATTAGTCCAAAAGGTCAAGGTATTCTTACATTCCATTTCTGATTTCTTACCTGCAGAATTCCAACTACAAATGTTAGGCTGCCTTGTAGGAAATGTCCATCAACAAATATCCCAAAGGAAAAGCAGCAACCCCATTTGCCTTTAGTGATCTCACCAACAAACCAGGGTCCTGAAAGAGGCAATGGGAAGGAAGAGAGATTAAATAACTATGATTCTGACTATATATATCACAAGGTGCATTTATAGGGATAAAAATAAGTATGAGAATAGTCATTGATAGGTATTTTATTGGCATAATTTTTCTTCTTTACTAATCTCTATGTTGCACCATATGTCCCAGCTAACCAACCACTTGCTCCTTTGCTCCACTTTTGTCTAATTATAGAATCATCTGAGTACATGCTGTACCTGAACAGATTCCAGAAACAGTTCAGAATACGCTCAGAAACTTCAGAAGATTCTGCTGCAATAATAATCTCAATACAATGCATTAATATTTCCTTTAAGAAGCAAAGAGGTATTCTATGGAAATTAATTTTCCAGATAACTGATATTTACTCCTTTAAGCAATAAAACTTCAACCACTTTCATCTTTAGTGCATCTAAAATGTACTTCTCTTTCTTATTAATTTTTTTTAAGATTTTCATTTATTTATTTGTGAGAGACACAGAGAGAGAGAGAGAGAGAGGCAGAGACACAGGCAGAGGGAGAAGCAGGCTCCATGCAGGGAGCCCGATGTGGGACTCGATCCTGGGACTCCAGGATCACGCTCTGGGCTGAAGGTGGCGCTAAACCACTGAGCCACCCGGGGTGCCCTCTTTTTTATTAATATTAATGAAAGTATTCTGATCTTTTCTTATGGACCCAAGTTATTTACTTTGTACATCAACTACACACTTGAGGTTAACATGTACAAAATTTAACTTGCTTCTTTAATTTTTCATTTAGAATGTCAGAATGACTTTCCTCTCCTCCCCATTATTTACTGCCCTTCTTAGTGTCCAGATTTGTGGAACTACTATATTGTCAGGAGTGATTAATGGCCAGTCAAGACTTCTTTCCTCAAAATGCAAATATATACTGTATCATTTGCTGAAGAATGAGGTTCAGCTTTAAAAAGTCATAGGTAATTTTCTCAGATATTATTATATAACCTCCACTGGATACACAGTCTAAAAAAGTGTTCTCCTTGTAAGTTTCAACTGTGAAACATGGAGCAACTTCGGTCCTTTTAATGTTTTCTTTTACAGCCAGGAACCAAATCATGTGCTTTTACCTTGTAGTGTAAGGCAAGTGTCTAAAATAGTTTCAACCTATCTTCTAACAAGGGAACTGATCTCCAAAGGGCCATCTGTGATAGCCTGGTACACAGAATTGTAGAGTGTTACACTTTTTATCTAATTGCTTTCTGTTCTCCGGTGGGAGTTACAAATGAGCAAAGAAAAGTTCTGAGGTAGCAACAAGTAGGCTAATCTACTCCTGACTTTTAGTCACTAAGGAACATTAGTAAAAAGCTTTAAAAACAGATTCACAGTGCTTCCTGCTTGCATAAGTGGCTAAACTAAGTATTAAGTATAATAATATAACAAAAGAACTTGGATATGCCTGAACTCACTGTTCATCTGTTTGTTTTTTTTTTAGCTGAGTTTTTAAGACGCATACATTAAGTAAATATTCACTGAACTCATGCTAGGCACTGTGATTAGTGCTAGGCAAAGAGATGAACAAGACAGACAAGACCTCAAAGGATATTCTAATGAGGGAGGAGATGATAAACACAGAAGATAATCACAGATTCTGCTAAAGTAATGAAGGAAATAAAAAAGTGTGATGAAATAAAGGATAAAACTTTAAAGTAGTTGAAGAAGGCTGCTCTGTACACACATACTAATTCTTTAATGGTCTTCTCAGCTTAAGTTAACTCAGGTCAACTAAATGTCCTTTAAACATGTTAGGAAGGGACTTTATTTCCCAACACTATATTCCAGGAAATGATTTATGCAGAAACCATGTGCCATTCATTATACCTGCAAAAGACATGTCAAAATTCTCCATATATATCCTTTGGCAGAATTCTGCACAATCTCAGATTTCCTAATTGACTTACCCAGTGCTGTATATAGGGTTAACAACAACACAGAATAGTAGAAGATGTTTAGTTTGCTCAGGACATGGAGGGAGAATGAGGTCAAATTTATAAATCCTGGAGACCCTAAACAGAATAAATTTGAAAAAATTCTAGTGAGCACATGCAAAGTTCAATTTCTTTTTTTTTTAAATTAGTTTGAGGTAGAGTTTAGTGATTTGTCAGTTGCATATAATACTCAGTGCTTATTACATCAAGTGCCCTCCTTCACGCGCATCACCAGTTACCACATCCCCCACCCACCACCCCTCCTGCAAACCTCAGTTTGTTTCCTAGAGTTAAGAGTCTCTTATGGTTGGTTTGTCTCCCTCTGATTTCATCTTATTTTATTTTTCCTTCCCTTTCCTTATGTTCATTTGTTTTGTCTTTTAAATTCCACATACGAATGAAATCATATATTTGTCTTTCTCTGAATGACAAAGTTCAATTTATTTTTTTAAAATATTTTATTTATTTATTCATGAAAAATACAGAGAGAGAGAGAGAGAGGCAGAGACAAAGGCTGAGGGAGAAGCAGGCTCCATGCAGGAAGCCTGATGTGGAACTCGATCCCCGGACTCTAGGATCACCCCCTGAGCCAAAGGCAGACACTCAACCGCTGAGCCACCCAGGCATCTCAGTTGAATTTCTTTATAACATTTTCTAGAAGACTTCTATGGGCTATCTACTCTATATTCAGCAAATCTTTTGTTATATGGTAACTATACAGATGACATCAATTTTTTTTTTTTTTAATTTATCTACGATAGTCACAGAGAGAGAGAGAGAGAGGCAGAGATGCAGAGGGAGAAGCAGGCTCCATGCACCGGGAGCCCGACGTGGGATTTGATCCAGGGTCTCCAGGATCGCGCCGCAGGCCAAAGGCAGGCGCCAAACCACTGCGCCACCCAGGGATCCCAGATGACATCACTTTAAATTCAGAAATTGGCAAGAATCCTGATAAGGCAGTTCACTTATAATTATAGAGGGTAGGAAGTTCAAAGTAAGGTGTAGTTGGGAGACGTGAATGTGCGCGCGCGCACACACACACACACACACACACACACTTTTTAAGGATTAAACACATGTAGATTTGAAATCTAGTGCTGTGCTCAAAGTCTCTGTTTTCTATGGGATTTACTATCCAAATGCACAAATTTCCAAATGGTATATCACAATATATCAAAAGTATATCAAAGTATCAAAATTCCTCCAGTCTAATCTTAAGTATGAATATCTATCCAATATTCCTTTCCCATATGTGACATAGCTCTTAACTCACAGCTATCATCTTACTCCAACTGAAGGGGATTCCTAAAGAGATTCCTTCAAATTAACATCTCTTAAAATGTAGTGCCCAAAATGTCAAGCATATGGGCTTCACACAGAGCAGCTCCATTCTGTGGCCGCAGAATAAAGTATCACAGATCCTCAGCCCCTGCCAGCCATTTCACTCATGTGCATGGCTGGTCAGAAACCAGTCAGCAGAAGACTATGACAGGATGCTCAATACACACTGAGCAACACTAGTGGTATTGAAAGATATTGAAAGAACTGGCCCCAATGAAGATAGCCTGACATCATAAGTTCAATAGTTATGTTTTTCCTAGTAGGCCAGCATATTTCTTTTGTACCTAAAACACCGTGCAGGCTGCTCACAGTTAATTTTGTACAAAATCTAATAATGCATGACATTTCCCATTTTTTTATATCCCTGCTACTCACTCCTCTCGGATTTCTTCATGTTCTAGTCTGGTACTTCTCAAAGTATTCATCTACATATCCACCTATAATTTTTTTTTTAAGATTTTATTTATTTATGAGAGAGAAAGAGCACAAGGGGCAGGGCAGGCAGAGGCAGAGGGAGAAGCAGATTACCCACCAACAGGGAAGCCTGCAAGGGGCTTGATCCCAGGACTGTGGGATCATGACCTGAGCTGAAGGTAGATGCTTAACTGACTCACCCACCCAGGTACCTCAATAATTATTATTTATTAAATAAATAATCCTTTAGCCTTGGAGGTAACTATGCTTTAAAGTTTAAGCACAAATTTTAAATGTGATCTTCTATTTTGGCTCCATGTTAGAATAACCTGGGGGATCTCTAAGAAAATACTCCCCAGAGATTCTGATTTAATTAGCCTGAGGGAGAGGGGGAGCTTAGCCTGAACCCAGGTGATTCTAAGCAGCCAGGACTGAGAAACACTGCTTTAGTCAGAGCTGAACATCTCAGCCTTGACTGCCCATTGGAATCATCTGGGGAGCTTTATAAAATACTGATGCCTAGGTCCTACCCCTAGAGATTCTGATGTGATCTAGGGTGGTGTGTTGACACCGGAATTTTAAAAGTTTCCCAGGGGATTCTAAGACAGTCAAATTTGAGAAGTGCTATTTAAAGAAAAGAACTGACCTGGGGTCAGAAGACTTAGGTTTTGAGTCTCTCTTTTATGTCTTATTAGAAATAAGACTTTGAACAACCTTCACAAACTCCCCAGTCCTCAGTGTCCTAATCTTTAAAATAGGGACAATAATACCTATTTCACAGGATTGCTGGAAGGATTAAGTGAGATAGTGCAGGTAAAAATATGTTGTAAATTTTAAATACCTACACAAAGATATTGATATCCCAACAGAATGAAGCTGGGGTCTGCCCTTAAACATTTATTTATTTACATTATATGCAAGAACATATATGTGTGCAATAATGCTTCTTGAACTCCTTCATAGAATTTGCAAAAATATATATATAGGCAAGAAAACATTCAGGAGAATGTGTATATTTCCTATGTAGTTAGCCATTTTACCATTTAGTTATTGCTACAGCACTTCCCTCCCCTATAATCAGTCCCTGATCCCAGAGATTTCATCCAAGCCAGGAAAGGATATGGAAAATTTATTAAACATGTATTTATTGTCTGTTATGCACATACCAGTGCTGGGTGCTATGAAAAACAGGAAAGAAGTAGAAAACAAGTGCTTCTCTATTGAAGAACTTACAGTCCAGTTGAGGAAAAATGTATATATACATTTGAAGTGATTATGTAAAGCAAAGTGACTGGCCAAGTATGGCATTAATGGTCAGGAAGGACTACAGGAATTCAGAGAAGCAAGAGCTCATTATGATCTGGAAGGGGTGAACAGAATGGTATGGGAAAAGAGGGGTTGAGGTGAGCCCTACAGGAGGCTAAGATTTAGTTTAGAAAAATAACTTAGAGATAAGCAAAAGCACAGAAGCAAAATGAGTATGGTGTGTGTAAGGAACAGTGGAAAATTATCTAGGCTGAAATATAGGACCCAATTATGAAGGATCTTTAATACCTGGCAGAGATGTCTGGTCATTTTGAGCTATATTGCAATTTTCCCATTTCTGGTTGAACTTCATATTATTGCAATGTACCAGAAAAAACTATAAAAAAAGATTGAGTGTTGTGGAAAAAGTATAGTAAGTTTGAAGAATCCATCTCACAGAGCTCAAGCAAGGACAATTTGTATTGATATTTATTATTTGGTAATAAGACATTATGTGACATTTTAAAATGAAGTCTTCTAAAAATAAAACGAACCATGACTAACCTTTATGCTCTGGATATCCTCGATACCTAAAAGTAATGAGAATGCTGAGCTGGATCAGCACAATTATCACAAAAAGGACCCGGGCCTGCAGAGAAATCAATGTTACTATGAAAGAGATACATTCAGTTAAGGTTTTTAAAATGGCTTCATTAACAAAAATGGAAATGACATCATTACCAGAATGACAAAGTAAGAAAAATAAATGACCAGAGAGAATCAAACAATTGATCCACCAAAAAAGAAAATTGTAAATTGCCTCAGCATTACTCTTTCAGGATTTGGATACTTAGACCAATATTGAAACAAAGTAATTTATAGTTACATAAAGTGATCAAATTAAAACAGTTCACCTTCCCTGTACTAAAAGTATAATTAGTTTTATTTCAAGTTGTATAAGAGTAAAGAAAAACAGTAGAGTATACTGCAGGCTGAAGGAACTGAGACTGCATTTTCTTTTGCTTTCTCCATCAGAGCAGCATTCACTTAGAGATTAACTCACAGTGAAGAGACATAAGCTAGGTTCTAGTTTCTCAAAGTATGGACCAGATCATTGGGATCACCTTGTGTCTGTTATGAATGCAGACTCTCAGGTCCCATCTCAGCCCTGCTAAATCAGAATGATTTAGCCTGATCTAGGTGACTACTAAAAAACCCCAAAAGAAAAATAAATGACACAAAAGAAACTTGTAAAACTGAGATACAAATGCCCTTTAGTCATATTTCTAAAAAGCTTAATCACATTGTTAATAAAAGTAAGTTAAAATAATAATAAATTTGCATTGTAAGTCTGTGAAGATACATAGTAAAGCTATGTCTGGAAGGTGAAATTAAAGGAGGCTTAAATTTTCTTCTCAACATCAGTGTGTCTCTTTGGTGTGTTTTATGTAAATACCCAGAATAGATGAGATATGAGGGAAATAGAGTATAAATTGCCAAGCTTCTCTGGAAAATGATTTGACAGTGAATATCAAAAATGATTTTTAAAATTACCCATTTATTCATTCAAGGAATATTTATTTAAGGGCCTACTCTGTCTTAGGCATACAGGACAAGATCCCTGCCCTCATGGAGCTAAAATTTGAATGAGGACAGATTAAAAACAATGAATATAATAAATAACAAATAATTTATATAATTATATAAGAAAGTATATGGAAATAATGTGCCCACTCTTTCATCCAACAATTCGCTTCTAGGAATTTATCCCAAAAAACAATGATTTTTAGTTGCAAGCAGAATTTATATAGTAGAGGGAAAAATTGGAAATAAATGTCCAACAATAGGTAAATAGTTAAATTAAGGTATATTTATGCCAATAAGCATTTTGTTATAAAAAATAAATTGAGGTCAGAAAATAGTCAAAACAAATTCCTCGGTGGAAAAAAATCAGAGAGAATGAAAGATTGAAAGAGAATGAAAATTATTATTTTATATTAAAACTTCATATACCAATATATATGAGAAAAAAATAAAGAGTATCATAATGACAAATACAATGATTATAATACATAGTGAGATAAAATAATGTGGGGCTGATTTTACCTTATTTCTAAATTTTCTAAGTTTTCTACATTAAGCATGTATTGTTTATGAAGAAAGAGATATTAGTTTTAAAAGATCCTTAATCCAATTTTACACAGTTCCTATAATTCCCTTAGTTATCCTGGTTTTATGATATTGGCTAGAACCAGGTTTCAGGGCAGCCCCGGGTGGCTCAGTGGTTTAGCGCCGCCTTGCAGCCCAGGGCATGATCCTGGGGACCCGGGATCAAGTCCCACATCAAGCTCCCTGCATGGAGCCTGCTTCTCCCTCTGCCTGTGTCTCTGCCTTTCTCTCTCTCTGTCTCTCATGAATAAATAAAATCTTAAAAAAAAAAAAAAAGACCCAGGTTCCAAAACAGGTATTACTTGTCAATGCCTCTATTTCTTTTAATTCAAATCACTTTAAAGCATTTTATTCTTCTAGACAAATAACTAAGTTTTATAAGATTTGTCTTTCTCACCATGTGATTATATTACAACTTTGGACCTAATCTAAAGTTGAATTTACTTACCACGATGCAGTGGTCGGTAAGGAGAATAAATGATGCCAGGGGGTCAAATCTGAGATGAATATCCTCTTGAACAGAAAATATGTGGTGAACACTCTTACTTCTTCCAGCAGAATCCTAGTTATAAACACAGCAGTGACTGTCATACATATTTATATATATAATGTTCCAAGATTAAGTTTCCAGTAACATTTGTTAGCTATCTCTGATTAGCTTTATTTTTTCATTTAAGTGCTTTCATTATTATAAGCGCTTTAAATATAACTTCTTTTAAACCCTGTAAAATTTGAATTGTGTATTCACAATGTATTTCTCTTAAAGAAAATTTGTATTTTTCCTCTGCTCACTGAAAAGACCTATAAATAGTATCAAACCCAAAAGCAATGAGCCAGCTGGTCTAGTGCCCAGATCATACTCTCAAAATAAAATTTCTCACTACAAGATCAGTGCTCTTTAGAGATAGCTGATTTCAGTTCTTAACAAGAAATACACAGGAAGAGCTCAGAATATCTTCATACCAGAAAGCAAGAAAACTAACAGACTACTGGGATTATATCCAAAGACAGTGGCCAACTTGGAGAGGTTCCCACTAGCCAAAGGTGCAACTTGAGCATTAAAAATATAAATGCAATGGATTAAAACACCCCAAATATAAATATTTTTAAATTTTTTAAATTCATAATGACACTAAAAATAAAAGATTCATTTGATTACCTTTGGCAGATGCTAGAGAAGCAACTCATTATTCTGAAAATTGGTTTAGAAAATGGAGGGTGGGGGAAGAATTAAAAATTTATCCCACTCTTCCGCTATGTACTTCTGTATCTGGGTACCAAATAGATAAGGGAAAATTTTTCTTTATGGAACTATTCTAATTAATACTCCTTTTACAAGGAGTGCCAATTTGAATACCACCATTTTATAACTCTAATGAAATAACAGATCTAGGCCAAGGCCATCAATAGCTGCTAGAAATCCTTCAGAAAAGCTGATTAGGTACTTCATAACAAACGGAGGGAAAAGCCAGCAGTGTGCTGGAGCTGGTTTGACAGGCTCATAAAAGCCAATTCTTAAATTTTCAGGAATTTTGCAGGCCAGTTGATGTGTTGGTAGCTTAAAACCAGCTATGGTAAAAAATATTTATACTATGGAAATTGTAATAAAGCAGGGAAACACAACATACCTGGATTCCCCCTTCAAACATGCCAAGCTGGTTGATATTTACAAGCACACCACTGGATAAAATTAACAACACCTGAATACAATGGTCAATCCTAACATTACTAAAAGAGAGACAACCAGATTATCACAGGCTTCTGATAAAGCATAAAATACCAAATGAAGTATTCCTGACAAAAAAGACTCAAAACTGATCAAACTCCTAATCTAACTACCAATTACAGAAACTAGAGGGGTAGAGGAACATGTTAAATGATACAACATGAATGTAAACAACATAAATCTAGAATACAGAAAACTATAGGATAAAAGATCCAGTTTCCAAAGCAAATAAATTACAAAGAAAAAAAAAGGAGAGATGAGAGAGAACCTGTAGATTTAAAAAGACTAAAGAGACAAATCAGCTAAACACAGTATTAGAGCCTTGTATGGATTCTGATTTGAATCAACCACATGCAATATATATACTCACACACATATATATACAATTAATTGGGAAAACTGAACAGTAGCTGGAGAGTTGAATATTAAGAGTTACTATAGATTTTTAGGTGTGTTAGGATATTATGGTTACATTTTTAAAAATAGTTCTTTTAGGGATATATATTATCATATTACAGATGGAACAACATTCATGGTGCAGCGGTATAGATGAAACAAGATTGGTCATGAGTTCATCACTGCTAAAGTTGGCTAATGGATACATGGGAATTCATTATAGCACTATAGCTTGCATATATTTTTAAATTTCCCCATCATACAAGGTTTAAAATAGCAAAAAGAACTTGTACTTATGTTTATCAAACTTTTATTGCTTAAAATGTTCCTACTTTAAATTATGCATTCCTGTTTTAAAGCAGAGATTGTCTTTAATTTTGAGATAGAGATTTTGGGAGTCTGCTCTTTCAATTAGCAAAGTAGACACAATAATCTAAAGTTCTGGTCCTCAAATCTAGTGCACATCAGAATCACCAGGATGCACTGTTGAAACAGGTTGTTGGGTCCCATCTCCAGAATTTCTGATTCAGAAGTTTGGTATGGGACCTGAGAATTTACATTTCTAACAAGTTCCCACTGATGCTACTAATTCAGGAACCACACTGAAAATTGACTTAAAGGTCTAGTTGCTACTAGGCTGCTCAGAACTATAGACATTCAATAAAAATAGTAAGTAAGTAAAATATAAGATAATAAATTCATGTCTTCTGTCACAGAGTTTTCTCAGACAGACTCTATAGTACACTATACTTAAAAGAATAGAACTTTCCCATTGATAAATGAGGGGACCAAGGTCCCTATTTAATATTCAGTAGACTAATCTTTTAAAGTTATATAGAAAGAAAACAGATCAGTGGTTTCCTGGACATGAGGATGGAAAGAAGACAGCTACAAAAGAACACAAAACTTTTGAGGGCGATAGACTGTGCTGATTGTAGTAATGGTCAAGATATGGTCAGATATATATGTATGTCAAAACTCATCAAATATACTCTTTAAATATGTAGAGTTTTTTATGTAAAAACAAAATAACACAAGAAATGTTAAACATGTAAAAAGTATACACATTTTCATAGTTTTACTAGGATTTAACTAAGCAGCCAGAAATGTTTCAAGGACCATGAGCCATGGTTTTTTCCTCATAAAATTATAGAAGCTGGCATTTTGAGCCAATCCAAGGATTTGGGAGTTCCCTGTTCATACAGTGAGCAGGTCTCCTATGGTTGCTCCTATTTCCTCCTCCTAACTATAAAGATAGGGAATAATTTATTCTAGGTGCGCTTGAACCTTCAGGTTTTCTGCAAATGATCCAACTTCTAATAGAAAGGACATAAAGGGTTCATCCCCAGCCATCTTCCTTCCACATCCTCCCCATGAGTTTCTTCTTCCTCCTCAGGAGAACACTTCAAAGATGGGTGGCATTGCAAAGCGCCTTTTCTTGCTTCCTCTTCTATGAAATGGAGATAAAACTCCCTACCATATAGGACCGTTATACGGGTTAAGTAAAAAATTCTAAGTGTCCAGCATTTCCTTAGAAGGAGCTCAGTAAACAGCTCCTTTGTGTTTAAAACCCTTCTCTGTGACACACACACACACACACACACACACACACAAGCACAAAAGATAATGAAAATAATTATATTTTCTGAAGGATTACTTCAGGTAATCTTCAAACTAAGACTTAACATTAGAAGATGAAATAGTTAAAAACTGTCATCAAATCATAAAATTGTGGAAATTGACAGATTTTTTTTCCCCAGAAACTAATTCTTTAGCATAGTCTAATCCTCTAAAGAATTTAATAATGTTGACTGAAGTGTTCTATTTTGGTAATGAATGACCAGTTACTACTCTGGCAGGTACTAGTGAATTAAAAGCCCACAAGCTGAATTGGAATAGCAAGCAGACTATTACTATATACGCTATCAATGCATACTCCCCCAAACAAACAAAAAATCCTGATGCCTTGAAAATTCTCTATCCTAGAGCTTTTAAAATAGTGACACAATTTTCCTGTACTTGGAGATAGCAAGCAAAGGCATAGGTACATAAATACCCATTTCTGACTTATCCTATTTTGTTTTAAGATTTTATTTATGGGGATCCCTGGGTGGCTCAGCAGTTTAGCGCCTGCCTTTGGCCCAGGGAGTGATCCTGGAGTCCCAGGATCGAGTCCCACATCAGGCTCCCTGCATGGAGCGCCTCTCTCTCTCTCTCTCTCTCTCTCTCTCTCCCCCCCCCCATGTTTCTTATGAAAAAATTATTCATGAGAGACATGGAGAGAGAGAGGCAGAGACTAGGCAGAGGGAAAAGCAGGCTTCATGCACGGAGCCCGATACGGGACTTGATCCCAGGACTCCGGGATCATGCCCTGAGCCAAAGGCAGACGTTCAACCGTTGAGCCACCCAGGTATCTCTCTGAAGGCAGACATTTAATCTTTGAGCCACCAGGCGTCTCTCTGACTTATCCTATTATCTTTGGGTTTGTTAGGAAATTTGCTCCCGTTATTAAAAAACTCTAGTCAAAGTTGAAGGAAAATAAAAAGAATGATTCCCTGGGGCTCAAAAAGGAGGACTGTGGCCAGGAGTTGTACACTAAGGAGTCCTGTTTTTGTCTAATAGAATTACTCCTGAGTGCCCATTTTCAGAATATACTAAATCCAGTGCATTCAAGGTTTGTTTGTTTAAGATTTTATTTATTTATTTGGGAGAGAGAAAAAGAGAGTGGGCAAGCAAGGGAAGGAACAAAGGGAGACAAGCAGACTCCATGTGGAGCACAGAGCCTGATGTGGGGCTCCATCCTGTGACCCCAAGATCATGACCTGAGCTGAAATCAAGAGTCAGATGCCCAACCAACTGAGCCACCCAGGTTCCCCTCAAATTTTTAATTAACTTAGTTTCATCTCTATCAATTGAAAAAAAAAAAAAAACAAAACCCACATAAGAGTTCAGTATGGTTACAGCCAAATCATTTATATAGCAAGTTGAAAATTACTAACTTACCTGGACAATGACTTCTATGTTACATGTCCTATTACTATAGTTTCTTGGGTTCCACTTCAGTATGAAAATAGGACCAGACAAGTGAATAGCTTGCCCTAAATGAACTCCATCAATCTTAACTGTGACAGAAGTAATGGAGGATAAGGAAAAGGCCAGGACTCTAAAATGACAACATAGATAAGCATGTGGTTTTAGAAATTTTCAGTTTTTAGAAAGGAGAATAACTCTTATAACCTGAAAAAATGGAAATTTAGGTAGAACCATCACATGGTATAACTGTTCCCATGACTGCTATTCATATGATCTGGTTTCTTTCTGAATGATGGCTTTTGGAGTTGTGTAATTCAGCAACACTGAGTTGGTAGAAAGGAAAATCAATTTTCTTTTGACATATAAGGCTGGAGTAGATGCAAAGTTCTTTCTGATAAACTCCTAAAGTCCTGGTTTTTCACATAGGAAAAGAATAGACATAGACACCTCACTTTGTTAATCTAATGTTAATCCTATCATCCACTTATTTGGTTCCCAACATATCTGCCCACAAGAAGCAATGTCACAAACTGAGGTAAGGCTACCAGGCCCTTTCAGAGAATGTAATGTCTCCTATCAAAAAAATGCTGAGAGTCATTCCACTACTGGCCAAAAAATAAGTTAAAACAGCTCGATACCATTTTTTCCAGATGAATTAGTTTATTTATTTATTTATTTTAGTATATCTTTTTAAAAGTACGATATCCAAAAAATGATAAGAGTGCTGTGAAATTGGTATTCATATTGACTGGTAACATTATAAATTAGTATCTGTTTTAAAAAGTAATTGGGTACCTTATGCACTGCTGGTGGTAATGTAAAATGGTACAGCCGCTATGGAAAACAGTATGGTGGTTCCTCAAAAAATTAAACATATAATTACCATGTGGTCCAGCAATTCCATTTCTAGATATATACCCACAAGTACTGAAAGCAAGGATTTGAACGAGTATAACCACATTCATAGTAGCATTATTCACAATAGCCAAAAGATAGAAGCAAAAATATCAACAGATGAATAAATAAAATGTTGTATATACACACAATGGAATATTAGCCTTAAAAAAGCAAAGAAATTCTGACATACTCTACATCATGGAGGAATCTTGAGGATATTATGTTAAAGAAGCCAGCTATTTAAAGGACAAATACTGTATGATTCCCCTTATATAAGGTTCTAGAGTAGACAGATAGTAGAAAGGGGGAACGGGGGTTGCCATGGGCTGGGGGAAGGGGGAAATGAGGAGTTAATGTTGGATGGGTATAGAGTTTCAGTTTTGGAATATAAGAGTTCTGATGATGGATGGTAGTGATGGCTGCACAATATCAATGTACTTTAATGCTACTGAACTGAATACCTACCTAAAAACTGGTAAAATGGTACATTTTATGTTACACATATATTTTACCATAATTTTTTTAAAAGAATAATGATTTGTTACAAAAAAAGTCATTGGACAATCTTTATCTATAATCATAAAGGAATTCATATTTTCACCTAGACTCCCACCTCTAGAACTTTATCTAAAGAAGTTATTCAAATGAAAAAGAATCTACATTCATCAGATGCTCATTCCCAAATTAGAAAAAAAATCTAAGAGTTCACCAATAGGATAGGAAAATGGTTAGATAAATTGTGGTACATTCTCTCTGTTGAGAGAAAAAAAAGTAAGAATTAAAACAGACTGTGCCCTACTGTTACAATTATGTAAAAACCTGCCTTATGGAGAATGCCAGAGAAGGAAAACTCAGAAATTCAGTAACAGCTCTATTTGGGGGTAGAGGGAGGGAAATATGATTACAGCAATGCAAAACATGAAAATAAAATACACAAAAATTATAGTGGTAGGATTATGGGTTTCCGGATGGTTTTTAAATTTCAGCAGCTTAAAAAATTACCTATTTTTTAACTGGATGGGAATGAAACAGTAAGCATTTTCTCTTTACATAATGTTTAGATTGTTGAGAAAATTAAAGAACGGCATCTCATAGCTCTCACATGGCATTACAGTCACATTGACTAATTCTCCATTAATATCAAACTGAAAGTAAATGCTGAAAAATTGCTACATACCTGATGTGTGTTGAATGAAGGAGTCTTTCTAGTGGTTCATGTCTAACACAACTATATAGAAGTGACTTAGGATTAGTGATAAGAACCACAGGCCACTCGCCAAAGACCAAATCTGCAAAGCTAAAGAGGTCATGATCAAAAGCAAAGATCCGGTACCTACAGACCAGAATACAATAAGGTAATTTAGTCACTTCATATTATAAGAGAGTATGAAGGTTATACACAGAACAAATGTAAAAATATAAAACTATACTTCCTGAGATCATGAATTTGAATTCAAAGTAAATAATATTGTTTCTCTATCCTTCTCTTGCCCTTACCACTTTATACTTCACACTTGTCACAAATGGGATCTCATAAACGACATGAATTTGTGCCTTAGAACAATGCCTGGCACATGGCATACACACTTTCATTTTTAAATTAATGCTTGATAATAAATCAATTTGTTTGGTTTCTATACTTTAAGACTATTTTGAACCTAAGACATTCATCATAAGCATAATACCTGATATTCTTTCATCTCATCAAAAATGCTAATATTAACATGAACATAATTAGAAATTGTTCATTCTTCTTTTAAACCTTTATTTTTATAATTTCAAAGAAATTAACAAAAAGGTTTTTTTTTGTTTTTTTTAAATGCATGGTGAAAGGTACAGATATTCATTAAAGAATAACCAAAATTTTATATTTTCTACTTTTTGAACTGAGAAAAGAAATGATTAACTATGGCAGAAACAACAGTGCTCACCAAATACTCCACGTGCTCCCCTGCATTTCCAAGTCTCCCTGGTATTAGGTTGGGACCATGTGACTAGTTCTGGTCAATGGGCTGTGAACAGAAGTGACATGTATCACACTTCTGGTCCAAAGTACTTAAGAGTGGGTGTGAGTTCTCCATGCTCTCTTCCCTACCCTGGAATTGAGGTGTTGAGATTGTGGCATTATAAGATGGAGAAAGTCTGAATCTCTGAGTTGCCCCATGGAAGAGAGGTGCCTTGGCTCATACCAGATTTATATAAATGAAAAAATGAAGATCTATTGTGGTAAGCCACAGATTTACTTAGATTTATTTGCATCCTCGACAAGGCCTAGCCTAATATTACTAATAAACTTTTAAAAACTCTTCTATTATACTAATACAACTTATTAGTATATAGGGGCAGGTAAAGGTTAGGTCCTTTAAGTAAAACTCCAGATAAAACCCCAGGGTTGGAACACAGGAGAGCAGGTGGGAAGAGAAAGAGAGTAAATCTCATGACATCACTTAACTTGTAACTGTAGCATTTATAAGAAATAAGGAAGCTGATCAAGGATTAGGAAGGATATCTGGTAGAAGGCAATCCCAGCCCAGCCCACAACCTCATGGTCATGAATAGACAGGTCTTAGCCCAAAGTAATTACAGTTGCCAACTGATTACAGGCTTCAAGCATAGCTCTTAGTTTCTAGCAGAGCCAACTGAAATGAGTAAGTACCTTTCAAGATGTAAAGCTATCTTTTAATTAAAGGAAGTAGTTAACAATAGAAAAACGTATTCAGCTAAAAAAATATCGAATAACTAGTATCTTTAGAAAAATGAGTTTGAATAAATTTAATAGCAATTGGTAATAAACGATGATATGATATTCATCTACATTTAAGCTATTGTACTTAGCTATCCTCAAAATATTTTTTCTCTATATATTTAACTAACTATACTGTATGCTTTTGATAAAAAGGTTACATTTTCTCATAGATTTTAATCTTTATAAAACCAACTATCATGTATTTGAAGAACTTAAATCACTAACATTTTATAATAATAATTACAAAGATAGATATAAAATTCAGGAGGTGATATATTTCCAGTTCTATTGTTTCTCAAAGTGTGGTCCATAGAGCACTTGGTGGGCTTAAAAAAAAATGCAATTTCTTGGGTCCTAAACCAGACCAACACAATCAAATTCTCTGAAGACAGGGCTTCAAATTTTACACTCCTCCACAATTGTTGTACACACTAGAGTTTGAGATCTATCTCCTAATGGATGCATCTTGAAACAATGTAACATAGTGATGGCAAACATAACTGTTGCAACAAGGTTTTTAATGTAGTGACATACATAATATACATGTATTACTTTAAAAACTTAGATATATCACAAGTTTTTCCTTAACTGGGACCACCCATGATAGCAATAAGGAAACTTTTGTTGTTTTAACAAAACTTACACATGTAAGTTTTATTCTGTGGGGTACTTCCCTTACCTTCTGTTATCCTTCCAGTCTCCCACCTCAAGTTCCAAAGTGCCCTGGAGGTGACGAGTGTGCAAAACAGGCATCAGTCCACCGAGTGTATGGAGGTGTCCACACAAATAAGCTGTAGCTGAACTAACCGATGAAAAAGAAATAGATGTGCAGATAACTTGTGATGCCAAACTAATAAGTAGATCTCTTCAGTAGAGCAAGACAGGTAGAGTTAACATAAAAGAATTACAATTAATTTTAATTTTGGAAACCTGCCTCACCTCATTATTGACCGAATTCCAGGTGATGGAGAAAGGATAGTGGATGTTGTATAGTGTCCAAACCAAATACTGTGGTTGCTCCGACTACTTTCCTTGGCTAGTAACAGAAGTTCCTCCATCTGTTTCTGAAATGGAAGAAAAACAAAAGGATCTTTAATTAGAGCTCAGGCTAATTAAACATCTCCCTTGAAGTTTTATAATAATAAGTATGTTTAAGGCCTAAACCCTACTAATTAATGACCTGTATCGACCTGTATAAATTTCAAACTGTTTTCATATATATTATAATTCATTTGGTCCTAAAAATAACTTCATGCTAAGTAGGGCAGCATTATCCCTTTTGATAGATAAGGAAATTGAGAAATAAAGAACAATCTTTAAATGACATAAATTTCAAGGGTGCCTAGGTGGCTCAGTCGTTGAGCGTCTGCCTTTGGCTTGGGTCATGATCCCGGGGTCCTGGTCTCAAGTCCCACATTGGGCTCCCTGCTCAGTGGGGAGCCTGCTTCTCCCTCTGACTAGCTCTGGCTCTTTCTCTGTCTCTCATTAATAAATAAATAAAATTAAAAAAAATAATAAAAGATTTTTTTAATAATATATTTCTTTTTTTTATTTTTTTAAATTTGTATTTATTTATGATAATCACAGAGAGAGAGAGAGAGAGAGAGAGACAGAGACATAGGCAGAGGGAGAAGCAGGCTCCATGCACCGGGAGCCCGATGTGGGATTCGATCCCAGGTCTCCAGGATCGTGCCCTGGGCCAAAGGCAGGTGCCAAACCGCTGCACCACCCAGGGATCCCAATAATATATTCCTTTATAGAAATAAAGAAGAACCACTAATCTTTTCAGCCCTATATACTACATGGCAATTAATAAAGAGGATCTTGAAACTTCTAAAATAAGGTGTATATATGTCCAAAAAAAGCCTTACACCTGTTTATAACAGCTCTACTCAGAATAGCCAAAAACTAGAAACCATCAGTATATATCCAAACAATGAATGCTATGTAGTGATAAAAAGGAAAGAATTACTCAAACACAGTAATACAGATGAATTGTAGAAACACTGAGCAAAAGAAGCCAAAGACAAGAGTACGTACTGTATGATTTTATTTACATATTATTTACATATTTACATTCTAGGACAAACAAAACTAATCTATACTGACAGAAAACCAATCAGTGGTTCTCTAGGATTGGCGTGAAGACTGACTACACAAGAGAACTTTCTGGGATGATAGAAATATCCTGTCTTGATCGTGGTGACAGTTACACTAGCATATACATTTTTTGTCAAAAGTCTTCAAAGACTTAAAATGAATACATTTTATTGTATATAAATCATCCCTCATGAAGTTGACTTCAAAAATACTTGTACATGTATAGTGCTTATAGCAATGAAATCCTGGACTGTACCCTCAGGGTTTCTAATTTGGTAAATCTTGGGGAAAGCCAGGGAGCTGCATTTTATAAGACTCCAACTGATTTTCATGCAGATGATCTTTGAATCATATCTTAACGCTACTCTAAGGAATAGGCTTTAAAATGACAAGTTAATAAACTCTGTCTAAAGACAACTGGAAGAAACAAAATATACCTTTATTAAATAAAATGCCTAATACAGCACAATGCATTTTACAATATTCTATCCACATGATTTCAAGGTCTTCTGAACCCTTATATCACTTTGAATCTCTTCTAGCACTTAGCAAATTCTGCCCTTTATTATAGTTATTTCTGCACTAGTCTTATGTCCCTCCACTAGATTAAATCTTCTAAGAGGTGAGTGATTTGATCTTATCACTCTTGTATTCCTACATACAGGCACATGTCTTGCATATGGGCATGTGCTCATTTGTGAGCTGACATTTGTTGTAGTTGGGCTCCCCGCTGAGCACAAAGTTTGCTTGTCCCTCTGCCCTTCACCCTGCTCATACTCTCTTTCTCTTGTGCTCTCTCTCAAATAAATAAATAAAATCTTAAAAAAGAAGAACTTTTAGATAAAAATTTGTTTACCTCACATAACCTTAAGTGAGCCAAATTTATCCAAGAAAAAACAAAATAGATTAGCTACAAAGGGAAGTGAGATTTTTACTGTACCTCATCTAAAATTCCAAAGAAATTATAAGGTCTCTTAGGCCCTGGATTTGGGGTGGCATCCAAAGAGATGAAAGAATAGTTGCCAAAAGGAGTACTGTGGACATAATGGAAAGAGCCATCCCTACGTACAGCAGAATATTTCCTAAAAAATACAAGACAGGAAAGTTTTAGTGCAATCGTAAAAAGACAGAATGAGCTTATCCTTCCCGTATATCATACTATATTTTGCCTCCCTTTGAAAATTTTCTAATCTGACAGAGAAATACATAAAGTAGATCCACAATAAGCTGATTAAAAGAACTTCTAAAAATCTTTTTCCCCCACTGTCTACAAAGATTCAGGCAAACTAATTAATAAGTAATTAAACACAAGGTCACTAAGCAAAGCAGAGAAATAGGTGACTATTTATGGTAGTCCACTAAACATTTAAAAAGAGATCAATCAGAATTCAGTGAAATGCTACTTATCAATCATTGAAAAATTTAGTGAGGACCTACTAAGTACTTAACAGAATTCTTGGTGTAATGAGATAAAAAAGGTGTTTATATCTTGAAACAGAACTACCGAGGCTTAACTCACAATGAAGCCTTGCAAAGATGAAATCATCAAGCCAGGAGAAAAATGTTAGTTAGGTCTGGGTCAGTAAATCTTTTTCAATCCCTAAAAATATGTTGGTAACACACACAGGGTACACACTTGGTAATGAAAGTCCTTACTCCTCAAGTATCAACAGTGTTCAGGTATCTATAAGGTTGGACAGTGAAGAACAGGGGAAAGAGTGGGTAACATAGCACACAGAGTAGGAATTCATTATGTATTTGTTGAATAAATGTGAAGGAAGGTACAGATTGGGGACATACCAATATTACTCAAATGTCAAAATATTATAAGAAAGCAGCTAAGACACATATGGAAAAATAAAAATAAACTCTTGAAACCTAATATGCTATCAGGAAGCTATATTTAAGCCACAATAGCCATCAAACATATCATAAAATAAATATATTATCACAGATATTAATAATTAAAAGCCAATTAGTTCTATTGCTTCTCTTCCTGGTATTTTTAAATTTTCTATTTTGAAGGGGGCACTTAGGTTGCTCAGTCGGTTAAGCCTGCAACCCTTGATTTCGGCTCAGGTCATGATCTCAGGGTCATGGGAGCCAGCCCTACAATGGGTTCAGCACTCAGCATAGAGTCTGCTTATCCCTCTCCCCCTGCTCCTCCGCTGCTCATGTGTGCACACGCACATGTGCACTTTCTCTCTCAAATAAATAAAATCTTTAAAAAATGAAATTTCATATTTTGGGTTTTTTTTCTCTCATTAAGATTTTTACTTATGTTTTTCCTGCTTAATTTGTTTTCAGTTATTCTTTCAGATCTTATAATTTTACATATGTTGCTTCCTCTCCTACATTCTTTTTTTTTTTTAAGATTTTATTTATTTATTCATGAGACACAGAGAGAGAGAGAGAGAGGCAGAGACACAGGCAGAGGAGAAGCAGGCCCCCTGCAGGGAGCCCGACATGGGACTCATCCTGAGACTCCATCCTGAGACTCGATCCTGGGTCTCCAGGATCACACCCTGAGCTGAAGGCGGCGCTAAACCGCTGAGCTACCCAGGCTGCCCACCATTCCTACATTCTTAATACATTAAAGCCCACTATCTAAAAGTAGACTCAACTATTTGAAAGCAGAGATTAAAATATATTATAGCTATTAACATTTTTTGAATTCTGGATTTTGGCATTCTCTGGGGCACTCTTAATAGCTCTAAGATTTTTTCGTTCAGGCTAATCTTCCTATAATGTTCATATCTCTGGCCATTTATTAAAATACTGTTTATTAAAAATTCAGATAAAGGTTAGGTGGTTAGAAACAAAAATATAAAGAAACTTCACATGACTAAGGCTTTATTCTCCTAATAGGTAGTGAGATCCTGAGTCCTGTTAATTCTTCTTTGAAAATGTTTCTTAGGGGATCCCTGGGTGGCTCAGCGGTTTAGCGCCTGCCTTTGGCCCAGAGCATGATCCTGGAGTCCCGGGATCGGGTCCCACATCAGGCTCCCTGCATGGGGCCTGCTTCTCCCTCTGCCTGTGTCTCTGCCTCTCTCTCTCTGTGCATCTGTCATGAATAAATAAATAAAATCTTAAAAAAAAAAAAAAAAGAAAGAAAGAAAATGTTTCTTCTTTCTATTCCAGAGTCACCATCAAAGATAAGATAATAGAAAATGAAAGATTTTCATCTCTGACCTTTTCCTTCCTCACATTAAAAAAAAAAAGTACAATCTCAACCTCCAAGTTATGGTGATTCTAATTATATGTTAATCAATGCTGTTTGAACTGCTACCCTCCAGCTGATGTTACTTCCCCATATCTATGGACTTTGTTAGATAGGTATGCTTCTATTCAAGCCCTTCCATATCATGACTGGACTATTCCATGACTCTCCTCTCTGTTCTACAAAACTCCAATCTCCCTCTTTTTTCCTTATCATCCCTATCTTGTTTTCTTTTTTTGTTGTATGATTGCCCTTTATAAAATATTATTTCATTATGTGACTTCTCTCCTTAGGAATCTATACTGGATTTATGAACTGTTATCCAACATGTCTAAATGTCTATACTTGTCACTTAAGACCTCCATAAACTGGCCCTAAGCTTCCTACCCAATGTCATACCAGTCCTCAAAATGTTCTTTTATTCTAGTGATACCAGTTTCCTTACTGCCCCTAAAAGCTCCTTCTAGCTTTTAAAGCTCTGGTGTTTTGCCTAAAATATACCCCTCAAAAGTTCTTCCCTAAATGCAACCCTTAAGAATAGACACAATTTTTACTTCTTTTATAAAGTCCTAACTTGCAACTAGTAGATATATAAGTTCTGGAGATCTAATGCACAGCATAGTAATTATAATCAGCAGTACAGTATTATAAGCTTCAAAGTCACTAGGAGACTAAACCTTAAATATTCTTACCACAAGAAAATGATAATTGTGTGATAGTGATGAAGTATTAGCTAACTCTATGGTGGTCCTCATTTCACAATATATAAATGTATCATGTGAATATGTTGTACATCTTAAACTTATACAATGTTATATGTCAATTGTATCTCAATAATAAAGTATCCTCTATGTCCAGCCCATGCTGACTTCTGCCCTTTCCAGTTTCTCATAATGATGATCATGTGTACCAAATAACCTAGAATTTCATCAGTCATCCCTTAAGGCTTTTTCTAGTTGTTTCCTAAACAATTCTTATCTCCCTCAACTGGTCTTCCTTAAAGGTAGAAGCCATATTTTTTAATATTAGCTCTTGTATCTCTCATGCTATCCAGCTAATGATGGGCTCTCAACAAATTCTCACTACTTTAGTGATGGACAATGTAGAACAAAGCTGTGGAAAACTCTAGAACTTGAAGTGAAACTGAAACTAAAAGAATCCAAACACACTGAAACTAGAGAACTGGTTTTCTAACTCAAAGAGCCTTTCATATTCATTCACATTCATGGCATATAAAGAAAATTTTAATAATCCTATGACATACTGGGATAAAAGGACAAGGCAACCAGGCTCCTCAACCACTACAGATGCTGAAAGAATCAGTTTCTCAGTATTCCAAAAATCAACAGTACTCTAGTAACAAGCTCTAATCTAAATGACTCTGATGTATATAGCATGGTGACTAAGTAAAAACTACTCTACTGTAAATCTGAAAGTTGCTGAGAATAGATTTTTTATTACAGAAAAAAAAAAGTCTTTTTAAACTACATATATGGTAGGTGTTAACTAGACTTACTGTGGTTACCATTTCACAATATATACAAATATCGAATCATGGTATATATTCATAATGTTATATGTCAATTATATCTAAGTAAAAAATTTAAAATAAAAAATGACTTCTGGGCAGCCCAGGTGGTTCAGCAGTTTAGTGCCACCTTCAGCCCAGGGCGTGATCCAGGGCTATGGACTCGTGATCGAGTCCCATATCAGGCTTCCTGCATGGAGCCTGCTTCTCCCTCTGCCTGTGCCTCTGCCTCTCTCTCTCTCTCTCTCTCTCTGTGTGTCTCTCATGAATAAATAAAATCTTTATTTAAAAAAAATGACTTCTGCTATGTATCAATGGCAAAAAAAGTTTGTGTGAAATATTTAAAGTATCATTAGCCAATAAAAAGCATTAAAGTGTATGAAATAAAAGGAATTAAAGGAAAGAAAAAATGTTGGGGAAAAAAGAACTGAATCTGTCACACACACATACACAAAAATTCTAAATTACTAGAGATTCTTTAGATAGAAATTTTGTCTGCTAAAAAATGTTGTCACCCATTCATTGACTTGACTGTACCTTCCTTGTGCTGCCTCATCGTCTGTATTCTATTTATTACAGTACCTGTAATAATTCTCGACACTCTCCAGACTTGGGATGTTGAATGCATCTAATTAAAAAGAAAAAAGCAATGAATCACTAAAGTCTACTCCTGAATATGTTAACTAAAATTTAAATAAAATTTAGGGGAAAAAAAGAGTGAACACCACCTACATGAAAAAGAAAATATAAACATCTTAATGACTAAAGAAAAATGACAATACTTTCAATAACACTTTAAATGGGAGAATGCCAATAAATTAGCCTGATAATTTATAAAACTTGATAACAGAATTCAGATGATCTGGAAGCTTATTTAAGGCACCTAGTATACTGGAGAATAACAAATACTTCGATATTATATACTATTCAGAATAAATCAATTTGTAATTGTAGGATTGGACTGTTATATAATTAAAACAGCATGGATCCATGCCAAGGGTTCCCAAACAACTGATCACTTTGATAATAGGACCTAAGTCCCTCTCTTCTTAAATCTTAAAAAGATTCAGTAAGAAAGGAGTTATATAATGGTAAGAGGTAAGGTAAAAGATGTAATAGAACACTTATCTGGAAATATAATGATTTCATAGAGCTTGATTGCCTGGTTGCAATAAGAAAATTACTTGCCAGCTCAGAATTCTAAGAATCCACTACATTTCTAGTAACTTTGGAGAATAAGCTGTTAAATCCAATTTAGGCTGAAAGAAACATTATTGTGTATGTAATCTTCTTACTAAGAGAACTACACTGGGGCAGCCCCGGTGGCACAGCGGTTTAGCGCTGCCTGAAGCCTGGGGTGTGATCCTGGAGTCCCGGGATCAAGTCCCACGTCGGGCTTCCTGCGTGGGGCCTGCTTCTCCCTCTGCCTGTGTCTCTGCCTCTCTCTCGCTCTTTCTGAATAAATAAATAAATAAATAAATCTTAAAAAAAAAGAGAGAACTACACTGTTATAGTTAAATCTTAATAAAAATTAGTTTCCTCCTATCTTAACATAATACATGAACATATATATAAATACATGCTATAAGCATTTATGCTTATACAGGTCAAATTAGATGATTATGAACTCCAAAGGACAAGCTCTGTTTACAAGATCTAATCACAAAAGTCTGATATTTGTTACTTGAAATAAGTCAGTAGCTTGGCTTGAAAAAGTTTTTTAAAATATGTACAGGCTTGCTTTCTATTGCTAAAGAATTTGACCTGTACCACTACTAAGGATCAAGAAAAAGGGAAATGTAAATTCAGATCTTCCTCAACTTAACAATGGGGTTATGTCCAAACAAACCCATAGTAAGTAGAAAATATTTCAGTAGAAAATGCATTTAATACACTGAACTACTGAATGTCAGAGCTTAGCCTCACCTACCTTAAACATGCTCAGAATGCTTACATTAGCCTATAGTTGAGCAAAATCATCTAACACAAAGCCTGTTTTATAATAAAGTATAGAATATGTCATGTTGAATATCTGAGAGTGAAAAACAGAATGACTGCTTGGGCACAGAATGGTTACAAGGTTATTTATTGGCTCTCTACCCTGGTGATCGTGTCCAGCATCACCAGAGTATCATACTGCATATGCCAGTATGCATATAAAGCCCAGGAAAGGATAAAAATTCAAAATTTGAAATATAATTTCTATTGAATGGGTATCACTTTCATACATTGTAAAGTTGAAAAATCAGAGGTCAAACCACCATAAGTTGAATCATCCTCAATTGGGAACCAGACTTACAGGTATACCAGAAAGAGCTATAAGCCAGGTATCTCATCATCAATTAATAATTCCTAGCTGCTCTGTAAGAACTATCTATAAAGACAGCATTTTCTGATCAAACCAAAACTATATATTTCACCAGTCAGAATTATCTCTTTAAAATAATAGTTTTAAACATAAATATTTAGGCACACAAAATCAAATGAACAAGTACTTAACCATTAAGAAAGTCAACAAACCTACTGTTTACACACTTTGTAGAAGAGTTCATTTCCTTACTAACACTACAATAATAATGTAAAAAAATGTGAAGGGATTACCCATTTCTCTTCTCATACATAGAGATTTATTTGCAATTTTAATTTTTTAATGTATACACAGTAAAATTCATTCACTGTGAAGTACACACAGTTCTTTGCATATTGACAAACACATAGTCATATATCCACCACAATGGAGATACAGAACAGTTCCATCATCTCTCGAAATACTCTCATGATGCCTCTTGGTAGGCAGCCTCTCCTCCGGCCCCCAACACTTGGAACTACAATCTGTTCTCTATAGTTTTGCCCTTTCTTGAATGTCACATAAATGGATTCATACTGTATATAGATTTATGAGTGGTGGTTCTATTAGCAAAATGTATACCTATCTATCTCTATATATATATTTATGCGTGTGTGTGTGTGTGTGTGTGTGTGTATGACTGATTGACTGTAGGCTCCACACCCAATGTGGTGCTCAAACTCATCACCCTAGATCAAGAGTTGCATGCTTTATTAACTGAGCCAGCCATGCACCTAAAATGGTTATATTTTTAAACAATCTCCTGCATAGGTTTCGCTAGAAGCTTTTCTTCATGTAAAGAAGAAAAGACCATCCCAACTTTCCCTCAAAGGCTAAAAGTGGTATCTGAAGTTTTAAAATCATATAATATAGTTGTATTTCAGAGTTGTGCCTTCAGTATAACTAAAACTATGTTCCATTGTATAATTTTATATTCTAAATTGGAGAATCTAGGCTCTTGAAGGGAAAAAAAAAAAATCTAGTTCTAATTATACGTGGGTCTTGACTCTTACCATGATTTCCTTTAACATCAAGCCACTTGGTTTTTTCCATGACTCTTGTCTTCTTCAGAATGCCCTGGTAAGTTTGCCATTCTACCTCATGCTGCCTGGATCCCAAGTAGTCCTTTGTTTTGGCATCAGTCAGGTCTCCTGTAGATTTACATAAGACTTGAATCATGATGCAAAAGAAACCCCAGAGGGTTAAAAAATGATTTTAAATGCACACTGATGGAACAAAGATACTTAAGGTACTCAACATGTATAAGAATAAAAACAAGCCATATAAAATAAAATTTTATTGGCAAGGACTTTGTTTAGTATAGGTTAGCAAGTACCTATTTAACTTCCTGTGATACTAGAAATGGGTTCTGAAAAAAAGTTATCTTTAAAGAGAGTGGTACAAAATGCATTGTAAAACTCTGTAAAAATGAAAACTATAAGAAATTCCAACACTCTGGGCAGATGCCTGAGATCTATGACAAACATATTTTCCACACCCCAAATCAGGATATGTAATATGAGCAAGAGTTATTTTTACAACAAGAAGCAATCTGGAAGGTATGGTTTGGACAATGAAATACAAAAATTTCTGGAAAACTAAATGGACAATTGAAATAGAGGTTTTCCATAAAATGAGGACTGATAAACCATCATATCAGCAGAGATGTTTGAGTAGGGTAGGTAGGATATGAATCCCCAGTAGAAGAGACAGACACTCCTTTAGCTTTTCTTCCAGCACATTTTAGGAGCAAATAGTTTGATGATTCTAGAGAACTCAAGTCACAGAAGTACCAAAAGATGGGAAAAAAAGTGTCCTAAGTCACTTTATGCTTCAACAATTGGCAACATAAAATTGACTAATGCCATAAAAAGGAAAAAAAAAAAAAAAAAGGAAAAGTTAGTTTTGGAGGCACCTGGGTGGCTCAGTGGGTTATCCCACTCTTGATTTTGGTTCAGGTCATGATCTCAATGTCCTGAGACGGAGCTTCTGTGGGCTCTGCCCAAGGCCTGCTTGAGTCCCTCTGCCCCTCCCTTCCCCCCAAAAAAATAAAGAGAGAGGAAGGAAGGAAGGAAGGGAGGGAGCGAGGGAGGGAAAACTTTTGACTTGTGGTTAAAGGGCTTTCCCTAATTCTCTCTCGACAACTGCAACGAACGAATACCAATATAGCAGACGGTATACTAAGGAGAATCATGAGCCTTGCTTCTACTGCTTTGACAAAACCTTGTGATGGCAAGTCGTTTAGCTTGCCTCTCGACTCAGTTATCCATAGGCAAAGGAAATTACAAGGTCCCATCTCCTCCACAGGAGGACTCACCTGGGGCTGAGGCTATAGTGTGCCCGACATCCCCCAAGTGAAAAGCTGCAGCCTGGCCAGCATTCCACCGCCCGGACCACAGAACAACGCGACAGTACGGCAACCCTCCCTACCTGTTGCCAGGACGAGAGCTGGTTGAATGATGTCAATAGTTTCTGAACAGAACTTCTCTAAGTCTACAGCTCTGCCTGGATCACGAAACCTGCTCAGGTGAATGTCGGATATCTGCCGAAAGCAGGTATTAAACAGAGATATCTGGGTCAGGAAGAGGCAGCACGGGCAGCAGGCGACCCGGCAGCTCTCTCAAGGCGGAAGGGAATGTCAAGGATGCGGTGCAAGAACGAAGCACGCCCCGCACCCCCACATCCCAGGGAAGGACGGGGCTCCCAGCCGCACCCCGGCGGAAACTGTCCGCGTCTCACCGCGTCCTGCGGGCTTTGCACCTACCCCCCGCCCTGCTCCCGCTGCGTCACCTGCAGACCCCAGAAGATGTTGCTGGCGCCGGGGCCCGGCGCGGGGTGCGGGCTCCGGGAGGCGCGGGGCTGGGGCAGAGGCGAGGGCTGACCGGCCAGGCCATAGTGCTCCAAGAGCACGGCCGCCAACGCCGCTGCCGCCAGCCCCGCGACCACCCTGACGGCCAGCCCCGCGGCCATCCTGCCCGCCGCCCGGGCGCTGCACTTGCTGTCGGCGGCTCGGCCCGTGCGGCGCCCGCGGCGGCTGCTCTGGCCTCACTTCCGGACTCTATGATCCGGGCGTGAGGCGCGGCCGGAGCGCTGGCGCCGCACCTGCACCCAGCGGAGCACCTGCCGCTCGCTCGCCCGCGGCCCGGGTCTCTGCGCGGGGGTGGCGAACGGAAGGCGGGTGAGATAGAGGAAACCGGGACCCCCGGCGCCCTTCAAGGTTGCCGAGGAGTGGCAGGGAAAGAACCCTGGTCCAGGAGGCGGAGGCCAAAGTCCTGGCTCCGCCTTAGTCGATCATTTCCTGACCCCTGTGGGTCACCTTGCTTACCCGTAAAACGGAATTAGTAATGCCTCGCGTGCCTACTTCACAGGCTTGTGAGAATCAAAGTATGTTATGAGGACGCCTTTTACATTTCCGTATAGATGTGACAGCTGGCTTTCTCTCGGCCCTTCTGATTATTGACGACGTCTTTCCAAGAGACGTAATACGTATGTTTTGTAGTTATTTTTTTTCCTAAATCTGATTTCGTACACAGTTGGCTATGTAGTTTCCCGTTCCCATGTTATGTCCTTTATTTAATAAATTGTAAATACAGGAGAATTAGAGTCCTGCCCTTGATTTATCTAACCATTGCTATTGTTGAACTTTTGGATTATTTATTATGGTCGGAATGTTCTGAATAAACATTTTTGTATAAACATTCTGAATAAACATACCGCTGTTCTGAAAAAAAAAAAACTTTAAGAAAAGATTTTATTTATGTATTTGAGAGCGCGCGCATGAAAGGGAGGGGGAGCAGAGGGAAAAGCTGACTCCCCGCTGAGCAGGGAGCCAGATGTAGGGCTCCATCCCAGGACCCTGCGACCATGACCTGAGCAGAAAGCCACTGATTAACCGACTGAGCCACCCAGGTGCCTCTAAGAAAACATTTTTATACAAATAGCACTTTTTTTAAAGACCACTTTGAGTTATTTTCTTGGGATATGTTGTCAATATTGAAGTGAGGACTATTTCAATTTATTAAATACTTTTTGTGTACCTTTGGAAAGCAAGACATTTATCTAAGCAGAAAATATAAAGAAACAAGTAGCTAAAGACATGATTCATTATCTTAGAAACCTATGTAGAGAGAAATACACGTAAGTTTAATATAAGGAAGATGGGAATGTGTGACATTGAGATTAGAAAGGTAGAATCAGATATAAAGTAATTGTAAAGACAGAAACTACAGAATTTGACAGCTGATTGGATATTTGAGGGAAGAAAAAGAGATAGTTAAAAGTTAGTGCCTTTTGGAACCCAGGTGACAAAAAAAACCAGGGCTACAGTGTATGTATGGAAGGCATTGCCCATTTGAATCAAGTTTTTGGTTTTGTCTAATGCTGCACTAGAAAAATATCTGTATAGCTATCTTTCAACCAAATTTGGAAGATATGGTTGAGATGATCTGATTTAAAACACAAATAACATGCATTTGGAGAGGCCTTGGAAGAACTTACAAATATGAGAATCATTTTCCAGAAATAGAATACAATCATCTGTGTGATAGATGTTAGGAACGGACATGCTATTAAGATATTTTGGATTGAGAAACATTTTTTTTTACGACTTTATTTACTTTACAAAAAGATTTTATTTACTTATTCATGAGAGACACACAGAGAGAGGCAGAGACATAGGCAGAGGGAGAAGCAGGCTCCCATAAGAGGCCCAATGCAACACTCAGTCCCAACACCTGGGGATCACGCACTGAGCTGAAGGCAGACGTTCAACCACTTAGCCACCCACGCATCCCAGGCAACATGGTTTAAATTCACAAAGGCCAGCAGTCTGGATTGCAAACACTGCATTGTAACCAAGCAGCTTCCCTCACAGTGAATTATTTATTTATTTTATTTATTTATTTAGTGATTCTTCAGGGAATTCAGCTAATACATCACAAATCATTATACAAGATGATTCTCAGTTCCTGACACCTAAAGGAGAAAGGCGGATTTGTTATCTCATTAAGAGAGCAAGCAGCAATGCACCACGGAAGCAAAATATCCTAGAACTAAAGTCAAGGGAGAATGTATTGCTTGGGCATTTCAAAAACAATGTACATCATCAACAGTTATAAATTGAGTTATGTGACTTTAATAAACATGTAGAAATTAGATTATCATTTCTTATACTTTGTTTAAAAATCCAAAAATATGGGCACTTATGGCTTAGTCAGCTAAGCATCCAACTCTTCCTTTTGGCTCAGGTCATGTCAGGTTGTAAGGCTGAGCACCGCATCAGGCTCTGCACTTAGTGCTTTAAAGTCTCTCTCTCCCTCTCCTGCCTCTTCCTCCTTTCACATGGACTCTCTTTCTCTCTCTCAAATAAAGAAATCTTTTTTAAAAATCCAAAAATATTGTATTAAGTCATTGTTCTTTGAAGTTATTCCTGTGGAGAGCTAAAGTAATGTAATCAAAAAGTTTGTGTAGGTAAAGATTTTCAGATTTCAAAATTGTGATAAGTATATATTTACCATCTTACCCCTCTGTAAGTATATATTTTAGTGCCATTAAGTACATTCACATTGTTGTGCAACCATCACCATCCATCTCCAGAACTCTACAGCATCCCAAACTAAAATGTTGTTCCCATGAAATATAATTAATATTTATATAATATTAATATAATAATAGAATATATAGCATCCCCTAATAAATGTTTTCATCCATGTTATAGCATGTATCAGAATTTCCTTACTTTTTAAGGCTGAATATTTCATTGTATAAATATACCACATTTTCTTTATTTATTCATCTGTCAATGGACATGTGGATTATTTCTACTTTTTGACTATTGTGGATGCTGCTACTATGAACATCAGTAGGTACCGGACAGTTTTTCAGCTTTTTAGGGAGCACTATTCACTCTTTAGGAAAACAAATTGGAGGAGAATTTCATCTAGATAGTTAAGACTCTGTATAAGGAACCTGAAATGGGGGTGCTTGGGTGGCTCAGTCAGTTAAGCATCTGCCTTCAGCTCAGGGATCCCAGGATCCTGGGATTAAATCCCACATCAGGAGTTTGCTGAGCAGGGAGCCTGCCTGCTTCTCCCTCTCCCTCTAGTGCTCCTCCTGCTTGTGCCCTCTCACTCTTTCTCTCTCAAATAAATAAAACCTTTGAATATATATATTTTACATATGTATAAAGGTTTTATTTTACATATATAATAAATATATAGTATATTCTATATATAATATATAGTATATTCTAAATATATATACTAAATATATATAGTAAATATACTAAATATATATATATATACACTAAAAAGTAAACATGGGAAGCTTGCTGTTAGGTTACTATTAAAATGATCACATTTAAAGGTGCCTTAAATGTCTTAAGCTGGCTCAGTCAGTAGAGTATGCGACTCAATCTCAGGGTTGTAAGTTTGAGCCCCACGTTGGGTATACAGATTACTTAGAATCCTTAAAAAAAAAAAAAAACCTTGATTACCATTTATGTCATTTTATGGTTGAGTAAAAGAGCCAATGACCATATGGCCACTTTGTTTTTTTAAAAGATTTTATTTATTTACTCATGAGGGACACACGGAGAGAGGCAAAGACATGGGCAGAGGGAGAAGTGGGCTCCCTGTGTGGAGCCCGATTTGGGACTAGATTCTAGGACCCTGGGATCACTCCCTGAGCTAAAGGTTGACTCTCAACCACTGAGGCACCCAGGCGTCCCCATATGGCCACTTTGGAATGAGGCAATCAATGACAGCAAGTTTGGATGACATCAGATCCATTCTTTACATGTGTTTAAATGAATATGACAGATGGAAAAACAGTCATAGAGTTGTCAGCTTTCATATTCCTGAGATTCAAATGCAACTCTGCTATCCCTGCAATGAAGCATGAATCCAAAAGCCTTAAAAAAAAATGCAGAGAACTAATGCCCTCATCAAAAGTTAGAAAACTTTTTCTAACTTTTGGTTCTAAAGTTAGCACCAAACTCAGCAAGTAAAATTGAAAACTACCAGAGAAATATGTTGGCCACATTATTAAGATTTTAATTTTTTAAAAGATTTACTTATTTAAGAGAGGGAGAGAGCATGTGCATGCACAAACAGGAGCAAGAGGGGAGAGGGGCAGTGGGGGACAAAGTTTCCTCAAGCAGACTCCTTGTGGAGTGTGAGGCCTATGTAGGGCTTGATCCCAGGACCTGGAGATCATGACCTGAGCCAAAATCAGGAGTTGACTGCCTCACCAACTGAGCCACCCAGGAGACCCTGAAGATTATATTTTTAAGTAATCTCTATATCCAACATGGGGGCTTGAAACCACAACCCTGAGATCAAGAGCCACATTCTCTGCTCCACTGGCTGAACCACTCAGGTGCCATTATTATTTTTTTAATATTTAAAAGTCAGCTTTTATTTCTTAAGCTGATGGTGGATACAGTGGTCTTCATTTTACTGTTATTTTTAAGGTATATGTTACATGTAACCTTTAGTATTATAAAATATTTACCATAAATTCTTATGAGAAACATTTAATAAAAATACTATAAATGTATACTTAATTTTTCCATTAAAAACATTTAAATGTGCACTCTATTCAACCTGGTATTTCTACTTAAAATAATTTACCCTAAGGAAATACACAGATGTTTACAGGGATTTACCAATAAGTATGTTTATTAAAGCAAGTTTATAATAGGAGAAAACTGGAAACAAAATACACTGCATGTTCCACAATAAGACTCTTAAAAATAAAAATGGCACAGCCATATAAGGCAATACATGTTATGAAAAAACATTAATAGTATGAAAATAGATTAATAACATGTTAATGGGTATTTTATAAAATTGTATGGTATAATGCCACTTTATACACACACACACACACACACACACACACACACAAAGAAAAAACCTGGAAGCATATAAAACAAACTGTCAATGATTTTTTATTTTGGGATTCTGAAATTATATGAGATTATAAGTTATTTATATTTTCTTCTCTTTGAATATCCATATTTTCTGAGTTTTCAAGAATGAAAATGTAAAGAGAAAAAAAGAAACTTTTGTTTTGGATTAGCAGATTTTTTCTATAAAAGACCAGACAGTAAGTGTTTTAGGCTTTGTGGGCCAGAGTATCTCTATTGCAGCTATTCAAATCTACCATTATGCAAAAGCAGCCATAGTCAATATATAAATGAATAAGGTGGCAGCATTCCAATAAAGCTTTGTTTATGGATGCTGAAATTTGAAGTTTATATATTTTAAATGTATTATAAGATATTCTTCTTTTGACCTTTTTTCAACCATCTAAAAAATGTTAAAACTATTCTTAGCTTGAAGACTATATAAAAATAGACAGTAGGTGGATTTGGGGCCATATTTTGCTAACTCCTCTTCTAGAACAAGTTATTCTTTGCTGGCACAACTCATTTTCCTGCACTGGTAAATCTTCTTGATTTTTCTATGTTCTGTTTCCCAAGTTCTTTTTATTTTTTTTTTAATTTAATTTTTTTTTATTTTTTATTTTTTATTTTTTTGTTTCCCAAGTTCTTATCACTAATTCAACCTTAAACTGATAAACAGTTGTCTAAACTTCTACTTGGCACTTTTAAAACCTTGAAGTATTGTGTCATTTTTATTTTTCAGATGCAGCCTCTCCCAGAGCTTTCTGACTTCTAACCTGACCTGTTTGCTCACCACGTCTGGTGCACAGCTTAGCAGCTGTATCTGGTATCTACTTTCACTCTGTGCCTAGAGTTGGATTCTTTTTGCTGTTCATCTGTTAGTGATACAGTGTTCCAAGTATTGCTCATATTCAGCTCATCTACCCTTAAACACAACACTTGTTTAACCTTTTCTCCAAAGTGCCTAGCACAGTACCTAGAAAACAATGCTTAAATATCTATTTATTATTATTACTATTATTTATTATTATTTATTTTAAAAACCATTTTAAAGGAATAAGATGCCTGGATAGAATATAAGATGGTGGGCAGCCCTGGTGGCTCAGTGGTTTAGCGCCACCTTCAGCCTAGGGCCTGATCCTGGAAACCCAGGATTGAGTCCCACGTTGGGCTCCCTGCATGGAGCCTGCTTCTCCCTCTGTGTCCGCCTCTCTCTCTCTGTGTGTCTCTCATGAATAAATAAATCTTAAAAAAAAAAAAAAAGAATATAAGATGGTTGGTAAGCTGTATTTGCAGGTACTCAAACCACCATGGGTCCAGTTTGAGTCCTCTTTCTGGAATTTACTCAGATGCTGGACAAATAAATTTGTTCATGTCTATTTAATCTGTTCACCAAAGCATTTGAACCCCAGTAGAGATGCAGTCTGCTGCAAACTGGGACATACAACTTGGGGGAAGGGTCCACTTTGTCTTTCTCCAAGCCAGATTTAAAAAAAAAAAAAAGATTTTTACTTATTCATGGAGACACACACACACACACACACAGAGAGAGAGAGAGAGAGAGAGAGAGAGAGAATCAGGCTCCATACAGGGAGCCTGATGTGGGACTCGATCCCGGGTCTCCAGGATCACACCCTGGGCTGAAGGCGGCGCTAAACCACTGAGCCACCCGGGCTGCCCTCCAAGCCAGATTTTATTCTCCTACTAAGTTGAGCCATTTTCTCCATGTCTAAACAAAAATTTCCTTCCATTGAGCATTCAGTCTCATTCCTTCTCAGTTATGTGTACATTTCCAGTCCCAGCTCCTCTGTGAAGATAATGCACATGGAGTTCTATGGATCTTGATCCACATCCTCATTCTCTCTTCCTTTGTTCTATGGCAAATTCTTTATCTATTTCTCTTTTCTCACACGTTTTGCCCCCTCTACCAGGTTGAAATGCTATTGTGGTTGATCATTGCAGATAGAATTGTCTGACCAGCAACCCCTTAAATAAAACCTTTGAATCCATGGCTAGGAGTGAACCCAAGATCCGGGCCTATTTAGGACCCCTAACCAAGGTCTAATTTGATTTGAACCAGCAATCTGAGTTTCAGTCCAGAAATGACTCCCTAAGTATGATATTCTTATTTCTAAAATGAAGCTAATCCCTATAAACCTACGTCTCTAAGCTGACCCCAGAAATGAAATCTCTGAACCCAGGACTGATTTTCCTACAATTGGTACTGAAGCCTCCAGTCCTGACTCCTTTATCACATTCTTAGGACTTTTCCAGTTCTAACATAGGGATGATCTCCCCACAACTGTGGGAATGACCTTAGTCCAAGACTGATAACTTCTGTCCTAATGAAGACCATCTCCTCTCCATCCTGGTTTTGACCCTAATTACCTTAATGATCTCTGCTTCTCAGCTCAATATGGGAGCCTCTTTCTTCAAGTATAATGCGCCCCCACATGGGTTTGCTATGTTTCACAGACTTCCTAAGAGGACCAGAGAGCCCCAGGCTCTTTCTTTAGCTCAGGAACCAGCGCTCTTGGAACAGCAACTTATAAATAGCGGAAGTAGAAACTGGAGTCATAAGTTGAGGACAGTAGTACCATTCTATATATTTTCTTTTTGTTTGCTTCTTCTTTAAAATTAGTATTTCCTCTAGTAAGTACAAAATTCAGCTTGACTTTATATTGTTTTGTTTTCTAAACTCATCATGTAATAGTAAGTATCCTCTGGTCTGAAGGGTCTGGGCTAAGTTTTCCACTGAAATACCCCCAATCATCAATCTAACCAATAAACATTCACCATACTCTAAATGCCTTTTTAAATTTGCAGAGAGTACCCTGGATTGTCTCCGAATATGCTTCACTTTTACATTCAAGTTGCTGCCATTTAAAAATCATGCTCAAGGAATTCCCAATAGCTACATTTCCAACAGACCAATGATTATGCAAAATGAAAAAGTCTCTAATGTTAAAAAGGAAATGTTTCTTTTTCAAAGAAGATTTTATTTATTCATTTATTTGACAGAGAGAGAGAGAGAGAGAGAGAGAGAGAGAGAGCGCACAGCTAAGGGGAGCAGCAGGCAGAGGGAGAAGCAGGTTCCCTGCTCAGCAGGGAGCCTGATGCAGGGCTCCATCTCAGGGTCCCAGGATTATGACCTGAGCGAAAGGCAGATGCTTAACTAACTGAGCCACCCAGGTGCACTAAAAAGAAAATATTTCTTGACAAAAAACATCCCAGGCCCAATTAAAATAATCCAGTAACTCCAGTCAATGAATTAGGCAAATAAAAGGCTAAGAATTGCCACACATGTAAATGAAAGAATAACTAAAATATATACGTGTATATATTAACAATACATATAAAATAAACTGAAGGTTTATTTTTGTAAAAGTTGTTAAATTATTTTTACAATTTTAGTAAGAATATATCCCAGTTTCCTGTTATTCTTTCATTTAAAGTACAATGAAAGCACAGAAGAAACAATTTTGCATGTTGGAAAATAAGAGAATCAGAAAACTTCTCAGAGGAAGTCATATACAAACTGAAATCTAAAAAAAAAAAAAAAAAAAAAAGGCAGGAACCCCTTTACAGGAAGAGGTGTTGTAGAGGGAGAGGGGCATTCTAGGCCAAGGGACTAGAAGGGACTAACCTACGTGAAAGCACCGAAGTATGAGACTAAGTGGGGTACATGGGAAACACAGTGCGGATAGTTTAAGGTGAAGGGTGGCAAGGAAGATTACACTAGCAAATTTGTTTCAAGCCAGATTGATAAGGGCTTTGAGTGCCATGCTTAAGAGTTCATGCTATTGGGAAATCATCTCATTTACTCAGGTAAGAGAGTCACATGACCAGATTTATATTTCCAAATAGTTCTGGCAGGAAAACAAGTGATGAATATGAGCAAGAGAGTAGAAATAGGGAGACCAGATAGGAATTTGTTCTTCCCTAATCTGGATAAGGAATATCAAGGATTTGCACCAGACAGGAGGAATCATGTAGGTACTATGATCATCCCACATAAGAAAATATCCCAGAGAAAGAAGTATGTTAAAATAGAATCACTAAGGGTTTCTCAACTCTGATTGCTCATTAAAAACACTTAGGAGAGGTTTTTTCTAAAAAAAAAAAAAAAAAAAAGGTATTTTTAAGGTTTCACTCCTTTCTAATTAAATCAGAATCAACTAGAGCAATGTATTGGAATTTTTAAAAAGTTCTCAGATGACCCTAATGTGTAACCAGGGTTGAAAACCTCCAGCAACATTCATAAATGAGTTTAAGGAAGACAGTTCTGAGTATGGCTGTCCTAATTATGTACTTTTGGGGCTTTGAGAAAACTAATTAACGTATATTAGTTGTTGATGGTACCTCAAACAGTAAAATGACACATGAAGAATGACCTTGCAACTTACAAGTTATTGTGAGCTGATGCTATTTTAAAAAGAAATATAGGGATGCCTGGGTGGCTCAGCGGTTGAGTATCTGCCTTTGGCTCAGGGCATGATCCCAGAGTCCTGGATCAAGTCCCACATCGGGTTCCCTGCATGGAGCCTGCTTCTCCCTCTGCCTATGTCTCTGCCTCTCTCTTTCTGCATCTCTCATGAATAAATAAAATCTTTTTTAAAAAAAGAAATATATATTTGCAGAACAATCAAAGAAATCCATAATCCTGTTCTAAAGTGGGTCAAGCCACATCTTGGTCTAGGTCAGAAAAGAGCAATAATAATTCTTAAGTTTAGATCTATTTTATCCAGTTCATGCCCTCTGAAATGGCTAACAGAAGTGTACTAGGATGTTAAATGTGTGATACTCAATAATTGTTTATTCAATAATATACATTTATATTACAACATATAAGTGGTAAATGAAACTCAAAAAAAAATGTTATCGAAGGTAGGACAGTGAGGTGGATAAAGACACACATTTTGAAGCTAGACAAACCTAGGTCTTGAATCCAGGTTTTGTCACTTAGTAACTGCGGGTTTGAACAAGCAATCTCACTTGTTCAAACTATAATTTCCTTGTCTGTGCAAAAGTGATAATAGGAAACGACATCATAGGATTGTTTTAAGTTATACTTTAAAAAGCATCTAAAGTCTTTAACATAGTAGCAGACATTCTAAGTATGTATCTGGGCTCCTGTCCTTAAGAGACTAACAAATTAGAGAAGGAAATAAAATAGGCTATGAAAAACTGTGATATAAGGCAGTTGCAAATGTTACAATAATTTAATAGTTACATCAATTGGAACTTAACAGTTTCAGATAATAAAAACCACCTTTAACTATCTTAAGGAAAAAAGCACATCTACTGTAAGGTTATCAGAGACTCAAAGATTCTGCAAGAGGCTAGGGACAGGCTTAGAAAGAAAGCAGAAACTCAAGGAACTACAGTGGACCAAGAAGCAGTTGGCACAACTGTCTTTTGGCAAAAATAGTCTGAATGGACTATTGTTGCCTGAGATACCTAGCAGGAATCAAAGTCTGGGGACACTGTCTCCCTCCAACAAGACTTCCCACAATGGAAAGACCTCCTGCACCAAATCGAGCAAGTGCCAACTGATGCAGGACAGTCAGAAAACAAAACAAAAACAATGTCCATCCTGAATATTAGCAGGCATTGTTCTGAACAATGTCAGTCATTGAGGGCTTTAGACAGTGATTAATATTCATAACTATTATATGAGGAAAATAGTCTCATTACTATATCTATTTCATAGATGAGGGAACCAAATATCAGAGAGGTTAATTTACCTAAGATCACACAGCCGGCAAGTGGCAAAAAAAGAAATTCAAATCTATAAAGTTTGATTCCAGAAGCTAGGTTACTAGATATACAGCTACTAGTTCCTCCAAGAGGAGTGAAAGATCTAACCATATCTGGCTAGAATACGGAAGATATTATCGAGGAGGACTTTTGAGCTAAATAGACTATCCATCCATCCACCTACCCAACTATCCATCCAGGTATTTAGTATTTTAGCTATCTTAAGAAATAGGCAGGTAAAAATTTTTTACTCAAGTACTAAATATTTATTAGAAAAAAAACTAGAAAAAAAAAAAAAAAAAAAAAAAAAAAAAAAAAAAAAAAGAAAAAAAACTAGATAATACCAGTTAAGGAGAAAATAGAAAATTAAATTTCCAAGGATAACCAAGAGTAGAAGTTTGGTGATTAGTATTTTTCATTAAATATCTAGGTGCAGGGACACTTGAGTGGCTCAGTGGTTGAGCGCCTGCCTTTGGCCCGGGGCGTGATCCCAGAGTCCCGGGATCGAGTCCCACATCGGGCTTCCTGCATGGAGCCTGCCTCTCTCTCTCTCTGTGTCTCTCATGAGTAAATAAATGAAATCTTTAAAATAAATAAATATCTAGGTGCATTTTTTGTCTTACAAAAATAGAATCATACTATTTTAGTAACTTGCGTTTCCTATCCAACAATGTATAGTGAACATCTCAATGCCTCTACTACAGTAGCTCTTAAATTGTAAGGTCTCAGTATCCTTTTATATTCTTAAAAACTGGGGTTTGTGTCAGTTTTACCTATTGATATTTACTGTTTGTGTCAGTTTTATCTATTGATATTTACTGTATTGAAACTAAAACAGAAAAATTTTAAATGATTAATTTGTTCAAAATAACAATTATTAACCCAATACATGTTAACATAAACTTTTTAATGAAAAATAAGTTTTCCAAAAGAATAAAATTATTGAAAAGTATGGCAATGTTTTACATTTTTGAAAATCTCTTTAACAAGAGACAGCTGGTTCTAATAGCTCTTTAATCTATTGTGATAGATTTAATCTGCATTTAATCTATTGTGATATGTTGTTTTGGTTGGAATATATGAGAAAAATTGGCCTCACACAGATATATAGTTGGAAAGGGGAGGCATATTTTAATGATGTTCTTATATAATGTGGATATTCTTTTAAACTATAGCAGAACTGGTAAAATATTAAAAGATTAAAGGTCACTTCAATGTGGAATCTAAAACTATATCAATTAAATTTTTGTGCTCCATAACATTAAATTCTTTTAGTCTATTTAGCAATGTGAACAGATCTTTCAGCTATGCTTTGTAATAGCTGCATTTGTCATTTAGAAGATATTGGTTCAATGAGTTATACAGATCTTCCAAATGCCAATACTGGCATTTCATTATACATTATCAAAAAAATCACAGGTTAACATCACCAATTTCATTAGGACTTCACCAAACTCACAGTAGCAGATAAGTTCTCCACATAATGTTCTCTTGAAAACCCTAATAGTAAAATGGACAATAAAAACTGTTTTCCTTGAAGAGAAAGGCTTACTTTCTCTTTTTTTCATATTTGAGAAAATGCATGTCAAATACCTAAGTCTGAATAATCCTATGTATATGTTACTTACTCTTTTAAGTAAATGTGATATTCCATTTAAAAAAATAGCTAGTTCACCTAGCAACTCAAGTACTTCTCCTCAACTATCATACTTTTTGTACACAGCCGAAAGGTTTATGTGCTTCCCATTTCATCATACAGAATATTTAAGACTCTCAGGTTGAGATTTATTTTTTTTTAAGATTTTGTTTATTTACTCATGACAGACACACAAAAAGAGGCAGAGACACAGGCAGAGGGAGAAGCAGGTTCCATACAGGGAGCCCGATGTGGGACTAGATCCTGGGATTCCAGGGCCACGCTCTGGGCCAAAGGGAGACGCTCAACCGCTGAGCCACCCAGGAGTCCCCAGGTTGAGATTTAATAACATTTTTACAGCTTCATCAAGGACATTGGGAAACATGCTTTTAAATTTTTTTCCCATTTTTAACTGCAAGAGTGTGGTGGTCAAGAAATTACTTCTAGATCACTTTGGTGACTTGTTGAATTTGGTGCCACTGCTTTTATTTTGTGCTAAAGGGCCAACAGTTTCATCCACCATTGTTTCTGCATCAGTTTAGTACAAACACATGTTTTTTTTTAAAGCATATAACTTGTTATTATCATAAAAGTTTTCACTTCACAAACTTCCTAAATTTTGGGAACTCTTAGGGAATCTGTGGGTCACAATTTGAGAATCAACGTTCTACAACATTTTTAACGGCTGTAGAAAATATCATTGTTTGAGTGACAATTTAGCCAAAGTCCTTTATTGAGAGCATTTGAATTGTTTCTAATTTTTCTCCATTACCAATAATGACAGAGTTTAAACTTCATTTGCATCCTAAATTATATCTATAGGATACAGTCTTAAAAAATGGAATAACTGAGCCAAATTAAAGCATTTAAGAAAAAAATGGCTTATGAATATTACCTTCCTGTAAGTATACCAATGTACACCTGTATTTTTTTTTTTATAGAAATGAGTATCCTTCCAGCTTACGAACAGGGTGGCTATCTTTAAGAAAAACAAAACTGACCAAATTTACAGGCAATAAATGGAATCTGATTTTGTTTAATTCGCATTTGCTTGTTAGGTTTTTAAAATATATTTATAAAATTAGTGAGTTGCATATTGATGTATTTTGCCCATTTTTCTGTTGATACAGTCTTCTTTGGGATTTTATCTGTTGGTCTGTCATGAATGTTGCAGACATTTCTTCTCAATTTTTGTTCACTTTTTAACTCTGTGTAGTTTATTTTTATGTATGTTTGAAATTTTGATTAAAATCCCTATCAGAAGACGTCTCCCCCTGGGCAGCCCGCTGGGTGGCCCAGCGGTTTAGCGCCACCTTCGGCCCGGGGCATGATCCTGGGGTCCCGGGATCGAGTTCCACACTGGACTCCCTGCATGGAGCCTGCTTCTCCCTCTGCCTGTGTCTCTTCCTCTCTGTGTGTCTGTCATGAATAAATAAATAAAATCTTTAAAAAAAGGTCTCCTCCAAAAAATTAAATAAATAAATAAAAGGCTCCTCCATCCTAGTATTCTACAAATAGTTACTTCTTTTCTTTTTTTTTGTAGCAGTTAATTCTTCAATTCATTAACAATCATTTTGAGGGGATCCCTGGGTGGCGCAGCGGTTTAGCGCCTGCCTTTGGCCCGGGGCGCGATCCTGGAGACCCGGGATCGAGTCCCACGTCGGGCTCCCGGTGCATGGAGCCTGCTTCTCCCTCTGCCTGTGTCTCTGCCTCTCTCTCCCTCTCTGTGTGACTATCATAAATAAATAAAAAATTAAAAAAAAAAACAATCATTTTGACATATGTAATTTGAGGCAAAGATATGACTTAATCTTTTCCCAAATAGCTAACCTTTAATTCCTTCCATTGTGTTAAGTTTATTATTTTTCCCTTTGTTAAAAACATATTATTAAATTTTGGCTAAATGAACCCAAAGTAGCTCTTGGTCAACTTTCTCCTATTCTGAGAGCCATTGTTTTTTTTTTTTTTTTTAATTTTTTTTATTTATTTATGATAGTTACAGAGAGAGAGAGAGAGAGAGGCAGAGACACAGGCAGAGGGAGAAGCAGGCTCCATGCACCGGGAGCCCGATGTGGGATTCGATCCCGGGTCTCCAGGATCACGCCCTGGGCCAAAGGCAGGCGCCAAACCGCTGCGCCACCAGGGATCCCTGAGAGCCATTGTTAATTTGTTCTTTTGCTTTCAGGCTTTTCCCTTTCGCACCTAAACGCAAATACATAGTTCGTGGCAATTTAGGTTTTTCCCTCCGTCCCTTAACTCATCATTATCTTTCCACGAAGATCTATCTACCTTGTTCTTTCTGACACCAACGCGCGGTGTTACAGGATGCGCATGACCACGTCTTATTTGTCTCCCCTCTACCGATGCGTGACTACAAGGTTTCAATGCTTCCTTCTCTCACCACCCCTGCCCAGAACGACAGGGGCCCGAGCTTTCTTGCGCGCATGTGCATGTGTCCAAGGGCTACATTCCTAAACATGGAATAGTTTTGAGTGGTTTTTTTTTTTTTTTTCATTTTGTGGGTTCTGGGGAACTACTGCAGTACGGTACGTTGGGCGACAAACACCCCCAGACCAACAAGCTGGCCCGAAAGAGACCCAGAATGGGTTCTCAGCCACTGACAGTTTTCCTCGTTTCAAAATGGACGCTGAATTTATTTTTTACCTCGCAGATGCAACATTTCCCAGCAACGACACCAGATGCACAACCATTCAAGCAGCAAGCACCACAGCTAAGAAATTAGAGAAAGAAAAACCTCCTGCCGTAGGGGCAGTGACGCTTGCTTCCGGGAAGCGGACCGGAAGCCGCTCCTCGATTCTGCGTCAAACCCGACTTCAGGGGCCGTCGTAAAAGTGTCGCCCCTCGTTTCTTGGACCGGCTACAGGTTTCCGCTCGTTCTCCGGCCGGGGGTCTGGAACTGCGGGTGTCAGTTTCCCTCAAGATGGCGGATGAGGAGGCCGGGGGTGCGGAGAGGATGGAAGTCAGTACGGAGTTGCCCCAAACCCCTCAGCTACTGGCATCTGTAAGTCCTTGTAGGCAAGTTCCTTTTGTCCCCCCCCCAGTCCCTCCATACCGCGCTCTGGAGGATGTCGGGCTTCACCCCTTATGGCGGCTCTGGGGAGGGGGAGTCGTATGGATTGATCTGGAAGGAAGCCATCGAATAAAAGTTAGTCATTACCCACATTCCTGCCGGCCAACTCTACGGAACAGAATGACTTCGTCATTTGTTAGTCGTGGCGAGTTCAGGCATGTCTCTATCCTTAAGTAGAAAGAAGTGATGTTATTAGATGGTCTGGTGTGGGGGCTGAGGCGGGATTAGAGGAAAAAGCCATTTTCCGATAGACGCAATGCCAACCCCTCTTGAGGACAGGAATCCAGGACTCTGCACCTAGTGTTAAATTGCATAGCTGGCTGGGTGGGGCCTGATAATGGCACGGAATGCTGCCACTGTCAACTCATGTCAAGATATGGGGTGTAGGAATTGCAGTCTCTCATTTTAGTATCTTGAGAACCTCAGGCCTAACCCGTCGTCTGTCGCTTCTTATTAAAGGTTGAGAAGAAACTTCTAGACATTTCGAATCAGAGCAGTACCATTAATACCGCGATCTATACTTTGCCCTTGCGTTTTGAAAGAAAAGGAAGGCAGACGGTGAGCAAATTGAGTGTATAGTCTGGCAACAGGGAGAAAGCAGATGAAGAGGATAAGAGCTAGGGGGCAATATTAGGGAATGTTCTGGATGTCCCTGGGCATCTAGTGGGGAGATATACAGGAAATATTCAGATACTGATTGCTGCATGATATTCAGAGTTTTATCACTTTGTCTTTGTTGCTGCATGTAGAAACATGTGGGATATACACCTCTTTCTGAAGTTTTTAGGTTACATTGTAGTTTTAATTAAAAGCATTTTTGGACTATTTTAATCATTCAGACACTTGAACGTATTTGTGGGTTTGGTTTTTTGTTTTTGTTTTTTTTTGTTTTGTTTTGTTTTTGTTTTGTTTTGTTTTGTTTTGTTTTGTTTTTAGGGAATAGAGTGAGCTCCAGAATTAAGAATCCACCCTAGGGACTGGAGACTGGTTGGGATATAGAAACCAGGTAGGGAGGGAGTTGGAATAAGGATTTGGCCACCGACTAGAGGAACCACCTTCTTTGTCAAATAGCAGTTCAACCTCATGGCACTGTGGCTATTGAAGGAGCAAGCATCTATTAGAGTTTATAAGAAATGAGAAGGTAGGGAAAACTGGGAAGCAACTGAAACGTCTGGTCTTAATGGTAGCTTTTGCTTTTTACATCTTAGAAGCAGTACAGAAACTGTGGACAGAAGTGTCATTGTAATTTTGTATTGCCAAAGGTGACTAGTGTTTATTTAAAGCTTTGATACATTAATTCCTTCCAGGTGGTACAGTAAAACCTCATCAGTCTAGACTCCACTTATTTTTAATTGGAGGTAATGGTACAGGATTCATGCTAGAATTATGTTGCAGACTCTTCAGGAAATATTAGATTTCTTGGGGCAGAGCTGTAGGTTTTGCCAAGAGAAGTGTAATAGCCTAAGGAAACTCACAGTTTAGTGGCACAGATAAGAAAAGTACCCAAAGAATTTTAATACAAGATAGGGTGATATAAGTGTATGAAGACCTGTGACAAGCCTCATGATCACTTTTTTTTTTTTTTTTACCTTGGATCGCTCTTTCTGCTTGAGGATTCCAGATATCTCTTTATCTCCTTTTTCTTTTTCTTTTTTTTTTTTTTTAATTTATTTATTCAGAGAGAGAGAGAGACTGAGAGGCAGAGACACAGGCAGAGGGAGAAGCGGGCTCCATGTAGGGAGCCTGGGAGTCCGACGCGGGACTCGATCCTGGGTCTCCAGGATCAGACCCCGGGCTGCAGGCCGCGCTAAACCGCTGCGCCACCGGGGGTGCCCTCCTTTTTCTTTTTAAAACTATTGTCTTCAATTTTATTCTGACAATAGAGTAAGGTACTTCCAGGTTACTCCTTCTTTGCTATCGAGTAAAACAAGCTTAGCGATCCTTTAACATTAAAATGATTTGTATTTTAAGTCACCACTGGGAGTCAGGGAAAACAAAAATAATAAATATGGGACAGTTACAAGGTTTTAGAACTCTTACTAACTCCATTAGAGTCTTGTCCTTGATTATACTTTCTGTTTTCCTTAAACTTTCTTTTTAAACCGCTGGTCATTTCTTTGTCATATTGCTATCAAAAGCGCAAAGAAAAAAAAAAAACGCAAAGGCTCTCAAATTCCTAATATCACCTAACATGCAATTAAGGTGAAATAATGGGTATGAATTATTGGACATTTATAGAAGTCTTTGCTTAAGAATCATTAGAAGAATTGATTTTGTAGGTCTAGGGTAGGGAATTTTTACAAGCATACCTTGCTGATTCTGAAGTCCTGGTCTGTAAGCCACACTTTGAGTAAGACTCAGCTAGACATTTGGAAATTCTCAATATAGATAGAGATTGTGAGACTGGAGAATGTCTTTGAGGAAGAATTGTGTGATGAGCGCATACAGGGACAGACATGGAGGGTCTCGAGAGGGAAGGAAGAGAGGGAGAAAGACTGGGGACAGGAATGATTAGATTTCAGGGATAGAAGATGGAGGAAGAACCAGAGAAGGACCTAGAAAGGGAGTAGCCAAGCAGGAAGGAGGTGATAGTAGTACAGCACCATAGGGTATAGTTTCTAGGATTGGGTGGCTTATTGGGTCCAGAAGATAAGGACTGAGAAAAACTGAGAATTCAGAGTATGTGGGGTGGTCTGACAGAACTATTGTCTTCTGTCTACTTTGACTAGATTTTCTTTCTTAAGTCAATCTCAAGGTGTTTCCTGGCTTGGTACTAAGGTGTTTTCTTTTTTCTGTCTACACCCTCTACCTACGTGATTTCATCCAGTTTTGTGGCTTTAGATACCATTGGTATGCATTCAGTTCCCAAATTTATATCTTTAGGTCTCACTTCTGAGCTCCAGATTCATGAGTCCAAATAATTGCCTACTTGACATAGCCACTTGGCTGTCATTGATAAGTGATTCAAACAGGGGGAACAATTAGGAAGCTAATGCTAAAACCTTAAGCCTTAGGGGATGGTGGTTTGTACCAGAGAGACATTGCTGACGATAAAGAGAAGTGAATAGATTTGAGAGAGATTTTAGGAGTATGGTAGAAGCAAAAAGATTTGCTAATGGATTAGGCATGAGGATAAATGGGAAGAAACAAATGACATCTAGATCCTCAGTTTTTGGTTTAAGCATTCATGGCCATGGTTATATCATATTCTTAAGAGAAAGGACCAGGTTTGAGGAGGGGAAATAAGGGAGGCTGATCAAGAATTTTGTTATCTGTCTCATGACACGTCCACGATAGCTCTCAAACACAACTCTCTCTGTCTCCACTCCACCTCTCTAGTCCTAGTCACCATCTGTTGCCTAGGCAACTGCAGTGGCCTCTTAACTGGTCTCTTTGCTTCCAGTTCTGCCCTCTTCCAGTGTATTCTCCACAGATCTAGAGTCATTTTTTTAAGACTATGTCAGATCATGTCAGCCTCCTGCCTAAATCTTTCAGTGGCTTCCCATTCTACTTGCAATAAAATCTAAACTCATTACAAACCTTTCAAGATCTTGCATGATCTGGCTCCTACATCTCCCCTCATTTCCTGTTATTTCTCCTCATTTAGTATTAGCCACACTGGCCTGTTGGTTTCTAAAACAAGCACAAGATCTGTCTTTCTTCAAGGCCCGTACCTTTACTTGCTGTTCTTTTTTCCAAGAGTGTTTTTCCTCTGCTTTTTCTTGATATTTACCCAGTCTAAAAGATGGGTTCTTCTTATCCTTCTATGTGTGTAAGCACCCTGTTGATTTCCTTTACTGCACTTATTACAATCTGTAATTACTATGCTGTCTTTGTTATTTAAATATCTGAAATAAATAAATACATAAATACATAAATACATAAATAAATAAATATCTGTGTCTCCCACCAGAATGTAAGCTCCGTGAAGACAAAGATCTTGTCTGGCTGGTCCACTGATATATCCCAGTATGCACTTGAAATAGACATTTATGTACTCTTAATGAATAACTGAGAATCAACATTAATGATTTATTTTAACAAGATTGGTAGTAATTGGGGGAGGGAGGTGTAGATGGAGGATGGGAAGAGAAATGAGGGGGCATATTAGAGTAGTAGCTAATGGCATCCAGGCTGAAGGTGGGTGGAGGGGTATAAGAAAGGTCAAAACAGGAATTCTGAGGAATTGGTGGGATTTGAGGTATTAAAAGTCATGATGGCATAAATGGAAGAACTGACCATTATGGTCAGTAAGGGGTTTTGGAGTTTGAGAGTGTGGAGACACATCAGGTTTTGTGATGGTAGAGCCAGATAGATGAGCAATTTGTATGTTCCTAGAGCACCCTTTTCATACTCCTGTTGTATGCAGCATATCTCAGGTTGTCCTGAACGTAGCTTGTTCGCTATCTTTCCTTCTAGACAATAAACTCATGAGAGCATGAACTGTTTCTTGTTCACATCTGTATCTCCGGTACCTAACAGGTTGCTTTAAAATTGTTATTGAATGCATGAATGGGTAAATGAGTGAGGAGACAATAACTGAGGTGGAGTGGAGGTGGAGATAATAGGAGTTGGGGAAGTTAAGAGATAATGAGGCTAAACATTTTAAAATTGAAAAGGGAATTTTAAAAAGAATTAACATTATCAAGTTTTATTTAAATATAATAAAATGCTTCCATTTTGAACGTTTTGGCTGATGAGGTTTGATAAATGTATACACCGGTATAACTTACTAAGTTGGGGTGTAGAACATTTCCATTACTCTCAAAGTTATATTGTCTCCAAATGGGATTTTAGGATTATTTTTTAAGTTTAATATTATTATGTTTGGGCAATAATCATTATGAAAATTGTGAAAAAACTTATCTACAATCTCATATGTGTAGTGGATCTTTAAAAGATAAAAATTTGGGATCCCTGGGTGGATCAGCGGTTTAGTGCCTGCCTTCGGCCCAGGGCATGCTCCTGGAGTCCTGGGATCTGGTCCTGCATCAGGCTCCCTGCATGGAGCCTGCTTCTCCCTCTACCTGTGTCTCTTCCTCTCTCTCTCTCTCTCTCTTTCTCTCTCTCTGACTCTCATGAATAAATAAAATCTTAAAATAAATAAAATAAAAAATAAAAATTCGTCTTGCTGGTTGGCCATAAAATATTGAGATGGGGAACCACCTGGCTCACTTGGTGGAGCATGTGACTCTTGATTTCACAGATGTAAGTTTGAGCCCCATGTTGGGTGTACAGATTACTTAAAAAAATTAAAATCCTAAAAATATAATAACATGCTGAAATATAGAAGAAGAAGTAAGAAGTTATATGTTATTTTCAGCAGTGGTTGATAGTTCTTAGAAATTGGAATCTGTATTATTTTTTATCCAGAGCACAGCTCTGGACACTTAGAATGAGAAAACTAGAATGAAAACCAAGGTCTCTTGTGTCCTAACTGAAGTGCTTTGTCACCAGATCATAACAAGACCTAGTGCCTGTTGTGTTTTCATCGTCATCTCCTAATTTCTGTTGTGGGCCGCTAAGGAAAATTCTGATTTTCAGTAATCAGATTTTATAGACTCAAATATGAATTTGAGGAATAAAACTGCAGATCAGAGTGATAGATTTGGTAATAGTCTAGGGAAGAATAGTAATTTAGTGTGGATGACCTGATGCTAAAGATGGACTACTTATGTTTTACAGTGTTTTGACATTGTCCTGTAAATAGGTTTTTGTCCTCAATACTGCATAAAGAGACTGGTTAGATATGTGTATAAATCAGTGATGCAGGATGAACTGTGTCCTGCCCATCCTCTCTTCATGTGTGCTGGCCTTGAGGGTCATTTCAGATTTCCCTTGCCATCATTTTACCCATTTCTCTACAAGTGCTAATCATATACTGTGCTCTGTGGAACAATTTTCTTTAAACTTTTGACTCATTGCCTCAGATAACTTAAGACAAAATATTAAGACCTCTTTAGTCCCAGGTGATTTACTGTGAATTCCTTTGTGTTCTTCTAAGGTATTCTGAGTTAACATGTCTCCTATTGAAGAAACCATTGTTATTAGATGAGTTGGTTTTTTTTTTTAAAGCATTTGATAACAGCCTTTTCTTAAATGTTAAGTTGTGCCCTCCCTATAATATGCTAAGTGCTTATGGAAATATGATGTACTAAATAAATGCTTCTGAATGACTCTGGAAGAGTTATTGTGCTTCCCTAAGTGCCTACTTGCTATCCGGGAATGATATAGGTCCTGTCCAGGATGGAGTCTGCTGTTAATCACTTGAATATAGTAATTCTCCTTCTAATAGTTTACTTAATGCCATTCTTCAGAACAAAGTCTATTTGACTTGTTTGGAGAAGTGGGGCTTAACCACTTACTCTGTCTTTATAGACTACCTTTTAAAATGCCTTTGAACTTTTGGTATTTATGGGTAAGCTAGAATGATTTGAGAACAGAGAAGAAAATCTATTAATTTATCCATTTATTTTTATATACACACATACTCTACATTGTAGTCTAAGAAAGGATTTTAGTCCATTTGCAAATATATATTCAATACAGTGGAAAGCAAATATAAGATGTATACTCCACAGTTTAGGAAAGCAGATTTCATTGTTCCAAATATTTCAAGGAGAGCTTAGAATTGGAGCAGGAACCTATGATCAGAGAAGAAAAAGGAAGAGAATGACTTAGGAGAGACAGAATGGTTTCAAAAATTAAATTCTGACAGCATGCTTATGTATTATCGTAAAAGAGGCCTTATTTGTCACATGACTATATTTGACCCTGGCTTATTTTATCAGTGCCATGAAGACATAGTATACTTACTTATCGTATTTACAAACAACACAAAGCTGGCAGGGATAAGAAATACGTTTTAGGACCCACACAAAAAATCTTAGTCTGAATAATTACGTCAAAACTAACAAAGTGAAAAAAAAAAAAGTGAAATTTAATCATGGTGAAATTATAGCCTTATACTTAGGGCTAGGTATTTGTATATCGGACCAGGTCTCTTATATGTGATTGACCTAAGGGTTTTACTTGTCTGGTAACTCACTAAGTCATAATATGATGTGGCTGCTAAAAAAAAGAATGTGACCTTTTTGAGCAGTTTTGTGCACGGAATAAGGAAGGTAAGAAACAATCCCACTCCTGTAGTCAGCGGCACATTGTGCATGTTCCATAAAAGAATAATTAATATAAAGAGTAGTCTGAATACCATAGCATTAGGGATGGTTAGCCAAATATCATTTCTAGGGATGGACAGGTTTCTTTAGTTTCTATGTTCCACTATACCCGCAGAATGAAGAGACCGATGAGAGACTTAATAGTATCATCATTTATTTGAAAGGCTGTTGGATGAAAAGAGCAGAATAAATTATATTGGATTATTTCAGGCAGTATAGCATAAGAATTACAGGAGCATAGATTTTGGTTTAATTATGAGCTGAAAGAACATTGGCTGAAAGGAAGTGTTCAGACAGGCTTAGGGAACTAATGATCAAGTATGTTATAGATAGGGTCTTCTCATGGAGCAGTTTTACTAGGAATTTTGCTGTTATTGTTTTCTTGTTTTTAAGTTTTATGAATCTGTCAAATAGTATTAGAAGAAAATTTTGTGTAACCAAAAGATTTTTTGATGCCTGGAGATACTTCAATTACACTCATCCAGTACTTGCTATGAACAGTTCTAGAGCCTCCATATTCTGTTATTACTTTAAAACAGAAGAATTGGAAAAAGTTTCAGGGCATCTGAAGCTTTTTAGATGTCAGCAGTTGTCTAAGGAAGGGTAAGTTGTGATTTGAACAAACGAAACATACTAAAAGTAAGTTCCTTTTTCAAAATGATGTTCCCAAACAGGCATCCAAGTCCCTGGGTCAGAATTGAGAACATATCTTTAATCTCCATGGGGATGAGGAAAATGTTTGGAATGTTTGGGAATTTAAATGTTGTGAGAACTTGTTTTTACAGAACAGTGAATTAAGAAAACCTTCTCTTAATTCCAAATGTTAAAAAATATTTTTTTCCGTCTGGACATTGAAATTAAAAATTCTTAATTTTATTCTTATCTGAAGTGGGTAAAGATATTAAAAACAACCAAACAAATAAGAAAATCAAATCTACTCCAGGCACCAATAATTCTGAACATGTCACCCAGTAAAAATACAGGCTGTGTACTTTTTCTTACCTAAAAAAAAAAAAAAAAAAGAAAAAAAAAAGACCCATCTTGGGATGCCTGGGTGGCTCAGTGGTGAAGCATCTGCCTTTGGCTCAGGTCTTGAACCTGTGGTCCTGGGATAGAGTCCCCCATCATGCTCCCTGCAGGGAGCCTGTTTCTCCCTCTACCTGTGTCTCTCTCTCTCTCTGGGTGTCTCATGAATAAATAAATAAAATCTTTATTTTAAAAAAAAGGACACATCTTAGTTGAAAAAGATTTTTTGTAGATGTGGCAATCATTTAGGAAAAAATCTTCATCAAAGTGTGAAATTATACTTTATCTTCTAGAAGAATTCTATAGTTTTAGAAGGCTTAATGTCAATATTTGCTTTGTTTTCTCTAGCAAGAAATTCATTAACATTTAGCAATGACTGAGAACTTTTTTTAAAAAAAGATTTTATTTGTTTATTTAGAGACAGAGCCTGCAAACAGGGAGGGAGAGGGAGAAAATCTCTAGCAGACTCCTCACTGACTGTGGAGCCTAATGTGGGACTTGATCCCACAACCCTGAGCTCCTGACCTGAGTGAAAATCATGAGTCAAACACTTATAATCAACAGAAACATCCAGGAGCTCCAAGAGAACTTTTATTAAGTACTTGTGGTAGGCCTTTGGTGACACAGAAATTTGGAAGGTGGTGTTCCTCCCCTTAGGGAATTTATAGTCTGGGTGAAAGCTAAGTGTACACATATAAAGATAACTAATGTTATTTGACAGAGATATAGATACTGAATAATTACCTCCTTCAGTAAGTGCTATGTTCGAGCTACAGGGGAGAGAGGTTTTCTTAGCCTCATCAGTGTAGTAGTCAAAGAGAAGGTGAGCTTTTTTTTTTTTAATGTATATTTTTTATTGGAGTTTAATTTGCCAACATATAGTATAACACCCAGTGCTCATCCCATCGAGTGCCCCCCTCAGTGCCCATCACCCAGTCACCCCATCCCCCCACCTGCCTCCCCTTCCACTACCCCTTGTTCGTTTCCCAGAGTTAGGAGTCTCTCATGTTCTGTCATCCCCTCTGATATTTCCCACTCATTTTCTCTCCTTTTCCCTATAATCCCTTTCACTATTTTTTATAGTCCCCATATAAGTGAAACCATATGATGATTGTCCTTCTCTGTTTGACTTACTTCACACTCAGTATAATACCCTCCAGTTCCATCCATGTTGAAGCAAATGGTGGGTAGTCGTCATTTCTAATGGCTGAGTAATATTCTTTTTTTTTTTTTTTAAATTTATTTATTTATTTATGATAGTCACAGAGAGAGAGAGGCAGAGACACAGGCAGAGTTGGAGAAGCAGGCTCCATGCACCGGGAGCCCGACGTGGGATTCGATCCCGGGTCTCCAGGATCGCGCCCTGGGCCAAAGGCAAGCGCTAAACCGCTGCGCCACCCAGGGATCCCAAGTAGTATTCTATTATATACATAGACCACAGCTTCTTTATCTATTCATCTTTTGATGGACACCAAGGCTTCTTCCACAGTTTGGCTATTGTGGACATTGCTGCTATAAACATTAGGGTGCAAGTGTTTTGGCTTTTCACTGCATCTGTATCTTTGGGATAAATTCCCAGTAGTGCAATTGCTGGGTCGTAGGGTAGTTCTATTTTTAACTCTTTGAGGAACCTCCACACAGTTTTCCAGAGTGGCTGTACCAGTTCACATTCCCACCAACAGTGCAAGAAGGTTCCCTTTTCGGGAGGTGAGCTTGATAGACCTTAAGGAATAACCCCTGGTGGGGGTGGAAGGATGGAGACCTAGTGGTAAAATCACTGGAGAGGGCATTTAAGGCATCAACACCGAGACATCTGCCCAAATCAACCAACAGTATAAAGATAACATTTTAAAATATTAGTTCACAATAAGATGTGCAATTAAAGAATCTTTAGTAGTGGAATACCTGGATGGCTCAAGTGGTTGAGCTGCTCAGGGCCTGATCCTGGGGTCCAGGATCTAGTCCTGCATCAGGCCGTGCAGGGAGCCTGCTTCTCCCTCTGCCTGTGTCTCTGCCTCTCTCTCTCTCTCTCTCTCTCTCTCTCTCTCTGGCTCATGAATAAATAAATAAAATCTTTAAAAAAAAAAAAAAAGAAGAATCTTTAGTAGTATCCAGGAATGTCAGGCAGAAGTTACTGAAGAGGCTTCATTTGAAGGAAAAACATAAGGCAAAACTATGGTTCTTGTTTTATGATTAAAAGTGAAATTGATTAGTCTTAAGGGTAAATTTAAAATAACTGTACTTATATGTGATTGAGTACAATGAGCATTGAACTCTAGGAGTTAGAATCCTAACTTCTGTTCCTGACTCTGATACTAATTGTTTATTTGATTTTGGAAAAGCCTGTTTACTTCTCCTTGTGACTCAGTTTTTTGCATCTGTAAAATGAGAGACTTGAACCAGAAGATCCCTTAGGTTTTTGGTGTACTGTCAAGTTTCTCATGTTCTTCTCATGTTCTTCAAGTATTCTTCAAAAACTTGAACTAATTCTGTGCCTTCCATAATTAGAGAATACAGAAAATTTTTTGTTTGGTGTATGGCAGTAAATATACAGGATTTTTTTTTTCCCATTTAGTACTGTTTGGAGAAAAGAACCTTAGGTATATAATAGAACATTATATATTCTTTATTTCATAGAGTTGTTCCTGGGTTTGTGGAGAAAACAAGTTGTTGGTCTATGCATACCTTAGAAAAGTTGGAGTTAGAAGACTGCAAGGTATAGTTGGTTTTTTAAAAGGTTTTAGTTAAATATTTTGAATTTTACAATGAAAAAATCCCCTCCCCCAATTATGGAAAATATCACTAAGAATATTATTCATATTAGGTAAGCAAATGTACAAATTCCATGAAAATATGTTAAACTCTCACTACCTACTGCTGTTAATATTTTGGTGTATATTCCTTCTGATTTTTTTCCTCATATAAAATATTTAGCCAAAATGAGATTTTATACATACTGCTTTGAAACCTGCTTTACCAAACTCTATATTATTAATGCCTTTCTATATTATTAGTAAAGAATCATCTTTAGTATAGGTTCTTTTTTCTTTTTATTTTGAACTCATTTTAGACTTAGAGAAAATTTGGAAAAATAGCAGAAACAGTTCTCTTTGTATCCTTCACACCTGCATTCCCTAATGTTAGCATCTTACATAACCATAATGTAATTATCAGGGACAGGAAATTAATATTGATAGTAACTAAACAATAGACCTTATTTGAATTGTAATTGTTTTCCCACTGGCAATAAATATTTTTCTGTTCCAGGATCCTATCTAGGATCTCATACTACATTTAGTTGTTTCTCCTTTGTTTCCTCCAGTCTGTAATAGTGTCTCACTTTCTTCATAGTCTTTTGGAGTTCGTAACAATGTCTTGTTCTTGTTTTGTTTTTTATGACCTTGACATTTTTGAAGAATTTTCAACAATTACCTTGTAGAATGTTCTCAATTTGGATTTGATGTTTACTCATGATTATAGTGAGGCTGTGCATTTTTAGCAAAAATAATACAAAACATAACCTTCTCAGTGAATCATATTAAGGTATTCTTAGTATCAGTATTCTTATTATTGGTGATATTGTATCTTAATCACTTGCTTAGTTTGGTATCTGCAGGGTTTCTCTAAAGTTGTTATCTTTTCTCCTTGTCATTAATAAGTATCTTCAGGGAGATATTTTGAAACTATTTGACATCTTTTTTTGTTAAGATTTTTTTATTATTGAGTAATGTCTACACCACACGTGGGGCACAAGCTTACAACCCTGAGATCAAGAGTCACATGCTCTACCAACTGAGCCAGCTAGGTGCCCCTGGCATTACTTTAAATGGGCACATTATATCTTACAGGTTCTTTAGTGTTTTTTTTTTTCTTAATTGCAAAAGTATTGACCTTGTCTAAAAAAGTCAAACAGTATAACATTGTTTATTAAAACATGAAAATCTCTGAATTGTCTCCCCAGTTCCTTGTCTCCATGTAACCATTGTTAAAAGTTTGATGTTTCTTCTTTCAGATCTTTGTCTATGTTTAGGAAGCCATGTGCATAGATGTACATGTACATATGTTGAATTAGAAAACCTGAATATGTAGACATTTTTAAAGTCTACATAATTTAGGATTTTTTCAAAAATGAAATTATTTTAAACCTGCTTTTACCACTCTGTAGTTATTATGACATTCTGACTGCATAGAATGTATGGGTGTACCTTTATTGATAGGTATTTATGTGGACTTCATTTTTTCACAGTTACAAGTGACATTATAAGAACACTCTGGAAAAAAAAAAAAAGAACACTCTGGGTAAGTGTAGCTAAATGATAGATTATACAATTTCTTAAACTATTCCCCTAATGATGGACATTAAAGGTTTAGTGTTTTTTTGTTATGAATAACTTTCTACACATATGTGTAGATTGAAAAAGCTTTAAAATGATTTTTTAATCATATATAGTAAAAAATGACCCTTTATAAATGGTAAAAATTGTGACACCTGCATGGCTCAATGATTGAGCAGAGCTCTACCTTCGGCTGAGGCCAAGTCCCACATTGGGCTCCCTGCATGGAGCCTGCTTCTCCCTCTGCCTGTGTCTCTGCCTCTCTCTCTCTGTGTGTCTCTCATGAATAAATGAATAAAATCTTTTAAAAAATTGTAAAAATCTCCCTTTATAGATAGTATCATATTATACTTACTATTCTGTACCTTTTGTTTGTGTGTAACAGTATAACTTTTTTTTAAGATTTTATTTATATTTCTTCCACGTATGTATTGAATCAGATGGTATTTGTCTTTGACTAACTTGTTTAGCATTATACTCTAGCTCCATCTATGTTGTTCCACATGGCAAGATTTCATTCTTTTTTATAGCTGAATAATATTCTATTGTGTATATATGCACCACATTTTCTTTGGAGATGTTGTGCTTAGAAGATCTGTTGTTTACAGAAAGTGCCATGTTGAAGTCTCCCAGTATAAGTGTATTATTATCTAAGTATGTCTTAACTTTGGTTATTAATTGATTGATATACTTGGCAGCTCCCACATTAGGGGCATAAATATTCATGATTGTTAGATCCTCTTGTTGGATAGATCCTTTAAGAATGATATAGTATCCGTCTTCATCTCTTACTACAGTCTTTGAGATAAACTTTAATTTATCTTATATGAGGATTGCTGCTTTCTTTTGAGAACCATTTGAATGGTAAATGGTTCTCCAACCTTTCATTTTCAGGCTGGAGGTATCCTTAGGTCTAAAATGAGTCTCTTGTAGACAGCAAATAGATGTGTCTTGCTTTTTTATCCAGTCTGAAACCCTGCACCTTTTGATGGGATCATTAAGCCCATTCACGTTCAGAGTTACTATTGAAAGATATGAATTTAGTGTCATAATACGTATTCAGTCCCTGTTTTTGTGAATTATTTCTTTGGCTTTCTCTTTCTTTTACAAAGTTCCCCCTTAGTATTTCTTTCTTTCTTTTTTTTTAAGATTTATTTATTTACTTATTTATTCATGATAGACATAGAGAGGCAGAGACACAGGAGGAGGGAAAAGCAGGCTCCATGCCGGGAGCCGGACGTGGGACTCAATCCCAGGACTCCAGGATAGCACCCTGGGCCAAAGGCAGGTGCTAAACCACTCAGCTGTCCAGGGATCCACCCCCCCCCCACCTTAATATTTCTTGCAGAGCTGGTTTGGTGGTCACATATTCTTTCAGTATCTGCCTATCTTGGAAGCTCTTTATCTCTCCTTCTATTCTGAATGAGAGCCTTGCTGGATAAAGTATTCTTGGCTGCAGGTTCTTCTCATTTAGGATGAGACCCTGAATATATCCTGCCAGGCCAGAAAGGTCTCTGTGGAGAGGTGTGCAGTTAACCTAATACTTCTCCCCATATAGGTTAGGGATCTCTTGTCTCTTGCTGCTTTAAGGATCTTCTCTTTTTCTTTGGAATTTGCAAGATTCACTATGAAATGTCGGGGTATTGAGCGGTTTTTATTGATTTTAGGGAGGGATCTCTGTGTTTCCTGGATCTGAATGCCTGTTTCTCTCCCCAAATTAAGGAAGTTCTCAGCTATGATTTGTTCAAATACAATTTCTGGTCCTCTGTCCCTTTTGGTGCCGTCTGGAACGCCAATTAAACATAGATTTTTCCTTCTGAGGCTGTCATTTATTTCCCTTAGCCTTTCCTCATGGTCTTTTAATTGTTTTTCTCTTTTTTCCTCAGCTTCGTTCCTTGCTATCAACTTGTCTTCTTTGTCACTCTTCTACCTCATTAACCCTCATCGTTAGGTCCTCCACTTTGGATTGCATCTCATTTAATTGATTTTTAATGTTGGCCTGATTAGATCTAAAATCTGCAGTCATGAAGTCTCTTGAATCCTTTATGGTTTTTTCCAGAGCCACCAGTAACTTTATAATTGTGCTTCTGAATTGGCTTTCTGACATCGAATTGTAATCCAAATTCTGTAACACTGTGGGAGAGAGTATTGTTTCTGGTTCTTTCCTTTGTGGTGAGTTCTTCTTTGTAGTCATTTTGCTCCCTTTAGAGTGGCTAAAAACAAATTGTACTAGAAAAAGGAAGGGAAAAGGGGGGGGGGGGACAAACAAAGAATAAAAAACAAAAACAAAACAAGGTGTATCCTTTGGTTCTATAGGCTGTAAATCCCAGGACTTCCCCTGGAGCTTTCCAGTGCTGCTCTGTCAAGAACTTGCTCTTCCCCTGTCCTTCCAGTTGGTCTTTTGGGGGAGGGGCCTGCTGTGCTGATTCTCAGGTGTGTGCACCTGGGGGAGCTGCCTTGCCCCCTGCCAGGTGCACGGCTCAGTGGGAGCTGTTTGTCCTGTGAGGCCCCTGTTCCCTGGCGGCCACGCTCTATCCCAGGCACAGGGTGACACCAGGAGGAACAAGACTGGCAGCGGCCAGCTCTCCAGCCCTAGAGTCAGCTCCCGCAGTAACTACCCCAGTCTCCAGGTCCACACTGGCCAGGATGCTCCCGTGGGGGCGGGGGGGGGGTGGCGGTGCTGATCTGCACAGCTTGGGGGCACCTGGGGGCAGGAGCGTCCTCACTGGGCTGTGTCCCCCAGTGCCCTGGGCTCTGGGGCCTGCGCCGCTGGAATAGCGCTCCCGGGGCGGGGCCGTGCAGCCCCCTCCGCACTGAGCCACCGCCTGAGCTGTTCCAGGGAACAGCCCTTTACCAAGCTCGGCCCACTGGGTGTGGCGTGCTCTCCCCCAGGATGCACTTTCTCTGTTAGTGATCCCCGGAACCTGGAGGATCCACTGCCCCTCCTGGGATCCTGCCCGAGTTCCCTGCAAGCACCTTTCCATCCAGGAAGATTGGTGAAGTTCCTGCTTCTCCGGGCCTGAGCTTTCCTGTCCTGGAGGCTCTTGCCTCCTGGCCTTAGCCTGGCTCTCGTGGGGAGCCCTCCCCCACTGGATTATTTTTTATTTATATTTTTTCCGTCTTCCTACCTTGTTAGAAGCATGAAATCTTCTCACTGTAGCATTCCAGCTGTTCTCTCTTTAAATCTCAGGCCAAATTCATAGGTTTTCAGGATGATTTAAAAGTTATCTAGGTAAGTTGGTGGGGACAGGTGGCTTGGGGACTCTACTCTTCCACCATCTTGCCCCACCTGCTCCGAACCACATTTTCTTTATTCATTCATCAGCCGGCAGGCATTTGGGTGCTTCAATATCTTTGCTATTGTAAATACTCCTGTAAATACAACAGTGCATCCATCTTTTTGAATTAGTTTTCTTGTATTCTTTTGGTAAATATCCAGTAGTGCGATTGCTAGATCATAGGGTACGTCTATTTTTAGCTTTTTTAAAAAAATATTTATTTGAGAAAGAGAGAGAACTTGAGAAGGAGGAGAGGTAGATGGAGAGGGAGAAGCGACTTCCTGCTGAGCAGGGAGTTTGATCCTGGGATCATGATCTGAGCGGAAGGCTATGCCCAACCAGCTGAGCCACCCAGGTGCCCCTATTTTTAACCTTTTGAGAAACCTCCATAACAATGTTTTCCACAGTGGCTGCATCAGTTTGCATTCTTACCAACAGTGAATGAGTGTCCTTTTTTCCCCACGTCTTCACCAACACCTATTGTTTCTTGTGTTGTTGATTTTAGTCTTTCTGACATATATGAGGTGATATCTAATTGCACTTTGATTTGTGTTTCCCTGATAAGTGATGATGAGCATCTTTTCATGCTTCTGTTGGCCATCTGTATATCTTTTTTGGACAAATATCTGTTACATTAAAAGAATCGTTCACCATAATCCCAAGTGAGATTTATTCTTGGGTTACAAGAGTGGTTCAGTATTCACAAGTCAATCAGCATGTTACATCACATCAGTAAAAAGGGTAAGAACCATATGATCATTCCAATAGATGCAGAAAAGGCATTTGACAAATTATAGTTTCCATTCATGATAAAAACAATAAAGTAGGTTTAAAGGAAACATACCTCAATATAATAAAGGCCATGTATGAAAACCCCACAGCTAATATCATCATTAATGGGGAAAAACTGAGAGCTATTCTCCTAAGGTCAGGAACAAGACAAGGATGTTCAGTATCACTACTTTTATTCAACATAGTACTGAACATCTTAGCCACTGCAATCAGACAGCAAAAAGAAATAAAAGGCAACCAAATCAGTAAGGAAGAAGTAAAACTTTCACTATTTGCAGATGACATGATGCTATATATAGAAAACCCAAAAGACTCCACCACATGGCAGAATTGATACATGAATTCAGTAAAGTTACAGGATACAAAATCAATGTACAGAAATCTGTTGCATTTCCATACACCAATAACGAAGCAGCAGAAAGAGAATTTAAGGAAACAATCATATTTATAATTACATCCAAAATAATAAGATGCTTAGGAATAAACCTAACCAAAAAGGTGAAAAACCTGTACTCTGAAAACTAAAATACTGATGAAGAAATTAAAGACAGCACAAGGAAATGGAAAAGGCATTCCTAGCTCATGGATTGGAAGAACAAATATTCTTAAAATGTCTATACTACCCAAAGCAATCTGCACATTTAATGTAATCCTTTTTTTTTAATTTATTTTTTATTGGTGTTCAATTTACTAACATATAGAATAACCCCCTCATTTAATGTAATCCTTACCAAAATATCAACAGCATTTTTCACAGAACCAGAACAAATAATGCTAAAATTTGTATGGAACCACAAAAGACCCTAAATAGCCAAACCAAGAAGAAAGGCAAACTGAAGCGTCAGAATTTGGCACTTCGAGTTATATTACAAAGCTGTCGTAATCAAAACAATATGGTGTGGTACTGGCACAAAAATAGACACATAGATCAATGAAACAATAGAAAATCCAGAAATAAACCCCCAATTATATGGTCAATTAATTTTTGACAAAACAGAAAGACTATCCAATGGGACAAAAACAGTCTCTTCTACAAATGGTGTTGGGAAAACTGGATAGCAACATGTAGAAGGAGGAAATTGGACCACTTTCTTTTTTTTTTTTTTTTAAAGATTTATTTATTTATTTATGATAGATGGGGAGAGAGAGAGAGAGGCAGAGACACAGGAAGAGGGAGAAGCAGGCTCCATGCCGGAGCCTGACGTGGGACTCCATCCCGGGACTCCAGGATCGTGCCCTGGGCCAAAGGCAGGCGCTAAACCGCTGAGCCACCCAGGGATCCCCGGACCACTTTCTTACACTATGCACAAAAATAAGTTCAAAATGGATTAAAGACCTAATGTGAGGGACACCTGGGTGGCTCAGTTGGTTATGCATTGAACTCTTGATTTCTGCTCTGTTCATGATCTCCAGGTTGTTGAGCTCCTCTCCTCCCTGCAGTCAACTTGTCCCTCTTTCTCTGCTTCCCCCTATTCCTCCAACTCCCATGCTCTCTCTCAAATAAAATCTTTAAAAAAGAAAAAAAGACCTTAATGTGAGACCTGAAAGCATAAAAATCCTAGAAGAGAACACAGGCAGTAACTTATTTGACATTGGCAATAGCAACTTCTTTCTAGAAATGTTTCCTGAAGCAAAGGAAACAAAAGCCAAATAAGCTATTGAGACTTCATCAAAATAGCTTCTGGGCAGTAAAGAAAACAATCAACAAAACTAAAAGGCAGTCTATAGAGTAGAAAAAGGTTTACAAATGACATATCCAATAAAGATTTAGTATCCAAAATATATAAAGAATTTATAAAACTCAATATCCAAAAGCCAGTTTAAAGTCAATTTACATAAAGTTTTTAAAAGGTGAACCTATTTATGGTTGGCATGTTGAGCTGCGGGAGAGCAAACACAGCCTTATATGTAATCAAGTATCTATAACTTTGTTACCTGTTATGGAACTTTATGTAAATTTTTAATTCTAAGTATATGTTAGCTTATAAAACTCCTAGAACAAGTTTTATGAGTTTATCATAGCTAAATAAAACTTTTATTTCTTTGCCATGAAAATTGTTTTTAACATTTTAAGGGGACACCTGCTAATTTAAGGTATAGTGAACAATTCTGTGTTCACCTTGTCAAAACTATGATTTTGTACAAATTATTTAGCCTTTGTTCTTACAGACCAAGAGTTATAATTTTCCATCCCTATTGATTTTTCTAGGGTTCCTTCATTCTGTTGATAATATGTTGCCTACATAACATTGCCCAGTGGACTGAGCAGTCAGTTTCATAGCTTGAGACAAGGGTGTTCCTTTCCCAAAATGGCTAGGGCCTTAGCTACATAGATAACTTGTGGGCGGATGTTCTATGCCCTATTGGCAAGTTGGATTAGTACATGATGAATAAACTTCTTTTACCTTCTGTTTCTGTGTAATTTCACAGAAGGTGTAGCTAGATTCAGGAAGCAAAGGCATGTTCATTTTAACATATATCTATTCAAAAACTCCTCTTTATTATTTGGCAGTATGAAAGATTTGAAAAATTGATAGTGAGTAGTTGAATTGGATATCAATTGTGTTTGTTTTGAAGAGCAGAAGGTTTTAATTTTTATTAAGTCTATTTTACCCTTTTTTAAAAATGCTTGGTGCTTCCTCTGCCCTGTTCAAGAAATCTTGACCCATCCCAAGATGTCAAGAGTTTTCTTCTATGTTTTCACCAAGAAGTTTTATGGTTTTGGCTTTTATTTATTTATTTTTAAAGATTTTATTAATTTATTTGAGAGAGAGAGGAGCGGGGGCGGGGGCAGAGGGAGAAACAGACTCCCTACAGAGGAGAGAGCCTGAAGTGCTGCTCAGTCCCAAGATCCTGAGATCATGACCTGAGCCAAAAGCAGATGCTTAACCAACTGAGCCACCTAGGTGTCCCTGGTTTTGGCTTTTATATTTAAGCCTGTGGTTCATTTCAAATTAATTTTTGTATATGACATGGAGTATGGAATGAAGTTATTTATTTATTTATTTATTTATTTATTTATTTATTTATTTTAATTAAGTAGGCTCCACACCCAGTGGTGAGCCCAGCACGGGGCTTGAACTCCCATCCTGAGATCAAGACCTGAGCTGAGATTGAGAGTCCGATGCTTAATTGAGCCACCCAGGCACCCCAGTGGCTCTCCTTTTTGTTTTAAACTATGTACTTTGAAATTCATTTTTAAAATTTACATAAATTTAATAATTTTTTATTATACAGTCCTGTGAGTTTTGACATTTGTCAGCAGTTGTGTAACCATCATCATAATATAGATATAGAACAATTCCATTGCACTCAAAAACTCCCTCACTTCAGAGGCAGCTGAGTGGCTTAGTCGGTTAGCTCAGGTCATGATTTCAGGGTCCTGGGATCACTCTGAGCTGGACTACCTGCTCAGCAGGAGAGTCTGCTTCTCCCTCTGCTCTTCCCTCTGCTCATGCTCTCTCTTTCTCTGTCTCTCAGATAAATAAATAAAATCTTTTAAAAAATTCTCTCACTTCTACTTTGTAATAAACCCCTGGCAACCACTATGCAGTCCTCCATCTTGATAGTAGTTTCTTCTTTTCCAGAATGTCAGATAAATGGAATCATACAGTATGTAGCCTTTATAATTTTTTTAGAATATAACTTTAATGTGTACAAATACAAAAATATGTATAAATGCCACTTTTTACATAACTATGAGACAAACATGAAATACCAATAAAACCAGAAAGCCGGCCCACTTCAAATCAATAATATTAATTTAATTGGAAGGATGTTAAGTGCAACTAAGTTGTCAGTGCTAGGTTGATACTAGAGATCTGTGCACTCAAACATCTGTTTCCCTTAGTTCTGTTCATTTAAGCTTGCTGTTACTGAATGGCGTTGAAAGTTGGTCAGGCTGGGCTGGTCGGATGGTTTAGGATAAACATACCTCACAGTTAAGCTCAAATGGCCAGTAAGTAATCCCCAAATGTCATTTTTTTAAAAGATTTTTTATTTATTTATTCATAGAGACACAGAGAGAGAGAGGCAGAGACATAGGCAGAGGGAGAAGCAGGCTCCATGCAGAGAGCCTGACATGGGACTCTATCCAGGGTCTCCAGGATCATGCCGCGGGCTGCAGGCGGCGCTAAAGCACTGTGCCACCGGGGCTGCCCCCTAAATGTCATTTTTAACAGGACATTTATTGATACTTGGAAAACTGTCTTGTTTGATTGAAGGTAAGAGTGGAATGGTGGTGTTATTGAAACCTGCATATAGTGTCAATGACATATTGTGAGAATCAGGAATTTGCCATAGAGATGAGCTCTGCTTAGTTCACACAGATCCTGGCACAGTGACTATGTCCCCAGTTGCTAAGAGGCAGTACATAGCCTTTTGAGTTTGACTGCTTTTACAATAATGGATTTTGCATGTATTGATAACTTATTTTATTGCTGAGAAGTATTCCATAGTTTGTAACACCAAACTATGTTTGTTTATAATTCACCAGCTGAAGAACAGTTGGGTTATTTCTCAGTTTTGTCAATTTAAAGCTGCTATAACATTCAAGTTTTTCTGTGAATATAAGTTTGTTTAAGATTTTATTTATATATTCACGCGAGACACAGAGAGAGAGAGAGAGGCAGAGACCTCGGCAGAGGGAGAAGCAGGCTCCATGTAGGAAGCCTGATGTGGGACTTAATCCCAGGACTCTGGGATCACACCCCGAGCCAAAGGCAGGTGCTTAACTTCTGAGCCACCCAAGCATCCCATAAGTTTTCATTTATTAGGTAGATACCTAGGAGTTTGATTGCTGTGTTATAAGGTAAATATATGTTTAACTATAAAGAAACTACCAAACTCTTTTGTAAAGTGGCTATACCATTTTCAGTTCCTACCAGCATTTTCCTTTTCCAGTTTTCTGCATCCTTGTTAATACTTAGTATTGTCAAAAAAAAAAAAATACTTAGTATTGTCAGATTTTTATTTTATTTTTTACCTACACCTTAATAGGTTGTGTAGGGGTAGCTCACTGTCATTGTCATTTGTATTTCTCTGATGACTAATGATATTGAGCTATTTTCATGTACAAATAAACATGGCAAATAAGCCATCTATAATAGTTTCTTTTGAAGAGCAGAAGGATTTAGGTTTACTTTTGATGAGTTGAATTTATCCATTTTTTTTTTTAATTTTCTTTAATTTTTATTTATGATAGTCACACACACAGAGAGAGAGAGAGGCAGAGACACAGGCAGAGGGAGAAGCAGACTCCATGCACCGGGAGCCCGATGTGGGATTCGATCCCGGGTCTCCAGGATCGCGCCCCGGGCCAAAGGCAGGCGCTAAACCGCTGCGCCACCCAGGGATCCCAATTTATCCATTTTCTTTTATGTTTAGTGCTTTTGGCATTCTAAAAACTCTTTTGCACTCATTCATTTTGATTTCTCAGTAAATGTTACGATTCCTTAAAAACAATTAAACTAATAGTGTGGGGGAATGCTTTGTCTATACAATCCCTGACTGGTAATAGAATTGTCTTCACAGACCAGGAGTTTGCCCATTCCAGAAGGGAAGGGTAATTCTCATCCACTTCAGCTGCTCTTTCTTTTTCCAGGTATATGTGGTATATGGGCAACTACTTATTTCCAAGGCTTTTTTTTCTTTTTTTTTTTTTTAATTATCCACTCTCCTTTTACCCACTTTCCTTTTGTATTGGTGAGGGATAAAATAATATATTGAAAATCACTTTCTCTGAAATTATAGAATCATGCCATTATTTGTCCCCCTATATCTTCAAGAGGAAACTTGTAACAAAGCCTAATTTTCATTTTCTTTCAGTGGTGGGATCAGCAAGTAGATTTTTATACTACTTTCTTGCACCATTTGGCACAGTTGGTGCCAGAAATTTATTCTGCTGAAATGGACCCAGACTTGGAAAAGCAGGAGGAGAGTATACAAATGTCCATATTCACTCCACTGGAATGGTACTTATTTGGAGAAGATCCAGATATTTGCTTAGAGAAATTGAAACACAGTGGAGCATTTCAACTCTGTGGAAAGGTATTCAAAAGTGGAGAGACAACCTATTCTTGTAGGTAAGAATTAGAAATTTACAGGATTGGTTATAATTTCAGACTTGGTATTTTGTACTTATTTTGTGATGTATTTTTTTTTGCTTATTACTATTTATAATATAATTAATCATACTTAATTTCCTTTTATTATGCAGTTATAAGTCTGTTTTTGCTTATACAGCTTCTTTTTGCATATATGATTTAAACAGTTGTCTCACTTTCTTATTTTCTCTAAAAATATATAAGTGATGGCATTTTACCTTGTTTGTAATATAGTCCACATAATTTTATCTGAAATCAGGTATATTTTCAGAATTCTGAACACTTCTCCATCAGTGTCAGGGCAGGATCCTACCATCAGACATAGCATTTCTGTAAGAAATCTATGAATATTCACAGCAAGGGTATAAATAAAGTCTATAGTCTCATGTCATTTCAGGTCAGTTTTTGCTACCAAGTGAGATTTAGTGTCAAGGGATTGTGGGCTTTTAGAAACAGAATTCATTTGAATAGAAAAGGTCATTGGTAGGGGAACTGGAAGTAGCTTTAGGCTTTTTGCCCTTTGTGAGAGTGGGTGCCTTACACATCAACATGGCACAGAGAATGATAGCCTTAAGTTTTCATCTTGTAGATCTTAGCTGCCTTCTAGGTTTGTTTTTGCTTTTTTAAGATTTTATTTATTTATCTGACAGAGAGAAAGAGAGCGAGAGAGAGAGAGCAAAGTAGGGAGAGAGGCAGGCAGAGAGAAAGAGGGAGAAGCAGGCTCCCAACTGAGCAGGGAGTCTGATGTGGGGCTTGATCCCAGGACTTTGGGATCATGACCTGAGCTGAAGGCAAATGCCTAACCAACCGAGCCACCCAGGCACCCCTGCCTTCTAGTTTTAATGGATTTTTCTCCCCTTTATTAGAAGTAGTTCAGGTTAGGAGTGAATTTTTAGACTTTATAAACTCAGAGAATTGGTTTTGGCTTCGTTATAATTCCAGATTTGACTAGTTTAGATATAGTTAACAGTTTAGAACATAATATCTTTATCCTGTTCTTTTCTCAGGAAAAAGTCAGCTTTGTATTTTGTGTACTATTTTGCTACATAGGTAGTAAGGTTTGTTTATTTTCTTAAATATATTTTAGCTGAAGCCCAATTAGTTTCAGCTAAAGCATAATAGACATTTGTAGATCTCACTTCCCTGAAAGTGTCATGGAGACATTTTAAATTGTGAAAACTTGGGGAAATGGTACTGGCGTCTAGTGGGTAGAGGCCAAGGTTGCTGCTTAAGCATCCTCTGATGCATGGGACAGTCTCTTCTATCTCCAGTAAGTAGTTACTCGGTTTGGAATGTCAGTACTGTTAAGGTTGAGAAATTCTGCTCTATATAGGTCAGTAGATCATATATATTTTTGAGAGTATGATTAGGCAATCTTTATTTCCTAATAGCCTTCAAAATCATTTTTTTAATTTCCCAATTCTATTTTCTTTTTAAGACTTCAACTCTTCTAAGTCAGATATTTTAAAAATTGATTTTGCACTTTGCACCAATTTGTGTTGCTCTGAAAATGTTAGATAAGATAATGAATTTTAAGAGTTATTATTAGAGAAGAGATTAAGAGATTGATTTTTGTTTGTTTATTCAATAAATATTAATTGAATAACTACCATGTGCCTGGTACTGTTCCAGGTGCTTGGGACATAACAATATACAAAATAAAGAAACATTCCTGCCCTTATGCTGCTTGCATTCTAATGAATTTTGTCTTTATCCAAGCCTCATTTACCAGTGAACAATCAGTGTTTGCAAAAATATGTTTATAAATTCAAGAAGATAAGACAATGACAGATAATGGAAAGAACAGCTAATCATTTTTCACAAAACTAATTTTGATTTGCAATTTAGCAGTCTGAAATCAGGTGAAAACTCAAAGTAATGAGGGTGATTTAAGAAGCAAAATCAAACCTATATATTCAAATTTGGCTAAAATTATTTGGAATTTAGTTTTTGAGGCATTTCTATATTCAGCTTATACCACACAGGAAACTCATTCCCATTTTTTATAGTCATACCTTAAGCATCATTGGCATCCTCTAAATTTTGGAATCTAATTTTTAATGTTTTTCAGGGACTGTGCAATTGACCCAACATGTGTACTCTGTATGGACTGCTTCCAGAATAGTGTTCATAAAAACCATCGTTACAAGGTATGAAAAAATCCATAAAATCTCTAGATTAGCCATCTAGTCCAAATCCCTACTAATACTTGAATTCCTGCTACAATAGCTATGATATGTGAACCTTTAGCTTTGGGTAAGTATCATGTGTTAGGAGATCTACTACCTCAAGAGGCAGCCCTTAGTAATTTTTTTGTGAGATACATCATTTTTATACAAAAGATTATAGAAAGCATTTGAACAACTTAAAGAATAACTATTAAGCAAACACCTATGTAGCCACTACTTAGGTTAAGAATAGGCTTTGATACCTCTCAGAGGCCTCCTGTTTATCCCTTCTAGATCACAGTCCTCCCCCCCCCCCTTTTTTTGCCTTCTCCTCTTATGATAACCTTTCTCCTCTTAGTTTATCACCCAAATTACATTGAATAGTTTTATCTGTTTTTGTGCTTTATATAGATGGAGTAATGCTGTATATTTTTTTGTTCAGTAGCTTCTTTCACTCAGTATTATGTCTAAGCTATGTAGTTTGTCCAGTGACCTTATAGTATTCAATAATCCATATTGTCTTTATTCGTTTTACTGTATATGTAGATTGTTTCTAGTTTGGGGCTGTTATAAATAGTTGTGCTGTGAACATTTTTTTTGTGTGTGTGTGTGTGAACATTCTTATGTGTGTATTTTGGTACACCTGTCCAGTAGTTTCTCTAAGATATATATCTGGAACAGAATGCTGAATTCTAGGTTATGTAAATCTTTAGTCATAATAAATAATGTCACATTGTTTTCAAAAGTGGTTATACCAATTTATAGTACCCATTGCTGCCCAATCTTGGAAGATTTGGTGTTGTCAGTCATTTTAATCTTAGCTGGTCTGGTCGGTATATGATAGTATCACATTGTGGCCTTAATTTTCCTAATTACTATTTAATTAGGTTGAGAGCTTTTTCCTCCTTGTTACATTTTTAGACAACTTTGTTATATGGAGCTGAAATGTATTTCTCAAGTGTTTGTATTGATTGTATATTTTGTATATTCTGGGCTTAGATGTTGATATTGATGATTCTCTTTCACATTCTGTTAAACATGCCTAAGATTCTGTGTAAATGTATATAACATCTTAAAGTTACATCTTTGTCTTCCATAGAGTTGAAAGCGCTGTTTATGTTATGAGACTGGCCTCAATATTACCACTTCTATTTCGGGAGGTGATGGGTTATAGGTGTAGATTATAGGTATTATTGTGCACAAGAATAAACAGATTGAGAAAAAAAACAAAACAAAACAGATTGAGGAACCTATGATATAGTATGATTAAAATGTTTTCCCAGGATTGTAAAGCTAATCGCTGATGAGATTTATAAAGTTAAACCTTGATCATATTTGATATTTCCTCATCACCTTCACTTACAGTATTTCTTATGCTGAAGAACCAAAGAAAGAATGCCAGAAGTAGAGACAGGTGGAAGTTATTAATTTCCTGGGAGACTAATGGGGACAGATGGTAAAAGGCTCAAGACCAAAGTTTTCCAGTTTCTCAGATTTAAAGACTTCTAAGTTTATGCATTCCAACCTTTGGGATTTTGTGGGTCAGTATAATTTCCAAAAATTTTGGGTAAGACAGGGTTTTCAAATTTTTCTTTGGCCAAGTAAGCTCAGTTTTAATGTTAAAAAGAACATATGGACAGCAACCAAATACACCTGCCATTTCCTAGCATTTTATAAAGGAAAAGACATTTTAATTCCAGAAAAATAGAATAATCCCAGAATAAGAACTAGTCCTTTGAACTGCACCCATGGAGCTCTGTGAAAGAACTCTCTACATTTTTTCCTTTTCTGGTTTTTCTGTAGACTGGTAAAAACTTGTTTATTAAATTTTGGGAATCTTTTCACCAAACTACCTTCAAGTTGTTAAAGTTTACCAGTTTACATCACCACCACAAAGCAATCTTTTATGGAACATACTTCAGTTTACCATCTTGAGGTTTTGCAGAGCTCTTCTTATAGAAGAAGGAGCTTATATGGCTTATTCAAGAACCATTGAGTCATCAGAAGGTTTGGCTATTTTATGACTAATAAAAGATTATGTCTATTGTCTATAAGCTTTAGCAAATACTACACATCAAAAGTGAGTGTGAAGGGAAGTAGAACACATTTGATGAAAGAATAAATTGATACACTCTGGAATATACCTGTATGTGTGGTGAAACTTTTTAAGAAAGCAAGGGATAGACAGCCCAGGTGGCTCAGTGGTTTAGCGCCGTCTTCAGCCCAGGGCCTGATCCTGGAGACCCGGGATCAAGTCCCACATCGGGCTTCCTGCATGGAGCCTGCTTCTCCCTCTGCCTGTATCTTTGCCTCTCTCTCTCTCTCTGTGTGTCTTTCATGAATAAATTAATAAAATCCTAAAAAAAAAGAAAAAAAAGCAAGGGAATGACTAAAACATAATTCAGATGAGTAGTAACTTCCAGGGCAGGTAAGAGAATGGGACTTTGGATAATCACATAGGCAGTTTCAGGAGTATTAATGTTCTTTTGGGTTGGATGCTGGGTTCATGGTTATTCATTTCATTGTTATACTTTGTAACTTCCTTATACACTGTATATTCTTTTGCATAATAAAACACTTCATAAAAGAAAAAAAAAGCCATTAAAAAATTGGAAGAGATAAGAAGGGATATGTGTTGCTCCAGAGAAGAGGAAGAAGAGTAATGACAGGGAACAGACTGAAGATTGGACTCTGTGTGAAGAAGACAGGATCAAGAAAAGCCTTTAATGGCAGAAGAGCCCAAAATAACTTGAGAGCAAGAAAATAACAAAGTTGAAATTTTGAACTATTTGTTCTGCTCTGTGTGTGCCTTCATGATTTCTTGGTTCTCTGTAGTTTATCCCTTAAGAAAACCTATAGTCAGTTAAATAGGGTCTTAGGATCTAACAAAGAAAGTGGTGACAATAGTTGATAACACCGTATCTGTGTCATATTTTGGTACTTCTCACAATAGTTCAGGCTTTTTCATTATTATATTTGTTATGGTGATCAGTGATCTTTGATATTACTATTTTAATTGTTCTGGGCTGTCACAAACTGCACCCATATAGGATGACAAATTTAATTGATAAAGGTTGTGTCCTGACTGCTCCACTGACTGGCCGTTCCTCTATCTTTCTCATTCTCCTCAGGCCTCCCTATTTCCTGAGACTCAAATGTATTGTATTTATGCCAGTTAATAACTCTGCAATGGCCTTTAAGTATTCAAGGGAAAGGAAGAGTCACACATCTCTCACTTTAAATCAAAAGCTAGAAATGATTATGGTGAAAGCTGAGTTGGGCTGAAAGCCAGACCCCTTGTGTCAGTTAGCATGCAAAGGAAAGTTCTTGAGAGAATTAAAACTGCTACTCCAGTGAACACATGAACGATTAGGAAGCAAAATACCATTATTGGTGATAAGTCTGAGTGGTCTAGATAGAAGATCAGATCAACTACAACATTCTCTTAAGCCAAAATCTAATCCAGAGCAAGGCCATAACCCTCTTATAATTCTGTAAAGACTGAGAGAAGTGAGGAAACTACTGAAGAAATGTTTGAAGCTGGCAGAAGTTGGTTCATGAGATTTAAAGAAAGAAGCCATCTCTATAACATAAAGTGCGAGGTGAAGCAATAAGTGCTAATGTAGACAACTGCAGCAAGTTATCCAGAAGATCTAGGTAAGTTCATTAATGAAGGTGGCTCAACAACGGTTCTTCAGTGTAGGCAAAACAGCCTTGTATTGGAAGAAGATTCCATCTAGGACTTTAATAGCCAGAGAGAAGTCATTGCCTGGCTTTAAAGATTCAAAAGAGAATTCTACCACTGAAGACAGAACATGGAAGACTCCTAACTCTGGGAAACGAACTAGGGGTGGTGGAAGGGGAGGTGGGCGGGGGGTGGGGGTGACTGGGTGGCGGGCACTAAGGGGGGCACTTGACAGGATGAGCACTGGGTGTTATTCTGTATGTTTGCAAATTGAACACCAATAAAAAATAAATTTATTATAAAAAAATTAAAGATTCAAAAGATATGCTGACTTTTTTGTTACAGGCTATTGCAACTGATGGCTTAAAGTTGAAGCCATCATTTACGTTTCTGAAAATCCCGGGGCGCTTAAGAATTAGGTAAAACCTAGTTTGCCTGTGCTCTATAAATGGAACAACAAAGCCTAGTTGACAACATTTCTGTTTACAACATGGTTTACTAAATATTTTAAGTCCACTGTTGAGACCTACTGCTTAGTAAAAAAGATTGTTTTCCAAGTATGACTACTCATTGACAGTGCATCTGGTTACCCACAAGCTCTGATGGAGATGTACAAAAAGATGAATGTTGTTTTGATGCTCACATAGCATCCATTCTGCAGCCCATGGATCAAGGGGTCATTTCAACTTTCACGTCTTATTATTTAAGAAATACATGTCATAAAACTGCAGCTACTATAGATAGTGATTCCTCTGATGGGTCTGGGCAAAGTAAATTGAAAAGTTCATGGAAAGGATTCGTCGATTTTAGATGCTATTAAGAACATTCATGATTCATGCGAAGAAGCAAAAAACATGAATAAGAATTTGGAAGAGGTTGATTCCAACCCTCATGGATGACTTTGAGGGGTTCATGACTTAAAAGACTTCAGTGGAGGAAAATAGTTGCAGTTGTGTTGGGAATAAATAGCAAGAGAACTAGAATGAGAAGTGGAGCCTGAAGATATGACTGAATTGCAATCTCATGATAAAACTGTAATGGATGAGGAGTTGCTTTTGATAGATGAGCAGAGAAAGAAGTTTCTTGAGACAGAATTTACTCCTGGTGAAGATTGTTGAAATGATATCAAAAGATTTAGAATATTACATAAACATAATTGATAAATTAGTGGTTGGGCTTGAGAAGATTGACTTCAATTTTGGAAGAAGTTCTAGTGTGCTATCAAAAACATTGCATAGAAAAGAGGAATTGTTCATGAAAGAGTCAGTCAGTGTGGTATACGTCATTGTTGTCTTATTTTAAGAAATTGCCACAGCCACCTCTTCTTCAGCAACCACCACCCTTATCAGTCAGCAGCCATCTACATCAAGGGAAGACCCTCCACCAGGGTTATGACTGAAACCTTAGATGATGGTTAGCTTTTTTGTTTGTTTAAGATTTATTTAAGAGAGAGAAAAAGAGCACGAGCAGGGGAGAGACAGGCAGAAGGAGAAACAGACACCCCACTGAGCAGGGAACCTGACTATCCCAGGACCCTGAGATCATGACCAGAGCTGAAGGCAGATGCTTAACTAAGCCAACCAGGCACCATCATGGTTAGCATTTTTAACAGTAAAGTATTTTTAAATTAAGGTATATACATCATTTTCTAGACATAATGGCACTTAATAATTTAGATACTTAATAGACTATAGTGTAGTGTAAATGTAGCTTTTTTATGTACTGAAAAACCAAAAAAGTCATTAGACTCACTTTATTAGGCTATTTGCTACATTTCGTGGTCTGAAACTGAACCTGTCCTCTCAGGTATGCCTATATTCATACTATCATCCCCTTTAATTAGAAATAAATGTTTTCAAATGAAGTTTATAAAGTTGTGAAAGAAAAAAATTCTCATGGTATACTTTTATATGGAAAAACAGAATATGTAAAATGCTTTCAATTTTTGGTGTTTCTTTTAAAACATTCTGTATATAATCTTTAGCCATACTTTATTTACCTATTATTGGGGAATGTAATTAGGATTCAGTTGTGTTTTTTTTATGGTCAGCAGTGTTGCTATAAACATCTTTTTTTTTTTTTTTTAAGATTTATCTATTTTGAGAGAGAGCATGCACGAGCAAGCAGGGAGAGGGGCAAGAGGGAGATGGGGAGAATCTGAAGCAGACTTCACACTGAGCATGGAGTCCAACCCAGGGCTTCAACTCACCATCCTCAGATCATGACTGAACCGAAATCAAGAGTCAGATGCTTAACCAGCTGACCATCTTGCTATAAACATGTTTATGTGCAAATCACTTTTCTACATGTAGGATTATTCCCTTAGGATAGGTTCTCAGAAGTGGAATTATTAGATTAAAAAATGGACATTTCAGGAAATAAAAAGACAAGCTACAGACTAGGGGAAAATCTTTGTAATACATGTATGTGATAAAGGACTGGTATCCCAAATGTACAAAGTACTCTTAAAACTAAACAGTAGGAAAATTAACAGCCCAGTTAAAAAATGGGTGAAATATCTGAAACAGACTTCACTAAAAAGATATGTAGGTGGAAAAAAAAAAAGATAATGTAAGTGGCCAATAAGTACATGAAAAATGTCCAACTCTTCTGTTATTAAATTAAAACAAGGATGAAGTACCCCTATGCACCTATTAGAATGGCCAAAATCCAAAACACTGACAACACCAAATGCTAATGAAGATAGGACCAACAGGAGCTCATTCATTGCTGGGGGAAATGCAAAATGGTGCAGCTACTTTTTTTTTTTTTTTTTGAAGATTTTATTTATTTATTCATGAGAGGCGCAGAGAGAGACAGGCAGAGACACAGGCAGAGGGAGAAGCAGGCTCCATGCAAGGAGTCCAATGTGGACTTGATCCCGGGACTCCAGGATCATGCCCTGGGCTGAAGGCAGGCGCTAAACCATTGAGCCACCCAGGGATCCCCAGTCTAGCTACTTTGGAAGACATTTTGGCAGTTTCTTGAAGAAGTAAACATTCTGCAACCATATGATCCAGCAGTTGTGTTCCTTAATATTTACACAAATAAACTGAAAACTTATTTCACACAAAGCTGCACAAGAATGTTTATAGCAGCTTTATTCATATTTGCCAAAACTTGGAAGCAACCAAGATGTCCATCATTAGAGGAATATATAAACCAACTATGGTATATCGATACAATGGAATAGTTTTCAGTGATAAAAAGAAATGAGCTACTAAAAGAGATGGCTCATAAGTGCATATTACAAATTGAAAGAAGGTACTGTGAAAGGCTACATACTGTGTGAGTCTAGCTGTATCACATTCTGGGAAAAGCTATGCTGTGGAGACTAAAAGTTCGGGGTCTGGGGACTGGTGGTGGGAGAGATGAAGAAATGACTAGGTGAGCACAAGAGATATTTAGGGTAGTAAAACTAGATTCTGTATAGTACTGTAGTGGTATATACGTGTCATTAGTAATTTGTTAGACTCCAAAAAAGTGTACAACACAGAGACCCCTAGTGTAAATCTTGGACTTTGGTTAATGATACCGCTTCAAAAAATCATGTATTAACATTGACTCCTCACTTGCAACAAATGTATCATTGTAATGCAAGATATCAATCATAGGGGAAAGTGGATGGGGAAAGGGGTATATGGAAACTTGGTATTTTCTGTTTAATTTTTCTTTAAACCTAAAACTTTTAAAAAACAAGGTCTGTTAATTTTTTAAAAATGAATCTTAGTGGTTCTTGGTACATTTTGCCAAATTGCTTTAGGAAAGAATTATACCACATGTACAAGTAGTGGTATAGAAACCTGCAGAACTTGCAGAAACATTTAAACAGAAGCCTTTTAAACTAAAACCGTTTGAACTAAACCCAACTTAAAAAAATTTCCCCCCACTCTATTGGAAAGCATTTTCTTGATTGATCTAACATTTCCCGTTGCTAATTCTGGAATGATGAATATGAAATACCCTTCCATTGCTATTTTGCCATCTTCCTGGATAATAGGGACAAGGCGGTTTATATTGCCATCATCCTTGCTGACAGGACCAAGGTCACTGATTTGATAAGTAGATTAAATTCTAGGATGTCACGATCACAATAATGTAGCTTTGATCAAACAGACCCTAACGAGGGTCTTCTTGTATCTTGGAAACTATACTAAAACCAGGCCAGCTTCTAACCTTGGTATCCTTTTATTGATTATTCCAGAATCAATTAGAATAAATCTGGGGAAGAAAACAAAGCCCTCTCCAGTCGTCTTTCTTTCTCTCCCTTTCCTGTGTGTGTCTCTACCTTCATTTACTAATTGCAATTATATTTATCTGTGTGTTCTTTATCCTCATCTGACTGTACACTCTCCAGGACAAGGCCCAAGTACTTTATACCTGCTATGTCTTTCATAGTACTTGGGGCATAGAGGCTTTCAACAAACATTTCTTGAAATGAAGTATAGGATCAAAAGGACTAGATCATAGATAGAGCTGATAACTAACATTTAATTATAAAAATAACCATGAGGGTCTATTTTAACATCAGCCTGCTGTAATCCTACATGATGAGATTTATGTCCTTATATTGTCTTTGAACACAAGAGTATTAAAAAATGCATATTTTATTAACCCAGGCAATACAACAAAACTTATTTTTAAAAAATTCAAACAATACAGAAAAATATAAATAAAAATTGTAGTTGCCGTTCTATCCCACTGTACTTTCTTTGTTAAACTAAATACAATTTAATGTATGTACATCTTTACAAATCTTTATGTATTTACAAACATGCACACGCATTTGTATATTTAAGAGGAGTGTGTATATAAATGAGATCTTACTGTATATACAGTCTTGCAATTTGTTTTCAACCTAATAGTATGTCATGGGGATAATTCTATGTTGATACATATAACAACTCTCCTACCTTATTTAATTGCTGCTTGTATTCCTTTGTAGGATTATCTCATCATGTATTTAACTCTCTCCTTTTTCTAGACAACTATGTTTTTCCAGTTTTTCACTAATCAACAAATACTGAAATATACATATATACCTTTGTTTTGATATAAACCAGTGTGTGTGTGTGTGTATTCAAGAAGGCTTGAGGCTAGATTTTTTGAGGTAGATTTTCTGGATTGAAGGCTATATGCATTTAAAATTTTGTTAGATTTTTGCCAAATGTATTTCTTAAATTACTGTCAACTTATATTCTCAGTAAAAGAACATGAAAATGTTCTTTATCCACAACTGTCCCCAATCTTTATTTAATAAGTTTTTTATTCCTTTTTGCCATCTGTTAGATTTCAGATTATTGAAGCATGCCACTATTTTAATTTGCATTTCTGTTTGTAGTACTAACATATTTTCATATTTTAATTATATGTTTAATGTCATCTGTGTATTGCTTTTCTTTACTAATTTTTCTTTTTACTTACTGCTGTTACATACTTTACAAAAACTTTGTCTTTTAAAAACTTTTGTTTTTGAGTGAGATTTATTTATTTATTATTTTTAATTTTTATTTATTTATGATAGTCACACAGAGAGAGAGACAGGCAGAGACATAGGCAGAGGGAGAAGCAGGTTCCATGCACCGGGAGCCCAACGTGGGACTCGATCCCGGGTCTCCAGAATCACACCCTGGGCCAAAGGCAGGCGCTAAACTGCTGCGCCACCCAGGGATCCCCTTGAGTGAGATTTATTGAGATATAATTTATATAAAATAAAATCTACACTTAAAGCGTATAGTTCAATGATTTTTCATAAACATATAATTTAGTAACCGCCACCACAATCAAGATACAAGATTTTGCTCATCCTCCAAATTCCCTTTTGCATTCAATCATCTTGCCTCCATACCTCCAGCTCTTGGCAGTCACTGAAGTGTTTTCTGTACCTATAGTTTTGCCTTTTCAAAACATCATATAAATGCAATCATATAGTATATAATGTTTCCTATCTGACTTTTTTCACTTGGCATAAGGCCTTTGAGATCCTCTCATGTATCAGTGGTTAGTTCCTTTTTATTGCTTAGTAATATGCCATTATATGGATGTACTACATAATCTTTTCATCAGTCGGTGCACATTTGAGTTGTTTCCAGCTTTCAAATAAAGCTTCTTTAAACATTCATGTACAAGTCTTTGTGTGGGCATATGTTTTCATTTGTCTTGAGTAACCTAGAAGTAGGATGCTGAATCATAAATAAGTGTATGTTTGCTTTTTAAGATCTGTTTTCTGCCTTTAACCTGATTTATGCTATCATTTGTCTTGACATTTTAAATATGTATGTTAAATTTACCAGATTTTTTAAATGCTTTTAGATTTTGTGCCTTGCTTCCATGCCATTCCCTATCCTAAGATTATGTTTTTACTTTTGGTACAGCTACATTTTAGTAATCATGGATGAGTTCAGAGTTATTCAGTATGCTGTATATATGAAGGTAGAAAAATTGCCTTGTATATTCTTATTTCTTTTGGTGCTTTTCTTTTGGTACTAGTGGTTACCTCTGGATTAGTAATTTTTATGGTGCCTTTAGTTCCTTTTTATCCCTTTACTTAGCTTTTTATTACCTAGTTAGGTTTTTTTTAATGTATTTATTTGAGAAAGAGAGGAGGGTGCGTGCATGTGTGTGTGTGTGTGTGCGCGTGCGCACACACACACACAAGCATGAGCAGGGGAGAAGCAAAGAGAGAGGGAGAGAGACAAGCAGACTCCCCGCTGAGCAGGAAGCCTGACACAGGGCCAATCCCAGGACCCCTGTATCGTATGAGCAGAAGTCAGAACTTAACTGACTAAGCCATCCAGGTGCCCCTAATTTGTCAGTTTTAATGGTATCTTTGACTTCCTTTTATTACCTATATAATAGTTATAATCTTATGTGACTTTCTCTTTCCCTTGTCGTAATTCTTATTTGTAGCCCTTCTGATTGTGAGATCATATGTTTATATTCTTCATCCACGTCATTACTTTTGATTTGCTCTTAACTCTGCAATTAAATACATAAAATGTTCACCATCTGTCCTTTTTCTGAGGTCTTCCTAGCCACTTCTTGGTCAGATGAAGTTCATCCTCTAGGAGTTGGTGAACTAGTTTGTGGGTCAAATCTGATTCACTGCTTGTTTTTGTATAGCCTGCAAGCTAAGTATGTTTTTTACATTTCTAGATGGTTAGGGAAAGAAGAATAATAATTTATGATACATGAAAATTATGTGAAATTAAAATTCCCATTTCATGGAAGTTATATAAAATTAAAATACTAGTGCCCATAAATCAACTTTTATTGGAACAGACCCATCCATGTTTGTTTATTTATTTATTTATTTATTTATTGTCTATAGCTGTTTCTGCATTACAGCAGACTTGAATAATTAACAAAGATTGTATGACCTGAAAAGCCTAACATATTTACTATCTGTTCCTTTTTTTTTTTTTAAGTAGGCTCCTCACTCAGCATGGAGCCTTACATAGGGCTTTAACTCATGACCCTGAGATCAAAACCTGAGCTGAGATCAAGAGTTGGACACTTAACTGACTGAGCCACCTGGGTGCCCCACTATCTATTCCTTTATACATAAAACTATAAATGTAAAGTTTGCTGATCTCTGTTCAAGTAGATTCCCCAGGAAGGGCTCGTGTATGCAGTATTCCCTAAGTTCTGACATGTTCAAAATTGTAGTTTTATAGCTTATTTAGAGGTAGTGTCTTTGATTTGCATTTTCTTTCCTTGAAAATGTAGCTCTGCTTTTGTTTTATATGTTGTTACTGAGAAGTCTGATACTAGATAATATTCTTTTTGCCAGAAAGCATCAGGACATTTATCTTTAAAGTATAACAGTTGTAGTAGGATATACTTCAGAGTTGATCATACAGGGTGAGTTTTAGTTACTCATGGGTGTTTTCAGTGTGTAGATTCAGGTCCTCTTTTTTTTTTTTTAGGAAGTTTCCTTAGATTACAGTTTTAAATATCAGCTCTATTCTATTGTTTAGATTTTCTTTGGTGACTCCAGTTATGACTATTTCTGTTACAATCCCTTTTTCTCTGACCCTCTATTTCTTCAATTATCACATTTTCATTTCTTGATTATTTTCCTGCTTGTTTCAATGCTATTTATTAATTTTTCATTTGAATCTATTGTCTTGGACACCTTGTCATTTAGAATTCATTTGATAGGATCTTCTAGTTTTCTTTTCCCCTGAGTTCGGTCAAGCCTCATTTACTCCTTTTTTGTCCACTTCTGCTCTTAGTTTATTTTAATTAAAGGTACTTTAATCTGATTAAAGGCTTTCATATCTCCCATGTACTTGTTTGAGGCTACGTAATTAAGTTTGGAGCATTATATTACAGTTTTAGCTCTTTTTTTTTTTTTTTTTTTTTTACAGTTTTAGCTCTTACTGCATCTTTTGCCTTTCTTTTTCAGTAATGGTTTTGTATAGATATGGTCTACTTCTTTTTTATTTCATGGGCAGGGTCCACAAGTGCTCTCCTTTGTCAGTACAGTCCTCTTCTGTGTAATTTCTTTGTTTTTTTTTTTAAGATTATTTATTTATTTATTCATGAGAATGAGGGGGGTGGGCAGAGACACAGGCAGAGGGAGAAGCAGGCTCCATGCAGGGAGCCCGACAGGGGACTCAATCCCGGGTCTCCAGGATCATGCCCTGGGCCGAAGGCAAGTGCTAAACCTCTGAGCCACCCGGGCTGCCCTGTTTGTAGGACTCTTGAAAGGAAAAGTGTTGTAAATAATTTTAGTTGCAGTGGAACATCAAACACGTAAATACAATAAACATTTCTTAACTATGTAAGTATTGTTTTAATTATTTTTAGAAGTGTGTTTAAGCAGAAAAGTCTCATTAATCAAGCATTCTAGGTGCTGCATAGTGGGGTTTTTTTTTTCCCCCCGCACTTCACAATCTGTTCTCCATTAGTATGCAGTTTAAAAACTATTATTTAAAAATTAGGTGTTTCAGGGGCAGCCCTGGTGGCCCAGCAGTTTAGAACTGCCTTCAGCCCAGGGCGTGATCCTGGAGTCCCAGGATCGGGTCCCACATTGGGCTCCCTGCGTGGAGCCTGCTTCTCCCTCTGCCTGTGTCTCTGCCTCTTTCTCTATGTATGTCTCTCATGAATAAATAAAATTTTTAAAAAGTATTAGGTGTCTCAAAGCATGTTTGTTTAAAAATTTTATCAACTTTGAAGGCTCGTTTCTGTTGTAATTAAGTATTCAGATTTTTATTTATTTTGGTTAACTAAAATGGTTTTTGGTTTATTTGGTTTATTTTGGTTTATTTATCTCATTAATGGCAGTTAAAGTTTAAATATTGGGGAACGTTTATTGTTTGAATCATCTCATCCTTACTTGCTTTGTAATATGTTTCAAACTCAAGACAAAACTCTGTGTTCACCTCTCAGATGCATACATCTACTGGAGGGGGATTCTGTGACTGTGGAGACACAGAGGCATGGAAAACTGGCCCTTTTTGTGTAAGTCATGAACCTGGAAGAGCAGATACTACAAAAGAGGTAAGAACATTATTTTTTTTAATTGTTAATTATTTTTTGCTTGATGTAGTTAGATAGAAAGAAATGTTGTATGTATGGGTTAAACTCAATTCCATTGGGGATCCCTGGGTGGCTCAGCGGTTTAGTGTCTGCCTTTGGCCCAGGGCATGATCCTGGAGTCCCAGGATCGAGTCCCACGTCGGGCTCCCGGCATGGAGCCCCCTTCTCCCTCCTCCTGTGTCTCTGCCTCTCTCTCTCTCTCTCTCTCTCTCTGTCTGTCTGTCTGTCTCTGTGTGTGTGTGTCTATCATAATAAATAAATAAATCTTTAAAAAAATAAAAAAACCTCAATTCCATTAAGAATCCTGATTTTTGTGTTTCAATATTTAAGTGTAAGGAGTTTTATTCCACTCTATATTCAAAGAAAGAGTGAATTTTTTTGTTCTATTTGTTACGCAATTTGATAAGTAAGAGTAAAGAATATGTAAACCTAAAAGAGCAAATGGAACAGTAGAATTGACACATAACTTCAATAATTGCTTTTCTTAAAGAAAAAGTAGTCAACAAATTGGTTATCTGATATACATCCTAATCAAGAAAAGTGAGTAAGCCCAGATACAGGCTGTTAGGAAGGAAAATGGGAAATAACTATAGACCCACAGAGAAGTCAGATGCTTAACCAACTGAGTCACCCAGGTGTCCCATTCTGCCTTTTTAATAGGAATTGTATTTCATGCTAAACAAGCATTTCCAGTTTATGAGGTAAAGCTTTTCTTTCTAGGTGAATACTAGCTAGCTAATACAGGAAGGATAATAGGATTAGAATAACATTTTGCAAACCTTGAGGAAATATTTGATTCAGACAAGATTCATTAATGGATGGTAAACCCATTAAGACATGAGTTGATAAAGAACAATATTCACATAGTTCTAAATTGTCATCTCATAGATTACTTGCTAGGCATAAAAGAAAAAACTGAAACTTTATAATGGAGGTATCATACTGTTATCTCCTAAAACTGGTCATCAGTATTAGCATCATTACAAATAGTGGGTGATATGGCATAATGAGCCTCGTCACAGGATGTAAAATAAAGTACATAGGTTAACATCTAAAAATCAGCCCACAAGGCAGCACATATGCTAAAATCGGAACAAAAAAAATAAAATAAAATAAAATAAAATAAAATTGGAACGATATAGAGAAGATTAGTACAATGATGACACAAAAAATTGTTGTGTTCCATATTTTTATGATTTCACTCATATGTGGAATTTAAGAAACAAACAGATGAACGTAAAGGAAAGGGGGGAAAAAAGAGAGACAAACCATAAGAGACTCTTAACTATAAAGAACAAACTGAGGTTGCTGGAGGGAGGAGGGACTAAATGGGTGATGGGTATTAAGGAGGGCACTTGTGATGAGCACTGGGTATTATATGTAAGTGATGAATCACTAAATTCTACTCCTGAAACTAATATAATACTATATGTTAACTAAAATTTTAAAATGTGAAATATTGGGGAAAAAGATAAATACAATTTTATGAAAAATGAAAAAAATCAGTTAATGTAGTATACCATATAAACAGAATAAAAACCAAAACCACATGATTATTTTAATAAAGGTAGCAAAAGCATTTGACTAAATCCAACACACTTTCATCATAAAAGGATTTAACAGACTTATCATAAAAGGAAACTTCCTCAATCCTGATAGAGGGCAGCTATGAAAAACTCACAGGTGTGTGTGTGTGTGTGTGTGTGTGTGTGTGTGTGTGTGTGTGTATAAAACACTTTTCTCCTGGGATCAGGAACAAAACAGATTCTGCTCTTGTCACATCTGCCTGTATTGGAGGTTCTGGCTAGGGCAATTAGTAATGCAAGAAAAGAAATAAAAGGCATCCAGATTGGAAGGGAAAAAGTAAAACTAGCTGTATTTGCAGATGACAGGACTTTGTATATGGAAAATTTTAAGGAATCCGCAAAAAAAATTATTAGAACTTAGAAGTTCAGCAAGAATATAAGTTACAAGATAATTATACAGAAATCACTTGTAGTTTTTATATTTTCTATATCAATAATGAAAATCTGAAGAAGAAATTGAGGAAAAAAAGTCCACATTCAGTATAGTATCAAAATAAAATATTTAGAAGTAAATTAACAAAAGCAGTATAAAATTTATATTCTGAAAACTTTTGAAAAAAAAAACTTTTGAACACTCTTGAAAGAAATTAAGGAAGATTTCAATAAATGGAAAAACATCTCTCCTTTTTTTAAGTTTTTATTTTAATTCTAGTTAGTTAACATACGGTGTAGTATTAGTTTCAGGTATATAATATAGTGATTCAGCAATTCCATACATTACCCTATGCTCATCATGACAAGTGCACTCCTTAATCCCCATCACCTATTTCATTCATTCCTCCACTCACCTCCCCTTTGGTAACCATCAGTTTGTTTTCTATAGTTAAGCATCTGTGTCTTGGTTTGCCTCTCTCTCTCTCTTTCATTCCCCTTTGCTCGTTTGTTTTGTTTCTTAAATTCCACACATGAATGATATCATATGTATTTAGAAGACTTAAAATTGTTAATGTGGCAGTCCATTGGGTGTTTTTTTCCCAACACCACCAAACAATTAAACTCTGTTCTCTGTTGATACTGACCAGATGTCTCACAAATTTAACTCTACTCTCTGCCTGGCAGTAGCATCAGGTCCCACAGGTTAAGGTTGCAGTCCCACAAGACTGCTCCCACTTCAGGTGCCAGTTGGAAGTCTAGGTTATTCTCTTTGCTTCTGCTTCTGACCAACTAGCTATAAATCAGAGATTCCTATAACCCTCTCTTTTGATTCCATTAATTTGCTAGAGCAGCTAATAGAACTAAGGAAATCAGTTTTCTTACTAGATTGCCTGTTTTATAAAAGGCTATAATTTAGAAACAGCCATATGGAAGAGATGCATAGGGCAAGATATTTGGGGATGGGCTGTGGATCTTCCATGCACTCTAAGTTTGCCACTTCCCCCAAATCTCTATGTGTGTTCACCAACCCGGAGAGTTTCCAAATCCTGTCTTTTTTTGGGGGTTTTATGGGTGTTCTACGAGATAAACACATGATTGATTAAATTGTTGGTCCTTAGTGATTGATTCAACCTTTAGCCCCTCTTTCCTCTCTAGATATCAGGGATGTAGGAGTTGAAGTTCCAACCCTCTGATTGTATGGTTTCATTCTCCTGGCAACCAGCCCCCTCCTTAGGTGCAAAAAGTCACTTCATTAATGTAATAAAAGAAAGACTTTAAAAATTCCTCTTATCACTTTGGAAATTCCAAGCGTTTTAGGAGCTCTATACCAGAAATGGTGAAGACCAAATATATTTCTTCCTATAAATTGCAATATCACAGGTTATACTCCCCAAGTTGATCTGCAGATTCAACACAATTCCTATCAGAATTCCAACTGGGAATTTGTTTCTCTGTTTTAGTAATTGACAAGCTTACTTTAAAATTTATATGGAATTATACAGGACCCAGAATAGCCTTTTTCAAGGACAAATTTGGAGAACTCACACTTCCCTATTTCAAAACCTACTACAAAGCAACAGTAATCAAGACAGTGTGGTATGACATAATGATAAACATAGAAATTATGAGAATAGATTTGAGAGCCCCAAAATAAACTCACATGTTTGTGGTCAACTGTTTTTCAACTAGAATATGAAAGGTGTTCACTAGGAAAATATGTTTTTATCAAATGGTAACAGCACAACTGGATATCCATATGCAAAAAAAAATGAGTCTGGATCCCTAGCTCACATAATACATGAAAAGTAACTCAAAATGGATCAAAGGCCTAAATATGAGAGCTAAAACTGTAAAATTCTTAGAGGAAAACATAGAGATAGATCTTCATTACCTCGTATTTGGCAGTGGATTGATAGATACGTCAGCAAAAGCCTGAGTAATAAAAGGAAAAAAAGATGATTACACTTTATCAAAGGACACTGTCAAGAAAATGAAAAGCCTATAGAATGGGAGAAATATATTTGCAAATCATATCTGATAAGGGGAACTGATAAAGAGCTCTTAAAACTCCATAATATAAAGACAATATTTTTAAAACAGGCAAATAGTCATTTCTTCAAAGAGTATATATACACACACATAGCCAATAAGCACATGAAAAGATGCCCAGTGTCATTATTCATTAGAGGAATGCAAATCAAAATCATGACCTTCTTTTTCATATCCACTAATGGCTATAATCAAAAAGGCAAATAATAACAAGTATTAGTGACAAAGTTTCTACTGTTGGTAGAAATGGTGCAGCCACATTGGAAAATAGTCTAGCAGTTCAAATGATTAAGCATAGAGTTGTTATATGCCCCAGCAATTCTACTTATAGGTATATACTCAAAATAATTGAAAACAGTTGTTCAAGCAAATATTTAGACACGAATGTTCATGGTATTGTTATAATTAAATAGCATTATTACAGAATAATATATGATATTCATATAATAATATGGTATTCAAAATAAAAGGTAGAAAAAACCCAATGTCTATCAACTGGTAAATGGATAAACAAATGTGGGTAAATTGATACAATGTACTATTTGGCTATAAAAGGGAAGTAATGAAACATGCTTCAATTTGGAGGAACCCTGAAAACCTTATGCTAAGTAAAAGAAGCCAATTACAAAAGATCACATTATATGATTACATTTAAATGAAATACAGAATAGGCACATTTATAGGGACAAAAGAATAGATTAGTGGTTCTTTAGGTCTAGGGGGATGGAAACATGGGGTGAGGGAGGAAGAAATCACTAAAGAGTTTTTGTTTTTTTTTTGAGGTGATGAAACTGTTCTAAAACTGACGTGATAATTACAAATACCTGTAAAATACTAAGAACCATTAAATAGTATATTTTGAGCGAATTGTGTGGTATGTGAATTATATCTCAAACTTGAAAGATTATAAAAGCCTCATTTATGAAATATTCTTTTTTTTTTTTAAGATTTAGTTGAGAGAGAGATTATGCATGTGCAGGTCAGGTAAGGAACAGAGGGAAAGGGAGAGAATCTCAAGCAGATTCCCTGCAGGTCATGGAGCCTGTCACGGGCTTTCATTTCATGACCCATGAGATTATGATCTGAGCCAAAATCATGAGTCAGATACTTAGCTCACTGAGCCACCTGGCCCTACTTATGAAATATACTTGATAAAAATGTTTAGCCTGAGCTTAAAAACTTGAGGTGTAACTTTTTGGAAATAACAGGGGAGACATGAACAAGATAAAGAAAACTACAAGGAAGATAAATATAAAATGTAGGACATTTCAAGGTAATACTAGAATGTAGGAGTTTTTATAGGAAATATGGCCTGGTTTCTGTCATGAAGAACAAAAGGGTGGAAGTGGGGATGGGAGATTTCATTTAGATGTAAATGACTTAATAATCAAATGTAATAACCAAATGTAATAGATATTTTAGAAAGAATTAGGAAAACTGAATATGATCAAGACATTAGATGATATTTAAAAATTACTAATATTACTAGATATAATAATGGTATTATAATTAAGAATTCTTTTTTAGAGATATATATATTAAAGTATTTAGGGGTAAAATATGACTAATTTTTACCTTAAAATGCTTGAATAAAAAATATATGTATGAAAAAATAAGTTATTAAATTTAGGTAAAAGTTGTGTTTATTACACTGATCTGTTTTTCTATAAAAAAATAAAAATCACTGTATTAAACACCAAATAAATAACAAAAACATAGAAATTGTTCTTAAGCATACAAGGGAGAAAAGAGAAAGTTTCCAAATTTGTTGAATGCCCTTACAAACAATAATAGCTTTTAGAAAATGTAATGGAAGGGGCACATGAGTGGCATTGGTTAAGTGTCCAGGTCTTGGTTTCCGCTCCAGTCATGAGCTCAGGGTTGTGAGATTAAGCTCCATGTTGGGCTTTGCACTCAGTGCAAAGTCTGCTTCAGATTCTCTCATCCTCTCCTTCTGCTCCTCCTGCTTGTGCACGTGTGCTCTCTCTAAAATAAATAATCTTTAAAAAATTTATATAGTGGAGGAGGGGTAGTTGGTTGGCTCTGTCAGTGGAGCATATGACTCTTGATCTTGAGGTAATGAGCTCAAGCATCATGTTGGGTATAAAGATTTTTTTTTAATATAATGGAAAAGAAGATCTCATTCACCATAGCATGAGAAAAGATGTAATACCTTGGAAAAAAAAATAAATCTACCAGCTCTATTATAAGAAACTTGAAAAGTATACTCTGTGAGCACTGGATGTTATACTGTGTGTTGGCAAACTGAATTTAAATAAAATAAAAAAAAAAGTGTACTCTGATAGGCATAAATAAAAAAAATCATGCATCATTCTTGGATTGGAAGATTCAATTTTGCAAAAAAATATATATAATATTGACATTTCTAAAGTTAATCCACAAAATCAGTGTATCCCCAGCCAGATTAACAGCTAAATACTCTTTTGGAACTTCACAAAGTAATCAGAAGTTCTTCTGGAAAAATAATTTATAAGGATTGTCAGGAAAAACTGAAATCAAGAGTTATGAGTATAAGTAGGTCTAACAAATTTAAAATATATTAGAGAGCCATGGTAATCCAAATAATGTGACTCTTGCTGCAGGAATAGACAACAAAGAATGGAATAGATAAAAGAATCTAAATCCAAACTGGTAGTAAAGATACAATTTCAGAATTGTGGTCATATATAACTGGCCAACCTTTTGAGGGAAAAAAATCTATAAAGCTTGACCAGATAAATTCCAGAAATATCAAGGACTTTTTTTTTTCATTCTATATTGAGGATTTTTAAAAGCCTTTTTTTTTTTTTTTTAAGGAACAAATTATAAACTTGTTAGAAGGAAATACGTGTGAATTTTTAAAAATAATCTTGAAGTAGATTGGGCCTTTCTAAGATTTTGTTACAATTCAGAGGCTATAAAAAGGAAAAAATTGATAAATTTGCTTCTGCAAAAATTTATAACTTCTTAATAGCAAAAACTTTGTCATGAACTAAATGACAGTCTAGAAAAAACATTGCAGTGTGTCATGAAGGATAATTAAGAAACCCTTGGTATCCTGTATATTCGTGCTGTGTGACCACTCGTGTATAGTATACTTTACAAAACTCAAAATGGAAAGAAATGGAATTATATTTGGAGAGGTAAAATGTGTTGTCTTCTCTTGGGTAGAAGCCTTAGAGTACAATAGATGGGCTCTAGAATAGGGGTCCTCAGTTTGCTTTATAACCCCACTGATAGCTCTGTGATGTTGACAGGGTTATTCAACCTTTCTACCTTTCAGTTTATCTCTAAATTGGAGATAATACTATCTGCCTCACAGGACTGTGAGAACTAAATGAGATAAAACATGCAAAGTGCTTAGCCCTAGAATATGCCTGGAATATTGTAAGGGCCCAGTAAATGTTAGGTGTCACATTAGTAATAGTATTATAGCTCCTATTACTTTTCCCATTACCTTTCTTCTGATACTAATTTGTATGTTTTAGAATTAACAGAGATCTTTCACACAAATTCTATCATTTTGGGATGCCTGGTTGGCTCAGTGTAATCCCGGTCTGGGGATCGAGTCCCGCGTTGGGCTCCCTCTGAGGAGCCTGCATCTCTCTCTGCCTGTGTCTCTGCGTCTCTCATGAATAAATAAATAAAATCTTTAAAAAAGAAAATCCTATCATTTTATCCTCATTACTACTTCATGAGGTAGATACAATAGCTCCATTTTATAGAAGTAGAAACAAAATCTCAATAAAGTGACTTGCTCAGGTTTGCATATCTAGTCAGTGGCAAAGTTGGACCTAAAATTCAGATCTTTAGATTCTGAGTTCTAGCACAATTTTAAAAATCTTGAACTTAGAAATAATTTTAAATTTATGAAAAGCTACAAGATAAAAATAGTACAAAGATATGCTTTTTACTCATTTCATCAATTGTTAGCCTTATCCTCCATTTACCTTCCTATTCACTCGATTTTTAGATTGCCTCTTCTGTCTACTCATTTACCTGTCCTAATATCAGATGGTCATTCCTTCATTTGACAAATATTTATCACGTGCCTGTTACTTGATTAAATATAACCAAATGTCCATTACCTGGAATACCAATTTAATCCTTTCAAATTTATTACCATTTTTGTTTTAACAAACGCTTTTAATTTGGATTATTTCACTTTCCTCTTCTAATATTTTTGAAAGGGTACTGAAATATTTTGGCATAAAGTCAGAGAGTAATTTGTGGCTTGGTTTCTATAACCTCTTCATTCTATAACTAGTCATTCTGGAAAAACTGTCTTTGTGTTTTAAATACCTAAAAAATCCTTGAGAGTTAAATTGACTCATTGAATTTACAAAACCAGCTTCCTTTCCTCTCCCTCATGGATTTCCATTCCTTTTGGGATTTTCCTGAATCTTAATGGCCTCAGAACACTGAATTTAGTTCTGAACTAAACTTTTCTTGGATTTCTGTGGATTTAGAATTAGATTCAAAAAGTGATTGGTCATTCAGCCTTATCCTAAAAGTAAATCTGGATATTCTGGAACTGATTGATTATCTGGAGTTGCGAGAAAGGCACCTATGGCTAGCATATAACTAATCATTTCATGCAAGACAGTCTTGTGTACATAGCATTTTGTTTCATCTTTGCTTTGATGAATGTGAAAGCCATACTCTACCAGGTGTATGGCACTGTGCCAGTCATAGGAGGATTTACCAAGTGTAATCAGATCTGGCTGATACTAATCAGCTAATCATCCAGCTTTAGGCAATGTCTTTTGAAGAGAGGCCTTTTTCTGGTATATGTAAAAAGCAGTTTCTGTCTTGTTCTGCAGTACATTTCTGGGTTGATGATTAAGTTGGTTTTTTTTTTTTTTCTTTTAGATTATAGCTCTTTTATTTCCTCTCATTGACCTTATTTTCTAAGCTTTTAGATGCTTTGCTTGAAAGTTTCTTATATACTTACTGGACCTCTTCTTAAGGACTTACCTTTGATTGATACATAGGTAAGTAACTCATTACTTTTGGAAGTAATGAGTTGATATTTTTTAACTCTTCACCTCAAACTACTTTTTTTGAAGAATTCAAAAAGATACATTGAACTAAAAAAATATAAGAAATAGTAATGTAGTGGACCGTTCCTGGTCTTGGTACTTTGGCATCTTTATCTCTCTCTCCAGTAAATGCTTCTGAGCAGATCTCCAGAGAGCAGGTGACTTATTGAAGAGAAGGTAAAAATTGAAATCATGAAGCATTGGGAAGTGAGAAAGAATAGGTACAAAAGAGTAAAAATGCATAGGTTAAGAGTTTGGTGAACATGGAATAAAATACAGTTCACTAGAACAGTCTACAGTAGATAGGTTAGGATTTAATATTAAAATCTTTAAAAAAAAAATCTTTTCTTGGTGGCACCTGGGTGGCTCAGTTGGCTAAGTGTCTGCCTTCAGGTCAGGTTATCATTCTGGGATCCTGGGATTAAGCCCCATGTCAGGCTCCCCAGCTCAGGGAGGGACTCTGCTTCTCCCTCTGCCACTACTTCCCACTCATGCTAGCGCGCTCTCACATACACACAAATAAATAAAATCTTCTAAAAATTATGTTCTTGAATTTCTACTGGATTTTTTTTTTTAATCTTAAAGAGCTACTTGATTTTTTTTTTTTTTTTACCTGCTTACTATTTTGTTTAAACAGCTTTTGAGATGTAACTTGCATACCATATTAAAAAAATTCTCCCAGGGGCGCCTGGGTGGCTCAGTGATTGAGCATATGCCTTTGGCTCTGGTTGTGATCCCATGATCCTGGGATCAAGTCCCGCATCCGGCTCCCTGCAGGGACCCTGCTTCTCCCTCTGCCTATGTCTCTGCCTCTCTCTGTGTCTCTCATGAAAAAATAAATAAATAAAATCTTAAAAAAAAATTCTCCCACCTAAGGTGTACAATTCAGTGCTTTTTGTTACATTCACAGAGTTGTTCAGCCTTCACCTCATTATAGAACATTTTCATCACCCCCAAAAGAAACCCTGTATGCATCAGTGGTGACTCTCCATATCTATGGAAATTTCTCCCCAGCCTTAAGCAACTGCTTTTTTACTTTCTGTCCCTGTACATATGCCTATTGTTGACACTTCATATAAATGGGATCACACTGTATGTGGTCTTTTATGATTGGATTTTTTTCACCAGCATAATGTCCAGTTTCATCCATGTTGTACCATGTACTTCATTACTTTTTATGGCCAAATAATGTTCTGTTGTATAAATATTCACATTTTATTTATCCTTTCTTCAGTTGATAGACATTGGGGTTGTTTCCACTTTTTGGCTATTATAAATAATGCTGCTATGAGTATTTGTGTATATGTTTTTGTTTCAGACATATGTTTTCATTTATCTTGGATAAATATGTAGGAGTGGAATTGCTGGGTCATATAACTGTGCTAAGTATTTTGAGCATTTGTCAGACCATATTCCAAATTGGCTGCACCGTTTTACATTTCTGCCAGCATAAAAAGGTTCAAATTTCTCTACATCTTGGCCAGCACTTGTTACTATCTGTCTTTTTTACTCTAGTAACTGTAGCAAGTGTGAAGACCTATCTCATTGTGGTTTTGATTTGTATTTCTCTCATGACTTCTAGTATAGAGCATTTGAACACATTTTTTAGCTGAATGATTTCAACAAGTGTTTTGTTAAGGAGGTGTAGTGGTTTGTAATAAAGAGAACATTGTTTTTTGTGGGAGCCAAAGACTCAGGTTTTAGTCATCTCTGCTATTTATAGGCTCTTTTACCTTGAATGGGTTCCTTATCCTTTAAATGTCACTAATTCTCTGCCTTTCTTACAGAATGGCTATGAGGATCACTTCAAATAATGAGAAAAAATTTTTGTAAGCTCTAAGGGATAACTAGATGTTCTTTGATATTACCATAATTAAACTACTCAGAAAGGCAGAAAATATTCATAAGAATATTCATAATTTTAATTCATCATTAAAAAGGGGGCTATGTGGTTCTGTGTCCTTTTCTTTCTGTCTGTATCACCAACTTGGCCACAAGGAATTAAGCTAAACTGATGTGAATAGCAACCCTCTTGAGCTCAACTTGAATTCATTCCCAAAGGATGGTGTAATTCACTAAAATAATTACAAATTAATAACATTTTGTCAACCATTTACTTGTCTACAACGTTGGTAGTAATGTTTTTTTCTAAACTTTCTTTCAGAATTTACGTTGTCCATTGAATGAAGAGGTAATTGCCCAAGCCCGGAAAATATTCCCTTCAGTGATAAAATACATTGTAGAAATGACTATATGGGAGGAGGAAAAAGAACTGCCTCCTGAACTCCAAATAAGGTGGGGAAATTTTTCAAAAGAGAGAAATTTTAGCAGAGGTTATTTATATTGCAAAATAAACGTTGGAAAAATGTTTTTGTTGTAGTTATTTACTGCTTATGCATTTACTGCATTATGAAAATTTTATAGAGAATTATCTTTTGGGAATACTTCCAAAGTGTCCATTTATATGAGATGCTTTGCTTAGGCACTAAACAGAAGATAAGACAAAAGAAGACCCTAAACAGGAGCTTCTGATTTTAAGAAAGAGCATTTTGGGGTCTTGTTCTAAGTGATTTATAGAGACCTAGCACCTACTCATCCTAGAAGATAAAGAAGTAAATGATTTGCCCCGTTTGATCCTGTCCTGGACCAACCTCCAGATTTCCTGAGAGGTATGATGGGAATAAGGAGATAGCCCTTTGTTACATACTTTGATACGTAGGATTATTTCCCTACTAGTTTTAGGGATTTAACATTTTTAAACTAAAATCCAGCAATTGGGATCTTTGGGTGGCTCAGCGGTTTGGCGCCTGCCTTCGGCCCAGGGCGTGATGCTGGAGTCCCGGGATCAAGTCCCACATCGGGCTTCTTGCATGGAGCCTGCTTCTCCCTCTGCCTGTGTCTCTGCCTCTTGTGTGTCTCTCTCATCAATAAATAAATAAATAAATAAATAAATAAATAAATTTTAAAATCCAGCAATTTCTGACAGACATAAGTCTTTCAGTGACAGTGTCTGCTCTTAACTTATAAACTTGCAAGAGAATTTCAGATCTGATATGAAGATCAAGTGTAGGCCTTCAGGGAATTTTTCTGTGTAATATTAGGAATTTCACAAAATTGCATCACAAATTCAAATACCATTGTTCTTTGAGTTTACAGGGTTTTTTGTTTTAATTTAAGAGGAGAGAGAATTAAGAATTTTAATTTATAAAGACATTAAATGTATTGTTTTGACTCTTGCTGGGCCATAAACTGCTTGGGGAAATGAAGGTCATTAGAGATTACATCCACAAAGGTTTTAATTTCAGATATGTGATAATGTCAGTTAAATCCTTTAAGAAACTCTGTATTGGTAAATATGATACTAGCAATCGACCTGCCTGAACACAGGGAGTTGCTTGAGTTTGTGTATATAGCAGCAGCAGACTTTAGATTCATAGAGCTGAGTTTGAGACCTTCTCACTGCTTATTGGCATTGTGACCATGGAGGAGTTTTTCTTTTCTTTTTTTTTTTTTTTTTTTTTAATTTATTTATGATAGTCACAGAGAGAGAGAGAGAGAGAGGCAAAGACACAGGCAGAGGGAGAAGCAGGCTCCATGCACCGGGAGCCCGACGTGGGATTCGATCCCGGGTCTCCAGGATCGCGCCCTGGGCCAAAGGCAGGCGCTAAACCGCTGCGCCACCCAGGGATCCCATTTTTTTTTTTTTTTTTGAAAGTAAGTTCTACACTCCATGTGGGACTTGAACTTTTGACCCCAAGATCAAGAGCCAGATGCTCTACCAATTGACCTAGCCAGGTGCCCGTTTCCTGAGCTCTAACAGGCCTGAAAAGATTGAGTATATTATAAAGGCGTATTGTAAACTGTTTAAAACTGATAATATGACATTTGTGTAGCCCACAACTGTATTCGCATTTTTTTAAAAATTTTTTTTATTTATTTATGATAGTCACAGAGAGAGAGAGAGGCAGAGACACAGGCAGAGGGAGAAGCAGGCTCCATGCACCGGGAGCCTGACGTGGGATTCGATCCCGGGTCTCCAGGATCGCGCCCTGGGCCAAAGGCAGGCACCAAACCCCTGCGCCACTCAGGGATCCCTGTATTTGCATTTTTTATGAGCTCCTCGTACCACTCTTGACTGTAGATACTATACTCTTTTTAAACATGAAAGAGGCACTGTCATCTCAACTCAAGATTATAAGTTTAAGCAACCTAAGGTCCCTCAGTCACATGGTAGTGCTAACACTTTGAATCTGTACACCTTTTCTTGTTAAACTTAAATGTTATATAAAACCAGTATCACTTCAAGTAAATAGAAGGTAAAAGCAAAAGTAAACTCAATAAAATTAATAAAATGTTAGCATTTATTATTGCTTCCTTGAAGATCATGAGCCCAGAGCTATCTCCCTTTGCCACAGTAGGAGATTAGCAAGAGTTAAGAGTAGCATTAAAAACATATTGCCATTAAACCGAAAGTAATAATTTACATCTGGAAGTAATAAAATGAAACGATAATACTGTTATCAGAGTTTTTAAATTTCTGTGGCACTGTACCACTTAAAATAACTTCCTTTACTGGTATTACAGTGGTACTTTTTCATATGGTAAGAAACTACATGGTGAGGCTTTGGTACAGATATTGTATATTATTTTAGTCTATTTTTCACATTTTCCTTTATTTGTTTCAGTACCTGAATATATATCTTTTTTTTTAACAGGGAGAAAAATGAAAGATACTATTGTGTCCTTTTCAATGACGAACACCATTCATATGACCATGTCATATACAGTCTACAAAGAGCTCTTGATTGTGAGCTCGCAGAGGCCCAGTTGCATACGACTGCCATAGACAAAGAGGTTCGTGAGCTTCATTTGATTTCTTTTGCTCCATTATCCATTATCAGCTTCCTGGGAGAGTCAGGTGTTGACTGAGCCCTTGCCTAGTGCTCTTTAGTATTGTGTTAGGAACAATCATACTCTTCTTTTGTTCCTTATATCGTAGGTAAATTGGTTAAAACTTGATTTTTCTTTGTATCATAATTATAGATAAACTATTAGCTTTCCTCTTTTATTCTAAATAATTAGAAGGTTACTGAATATATTGGCAAAAAGTAGTTAAGAGTGTCAGCTTTAATCTGTTTCTATTTATTAAAGTAACATTGTATAATTATTGAGTGCATGAATAAATACATTAATTTTGACATTTTTAACATTATTTATTGCAACTATTTTTAGCATATTACTAATTCTATGGTCCTGCCTTTTTTTTTTTTTTTTTTTTAATACCTATCCAAAGCAAAATGTGTTCCTCGGGTATATAGGAGGAATATTAACCTAATCCATGTCCTTAAAAGGAGTATACTATAGTGGAAGAAGAAGCTTCGTAAAGTGTTAAACATTTATGTTGTCTTCCAACTGTTGCCCATCTACTTACTTTAGGCAGTTGACAAATGATTAATAATTAAGAGCTCATTAGGCCTTTGGGACACATATTATTGATTGGGATTGTCAGTATACTACTTAATTCTCATGTTTGTTTATAATTAGGGCCGTCGGGCTGTCAAAGCAGGTGCTTTTGCTGCTTGCCAGGAAGCAAAGGAAGATATAAAGGTAATTTTTTGAATTAGGGATGAAAGAAAATTTTGGAATTCACATTCCAAGAGCCGAAGTAAAGCAATTACATGATTGAAGTGGTTGGGCATCCTAAGTAAAGGTAGGGTTGGGCCCTTTAAATTCAGAGATTTGAAGCTGTGTTATATAAGATTTTTTTTTGAAGAATAGATTACTTATTTAAAACATTTTAAAACTAGTTTTTTGTTTTGTTTTTAATGCTTTCATTTGTAGAGCCATTCAGAAAATGTCTCGCAACATCCACTTCATGTAGAAGTATTACACTCTGAGGTTATGGCTCATCAGAAATTTGCTTTGCGTCTTGGCTCCTGGATGAACAAAATTATGAGCTATTCAAGTAAGCATATTGCCTGTTTTTCTTATTTCTAATAAAATACTGGTTTTTTAAATAGCCACAAATTTTTAAATGTCATTGAATATAAAACAAAATTTTTCATTTTTTGGTTTATACATTTTGATTAATTTTTAGAGTTGTACCTCAAACCATAAAAAATATTTATGGCCATAAATAATATTTTATTGGCTTTTGATTCTTTGATATTGACAGAATTATTCTTAATATCAAACTGGGAAGATTAATGTTATTTTTTTCTCACGTCATTGTAGGAAACATACTTTTGGGAGGAATGTTATGAGAGTAAAAGTTATCTGACCTCTTTTGTTTGTAGGTGACTTTAGACAGATCTTTTGCCAAGCATGCCTTAGAGAAGAACCCGGCTCTGAGAATCCCTGTCTCATAAGCAGATTAATGCTTTGGGATGCAAAGCTTTATAAAGGTGGGTAGATCTTTGCTTATGCTGCTTGCCATGAAGCATGACCTTAAAGTGGAGCTATAATATGTTTTGTTTGTTAAATCAGTGGTCTTGATTGATAAGATATTGTACTTTAAAGAAAAGTTAACCAATCAATATGTTTTCTCTGTGTTAAAACCCAGGGTTACTGTCTTTTAATTATAGTGTCTTTTCGTTTAGTCAGAGCCAGTAAAAAGAGTCTGTGTATATATCCATGTACTGCCATTATTAAAGCTATGTTAATTTTTATTTTTAAAATCCAAATGCAGAATAAAAAGTGAAAGGTGAGAAAAAGGCTGAAGGGAATGGAGAAAGGAAGACACAGAGTAAGAGTAATTTTGAGTGAAATAGAATAAAAAGGAATGGAGAAAGTTTGGACATAGTAGAGTGAAGTAAGGCAAAGTGGAGGGGCAGAATGAGGGAAAAGGAATATATGTTTGTATTTTAAATTCTAGCTATTATTAATATGAAAAATGCTACTCATATTTGAGTCCTTGAGGTCTATTAGTATGTGAAATATTTTTATAATATTCTGCTGCTTCTAATAGCTGGAATGTTTTTTTTTGCCTTGGTGATACTCTTCCACTTCCCCCAAAAATGATCTGTAGGTGCCCGTAAGATCCTTCACGAATTGATCTTCAGCAGTTTTTTTATGGAGATGGAATACAAAAAATTCTTTGCTATGGAATTTGTGAAGGTAATTGCTCTTTATAAATAGATATCAATAATAGAAAAAGAAAACCATTTGGAAATGAAGCTGTAGAAACAGAGCAGATAATTATGAATCAAGAATATCATTTTGTGATTTATTTCTTTGTCACAAGTCCATTTCTTTTCACATTTGGGAGTATGGAAGCAGTAGTATCAGAGAGGAGACAGGTGGCAAATGACCTATTATCTGCCTGGACAGAGCAGTAGGAGGTTATCACATTCACACATGCATCAATCCTTCCTAATAGTTTGTCTGCTTTATAACAAGTAAAATTATAACAAGTAGAAGTGGCTAGTTGAAAGGCATAGCATGGGAAAGGAACAGATAAACATCCAAAGGGAGACAGGAATTAGACAAGCAAGAGTTATACTTAACTGAGGCTAAAACATAAAGATAAAATTTACAGCTTTTTAATACTGTTTTACTGATCTATTATCTATAGCCCTTACATTATTTTATATATATTTTATATATTTATATATTTATATTTTATATAAATGTATGTTTATATATTTATATTTTATATTTATATATAAATATATAAATATTTTTTATATATAAAACAATGTATATGTGTGTATATATGTAGATATATATAGATATATGTAGATATATATATATTGATGGGGAGGGATCTATCTCTGAAATTAGTTTGCAAAGTAATACATTATAGGGACTGTTTTTTTTTTTAACCATGGTTACTTCTCTGTAGGAATTTTAGTGGATAAAATTAAATATGTAGGCCAAGGATCTGACATTATATGTGATACATGATTGGATGTATTCATAATTTTTGTTTCCCACTGTATCAGGGTTGATTTTCAGCTGGTACGCACCAGTATTGTTAAGTTATTTACAGCCAGCATCCATTCTGTTTAAGGTTGGATTGAATCTGATTATTTGGTTTTCTGAGTCATATCAGTTTTTAAATACTTTGAATATTGCTTTTGCTCTATACAGTTGTGATAGAATCTGCTAAAGATTGTCCCAGATTCTGTTTGAGAAAGGATATATAGCACCATCACAGGTGTCTGATTTTTACCTGTGTGTGTGTGTGTGTGTGTGTGTGTGTGTGTGTGTGGGCATGCGTGCGTGCTTTTTTTTGTTGTTCTTTTTTTTTTTGTAGTTCTCACTTAAACTCTACTAGATTGGGTAGCTGAATTCATATTTGATCTTTAGTTTGTTATTCTCTAATATATTTTTGTTCACCATATTGTCTTCCATTAAAAAATAGGGATTATAGGGGCACCTGGCTGGTTCAGTCAATAGAGCAGGCAACTGTTGATTTCAAGGTTTTAAGTTCAAGCCCCCATTGGGTGTAGAGATATAATACTTTAAAAAGAAAGAAAAGAAAGAATTATAATACTTTTCATCATATGCATAGAAACAGGTAAGCAGCAGCTATTAAAATTGGGATTTTAAAAGTTTTTGGTAATTTATAATTGAGTCTCCACTCTCTAATGTATCTTTCAGTATTATAAACAGCTGCAGAAAGAATATATCAGTGATGATCATGACAGAAGTATCTCAGTAACTGCACTCTCAGTTCAAATGTTTACTGTTCCTACTCTGGTATGTATAAATCATTTCTTTGCAACTTTTCCAAGTAAAATCTATTTTGCTTTTTAAGAACTTTGCTTAGGGGCAGCCCGGGTGGCTCAGCGGTTTAGTGTCACCTTCAGCCCAGGGCCTGATCCTGGAGACCTAGGATCGAGTTCCATATCAGGATCCCTGCATGGAGCCTGCTTCTCCCTCTGCCTGTGTCTCTGCCTCTCTTTCTCTGTGTGTGTGTGTCTCATGAATGAATAAATAAATAAATAAATAAATAAATAAATAAATAAATAAAATCTTTACAAAAAAGAAAGAACTTTGCTTAGTATTGAATCAAATTAAAACAATTTCAGAGTACTAAATTGGGCTAATTTCATTTGGAAAATTGAATTAATACCTCAGTGATATCTGCATGTGAATTATACTTTACTGGGACCCAAGGACAAGATAGCTTGTGGAGTGGGAGTGATGGCACAACCATTGTCCAGTAGTCCTGATCCCTGCAGGTGAAGTCCAGAACTGGTTTCTCAGATTCTAGGCTAACTTGAGAGCTGTACCTTTTCAATACCCAGACTATTTTTTGCTATTCTTTTATTCTATAGTTATTGTGTAGGGGCAGGGGTATAGATTAAGATAAAACAAGGCAGGAGGAGAGAGTACTGTCAAGCATTTGCATGAAATAGATGCTGATATGGTGTTATATAGGCCTGGAAGGAGAGTGGAGAATTCTGCTTTTTTTCTTTTCTTTTTATTATTATTTTTTTAATTTTACTTATTTATTCATGAGAGACACGGAGAGAGAGGCAGAGACACAGGCAGAAGTAGAAGCAGGCCTCCTGCAAGGAGTCCACTGTGGGACTTGATCCCTTAACTCATGATCCTGGAGTTCATGCCTCAAGCCGATCCCGGGATCATGCCTCAAGGTGAAGGCAGACATTCAACGACTGAAGCCACCTAGGCGTCCCTGCTTTTTTTCTTTGTACTACTTCTTTTCCTGTTTTTTTTTGTGGATAGTTTGGTTAACTATTCTTACATTCTCATTTCAAAGGCCAGAGAAAAGGATGGAGAGAATGGGTTAGGAGTGACAGGGAGGTACCAGAAAAGATAGTAATATGGTAGAAGTCCTGAAGTATATCTGTTTTTGTTCTACTTTGCTCATCATGTGATTACTGATGGTAAACATTCATGTAGATAACCTGTGTGATGGGCTTGCCATGTCCAGACAGATGTTAACTGAGGGGTAGGAAATTTTGACTTTCAGAAAATAACTTCTCAGAAATTGCTGTTCTGTGAGACTAAGAGCTATGATGCTCAGCAAACATTTATTAAAAATAATTCACTGATTAATCAAATGAATACAGAAATTAAGTCCATACTATTATGAGTTCATAATAAAGATAATATTCTTGAAATATCCTATAGGCTCGACATCTTATTGAAGAGCAGAATGTTATCTCTGTCATTACTGAAACCCTACTAGAAGTTTTGCCTGAATACTTGGACAGGAACAATAAATTCAACTTTCAAGGTTATAGCCAGGACAAATTGGGAAGAGTATATGCAGTAATATGTGATCTAAAGTAAGTTGTTCAAGTCAAAAGGTAAGGGTTCTTGTTAATCACAGTATGCTTATGTATTCCATTTTATTAAAAAATTTCTGATCCTTTTGGTTTTTTAGGATTCTTATTATGATAGCAAGTACAAAGAACTTTTATTGTTTCGTGTCAATAAATGTTTTCAGTAAGGGCTTCTTAAGATTTAAAGCCAGGTGAACAAAGAAGGTACTGAGGAGGGGCCTGTTAAAGGAACTTCATGGTCTCTTGGGGTCACTACATGAATCTCCATAACTGCCATGCATTCCGCTCACTTTCCCTCATGCACTTTAGTTCTGTCCCTTTATGTAGCCTATTTATACATAGTTTCAGATAATCTTGGGAGTTTCTTTTTTAACTCCCTTTTTCTTTCTTTTCTTTTTTAAATATTTTATTTATTCATGAGAGACACAGAAAGAAGGCAGAAACATAGGCAGAAGGAAAAGCCGGCTCCCTGCGGTGAGCCTGATATGGGACTCGATCCCAAGACCTAAGATCACGACCTGAGCAAAAGGCAGATGCTCAACTACTGAGCCACCCAGGTGCCCCTAACTCCCTTTTTCATACATACAACCAAGTTATTGATACTCTTTGGGGGTTTCTTAAGTTTTTTTTGCTGAAGAGGATAGAATTCCCTTTTATTTATTTTTTTTTAAAATGAATTTATTTTTTATTGGTGTTCAATTTGCCAACATATAGAATAACACCCAGTGCTCATCTCATCAAGTGACCCACTCAGTGCCCGTAACCCAGTCACCCCAACCCCCACCCACCTCCCCTTCCACCACCCCTAGTTCGTTTCCCAGAGTTAGGAGTCTCTCATGTTCTGTCTCCCTTTCTGATATTTCCCACTCATTTTTTCTCCTTTCCCCTTTATTCCCTTTCACTATTCTTTTATATTCCCCAAATGAATGAGACCATAAAATGTTTGTCCTTCTCCGACTGACTTACTTCACTCAGCATAATGCCCTCCAGTTCTGTCCATGTCGAAGCAAATGGTGGGTATTTGTCATTTCTAATGGCTGAGTAATATTCCATTGTATACATAAACCACGTCTTCTTTATCCATTCATCTTTTGATGGACACCGAGGCTCCTTCCACAGTTTGGCTATTGTGGCCATTGCTGCTCTAAACATCGGGGTGCAGGTGTCCCAGCATTTCATTGCATCAGTATCTTTGGGGTAAATCCCCAGCAGTGCAATTGCTGGGTCATAGGGCAGATCTATTTTTAACTCTTTGAGGAACCTCCACACAGTTTTCCAGAGTGGCTGCACCAGTTCTCATTCCCACCAACAGTGCAGGAGGGTTCCCCTTTCTCCACATCCTCTCCAACATTTGTTTTTTCCTGCCTTGTTAATTTTCCCCATTCTCACTGGTGTGAGGTGGTATCTCATTGTGGTTTTGATTTGTATTTCCCTGATGGCAAGTGATGCAGAGCATTTCCTCATGTGCTTGTTGGCCATGTCTGTGTCTTCCTCTGTGAGATTTCTGTTCATGTCTTTTGCCCATTTCATGATTGGATTGTTTCTTTGCTGTTGAGTTTAATAAGTTCTTTATAGATCTTGGAAACTAGCCCTTTATCTGATACGTCATTTGCAAATATCTTCTCCCATTCTGTAGGTTGTCTTTTAGTTTTGTTGACTGTATCTTTTGCTGTGCAAAAGCTTCTTATCTTGATGAAGTCCCAATAGTTCATTTTTGCTTTTGTTTCTCTTGCCTTCATGGATGTATCTTGCAAGAAGCTACTTGTGGCCAAGTTCAAAAAGGGTATTGCCTGTGTTCTCCTCTAGGATTTTGATAGAATCTTGTCTCACATTTAGATCTTTCATCCATTTTGAGTTTATCTTTGTGTATGGTGCAAGAGAGTGGTCTAGTTTCATTGTTCTGCATGTGGATGTCCAATTTTCCCAGCACGATTTATTGGAGAGACTGTCTTTTTTCCAGCAGATAGTCTTTCCTCCTTTGTCAAATATTAGTTGACCATAAAGTTCAGGGTCCATTTCTGGATTCTCTATTCTGTTCCATTGGTCTATGTGTCTGTTTTTGTGCCAGTACCACACTGTCTTGATGACCACAGCTTTGTAGTACAACCTGAAATCTGGCATTGTGATGCCCCCAGCTATGGTTTTCTTTTTTAATATTCCCCTGGCTATTTGGGGTCTTTTCTGATTCCACACAAATCTTAAGATGATTTGTTCCAACTCTCTAAAGAAAGTCCATGGTATTTTGATAGGGATTGCATTAAACGTGTAAATTGCCCTGGGTAACATTGACATTTTCACAGTATTAATTCTTCCAATCCATGAGCATGGAATATTTTTCTGTCTCTTTGTGTCTTCCTCAATTTCTTTCAGAAGTGTTCTGTGGTTTTAGGGTATAGACCTCTTTGGTTAGGTTTATTCCTAGGTATCTTATGCTTTTGGGTGCAATTGTAAATGGGATTGACTCCTTAATTTCTCTTTCTTCAGTCTCATTGTTAGTGTATAGAAATGCCACTGACTTCTGGGCATTGATTTTGTATCCTGCCTCACTGCCAAATTACTGTATGAGTTCTAGCAATCTTGGGGTGGAGTCTTTGGGGTTTTTTATGTAGAGTATCATGTCATCTGCGAAGAGGGAGAGTTCGACTTCTTCTTTGCCAATTTGAATGCCTTTTATGTCTTTTTGTTGTCTGATTGCTGAGGCTAGGACTTCTAGTACTATGTTGAATAGCAGTGGTGAGAGTGGACATCCCTGTCTTGTTCCTGATCTTAGGGGAAAGGCTCCCAGTGCTTCCCCATTGAGAATGATATTTGCTGTGGGCTTTTCGTAGATGGCTTTTAAGATGTTGAGGAATGTTCCTTCTATCCCTACACTCTGAAGAGTTTTGATCAGGAATGGATGCTGTATTTTGTCAAATGCTTTCTCTGCATCTATTGAGAAGATCATATGGTTCTTGTTTTTTCTCTTGCTAATATGATGAATCACATTGATTGTTTTACGAGTGTTGAACCAGCCTTGCATCCGGGGATAAATCCTACTTAGTCATGGTGAATAATCTTCTTAATGTATTGTTGTATCCTATTGGCTAGTGTCTTGTTGAGAATTTAGAGTTTACTTTTAAACTAAAGTTGGATTTACATGATAGATCACTTTTGGGATCATTGGACTTAAAAGGAAATAAGTTTCCATATACTTTAGAGTTGATGAATATTATAAGGGTTGTGATACATCAAGTATTCATTAAATCATAAGCTTCTAAAAATTAATTTCCTTTAAGAATGTATTAAAACAAAATACATTTCATTTAGTTTTCTATTTAAAAGAAAGACCTCCAAGGTGTATAGGATTATTTCTAGTCCCAAGAGGAAAAATATTATTCTAATTTTGTCTACTTCTTTTAGTGACTATTTAGGGCATAGAGAGAGAGGTGGAAACAGGCTTCTAAACCAACATAGAAATTGTTTGGTCTGCTTAAAAATACATTTGACAGGGGCACCTGGATGGCTTAGTCAGTTAAATGACTGATTCTTGGTTTCGGCCCAAGTCCTGATCTCAGGTTCTTGATATCAAGCCTTAAATCAGGCTCTGAGTTCAGAGGGGAACCTGATTTTTCTCTTTCTTCCTCTGCCCCTCCCTGTGTGCTCATCCTCTTCTCCTCCCTCTCTCTCTCTCAAATAAATAAATAAATCTTTCTAAAAATACATTTGACAGATTTCCGGAATTATGCTTTGGATCCTTGATATTACTAAGGAAAAAGTTTCCATACCTTTTCAAATTCCTCACTTTCTAAATATGATTATAAATCTTTAGCTAAAGTTCAGCAGATTATTAATGTTATCACAACTTCAGTACAAAGATGGTAGATGAATTCAGTAATGAATCACCATTTAGCCAGTGTGCTTCACAAATTCTGCGTGAATTACATGTATACCAAACAAATAAGCAAAATGCACAAAAAATGCCAAATGGCTGTACTTAAAGTTATCAGTGTTAAATCAGTGTATTCATTATTCCTTGATCTGCTGTATCAGAAAATTCTCTTTACCGTGGTCCTCATTACTGAGAAATATTCTTGTAGCTGACTTATTTTTTTTATCCAGGGAAGTGGTGTATAATCACCTCATTTTTTAAATCACATTTTATTTTGTTTTATGGATTTCTGACTATAGTTATTCTCTACAATGAATAATTTGGAGTCAGCACATCCCTACATAACTTAACCGTATGTTAAAACTTTAGAACTGCTGATTTGGAAGTTAACTTTAAAGTTTTCCCAAATCTTTAAAAAAAAGGGGTGGGGGGTGCCTGGATGACTCAGTTGGTTAAGCATCTGCCTTCGGTTCAGGTCATGATCCCAGGATCCTGGGATCAAGTCCCACGTTGGGTTCCCTGCTCAGCAGGGAGTCTGCTTCTCCCTCTCCCTCTGTGTGTATGCTCTCTCTCTCAAATATCTATCTATATATTTGTCTATCTTAAAAAAAAAAAAGTTTTCCCACTCCTGTGATGGTTGTTATAACTTCTCTCCTACATCCTTACTAAATAGAGAAATATCTAATGAAAGGAGAAGCGGAAATTAACGTTATTTTGAGCACCTAGAAAATCTCTATCGTGGTTTCCAACTGATAGGCTCGGTTGCTTTTAGGTTGACTTAAGCAAGCCAACTTCTGAGTGGAGAAGTTAGGCTTAGCTTTGACAATCACCTCTCATAGAGCTTCACATTTTGTTGGTATGATTCTAGCTCTGCCCAGTGCTTCTAATTATTTTAAGAAGTTAGAATCCATAATGTTGATGAATCAACATTGTCTATAGCCCCAAGGACTTTAAAATTATCTCAGAATGGGAAAGTGAATTATTTCTTTGTCTTTTGAAATGATAGGTATATCCTAATCAGCAAGCCCACAGTATGGACAGAAAGATTAAGAATGCAATTCCTTGAAGGTTTTCGATCTTTTTTGAAGATTCTTACCTGTATGCAGGTATGTATATCAGTAAAATTAATTTATTCTTAAAAATTTAGCCCCAGTCTTTCTTTCCTTTAAGCAAGTTGTGGTTGTTATTTGAGAAAGACTATATCTAGCAAAATAGAAATAAAATTTAAACACTGCCTCACTGATCCTGTGATAATAGATCTTTAATAGGTATAATTCTATATACTTTAATTAAGTACTGCTGTTACTCTTTAGTGTTTAATGCTTACTATGTGATATGGTAATAACCACTTTACATGCATTATTTCTGCTGAGCATTATAGCAATATGAGGTGGTTACTATTATTATTTTCATTTTCCATATAAGTGAATTAAAGTCTAGGAATACTTGGACCAGGGTCCTGTGCAGTTAGAAAGTGACAGATCTGGGATTTGAACCCATGCATTCTGACCTTGTATAATAGCCATGTTTAAAAAGCTGTGCATATCTGAATATAGATCCTGACAATTTTATGTTTTGAGAATAGAAGAGCAAAGAAAGAGGGCTTACTATATATATATATCTCCTAATCACTCATATAGGGAATGGAAGAAATCAGAAGACAGGTTGGGCAACACATAGAAGTGGATCCTGACTGGGAGGCTGCCATTGCTATACAGATGCAATTAAAGAATATCTTACTCATGTTCCAAGAGTGGTGTGCTTGTGATGTAAGTAAAATTTGTTAGTAGGATGAGTGCCTTTTTATGTGCTCTAATGGTTATCAGTAGTAAAGTTTTATGTAGCAACTTGATGTAAAATGTAATAACATTACATTGTTATTAATTAAGTAGTGTATTTGAATTTGTCTTATTAAATTTAGAAGGAAAATCCTGTGTTTTGTGGGTTATTAAAGATTTTATTTAGAGAGAAAGAAAGAGCATGAGTGAAGGGGGAGCAGAGAGAGAAGAGAGAATCTGAGGCCAACCTGCTGAGCATGTAGCCCAACAAAGGTCTGGATCTCAGGACCCTGTGATCACTGCCTGAGTGAAAAATCAGGAGTTGGACATCCAGCTGACTGAGCTACCCAGGCACCCAGAAAATCCAGTTTTTTATACTTAATTAAAAATGTGCTCCATGGTAGTTTCATTTACCTCTGGGAACAGGGGGATTTAAAAAATACAACAAAACACATTTATATATGTATATATGCATTTATTTTCTTGGACATAAATATTAATAATATGAAAATTAGTTCCACATAGACTTTATTTTTTTAAGATTTTATTTATTTATTTATGAGAAAGAGAGAGGCAGAGACACAGGCAGAGGGAGAAGCAGGCTCCATGCAGGGAGCCCGACATGGGACTTGATCTTGGGTCTCCAGGATCATGCCCTGGGCTGAAGGCAGCACTAAACCACTGGGCCACCAGGGCTACCCCCACATAGACTTTAAAATATTTCAATAATAGAGAAGGATTGATATTTATTCAATCAAGAGCTTTATTATAGATGTTAAACCATTAAGAAAATTAATTTCAAAATACAGAACTACTCTATTTTTTCAATTCAGTAATTTTAGACCATAACCCTCTTGAAATATACAGTCCTTATCCGAGATTACCTTTTGGGAAGGATGACCTCATTTATTTCTGTTTTGAGAAAATTGACATTATCTGAATCAAATTGTTTTATTTTTTCTAGTTTCTCTGTACCTCTTATGACACAGTCTATTCACTAAGTTTCTCTGTGTCTTCACAATTGGTCTCTTTCTTTTCATCTCTTTCTGAAACTAAGGTCTCTACCTAAGCTCTTGGTCCTGAGCTACATTAATTCTTTCTGGACTTGGCTTCCTCACTTGTCACCTCCTACTCTTTCATTCATCTGCCTGTACGCACACAGGACTCTCCTATCCTTCAAGTCAAGAAGAATAGGCACCTGGGTGGCTCAGTTGGTTAGGCGTGATCCTGGGGTCCTACCTTTGGCTAGGTCATGATTCCGGGGTCCTGGGATCAAGCCTCACATCAGGCCTGCCTCTCCCTCTCCCTCTGCCTCTCCCCTTGCTTGTGCTTTCTCATACTCTCTCTCTGTTAAATCAATAAGTAAAATGTCAAAACAAAAATCAACAAGAATAAAAACCCTTTGTCTCTGCTACCTCTGTGAAGTCTCTTTTTGTTCTTTTCTTCTGCTTCACCACCAGCAATTGGTCACAGGTTCAGAGTGGCAGTCATACAGACATGATAGAACTTAATCTAGCACTATAGCTTTGTAGAACAATAAGAACAGGAAATATTGTCCAGCAGCTAGTCATATCATATATTTTTTGGCAACCCTTGCCTTTATGGAAAGCATGCATAATTATTCGAGATGAGGTCAAAATATGTGTTGTTCATCTTGACATTTACCAAACTTTCTGAAATCACCTACATTTGCTGTCATTACTCTAGCTTCTGAAACTTCTTTTTAGGGCCTGCCTTTTGCCCTTACCAATTGGTTGAAATTGCTTTTTGAAAAATTTCAAAGGATCTATGTAGTAACCAAATTCAGCCCCGTCTGTCTTTTCTAAGTCCCCATATTCCTTAAAATGTCTGTAGCATTGTATTCTGTTGAGTAGTTTTTGAAACTTTCTTTCCCTCTGATTTTTGCAAACCTACATTTTTCTAGTACTTCTGTTATTGATTAAACATTTCATTCAGTAATTCCTTTTTTATCCCCCTCTTCTTTCTGCCTACTAAATGTGACATTCCTAATATTCTTACAGGTCTTTCATTTCTGCCACCTCATTTAAAACTGCAGAGATGACTCTCCCAAGCTATACATTTCTGTTTATGTGCTAGATAATCTTGCTTGAATCTTATATTTCAAATTCAGGATATAGTAAACTGGTTTGTCATCATTTCTTTCTACTAATCTTGCATTTTCCACTCTCAACTTCCCTTGTTCTGTTAATGACACTGTGATTCATACATTTATCCACACAGAAAATCCCAGAGCCACTGCATTCTTTGTGTTAGATGTTAACAGATTTTCCAAAGGAAAAAAGTTCTGTGTTCACATAAGATTGAGAAATGCTAAGTTGAACAAGATTAAGCAGGATTTTTTTTTTAATGCCACTGAAATTTTCAAACCCTTTAAATAATCAGTGTGCTAATTTCTAAGTGGAATATTTTCAAAATTTATTTGATCATTGAATTCCTTTTTCAGGATAAAATCAGTGTGAGAAACAATTGTTAAAAAGTGAGTTTTGACTCTTCTCTCCCTGGCATACTACCCCAGTTTGAGTTTTCTTTATCCTAAATTTATTTTATAATTCTAACTTATTTCCTATGAGTTTTTTGCTATTTTGCCCTGACTGCCCCCACCCTAGTTAAAACCTTATTACCTTAGACTTAGATTTCATGGTAATCTTTCTCTTGGTTCCCTAACCTTACCCTCTCTAATCTATCATCTTCAGTGAACTCATTAATTCTTCTTGGAGCAGACACAATCAGTGTATTCACATACTGATGCCAAGACATATTTCCAGCTTAATTGCTTATTAACTTCATCCATAAATCCTTTGATTTATCTAGTTTTATTCCTTTACACTGCCTGAACAGGAGTTGTACTTGCCTTATTTCTCCACTTATATCTCTGCTTACAATGCCTGTTATCTCATCTTTTCTCCATAGTTAAATTCTGCGTATTCTTTTAGACCCCAATCAAAACTGCTTTCACAAAGTATGTCTTCCCAGTTGTTTGCAATTCTTTTTCCTCCCTCTTAGAGTACCATTTACAGGGTACTTAAAATGTTATACTTTGCTAGCATGTTTGTGGGTGTGGGTATGTGTATCTGTCTTACATTTCCATCTAGGTTGCAGATCCTGTGGAGGTAACCCTGCTAAACAAAGAACAATTTTGCACGTATATTTACTAAATATTTATTGAATGGTGTGATAAAGTAGATAATTTGTTAATCTATTTGCATTTTTATTTTTCTTTTAGAAAGAACTCTTACTGGTGGCTTATAAAGAATGTCACAAAGCTGTGATGAGGTGCAGTACAAGTTTTATGTCTAGTAGTAAGACAGTGGTACAATTGTGTGGTCATACTCTAGAAACTAAGTCCTACAAAGTATCTGAAGATCTTGTAAGCATACATCTACCACTCTCTAGGACTCTTGCTGGTGAGTGTTTGTGTTTTGTATGTTTTTATTAGCTTTGTTTTTTAGATATTCAGAATGGTGGAATTATTTCTGTTTTTCTTCTGTGCTTAGTATGCACACACATACTCAAATCAGATACTGTAGGTAAAGCTGTCACTGTCCTTCAAAGAACATCTATCTAAGGATGTTGTTTACCTGGACCTTTTTTCAGCTGGGTCAACTAATGGATCCTTCTAATACATACTTAAGGACTAACTTGGTAGCTCATCTCCACTCAGATTTAAATATAGTAAAATCTTGTTGCTGGTTTTGTTTTTGTATTTGTTTCAAATTTTTATTTAAATTCTATTTGGGTTTGGTTTTTTTTTTTTTAAGATTTTATTTATTTTTTCATGATAGATACAGATAGAGAGGGAGAGACATAGGTAGACAGAGAAGCAGACTCCCTGTGGGAGGCCTGATGTGGGACTTGATACCAGGACCTTGGGATTATGACCTGAGCTGAAGGCAGATGCTCAACCACTGAGCCATCCAGATGTCCCAGGGTTTTGGGTTTCGTTTGTTTGTTTGTTTGTTTGTTTTGAAGTATAGTTAACACACTCTGTTACTGGTTTTTAACACTCTTCTTTGCCTGATTACACTCAGTATGTTGTGTGTCATTGTTCCTTTCACCACTAAAACAAAGAAATCAAAGATTTTTCTTTAAAGATTCTTCAATTTGCATTTCCATACAAGAGATTGGCCCTGTTAGATTTTTTTTAACTTTATGTGAGTGTATTTATTTATTTATTTATTTTAAACAATATTGATAGCAGCTTTCCGATTTAGTTAAGAAGTAAGGAAGCTCTACTCCCAATATGGGGCTTGAGCTCATGATTCTGAGATCAAGAGTCACATGCTCAGTGGCTCAGTCAGTTAAGCGTCTGACTCTTGATTTCAGTTCAGGTCATGATCTCAGAGTCTTAGGATTAAGCCCTGTGTTGGGCTCCATGCTCAGCAGGGAGTCTGCTTGAGATTCTCTCTCACTCTGTTCCTCCTGACCTGCCCTTCCCCCCTCACTCTTAAACACTCACTCTTTATATATAATAAAGAAATAAAATCTTAAAAAAATAAAGGAGTTGCATGGTCTACTGACTAAGCCAGCCAGATACTCCTATGTTTATATTTTTAATTGTGGTAGAATATACATATAAAATTTATCATTTTAACGATTTTAAGATGTATACTTCAGTGGCATTAAATACATTCACATTGTTGTACAATCATCACCACCATCCATCTCTAGAATTTTTTTCATCTTCCCCTACTGAAATTCTGTATTTGTTCAGCATAACTCCTCAATCCCCATTCCCTGCAGCCTCTGGCAATCACCATTCTACTTTCCAGTTCTATGACTTGACTACTTTAGGTACCACATGTAATTGAAACCATATACATATCCTTTATAATAGACTTATTTCACTTACCATGGTGTTCTTAGTTTATCCATGTTATAGCATGTATCAGAATTTCCTTCCTTTATACCACCTTTTGCTTATGCATTCATCCATAAGCTTGGGTTATGGATGCTTGGGTTGCTTCCACCTTTTGGCTGTTGTAATAATGTTGCTGTGAATATGAATGTACAAATATCTGTTTGAGTCCTTGTTTTCAATTCTTTGGGATATGTACCGTAAGTGGAATTGCTAGCTCATAAAGTAATTCTACTTTTTAATTTTTTGAGGATCTTCTGTACTCTTTTTTTGTAGCACCTGCACCATTTTACATTCCCACCAGCAATATACAGGGATTCCATTTTCTCCACATCATCACCAACACTTCTTACTTTGTTTTGTTTTTTTTTTTTTTTAATAACCATCCTAATGAGTACAGTGGTAGCCCATTGTGGTTTTGATGTGCATTTCCCCAATGATTAGTGATTATTGAGCATCTTTTCCTGTGCTTGTTGGCCATGTTCATTCAAGTCTTTTGTATATTTTTTAATCAAATTTTTTGTTGTTGAGTTTTTGTTTTCTGTATTTTCTTGATATTAACTGGATATCAGATATATGATGTGCAAATATTTTCTCCCATTCTGTGTGTTGCCTTTCTACTCTGTTTATAGTGTCCTTTGAGATTATTGCCAAATCCAGTGTCACAGATCCTTTCCCCTGTTTTCTTCTATGAGTTTTATAGTTTTAGCTTCTATATTTAGCTTTTTGATTAATTTAGTTAATTTTTTGTACACGGTGTAATTGATGTGATTTTTATGTCACTTCTATTTTTGTAAAAAGAAATACTTAAATTAGTTTTCATTTCTTTTGATGCTTACTTAAGAGCAGAATAAAGATATCTTGAGAGGCACATTATTTTTATATAATGTGTAAACACACTTTGTACAGTGTAGGGTCTTAAATATATTAATAGTACTGTGCTTCAAAATTAGAAATCAATAAATATATATTTAAATCTTACAAGTTTCTCAACCTGAGGAGTTAATGAGACAAATTAACTGGATTTATTCCCTTTTTCAATTCTCTCTCTCTCTCTCTTTTAACTGTTAGGTCTTCATGTGCGTTTAAGCAGGCTGGGAGCTGTTTCAAGACTGCATGAATTTGTGCCTTTTGTAAGTGACGGTTAAGTGTTGATTTATTTATATCCTATTTCCAAACACCTCTTGGTTGATGAGAGGGAAGAAAAATTTTGAAACCTACCTGAATAATTCCCATTCAAGTAATTTTATGTCTCTATGTAAGTACGTTGAAACCTGAATTACAAGAGCTTGGAATTATCTCATTCAAGTCCATCAGTTTACAGTTGAGAAAACTGAGAACTGTTTAATGCCATAACTTTGGGACACATCCAAGCCCTCTGAAAAATAACAAAATTTCTCACCTATTTCAGGAGGACTTTCAAGTAGAGGTACTGGTGGAATATCCTTTGCGTTGTCTGGTATTGGTTGCCCAGGTTGTTGCTGAGATGTGGCGAAGAAATGGGCTCTCTCTCATTAGCCAGGTATGGCAAGCCCTATTCACTTTTATGAATGTGTTCATTTTCTGATCGTTTTTTTCTGTTGTATAGTTTTACTTTGTGTCCTTGGATTTTGCTATTCACTTTCTCTTCTCATATAAATTCAGAAATGAAAGCTCTAGTAATCATATAGACATTTGTCATTTTATCCTATTGAGTGGATAGATTAAGTGAAAGTTAGTCAAAACCTGTCCTTTAATATTGGTCTTTTCTGAAGATTTTCTTACCTGGGGACCTATAATTGTCCCACCACCATTCTTAACTGAAGGCTATCTTAACAATTTTTCCTTCCATTCTCGAGCAAATAAAGAGAAGTGCTTTTCCTAAAAGGTGGGAAACTGGACTTAGATACTACTTGGGAGAAAAATGGTATTATGATTGATTATAGAAATTGGTTTATTTTTATTAAAGTGGGCATGTTTAACTTAGAGGAAATAAATTGTTTTGTATGTTGAGAATAATAATTTATACAGCATTTTAAACTCTGAAGTATTTTCATGCCATATTTCCTCACTTTCAAAATCTCACAAAATAACTCCTAGATTTACATTTACATCTTTTTTCCACTAAGGAATTCTTAGGAGTTTTTAGTTTTGTTTTGTTTTTAAAGATTTTATTTCTTTATCCATGAGAGACACAGGGAGAGAGGCAGAAACACAGACGGAGAGAGAAGCAGGCTCCATGTAGGGAGCCTGATGTGGGACTCGATCCCGGGACTCCAGGATCTTGCCATGGGCCAAAGGCAGGCACTCAACCACTGAGCCACCCAGGCGTCCCAGGAGTTTTTAGTTTTGAGAAAGTTTTAGGAAGAGTTTTTGTTGAGAATTCTATTTAAATAAAATAATTCTTGTAGCTTCTATTCTTCCTCTTATTTTATAGGTGTTTTATTACCAAGATGTTAAGTGCAGAGAAGAAATGTATGATAAAGATATCATTATGCTTCAGGTACCTATTAAAATTACTTGTGATATTTAGGTCTTAACTTTCCTTCTTAGATCATTTGTGATGAGAAAAATACTGTAATTATTTTTAGCTTTATTTAAAATTTCCTCACTGTTATAACTGAATATGGCATCATAAAAATGGAAGGGACTACTATATTATCTTTTGCAAACTTCTTTATCTTTTACTATTTGACAGTTCTACTAGAAACAAATATTTCTTCATTTAATACATGTAGAACTGTGATGCTGCATTTCTTTCACAGATTGGTGCATCTTTAATGGATCCTAATAAGTTTTTGTTACTGATACTTCAGAGGTATGAACTTGCTGATGCTTTTAATAAGACAATATCCACAAAAGACCAGGTAAGCAGGAGAAACAGACATGTGAGTTAATTCCAAAGGAAATATTTTTGTTAACAATTTTAATCATATTTAGGAGTTTTTATTTCTTTATGTATATTTCTAGAAATCACATATATACATATAACATGCATATATTATCTACATACGCATACATACACTCTGTATAAAAATTTAAAATATATAGATAAACAAGAAGGAGAAGAAAAAAACACATGAATCAACACTGCCTCCTAGAAATGATCACTTTTTTTTTCTTTTTAAAATTCTGTTAACATATAGTGCAGTATTGGTTTCTGGAGTAGAAATCAGTGATTCATGATAAGTGCCCTCTTTATTTTTTTTTTAAAGATTTATTTATTTATTCATGAGAGACACAAACTAAGAGAGAGAGGCAGGGACATAGGCAGGGAGAAGGGAGAAGCAGGCTCCTCGCAGGAAGCCTGATGTGGGACTCGATCTCGGATCCAGGGATCACAACCTGAGCCAAAGGTAGGCACCCAACCACTGAGCCACCCAAGTGTCCCCATAAGTGCCCTCTTTAATACCCATCACCCATCTAGCCCGTCCTCCATCCACCTTCCTCCATTGACCCTCCATATTTTCTCTGGCACTAAGAGTTACTTGTGTCTTGTTTCACTCTCTCCTTTTCCCCCTTTCCATATGCTCATCTGTATTCTTTCTGAAATTCCACATATGAATGAGATCATATGGTATTTGTCTTTCTCTGACTGACTTATTTCACTTAGCATAATACACTCTAGTTCCATCCACATTGTTGCAAATGGCAAGATTCCATTCTTTTTGACCGCTGAGTAATATTCCATTGTGTATATATATCACATCTTCTTCATCCATTCATCATTCGAGGACATTTGGGCTCTCTCCATAGTTTGGGTATTATTGATAATGCTGCTATAAATGTTGGGATGCATATGCCTCTTTGAATCAGTATTTTTGTATCCTCTGGGTAAATACCTAGTAGTGCAGTTACTAGATCATAGGGTAGTTCTATTTTTAACTTTCTGAGGAACCTCTAAGCTGTTCTCCAGAGTGGGTGTACCAGTTTGCATTCCACCAACAGTACAAGAGGGTTTCCCCTTTCTCCACATCCTTGCCAATATCTGTTGTTTCTTGTGTTGTTAATTTTAGCTGTTCTGACAGGTGTGAGATGGTATCTCATCATGGTTTTGATTTGTATTTCCCTGATAGTCATGTTGAGCATCTTTTCATGTGTCTGTTAGCCATCTGAATGTCTTCTTTGGAAAAGTATCTTTTTGTCTTCTGCTCGTTTCTTAATTGGATTATTTGGTTTTGGGGTATTGAATTTGGTAAGTTCTTTATAGATTTTGGATACTAACCCTTTAACAGTACGTCATTGGCAAATATCTTCTCCCATTCTGTAAGCTACCTTTTAGTTTTGTTGATTATTTCCTTTGCTGTGCAGAAGGTTTTTATCCTGATGAAGTCCCAGTGGTTCATTTTTGCTTTTGTTTCCCTTGCCTTTGGCAATGTGTCTAATAAGAAATTGCTCTAGCCGAAGTCAAAGAAGATTCTGCTTGTGTTCTCCTCCAGGATTTTATTTGTTTCCTGTCTCACATTAAGGTCTTTCTATTTTGAATTTATTTTTGCATTTAAATAAGACCAACAAACACACAAACAAATAAATAAGACAAACAGAGAAAGACAAACACAATATGATACATTTTGAATTTATTTCTTTCACAATGGTATAAGAAAGTGGTCCCCTGAGCGGCTCAGCGGTTTAACACCTGCCTTCAGCCCAGGGTGTGATCCTGGAGACCTGGGATCGAGTCCCATGTCGGGCTCCCTGCGTGGAACCTACTTCTCCCTCTGCCTGTGTCGCTGCCTCTCTCTCTCTTTCTCTCTGTGTCTCTCATAAATAAATAAATAAAATCTTTAAAATAAATAAATAAAAAGAAAGTGGTCCCTTTTCATTCTTCTACACGTTGCTGTCTAGTTTTCCTCAACACCATTTATTGAAGAGACCATCTTTTTTCCATTGGATATTCATCCTGCTCTGTTAAAGATTAGTTGACCTTGTACTTATGGATCCATTTCTGGGTTCTCCATTCTGTTCCATCGATCTATGTGTCTGTTTCTGTGCCAATACCATACTCACTTGGTGACTACAGCTTTGTAATTAATATAGCTTGAAATTGGGAATTATGATGCCTCCAGTTTTGTTTTTCCTTTTCAGAATTGCTTTGGCTATTCAGGGTCTTTTTGTAGTTCTATACAAATTTTAGAATTGTTTGTTCTAGCTCTGTGAAAAATGTTGGTGTTGTTTTGATAGGGATTGCATTAAATGTGTAGATTGCTTTGGGTAGTATAGACATTTTAACAGTGTTTGTTCTTCTAATCCATGAGCATGAAATGCTTTTCTACTTCTTTGTGTCCTCTTCAATTTCTTTCATAAATGTTCTGTAGTTTTCAGAGTACAGATCTTTTACTTCTTTAGTTATATTTATTCCTAGGTATCTTATTGTTTTTGGTATAATTGCAAGTGAGATTGATCCCATGATTTCTTTTTCTGCTGCTTTGTTATTGATGTATAAAAATGCAACAAATTTCTGCACATTGATTTTTATATCCTGCAACTTTGCTGAATTGAGAAATGATCACTTTTTAAGTTTTGGTGTCTTGTTTGTTTTTTTTAAACCAAAATTTGGATCATTTTGTATGTGCTATTTCATAATTTGCTTTCTCTGCTTAAATGAGATATTGTACTAATATAAAATCTTGTCATTAAATAGACAACCGCATCATTTTTTTATATCATAATTCTTAATGGCTGTATAGTATTGCACGGTATGATTGCATTAAACCTTAGTCTCCTATTGCTGAAGATATTTTCTAGATTTTTGGTCTCAGAAACATCTTTGAACCTCATGGTTTAAACACTTGCCTAATTATTTTGTTAAGATACATTTTTAGAAGTGAATTTGCTGAAGAAACTGTGCTCTTTCTTAAGACTCTAGATACATATTGTTAAATTGCTCTTGGAAAAGTTACTCAGATTTACACCCTCTAGCAGTATGTATATCTATAATGGCACTGGTATCTTTAATCTTCATTGAAGTGGTAGGTGAGAGCCCGTCTTTCATTTATACCTATAGTTCGTGAATTAGCAGGGAAGTTGTCCATGTTTTCATGATTATTGGCCTTTTTCTCCTGTTTCACATAGGAAATTATCTTACCAGTCCTTCGCTCTTTTTCTGTTTTTGTAAAAGCTCCTGATTTAGTAAGGATATTCTTCATTTATTGTATTTGTTACATTTTTCACAGTTTATAATTTGTTGTCCTATGCAATTTCATCATACCTTCATTGCTTTAATATTTGATATGAACTTATGAAGTAGTCCTTACCTACTTTGAATTTATAAATCACATTATTTTATTCTTTTATATTAGAAGTTAGTTGCATAGGACCAAAGAACAAGATATGAAAATATAAAGCTAATTTTTAGTCATGTTTTATACGTAGTGAAAAATGAATATCTAATTTTCTGCATTGCTTAAATGAAAGTTATGTTAAGGAAAGGTACTCTCACCATAACTGATATCTATTATTTGAAGCCACTGTCCCACCAACCCAAATAGGAAGTTATTAGAATTAGTTTGTTGACTTACGGCTATATGGTAATGATAATGAAAACAATATTTCTGTTAAGTTCCTATTACTTGCCAGGTATTATAAACCTTGTGGAATTCGATGTCAAAAAAAGGGAATTATTCACCTAATATTCTGTTGTAGTCTAGAGGAAAATACTGGATTGTGTGAACCATGAATCTGATCCAAAAATGTTATGTTTTATGAAAGTTTTGGTTCCATGTAATTTTTTCTTTTTTGGTTCAATAGGATTTGATTAAACAATATAATACATTAATAGAAGAAATGCTTCAAGTCCTCATCTATATTGTGGGTAAGATTAAAGCATGTCTAAATAGGATATGAGTTCTTTTTAGAGAAAACATTTATCTTTTTAGAGAAAACATTATCATTTTACTCTTCTCCCAAATATAGCATAGAATAGTAGAGATTAATATGACTAATGTGATTAATATATTTAGAAACCCAGCTTTTAAAAAAGCACAGTTCTATTAGATCTTTATTTTCAATACCTGATATATAATTGTTTGGTCTTGTTTGTAGAGGTCTGGAATACAATTATCCTACTTAGAAATGTAGATAGAATTTTATTTATATATGAAATTTTAGTGTGACATATTTCTATGTAAAATATATTTTCATTGTGTCATTCTGTTAAGTTACTTTGTACAAATATTAGCCATACTTTTATTTTTTAATGTTCTGTATTATAGTCTTTGTTGATTTTATCAGCTAAGTAAAAGTTCTTAACTTCTCATTCTGGCTGTTGTTTCTTACTTTACTGCAGCAGATACTACTTTATATTAGTAGTTCCTAGTGAGGATTCTAACCATTAATTACACCTGAAAACATGGGTTCATTTTACTTTTTGTCAGGAATTAGTTACTGACTGGCTTCTTGTCTCAGCAGGAAGTATGGTAAACCTTCATTGCTAAATGAAATGTAAATGTGTAAAAGATTTTTAAATTAATGATATACTTTATTAAATTATAAAAATTTTATAGGAAGTTTTATGTTTGTTTTTGGATTATATGAAGAATTTCTAGCACCATATTTTTCTATTTTATATTTTTGCTGTTTTATTATTGCTACTATTATTTTGCTGTCATTGTGTTTATACAAATTTATTGGGTTTTTCCTCCTGTGTGATTTGATTCTTAGTTAATATTTGCTGTATTCTTGAGTATAGTTAAGTTCTTTTTCCTCCTGTGTGATTTGATTTTTTAGTTAATATTTGCTGTATTCTTGAGTATAACAAGTTCATTACTTTCAGAAGTCAGTATTTAATATATATATCATTAATATAATGTGTAAATAACATGTAATTATGTAATATTCCATAGTAATTATATATTGTATTGTTATACATTTTATTATTATATTGCTATTATTTATAATATATTAACTATCAACAGCATGGCATTTATATTCTTTGGGTCTCAGATGCCTGATTTGTAAAATTTGAAGCTAATCTGTATTATCTCTATAGTTCATTCTAGCACTAAACTTTTAGGGAATATTCTTTTAGGTGAAAAAAATTTAAAAGTTACAAAATGCTTTACACATGTTAAGAGGAATGATCTGTCTGAAATGAATTCCCTTCACAGAAAAGTCATTCTTTGGCTAATTTGTAGAATTTATCAAATCTCTTAGGCAAAATTTCTTGTCTTTAAAATAACCTTGTTATAGATATCATAGGACTTTGTATACATATTGTAGTTTTGAAAATCAGAGGTGACATAAGACTGTAGGCCTTCTTAAGGCAATGGAAATTAGATGCTTTTGACACCAGAGAAGTTCCCATGTCAACTTAGCTATTTCCTCTATTTCGCAGTTTATTGAGATGAAAAATGGAAATGATCATATGGTCATTTTAGCAACATCAGTCATTCTTAATACATACTAAATATTTTGTTTTTGAGTTTTCATTTTGTTCTTTCTTAAATAACAAGTAGAGACAAAATTGAGAAAGATCTTGGAAGAAAAGTTGTTTAACAATGGCCACTGCTCTTTCAATGCCATGTGCATTGTTTTCTGATTTAGAAACACATGCTAATTTAATTGAGAAGCCTTGTTTATAATGTATGGGAGTATGTTTATATGTATTTCTGTGTGTTCTTGTGTGTATAAATTATAAGAAGGCCTGTGTTCTTTAGACCTCTTCATTTTTCTTCCTCCAACTTTTACAAATAAACTCTTGTTCAGATTTAGGAACATGTCCAAATAATTTATGGTCTCTCACAGACTTACTACAGTGTTCTGTGTATAAGTGTTCCTGGTAGGAGAGATTTAAATAGAAGATAATTGTTTTACGTTTTCATTTTTTATATTAGGAGAGCGTTATGTACCTGGAGTGGGAAATGTGACCAAGGAAGAGGTCACAATGAGAGAAATTATTCACCTGCTTTGTATTGAACCCATGCCACACAGCGCCATTGCCAAAAATTTACCTGAGAATGTAAGTCCGATACTGTTTTTTACTCCATTCACCTTAAAATAGGATTTTCTTTTTCTTTTTTGTTAATTGGAAATTACTTTGAAGTTTGAGGAAAATTTGACAAATTTTGCAGATCTACAACTATTCATTCTTTAATGGTATACTTTAATTTTGGAATTTGAGGCATTAGGAAACATTTTAGAAACCTTATGGAAGAACCTTATGGGAGTTTGGAACAACAAATTCCCTAGCTTTTTGTTTACCTTAAAATTTCTCCAGAGAAAAAAGAAGCTGCCTGAAATACTGAGACTATCTGGGTAGTGTGTTAGTCTGCATCTTCTGAGAAGCAGAAGTCAAGACAAAACATGTAAGAATTTATTAGGAATGATGCCTAGGAGAGAAAATGGTGAGGGAGCTTGGAAAAGCTGGGGGAGCCATCAGATTGTCAGATGAGGCTGATTCCATGTGAAAGAAGGAAGGAAGGTTAGATAGAAGCATTCTAGACCACTGGGTAATCTAATCTAGGCTTGATGTCTTCCCCAGTATCCCAGAGTGAGCCTGCATTAGTATCTCTGTTTCCTCTAACTGAGATCTGCAAGGTATATTCTCATGGCCGTTGCAGGTGATACTTATGTTTTTGTATACACTGATAATTGAAGTAGTAGTTGTAAAGATTAGGAGTCTCATATTTTTTCTCCTGAGATTTCATTATGAATTAGATCAATGATTCTTACAATTAGACTTATCTGCTATCAAGGTGTTCCAGAGAAGTAGAGAAAAGCTTAGACTATTGGTTATTTTTCCAAAAAAATATTTATCTTTTTCCAGTTTCGTTGTTAACTGATTCTCAGATCAACTATTTGGCATATCACCTTCATAATTTCTGCATATCCATCTATCAATTTTTTTAATTAATACACTTTAAGAGTAACTTATTCTTTTTTCAAAGATTTATTTACTTGAGAGAAAGGGAGCACATGAACACAAAAGAGGAGGATGGACGGGGGCGGGAGGCGGGGAGGAGCAGATGGAGAGCATCTCAAGGCCGGCTCCCCACTGAATAGAGACCAGTGTGGGGCTCCATCTCAGGACCCATGAGATCATGATCTGAGCTGAAACCAAGTCAGGTGCTCAACCAATTGAGCCACCCAGTCACTCCTAACATATTTTTTCTTAGTATCTTTCTAAGCAAGTACTTTCAGTGAAAGAGGTTTAGATTCTGGAGTTTCTTTCCCTAATTCATATTAAAATAAGTGAGTAACTATTCAGAACTTAAAAAAATATATAACTGTGCAACCTAAAATAATTTCTTATGCAACTGGTGATATACATACCATAGTTTGCAAAAGGAATGCTTTAAGGCATAGCCCTAACTTTGTTGCTTACCCCAAGTGCATTATATTAAAAGGAGGTTAAATTTTATACTTTTTGTGAAACTGTAGGAATCTGTGAGCCTGATTTAATATCTTGACTATGTTCTTTTTTTTTTTTTAAGATTTTATTTATTTATTCATGAGAGACACAGAGAGAGGCAGAGACACAGGCAGAGGGAGAAACAGCTCCTCCCGGGGAGTCTGATACAGGACTCGATCCCAGGACCTTGGGATCATTACCTGAGCCAAAGGCAGATGCTCAACCACTGAGCCACCCAAGTGCTCCCTTGACTATGTTCTTATTCTGACTTTAAATAACTTCATAAAAAAATAATATTCCTCAATTAAGGAAAAGTTACAGGCATTCAGAAATATAACGCAGAAGCCAGAATACATTTGGGCATCTACCTGTATTTTGCTGTAGATCTCATTTATTTTATAACCTTGGCTTTAGGTATGGTTAGCATGGACATGTGCTTCAAGGATGTGAGTGATGAACGTATTACTTAAAGGAAAGCTCTTTTTCTTTGAACTGTTGGGTGGGTGTGTGTATCTATATGTATACATGTATGAGGACAAACTTAGATACAACTTCCCCCTTAAGTAGTTTATTTCTAGATTTTACTTCTGTTAAGAAATTGGTTCCTCGGAGCACCTGGGTGGCTCAGTGGTTGAGTGTCTGCCTTTGGCTCAAGTCATGATCCTGGGGTCCTGGGATCCAGTCCTGCATCAGGCTCCCCGAGGGGAGCCTGCTTCTTCCTCTGCCTATGTTTCTGCCTCTCTCTGTGTCTCTCATTAATAAATAAATAAAATCTTTAAAAAAAAGAAAGAACTTGGTTCCTTAAAGCTACTTGGTTTCAGACCAAATTTTTTTATATTGGAAGTTGATCTTTTTTTATTGCTTACAAACTTCAAGAATGCTGTTAAAATGTATTTCAGTTTACAATAAGAGAAGGAACAGTCACTGCATGAAAGTAAAAATGACAAAAATATTGTCTCAACAGGAAAATAATGAAACCGGCCTAGAGAACGTCATTAACAAAGTGGCCACATTTAAGTAAGTACTTAATATTTATGCTTATTCTGAGAGGTAAACCAATCTTTGCTTTTGTACTTTGGATACTTTGTAGAAGCTCTGAAGTCTTTGCCTGAACTCCTAAGAACAAGAATGGAGTACAGATAAAAAAGGGTGAAAATGAGGGGTTGCTCAGTAAGCACTTAGTATGTGTTTGTTAAAGAAATGAGTATCTTTGACAGATATCTGAGAAATGCTCATTTATTATTTAAAGTGACTTAGTAAGTACAGTTGACTCTTCAACACAGGTTTGAATAGCTTGAGTCTACTTATAAGTGGAGATTTTATAGTACAGTACTGTAAGCATATTTTTTCTCTTATGCTTTTCTTAATAACATTTTCTTCTAGCTTACTTTATTGTAAAAAATATGGTGTATAATACATTTAACAAACAAAATATATATTAATTGACTTTATGCTATTAGTAAGGTTCTTGGTCAGTAGTAGGCTATTAATAGTTAAGTTTTTGGTTGATTAAAGAAACAGAAGATGAACAAACAAATGGAAAGATATTACATGCCCATGGTTCAGAAGAATTAATATTATTAAAATGTCCATATTATCTAAAGCAGTCTGTAGATTCAGTGCAATCTCTATCAAAATACCAACAGCATTTTTCACAAAACTAGAACAAATAATACTAAAAGTTGTATGAAACTACAAAAGACCCCAAATAGCCAAAGAAATCTTGAGAAAAAAGAACAAAGCTTGGAGTTGTTACAATTCCAGATTTTTAAGATATACTACAGAGTTTAGTGGTCAAAACAGTATGGTCAAATGGCTGTTTGACTAAATGGCTAAATCAAAAATACAAGAAACAGTAAGTGTTCGGTGAGGATGCAGAGAAAAAGGAATCCTTTCGTACTGTTGGTGGGAATGCAAACTGGTGTCGCCATTGTGGAAACAGTATGGAGGTTCTTCAAAAAGTTAAAAGTTGAACTACTTTATGATCCTGTAATCATACTACTGGTTTTTTGCCCAAAAAACAAAAACACTAATTCAAAGGGATACATGTACCCTATGTTTATTGCAGCATTATTTACAATAGCCACATTAGGAAAGCAGCCCACGTATCCATTAGTAGATGAGTGGATAAAGAAGAGGTGATATATATTATACAGTGGAACATTATTCAGCCATAAAAAGAATGAAATCTTGCCATTTGCAACAACATAGCTGGAGCTAGAGAGTATAATGCTGAGTGAACTAAGTCAGAGAAAGACAGATACCATATGATCTCACTCATATGTGAAATGTAAGAAATAAAACAAATGAACAAAGGGTGGGGAGAAGAGAGAGAAACCAAGAAACAGACTCTTAACTATAGAGAACAAACCAATGGTTGCCAAAGGGGAGATTGGTGGTGGGATGGGTGAAATAGGTGATGGGCATTAAGGAATGCACTTGTGATAAGCAGTGGGTGGTATATGGAATTGTTGAATCATTATATTTTACCCCTGAAGTTAATATAACAATTAAAATAATAATTATAAAAAACACAGTATGCTAGTTGCACAAAAACAGGTATATAGATCAGTGGAACAAAAAGCCCAGAAGTAAACCCATGATTATATGGTCAATTAAACTATGAGAAAGGAGGCAAGAATATACAATAGGGAAAATGCAATCTCCTCAGTACATGGTATTGGGGAAAAAACTGGACAACTCCATGTAAAAGATAAAACTGGACTACTTATTAATACCATACTCAAAAATAAACCCAGCATGGATTAAAAACTCTAATGTGAGACCTGAAGCCATAAAAAATCATAAAACAGAACACAGGCAGTAATTTCTCTGACATCAGCCATAGCAACATTTTTCTAAATATGTCTCCTAAGATGACAAGTGAAACGAAAGCAAAAATAAGCTATTGGGACAACATTAAAATAAAAATCTTTTGCACAATGAAAGAAACAACAAACAAAAAGGCAGTATACTGAATGGGAGATTTTGTAATGGATTCTATAAGATACATGAAATGGAAATAAGATTTTAAGTGTATTAATTCTTGAAATTAAAAAACTTTCTATTGGTAGTAAATTTCTACGTTTTATATTATATCTATAAATAAATTACTAGTTTTAAGTAACTTTTAAAATTGGATATAGCTTTTTTTATGGTTTAATAATACTTAATAACATATTTCACTTAAAATTCAATAGAAACCAAAAGCTATTTAATGTGCTGAACAAATATGATGTATTCCTTTTGGCTTTGATGCTTTTCCTTATAGTGCTATGTAAAGGATTCAACACTTTTTTTTAAAGATTTATTTATTTATTTTATAGAAAAAGATCGTAGTGGGGGACAGAGGGAGAGAGAGAATCTCAAGCAGACTCCCCGCTGAGCACAAGCTGGACTCGAGGCTCAATCTCAGGACCCTGAGATCATAACCTGAGCCAAAATCAAGAGTCAGACACTTAACCAGCTGATCTACCCACTGCCCCAACACTGTATTTTCATCTACAATTTGACATCTCACTACCATTTTAGAAAGCCTTAGCAAATTAAGTAGGGCATGAGATTAGGTCAGTGTAGTAGAAAATCAACTTCCTCAGATTTACTTAAATTTCTTAATTATGGGGACTCCTGGGTGGCTCAGTGGTTGAGCATCTGCCTTTGGCTCAGGTTGTGATCCCAGGGTCTGGGGATTGAATCCCACATCAGGCTCCTTAGAGGAGCCTGCTTCTCCCTCCACCTAGGTCTCTGCCTCTCTCTCTGTGTCTCTCATGAATAAATAAATAAAATATTTTTTTTAAAAATTTCTGAATTATGAAACACAACTTGGCTGTTATCAGGACTTTGAGTCTGCAACGTAGGTTTTTAGTTTTACTGTTGGAATGAAATTAGTCATTTCAGTTTAAGCAAGCTAATAAATGACTATATTTGTTTTAGATTTTGACGTTTTGATTAATTTTTAGGTTTTTGTTTTGTCAGGATTGTATCCTACAAAAACACTGCTGTTCATCTCTGTATTTTCTATTTAGGAAACCAGGTGTGTCAGGCCATGGAGTTTATGAACTGAAAGATGAATCATTGAAAGACTTCAATATGTACTTTTATCATTATTCCAAAACACAGCATAGCAAGGTAGGAAAAGATATCATCTTCAGTAATTAAGCCTAAAGTGCTTTATGGTTTCTAACTCTACAGAAAATCAGACTGGTTCTCACTAATAGAGGCCATTATCTCACCCAAGAAATTAAAATTGAATCAGTAATGTTATCTAGTATACAGGCAATATTTAAATTTTTCTAATTTACCAAAAAGATCCTTTATTACTTATGAGGAGGAAGATTCCATCTAGAATGCTGTACCTTATTTGGTGTCATGTGTCTATAATCTCTTTTAAGATAATCTTTTGCCTTTTTTGTCTTTCATAATATTGCCATTTCTGTAGAGTACAGACTAGTGATCTTTTAGAATATCCTACACTCAGGATGTGCCTGATTGTATTCTCATGGTTAGATTCAAGGTAAACTTTTTGGGGCAAGAACATTATATAGGTAATATATTGTATCACATCAGTGGGTAGGTACATAATGTCTATTTGTCACATTAAGGGTAACATTAAGTTTGATAACTTAGGGTAAAGTCTGGACTTGTCCTTACAAATATGAATCAATAATTTCCAGCCCATAGTACAAGACCCTGAATCTAGTAGGCACTAAATGAGTATTATTGACTGAAAGAATGGGGAATAAAATCTTGAGGAGGTATGTTACTCATCTGATTTGCAGTGGCTTTTCCTTGGACAGTCATTTTATTTCTGGCACAAGGTAACATTTTGATTACATACATAGTATATAGTATGTATTTTGGTAGGCTCAGTGATCTTTCCTGCCTGCTTCAAAGTATTCCATTTGTTTCATGCTTGCCAAGCAGTATATTTAAAGATACTTTTTTTTCTATATACATAGGCAGAACATATGCAGAAAAAAAGGAGAAAACAAGAAAACAAAGATGAAGGTAAAAAGTGAGATTCTGAATTGACTCATTTTTTAAGATTTTATTTATTTTGAGAGCGAGCGAATAGGGGAAGGGACAGAGGTGGGGGGGAGAGACAAGTAGACTCCGCTCCAAGCACAGAGCCCCACGCAAGCCTCAGTTTCATGACCCTGAGATCATGACTTGAGCCAAAATCAAGAATCAGACACTTAACTGACTGAGCCACCCATGTGCCCCTGAATTGACTCATTTTGAGTATTTTCTGTGGTTTTGTATCAGCAGAGCATACAGTGTTCTTCATTTTTGTTTTTGTTGTTTTTTAAGAGTGGGCAACTAATGGAAGTGCAAAGAACCCTTTAATTCTTGTCCTTATATTAAGATATGGCTTATTTATCAATGGTGATAGAACATTTAAGTTTATAACAAATAGAGTTTATTTCGGGTGATTGATATAGTGACTTATATTTCCCGTGACATTGATGTATTCGGTGCTTTAAAGGTAACAGAAAACAGGTGGTGTTTTGAATGTAATATATGATTTTGATATACACAATTTGGCGTGTAGGATAACCCAAATAAAAATGTACTTCTTTGTTTCTTCTCCTATACATCTCCCACTTACTATAGCATTACCACCACCACCACCTCCTGAATTCTGCCCTGCTTTCAGCAAAGTGGTTAACCTTCTCAATTGTGATATCATGATGTACATTCTCAGGACCATATTTGAGCGGGCAATTGACACAGATTCTAACTTGTGGACTGAAGGGATGCTTCAGATGGTATGTATACTTGAAATATTTTTTTCTACTTCCAATATTGTCTCTACTTCATAGAGTTTGTGAGGAACCAAGGAGAAGATCTTTGGTCTAACATTGTCATTCAGAACCACACTAGAGCACCTGAGACCTAAGGGTCATTAAAAACACTTTAGAGGGCAGCCTGGGTGGCTCAGCGGTTTAGCGCCGCCTTCAGCTCAGGGCCTGATCCTGGAGACCCGGGATCGAGTCCCATGTCGGGCTCCCTGCATGGAGCCTGCTTCTCCCTCTGCCTGTGTCTCTGTCTCTGTCTCTGTCTCTCTCTGTCTCTCTCTCCCTCTCCCTGTGTGTCTCTCATGAATAAATAAAATCTTAAAAAAAAAAACACCTTAGATGTGGCAAAGACTTTCTCAGTCATACACTCTCATGTTTTTAGTATCCTTACTCTTGAGAACCATTTATATTGGGGGGAAATAAAAGCCTTTCTTCCTGCAAATAATAAATTGGTGTATTCTTATTGCATCATAATTTTCTATATTTATTTCACTTGTATTATGAAAAATATAAAGACTTGGAAGATAGACTTGAATCTTAGGTTACCCCGATTCCTATTTAAAAGCAAAGAATAATTTCCCCATTAGTAAGTGGGGAAATTATTTCATAGAGTTTTTATGAGAATTAGCTCATTAAGTTGAAGTGGCTATTTTTTCTTGATATTTATTGATAAATTCCTTAGTAGTGTTACCCTTTGGTAGCTGTAACTGGGTATTTATTTAATTTATTTTAAAATATAATTAATTTAATTGATTTTCTTTCTTCCTTGGCTTTTTTGGTTTGGAGGCTCTAAATGCTGTCATACTATATGTGTATCTCAGTTTTTGTCCTAACAGTGGTAAATACATTAGTAAAAAATTTCAAACCATGGAGATATAGTTGAAATCAAAAGTTAAAATTTCTTCCCCTATCTCCTAGTGTCCTACCTAGGAGATAAGCGCTGTTCAAAGTTTGTATCTTCTGGAAATCATGTATCTTCCACATTAGCACAAATGGAACTATCTTGTTCTCGATAGATGTATATTCCATTGTATGGATATGTATAGTGCATTTAACCAGTCTCCTATTAATAAATATTTAGGGTGTTTTTATTTAGGGTGTTTTTAGGTCTCTGTATGACAACACTGAAATGAATATCCTTGTACAAATATCTTTGCATGCTTGAGTACATTGTACTAGGTTTGTTCTTTATGTTTTTGATAAATATTGTCAAATTGGCCTTCAAAAATGTTACTACACCAGTTTACTTTGCCATACCAATATAGTGAAAAGTGCCTATTTCCCAGCACCTCAGCCAGCTCTGTATTGTATTAAACTCTAAAATTTTTGCCACTCTAATAGGTGAAAAACAGGATGATCTTGTTTCAGTTCACATTTCTTTAATTTTAAGTGACGAATATTTTTCATATGTGTATTTCTCCTCTTTTTTTTTTTTTAATTTTTATTTATGATAGTCACGCAGAGAGAGAGAGAGAGAGAGAGAGAGAGAGAGGCAGAGACACAGGCAGAGGGAGAAGCAGGCTCCATGCACTGGGAGCCTGACGTGGGACTCGATTCCGGGTCTCGAGGATCGCGCCCTGGGCCAAACAAAGGCAGGCGCCAATCTGCTGCGCCACCCAGGGATCCCTCCTTTCTCTTTCTGTAAACTTCTTGTTCATAATCTTTTCCCCTTTTTTACCGGTCAGATTGCTTATTTTTTACCTTCATTTAAAATAGGGCAGCCCCAGTGGTTTAGCGCCGTCTTTGGCCCAGGATCAGGTCCTGCATCGGGCTCCCTGTGTGGAGTCTGCTTCTCCCTCTGCCTGTGTCCTTGCCTCTCTTTCTCTCTCTCTCTGTGTCTCTCATGAATAAATAAATAAAATCTTATAATAAAATAAAATAATAAAATAAAATAAATGTACCTGGGGTGCGTGGGTGGCTTTGTCCATTAAGTCTGCAGCTCAGGCCATGATCCCAGGGTCCTGAGATCAAGCCCCATTTCGAGCTCTCAGATCAGCAGGGAGCCTGCTTCTCCCTCTCCCTCTTCTGCCACTCCCCCTACTTGTGTTCTCTCCGTGTCTCTCTGTCAAATAAATAAAATCTTTAAAAAAAAAAAAAAAGGTATAGGGGATCCCTGGGTGGCTCAGCAGTTTAGGGCCTGCCTTTGGTGCAGGGCACAATCCTGGAGTCCCGGGATCGGGTCCCATGTCGGGCTCCCGGCATGGAGCCTGCTTCTCCCTCTGCCTGTGTCTCTGCCTCTCTCTCTCTCTCTCTTTGTCTATCATGAATAAATAAATAAAATCTTTAAAAAATAATAAAATAAAGTATATTTACCTGAGGAAGCACAGTGTTATAAATCTTTTCATATTCCTCTTTCAGGCATTTCATCTTCTGGCATTGGGTTTACTAGAAGAAAAGCAACAGCTTCAAAAAGCTCCTGAAGAAGAAGTGACATTTGACTTTTACCATAAGGCTTCAAGTACGTTTTAGTATTGATTTTCAGCATAGTTTCAGCTAATTACCAATTTGTAAGTGAAAGTTCAGCTCTTACAGAGTGTTAATCTGCCACTTCTTAAAGCATAGACAATTCTGAAGTTAAGACTTTTCCTAGCATCTTTAGTTCTTAACTAATGTGTTCAACAATAAAAATATGTTTTTAATCCCCTACTAAAATCTTTTTACTGCATGATTCCCCCTCCTTTTTTGAGTGGGGGATGCATACATTGATGGTTCTTACTTTATTTTTTTTTTTTTATTGGTGTTCAATTTACTAACATACAGAATAACACCCAGTGCCCGTCACCCATTCACTCCCACCCCCCGCCCTCCTCCCCTTCTACCACCCCTAGTTCGTTTCCCAGAGTTAGCAGTCTTTACGTTCTGTCTCCCTTTCTGATATTTCCCACACATTTCTTCTCCCTTCCCTTATTTTCCCTTTCACTATTATTTATATTCCCCAAATGAATGAGAACATATAATGTTTGTCCTTCTCCAACTGACTTACTTCACTCAGCATAATACCCTCCAGTTCCATCCACGTTGAAGCAAATGGTGGGTATTTGTCATTTCTAATAGCTGAGTAATATTCCATTGTATACATAAACCACATCTTCTTTATCCATTCATCTTTCGTTGGACACCGAGGCTCCTTCCACAGTTTGGCTATCGTGGCCATTGCTGCTAGAAACATCGGGGTGCAGGTGTCCCGGCGTTTCATTGCATTTGTATCTTTGGGGTAAATCCCCAACAGTGCAATTGCTGGGTCGTAGGGCAGGTATATTTTTAACTGTTTGAGGAACCTCCACACAGTTTTCCAGAGTGGCTGCACCAGTTCACATTCCCACCAACAGTGTAAGAGGGTTCCCTTTTCTCCGCATCCTCTCCAACATTTGTTGTTTCCTGCCTTGTTAATTTTCCCCATTCTCACTGGTGTGAGGTGGTATCTCATTGTGGTTTTGATTTGTATTTCCCTGATGGCAAGTGATGCAGAGCATTTTCTCATATGCATGTTGGCCATGTCTATGTCTTCCTCTGTGAGATTTCTGTTCATGTCTTTTGCCCATTTCATGATTGGATTGTTTGTTTCTTTGGTGTTGAGTTTAATAAGTTCTTTATAGATCTTGGAAACTAGCCCTTTGTCTGATATGTCATTTGCAAATATCTTCTCCCATTCTGTAGGTTGTCTTTGAGTTTTGTTGACTGTATCCTTTGCTGTGCAAAAGCTTCTTATCTTGATGAAGTCCCAATAGTTCATTTTTGCTTTTGTTTCTTTTGCCTTCGTGGATGTATCTTGCAAGAAGTTACTATGGCCGAGTTCAAAAAGGGTGTTGCCTGTGTTCTTCTCTAGGATTTTGATGGAATCTTGTCTCACATTTAGATCTTTCATCCATTTTGAGTTTATCTTTGTGTATGGTGAAAGAGAGTGGTCTAGTTTCATTCTTCTGCATGTGGATGTCCAATTTTCCCAGCACCATTTATTGAAGAGACTGTCTTTCTTCCAATGGATACTGATGGTTCTTACTTTAATTGTCTCAGTATTACAGATATTTGCTGTTTCATCATCCATAACATTCATACTACCCATCTACATACGATATTAATGTCCCTGAGTGTAAAATGATTGTACACATCTGAGTGAATGATAATATGTTTGTCTTATACTTTTTTCTTGGCTGAACAGGATAGGTTGAGATTAGATTTCTATGAAGATTTATTTATTAGATTAAGATAGTTTCATCAAAGCATACTCCAGGGACATTGATTATGAGACCAATAGGAAAAAGACATACAAACTGTATTTTTAGCTCCTTGAAGACATTGTAAACCTACTCAGTTTATGGATATAAACCACCCCCACTTTTATATTTTTGGGAGCTTTTGTTCTCATTAACCACTTTTACTAGACAGTGAGCCAAGTATAGGAAAGACCAGAGACCGATCATTGAAGGTAGAAGGTAGCTTTCACTTAGCAGCCCCAGTGAAAAATGTATTAAGAATTCAAAAAATTGGGATCCCTGGGTGGCGCAGCGGTTTAGCGCCTGCCTTTGGCCCAGGGCGCGATCCTGGAGACCCAGGATCGAATCCCACGTCGGGCTCCCGCTGCATGGAGCCTGCTTCTCCCTCTGCCTGTGTCTCTGCCTCTCTCTCTCTCTCTGTGACTATCATAAGTAAATAAATAAAAAAAAAAAAAAAAAAAAAGAAATAAGAATTCAAAAAATTATTCAAGTTTTTCAAGTTGTCTAATTTAGTACTGAGTGCTTTATGTCTTTGCTGATTGTTCTGTTGAAAAATTGCAATTAAGGGAGTGTTTGTGAACTTTGGTTATTAATGTGAATAACACTAATTACAGATTATAATTTATATATAACTATAAAGGTTTTTTGTAACTTCTGTGTTTTAAAAAAGGATTGGGAAGTTCAGCCATGAATGCTCAGAATATACAAATGCTTTTGGAAAAACTCAAAGGAATTCCTCAGTTAGAAGGCCAAAAGGACATGATAACATGGATACTCCAGGTAAATTTGATAAATAAATTGATCATATCTTGGTTTAAGTATTAAATAATCCTCTGCCTGTAATGTTAAGCCACTAGTCTCCGGTTGTAAAATCATTTAGTACAGATTTCATAGTCACTCATATTTTTTCATGTTTTAGTGGAAGGTGTTTTTTTGTTTTGTTTTGTTTTGCTAAATTAAGATTTATTCATTTGTGTCATTATTTAGTCAGTATCTTTTGAATGCCTTTCATGTGCCATGGTCATTTCTAGACAACACAGATAAAATGCTTACTATCCTGAAGCATACACTAGTTGAGGTACAGGTAGTGAACAAGAAAAGGATAATTCAGTAGATGAATAGAGGGTGACTTCATATGGGTAATCAGGAAAGGCCTCTTTTGGGGTGACTGAGTGGCATAGTTGGTTAAGCATCCAACTCTTGGTTTTGGCTCAGGGTTGTGAGACTGAGTCCTATGTCATGCTCTGCACTCAATACAGAATCTGCTTTAGATTCTCTGTCCCTCTCCCACTTCCCCCTCTGCTCATGCTCACTTACTTTATTTATTTTTTTAAACTTTTATTTATTTATTCATGAGAGAGAGAGAGAGAATGAGAATGATCTATAAGCTATTGTGGAAATATCTCCACAGATTAATGTTTAAGTGAAAAAGATAGGAAATGGTGTATATGGTAAGGTTACTTTTGATAATATATAAATATAGGGAAATATGTATTCTGATAATTTTTTTCTACAAAAAATACTAATAACCTTTTTCCTTTTTTAGAAGGCAGGGGAAGGGCAAAGGGGGAGAGAGAAAGAGAGAGAATCTTAAGCAGACTCCACACCCACAGTGGAGCCCAACATGGGGCTCAGTCTTACGACCTTAAGATCATGACCTGAGCCAAGTCGAGTTGGAGGCTTAACCAACTGAGCCACCAGGCACCCCCTAGTAATCTTTAATTTAGTTAATTTTGGGGAAGAGGGCTGGCATGAAGAAGAGAGGATTTTACTTTCCATCTTGTATTTTTGTCTTTACATGTCTTTGCACTAAAAATGTTATTTTAAACTAAAAAAAAATTTTCCCCTGGCAAAAGCAGAGGTATGCTCATACCTGCAGATGGAATCAGCTGACTTTGCTACCTGCAACCTCCTCTTTAACTGTATTGCTAATAACTGAGGGGCGTGTTTGTCACAGTCAGAAGTCACTTTTTATATACTTTAGCTATACATAAAAATATTTATACACGTAAGTATTTGTGTATGTGTATATATGTCAAGTTTAACTCAAGACATTTGGTGGCATGATGACAAAATCAAATTAGTGAATTTTTCTGTTTCTGGTCAGTGTTATCAAATCTTTTAACATTTCATCTGTTTCTTATAGATGTTTGACACAGTGAAACGATTAAGAGAAAAATCTTGTTTAATTGTAGCCACTACATCAGGATCAGAATCTATTAAGAATGATGAGGTAAAGGCATTATAATAATGGTGATGTTCTTCCCTGTCTTTGAACTTTAGAGCTGTTGCTTTTTTGTTAGAAGGAACCTGTTTGTTGTAAAGTTTATGAGATTTTCATCTTCTTTTGTTTGTTGTGTTTCTCTACCACAGGGATTAGTGGTATTTGGCATCACTTGTCCAGTATAATATATGTATTTTATAAAAGTAGAGGAAATTAGTGTACAGTGGAGCTCTACTGGAAATGCTGTATTTTATTAATTTTTAAAATATTTTAATATCTGAAATTGAGATATATCCTGTAATTAATGACTTCTTATAATTTAATCAGCACTCTTTTCTTAGTGGAACATAAATAATGGCATCTTAATTCAATGAAATGCAATAATATTTAGGTTATGAATTTCCATATTATAATAAATCAGGTTTATTCGAATCTTAAAATTGTTAGAATACTATTACTTGCGGGTTTGTTTTTTTTTAATTACTTGTGATTTTTAACTATCCATCCTAAAAAAAAAAAACACTGGACTTAAGTTAGATATAAACAATAAAAAGACACTGTATATCTCAGTAATATTGTTAAAGTTCTTAGGCTTAGCAACGCATCTAGTAGTAAACTTAACTGTTAGATATCATCAAGTTGGCTAAAATTGATTAAATGTCAGTGATTAAATGACATGATTAAAAATTTTTTTCTTTTAACTTCATTAATCTACCTGCATTGAATATAAAAGGCAATTTATTGGATATTTAAGTACTTGAGACTTTTACAGTATTTTTGAAATAACCAAAAGAGCAATTAGTTGTATGATATGATGGAGCCTCTAGGCTCGTTTTGAGACATCAGATTGAATCTAGGCTTAAGTGGTAATCAAATTTTATAAGACCCTTATTCTAGGAAATTTTACCTGACTGAACAGTATATGTAAAGTTCAACAATGAATCTTAATTTTTGCGGTTTCTTAATACCCAGATTACTCATGATAAAGAAAAAGCAGAACGGAAAAGAAAAGCTGAAGCTGCTAGATTGCACCGCCAGAAGATCATGGCTCAGATGTCTGCCTTACAGAAAAATTTCATTGAAACTCACAAACTCATGTATGATAGCACCTCAGAAATGTCTGGGAAAGAAGACTCCATTATGGAGGAAGAGAGGTAAAAACTAAGCAAAACTAGAAATTAGCAACTCTGGTTTTTGGAGGGAAAATGACTTATTTAATTTTTTTTTTTAAGATTTTATTTATTTGTTTGACAGAGAGAGAGAGCACAAGCAGGAGGAGTGAGAAGGAGAGGGAGAAGCAGACTACCTGCTGAACGGGGAGCCTTAGTGCAGGACTCAATCCCAGAACCCAGAGGTCATGACCTGAGCCAAAAGCAAACACTTAACCAACTGAGCCACCCAGGTGCCCCAACATACTCATTTTAAATAAAATTTCCCAAAAATATATTTTACAGTAAGAGAAATTACACTATCTTTAAACTAAGAAAGACACAGTGATAGCTCTTAAGGTACTTACTGAATGTAAGTTCATAGGTAGTTCAAGCGCACAATAGTTTTTGTTGAGAGCCTTTATGCACCAAAGATGAAAATGCGAATGGCAAAAATAGAAATCAACTTCTGTTATTTTATGTGCATAGGCTCTTTTTTATGTACATTTATGTGTCAGTTCAGATACTCCACATTATTTTTGTGATTTCTGGTAAAAATGACTGCATTTATTACAGAATGAAAAGTAAATTCTTTATCTGAAAAAGGTTTATATTCGTTTCTCTTTTTTTCTTAAAGAGAAGACAAGATCTATAGTTGTGGTCATGGAGATCACATTAGAAAATGAGAATCGGGGCCTCCTGGGTGGCTCCGGTGGTTGAGCACCTGCCTTTGGCTCCAATCATGATCCCAGAGTGCCAAGATCAAGTCCCACATCAGGCTCCCCAAGGGGAACCTGCCTCTCCCTCTACCTATGTCTTTGTCTCTCTGCCTCTTGCTCTGTGTCTCTCATTAATAAATAAAAATAAAATCTTTTAAAAAAAAAAAGAAAAAATGAGAATCAGTCTGGTTTTCTGGGTCCCACTGCAGTGTGCTCTCGGGGAAATCAATTAACCTTGTAAGCCTCACACTTTGTGGGACGTTATATAGATAACAGTGAGAAAAAGAGGCACAATAAGAATACTTTTAAAAGCATTCCAATTTAAAATACTGTTAAAAAAATAAATAAATAAAATAAAATAAATAAAATACTGTAAATAGGGGCAGCCCGGGTGGCTCAGCGGTTTAGCGCCGCCTTCAGCTCAGGGCATGATCCTGGAGACCCGGGATCGAGTTCCACGTCGGGCTCCCTGCATGGAGCCCGCTTCTCCCTCTGCCTTTGTCTCTGCCTCTCTCCCTCTCTGTGTCTCTCATGAATAAATAAATAACATCTTTTAAAAAAATAAACTAAAATAAAATATTGTAAATACCTCCTATGCTTTTTTTAAAAAAAAAAAAACAAGCTCTCATTGCTCTTTAAACAGTGTGTGTTCTGGATAGTTTTAGAAAATTGGGCCTTTGCAATAACAGTAGAAACATTGTACATAATATATCTATAATCCTGAAGTTAAGAATGGTAGCAAGGACCTCAAAGAATAAAGACTATATACTTTAAAGATTAAAAAAAAGATACAAAGGTAAGGTTTCCTTGGCTGATGATAGTAATAAAACTAGAAATTAATACAAAACTTTAAACAACAGACGTTACAGCCCTCTAATATATTACATATTAGCAACATACTCTTTAGAAAGTAATGAAAGAAACTACCTTATATTTATCCAAACAAGAAGATATAAGCAAAAATGTGCTGAGTTAATTAATGGCCTTAATGCCTTTATTATTTATTTTTATTGCCTGATTGATTGCATACATAAAAGTGTTGTTCTCATTGAAAACAATTCAGATAATACAGTTAATTCCCATTGAGCATCCTCTACATTCCTGATCTTTCTGCACAGATAACTGTTGGTAATAAATAACTCTTGTACTATACCTCTTTCTATGCATTTACTAACATACACATAAATGAGTTTTGTTTTATGTTTTTTAATAGTTTATTTTACCATAACTTTTGTCCTGCAGATTGTTTTTTTACTCAATGTCTTAAATCTTTTCATGTCACTATATATAGATCTGTGGTGCAAAGTCTACATGATTTCCTAGGACTACTGCATAGTAGTCCATAGCGTGAATATTGAATATTATATTTATCAGACTTTATCAGCATTTAAGTTGATTTTCTCTTATTTTCCAATTTCTCCTTATTATAAACAATGTGTCAGAACATTTTTTATATTTACCTTCTGGTACAATTATAGAATTACTTCTCAAGGGTGGAACTAATATATGAATTGATTATTAATTAATTAAGTCATGAATTATTGAATAATATTGGGAAATAGATTAATATTGGGACTGGGAGATTTCCTATTTCCTTCATTTTCACCAATACTTATTACTATTATCAGTACTTGGAACTGATAATAGTAATAATATCATAATAGTTCATTTGATATAATGAACATTATAAATCTGTGCCAGTCTGAATTCCATGAATACTAGTTAGTACTAGGTTGAGCAGCTTTTCATATGATTGTTCACTAGTCCGTTGTGTTTTGTCTTCTGGGAATTACCTATTATTATTCTTTGCCCATCTCTGTTGGATACTTTGCTTTTATTGATCTTTAGAAGTCCTTTAAAATTATGGATAATAAACTTTGTTGCATCTGTGTCATATTTTTGTCCCTAATTATTTAATGTTAATTATGAAGTTTAGCTATAGAGAAGTTTTTGGTGTTGATAAGGACAGATTATCTTATTAGTCTTTTAGAGTTTTAATTTTTTTGTATCTTAAAGAAGGTATTCCCAATCCCAAAGTCACAAATATATTTTCTTAAATTTTTTAAAACAAAATTTTAATTACACAGTTATATTGACACATTTTCCTTTTAAAAATCAAAAGTTAGACTTAAAGCTAAAGTTCTATTTGAGCACTGGTCTAAATCCAGTACCCCTTTCTGCCCTCCTCCTATGTTATTGCATACAAATATATATAACTATAGAAATTATATGGTATCATTCTGTTTTTTGTTTTATTTGCATAAGTGGCATTATGTATGTATCATTCTGTGATTTGTCATTTTCACTTGGAAATCTGTGCTATATGTTCTTACATACAAAACAAGCTCAGTGTTTCTCAATCCTGGCATTTGGGCAGCAATTCTTTTCCATGCTGCATGAATTGTGGGACAGTTAGCATCTCCAGCCTCTCCTTTGCTTATTCCAATACTGTCTCCTTATAACCAAAAAATAAACCCATGTCTTGCTGAACACCTCTTATGAAGTTGTACCATACCTAGCTTTTTAAACTGCACCTTTTAAAAACTGCGTAGTATTCTGTAATTTCATTTACACTGGTGATGAATATTTAAGTTATTTCCAGTTTCTTGAATGATCTGTGACATTTCAGGGAGCTTCTTGCACAGGTAAAGAGGCAGCATTGCAAAGTAGTCAGAGTGTGGCCTGTGAAGTCAGATCACATGGGTTAAATCCTGGTTCTGCAACTTCATAGTGATAAGTCATTAGGTAAGTCTCTTCCTATTGCTAGGCCTCAGTTTCTTCATCTTAGCAATGGAAGATAATATAAGGACCTAACAATGGAAGATAATATTAGGACCTACTTCATAGGATTGTTGGAAAGATTAAATGAGTTAACACATAAAGTATTTGAAACACTGCCCAGATTGTAATTAATGCTTTATAAGTATTTGCTATTATATTATTGTTATACACATTGAGTACATACTAAGAATTGCTAAATCATATCTTAAGATACAAGTTTTTATTTTAATGTCTACCAAAATAGAATAGAAACTTAAATACCTAGTAAGAGGGAATGTATAAAACTATTACCAGCACATATGGTAAGAGTACTGTGCAGCCATTTAAAAACAATGTTTCTGAAGAAATTTTAATGACCTGAGAAAACAACTAAGATATTAAGTGAATAAAGTGGGGTTCAAATTTATATATATAATATGATCTTAATTATGTAAAAAGAATGTCATAAGTAGAAAGTGATACAAATGGTTATCTCTAGATTGTGAATGTACTTTTTATTTTCTTCTTTATACTTTTCTAGATTTTCCAAAATTTCTTAATAAGCATTCATTACTTCTCTAATCAGAAAAAAACAGATAACTCAGCTTCTTGGTATAATAAATTATAATTATTATACAGTCTACTTTGTGATCTGGGTTTTTTTGCATTTAGCAGCACAAAATGTATTTTCTGGGGATCCCTGGGTGGCTCAGCAGTTTGGCGCCTGCCTTTGGCCTGGGGCATGGTCCTGGAGTCCCGGGATCGGGTCCTGCATCAGGCTCCTTGCATGGAGCCTGCTTCTCCCTCTGCCTGTGTCTCTGCCTCTTTCTCTCTCTCTCTCTCTCTCTGTTTCTCTCATGAATAAATGAATAAAATATTTTTTTAAAATGTATTTTCTAATAAGCAGATTAACTGATGAGTCAGAAAAATCAAAGGGAAAGATTTTAAGCTAATATTGCTAAGTTACCATTTTTATTTTACTATTTTTGTCCTTAAACTTCTTGCCCTATAGTTACTTAAAATCTACCAAGTTATAAAAATAAGTGACCAAAACTTGTGTCCTCATTTCTGGTCGTTTCTCTTGGTAGCACCCCAGCAGTCAGTGACTACTCTAGAATTGCTTTGGGTCCTAAACGGGGTCCGACTGTTACTGAAAAGGAGGTGCTGACATGCATCCTCTGCCAAGAAGAACAAGAGGTGAAAATAGAAAATAATGCCATGGTATTATCGGCCTGTGTCCAGAAATCCACCGCCTTAACCCAGCACAGGGGAAAACCTATAGAACTCTCAGGGGGTATGTATTGTTTAATAAATATCCTTTTGGGCATTTCTTTTTATACTTATGTACTTAGAAAAAATATTGAAAGAAGTTTGAGAATGAGACTGTATTTAGCTTTATGTAGTCAGATCACATTTTTATCCATATGTAAAATGGACTCCAGGTCTTAACATGCCTTGTTGGCTCTTTTGTTTTATTTTTTTATTTTAATTTTTGTTACACTTGGTCACATTGCTCAATCTATCTCTATCTGCCTATCTATATCCATTTCTCTGCTGAACCTTATGAAAGTGGGATGCAGGCATATGACTTTTCATTCCTAAATCTTTCCACATGCATTTTCTAAAATTGAGGATAATCTATTATATATCTTTATCATACCATTATAATATTTAAAAAGATGAGTAATTTAGGTATATCACCAATATAAAATCCATATTTGGATTTTCCCAGCTGCCCTCAAAATATCTTATTTTTTAGCTAGACTTTTCTTTTTTTCATTTAGGATGCAGACATGTTTCATGCATTGCTTTTATTATGTCTATTTTAGTCTAGTTTAACCTAAAATAGCCTTTTTTTCATGATAATAACTTCTTTAAAAACGCAGACCTATTGTCTTGTACAGTGTCTTACATTGTGGATTTGTCTGTTGCCTCAAGAATAGGTTCGTATTAAATATTTTCTTGGCAGGAATACAAATTAGGTAATTTTTTTGTATATCACATGAGAGCTGCTTTATAAAATACTCTTGTAATAATAATAATAATGATTTAAAAAAGACTAGCATTTATTGACTACTTACTATACATCAAGCACTGATTAAGTGCTTTTTTTGTGTATTTTACTCACTTAATCCTCACAACCAGTCTATGAATTTGGTACCAATATTGGCTCCATTTATGGATGAAGGAACTGAGGCATGGAGAAGTTAAATAATTTACCCAAGACCATGAGTTATACATAATGAAACCAGATTTTGAGCCACTTCATCTTTGCTTTTATTCAGTAGATTATAATGCCTTAAGTATCCCTTAAACAGCAATTGAAATTACTCTTAAAATTACAGAAGCAGATTGTGCTTGAATCATAGAAAATTGCTTCAACAACCAAGACAAAGCAACTTAAACCTAATGTTCAGAATAAAAATGCAAATCAAATATAGAAGTTGTCATTAAATTCATTTAATTTGAAATCCTACCTGGAAGTCTAGCTTTATATTTTTCTCTAAAAATTTAATTTACTATGAAGAATATATCTCCTGCTGTCATGATACGATAACGGTTTAGTTAGACATTCCTAAGAAAGTTTATGGTTAGAAATTTAGACCTGATAATCTCTTTTTCCCCCCATTTTATGACCATGGGGGAGATGAATACATACCTCCTACTTTTGTCTTCCTGTACCAGAAACTGTGGACCCACTCTTCATGGATCCAGACTTGGCATATGGAACTTACACAGGAAGCTGTGGTCATGTAATGCATGCGGTGTGCTGGCAGAAGTAAGTTGTCCTTCTGACATGTTCTTGAAAGAAACTAGGAATAATTGAAGTTCACTAAGAGCCACAAAAAAGGCATGTTTTCTCAGTCTTCTTTCTTTCCTTATGTAAATAATCAAGGCATTCTTGATTACTAATTCTGTTTGCATGATACTCATTATCACCTTTAGAAGTGGGTGTAAAAAGTTATCAAGTTTAAATTTTCACTATCCCTTTGTACTTCCTTTCCATAAGCTAGCTAGTTGCTCTTGATCAGTATTTGTGTAAAAGCTGTAAACTTTCTTCCTAAAAAATCTAATTTCCCTGAAACAGTGAAAAGTACCTTTTTGAAATAAAATAGGACAAAAAATTCTAGTTCCACCTCTGGAAGAGAAAAATTCAGTAATATAATTCCTAGGAAATCATTTGTATAGGTTTCACCCTTTTGGCATTATTAAAACATATTAGTTTCCTGTAACAGCCTTTACTACTATAGTTGGCCAAAGGAAACTGAGGGAAGTAGTGTCTACATTATATTTCCATGTTGTTCAGTTAAGAGCCGTGTTATGACTCAGTAGAATTATTTTAAATTTGTTTCTGCCCTGATAGTTTTCCAGTTTGCCCCCAAAAGAATATAAGCTGTAATTATAACTTGGGTATTGGGGCATGTAGATTCTAAATATATTTATTGAGGCAAAAATTCCAGATTTTTGTCACTTGGATTAGAGAAGTGTATCATTCTGAATGGACCCGTGCCTTGGAATTTTGCAGGTATTTTGAAGCTGTACAGCTGAGCTCTCAGCAGCGCATTCATGTTGACCTTTTTGATTTGGAGAGTGGAGAATATCTTTGCCCTCTTTGCAAGTCTCTGTGCAATACTGTGATCCCCATTATTCCTTTGCAACCTCAAAGGATAAACAGGTATATTTTAATTCATGTTTAGCTTAATTTTTTATAAAGCTATCTTTAATCCTTTTATTTGTGTCTGTTTTAATTAGATTCCTGGTTTCTTTTGCTATTTAAGGCAATACTTCCTTTTCATAATTTGTATTCTGCCTTTAAAATACAATGAAAAGTCCCATTTTTGGTCTCTAAAATAACTGTAATGTTCATTAAATCAAATCTGTATGTTGTGTGTGTATTTTCTAACAGCCATGAAAGCAATAGAACTTGGATCTCTACCTTAGCATTCAGAAAAGGAGAAAAGATGCTGAAAATATTCATTTCTTTGATAGAATCCTTTGACATCATTAGAGTTTTTAGAATCTGGTTTCTCTAAAGGTCTTTATATTATTTATTTTAATTCTATTTTTTCTGAAGATCCAATTTTCTAGTTGTAGAGATGTGGACAAAATGTGTACTATAAAAGTAAAAAACACTAGATTTGTCATGTATCTTGGATACACGGATAGCTTTTGAGTTTTAGACTAAGTTTTTCAACTTTTCTGACCATTTGTAAATGGAATTTAACAGCAAATTTATTCATTTGTTATGATAACTATAACACTTAAATGTCTATGTTGTGTTAGTATTGTACATGATGATAACAGTATCATTGTTGTTATTTTATTTTCTTAAAACTCAATGAATTTGTAATAATTGACCTACGTTTTGCTAAAGAAAATGATTTTGTTGATAACACTTTTAACATGTTTCCACAACAAAAGGGCTTAGAGGTGATGGGCTTGGCAATCAGGGTCAGTAAATAGTTGTTCTATTTCTACTATTCCATGTCATTAGAAAACCTGATTTGGAAATTGTCTTCTAGGGATGCCTGGGTGGCTCAACAGTTGGGCGTCTGCCTTTGGCTCAGAGTGTGATCCTGGGGTCCCGGGATCGAGTCCCACATTGGGCTCCCTGTGTGGAACCTGCTTCTCCCTCTGCCTGTGTCTTTTGTCTTTGCCTTTCTCTCTCTGTGTGTCTCTCATGAATAAATAAAAATTAAAAAAAAAAAAAAAAGGAAATTGTCTTCTACTCAGAATGTCATCTTCTAGGAAAAAAGTGGCATCAAAAACATTTATCTTTTATCTCTTGAATAATAGATATGTTCTAGGCACTCTACCAAGCTATGTTACTTTTTTTTTTTTAATACTCAAAATAGTCTAACAAAAGCAGGTACTGTTATTCCTATTTAAATAATAAGGAATTGGAGACTGAGTAGTTTTTACTTGTCCCAAGACAGACCTAGGATTTGAACCCAGACCTGACACCAAAACCTTATTTAACTATACACATGAAGACGAAAATTAAACAAATCATAATAAAATTATGTGACTTTTCCAACCTCTTGTTAGCCTGTATAAACCGTTTTTACACAGTGGTTTCTCAAGCAAGGATTATTAAATGTGTAAATGATTCTCTAAAAGAATATTCAGCACCTGTTTCCCTTCATGTCTTTAAGAATAGGATGCCTCAGGGGCGCTTGGGTGGCTCAGTTGGTTAAGTGTCTACCTTCAGCTCAGGTCACAGTCTCTGGGTCCTGGGATCAAGCCTCGCATCAGGCTTCCCGCTCAGCGGAGAGTCTGCCCCCTCCCCCACCCCCTGCCCATGTTCTCTCATGAGATCTCTCTCTCTCTCAAGTAAATAAAATCTTAAAAAAGAGAGAGAGAGAGAGACTAGTATGCTTCAAGGATGCCTGGGTAGCTCAGTTGTTAAGTGTCTGCTTTCAGCTCAGGTCATGATCTCAGGGTCCTGGGATTGAGCCCTGAGTGGGGCTCCCTGCTCAGCAAGGAGTCTGCTTCTCCCTCTCCCTCTGCCCTTCCCTGCCCCCCCACCCCCGCTTGTACTCTCTCATGCTCTTGCTCTCTTGAGTGCATTCTTTCTCTTTTCTCTCTCTCTCTCAAATAAAATCTTAAAAAAAAAACAAAAAAGCAAAAAGGATGCTTCAAGGCAGTATTTTCTAAAGTTAGATCAATCCTTACACCCAGGTCTCTTTGAACCCTGTGACACTTGTTATGTGTTGTAACACATTGGTTACTTAAGGTTTGGGGCAGCCCGGGTAGCTCAGTGATTTAGCACCGACTTCGGCCCAGGGCCTGATCCTGGAGACCTGGGATCGAGTCCCACGTCGGGCTTCCTGCGTGGAGCCTGCTTCTCCCTCTGCCTGTGTCTCTGCCTCTCTCTCTCTCTGTGTGTGTCTCTCATGAATAAATAAGTAAAATCTTAAAAAAAAAAGATTTGAAATATATAATTATAACATTTTTATTAGGCACTTGAACTTACCTGTGTACTTGAATATATTTGCCTCTTTTGTTTTTAGAAAATCAACATGACTATAAGATGTTAAAGTTAAGAGCATATAAAAAACTTAACCAAAATTAATAATAAACTGATATTTTTAAAGAATATTGGTCATAACCAACCATAGTATACTTTCTGAGAACCGAAAAAATTCTTAGGTCAAATTTATGTCCAGATACATGAATTTTAGCACAGTTCATGAATATATTTTGACTTCACTCAAGACTGTCCTTTCAATAATCCTTTTTAATAACATTGTGTCTAGTCTCCGTTGATTGTTAATAACAGTTTGGGTAAAGTCCCTGCCCTTATGGAATATGTATTAAGGAGAGGAGAGACCAACAATTAACATATGAATACAAAGTGTTAAGTAGTGAGAAATACTATGACAAAACGAAAGTAGCAGGGTAAAGGTCTAGAAACAGACCATGTACATGAGATTATAGACACAGTCATCAGGGCGCTGCTGTTTGGGATGATGATATTTGAATAGGGACCTGAATGAAGTGAAGGACAAGTAGTGCTATTCTCTGGGAGAGAAGAGAATTCCAAACACAGGCAGTATAAAGAGCAAATGCCCTGAAGTAGGAATATATCAGTATATTAGAGGCACAGCAGAAAGGCAGGCAGTATGTTTGGAATGGAGCAAGCAAAGAATCAGATCATAAAAGGGCTTGTAAGATTAAAAATTAGAATTTGATTTTTAGTATTAAAACACATAGTATTTTATGTGTGATGGGAAACCATTGGAGTATTTTGAACAGGGGAATGATATCATGTTTACATATTGAAAGATCCCCCTGACTGTTATACAATGAATACATAAATAATAATGAAGCACTGTTGTGGAAACAGGAAAAATAGTTAATTAATGTATGAAAGTAGTTCAGGTGAGGGATAATGTAACTTGGGTTAGAGTAGTAACAGTGGAAATAGGAAGAAGTGATCTGCTTGGGATGTATTTAGAAGGTAAAACCAACCAGATTAGCTGCTGGATTCGAAGGTGGGCTGTGAGAGAATCTGAGAAATCAGGGATGACACCTCCTTTTTGTTTTGAGCAATCAGAATGGTGATTCCATTTATTGACATTTGTTAGTTCTAGGTGTTGGGCTATGAGTTGTATCTTATTTCTTGTACTTTTAAAATTCTCCTCCCTCCCCAAACTGCATTTTTACTTTTATTTATTTATTTTATGACATAAAGTTGGCACACAGTGTTACCTTAGTTTCAGGTATAAAGTATAATGATTTGACAAGTCTGTGTTTTATGCTCTGTTGACCACAAGTGTAGCTACCATCCAGCACCATACAACACTATTATAATACCATTGACTATATTCCTTCCCTATGTTGTACCTTCATCTCCATGACTTTTCTTTCCATAACTAAAAGCCTATACTTTCCATTCCCCTTCACCCTTTTGGCCCATTCCCCTGCCGAGCCCCCAGCCAACACCAGTTTGTCTTTGTATTTTTGAGTCTCCTTCTGCTTTGTTTGTTGTTCGTTTCTTAGATTCCACATATAAGTGAAATCATATGGTACTTTTCTGTCTCTGTCTGACTTACTTCACTTAGCATGGTACCCTCTGAATCTGTCCATGTTGTCACAAATGGCAAGATCTTATCCTTTTTAATGGCTGAGTAATATCCTGTTGTGTATATACCACATCTTCTTTATCCATTCATCTGTCAGTGGACACTTAATTTGCTTCCATATTGTGGCTATTATAAATGATGTTAAAACTACGTTTTTAGACATGTGTTTCTAGTACCTAAGAAGTTAATCTGAAGGAATTTGACTTTGTTATACAACCATTTATCCATAGAAATACTCTATAAGTTCAGCTTTTCAGTTTGCCTTTCTGCCAATAGCTTAATCATTTTTAAATGTCATTTTTCAGTGAGAATGCAGAAGCTCTTGCTCAACTTTTGACCCTGGCACAGTGGATACAGACTGTTCTGGCCAGAATATCAGGTTATAATATGAAACATGCCAAAGGTTTGCTTAAAATTATTTTATATTTAGCTGTGTGAAATTTAAGTGTCAGAGTCTTTAATTTTTTCTGGAGTACTTACTACTCTAAAATATGGTTTGCCAATACAGATTTGTTGAATATCAGGAAATAAAGGTTTTCAAAGCCAAGACTAAGTTTGGCTTAAATCGCTTGACTTGATTAAATAATTTTCATACTGACAAGCAGTGTAGACAGTGGTTAATCTAAAGTCACATTGCATGGAGTTAAATCTTTAATCCATTGCTTACTGTTTCTGTGATCTTGAATGAGTTTTTTAACCTCTCTTTGCCTCAGCTTTCTTATTTGCAAGGAGGAAATAGTAATAGTACCTATCTGACTGATTGAAGGATTGAGTTATTCTATGTAAAGCAAAACAGTGCATGGTACATAGTATAAGCCTTACCCATTACTCCTACTAATTTTGTTAATTAATAACAAAACAACATTCTAGAACTGTTACCTCGTTTATATATTCCTTACAATTGAGAGATAAGACTATCTAAAGACTCTGAGAAGTAATCAATGGCAGGCAGTTGAGGAGGGAAGTCCAAATTTAAAGAATGTTTGGCAGTAAGTTTCCTGGGTTTTTTTCCTGTTTCATTTGCCAGCTTTGACCTCAGGATAGCCTGAGTCACAGAGCTTTGCAATGGACATGAGCAGCAAAAAATTCAAGAGAGATGCTCTCTTTCTGGCCAGAGGATCATAAATAGCCCCTCATTGGGCAGCCCCAGTGGCTTAGCGGTTTCGCGCCGCCTTCAGCTGGGGGTGTGATCTGGAGACCCGGGATCGAGTCCCACGTTGGGCTCCCTGCCTGGAGCCTGAATCTCCCTCTGCCTGTGTCTCTGCCTCTCTCTCTCTCTCTCTCATTGATGAATAAATAGAAATCTTTAAAAAAATTTAAATAAAATCTTTAAATAACTAGATAAACATAAGGTAAATGAATAGAAAAATGAGTTCTTAGCAGAAAAAATAGAAACTATTAAAAAAAAAGAACCAAATAGAGATAATAGAATTGAAAATATATTCTATGAAATAAAAATTAACTAGATGGACGCAATAGTAGAATGGAATTGGGAAGGGTAAGAGTTAGTGAACCTGAAATTAGATCAGTGGAAATTCTCCAGTCTGAAGAATAGACAAAAAAATGATCAGAGTGGGGGGAGGGGAGAACATAGCTCTAGAGACCCAATTTTTAAAAATCAACTATTTATGTCATGCAAGTCGCAAAAAGAAGAAGGATGGTACAGAAAAAGAAATTTGAAGAAATAATGGCTGGAAACTTCACCAATTTTGTGAAAGACATAAATTTACATGTATGAGAAGTTTAGTGAATTTCAAAGATAAACTAAAAGAAAACCACAAGTACATAGATCATACCCAAACTGCTAAAAACCAAAGATGAAGGGAAAAAAATCTCAAAAGCAGCCAGAAAAAAATAACTTGTTCTACATAGGGGAACAACATTTCTAATTTAATGAGGAAATGGAACCACAAAGAGGTTTGTATTTACCCAAGGTCTTAGTAATAGTGACAGAGCTAGGATGCAAAACCAGGCAACTTAGCTCCAGATCCTCCTCTTATTCACTGTTTGCCACCTTACTAATAGAATACTTTACATCCATTAAAAATGGAACTATAGAGAGGGAGTTACTGATGTGGAAAGACATTTATGATCTGTTGGTGAAAAAACAAGATATAAAACAGTACTATGGATTTTGTCCTTCAAAAAAAAATCTCTGTGTAACATTCATATAGAGAACAGAAGAATATCACCCAAATGTTATTTGGGTAGAAAAATTTTGAATGATTATTTATTGCTTATTAACACTTTCTAAGTTTTCTAAAATGGTCATATATAATTTTAAAAAGCTATAAAATTGTGTGTCACACTAAACCCGGATGATTTTTCTTTCCTTTTTTTTTTTTTTTTTTCATTTATAAGGAGAAAACCCAACAATTCCAGCTTTATTTGATCAAGGAATGGGCGATTCCACTTTTGAGTTCCATTCTATCCTCAGCTTTGGAATTCAGCCTTCGTAAGTACCTAAATAATTAAGAGAAGTTTGTAAATGGCTGTGAAAATAAGAGTGAAGAATAATCCTTCCATCCTCCCATCTTTCCTTCCTTCCTGCTTTATTTGTAAAATTATTTCTTTGCCCCATTTTTATCTTGTTTCTTTCTCCTTGAAGTTTTATTTGTATAATAAAATTAAGTGGTTTGAGGTATTAGGATAATATGTGTTAGGGTGAACCAGGCCTACAATTAACCGTTTTTGACCAACAAAAATGCCACTTCTCTATAGTCTTGCCTACAATAAGAACAGCATTTAAGAGACTTTAATTAAATCCTGTCTAACCTGCCCTCTGACTTCTAAAAGGTCTCAAGTCACCCACTTCCCCAATTCATTTTTCTTGTAGGTAAAATTTAAATAGTACCCTCTTATCTTACATCATAAAGTTATTGGAAAAATGCTTATGTGAAGACACTTTGAAAAATAAAATGTATTGAAATCAGGTGTTATTATTTAATAAATATTATCTGATGTACATTTTTTTAGTTGTGATCCTTGTTTATATTACGTATCCCATTGCTATTGAAAATACTTTTTTGGAAAGAAAGTTCAGGAAACCAGAAATTATCATTCCAAGTACATGGTATATTTTCTCTCTTTCTCTCTCACACACACACACACAGACATACCCTGTTACCACTGAAGTCCTTCTTATTCCCTTTTCCAGACACAAAACTTGTTAGATCAGATCTGTTTCCTCTAAATTTTGTTACTTCTCTGCAGACAGTCCTCAATTTGGACCTGCATCCTTTCTGCTGTGATCATTTACTGCATCTTTAATAGGAAATAAAGTCATATAGGCCATTACCATTTTGTAAGAGAGATTTTTCCACCTATAAAGATACAGTTCTGCTTTTCCCATTTTCCCTTAATAAATAAATCTTCAGAGGCTGTAATCTCTAATTTGATAAAGAGCAGTTTACTTTGTCAAAGGAGTTAAATTGGTACTTTAATACCTAATTGGACTTCTCAGAAGGCAACCCCTTTTACTACATCACTATATAAATTTTTCTTGTTTTATTTTTAGGATAAAATATTCTAATAGCATCAAGGAAATGGTCATTCTCTTTGCTACAACGATTTATAGAATTGGACTGAAAGTACCTCCTGATGAAATGGATCCTCGAATCCCCATGATGACCTGGAGCACGTGTGCTTTCACTGTCCAGGCAATTGGTAAAGCCTATGAGAGACTGCTTTGGAGGGTTCATAGAAACAGAATTAACATTGGTTGACCAAAATTTTTCCCATTTTCCCTGATGGCTTAAAATAGTTTGAATTGTTGGAGGACTATTAGTATTTCAGAATATTAGTGTGGCCTGATGCCATTTAGTCTAAGAACTTTTGTATCGATCCCTTTTTACATTATTGACCACATGCAGAATAAGCTCAAAATATTTGAAAGGTATTGCATGAAGCAAGCTATATTCAAAAGCTGGCAGATTTACAACACTAGAAGATCAAGAGAAAAAAGGCAAAAAAGAATCAAGCCAGAAATGTCCAGTAAAGGGAAAACAAGTCATCTAAAAGATTATCAGGAAAGGGAAAGGAAATTTGGGGTAGTTAGGAGAGACAAATTAGGAGGGAACTGAGAGGTCAGAAGGGAAGGCCACTGACAAATTCCCTACCATATTGAAGGCTTTTTATAGAACAGTGTAGCAATCAAATCAACATGTTGTACACCTTAAATTTACAGAGTATTATTTGTCAGTTATATCTCAGGGAAGCTGGGGAGGGGAGAATAGTGTAGTAGTGAAGAATTGCCTAGGTTTTAAGATTAGCATATTTGCTTATTACAGTCATAAGATTCACTATCTAAAAAAGAGGAAGAACTGTAATTTTTCTATGTCCTTGTCCAAAACAGTTTCAATTTCCCTTTCCAATATATATTTTTGGCAGTTATTTTTAATGGAGTCTACCACTTTTTCTTCATTTAAATATATTAAATATATTTAAATTAAATATATTTTAAATATATTTTTATAGCAAGACACTATTTCATGTTTCAAATTAAGTTAAGTTTTCTTTCACAAAACCTTCCTGCATACCAGCTTCAGCCTCCTAAACAGATTTTAGGAGTTACATCTAAACTTGTCAGACTTAAATTACGGATAAAAGATAATACACAGGTTTATATGTACTATGATTAAATAAAATGAGAAGTAAGAAGATGAGATTTAAATAGAATAGTATCTGAACAAATTGATAAGAAATGTAAAGCATTCTTTCAGAGTCATGATCTACTACTAAATATCTTGAGACTTTCAGTAAAGGTATTTTACACCTTACTGTCTTTGGCAAGACAAACATTAGGAAACAGAAATTTATATTTAAACAGATAACATTTTAAAAGTTCATAGTTTTTGTCATAAAAATGATGAAAATAGGACTGGAAAATAGGACTAAATTTTCTTTGTGATTCTGTAACCTAGTAATTGGTTATACTATTTTTTTAAAGATATTTATTTATGTATTCATGAGAGACACAGAGAGAGAGAGAGGCAGAGACACAGGCAGAGGGAGAAGCAGGCTCCATGCAGGGACGTGGGACTCAATCCCGAGTCTCCAGTATCAGGCCCTGGGCTGAAGGTGGCACTAAATCGCTGAGCCACCCGGGCTGCCCTGTTATACTATTTTCACAGTGGTTTTCCATCCAGTGGACAAGTACTGTACTTTATTTCTAGTGCATAAGCAGCTAACTTATCTCATTCCCTATAGGTGTGGAGAGACATATCCAGGATGTGTTGGCATAGTTAGGAACTACAGTTAAGGAATCAATATATAACATCTTCAATTACTGTCCATTCAAAGGTGGAAAAAGAAAATAGGAAATAAGCCTTCCTTACTCTTAGATGTGTCTGCTGCCAGAGGTCAATGAAAATAGAAGTAATTTAGCAATAAATGCCCTAGCCAACAAGACAAAATATATATGAATCCATGCGGGGGGAGGATGGGGTATTTTCAGCTTTTTTTTTTTTTTTCTAGCAGTATAATTCTTTTTTAATAGTACCTATAAGAGGAATAATTACTTGGATCTGCCTTATGTATTTTAAAACAAAATAGGTTGTGATTATACTAAAAAATACTTGTTTAAAATTTTTTTGCGTAGAAGAGATGTTAAAAGGATGAAAAATGAACCAGGATGCTTTGTTTTTCCCAAGTATTCTTTATAGATAGCTGCAGGGGCTTTATTATTTATAGTAACAATTTGTAAGTTATCTACATTTGCTTCTATAATATTTTCTCAAAAATTTGGAAATTTTGGCATAGACTTAAACATGAAACTTTGAAGAGGAAAGTGCAAATAATCTGGTCAAAAATAAAATTAGTTAAAGAACATCTGATAGAAACCAAGTATACAATTATAGCAGTATTCAGGATTTATTATTTTTGTTTTTCTTACTCTTTGAGAAAACCTCTTGGGAGATGAAGGAAAACCTCTGTTTGGAGCACTTCAAAATAGACAGGTGTGTATATTCCAGCAGGGTATGTGTAACTCATGGTAGGCTTTTTTGGTATAGTCTACAGTTAATTTATCATTTTTTAAATCATTTTTTTAATTCACTCTTTTTTCTATTAAACTTAGAATCTTTTTTTTTTTAAAGGTACTTTAGGAGACTGGCCAGTATTGTGCACTTTAGAGAGCTTACTCAATCTTGGTGGTTAAATGTAATTCATAGAGAGATTTCAGGTGATACTTATTACTTATTCTCCCCTTCTCTGTTTATTGCCAAGTCAGAAACCTGGTGTCTCCTACATTTTCCTTCCTCACTAACTTTGCCCCATCACGTAATATTAAGTATTAGTGCTGGCTTAACTATAGATGAATCATCATAGTAAATTCAAGAATAAAACTAAGCCATGGCTCCTTGATGGGCAGATCTTGGCACTACAAGACTATACTCCTATCTCCAGGCCTAAGCATCATATTGTAGGGAACTCTGGAAAATAGTGCTCAAGAAATAGCCCCATGAAAACAGAGTGAGCAACCAAGTATTCCCTTGACCACACCCCTCCTAACCATTTCCCTCTTATTTTCCTGACAGCTAGCACAGGGGACTTGTGCTTTACAGTTCCTGGCCTTCTGGTTAGGAAGCAGAAGATGTTTCCTGAATTCAGTGGAATTTGGGGGGAGGGGGGCTTGCCATCATTTTAGAATTTCTATAAATACGTTTTTTTGCCCAGGCCTCAACAGAGTAAACTAGTCCAGACATTTAAGAAATCAACTGGTGAAAATGAATACTTAAATGAGAATTGAAATAATAACTTGCATACTTCTTTGTCATAGGAAAATCTGTTAAAATTTTGATGAGTTCATAAAACTTTCTAAAAGTATTAAAAATACTGTAATTTATTTGCAAGAATGTAAAGTATATAATAAGTCTGTAACTTATTGCAGACTGGGATTGATTTCTACAGTGAATGACTTCTGCCTATCATCTTCCCTTATCTCTTTATCTTTCCGTCTCTTAAAATCTAGCATAATGGTCTGAAAGCATTAATGCAGTTTGCCATTGCACAGAAGATTACCTGTCCTCAGGTCCTGATACAGAAACACCTGATTCGTCTCCTCTCAGGTAGTCTTCTCTAAATTATTATTACATTAGTATTTACAAAGTATTTTCCATTGCATTTCTGGTGGCATATTTCATTAAGAAACAATACACTGCACTAATTTTGAACACTCACTACAGCAGCTTTACAAAAGAAAAAAACGAAAGACCTTGATACCTCTATAATATTTGCAATCTTATTCTAAAACTCAGGTTTATTTTTCAAATGTTTTTAACCTACATCCCTTGTGCCCACCTAGGGGCTTTATTTAACCAACATCCGCAACTGCTAACATGTTTGTATCTTAATCTTTTTTTTTAAAGATTATATTTATTTATTCATGATAGACAGAGAGAGAGAGAGAGAGAGAGGCAGAGACACAGTCAGAGGGAAAATCAGGCTCCATCCCGGGAGCCTGACGTGGGACTTGATCCTGGGACTCCAGGATCGCGCCCTGGGCCAAAGGCAGGCACTAAACCGCTGAGCCACCCAGGGATCCCCTGTATCGTAATTTAATTGGAAAAGGGATCAATGACATGGATAGATCATTTAGTAATAGGTTTAATTTTGCTGGTTCAGGAGGATATTCTTCACCCTCATTTCACTTACACTGCTTTGCATGTTCTCAGTGCTCCCTGCTCCAACTTGCTCACATATTTTATGTATCGCAAAACATTTAGAAATGTGTAGTTAGGAAAAAAAGTATTAAGGAATACTATATAAAAGTAATTATTATTCATTGGCAAATACTTACTGAATAGTCTCTGTTTCTGTTATGCTAGTTACCTTTTTTCCTCCTGCATCTTATCTTTCAACCCTTAAATTATATACAAGGTTTTCTGGGAAGTTCTTCTCAGTTTAATTTCTCTTTAATTGTGGTTCCCCTATCTCAAAGATGTGATGTGTCAATTTACCAGTTCCTGTATTTTATAACCCTGTTATATTTTTGTTTTAGATGTTTTACATTATATTAAACTACATTACTGTCTTATTTGAATGAATTACACTGTTGTTTGATTTCTTTTAGTTGTTCTTCCTAACCTAAAATCAGAAGATACACCTTGTCTCCTATCTATAGATCTCTTTCATGTTTTGGTAAGTGTTCAACAAAATTTCTTAAGTCTCTCAAGTTTATAATTTTATGTATTTTCCTCATTCAAAGTAATGGTCTTTGTTCAGAATTATAAATTTATTGATGTTCAAACTATAAAATTTAGTCTCTTGCCCATTCTCTTTACAAATAGATGCAGATTTGACTAAGACCATCAGAATCACTTTAGAAATGAAAGCACATTTACTCTTTATTTTGTAACAGCTATCATCCTAGTCGATTATATTTAGTTGGTGTCTGTCCAAGCAGACTTTTTCTAAATAAATATTAAACTTTCCTCTTCCCCATTTTTCTTAATTTGTTTACATTATAAGCAGTAAATGATGGTGTGAGCTATCTTAAAATCATTGATTATGTGGTGTTGGGGACCAGATCATTGACATATCTAGGCTTCCCTCAAACGCCTATGGATGGGTGGCAACTGTTTATAAGTTTCTTGTAGAGGTTTTCCATTCCTTTTTTTTTTTAATTTATTTTTTATTGGTGTTCAATTTACCAACATACAGAATAACCCCCAAGTTTTCCATTCCTGCAGTGACTCCATTCCTTCAAAATGAGTTCTCTAGGGAGATCATTGGTGAGGTTGGGAGCACAGAGTTTCTGGATACAGATTAGCCAGTATCCTCCAGGACTCTGCCCAGTGGTGGTCACTCCTGTCTTTTGGAATCTTTTGGGAAAACTTTAAAAGAATGTCAGTAACTGGGCCCTATACCCTGAGATTCTGATTTGATTAGACTGGCCTGTGAATCAGTGTTATTTTAAGACTTTCCCAAGTTATTGTAATGTTGAATCTTCTGAGCCGGAGACAGGATTGAGACCACTGTCTAGAACAAGAAGTTTCAGCAAAGGGGATAACCTATTTGGTAGCAACTTGTGTTCTCCATTTGTAGTATATTATATTCTTAGATAACTCTTTTGAATAATGAGGAAAACTAAGTAGTTATAAAAACACCTATACAAACACACTGTAGCATCTGACACTTTGGTTATGAAATTAGCTCATGCTGGTCTTTGTGGTCACCCATCTTGATGTCCATTTTCTCTCATAGGTTGGTGCTGTGTTAGCATTCCCATCCTTGTATTGGGATGACACTGTTGATCTGCAGCCTTCATCAATTAGTTCTTCCTATAACCACCTTTATCTCTTCCATTTGATCACCATGGCACACATGCTTCAGATCCTTCTTACCATAGACACAGGTAAAGCTCCTATCAGTTGTTAGCTATAAATAACACTCGTGGGTTTTTGGCAAAATTAATTATGCTTGTGATTAATCAGATATATATATAAATCCTAAGTTCTACATTGTATCTCTTGTTGAAAGATCATATGTTTCTTTATGGATGAAGTTTAAATAAACAGAAATACTGAGTACTGGTGAAGTTGTAGAGCAACAGGAATTCTCATCCATTGCTGAGAGGAAGGAATTCCATGCCATTTGGAGATACAGTTTGGCACTTTCTTACAAAGTTAAACATACTCCTACCATATGATGCAGTAGTCATGCTCCTTGGTATCTATCTAAATGAGCTGAAAACCTATGTCCATACAGAAGCCTATACACAGGTATTTATAGCAGCTTTATTCATAATTTCCGAAATTTGGAAGCAAACAAATGTTCTTTAGCAGGTTAATGAATAAACTGTGGTACATCTAGACAATGGAATATTATTCAGCTCAAAAAGAAACAAGCATTCAAACAATAAAAAGGCATTGAGGAAGCTTAAATGTGTATTACTTCATGAAAAAAGCAGATCTGAAAAGAATACATACTATATGATTTCAACAACAATTGACCCTTGAACGACACAGGTTTGAATTGAGACAGTCTATTTATATGGAGTTTTTTTTTTTTTTCAATAAATACAGTACTATAAATGTATTTTCTCTTACGATTTTCTTTTTTCTTTTTTGTGTGTGTGGGGGGTTTACTTTATTTATTTGGGAGAGTGCGAGTGAATGAACATGAACCAGGATGGGGAGAGGGAGGCAGAGGGAGAAGCAGACTCCTCATTGAGCTGGGAGCCCCATTTGGGACTCTATCCTAGGACCCATGAGATCATGACCTGAGCTGAAGGCAGCCACTTGACCAACTGAGCACCTAGGCACCCCTCTCTTAAGATTTTCTTTTTCTTTCTCTTTTTAAAGATTGATTTATACGAGAGAGAGAGAGAACACATGAGCAGAGGGTGGAGGGAGAGGGAGTAGTAGACTCCCAGCTGAGCAGGGAGCACAATGCAGGACTTGATCCCAGGACCCCGTGATTATGACCTGATCTGAAGGCAGCCACTTAACTGATAGCCACCCAGGCGCCCCTCTTGATTTGCAGAATAAATTTTCTTTTCTCTAGCTTACTTTATTGAAAGAACACAGCAAATGATACATAGAATATATAAAACATAGAGTATATAAATATAAAATACATATATAAAATATGTTAATTGACTAGATATGTTATCAGTAAGGCTTCCAGTCAACAGTAGGTTGTTATTAAAGTTTTTAGAGCTCAAATGACATAGGTTAATTTTTGACTGCGAGGGGTCAGCAAGCACCCTTAACCCCCATGTTGTTCAAGGATAAGCTGTGTATGACACTCTGAAAAAGACAAAGCTATGGAGACAGTAAAAATATCAGTGATTGCCAGAAGTTAAGGGAGAGAGAAGGGTGAATAGGCAGAATTTTTAGGGCAGTGAAACTACTCTATATGATACTATCATGTGGATATGTGTCATTATATATTTGTGAAAACCTATAGAATATAAAACACCAGAAATGAACCCTAATGTAAACTGTGGACTTTGGATGATAATGAGATGTCAGCATAGGTTCATTGATTATAACAAAAGTACCCCTCTGGTGCTAGATGTTGATAGCCAGGGATGACATTGGATGTGTGAGGACAGTAGGTACATGGGAGCTCTGTGCCCTCCGCTCAGTTTTGTAATGAACCTTTAAAATGAAGTTTATTAATTAAAAAAAAATCTTGTTACTTGGGTGTTTGCATTTGTCAAAACTCATCAAATGATACTTTTAATATTTGTGTATTTCATTACATATAAAATTTACCTCAAATAATCATGTACAAATATTGAATTGTTACATTTAAATTGGAAATATCAATATGACAATATATTTTCCTCTTTTAAAAAAAGTATGTTTTTCCTAAAGAGATCCTAACTGGAAAGGAGAAGAATTAGTAATATCCAACCAAAGTTAGAGATTTGGCTTAATTTTAATTGTTGTCTTTCAGATGAATTAATGTATATTTTTTAAAAAGCATTTTTAAAATGAGAGCATATATTCAAATGGGCTGTAACCATCTGTCACAGTGAACTACAGGTTGACATTTTTATCCCCATTTTAATATAATAAAACTGAAATTCAGTTCTAACCTAAGTTGGGTGAGTTAGTAATTGCTGGAAATGGTCCTCTTTACGGATTGGTTAATGGAAGAAAATTAACTTACAACATTTTTTTAAAGTGTCTCATTGCTTAAGCATAAAGATAGGATAGCTGCCTGCTTCCCTTTTTTTTTTTTTTTTTTTTTTTTTTAATATTTGCTTCCCTTTCTAGGGGCTGAATTTCTATTACCACTAATTTGTTTTGTTTACCTAGTCATATTACAATGAGGTAATTTTTTTTTAAAAGATTTATTTATTTGAGAGGAAGAGAGAGAATCTCAAGCTGACTCCTCACTGAACGTGGATTCCGAAGCGGTGCTCCACCAGGGCTCAGTCCCATGACCCATGAGATCAAGACCTGAGCCAAAACAGAGTCAGACACTTAACCAACTGCATCACTTAGGCACCTCTGAGATAAATATTTATTAAATATCTGTGTGATTCTGTCCTGTTTGTTTCTTCACCTAATACACTGATAAAGTTTACCTAACAGTTTTAATATTTAGAATCAGCTATTTAGATTGAGAGCAAGGAAAAGAACCTCAGTGAGTTGACATTGTTTATTATCCTGGAACCATGAAATTGAGATGTAATTTATAAATTGAAAGCAAATTCATACATTTATCTTTCAGATTTTCTTTTTCAGACATTCCCCTTGCTCAGGTTCAAGAAGAGAGTGAAGAGGCTCGTTCTGCATCTTCTTTCTTGGCAGAAGTTTCTCAGTATACAAGTGGGTGAGTAGCAATCTGTTAGTCCAGCCTATTCCAGTATTGTTTTAATAATTCTACCTCTTAGTTCAGTTGTTTGGCAAAATAACTTTGAACCATTTTAATTCCAGTTTTTAAAAATCAGCTAAGGGCTTTTGGGATAACAACTACCCATTTGTTTGTTTCTGAGACTGAAACAAATTTGAACATGTCTTTACTCTTGTAAACTGTTCTGGGAACATAGGCAAAAAATGATAGAATTTTGACAGATGGCAGCATTTAGAATTTAAAGAAATAGAGAAAATAGGTCATCTTTTTAAAGCAATCTATACAGTTGATGCACTTAACTAACTTGGGGTTTTTTTAAAGCTGTTCTCTAATATGTGAACTACATCTAACAGAGGCTAAAGCCAAAAGAGTAATAGGACTGCCCTGCTGAACTCTACCTGCTGCCACACTCTCCCCTCTTTGTTTTCATCTTCTTCATCAATTTTTAGTTAAGTGTTCTATTTCATTTTGTTTTTTAGTTTAGGCACTAAAGGGGTAGGAGTGTGTGGGAGGAAGAGAGAGAGAGTGTGTGTGTGTGTGTGTGTTACTGGACTTTATTTTTCAAAGCTGTTTTAGGTTTACAAAAAAATTGAACAGAAAGTACAAAGTGTTCCCATTTACTCCCTCCTATCACCAGTTTCTCCTGTGGTTAACATCTTACATTAGTAAATTTGTTAAAGATGATAAACCACAGTAATGATAAATCAATACATAGTCATTAACTAAAGTCCATATTTTTACATTAGGGTTAATTCCTTGTGTGGTAGCATTACAAATATCATATAGAATAATTTCACTGTCCTGTGAATCATCAATTTGAATACAGAAATGAAGAAAGTGTTAATTTTTTTAGCTAAGTTCTTTGGTTAGTTATTGATAAATATATCTGATTCACATTTCATCATAGGGGTTAGGAGAATGAAGATAATAGTTACTTGCTTTAAAAATCTACATGAGGGATCCCTGGGTGGCGCAGCGGTTTGGCGCCTGCCTTTGGCCCAGGGTGCGATCCTGGAGACCCCGGATCGAATCCCACGTCGGGCTCCCTGTATTGAGCCTGCTTTTCCCGCTGCCTGTGTCTCTGCCTCTCTGTCTCTCTCTGTGTGACTATCATGAATAAATAAATAAAATCTTAAAAAAAAAAAAAAACATAGTAAAAATCTACATGATAAAAGATGCAAGATCTGTGGTTTTCTTTAGGAAATTTTTATAAGATTTAAAGATGGAAGTTATCACCAGTTAAATATTTTGTATTAAATGGATTTAAAATTTTTTAAATACTTAGCTATGTTTTTAAAAGGGGATATGTCTAAAGTTTTAGTCTGATTGGTATTCGTTCTGTTCTGGAATTATTGCCTCTTAGCTGCATTGGGTGTGGTGTTCCTGGCTGGTATTTGTGGGTCTCACTGAAGAATGGTATCACCCCTTACCTTCGCTGTGCTGCACTGTTTTTCCACTATTTGCTTGGAGTAACTCCACCTGAAGAACTGCTTACCAGTAAGTAGGAAAATGAAATCTCAGAGTAGCAAGTAAGAGACTTTTTTTTTCTTAATCTTCAATCTCAAAAATACAAGGGGGAGGCAGGTAAAACCACTTCTCTCTTCTGTACCTCTTTCATTAGTGTTCACTCCCAACATGTGTGCCCCTGCCATGGTATAGGTTAAAGGTGAGACCAAAAATGAGAATAGCCTCATAATATGCAAAACCTACTCTTAACTTCTATCTATGTATAGTTTATGTACTTGAGCTTGTAAAATGTCTGCACACAGAATATAACTGATAGGATATGCAAAAAATTAGAAACATTGGCTGCCTTTAGAGAAGAGAACAATTTGGCTAAGTAGGAGGAAAACTTTATTATATACTCTGTTACTTGAATTTTGAACATATGACTATTACAAAAGAACTGAAACGTTGCTAGATGAGGCTGTTATAATAAACCAAGGACACGTATATTTGAGTAACACTCATTTCCTTTGTTCTTTACCTGCCTTAAATCTGCATCAAAGTAGACAAGGCTTCCTTGTGGCTTTGTATGGGTAAAAATCAGAACGTTTGTAGGATTTTGGAAGCATCACCAAAATTGTTCAGAGATTCTTGCTTTTGTCCTTTGAGAATAAGCTGAACATGTCAGCTTAACTGGCTATCAGCTTCTTTATCTTGAACTCAATTCAGTAGGGTTTTTTTTTTAATAATAAATTTATTTTTTATTGGTGTTCAATTTACCAACATACAGAATAACACCCAGTGCTCATCCCGTCAGGTGCCCCCCTCAGTGCCCATCATCCATTCACCCCCACCCCCCACCCTCCTCGCCTTCCACCACCCCTAGTTCATTTCCCAGTGTTAGGAGTCTTTATGTTCTGTCTCCCTTTCTGATATTTCCCACACATTTCTTCTCCCTTCCCTTATATTCCCTTTCACTATTATTTATATTCCCCAAATGAATGAGAACATATGTTTGTCAGTAGGGTTTATTTGATCTAGGTTTGTTCTGGTACTATATACACACATACCTTTTTTATCATGCATCATTTTATTGTGCTTTACAGGTGCAGTGTTTTTTACAAATTGAAGGTTTATAGCAAGCCTGTCAAGCAAGTCTGTCAGTGCCATTTTTCCAGTACCGTTTGCTCACTTCATGCCCATGTCACATTCTGATGATTTTCACAGCATTTCAAATTTTTTCACTATTATTATATGTTAGGGTGATTGATCTATGGTGATTGATTATTATTACTGGCTGAAAGCTCAGAAGATGATCAGCATTTTTTAACAGTATTTTTTAATTAAAGTGTGTACATTGTTTTAGACATAATGCTACTGTACACTAAATAAACTACAATGTAGTAGAAATGTTCCTTTAATATGCCCTGGAAAACCAAAAATTCACTTGACTTACTTCACTGTGATACTGGCTTTCTTATGGTGGTCTGGAACTGAACCCACAATTATTTCCATGATATGCCTATAAATGGGGTGCTACTAAGTAGTTGCCAATACAGATCTATTGTTTGCATTTTTTAAAAATCATGTATTTATCTAATCAGTGCTGTGATATAGGAGTAAATAAGATTAAGTCTTTTATTGGGAAGAGACTAAATGTATACAAACAGAAAAATGTACATAATATAACATCAAGTGGTGATAAGTGCTACAAAGAAAAATAAAGCAGGTCATGGGGATAGAGAATGCTGGGCCAGAGTAGATAATACTTTTAGATGGATAACCATAGAAGACTTCTCTTTGAGGATACACTGAGCAAAGAGAAATTGAAATAAAGATAGGGTTAAACTGGACAGAGAGTTGAAGGAAGAGTATTCCTAAGCAGAGGAAACACTAACTGCAAAGCCTTGCTTGACATCATCAAAGAATAGTAAAGAGACGAACGAGTATGGCTGAAGCATAATGAACAGGGTGAGGATGGTAGGAAATATGAGATTTAAGAGGCAGCCGGGGGCAGATTGTGTAGGACCTTTATGCCATGATAAGGACTTTGTGTATTTTGTGGTGGTGTAGCATTGGAGAAACATCAGGAGAATGAGTCAGATTTGCATTTTAAAAGGATCACTGTGTTTTTTTTTTAAAAAAGGATCACTGTGACTTATTTATCACTCAGTTTTATAAGGTATAGAAATAAACAAGAAGAAACTCTTTTCACAGATTGTTCAAGGAAGAATATTGTGCATATTAAATGTATTTTATTCTCTTGCAGATCCTGCAGAAGGAGAGTACAGTGCACTCTGTAGCTATCTGTCTTTACCAACAAATTTGTTCCTGCTTTTTCAAGAATATTGGGATACTGTAAGACCCCTCCTCCAGAGGTACTAATGAGGGCAAAATATCATTGTTAGGTCATTATACAATTTGGGAATTTTTAATTAAAATTTTTTGCTAAGCTTTTAGATTGATTAGATTTGATTGAAGTGGATAACAAAAATATAGGAGATTCCTAATCCACATGCTCAGAGAGTTGGACTTAAGTCCAGCAGCCATAGGCAGCTGGACTTTGCGCTTGTCCCACTGTGATTACCATGCCTTGTACTACTCTTCCCCAAAGTTGCCATTTCTTGCTGTTGTAAATCATCAGGCAGGCTTAGTGGGTGAGGCAGGAGTCACATAGTCAGCAGCCATAGTGTCCCAACTAAACACTAAAACCAAATTGGGGTGATATCCAAAGCAGTAGCATATCTCACACATCTCAGGAAGGTGCCAGAAGAGGAATAAAAAAGTCATTTGGTGGATCAAAATGCATTCCCTGGGAGAATGTAATTATTTTTCCAGAAAAACCTTTTTTTACCCCATTATTAACTGGCCCTCTGAATCACTTTCTACCTCTTAACTGCTAGTGTTCTTCCCTATTTTTGCATCTATCATTTTCAATCTCTTTTTTTTGAGATGTAATTGACTTATAGCATTGTTTTAATAATCACTTCTCACTGTTACTCTTATTTCCGCCATTGAAGATTCTGACACCCAATTCCAATGTGTGCTTAGGGGAAGGTGTTTTGGCTACACATAACCAAACAATTCTGTGATACCAGCTGGGTGTCCTCTCTAATTCAACTCAATTCTGACACTATTTACCTGGAGATAGCATCAGATCCCACAAGCACTCAATCCTATATACCGACACACCTAACACAGACACATTTCAGACAGGTGCTACTAGTAAGTCCAAGGTTGTCACCTGTGCTTCTGACCTAGTATCTATAGAACAAAGGCTCCAGTGACCCCTGCTTAGATTCAGTTAATTTGTTAGAGCAGATCACAGAACTCAGAGAAGCATTTTACTTACTAGATCACCAGTTTACTATGAGTGGATATAACTCAGGAACCGCTAGATGGAAGAAATGCATAGGGCAAGGTATGGGGAAAAGTAACTGAGTTTCTATACTCCCCAAATCACCACATGTTCACCAATGTGAAAGTTCTCCACATCCTGTTAATATTGGTATTTTTTGGAGGCTATATTACATAGACATGGTTGATTAAATCATTGGCCGTAAGTGATTGATTTAACCTCTAGCCCGTGGAGGTTGAAATAAGAGAACTGAAAGTTCCAGCCCTCTAATCACATGGTTGGTTCTCCTAGCAACCAGCACCCTAAAGACACTTTATCACTCTCATCACATAGGAAAGTCCAAGGTGTAGGAGCTCTGTGCTGGGAACTGGGTTGAAAACTATATATAGGGCAGCCCTGGTGGCGCAGAGGTTTAACGCTGCCTGCAGCCCGGGGCGTGATCCTGGAGACCCGGGATCGAGTCCCACGTCGGGCTCCCTGTATGGAGCCTGCTTCTCCCTCTGCCTGTGTCTCTGCCTCTCTCTGTGTGTGTCTCTCCTGAATAAATAAATAAAATCTTCAAAAAAAAAAAGAAAAGAAAACTGTATATATATATATATAGTTATAGTTATAAAGCACATTATCATGATTTCCTTAATCTTATCAAGTTTTTGCCTTTAACTTTTCTCCTTTTTCTTTATCAGTGTCTTTTTCTCCTCCATGCCTATGTCAGGATTTAAGTGAATGTCTCCTTGTCTCCTGCCACCTATTCTGTGCTCTCATCTCTTTTAGGTTCTTTTCTATGTATCTTCATTTCTCACAAGGTGTTCTAATCTTCAGGGTGATTAAAAATTAATTAAAACAAAATGGATCCCAGAAAGTCAGTATCATGCTTTGTGTTAAATACAGTCACAGTGGGTTGTACTAATTTTACGTGTATATTCTAGGAGACAGTATGTTTTGAACTTGCTATTCCAGGTCAGTGATAAAAATTCAAACTCTGAAGCAGAATGTCCTTGCCCTTTGAACTATTCCTAGCCCTTCTTGCCTCAGAGCCTTTCCTCATCTTGTGCTCTGTAGTACAGGAAACTGAGACTTGCAGGCCACATTCCCAGTCTTTCTTGTCAGTTGGCTTCTGCCTACATCCAGCTTGTGGGAGGTACTGGCAGGGCATGGGAGTCCAGGAGGAAGAGAGAAACCGGAGTGTTAGCCACCTCTCTCTGCTTTGTGCAATGTCTGTGGCAGTGGTGGGAGCTCTTCTCTGGCTCTAGTTCTCATCAGCCAAGTCTGTGGTGGTTCCAGTATCCACCATTGAACCCAATCTCTGGGCTCTAAAAATATCATAATTTCCTTTTGTTCCTCCAGCCTGGGAGAGGTGGTGGCTTCCGATTGTTGGCTAATCTTTGGGTTGCCCTTTTTTTTTTTTTTCTAAGATTTTATTTATTTATTCATGAGAGACACACAGAGAGAGGCAGAGACCTAGGCAGAGGGAGAAGCAGGCTGCCTGGGAGGAGCCTGATGCGGGACTCCATCCCAGATCCCAGGATCACGCCCTGAACCGTAGGCAGACACTCAACCGCTGAGCCACCCAGGCATCCCTGCCCCGCCTTTTTGTCTCCTGCTTGGCTTCACAGCCCTTCTGTCACTTCTATTACCAATTCCTGGTATTAAATTCCCTCTTCAGAATGGTTTCTGTATTTCTAGTAAGACCTTGATTGATTAACCCTTTAAAAAAGAAATTAAAAGAGAGGGGGGAAAACAAATAGGGAGACAAAAATGAAGAGAAGAAAAGCAAAGGGATAAGATGTGAGACGTTTAGCAGAGGGAACATGGAAAGAAAAGACAGGAAGATTTGGAGAGGATGGCTCGTTGATGACACTGCACTGAAGTTGTGATGATCTGTTTGCTTTTCTCTTGGCTCCCCATGTAGGTGGTGTGCAGATCCTGCCTTACTAAATTGTTTGAAGCAAAAAAGCACCATAGTCAGGTTGGTTTTACTTCTCAGTCCTCCTCTCACCCCACCCAACCCATCTACAGGTTGTGTTTCCAAAAGTAGTTGGTTTGTGGAACATGCTTTCCAAAATGTCTCTTCGTTCTTACTCAGTACATAGTTTCCTACATTGTGTACATCTTTGGTTCTTTGCCAGAAACTAGATTCTTCCTACAGTTGATTTTTTTTTTTTTCTTGGAGTGGCTATCCTTTTATCCTTTAATTGTTTGACTCCACCAGCTCCTCTTCCTTAGGCTCGTACATGCGTATTAAAAGGCACAGGAGGAGATAGCATATTAAATCAGTATATTAAAATCAGAAGGTAGTAACAGTATTCCTATGCACCATTTTTTTTTCCTTTAAAGAATAGAATAAGGTATAAATAGGACTATTCCCTCTTCCTCTTCCTTTCCTATCTATATACTTAGAGACTGAACAGTACTGTTGTTCAGCCCTCCTGTCTCCCTTAAAGTTATAGCTCAATCAAAATCCACCTCTTCCTCAAAAACAATTCAAATGCAACCTCCTCCCGCATATCTGGCCAAGTAATGTCCTATCATTTGTGTGTGTGCCTGTGTGCCTGCCAGCACCATCAAGCCCTGAACAGTAAATTTACCAGGGCCCAAACTGCATGCTTATTTTCTTTGTATCCTCCACAGGGCTCGCCCATGTTATGTATGTGTCTAATTTTTATTCCAATGAATTGCATCAGGAAACAAGAAGAGGAATTGACCTCTAGCCTTAAGTGCTCATAGTATCAGTACCCTTTTTCTATGGCCAAAGCAAACATTGTGAGGCAATGTGCATTTGCCACCTTCTCTTCTCATCTTTTCTCACCCCTTGAACTTCTTTCCCGTTTACTGTAAATGTACATTGCTACCTACTCCTTAACCCAGCTTTAGTGATTAAGAGATTATAGATTGAGCTTTTATAACGTAGATACAGTAGTATTCACATCACCAAGAAAAGAAAGAATAGAGAGAAAAGTTTAAAAGATGAGTATCTATTTTAGAACTATTAATCTGACATAATTTTTCCTTTATTTCAGTTCATTGTGTGCCTTTTAGACACCTACTATTTCCCCAGCATGGTACTAAAATATTTTGGGAGAGTTAAAAGACCTAATACATACAGCTTTTTGGTCATGGATAATTTACAATTTAATTATGTGCATAAACTACGTAAAATAATATATGGAATATACTGTTATGCTATAGAAATTTAAAGAGTAAAAAAGTCTTAATGATGCAAAGTTAGTCTTAGAGGAGATAATTTTCAGCTAAACAGAGAGGGAATAATAGAATTTAAGGTGATTGGGGTTTGAGGATAGAATTTCCATGTTATTCAAATGGTAAACTTCCTAGGGTGTGCATTCAAGGCTTTTATTGTAGCTATACTGTATGGTAAGAGTGAATAATAACATTTGCAAACATATTATCAAGTACTAAGCATATTATGTTCCACTTCAATATCTTATTGAGTCCTCAACAGCTGTGAGATTCCTCCGTACTATTATTTATATTTAACATTTCTTAAATCAGCATGAGTCCTTTATATTTCTCTCTCCCTCATCCTCAAAAATGTGTTATGAAATTGATGGTGTGCCTTATGACTGAGAAAGTATAATATATTCATCCTCCATTTACAAACCCAAGAAAAACAGGCTTATTTTCAGTGACTTGTCAGGTATCAGAGAATTTAGGATTTATAATGAGGTCTAATTTCAAAGACTGTGTTCTTAACTTCTTTATATTACCTTCCTAACCATGGTGGAAATCTGGCTAGAACAATTTAGTCTTAGGAAATAGTGAGAGTTGAGTTTGGAAAGGAAACCAGATGATGAAAAGATTTGAAATTCTAGGCTGAGAAACTCAGATTTAATGTAGTCAATAGGAGGAATTACTGTGGGTTGCAAGTATGGATCCTTTTGTTATTTTTAAGATATTCTTCCTTCTATTACCTTGTCAATTTTTGACATGGGCTTATTTACTCATAAGTAAAATTGTCTTTTAAATTACATTTCTAGATACCCTAGAAAAAGAAATAGTTTGATAGAGCTTCCTGATGACTATAGCTGCCTCCTAAATCAAGCTTCTCATTTCAGGTAAGAAGAAATATGTTTTTAAAAAATTGTTAAGTTTTTACAATTGTAAAAATTGGAGGTGGTGGAATGCACCACCACTAGCAAAATTTTTTTAAAGTGACCACTGAAAACCATAAAATATACAATTAATGATGATAAAGTGTACAGTTCAGCTGTTGTGTGTATCCATCACCTCTCTCTAGTTTCAAAACGTTTTCATCATGCTGGAGAAACACCTTGTATCCACTAAATAATCCCCATTTCCCTCTTTTCTGATCCCCTGATAACCAATAATCTGCTTTTGGTCTCTCTGGATTTGCCTGCTCTGGACATATCATATAAAAGGAGCCATAGAATGTATGACCTTCTGTGTCTGACTTCTTTCATGTAGTATAGTTTTTGATGTCATGCAAGTTGTAGCATGTATTCAGTCCTTTCTTGGCTAAATAATATTCTAATTTTCCACTGGAGGGACACCTGGCTGGCTTAGTTGGTGGATCATGCAGCTCTTGATCTCAGAGTTGTGAGTTCAAGCCCCACGTTAGGTGTAGAGATAACTTAAAAATAAAATCTTAAAATAATAAGATTGTATATTCCAGAGTTTGTTTATCCATTGATGAGCATTTAGGTTGTTTCCCCCTTTGGACTATTATGAATAATGCTACTATAAACATTCATGTACATGTTTCTATGTGGACATATATTTTCATTTCTCTTGGGTGTATATTCCTAAGAGTACAATTACTGTGTCATTATGGTAATTATATGCTTAAATCTTTGAGTGACCACTAAACTGTTTTTCCATAATTGTACCATTTTGCATTCCCATCAGCAATGTAAAAGAACTCCTATTTTTTACATCTTTGTCAACACTTGATATTTTCTATTTTTTTTTTTTAATTAAAGCCATCCTAGTGGGTATAAAACAGTAGCTCAGTGTAGTTTGATACATCTTTTCTTAATGACCACTGATATGGAACATCTTTTCATATGCTTGTTGGACATTTATCTATGTTCTTTGGAGAAATGTCTGTTCAAGTCCTTTGCCCATCTTGGAATTGGACTGTTTTGTTGTTGAGTTCTAAGAGTTCTTTATATTGAAGAAGAGGAAAACTCTTCCTTTCTTCTCTCTAGGTTGTTTGGCCAAATAATTAAATTAACATAGGACAGATTAATAGGAGAAAAGTTTAATTTTGTATATGAGGGAACTCATAGAAATAATGAGACTCAAAGAAGTAACTGAGTTTATACCTTTTAGTCAAAGAAACAATTTTTTGTAAAGATTTTACAAAACAGAGGGGTTTAAGGCTTGGAGTACCAAATTGAAGAAGAAGAGAGTTTGTTTATATAGCCTTCTTGACCTTGAATTCCCTACCTCTGATTCCCTATTTAAGGATACTTTCTATCCTCTGGTACAGGGAGGATATCTTCATATGGGACATTTATTTCCTGCTTTTAGGAAAACAAAAGAAGGTCAGAGTATACTTTTTGCACCTGCTGTTTCTTAAGTAACTTAAATTCAAAATAATCAGTATGCCAAGGTGGCATATTTTGGGATGGCCTCTTCTGTTCTCTTTCAATATATTCTGGATATGCAGCCCGTATCAGATTTTTATATTTTTTTATTTTCATTTATTTTTTAATTGCCCTTATCAGGTTTTTAATTTGCAAATATTTTCTCCCATTCTATAGGCTGTGTTTTTATTTTTTTTTAATCTTTATTTATTTATGATAGTCACAGATAGAGAGAGAGGCAGAGACATAGGCAGAGGGAGAAGCAGGCTCCATGCACTGGGAGCTGGACGTGGGATTCGATCCTGGGTCTCCAGGATCACGCCCTGGGCCAAAGGCAGGCGCCAAACCGCTGCGCCACCCAGGGATCCCTGTTTTCATATTCTTCATAATGTTTGCAATGCATAAAGGTTATTTTGTCTCTTTTGTTTGTCTCTTATGCTTTTGATGTCAAAACTAAGAATCCATTGCCAAATGTGAGGTCATGAAGATTTACCCCTATGTTTTCTTTCAATAGTTTTGTAGTTTTAGCTCTATATTTAGACTATGGATCTGTTTTGAGTTCATTTTTGAAATGAGAGAGGAGATCCAACTTCATTCTTTTTTTCACATGGTTTCCAGTTACCCTAGCACCATTTTTTAAGGAACTGTTCTTACCTCATTGGGTAGTCTTAGCACCTATGTTGAAAATCAATTGGTCATAGATGTGTTTGGGTTTCTTTCTAAATTCTAAAGTTTATTCCTTTGGTCTGTCCTTATGCTTTTAAATTACCATAGCTTTGTAGTAAATTTTTAAGTTGTAATATGTGAGCCTTCCAACTTTTTCTTTCTCAGTGTTGCTTTGACTAGGGCCTCTTGCAGTTACATGCAAATTTGGCCTTTCCGTTTCTGTAAAAAGGCAATTGGAATTTTATTTTATTTTATTTTTAAAGATTTTATTTATTCATGAGAGACAGAGAGAGAGACAGAAACAGAGGCAGAGGGAAAAGCAGGCTCTCTGCAGGGAGCCCAATGTGGGACTTATCCCAGGCTCATGCCCTGAGCCAAAGGCAGACGCTCAACCAGTGAGCCACCCAGGTGCCCCAAGGCAACTGGAATTTTAATAGAGATTGAGTTGATCTATAGATTGCTTTAGAGAGTATTGCCATCTTAATAACAGTAAGTCTTCCAGGGGGCGCCTGGGTGGCTTGGTCAGTTAAGCTTCTGCCTTAGCTCAGTCATGACCCCATGATCCCATGGTACTGAGATTGAGCCCTGCATCTGGCTCTATAATCAGCAAGGGATCTGCTTCTCCCTCTCCCTCTGCCTCTCCCCTCCCCCTCCCCCTTGTTATCTCTCTCACTCACTCCCAAATAAATAAATAAAATCTTTAAAAAACAAAACAAAATAAACGTGAAGTCTTTCAGTCCATGAGCATGGATGCCTTCCCATATTTAGGCCTTCTTTAATTTCTTTCTGCAGTGTTTTATAGTTTCCAGGGTACAAGTCTTTCCCTCCTTAGTTAAAATTTATTCCTAGGTGTTTTACTCTTTTGGATGCTATTCTAAATGAAATTATTTTCTTAGGATCCCTGGGTGGCGCAGCGGTTTGGCGCCTGCCTTTGGCCCAGGGCGCGATCCTGGAGACCCGGGATCGAATCCCACATCGGGCTCCCGGTGCATGGAGCCTGCTTCTCCCTTGCCTGTGTCTCTGTGCCTTTCTCTCTCTGTGACTATCATAAATAAATAAAAATTTAAAAAAAAATTTAAAAAAAATTATTTTCTTAATTTCCTTTTTGGACTATTCCATTGCTGGTATGTTGAAACACAGTTGATTTTTGCATGTTCCTCCTATACCCTACAACTTAGCTGGGTATCTGTAGGGATTACAATTAACATCTTAAATTTAGTTTGACTTGAAAACAGCTTAGTTTCAGGATGCCTGGTGACTCAGTGGTTGAGCATCTGCCTTTGTCTCAGGGCGTGATCCCAGGACCCAGTATCAAGTCCCACATCAGGGTCCCTGCAAGGAGCCTGCTTCTCCCCTCCACCTGTGTCTTTGCCTCTCTCTCTCTCTCTCTCTCTCTGTGTCTCTCTAAATCTTAAAAAAATGAAAAAGAAAGAAAGAAAACAACTTTGTTTCAATTGCATACATTAACTGTTCATTTCTAATTTTTTTCTCCCCTCTTTATGTTGTTAAAATCACAGATTACATTTTTATACATTGTGTGCTTGTCAATGTAGATTTATAACGATTGTTTTGTTCATTTGTGTTTTAAATAATATAATAAACCAAAAAAGGAGTTATGCATCCAAAATTATAATAACACTAGCTTTTTTTTTTTTTTAACACTAGCTTTTATAACTTACATGTGTAGTTAGCTTCACAAGTTACTTGTGTTTTTTACATGGCTTGAGTTACTTGAGTTACCATTGGTGTTCCTTTGTTTCACCTTGAAGGAATCCCTTTATCACCTCTTGTAAGACAGGCTTACTAGCAATGAACTACCTAGTATTTGTTTATCTGGGAATGTCTTAATTTCTCCTTTATTTTTAAAGGATAGTTTTGGCAGATAATAGAATTCTTAAATGACAGCTTTTTTTCCTGGAGCACAGTAACTATATTCCACTACCTTTTAGCCTCCATGGTTTTTTAATGAGAAATCAGCTGTTAATTTCTGTTAATTTTATTGAGGATCCCTTGTATGTGATGAGTTGCTTCTCTGGCTACTTTCAAGCTTCTTTCTTTGTTCCTGACTTTTGACAGTTTGATCATAACATATCTCCAGGTGATTCTCTTTGAATTTATCCTATTTGTAATTCAGTTTCATTCTTGTTGTGTAAATTGATGTCTTTCAACAAATTTGGGAAGTTTGGGCCATTATTTCTTCAAAATTTTTTTCTTGCTGGCTTGTCTTTGTAGGACTCTCATAATGTGTATGTAGTAGGTATGCTTGATGGTGTCTCATAAATCCCTTTGTTCTTTTTTGTTCTTTCTTATTTCTTTCTGCTCCGTTACTCAGTAATTTCAGTTACCCTGCCTTAAAATTCAGTGATTCTTATGCCCTCCAATATGCTGTTGAACTCCCTAGTAAGTTTATTTTAGCTGCATACTTTTCTATTTGTTTCTTTTTTATAATTTCTCTTTGCTAATATTTTCTACTTTTTCATATGTTTTCCTCTTTTCTGTTAGTTCTTTGTCAGTGGTTTTCTTCAGCTCTTTGAACTCATTTAAGAGTTCATTTAAAGGGGCACCTGCAGAGCACCTGGGTGGCTCAGTGGTTGAGCCTTCGATTCAGGTCATGATCCCAGAGTCCCATATCACTGAGTCCCATATCCTCGGTGAGGAGCCTATTTCTCCCTCTCCCGCGCCTCCTGCTTGTGCACTCTTATTCACTCTCTCTTGCTCGCTCATTCTCTGTCAAATAAATAAATAAAATCTTTTAAAAAACAAAACATAAAAATAAAGAGGTGCCAGGGTGGCTGGGTCAGTTAAACATCTGCCTTTGGCTCAGAGTCATGGGATCAAGCCCCACATCAGGCTCCCTGCTCAGTGGAGAGCCTACTTTTCCCCCTCCCTCCTCCTCTGCCCCTACCCGTACCCCCACTCAATCTCTTAGTCTCACTCACTCCCTCACTCTCAAATAAATAAAATTTTTTTAAAAGGGGAGAGTTCATTAAAGTATTTGTTTATTATTAAGTGTCATGTCTGGGCTTACAGATGTTTTCCTATGAATGCCTATTTATAGCCCAAAACTATCCTTTAAAAGCCATACTTTTCTGTTTCTTTGTAAGTTTTGTGAGTTTGGTTGAGAATTGGACATTTTGAATATTGTAATGTAGTAGCTCTAGAAATCAGATTCCCCCTCCCCAAGAATTGCCACTGTTGCTTGATAAAGGCTGCCAGGTGTCTATTTGTTCAGTGACTTTTCCAAACTGCTTTTTTTTGCAAAAATTTTATTCCTTACTGTTCACTGAAGTCTCTGTTCTTCATCTCTACAGTTAGCCAATGAACTGACAGAGATTTCCTTAAATTTCTTAATCCAGTAAGAAAAGTGAAGAGAAGAAAAAAATATAAATATGTGTCTCTTTAAATTTCCTCTACCATCACTTCCAAGAAAGTCAATTCAGCCCATAGGGGTTGAAACAATGGTCAGTCTCTGTGTCATCCCCTCAGTGAGCTGCCAGGCAGAACTAAACACACAACTCTGATTTTTGACAGTTTCTCTATTACCCATCCTGGTACCAGCAAGCCACACCAGAATTATGGGCAGCAACCCCCATAGCTACCTGCTATAGGGCTGGGGACTGGGGGTGGTAGCCACTACACACACACACACACAAAAAAAAAAAAAAAAAAAAAATTCACTGAAATTTACCAACCTCTTTCTTTGTTAAGCATCCCTGTGGATGCTGCAAGTGTTCACCATGATTCTAAGTTCCAAAACAGTTGCTTCAGACCGTTCTTGCCTGAACAACAGTTGTATTGGTAGAGGAACCAATTCCTGGAGCTCCTTACTTTATCATCTTCAATGATATCTCCCAATTATTTTTTAAAGCTACAGAAGCCTTTTTTTAAGCACTCTAAGAATAATCATTTATTCATGTATCTTTAAACAGTATTTTACGTGTAGAAGTGTGGTCAATACCTCCATCCACTGAAATAACACTGTTCCCAACTTCATAAACAAGTAGTTCTCTTAGAAATATCATCTATACATGTGTCTTTAAGCACTATACAGTGAGATGACCACATCCTCACTGAAATAACATTGAAAGACCCTTTTTTTCCCCAAGGAAAATCTTATATGGAAGCCCATCAGAACAGTAAAACATGTAATAGCATTGTGGCTCAGGTTTAAGCCTGGATACTAGAAGGAGGAATACACCTCTCTAGCCTTTTTTGGTAGTGCGTTCACCCCTTACCTTGATCAGATTAAACACTACTAAAGCAGTGTTTCTCAGACTTTTTTTTTTTAATTTTTATTTATTTATGATAGTCACACAGAGAGAGAGAGAGAGGCAGAGACACAGGCAGAGGGAGAAGCAGGCTCCATGCACCGGGAGCCCGATGTGGGATTCGATCTAGGGTCTCCCGGATCGCGCCCTGGGCCAAAGGCAGGCGCCAAACCGCTGCGCCACCCAGGGATCCCATTTTCTCAGACTTTATCTTCCTCTTCCCTTTCAGTGATTACTTTCAAATTTTAAAAAATCTGGATGATAAAGACTGGCGAGAAGTAAAATAAACAAGTTACATTATACTCATTACTAATATCGTGTATGAATTACCTATTAGTTACTTTTGTAAGAAAAGAACGTGAGCTTAATTAAGCCCATGATTCTATATGATAAAATAATGCTCTGTAAAGTTAACAGTTTATACTTACGTAGCTATCATATGATGTAAGTTTTTCAAATAACATAAATTCATGAGCTACACACCACCAATATAATGCCCCTGAATGGAGAAATTATATTTATATCTGCCTCAGCCATTGGTCTGTGAATATTTCATATTTGAATCACAATGCATCATATCTTAAAAAATAATAGGTCACAATTACTCCTGATGCAGTTATGTATCCTTTGACACTCAGGGCATCAACACCACCACCCAAAGCAAATCAGATTAACAATGATGACATGAAATTAGCAGTAACTTGTAATTAAAAGGCAAGAATCTCAGCAATCTGAAATCAAAGCCTATTCAAGACTTTATTGATGATGTGCTGATAATACAGCATCTTTTTCCAAAATTGCAGGAATTCCAAAGCTCAGTTGGGAGTTTTGTAATATTAAGTAATCTTTGTGCAGCAGCCAGACTTCTTAATAAATTTAAATTAATTAGAGCTCTCAGAAAACACAAATAACTCTTAAATTTTAAGGATACCAGTTAGTAATTCTAATGAATTGCTGTGGCCTACAAAAGACTATTGAAGTCCTTAGTCATATGTTAAATAACTTGCTATCATTTGAAGGAGTAAAGAAAGGAATTTTATCATTTTGAAGGTTTGATGAAGAACCCCTATATGGCCCACTCTGAGAATCACTGCCCTGCCCTATAAGAATGACTAAGGAAATTCTCCTATTCAGTTATGACCATTGCTTTGAGCCCTGAAGCCAGAGAGTTTAGCTGGCCCACAAGGGGCTTGGGCAGCCAAATGCCAGCCTCTATTACTAGATAAAATTGATCGTGGTGTTAGTTCCCTTGCTGTTTGTCCCATGCAGATTAAGTTCAGTCACCTAAAGAAATGGTTGAGTCATTTACCTCTCAGCCCTTAAAATATTAGCTAGATGATTTCAGAGATTTCATCCAGCTCTAAGTTTAGTGATTCTCCTAACCTTAGGGCTGTATTGCTATCACAGAATCCCAGTGAATAGGTGTTATCTTCCCAGCATTAAAGAATATCACTCTTTGGCTTTTAGGAGGGTCTTAGAAGAGTGTTAGTCATTAATCACAGTGAAGATTCCCCCTGGATGATACTACTACTTACTGGTTTCAAGTAAAATGAAAATAAATCTTATCATCTCTTCCAGTTTTATTGTCACCACCAGTTTCCATTAACAGAGCCATTTCTACTGTAGGAGGGTGAGCTGCCCAGTTACTATTCTTGAAGTGTCACCTCTATTTTCCTTTATAGGATGCTAGTGACTAGGACTCAGCCATCCTGCACTAAAGGTGAAAGGTAATGGCTTTATCCAAAAAGAGCTATAATTATGTTCTTCCCCCTGGAAGTGAGAATAGTCTCCTCATCTCCAGGAGACAGGAGTGGAATACCTATGCACAGAGTCTGTCTGCTCCTGTGTAGACAGTAGTGGTCATCTTATCTTACCTGAGAAATGAGAGATCAGAGAATAAACTGTTAATTCCTTATTGGAGCTGGAGATTCTTTTGGTGCTTTTTATTCTGACCCTATTGTAAGCCTCACTGGATCTCAACTTAGTGGTTGCATTTATTTTTTACTGCCCAAATAAAGGAATTCTTGATGTTTCTAGTATCTCCATTATAAGGCAGAGATAGGAGTATAGAAAGCTTTATTTTTTAAAGATAGCCATTATCACTTTAATTCAGAGAGTGATACCCCTCTTGAGGGGCATCATAACAAGACTCTAGCAGGCTATTACGTAAAATGGTAGATCTCAGTGTACTACTTACTTAGTTCAAGCAAGTCAGCTCTGTCGCTTTTTCCTTCCTAAAAACTTGTTTTGTTTCCCAGACGGAGGGTGCATTAACTCTCAATACTACAGTCTCTCATTTGAACCCTAAAGATTTCGGTACTTCAACAAAATAGACAAGAAATGTGTCTGAACCCACATCGTGATTTTTTAAAAAAGAAATTATACACCTAGCAAGATCATATTCCTCTAATATTGAGGACATAAGCTTGACTTAGCCAATCCAGAGGAGGGAGTTGACTATAAATTGGTCATGTCAGATGAAGACTGGATTCTATAAATGTATCTCAGTCTCAAGGCATATTTAATTACCAAACTATGGGAATTATCAGGACACTGTATATTCATTGATTTTAAAGATTTTATTTATTTATTCATGAGAGAGAGAGAGAAAGGGAGAGACATAGGCAGAGGGAGAAGCAGGCTCCATGCCAGAAGCCCAACATGGGACTTGATCCTGGGTCTCCAGGATCAGGCTCTGGGCTGAAGGCAGTGCTAAACTGCTGTGCCACCCAGGCTGCCCAGACACTGTATATTTAATAATAAATTTTCTTACTGTGGATTAATCAGGAGTTTTTTTAAGTCCTTATTAAAGAGGAATCATCTAATTAAATGTTTTCTTGTGTTTGGGGATACCTAGGTGGCTCAATCCATTAAGCATCTGTCTCTTGATTTCAGCTGATCCCAGGGTTGTGAGACTGAGCCCTGTGTTAGGCTCCTCGCTGAGTGTGGAACCTGCATAAGATTCTCCCTCTCCCTCTCCCTCTGTCCTTCCCCCCCTTCCCCCCCTTCTCTCCCTCTCTAAATAAATTATGTATGTATACATGTTTTCTTGTGGTTTTTTTTTTAAGTTTTTTTTTAATTGCTATTTATTTATGATAGTCACAGAGAGAGAGAGAGAGAGAGGCAGAGACATAGGCAGAGGGAGAAGCAGGCTCCATGTACCAGGAGCCCGACGTGGGATTCGATCCCAGGTCTCTAGGATCACGCCCTGGACCAAAGGCAGGCGTTAAACCACTACGCCACCCAGGGATTCCTGTTTTCTTGTGTTTTAAGAGCATTCTTTGCTGCAAAGCAGCCAGCCAGTGATGAACACAATTCATCGCTAACTGGATATATCATGTTTTTATTGTTTCTCCACCATACTGAATGTTTTCTTACCCTTTGAGGTGCCCACGGTCTGCAGATGATGAGCGAAAGCACCCTGTTCTGTGTCTTTTCTGTGGAGCTATACTATGTTCTCAGAACATTTGCTGCCAAGAAATTGTGAATGGGGAAGAGGTCGGAGCTTGCATTTTTCATGCACTTCACTGTGGAGCTGGAGTCTGCATTTTCCTTAAGTGAGTAGTGAGTGTTCTGGAAGCTTCATAATGAACTTACAGAATCTGAATCCAATCTGGAGGCTGTTATGGTAGGACAGTGTGTTGATAAGAAATGGTCTGCCAAAAAAAAAAAAAAAAAAGAAATGGTCTGCCAGAAGTTAAGAGTATAGACTTTTTATTCACATGAAATTGCATTTGAGAAGATACTGCAGAATAATTTTTGTTTTAAAAAGGGACTCTGTTGGCATTTTAATTATTTGTGGCATATTTTAAGGATGATGGACTTTGTATTGATTACTCTGGTATTGTAGAACACTCAGATGTAATGAGAGGGATCGGAGTCCTAACACTTCTATTTTTAAAAAGCACCTATACAAAGTTGTCCTTTGAATATTTTCATTTTCTTAATTTCCTCTGTCAGGCAACCATTGTTTTCTTTGGTCTCTTAGCGAAAGACTGAGAGGTAGACAATAGTTACTTCATGCTTAGGAAAGATTAGAAGTTCCCTGAGAGAAAATTCAAAGTGGTTATGTGTGCTTTTTCTTTCCATTCTCCCAATGTAATGTAGTTTCTGTTTATATAAGCCCAAATATCTCACTAACTATGAAATATATAATTACTGCTTGTTGGCATCTGTTGGAACAATGGGAATAAATTCATAGAGGCCACACTCAGACACCTATTTTCTTCTTCTTCTTTTTTTTTTTTTTCCTATTTTCTTCTTTTCGGAAATTTACAACAAATAAACCCACTGCCTACTCCAACTGTTTATTTTGTAACATCACTCTGTAGTACTTATTCCTTTTGTACACATGCACACAAACAGTATTTTTATGTCTTCATTTCTATCTATAAGGACCCCAGGTAACTTCAAAGTGGCAGTGGTCCATTATAATTTGCACTGTTGGAGACTGGTTCTAACCAGAAATGGCTTGACACTTCCCTGACTGACCTTATTTCTGGCCCAAAGCTATCAGAACAAGAGATGTTGTTCTGTCCTTCTGCTCCTTCCCTACTCCAGGTTGTAGGTCAGGAAACAACAGAAACAAGCCCAGCCATCATTTTTCCAGGGTACCTATGACTCAAGTAGGACAGCTTCCTTCCTCTCAATAGATTCAGGCACTATTAATGGCCCCATTTCCCTAAATCCATTGATCCTTTCCCATAACTTCAATAAAAATAGCAGTGTTCATTCTGTTTTATTCAGAAAAAACACAATTTAATCTATTTGTCTGTATTTATTGTCTCCCTTACTGAATTCCCAACAGATACTGGCATGTCTTTTCTCTAGATTAACTTTGATGCAGTGCCTATCATTTGTACATATGCACTTAATAATATTTCCTTTTGGTTGTTTTGTCCTTCAGAATCCGAGAATGCAGAGTAGTCCTGGTTGAAGGTAAAGCCAGAGGCTGTGCCTATCCAGCCCCTTACTTGGATGAATATGGAGAAACAGACCCTGGCCTGAAGTAAGATTGGTTTATTTATTTTCCATTTTAGTCATTATTGTACATGGATGGTAACAGTTCTTTAACACAAAAACTAGTGCTAAATATTGAGAGAGACTTTTTAATAGGTGTAAGTTAAAAATATTAAATATGATACCATCCTAAATGTAGCATGTAATTTTGAACAACTTTCTGCTTCTCCAGAATGTGAGGGTACTACTTCTCCAAAGTTAAAAATACCAGCCATCCTAATATTTGAATGTTATGTTTTTTTTAATCAACCTATCTTCAGAATTACTTAGAAGGTTTAAGTCTTTGGATTAAGGGAGAAAATAACTGAATGGTGAAATTAGTGACTGCGGAGAAGAAATTTGAGTTGTTCCAGAAAGGTACAAAGAAGCAGAATTTTTTACTTAATTAGGCAATTTGAAAATACTCAACCAAGGCAGCCCGGGGGCTCAGCAGTTTATTAGCGCTGCCTTGAGTCCAGGGCATGATCCTGGAGACCCAGGATCAAGTCCCGCATTAGGCTCCCTGCATGGAGCCTGCTTCTCCCTCTGCCTGTGTCTCTGTGCCTGTCTCTCTCTCTCTTTCTCTCTTTCTCATGAATAAATGAATAAAATCTTTTTTAAAAAATAAACCATTAAAAAAAAAAAAAGAAAAAATACTCAACCAGCTGAGACACTTTGAGAGCCTCCAGAATGAGAATTTCACAGTTCTCTGTAATTGCAATAGCAGTTAGTCATTTTGGATTAGCTGCTCTACAGTGTCACAAACTGTACAACCTTAGAATTGATGTGGAATCATTTTGTTTAAATATCTGCTAATCACTAGCAAATTTGTTATGTCGTAAGAAAAACAATAAGCAAATATTCCTGAGCAGCAGAATATAATTTGAGGGCTTAGAGTTACACCTCAAGCTTAATCTCTACTATACAAAGACCAGAAATGAAAGCTAAATAAACTGTATGAGGCCAAAAAGCCATAAAGCCCCATCAGACTACACAAAAAAGAATAAATCGCTGCTTCATGTTATAAACCTCACTGTTCATTTAAATGGGGTCTCATAATGCCCATGATATATACTTTGCCTATTTTCTGAATAATTAAGGAGTAACCTTCTGCTTCATCAGCTAAGTAACCTATTAAGTTCATGGTGACCAGAGGTGAGGGGAGAATAAATATCCCTTTTAAAACCCTGTCCTGGTGATTCTTCTCAGCTCTAAGACCATCTCAAGAGTTTGGACTAATTTAGGCAATAAAGATGTGGCAGTTATTTGATTTGAACTTACATGTTGATTGTTTTGTTTCATTTTCTTTGAAGGAGGGGCAACCCTCTTCATTTATCTCGTGAGCGGTATCGGAAGCTCCATTTGGTGTGGCAACAGCACTGCATTATAGAAGAGATTGCTAGGAGCCAAGAAACTAATCAGATGTTATTTGGATTCAACTGGCAGTTATTGTGAGCTTCAACTCTGCCTTGGGACAATCATAAATGAAGACAGTAATGAAGACCGATTCAAAATTATGGAGATCTTTCTGAGGGCTGGGGAAGGGTTGGAGGGTCTTTTGCTCTATGTCCAGACTCATAGACATCAATAAAATATTCCTTAATGGAGTATTGCTTTCAATTAGAGAAAATATGCTTAGTGGAAAAAAAAGGACATTGATTAATCTGTTTTATGTTCCAGAACACTAAAAATGCTTCTTCATCCCAAGTGTCTGATTCTGCTATTTCTCGAAAATTCATTTCCCTTCGTAATCTGTCCCACCTCATTTCATTTCATTCACCTGGTAAATGAAGTCACCTTAAGCAATTGTGGACATTTTTAATGTTGGTTAACTCTTCTAGTTTTACATTTGGTATCTCCCACACACACCCAAGTTTAGTTTAGTAACACTGACAGGATTCTAATCTGTGGTAGTTTTTCCTTCCAGCTAAAGAGGAATTGCAGAAGCCATGCAGTTAAGAAAGTTTTTAAAAGAGTAAATTTTTGTATTGTCTCTCTTCTAAGGAAATACCCTAATGTGCCACTTACTGTTTCAGCCAGAAAGTAAATCTTTCTATGGACAGACTTGCCATTTCTAAGGCAAATTTCTGCCAGTGTGGAAAAGTTTTTTCCCCCCACTATAGACCTCAAGAATAGGATAGGATAGGATAATGTATTCATTATTTATCCCCGATGGGCCAAAGAAACTGTAGTCCCCACCTCTTACCACAAATAGCTTTGTTGAGTTTTGAAATTATAATATTTGTGTTTTCCCAAGGCAAATTTCTAAAATGAGTTCACTTATCTTGTTTGTGGCACCATCTTATTTGACTCTTAAAAACCTGATGCAGTTCTGATGTAAACTATCAATAGAATGAGGATGAGAAAATTACCCCCAATGAAGGGATCATGGCAGCTGTAAATTAGAACAATCAGATTGAAGGCAGTACCATAATCTTCTATGTCTTTGTAAAAGACAAATCCTTCAGTTGTTATCTGTGTGGAACCTTTTCATAAACTCTGGTTTTATGACTAGTACAGACAACCAAAAAGCCATGTGATCAGTGGTCTTTGTCCTGTTATAATATGCTGTGGTTGAGCCATCTTGTTTATAAATAATAGAGCTCTCCTGAATCTGTGCATAAACTTCTTGATTTTTGGCTTTAACTTTTTATATTGAGAACTTGTGATATAAACAGAAGAAAAATTGAAACCTTACATTTTAGCTTCTGTTGTCTCTGTAGTAACTTTAGAAATTTGAAAGATGCATTCAAAGATCATCTGATTTTGCCTTTGGTGACTACTGTCATATATGTGTGTAAATGTTTTCCCTATCTCCTTTTTGCTCAGCAAAGGCAAAGATAAAAATATATTTGAAAAGTTATTGATGATGCACGTTTGGGGTTAGATTTTTTTTTATATATATATATTCTTAATGTAAAGTAAAGGTGGGTTTTGCGGTAAAGGATTGGCATGAATAGGCATCAAAATCACAATCATGATTTTCTACTTGAATAATTATTATTCAGAAGGTATCAGGAAATAGATACAGCTCCACTGAACAATTTTTAACAATTGATAAGTGAGAATCAGAAAATTTGGTATTCACCTTGTCCAGTTTGCCAGTATGTTTAAATGATTAGAACATCTCCCTTTATTTCTTATAAATGTTTTTGGATGGATTGTCTGACTGGGAAATCTGCACCACAATAGAGAACAGAAGATGCTGACTTCTGCCCTAACTGATCAGCCCCAATTTAGCAGAGACAAACTAAATTTTTATTTCTAGTTTTTTTATATTCATCAGTCCTGGGGTTATGCTCTTAAGCTGCCAGAGGGACTACCCTGTAATGGCCAGTCAGACATTTACTGCCAAAGAACCCGTTCCATATTGAGTTCCACTTCTGAGATTGATTCAGACCCCTGCACTGGAGATGAACACGTCTTGGTGCTGCCCCCAGCCCTAGGGATTTCTAATTTTATTCAAATATAGTGGTTTGCCTTCATCATTGCAAACAATTTAATTATGCTTATGGAGTTTACTTACAAATGAGCAAAAAGTCACTTTATTTTCATTAGTGTAGTATGTGGGGGAATGGTTCAACAGGATGGCTCCAAAATTGTGTTTTTCTAATGTTTTTGGTGAGAGGCTGACAGGAATTTTAATGATACAGTGAAGAAAACCCTATATCTGTATAATTAATTTATTTTGCCTGGTGTATGGGCTGTGAGTTCACCCATTAGTGGTCATTTGTCATTTCACAACAACTATGCATTTTGGTTCACTGTGATGATCTATATCTAGTGACTGCAACATGTTTATACCACTGATTCAAATTCCATCCATGATGAAGTTATACAAATAATGCATATATTGATATCTTTTATTGCAAAATGTAAATTTAAAACTTGTATAATGTTCTTGTGCTTTTTGAAATAAAATATATGTGTATATTTACAAAGAAAAAAGGGACTTCTCATGTTTGGGGATTTGGGTTTGAAGTATAAAAATATGTACCTAGAAAGGAGCTCTAATTAAATGTTACCTTTGTCAGCCCAAATTCTCTTTTTTTTTTTTTGTTTTTTAAGATTTTATTTACTTATTCATGAGAGACACACAGAGAGAGAGAGAGAGAGGCAGAGACACAGGCAGAGGGAGAAGCAGGCTCCATACAGGGAGCCTGACGTGGGACTTGACCCGGGTCTCCAGGATCAGGCCCTGGGCTGAGGGCGGCACTAAACTGCTGCCCCACCAGGCTGCCTGACACATTCTTTAAAAGACAGAGATAGGTATTTGGTATAAAGGTCTCCAAACTTTTTGACCATACATTCCATCAGTAAATAATTTTTAAGCATGCACTCACTATAGAGAGAATTTTTTCTATTCAATACTAATATATTCAGTACATTTTAAGACATTGCCCAAAAATGGAGATTTAAAAAATCAGTTGAAGAATAGAATATTTCTGTTTAAATATCTTCCAAGTGAATCTATGCATCTCTTGGGATATGTATACCCCATTGAGGATATAACTATCTGTTCAGGAGGACTCTGCAATGATCAGAATGTTCTCTGTATTCCAATGTGATAGTCACTGTCCCCATGCAAATATTGAACATTTTGAAATGTGGCTAGTGCAACTGAAGACCTGAGTTTTTTAATTTAATTTTAACTAAAATTGTCATATGTGGCTAGTGGCTACTATACTGGACAGCATAAGTCTAGTATAATGGTTCTCAGACTTAACTGTGTTAGAATCACCTGAGGAGCATTAACAAAATCTAAGTTTCTGGATTTCAGGCAAGCCCCGGTGGCTCAGTGGCTTAGCACCACCTTCAGTCCAGGGCCTGATCCTGGAGACCCGGGATCAAGTCCCATGTCGGGCTCCCTGCGTGGAGCCTGCTTCTCCCTCTGCCTGTGTCTCTTACTCTCTCTGTGTGTGTTTCTCATGAATAAATAAATAAAATCATAAAAAAATAAAATAAAATTTCTGGATTTCACCCTTGATCCTGAATCAGAATCTCCTGAGATTGAGCCTTTACAAAACCATTATGACTTCCTTCTTTTTTTTTTTTTATTATGACTTCCTTCTGTTTCTAAACCATTACTCTTAAAATTTAGAGCTTTCTTACTTTTTACCAAAGTGATTTTAGTCTAAGTGCCAAAGAGCCTCAGAGAGAAAAGTAGATCAGAGAGGGGGAAAAGTGCCAAATGTAGAAAGTTGAAAATTTTTTTTTTAGTTGAAATTTTTCATGAGTTTCTATTTAAGTTTTTATGTAAGGAAAGTGTACCTAGAGTTAAAAACCAAAAAAGTCATTGCTTTAATATTAAGATTTTACGATATTCTAGGAGGGCAGTAGCACTGAAGGCAATGAAGAAAAGTGTTTTGTTTATCAAAATACAAGGTACTTGTAAATGGCAGGAAGAGGTCACTACAGTCTTTTCTGTGCTTAGAGTAGCTGGGCACTACTGAGAAAAACAAATCCTACAACCAGGCAAGTTTTCAGTTTGCATTAAAATTTAAAACCTCTGGGGCACCTGGGTGGCTCATTTGGTTAAGCATCTGACTCTTGATTTCAGCTTGGGTCATGAAATAGAGTGCACATGAGGCTCCATGCTGAGGGTGGAGCCTGCTTAGGATTCTCCCTCCCTCACTCTCTGCTCCTCCCCCATCCATAAGAGTGTATGTGCGTGCTCTCTCTCTCTCCCTCTCTCACTTTAAAAAAAATTAAAGAAAAAAAAATAAAAAAAAAATAAATAAAGGAAAAAAAAATTAAAGCTTTTGTACAACAAAGGGCACCATTAATAAAAAGATACCGAGGTAGGTGCTATGATCATCACATCAACAGTACAGCTTCTGAATTTTTTCAAAACTCTTCCTGAAAACCATGTACACTAACCAGGATAACAAAAGAAAAAAATCCAAAGTTTAACAAAACAAGGCAGCCCAGAATCTCCATGAACTCCCAAGTATGGGCAGATATATCCAAATCCCTAAGATCAGCAGGGCTGTGTAGTAGAAGTAGTGGAAGGTGAAAGGGGTTACTGAATAAGAGTTGCAGAACTGAGAAATTGCCAACCACCCCCAAGTGGAAAGAAATCCACTCAATAGAAAACCTGGACACTCAGCACTGAGAATTGCCAGCAGAGCTAACCAAAGTCCTCACATGCTTTGAGCATGGGTGAAAAACTGCTCAATCTTGAGAAAATGTGGTGGTCTAAGTCCTCTACATGCTTATAAATCGCCATTAAATACTGCCTTCAGTACAGAAAGCCTGACCTTATGAAAAACTGCTAAAAACAGAAACCAGATTCAGAATGGCAGTAATACTATGGGTAAGAAAGTTCAGACTGTATACATGAGTAATACAGAATCTAGTATTAAATTCAGAATGGATGAAAGACCTAAATGTGAGACAGGAATCCATCAAAATCCTAGAGGAAAGAAAACACAGGCAGCAACCTCTTGGACATCAGATATAGCAACAAAAACAAAAATGAACTATTGGAACCTCATCAGGATAAAAAGCTGCACAGGGCAGCCCAGGTGGCTCAGCGGTTTAGCGCCACCTTCGGCCCAGGGCCTGATCCTGGAGACCCGGGATCAAGTCCCACGTCAGGCTCCCTACATGGAGCCTGCTTCTCCCTCTGCCTATGCCTGTGCCTCTCTCTATCTCTCTATCTCTCATGAATAAATAAATCTTAAAAAAAAAAAAGTTTCTGCACAGCAAAGGAAACAAGCAATAAAAGTAAAAGGCAGGGATGCATCTGCCTTCAGCTCCAAGTGTCATCCCAGGGTTCCAGGATCGAGTCCACATTAGGCACCCTGCGAGAAGCCTGCTTCTCCCCCTGCCTGTCTCTGCCTCTCTCTGTGTGTCTCTTTATGATAAATAAATAAAATCTTAAAAAAAGAAAATACTAAAAGGCAGCTTACAGAATGGAAAAGATATTTGCAAATGACACATCAGATAAAGGGCTAGTATCTAAAAATCTATAAAGAACTTAACAAAATCAGCACCCAAAGAACAAATAATCCAATCCAGAAATGGGCAGAAGACATGAAGAGACATGTCTCCAAAGAAGACATACAAATACCCAACAGACACATGAAAAAATGCTCAACATCACTCGGCATCAGGGAAATACAAATCAAAATCACGAGAGACCACCTCATACCTGTCAGAATGGCTAAAATTAACAACACAAGAAATAACAGATGTTGGCAAGGATGGAGAGAAAGTGAACCTCTTACACTGTTGATGGGAATGCAAGCTGGTGCAACCACCTCTGGAAGACACATGGAGGTTCCTCAAAAGTTAAAAATAGGACTACCCTATGATCCAGCATGGATAGAGAACAAACTGAAGGTTGATGGAGGGAGGTGGGTGAGTGATGGGCTAGATGGGTGATGGGGCAATTGTTATGATGAGCCCTGGGTGTTCTGTGTGATTAGTTGCTAAATTCTGAAACCAATATTACACTATATGTTAACTAACTAGAATTTAAATAAAAATTTGGAGAAAAAAGTAATATATTAGCAAAATGCTGTATTTAAAGATGTAAGTACAAGAGAGTACTGAGTACTTGACATTAAAAATAGAGGAGGTAGGGGATCCCTGGGTGGCGCAGCGGTTTGGCGCCTGCCTTTGGCCCAGGGCGCGATCCTGGAGACCTGGGATCAAATCCCATGTCGGGCTCCCGGTGCATGGAGCCTGCTTCTCCCTCTGCCTGTGTCTCTGCCTCTCTCTCTTTCTATCATAAATAAATAAAAATTTAAAAAATAAAAAAATAAAAATAGAGGAGATAGGGTGCCTGAATGGCTTAGTGGTTGAGTGTTTGCCTTTGGCTCAGGTCGTGATCCCGGGGTCCTGGTATTGAGTCCTGCGGAGCCTGCTTCTCCCTCTGCCTGTGTCTCTGCTTCTGTGTGTGTGTGTGCATGTCTCATGAATAAATAAATAAAATCTTTAAAAAAAAATAGAGATACTCTGAGCTGTGAAGCTAAGAATGTTTTCTTGACCCATACCTGCCCCTAATGGTCCACAAAATTTGCCCAGCACCTCCCCCTAATGGTCCACAAAATCCATGTCATTTAAAAAAGAATATAACTATACTGGTTAATTTTATGTATCAATTTGACTGCCCTAAGGGATGCCTGAATAGCTGGAACAACATAATTTCTGATGTATCTGTTAGGGTGTTTCTGGTAAATATTAGAATATGATTCAATAGACTGAGCAGAAAGATCTGTCCTCACCACAAAGAGATCTGTGGTTGGGCCTCATCCAATCCACTGGGGATCCAAATGGAACAAAAAGTAAAGGAAGAATGATTCCCTCCCTCTCTTTGGGCAAGGATGTCTATCTTCTCCTGCTCTCAGACTTTGGAGCCCCTGGATCTCAGGCCTTTGGACTCAGACTGAATTATACCACCAACTTTCCACCAAGGCATATCCCAGTAAAGATGTTAGATCTTAAGAGCAAGAGAGACAAAACCATTTGCAAGATTTGGACATGTAAGCAAAAAAGTCACTCGTAAGATAAAGTCAAATTGGCATTAGACTTCTTAGAAGCAACATTTTTTAAGGATATTCAATACAAGGCTTTTCAAGGGGTGCCTAGGTGGCTCAGTCAGTTACGTGTATGAGTCCTGTTTTAAATTCAGGTCATGATCACATGGGTTGTGAGATCGAGCCCTGCATGGGGCTCCATGCTCTGCGTGGAATCTGCTTGGATATTCTCTCCCTCTGCTCCACCCCCACTCTCTCTCTCTCCAAAAATTAAATAAATAAATCTTTAAAAAAAAAAAGGATTTTCAAGAGGTTTTTTTTTTAAACGTTTTCTTAAGATTTTATTTATTTATTCATGAGAGACTAGAGAGAGAGAGGCAGAGACACAGGCAGAGGGAGGAGAAGCAGGCTCCATGCAAGGAGCCCGATGTGGGACTTGAACCCAGGATTTGGGATCAGGCCCTGAGCCAAAGGCAGATGCTCAACCGCTGAGCCACCCAGGCATCCCTTCAAGAGTTTTTATATCCAATCAAACTGTCCAGGCATAAAATCCACACAATAGTTAAAAGTATGTTAATACTCAGGAAATATTTTTCCCATGAGCCTTGATTGAGGAACTTGCCAGAATTTAGCAGAAAATACCATATTTTCAGATAATCACAAAATGGTTATAGAAGCTTTGGCATACAGTCCAGGGATTGAATGTTGTGAAAATTGAGATTAAGGAGGGAGTGGGAAAGGTAAAATCGGATGCTCTGATAATGTAAAATTAATACAACTAACAAAAAATGGGAGGAAAGTAATGATTAGGTACAAAGTTAAATAAGCTAACTGTATCAATGGTATTAGCTAAAGGGAAAAAGATACCACTTGAAGCTGACAAAAAAAAAATAATACTTTATGCAAATTGACATTAGGATAAAACTGGTGGCTCACTAGTGAGAAAGAAGGGACCAGTAAGTAGTTTCAAAATTGCTCAAATGTTAGGGAAGCAACAGATGGTTTTAAAGAAAGAGTACTTAAAATATTACATAAAGATGTTAGTATAAAGTTTACGACTAGAACTATAATGCAACACCAAAAGGGAAAAAAAGTAAAAGAAAATAGGCTACATAGTAAAACAATATAACAAAATGCAGACCAATCTATAAATGTAAATAGGCTCAATTCCCTTTAAAAAAAAAATAAATGAGCTAACAAATAGATTCAGGTGAAAAATAAAGAGACAAACATAATTTTTATTTTTTTATTTTTTTAAAGATTTTTTATTTATTTATTCATGAAAGACACAGAGAGAGAGAAAGAGAGAGGCAGACAGGCAGAGGGAGAAGCAGGCTCCATGCAGGGAGCCCGACATGGGCCTTGATCCCGGGACTCCAGGATCACGCCCTGGGCCAAAAGCAGGTGCTAAACCTCTGAGCCACCTGGGGATCCCCCAAACATAATTTTTAAATGGGCAAAATATTTTGGTATTTCTTCAAAGAAGATACACAAATTTCTAATAAGTACATGACAAAATGCTCAACATCATTAGTCATTATGGAAATGCAAATCAAAACCACAATGAGACACACTTCACACCCACTAGGATGGCTATTAATCAGCAGGACAGACAGTAACATGTTGTCAGTAGGATGTGGAGAAATTGGCACCAAATACAGGCAGTCCTCACTTTGCATAGTAATGCAAACTGAAACCATACAAAACATTCTTAATAATCAGTGGGAAAGATTGTGATTGTTCCACCATCTTTACAAATTTTGATGGAAACAAACTCTTATAAGTGTATAAAGAAGTAAAAATAGGGAACTAACATTTATTTAATAGTGACACTAACATTTTTTTTTTTAAGATTTTATTTATTTATTCATGAGAGACACACAGAGAGAGGCACAGACATAGGCAGAGGGAGAAGCAGGCTCCATTCAGGGAGCCTGATGTGGGACTTGATCCCAGGACTCCAGGATCACGCTCTGAGCCAGAAGGCAGACGCTTAACCGCTGAGCCACCCAGGCATCCCGAAACCAACATTTATTTATTGATTTATAACATTAGAGTCATTAAAAATTAAATATTTTATTTCTTTTAAAAACTTATCAAGGAAAAACATCGAGTGCTTGCCTTTTTGTCTGTATAATTTACGATACAGAGTGAGCATCTTTTCTATGTCTTGGCAAATTGTCATTCTAAGTTTCAATTCACCTCCAACATTTAATCCTTTGTGTTTTCGGTGTTGTGAAATACTTCTAGGAGTTCCTTTCATGTTAAGTTTTGTGCCAGGAACCTTTTTTTTTTTTTTTCTGGGATGCTAGCCATAACTGCTTATTTATTTCAATAAGCTTGTCTTCACTGAGTTCCTCTGACTGCATAGCTATAGTATCTCAAGCAGCAGCAGTTTCCAACAATCCCACAGTTCACTATTTCTTCTATAATTCCTGTATAACTTCTATTTGACCCAAATTTCACTTCCAGCATTATCACTCTAGTGTCTTTATTGCACTTTTATTTTCATTGGCCAATTCCCTCTTGCGATTATCAATTTTTGTAAAATGTTGCATGGGCTTATCACTGGGAGACAAGGAGACAACACAACTACATGCTTTGCTCTCTGTCCCTGCACTGAATAACAGATGTGCAATGCTAATCACCAACAGACTTTGAGAAAAGTGACATAATTGGTCACTGATCATGACAAGTGTGGTTATTTAGTGGTTTGTGAAATGAAGAACTAACTGCAAAGTTCACACTTGATGCAATTACAATTAACATACCATCATAAATGAAATTTGAACCATGTTGTTGAGAGACTAGTGTTAATTTAATTAAAACACAATAACTGAAAATTTTGCACATAGGAACCATATAAGCTGAGGACACTTTGTAGAAGAGCAGCAACTTTCATAAAGTTAAAAAAAAAGGATAGACACATTAATAAAGAGACTGTAACAAATATCTCCCAAACCTAGGATAAAGCAGACAAAAAAAGTAGACAAAAAATTAAAAGATAAAGTGGACAAAAAAATTCATAAGGATATAGCAGACTCAAACAACATAGTGTGTTAGTTGGGTCCTGCAGTGAACGACACTAAGACAGATTTGAGAGCACAAAAGGTTTAAGTTGCTGCACTAATCCATCCAATTACAGTTGGACAAGGGAGTACCAAGAAGTGCCCAAGCAGATTATCTGAATTCCACAAGTAGTCCTCTTTTTATCCAGCGCAGCCCTTATACTTTCCTGCTGATCAGTGCCAATTACCCCTGCCAAGATGGTGACTCTTCTTGCTTGCTAGTCCTTCGTTATATGCAGTCCAAAAGACCCAAGCTGGTGGTGATTCTTATATCAGACAATTTAGGTTTTAAACCAAAGGGATCCCTGGGTGGCGCAGCGGTTTGGCGCCTGCCTTTGGCCCAGGGCGCGATCCTGGAGGCCCGGGATCGAATCCCACGTCGGGCTCCCGGTGCATGGAGCCTGCTTCTCCCTCTGCCTGTGTCTCTGCCTCTCTCTCTCTCTCTCTCTGTGACTATCATGAATAAATAAATAAAATCTTTAAAAAAAAAAAAAAAAAAAAAAAGGTTTTAAACCAAAGATTGGAAATAAATAAATAAATAAATAAATAAATAAATAAACCAAAGATTGTAATAAAAGATGAAGAAGAACACTATATCATAATTAAAGGGTCTATCTAATATGAAGATCTAACAATTGTAAATATTTATGCCCCTAACATGGAAGTATCCAGTTATATAAGCCAATTAATAAAAAAATTAAAGAAACATATCAGTAATAATACAATAATAGTAGGGGACTTTAGCACCCAACTCACTGTAATGGACAGATCATCTAAGTAGATCAACAAGGAAATAAGGACTTTGAATGACACACTGGATCAGATGGACTTCACAGATATATTCAGAACATTTCATCCTAAAGCAATAGAATACATGTTCTTCTCAAGTGCACATGGAACATTCCTCAGAATAGATCACATATGGGGTCACAAATCAGGTCTCAACTGGTACCTAAAGATTGGGATCATTCCCTGAATATTTTCAGACCACACTGCTTTAAAACTAGAACTCCACCACAGAAGGAAATTTGGAAAGAACTCAAATACACGGAGGCTAAAAAGCATCCTATTAAAAAATGAAGGGGTCAACCAGGAAATTAAAGAAGAATTTTTTAAAATTTATGGAAACAATGAAAATGAAAGCACAACTGTTCAAAACCTTGGGAATGCAGCAAAGGCAGTCCTAAGAGGGAGTACATAGCAATGCAAGCCTTTCTCAAGAAACAAGAAAGTTCTCATATATACAACCTAACCTTACACCTAAAGGAGCTGGAGAAAAACAGCAAATAAAACTTAAACCCAGCAGGAGAAGAGAAATTAAATAGAGATTTGGCAGAAACCAATGAAATAAAAAAACAAAAGAATATAGAACAGATCAATGAAACTAAGAGCTAGTTCTTTGGAAGAATTAATAAGATTGATCAATTCCTGGCCAGACTTATCAAAAACAGAAGAGAAATGACCCAAATAAATAAAATCATGAATGAAGATGAAGAAATACAAACAATTATAACAACATATTATGCGCAACTATATGCCAACCAATTAGACAATCTGGAAGAAATGGATGCATTCCTAGAGACGTATAAACTACCAAAACTGGAACAGGAAGAAATAGAAAATCTGAACATAGAGCCCATATATATAAATATAGATATTATATTATATCTATCTATATATATAATGAGATACATAATGAAAGATATATGTGTGTGTGTGTGTACTGACCGTTAAAGAAATTGGCAAATATTTTCCCAATTCCTCTTGCTCCATAGTCTTGTCAACACTTGGCATTGTCTGTCTTTTCAATTGTAGCCATTCTGGTGAGTATGTAATGGTATTCACTGTCTCATTAATTTTAATACTTTTTTTAGATGCTTTTGAGATTTACTATGTAGATGATAAATATTTTTCTCTTCCCTTCCAGAATTTATACATTGTTTCTTTTCTTCTCTTCCTGGATGGGCTGGACTATATAGAGTGTGGTGGCTTAATAGCAAGAGTGGAAAATGATCATGAAGGGTTTTGTAAGTGATGATAAGGGCAATGAGGAATCACTAGTATTTTTTCATAGATGAATAATGTGGTTAAATTTGCATTTAGCAAAAGCTCTCTGGCTATAATGTAGAAAAAATAAAGACACCAGGGAAGGCCAGTTAAAAGCCTCTTGAAGTAATATAGATAAGAAGTGGTGACCTAATCTAGGAAAGTGGCAATTGGAAAGGAGAAGAATTGATTTTTAAAAAATAAAATACGTCTGGCTCCACTTAGTCCACATCAAGTGCGATTTCAGTAAACCAATCAATAAAAATGTGCACATATTTCAAGCCATCCTGAGGGTAGACATTTTCTTTAGGGAAAATTCATCTTTAGAAGCCACTAAAAAGAACATTTTAACCAATGTTATCAAACTGTTAAAAAGAACTTGAAACAAATAAAACTATTGGGTTCAATGTAAAATATGAAGTGAAAATGCAAGATCAGTTACTAAAACTTCTTTTCTTATAAACGTGCCCCAATCAAGTCAGGTCACAAGTTGTTTATGACAACTTCCAGAACTGATTAACTAAATTAAAGTCATAGTTGCTGTGACCCTTGGGAAGCTATGTAGGTGAACTGAAAGAAGTAAACTCTGGCTGATAGTAAAATAATAAGATCACACCAATTTAGAAAGCAACAACAAAAGACCTAAGTAAGAAAGGTGACAAAAACAAAATATTTGAATGAATTATGCAAAAAGGGGAGAGCAGATGGCTTTTGGAGAACTCCCTGATCTGTGACATCACTCAAGGCCTCAATAGCCCTAGTACTGCCTCCTTCTACTATTCCCTCCTTTACTTTTGGTCTTCCTTTCTTTTACTCTGACCCTTCCCTCATCTCATCACCTTAGTAGAACTATGATTTCATCACTAGGAGAAAATGTTTCAAATTTATGTGTCCATTCCTGACCTCAGGGCTGCATTTTCAACTTCTTTACTTGGTAGTGCTGCTGGACCTTTGAGCTGAGTCTAAAATCAAACTCATTCTCGGCCTCAAACCAGTTCTCCTTCCTGTTTCTTTATTTCTGATAAAGGTACCACTATTCTCCGAGTCATGCTGTTTTGACATCTAAATTATCTTTGATTCTTCCTTCCACAGTAAATTGCTTGGCAAACTTGCCAGGTCTCATCAATTGTTTCTTCTGATTATTCTCTGCTCTGTATTATCACCTCCTCATTTCAGGCCCTTCTTACATCCTTGCCAGAACATTTGCAATGGCCTCTTTGCTGGTCTTCTTTGTCTAGTTCCTTACTTTCTTGAATTAATTCTGCATATCATCACAAATTTAATCTTCCTAAGCACAGATCTGGTAATATCTCTGGCTGATACAGTGGCTCTTCAGTAGCAGCCCAAAGATCTTCTTCAGTGGCTCATGAAACTCAAGAGCCTCTAAAACATGGCTCCAGATTATTTTGGGGGAGTGTTTTCTTCCCCACCTTTGCAACCAGCTATGCTCTGACTTTTAGCCAATTTCTAAGAATAACTTTTACAGGTACTTAAAATTTCCCATTTCATCTCTACTCCTTAATAAGAATGAACTGTGGATAGTGACTTCCTACCAAAGAATACAGTATGAAAGGAAAGAAAAAAGAATAACTTTACAGTGGAGAAAACTGATAAATCCTGGCTCAGCCAGGTGATCAAGGTCAATATCAATAGTGATAAATCATGTTGATAGTAGGTATCTTGGATATGATGTGATAAAAATGGCACTTCATGTGCCTTTCCTCCCTACAACCCTTAATAATGAGAAAAACATCAGACTAATTCCAAAAGAGGGGTATCTTACAAAATACTTGACCACCACTCCCCAAAACTGTCAAAATCATCAAAACCAAGGCTATCACAGCCAAGGAAACACTAAGGAAAGGACATGCAAATATAATGTTACCCTGGATGGGATCCTAGAGCAGAAAAAAAATTAGGTAAAAACTAAGGAAATCTGAATAAACTATGAACTTTAGTTAACAATAATGAATCAATATTTTATTAATTATACAAATGTGCCATACAAACGTGAGATGTTAATAAGAGGGAAAACTGGGGAGTGCTTGGGTGGCTCAGTGGGTTAAGTGTCTGCCTTCAGCTCAGTTCATGATCCTGGGGTCCTGGGGTCGTCCTGGGATCAAGCCCCTAATCAGCACCTTGCTCAGCGGGGTGTCTGCTTCTCCCCTCCATCTTCCCCTCCCCCCCAGTCCTGTTCATACTCTTTCTCTCTTCCTCTCTCCTCTCAAATAAATAAATAAATAAATAAAATCAGGACTCCTGGGTGGCTCAGTGGTTGAGTGTCTGCCTTTGGCTCAGGACGTGATCCCAGAGCCTGGGGATTCAGTCCCACATCGGGCTCCCAGCATGGAGCCTGCTTCTCCCTCTGCCTCTGTCTCTGCCTCTCTCTCTGTGTCTCTAATGAATAAATAGTCTTAAACAATTTTTAAATAATAAATAAATAAATAAATAAATAAATAAATAAATAAAATCTTTATTAAAAATAGGGAAAACTGAATGAGAGGATACATGAAAATTCCCTGTATTACCTTCTTAATTTTTCTGTAAATCTAAAATTATTCCAAAGAATAGTCTATTCTTTAAAAATCTTATTTCCAAATTCCAAAAAGAATGAAGCAGATCTTTATGCACTAATATTGAAGAAACTCTAAGAAAATGTTAATGAAAAACGAAAGTTGCAGACCAGTGCATGAAGTGCTCCTTGCTATTTGTGTAAAGAAAAAGAATTGATTGCTGTATGTGTTTGCATATGGCTAAGAAAGCTACACACACACACAAATAATAAATAAATAAATAAATAAATAAATAAATAAATAAATAAATGAAAGAAAGCTACACAAGAAACAAGTAGTTGGAGTAGGTGAACTGAGGGCTGGGAGACATGTATTGGAAGGAGGCATACTTTTCACAATATACTGTTTTAGTACTTTTCAAATGTTGAACCGTGTGTGAATATACTTTCTATCAAACAAACAAATGCACCAAATGACAAAATCAGGGTAGGGAGCAGGGAGGAGGGTCTGCCAAATCCTCCTTCTGACATGTTTAGAGTGGATGAACATTTTTCTTATCGAGAGAGAATAGGGCAGAGACAGCTGAGAATAAGCCTTTGTAAGATCTTTTTTATTTTACTTTATTTTTTTCTTAAAGATTTTATTTATTCATGAGAGACAGAGAGAGAGACGCAGAGACATAAGCAGGCTCCATGCAGGGAGCCTGACATGACTCCATCCCGGTCTCCAGGATCACGACGGCTGCAGGCGGCGCTAAACCGCTGCGCCACCGGGGCTGCCCTTTTTTTTCTTTTAAAATTTTTTATTTATTTATAATTTTTTATTTATTTATCCCCAGTAACCCGGGGATCACTACCTGAGCTGAGGCAGACGCTCAACCATTGAGCCCCCAGGCTTGATCCCAAGTAAGATCCTTTCAAGAGGAGTCTTACAGCAAATGTAAACAGCACCGCCAGGGATGTGGAAACCTGAGCCACAGACTGAGGCGGGTCAAATTGCCCCACCCGGTGGCCTCTCCTGGATCTTGTCCCACTATCTTCCTTTTAAATGTTGGCTTTTTTTCCAGGTTCCAGTCTTGCTCTCTTACCTTTCTGCTCTGTGTGCTCTTCCTTGTGGATTTCATCCATGAAAGACATTGGTTCTAATTAGGGGCAGGATCAAATGACAAAAAGAGAGAGAGAAGCTAAAACTATTTGTTGAGCTAGTATTGTTTGAATCTCAGTTTTATGGTCTACAGTGGGCTTCACACTTGGCGGGGGGGGGGGGGGGGGGGGGGGGGGGGTTGGTATACAGTAGTTTAAAGGTAAATCTGTTTATTTCTGGATTCTTGTCATTTTTTCCGTATTGTGTGTGCATGACTCTGGGCTAGGCCCTGGGTTAGGATTAACAAATTTGAGACCCTGTGGGTGGCTTAGCGGTTGGGTGGTTGGGTGTCTGCCTTTGGCTCAGGGCCTGATTCTGGTCTGGGGTCGAGTCCCGCATGAGGCTCCCTGTAGGAACCTGCTTCTCCCTGCCTCTCTCTCTCTCTCATGGATAAATAAGTAAAATCTAAAAAAAAAAAAAAAAAAGATTAACAGGTTTACTCCTGCTGAGTAGGGCTTTATGATTTGGTAAAGGGCAACACAGTTACTGTCTAATGTATACTGTGGCACAAAGTCAAAGCAACAACTAGAGGAGTATCAAAATGAGTCTGGTTTGAATTTTTTAACGTTTTGGTCATAATTCTTAGCAGATATGAAAAAAAAACCATAAGGGTTTACAGCCAATTCTTGAAGGAATCCTGAACTTCTAAGGTAAGATTAAATGATTGATGCAGAAATGACAACAGCAAGAATGTGTCAATGAATAATATAATGAGCATAAAGTAAAAGTTGCAAGAAAATTTGAGAGTGAACTCAAGTGTTATTTTTTTTCCAGGAAGTTTTTCTTAACCTGTGTTAGGCAGAATGATGTCCCCTTTCCTCCAAGCTGTCCATGGACTCTCCAGGAATGCACAAATATGTTACCTTACACGGCAAAAGGGTCTTTGTAGATGTGGTTAAGGATATGGACCTTGAGATGGGGAGATTATCCTGATTATCCAGGTGGGCCCAGTCTAATCACCTGAGTCCTTAAAAGTGGAAGAGGAAGATAGAAAAGCAGGTCAGGGCAGCCCCGGTGGCGCAGTGGTTTAGCACCGCCTGCAGCCCGCGGTGTGACCCTGGAGACCGGGGATCGAGTCCCACATCGGGCTTCCTGCAGGGAGCCTGCTTCTCCCTCTGCCTGTGTCTCTGCCTCTCTCTTTGCTCTCTCTGAATGAATAAATAAATAAATCTTAAAAAAAAAAAAGAAAAGAAAAGAAAAGCAGGTCAAAGGGATGTGCCATGAGGACTTTACCTACTGGTGCCACTGATCTTGAAGACAGAGAAATAGGGTCGAGAGCCAAGGAATATGGCCAGCCTTTAGAAGCTGAAAGAAAACAAGTGATCTGATTCTTCCCTTGAGCCTCAGAAAAGGAACCTAGGCCTGCTGACACCTTGACTCAAGCCCAGTGAGACCCATTTTGGATTTCTGACCTAAAAAACTCTAAAATTATAAATTTGTGTTGTAGTAACTCACTATGTTTCTCATGATTTGTTGTATCAGCCTAGAAAACTAACACGTTCCCCTCAGTCCTGGGTAGAATTGAACAATCTCTAAATTTACACCTTTACTGGATCCTTTGTAGACATCTACTGGAGGACCCATTTCCAAGATGGCTCACTAACATGTTTGTGGAATCCTTTTATCAAATATTCTATTGTGAATATTTTCAAACATACCCCAAAGTTGAAAGTACTTTACAATGATCATCTATATACCACTACCCAGATTCTACCAATAATAATTTACTATCCCTGCTTTATCATATATCTATCCATTCCTCTATTCTTCCATCAATCCAACTTATTTCTTAGACATATTTCAAAGTGCAGATATCAGTACACATCCCCCTATATACTTCAGCATGCATATAATTAGCTAGACTTCAATATTTGTTTACAGTTTTTCCTTTGGATATAAATTTTTTTAAGATTTTATTTATTTATTCATGAGACACACACACACACACACACACACACACACACAGAGAGAGAGACAGGCAGAGGGAGAAGCAGGCTCCATGCAGGGATCCCGACGTGGGACTCGATCCTGGGTTTCCAGGATCAGGCCCTGGGCTGAAGGCAGGCGCCAAACCGCTGAGCCCCTGGGCTGCCCTGAATATAAAATTTGAATGAGATGTACAAATATTAAGTGTGCATTCACTGAGTTTTGAGAAAATGCACCCGTGTAACTCAAAACCCTGTCAAGATATAGAACATTATCATCACACTTCATCCATCCTCTTGCCAGTTAATCCCTTTCTGCATTTTCTCAGAGATTGCAACCACTGTTGTGACATTTTTAAACTTTAGATTAACAAGTCCTGCTCTACAGTTTTATGTAGCTGGAGAATATAAACTCTTTCCTGTGAGACTTCATATAAAGACAATCAAGTGAACTGTTTTATGTTAAGGCTTCTTTCCTTCAGCCTATTATTTTTGAGATTATGTTGTATCAGTTCCTTCTTATTGTTGATTAGTATTTCATTTTTTAATAAAGCATAGCTTGTTATCCATTCTCTTATTGGTGCACACCTGGGCTTTTTCCTACTTTAGGCTATTCTGAATAAAGCTGCCTTTGTTATGTTTCCTGGTAAGAATTAAAGAAAACCAAAGATCAACATATAATCATCTTAATACAAAAGATACAGAAAAAGGCAAAAAGGCAAACTGAGAGGTGTTGATAGCACTTGTTTGGAAGTTAATACAAAGTATGAGGGCATTTGTATTTTTGTATTATCAGTATTTTGTATTTTTAGTGTTTAACTTTTGCATTCATTCATTTAAAAATACTGAGTGTGGGGTTCCTGGGTGGCTCAGTTAGTTAAGTGTCCAATTCTTGATTGCAGCTCAGGTCATGATCTCAGAGTCCTGGGACAGAGCCCCGAGAAGAGCTTATCACTCAGGGGGGAGTCTGCTTGAGGATTCTCTCTGTCTCCCTCTCCCCCAGCCTCTGCTCTCTCTCTCTCTCTCTCCCAAATAAATAAATCTTTTAAAAATTTAAAAATAAAAATACTGAATATATTTAATAAATACAGAGTAAAGAAAGTATAGAAAATATGTAGTATAAGAAATAATTACAGGATCCCTGGGTGGCTCAGCGGTTTAGTGCCTGCCTTCGGCCCAGGGCATGATCCTGGAGTCCCAGGATCGAGTCCCGCATCGGGCTCCCTCCATGGAGCCTGCTTCTCCCTCTGCCTGTGTCTCTGCCTCCCTCTCTCTGTGTCTCTCATGAATAAATAAAGAAAATCTTTAAAAAAAGAAATAATTCCTTAATTTATTTATTTAAGATTTTTATGTATTTATTCATGAGAGACACAGAGACAGAGACAGAGGGAGAAGCAGGTTCCCTGCATGGAGCCCCATGCAGGACTCGATCCCAGAGCCTGGGATCACAACCTGAGCCACAGGCAGACGCTCAATCACTGAACCATCCTGGCGTCCCTCCTCTATACTTTTAGAAAGAAATAAGATATATGTACAAAACACTATAATTCAAAGTGGTCTATATAGGAACCATATCTAATATTTTTGAATCCTCCATAGGATATCATACAGTATCCTTTTTGTAGATACCCAATAAATATTTGGAAATTTTATTTGGCATCTGCAGATATATTTTATTTTGCAGAATATGCCATGCCCAAATATCACCACCAGAAAAATATTTTTTAAGATCATCTTTGTCATCATCATCAGATTTCTAAAAATTATAAAAATCCCTACTCACTGGATAGTCTGCTTTGGTAAATAGAAGAAACCATGGTTTCATTTCAATACAGCTGACAGTGGTAAACTATGATACGATCACTAGGGTGTGCTATTAGAATTTCTAGCCAGCTAGTCTTCGAGGCAGAGCCTGAAAATCACAGAAAGTTGAACAGTGTTTCTAGAAGCTTATTGCTGGACCATACTGAAAGTCATTAAACTTTTTCCAGACTGTCACAGGCACAAATCAGGAATCACAACATTACTTTGCCACTTTCGCATTTGAAAATTTTAAGTATACAACATGCTATGTTAATGGATGACCCTGCAACAAAGAAGAAATCTAGAAGGCTGAGTGAGCAACTATGTATAGAATTAACAGTTCTAATGGGATAAAACTTGGAAAAGTTCACTGTTAAAATTCAATGGTATAGTTGTTTCATTTTTGATAAAAGTTAGGCATAAAGAGGAAGTAGATCAAGAAATAACATAAGTTTTTTGGGGATCCCTGGGTGGCTCAGCAGTTTAGTGCTTGCCTTTGGCCCAGGGCGTCATCCTGGAGTCCCGGGATCGAGTCCCATGTCGGGCTCCCTGCATGGAGCCTGCTTCTCCCTCTGCCTGTGTCTCTGCCTCTCTCTCTCTATGTCTATCATAAATAAATAAATAAATCTTAAAAAAAAAAGAAATAACATAAGTTTTTTGTAAATGCAAACTAATTTTAGTTTCTTTTCTAATTTTACTAGTTCTAATTTGTATTAATGTTCCCTGATATTATGCTCTATTTTAATCATCATCAAACACAAACTGATATTCAATATGTTAGAGCGTAATAGATTCAGGCTTGCCTGGGTGGCTCAATCAGTTGAACACTGGACTCTCGGTTTCCTCTCAGGTCCTGATCTCATGGGTCATGGAACCAAGTCCGACTCAGGCTCCACGCTCAGTGGGAGTCTGCTTGGATAGTCTCTTCATCTGTCCCTTTCCCCACCCTCTTCTAATAAATAAATCTTTTAAAAAAATAGATTCGTATACTCAAAATTGAGATTACCTTGCCTTATCCCCCTACCTCCAGACTTCTCTTGCTTCTTTCTGAAATTTAAAAAATTATAAATAAATCCTTTCACAACAAAAGAAAAAAAGAAGTTTTCAAAAACATAAACACTTGAGATAGTAAATATATTTGGTATGAATACATCTCTGTCAAAATCAGAATGCAGCTGACACTGGCTTAAGGAGGCCAAACTCGGGCAGCCCTGGTGGTGTAGCGGTTTAGCACCGCCTGCAGCCCAGGGTGTGATCCTGGAGACCCGGGTCGAGTCCCATGTCGGGCTCCCTGCATGGAGCCTGCTTCTCCCTCTGCCTGTGTCCCTGCCTCTCTCTCTCTGTGTATCTCTCATGAATAAATAAATAAAATCTCAAAAAAAAAAAAAAAAAAAAAGAGGCCAAGCTCTCAGAGGACCCCAAGAATTTGACTGGTTTGTAGGCTATAGTTTGCTGACTCCTGTTCTAGAGCATCTATATGTGCTACAGAATATACCTGTATCATAGCAGTTATTGCAATGCATTGTAATAGGATTTACATGTTTACTGCTCCATCATGAAACAGGGACTGAGTTTATTCAAACTTGTTTCCCCAGTACCCAACAGAGTAGTTGGCAGTAGTTGGCATTTTTAATTAAATACTAATTATTATCAAATTAATTAAAAGTAGGCCCTAAATCTTTTTGATTAGTGGATTAAGCAACATTCAAATAGAAAATCGTTAGATTGATGAAAAAAGATTTTAAGATTTTTTTTTTATTCATGAGAGACACACACAGAGAGAGAGAGAGAGGCAGAGACACAAGCAGAGGGAGAAGCAGCCTCCGTACAGGGAGCCCGATTCGGGACTGGATTCCAGGACCCTGGGATCATGACCTGAGCCAAAGATAGTTGCTCAACTGCTGAGCCACCCAGGCATTCCTGTGCAGAGCTTTTAAAAGCAGATGTATTGAGATATAATTCACATACCATACAATCTACCCATTTAAAGTATATAGTTCTGAGATTTATTGTTGTCGAGGTATAATTGACATAACATCATACTGGTATTAGGTGTACAACATGAGATTTGTTTTTGAAGAGAGATGGAAAGCAAAAGGGAAGGGATCTCTCCTTGACCTGCAAACTGGTTTTCCTTGACTTGCAAACTGGTTTATACTGTGCTGTTGTCCTTTTTTTTTTTTTTTAAGATTTATTTGAGGGTGGGAATAGAGGCATAGAAAGGGAGAAGGATAAGCAGACTCCCTGCTGAGTGCAGAGCCAGACACGGGACACTGGACAAGGGACTCTGGACAAGGGACTTAACCTCACGATCCTGAGATCACAACCCTGAGATCATGACCGGAACTGAAAACAAGTCTGTCGCTCAACTGATTGAACCACACAGGAGCCCCTGTTGTCCTTCTGATAATGATGTAAATAACCCATCTAGATCATTTCCTGTTTGGATTAGGGGAAAGTTAGAAAGTGGTAAATAAGTGGGTGTCTAAAGATGGGTAGAGGAGGCCACAAATGGAGAAAAAGAGAAAGGGTTCTCTAATATGTTATTCTGTGCTAGGAGAAAAAAAGCTGTGTTGAAAGGGGAATTAAATTCTGGGTGGAGAATCAGTATGAATCTGAAATTTGCTCATTATCCTTGAATATGCTCTAAGACTGATCCCAGGTGACAGTCTCATTCTTTCAGACTTGGTTATCCAGGGCAGATATCCCTAGACTTGAATCGTTTCTCATTCCATTATTTTTGTAAATCTTACTGTATTAGTTATCAATTGCTGCATGACAAATTGCCCCTCAAAACTGAGTGCTTAAAGTAACAGTAAAGATTTACCATATCACATAGTTTCTGTAGGTCTGGATTTTGGGAATGGGTTAGCTGGGTACTATTGCACTGGGGTAGCTCACAAGGTGGCAGTCAAGATGCCAGCCAGGCCTATAGTTATCTGAAGGTCTGGCTGGGGGTGGAGGATCTGTTTTCAAGAATGGTTCATTAACATGGCTGGCGATCCGGTGCTGATTATTGGTGTAATGCCTCAGTTCCTTGCCAGGCGACCACTCCTAAGGGCTGGCTGCTTAAGCATCCTACTCTTATGGCAAATGGCTTCCCTCTAAGTAAGTGATCCAAAAGAGCAGAAAGCAGAAACTGCAAAGTCTTTTATGACCTAATCTTTGAATTTACATACCATAATCTCTGAGAAAGCCTATTAGTTACACAGGTCAGCCCAATTCAGTATGGGAAGGACTACACCAGGGTGAAAATACCAGGAGGTAGGGATCATTGGGAGGCATCTTAGAGGCTGGTGACCACATTTATTTATTTAAAAAGAAACCTTAGAGGGGATCCCTGGGTGGCGCAGCGGTTTAGCGCCTGCCTTTGGCCCAGGGTGCGATCCTGGAGACCCGGAATCGAATCCCACGTCGGGCTCCCGGTGCATGGAGCCTGCTTCTCCCTCTGCCTGTGTCTCTGCCTCTCTCTCTCTCTCTCTCTCTCTCTGTGTGTGACTATCATAAAAAAAAAATTAAAAAGAAACCTTAGATAGATAGATCGATCTCAAAAGGGATTCCTGAATTCTAGTACCAGCTCTTGAATAATACATTACCTTGCCATTTATCCTAACTGAACAAATATCTCTTGGGACATTCTAGTATTTCTCAAACAGAAAATACCATAGAAAAAGGGCCTTGGGCAGTCCAGGATCTGAGGATTTCTATTTGTGTGTCATTAACTTTCACCATATATTCAATCTTACACTTCCTACTCTGAGATACACTGTTGCCCTATTCTCAAGATCCTCATCACAGTACCCTTCCCTCTGTGCTGCATTAAAATAAAAGTTCTTTCTTCATATACAGCTACTGGATTGCTTTCTCACATACTCTTCTATGTATCTTACCCTTCACAGATTTGCAAGTGGAGTTGGTTATAAAATAACAATCAGAAGAATAATCATCTTTCCATATTTGGAAAATCCAGCTGTATCTACTGATTCATTTAAAATAAACAAAATAGGGACACCTGGGTGGCTCAGTGGTTGGACGTTTGCCTTGGGCTCAGGTCGTGGTCCAGGAGTCCCGGGATCGGGTCCCACATCGGGCTCCCTGCTTGGAGCCTGCTTCTCCCTCTGCCTGTATCTCTGGCTCTCTCTCTACGTTTCTCATGAAAAATAACTAAAGTCTTAAAAAAAATAGTAATTCTATGAGTACATTAATTAGGATCCTTACTGGGATGCCTGGATCACTCAGCGTGATTGTGAGATGGGCCTCCCCCAGACTCCCAGGCCTCTACCATGCTGGGAGTAGAGCCCGCTTAAGATTCTCTCCCTTTTCCTCTGCCCTTCCTCACAACCCTCAACCCATAGCCTCCGTTCACTCTCTCCCCCTCTAAACAAAACAAAACAAAAAAACAAAAAACAAAACAAAACCCCCACCAAAACCCAAACAAACAAAAACAAAACCTTACCCATGATAGCAGAGATTATATCTGGGTAGCTTGAAGAGAACACTGTACTTGCTGAGTGAAAAATATTCTATTTGAACAGAGAATCGCTATTTGAAATATTGCCAGGCATAATTTCAATGAATCTGGACTTTTTCCCATATAAATTTCTTTAATTTTAAGGAAAAGCATTTGCAGAAACCCTAATCGCTTCCAATTCAAATTACGTGCCCAGCCAATATTGTGAACTATATTCGGTGAGACAAAGTAATGGGAAAAACAACTGGTGGTTTTAATCAGTGGAAACAATTTGGCAACTTCTTTAAGTTTGAACAGAACAAGAGGAGCTGCATCATCAATTGCCTTTAATGTACACTTTGTTCTGCTTTTTATCCAAGATCTAGACATGACAGTCGAGGTGTCTGCTGTTTTTTTTTTTTAAAGAATATGGAGAGGCTGTGGCATTTCCTGAGCAAAAAGAAACAGTTTCTATAACAGTTCAGAGATTGAATATAGGATTTATATTTAACCTTTCCATGCTCTCAATTAATCAGCTTTAATCATGATGTCACTTGAGTGAAGAAAGATTTAAAGTAAAATGAAGCTCATAAGTCATTGCATATTTTCAGTCCATGGCAGACTCCTGGGAGTCCTTTTGATTATTAAGTGGAGAAAAAAAAAAAAAAAAAAAAAAAAAAAAAAGCACCGGCCACAGAGGTAAGTTTGAGGTTTGGTTCTGCCAGGAATTAGCTTCATAGCCTCGAAAAATTGTTAAACCTCTTTGGGATTTTTCTTCTATAAATTGGTGGGTGAGGATGGGAGGGGTTTAATCTTAAGGTTTCCTCTTCATCAAAGAGCTGGAGTCAAAACACTGAATGTACAGGCTTATCCCACACAACCTCATTGCTCTGCTCGCCTCGCTTTTCCTGGAGTCTTCGAGGGACTGCGCCTTCTCTTGCTTAGATTTCCGTACTGGTCCTCGCAGGGGATGCCCATTGACTGAACCCTTTGCTGGTGGTGCTTGAAAAAGGAAAGGAACTCTCATTCTTCATGGGTTGCGAGAACCGTCAAGGATACCTGGGGCTCCAGGCTGGCATTCTCTTCTGGAGGTTTCGGTCTCCTTTCCTCTTTAAACCTTCAGGCCTCTCGCCAGGGCCGGCCGGGGATGCTGAGTTCGTGTTGGGCGGTTCTGGGGACAGCGCCAACGTGTCAGATCCTGGCAGCTCTGGCTCTGAGGAGGTGGCATGGTAGGGCCTCACGATTCGGTGCCCTTCTTCGTGACTGTCTCAGTGTGTGAATTCATAACGCGACAACGCCTTTCCGACTTCCTTCCACAAAACCCAATCCTGGGGTCACAACCACGCCCCTCTAAGCAAGCGAACTACTGAGCTCAGAGGACAGCAGCGTGCGCCCAGCACGAGCCTCGGGAGCTCAGCTCCTCGGCTCCGGACCGGCAGGCAGTTGCGGCTGCGGCCGCGGCTGGAACTACAAGGCCCAGAATTCCTGCGCGCATGCGCGCTGCCATTGTGATGCTCCTTTCCCGGTAACTCGCCCTCTCAGGCAAACCTGAAGATAGCGGCAAGTCTCCGGTGGGGGGCGGAGACGCTCCCCGCCCGACTCTCCGCCCACCTCGTGATAGGCAATGGGACCAGCCAACCGACGTGGCGGCCCCGGGACGCGCTCCCCAATCAGCCCCTGCGGCGGAGAGGTGGGCGTGCGTACTGGCGGGGCAGGTGGGCTAGGCTGTGTCGGGTTGCGAAGGGGGAGAAGAACGTCGGGTCGGGTCAGCGGGCGCTGCAGTAGTCGCCGCAGCGGCGATGGGAGCGGCGGGGACGCGGCGGCGGCGGCGGCGGCAGCAGGAGGAGCAGGGGCTGGCACAAGCGCAGCGGCTGGGGGCGGCCAGCAGCAGCATTAGCAGCCGCCGCCGCCGCCAGTAGACGCGGACGGTACCCGAGGGGACTGCCTAGCCGGCCGGCCCCGCAAGCCGCGCTCGGGTCCCGCCGCAGTGGGCCGCGGGGGATGGGCAGGCGGCGGCGGCCCCGCCTGCTGAGGGTTGGTCCTTGCCGGTCCTGGCCCTGAGCTGGATCCGAGCCCTCCGCGCGCAATCCCGGCGTCCGCCACGGCCCAGGTAGGACACACCCCCCCAGCCCCCCGGGCCCCGCCCTCCCCTGGCCCTGACCCCCTCCTGCGGCCGCCCCCTCCCCGGAGTGCCCGGCCCTGGCGCGGAGGGAAGGAAGGGTGCGAGGGGCTCCTCGGTCGCTGCCCACGCCCTGGGCTCGTGCCAGCCCTAGTCCCTCCACCCCGGACACCTTCCGCTTCTAGCCCGTGTCCCTGAAGGCTTGTGCCTCGTTTCCCGGGCAGCGTTCGGCGTCTTCACTGAACTTGGAGGGTCACGAAGCTTCCTCGGTTTCTCTCTATGGGTGACCCACATATTACTCGTATTCAGGCTGCTCCCGGTGCCAGGACTGGACACAGGATTCTCAGGAAATGAGAGCGCTTCTTTCGCACCCTGCCTCCCCAAATATCGCAGAGGGGGGCATGGGACTGTGTACAGTGTTCGCGTGTAGTAACGGCCACGAAGGCCATGACTTTCTGGTACTTGAGGTGCGAAGGAACGCCCTGAGGGGTTTGCCCGTCATTTGCCTTGACCAAGATGATGTTGACACCCTGGGATGCTGTGGGAGGGACAAAAGGCTCCACACAGAAGTAATGTCAAATCAGGGAAATAAAGAATCCACTGGGATGCCAGGATACTTTATCGCACAGTGAAGTTGATTTTGTTTCAGTCGTGGCTGCCTTAGGGGGTAAAAATGACATTGAGGGTTGTACTTTGCTTTGAATTAAAGTTGATAGGTGGCAGCAATCCCGGTATTAACTCTTCTCATCCTCAGCTTTAGAAATTGCTCTTTCCTTCAGCACTAGAGATTAGGGCAGTTTTCTTATAAGCCGTGTGTTACGTAAAGATGTTCTGGTATTCGATATAAATTGAGATTTTGTACGCATACGTGAGGATCACATTGTTATGAATGGGCACATGTGCTCACACACAGGGAGGATCCACTCTGTGTTTTGTTACACTGTTTGGTTCTGAGCCATTAATCTGAGCCATTAATAACAGTTGCATTGGTTTCTAAACACTGATTTGCTGGAATAGACCGTAAGGATGGGTTTGCGGTTTTCTTTTGGTTAAATAGAATACTGTTCTATTTTAGGGGAAAGGGGACGTAGGAAATTGATTTTATTGAAAGTATTGAGGGGATTGGAGTGCCGTGTATTTCTTACAAAGAGGTAGTAATGATGACAAATACTAGTAATATCAGTAATATCGAAGAATTAATATTAACTCTAGAGATTTTTCAAATAATAAGTGCGCGGACTTCCACGGCATATTTTAATTATTCAAATCGAAAAGCTACCAAAAAGAATCTTTGATTTAGAAGCTTATGTTTTCCTGTACGATATATTTTTATCAAGGTACTGAAAGGGGTGTTTGAGGCAGGGTTATGATGGAAAGTTTCTCTAGCATTTTTCCTTTATGTTAGAATGTTAGGGAATGTTTTTTTTTCCTCTTTCAGTTTTAGACACATAAAATAAATTGAAGTCTTTAGCCTTATTACTTTAATTTCTAATATCAAATTGAAACAAATTGATCTTCAGTAGGGAGGTAAGACTAATATGCCTCGCTCATTTTCTTGTCTTATGGTTAATACAAAATTTAGTGAATTCTCTGTTGTACTATATGACTTCAAATTTTCTGTCTTTTTTTGACTTTAAAAAAATACTGATTATTTTAGTGCCTCAGAAAATCTTCATGAGATTAGGCTCATTTGCTTTAGCAAATTGAACTCAGTTATGTAGGGCTTCAAATATCTTTAAATGCAGTGTGGGAAGTGAAGTTTGTATAATTTGACAATTTTGAAGGTATTTTACATAAAAAATGCACCAAAATGTGAGAATTAGTGATAGATTGTTGGTTTTTCAAAGTAAACAAATGTTATGGAGCTGGAGTTCACTATGATGATTGAATTTAACTTTGACAGGTGCAGTCAATCCTTTGTTTTATAACTTTAAAAAGTAATATATAGAGATGACAAGTTGATAGCCACTCATGAGAGACTGACCCGGAGCCACTCAACTAAGACACTGAGATTCCTAATCCTCAGAAACTCTGAGTTAACGAATGTTTGTTGCAAAAAAAAAAAGAAGAAAACAAAACAACAACAACAACAAAAGCACTACATAAGGGAAAATGTTTAATGACCGCTATTGTACTAGTGTGGACTTAATCGATTGGCAAAATAAAACAGCCTTTGAGAATTAATATTCTCAAAGGAAAATATAGCTTCATTCCTCACTTAAAAAATTAAATCTCCTATAGAAAAATTCTTATGGGTACCTGGCTGCCTCAGTTGGTTAAGCCTCTGACTCTTGATTTCAAGTCAGGTCATGATCCTCAAGGTTGGGAGATTGAGCCCTGCATTGGGCTCCATGCTAAGCTTGGAGCCTGCTTAAGAGTCTCTGTATCCCTCGGCCTCTGCCCCTCCCCTACTTGTGTTCTCTGTCTCAAAAAAAAAAAATTATAGATATGTGGCAAGCAATTTTCAATTTGAACATATGGAGGTTAGAAGAACCTCAGTTGGCTGGCTCAGTTGGCTGGCTCAGTTGGCAGAACATGCAACTCTTGATCTCAGGGTTAAGTTTGAGCCCCACATTGGGTGTTGAGACTACTTAAATAAATAAAACTTTAAAATAAATAAATCCTTTAAAAAACCAATTTGAGTACATGTTATTCAAAAATATTCTTCTCATGTATTTTTTTTTCTTTTTGAGGTTTTTGATAAATACTCAAAATATAATTGGAGGTTTGTCAGCTTTTTTTTTTTTTTTTTAAGATTTATTTATTTATTCATGAGAGACACAGGAGGAGGGAGAAGCAGGCTCCATGCTGGGAGCCTGACCTGGGACTTGATCCCGGGACTCCAGGATCGCGCTCTGGGCCAAAGGCAGGCGCTAAACCGCTGAGCCACCCAGGGATCCCCTTTTTATCGTTATTTTTTAATTGAAGTATGTAGTTGATACACAATGTTAAATTAGTTTCATGTGTACACAATTCTGTATGTAATTTTGTGCTCATCACAAGTGTAGCTACAACTGTCACCATACAATGCTATTACAGTACCATTGACTGTATTCCCTATACTGTACCCTCTATTCCCATGACTTATTCTCTTTTTTTTTTTAATTTTTTTAAATCTTTATTTATTTATGATAGTCACAGAGAGAGAAAGAGAGAGGCAGAGACATAGGCAGAGGGAGAAGCAGGCTCCATGCACCGGGAGCCCGACGTGGACTCGATCCCGGGTCTCCAGGATCGCGCCCTGGGCCAAAGGCAGGCGCCAAACCGCTGCGCCACCCAGGGATCCCCCCATGACTTATTCTCTAACTGGAAGCCTGTACCTCCCACTCCCCTTCACCCATATTGCCCGTCCCCCATCTCCCCTCCGCTATGGCAACCATCACTTTGTTCTTTGTATTTATGGGTCTGTTAATGCTTTTTTTGTTTGTTTTGTTTTTAAGATTCCACATATAAGTGAAATCATACGGTATTTGTAGTCTGAATTATTTCACTTAGCAAAATACCCCCTAGAGTCCATGCATGTTGTCACAAATGGCAAGAGCTCAGTGTTTTTATGGCTGAATAATATTCTAGAGTGTATATATACCACTTTTTCTTTATTCATCCATCTATGGATAGACACTTGGGTTGCTTCCTTTTATCGTTATTTTATACTTGTCTCTTTTTCTTTCTGCAGTTTCAAGGTAATTGCCTTTTTAAAAATGATTTTGGGGGCGGGGGCAGTTCCCTGAGTGGCTCAGCGGTTTGGTGCCTGCTTTCGGCCCAGGGCGTGATCCTGGAGTCCCGGGATCGAGTCCCACGTCGGGCTCCCGGTGCATGGAGCCTGCTTCTCCCTCTGCCTATGTCTCCCTACCTGGAGCCTGCTTCTCCCTCTGCCTGTGTCTTTGCCTCTCTCTCTGTGTCTCTCATGAATAAATAAATAAATCTTTAAAAAAATGATTTTGCATTGTTTCCCTTGTTAATATTTTATCTGACATTTAGTTTTCTTCATATGTTGTATATTATGTATTAAGTTTGGAAAGCCTCTCTTTTTTTCTTTGATCCACGAAGAGCCTCACGTTCTAAAGTACTTCAAAAATGGTTTTATCAACATTTTCCAGTGACTAATAAAGCAGAGATGAGGGGAGGAAATAGGAAAAAAATGAATAGCTGAAGAGACTCCTGCCTCTCACAAAATTTGATTTGAAAAAATCATCTGGAAACTAATTCATGTTGTAGATAGTAAACTAGATTAGGACTTCATTTCTGCTGCACTTACTTAGCACTTAAAAAATTCAGCATGTCCAAGACAAAAGTCAGCCCTCCGTCAACTGCTTTAATTCTACAGATAAAGGTATTACTATTTAATCAATCACCCAAGTTAAAAAATCTCATTATGTATATATGTTTTTTGACTTCCTCTTTCCCCTGGTTCTACTTGGACAAAATCTCTCCTTTTCATTTCCACTGCTAGCACCTTAACATAGCCTCTCTGTACCTATCTCTTAAAACTATTGCAGCTCTGAACCTCATTATCTATCCTTAGAACTATTGTAATAGCCTCATCCAGTTGTTCATTAAATATTTGTTAATCATCTACTGTGTTACTATGCTAGGGCTTAGAAATTTGACAGTGAAAAGGACAAGAATGATGTCACTTTTGGAGCTTACGATATAGTGGGAGCAGTCTGTTGTAGAGTAAGGAATTACAGGTATTCCCAAGTATCATGAAGGGAAAATGCAGGCTATCATATGAACACATTAACAGATGTTAACAGTCTCAGAAATGGATTCAGGGAAGTAGTCTTCTATTTTGTCACCCGCAGTTTACTCTACATACTCTACCAGGGATTAGTAGATATATTATAGCTGAAGCAGTTAAATAATTTAAAAAAGTATTTTTAATAATAAATTTTGTAATAAAAAATTTTAATAAAAATTAAATGCTCACCCAACTTTTGAAACAGTTCCAGACAAAATCCTTTCAGAATGCCAGAACACTTTGAAAAATTTGGTCCTACAGAGTTCACCTCTCCCTCCAATATGAATTTCTACTTTGGGTTCTCCTAGGCTTCAATGGCTTGAGTATTGACAGAATTCTTATGTTATGTCTTCCAGGTAAGTAGAGATTTATCTCTATTGCTAGAATCTAGCAGTTTATAGGTGAGTTATTAAATGTACAAGTAGTTAGGATATAATTTGAACTTATTTCTAAGTTTAAAAAATATAATGCTTTTATAAATCAAAAGAAGTCCCTTATATGCTGGCACCAAATTTTGGTTTAGAAAATAAGGTTACTAGCAGCCCAGGTGGCTCAGCAGGTTTAGTGCCACCTTTGGCCCAGGGTGTGATCCTGGAGACCTGGGATGGAGTCCCACATCAGGCTCCCCGCATGGAGCCTGCTTCTCCCTCTGCCTGTGTCTCTGCCTCTCTCTGTCTCTGTGGCTCTCGTGAATAAATAAATAAAATCTTAAAAAAAAAAAAAGAAAGAAAGAAAAGAAGGTTAGCCATTAACCCCTTAAATTAATCAATGCTTACAAAACAAATGAATATAAACTGTTAATTATGCATCGAGATGAGATTTGAATGTATTCTCATTTCTAGTATAGCATATCATAGAACCTTAGATTACTTAAATCTCTTTTCACCTCAGGTTTGCTATTTTTAAAAAGGGAAATTAACATACTTAAAATATAATTACAGTGGAGATCATTACAGGGAAGTTTTCTGTATTGATTTTTTTCCTTTGTCTTAGTGGGAAGATCATAGATATAATGCTTTGTTTGGTTGATATGGTTACAGAAAGATTTTACCCAAGGAATGGTACTTGTTTAGTGTTTTCATTACAATCAGGCCATGTAAGTTACACTGTACTTTCTATAGGGGAAGAATTTGTTTATATGTTGTTAGTGTTGTAGCCAGGGAGAAGAGAACTAGATTGTTTACACTTTTATCCTGTTGTCAGTAATTGTAACCAAACTGACTTGTAAAATTTCTCTTTATTTTAATAGATATTTTACTTTCTTGAATATATTTATTGAACCTAGAGAGATTCCTAGCTGCCAGAAGTGTAATTTACCTCCTGTAAAAATTTAGGAGGAACATTTGGAGGATGATTGGTGACTAAATGTTCCTTTTGCTATCAGCAAATAGGGTTATTCACAAATCTTTATCACTTTTCAATAACCCTTTAGAGAGACTCTTGCTAAAACCTTTGGAGTAAAACAAAAACAAAATCCTGTGGGGTTTATCCTATTCCTGACTCTTATTTCTGTTGTTTACATTAATATTATTAGGTATCTTGAAAAACTTAGGTGTTGTGTAGTCTTTGCAAACTTGTGTCTATCTCAGCTTGTTTAAAAACATAATTGAGATTATTTTTTAACATGAAAAGTCTATTATTTTGACTTTGGAGATACATGAGATAGCCACTCTGCATCTAACTATATATATGTATTTTTATTATTTATTTTTTTAAAAAAGACTTTATTTATTTATTCATGAGAGACACAGAGAGAGGCAGGCAGAAACACAGGCAGAGGGAGAAGCAGGCTCCCTGCAAGGAGCCCAATGTGAGACTCGATCCTGGATCCTGGGATCACGCCTTGAGCCGAAGGCAGATGCTCAACCACTGAGCCACCCAGGCGTCCCTATATATGTATTTTTAAAGATTTTATTTCATTTTTTTATTCAAGATTTTATTTATTTACTCATGAGAGACACAGAGAGGTAGAGACATAGCAAAGGGAGAATCAGGCTCCCTGTGAGGAGCCCGATATGGGACTTGATCCCGGGACTCCAGGATCACGCCCTGAGCCAAAGGCAGACGCTCAACCCCTGAGCCATCCAGGTATCCCAAAGATTTTATTTATTTAAGAGAGAGCGCAAGAGTAGGAGGAGGGGCAGAGGGAGAGGGAGAAGCAAGCTCCACACTGTACAGAGAGCCCAGCTTGGTGCTGGATCCGAGAACCCTGATATCATGACCCAAGCTGAAGGTACACACTCAACCAACTGAACCACCCAAGTGCCCCTGCATCTAACTATATTTTAATCTATTTTTAGAATACAGATTATGTATTCCAAGTATTATTTACATAATAGATCATGATTGCTTTTTTTTTCTTAAGATTTTATTTATTCATGAGAAACACAGAGAGGCAGAGACATAGGCAGAGGGAGAAGCAGGCTCCCTGTGGGGAGCCCAATGTGGGACTTGATCCCCAGACTCTGGCATCACTTTCAGAGCCAAAGGCATATATGCTCAACCTCTGAGCCACCCAGGAATTCTGATCATTATTACTTTTAAAGAATCTAATCTTTTACTTTAATGATAGGGGGGTTTTGGTATATTTATAGTTTTCATCAAATTTGAAAGAATTTAAGACATTTTCTGTTTAGATTTTTCCCCTCCAAGCATGGAATCTTTCCAGGCTCAATAAGTGTATCTGGACATTAAAATACCTACTAAAAGTAGAGAGAAACTTTTATATAAGACAGTGTGGTTACAGTAACTGACAACAAAATAAAAGTGTAAACAATCTGTTCTTTCCTTATGGGACTCCAGTTACATGTATGTTAGGCTTTTATGTTAGCCCATAACTAACTGATGCCCTGTTGGATGTTTGTTTGTTTTTTTCTCTGTATGTTTCATTTTGGGTAGTTTTTCTCCCTCTATCTTGAAGTTCACTAATCCCTTCTTGCTACAGTAGCAATCTGGTGTTAATCCTATGCAGTGTTGGGGTTTTTGTTTTTTATCTTAGATATGTACTTTTCATGCCTAGAATTCCTTATTTACCAGTTCTATCATCTGTATCTTTCTGGGTCTGTTTTTTTTCTCTTTTCCTTTTTTTTCTTCCTCCCTTCCTTCCTTTCTTCCTTCTCTCTCCCTTCCTCTCCTCCTCCCTTCCTTCCTACTTTCCTTTTTTCCCCCTCCCTCCTTCCTTCTCTCCTTCCTTCTTTCCTTCTTATTAAAGTATAATTGATACACAGTGTTTCATTAGTTTCAAGTTTGTACAACTTAGTGCTAAGACAAATCTAGAGTTAATGCTGTGCTCACAAGTCTAACTCCCATCTGGCACCATAAGTGCTATTATAATACCATTGATTATATTTCCTATGCTTAACCTTTCATCTCTGTGACTTTTTAATTCCATTACTAGAAGTCTGTACCTCTCACTCCTCTTTACCCATTTTGCACATCCCACCACCACCCTCCCCTGTGACAACCAGCAGTTTGTTCTTTGTATTTGTTTTTTTTTTTTTAATTTTTATTTATTTATGATAGTCACACAGAGAGAGGCAGAGACACAGCAGACACACAGGCAGAGGGAGAAGCAGGCTCCATGCACCGGGAGCCCGACGTGGGATTCGATCCCGGGTCTCCAGGATCGCGCCCTGGGCCAAAGGCAGGCGCTAAACCGCTGCGCCACCCAGGGATCCCCTGTTCTTTGTATTTGTGGGTCTGAGTTTTTTGTTATTTGTTTAATTTTTTTTTTTTTTTTTTTTTTTAGTGAAATCATATAGTATTAGTCTTTCTTTCTCTGACTTCACTTAGCATAATACCCTCTAGGTCCATCCATGTTGTCACAGATGGTAAGATCACATATAACTTCTTTTTTATGTATTCATCTCTTGATGGATACTTAGTTTGCTTCCATATCTTGGCTGTTGTAAGTAATGCTTCAGTAAACACTGAATATATCTTTTTGAATTAGTGTTTTCATTTTCTTCAGGTAAATGCCTAGTAGTGGAATTACTGGATCGTTTGGTATTTCTAGTTTTAGTTTTTTGAGGAACATCCATACTGGTAAGGGTTCTTTTTTCTTCACATCCTTGCTCGCCCTTGTTATTTCTTGTCTTTTTGATACTAGCCATTCTGACAGGTATAAGGTGATACTTGATTGTGATTTTAATTTGCATTTCCCAGGGCGCCTGGGTGGCTCAGTCAGTTAAGTAAGCATCTGCCTTCCGCTCAGGTCATGATCCCAGCGTCCTGGAATTGAACCCACATCAGTCTCCCTGCTCAGCAGAGAGTCTGCTTCTCCCTCTCCTTATGCCTCTTCCCCCCACTCATGCTCTCTCTCACGTTCTCTCTCTCTCTCTTTCTCTCTCGCTATCTCAAATAAATTAAAAAAAATAAATTTGCATTTCCCTAATAATTAGTGATGTTGAACATCTTTTCATGTGTCTGTTTGCCATATCTATGTCTTCTGTGAAAAAATGTCTTTTTAGGACTGCCGCCCATTTTTAAATTGGATTATTTGGGATTTTTACCATTGAGTTGTCTAAGTTCTTTATATATTTTGGATATTAACTCATCAGATATATCATTTGCAGATATCTTCTCCCATTCAGTTGGTTGTTTTTTTGTTTTATTGATAGTTTCCTTTACTGTGCAAAAGCTTTTTATTTCGGTGTAGTCCCAATAGTTTATTTTTGCTTTTGCCGTTCCTTTCCTGCAGAGACTTACCTAGAAAAATGTTACTAAGGCCAGTGTCAGAGAGATTACTGCCTATGTTTTCTTCCTGGGAATTTTATGGTTTCAGGTCTCACAGTTAGGTCTTTAATCCATTTTGAGTTCATTTTTGTACATGATATAAGAAAAAGCAGTCCAGTTTCATTCTTTTGCATGTAGCTGTCTAGTTTTCCCAGCACCATGTACTGAAGAGACTGTCTTTTCTCCATTGTATAATCTTGTCCACTTTGTTGTAGATTAATTGACCATCAATTTGTGGTTTTATTTCTGAGTTTTCTATTTCATTGATCTGTGTGTCTGTTTTGTGCCAATGCTGTACTGTTTGGATTATTGTAACTTTGTAGTAGATCTTGAAATCTGGGATTGTGATACCTCCATCTTTGTTTTTCTTTCTGAAGAATGCTTTGACTTGGGTCTGTTTTTATTGTTTGGATTTCTCCTTGTTTGCATCCCTGGTAATTTGTTTGTGTGCCAGACAGTATGATTTCACATCGTTATGTGCTAGAATTTTTTTTCTTTTGGTATTCCTTTAAATATTTTCAGTGTTGGGATGCCCAGGTGGCCCAGCGGTTTAGCGCCTCTGCCTTTGGGCCGGGGGCCTGATCCTGGAGACTCGGGATCGAGTCCCATGTTGGGCTCCTTGCGTGGAGCCTGCTTTTCCCTCTGCCTGTGTCTCTGCCTCTCTCTCTCTCTCTTTTTTTTTTTAATTTATTTTTTATCGGTGTTCAATTTACTAACATACAGAATAACCCCCAGTGCCCGTCACCCATTCACTCCCACCCCCCGCCCTCCTCCCCTTCTACCACCCCTAGTTCGTTTCCCAGAGTTAGCAGTCTTTACGTTCTGTCTCCCTTTCTGATATTTCCCACACATTTCTTCTCCGTTCCCTTATATTCCCTTTCACTATTATTTATATTCCCCAAATGGATGAGAACATATAATGTTTGTCCTTCTCCGACTGACTTACTTCACTCAGCATAATACCCTCCAGTCTCTCTCTCTCTTTTTCTCTCTCTCTGTCTCTCATGGATAAATAAATAAAATCTTTAAAAAAATATATTTTCAGTGTTAATTTTGGGATACATTAAGTTATTTGAAAATAGTTTGATGCGGGCAGCCCCTGTGGCTCAGTGGTTTAGCACCACCTTCAGCCCAGGGTGTGATCCTGGAGACCCAGGATCCAGTCCCAGGTTGGGCTCCCTGCCTGGAGCCTGCTTCTCCCTCTGCCTGTGTCTCTGCCTCTTTCTCTCTCTCTCTCTCTCTCTCTCTCTGTGTCTCTCATGAATAAATAAATAAAATCTTAAAAAAAAAAAAAAGAAAAGAAAATACTTTGATGCATTCAAAACTCTGGATGTTTTAAAAGGTCTTTTTCAAAAAAAAAAATAAAGGTCTTTGTCACTCTGGTGAGTATACAAGCTATATGTAGCCTTATTTGAACATCAAAGATTGTTCTGCCTTCCCCTTTCCAATGATTTAAACCTGGCTTTGATCGGTTCACTTCCTTAAACACATACACTCACTGATAAGTACTCAGCCAGAGTCTCAGGGGGAATCAATCCTCTTTAGATATCCACAGCTATCATTCATTTTTTAAAATATTTTTATTTATTTATTTATTTGAGAGCGAGAGAGAGAGAAAGAGAGAATATGAGTGGGGAGGAGAGGGAGAAGCAGACCCCTTGCTAAGCAGGGAGCCTCATATGGGACTCGATCCCATGACCTTGGGATCATGACCTGAGCTGATGCAGATGCTTAACTGACTGAGCCACCCAGGCGCCCCACACAGCTATCATTCTTCGTGTTGATCTCTGGTGTTTTGTCCTGTTTTGACTTCCCCAGAACTCTTAATTTTGTCTCAGTTCATTGTGACCCCTGGGCTCTATTTGGGTTCCCCCTTCCTGTGCTGCAGCCTGGAAATTCCCTCCAAGTGGTGAGTTGGGGGCAATTGTAAGGCTTTTATTTATTTCCCTTTTCTTATGAATCCTTGTTCTGTAGTGCCTGTTGTCTATGGTGTCTAAAATCCACTGTCCTTTTTTCTAATTGTTGAAAGTGGGAGGGTAAATATAGTCTCTGTTACCTTATTGTGGCCAGGAACTGCCGTGGTCTGATGAGTATATTTAAATCTCAAACAGGAGTCATGTTTCACAGTTTTGCTGTCATTAGAAATCTGTGTATTATCTTTATGCTCAAGTATGGTTTAAAAAATATCTTCTAAAAAATATCTTCTATATGCTTAATAGATGTCATAAGCTCTTCTGATGATCAATGCTAGTATTCTTTCCACTGGAATTAAAATTATAGGTAAAAATAATTTTCCTGGGGCACCTGGGTGGCTCAGGTTAAGTGCCCAACTCTTGATATTGGCTCAGGTCATGATCTTGAGGTCCCAAGTCGAGATCCCCTCTTAGTGGGCAGTCTGCTTGTTTCCCTCTCTCTTTGCCTCTCCTCTTGCTCACAGGAATATGCATGTGTGCACACCTGTTCTGTCTCTCAAATCAATCAATCTTTAAAATAATTTTCCTTTTTTTTGTTGTTGTTAAAGAGTAGAACCTAATATATGGCACTACTTATAAAAACCCCACTGTCATTTATTTATTCATTTACTTATAAAGGATTTTAAAAATTTGACACAGAGAGAGCACACAAGCAGAGGAACAGCAGAGGGAGAGGGAGAAGCAGGCTCTCAGTTAAGCAGGGAGCCCCATGTGGGGCTTGATCCTAGGACCTTGTGATCATAACCTGATCCGAGGGTAAATGCTTAGCTGACTGAGTCACCCAGGTGCCCCCACACTGTTATTTATTTTGTGAGTTATTTAGCTTCCCTCCAAGTAGGAGAATTGTATTACTTCAGTGTATCTAGATAATAGTTCTAAGTGTACTTCCTTTCCTTTTGCTTTATATCCTCTCCCTGGTCTGAAGTCCTTCAGTGGCTCCCCTTTGCTGAAATAGAATGAAGTTGAAGTTCATTTTCTTCCTAGACTGATTTTTACAGTCTGAACTTTACCTTTCACATCTATATGTATTTTTTCCTCTATGATCAGAACTTTTAGACTAATTGTAGTCCATTTAGACTAATGTACACTTTCATTTTTCCATGCACTTGTATGTTGTGTTTATTTCCTCTTCTGTTTCTTTGCTTAGCTTCTCAGTCAGTTAGCTTTTGCCTTCAAACAAACCACCTCAAAGTTCAGACTAAAACAACAATTTGTGAGTTAACTATTCTGTGGATTTGCAGTTTGGGCCCAGCTGAATGGTTCTTTTTGGTGTTGTCTGGGCTCACTTATGCGAGGCAGTCAGCTATCTTGGGTTTCTTCACAGTCTGGTTTCCAAAACCAGCAAAAGAGGGCAAGTTCAGTGCATAAATGTTTTTCAGGTTTCTGGGTCATGTTTGTTAATGTCGCATTGGTCGAAGCAGTTACAGGGCCAAGCCCAGTCTCCAGGATGGAGAAAGAAACTCTAGGTCTTGATGGAAGACGAAGCAATATCACATTGTAAAAAGATGTGTATGCAGGAATGGGAGGATTTTGTGGCTATTTTGCAATCTACCAAACCATTATAAATCCTATCTTCTCTCAGAAACTTTGTGTGATCATCCTAGCCCATGTAAACCTCCCACAGTTCTGATGTGTCATATGTACTTAGCCCGTACAGCTTGAAGTTTCTTTACCTTTTAAATCCAGAGAATTAGTGTTAATTTCTATTTTTGTATTATATATTCTATTTCAAAGAATAATTTGGAAATAATTGTTCACATTTTCTTCTCTTATTGTAAACTCATTGAGGGCAAAACCTGCATTATATTTCTGTCTACTCCTTTGTGTATTCATAACAATTTATTCAATGAGTATATGGTATATTTTCAAATCAACTCTTAATTATTTGCTTGAGGATAACTTTTTTTTTTTAAAGATTTTATTTATTTATTCATGAAAGACACAGAGAGAGAGAGAGAGGCAGAGACACAGGCAGAGGGAGAAGCAGGCTCCACTCAGGGAGCCCGATGTGGGACTCGATCCCAGGACTCCAGGATTATGCCCTGGGCCGAAGGCAGGCACTAAACCACTGAGCCACCCAGGGATCCCGCTTGAGGATAACTTAATTTCAGTCAGCTGTATAGGAGGTCTTCCAGTAATTAAATATTTATTGAAAGATTGTTCTGTAGTCAGTATTACAGTAGGTACTAAGTACAAAGATGAGAAGAATTCTGCTCTTTTTTTTTTTTTAAAGATTTTATTTATTTATTCATGAGAGACACAGAGAGAGAGATCGAGAGAGGCAGAGACACAGGCAGAGGGAGAAGCAGGCTCCAGGCAGGGAGCCCGACATGGGACTTGATCCTGGGACTCCAGGATCACACCCTGGGCCGAAAGCAGGCTCTAAACCGCTGAGCCACCCAGGCGTCCCAAGAATTCTGCTCTTGACCTCAAGAAATTTATAGTCTATTAGGAAAACATTGCAAATTATGCATATATTTCTAAGCCTGTTTCTTTATTGTGAACCTGGATTTCCACCCTGTGCCCAACTCATAGGTTAACTGGTTTTTACCACGCATAGATTGGACAGTCTCTGGCTGGTCTGTCACACTGCTAGACTGTTGTTGCCTAATCTATTCTATGTCTGGCTGTCCTTGCCTCTGGTTCATGTGACTATTTCTGTTACTGTTCTTATTATAAGACATGTTAATCACAGACTACATAAAACTTAGATGTGCAGTTTAACAAATAATTATAAGTGGTTAAGAAATGTAATTTTTTTTTAAGAAATAGAACATTATCGGCAACTCAGAAGCCCCTTCCTGATCTCATTCCCCTTTACCCCAAAGGAATCTATTCTTGTGATTTGTGAAAAATCATGTCCTTGGTTTTCTTTATAGACTTCCTACCTATGTTTGCATCCCTATTTAACATAATTTAGTTTTACTTATTTTTGAACTTTATATAAAAGAATTTGTAATATAGGTATACTTTTTTCTTGCTTGAGTTTTTTATTTTTTTAAAAGATTATATTTATTCATTCATGAGAGACACACACACACACACACACACACACACAGAGGCAGAGACACAGGCAGAGGGAGAAGCAGGCTCCATGCAGGGAGCCTGACATGGGACTCGATCACACCCTGAGCCGAAGGCAGGCGCTAAACCACTGAGCCACCCAGGGACCCGCTTGCTTGAGTTTTTTGTTTGTGAGATTTGTTCCGTGGTTCAGTGTTGCAGTAGTTTCTTCATTTTCATTTTAGTACATTGTGGTAGGTAAAAAATGGTCCCTCAAAGATATTCATGTGCCTAATCCCTGACATCTGTGAATGTGTTACCTTATATGGCAGAAGGGACTTTGCAGATGTGATTAAGTTAAGGCTTTTGAGGTCGGAATATTACCCCTGATTATCCAGGTTGGTTCAGTGTAATATAAGTGTACAAGTGTATATAGGTGTACAAGGGACCTTATATAAGAGGGAGACATATATAAAGAGTTGTAATGATAGAAGCAGAGATCAGAGAGAGATTTGAAGATGCTACACTAATAGCTTGGAACTTGAAGGATGAGGCCATGAGCCAAAGCACCCAGGCAGCTTCTAGAAGCTAGAAAAGGTATTTTCCCATTGAGCCTCCAGAAGGAGCATAGCCTTGATGACACCTTGATATATTATCCCCATTAGAAGCCTGGACTTTGTTCTCTAGAACTGTAAGATTATAAATTTGTGTTGTTTTGCCACTAAATTTATGGCGATTTGTTACCATGGTAGCAGGAAACTAATACTTTTTTTTTTTTTTTTTAACTCTGAATGTACTATACTTTATCCATTCTTCTCTTGCTGGACATTTGTTTTTAGTTTTGGTGTTTATGGATGGTGTGGCTATGAACATATTTGTGTATGTTTCCTGGTACACATGAGAGAAGAGGGTTTTTGGATATATACCTAGGAAAAGAGTTGTTGGGTTTCAGGATATGCATATTTTCAACTTCATAATATAGAACTATTTTCCAAAGTACATTCCTGCCAGCAGTGTATGAGAGACTTTAAGTTTTTATTTTTAAGTAATTTCTTCTTTGATACTCACTATGATGATGCTTCCTTCATGTAGGCGGGTTCTCAAAATTTGCTTCAAGTCAAGACACATTTAGGAACTAATTTATACTGTTTCTGATCTAGAAATATGTGTCATTGGTTTATTTTTATACCCTTTTTGATAAACCAATTTTTCTATTAACTTTAAAAGCAAGTTCTAACAATGCGAATGTTGTAATTGAATTTGTAATCATAGTTGTAAAGTAATAATTTTCTCTTGCTGACAAAAACATTTTTATATGAATTTGATGAGTAGTGGTTGTATAATAGGCTTAAATTCAAGGCCTCCATGCAAACATAATTTCTTTTCATCAGCATTCAAGCAGTCAGGGACTATTTTGAACAGTAGTATGCCTGTGGATATGACTATTTCTCCTTCATTTGGTTAAGAAGCATACAAAATGATTTACTAAGCACTAACAACCATTTATTGAGCATACTTATTGTGCCAGGCAGTGTGATAAACACTTTACATATATCACATATTACCACTTTTAATCCTCAGATAGCCACTGTTATCCTTTTATTGTAGATGAGGAAATTCAGGCCCAGAAAATTTAAATAGTGGGGCTTAGGTTATGCATCTAGGATTTGAATCTAGGTAGTCTGGTCTTAATGTCTATTTTATGAGAAGTCCCTGGAGTCAGAAGACATAAACACACAGCAGTATTATGTTAATTTCTCTTATAGGGAGTTCTCTTTATTAGGTGTGGTTTGGTCTGGCTTATGTTTATGGAATTCTAATACGATTTTTTTTTTTTTATCCATTTGCCATTGTATCTCTTATATTTCTTATTTTTATTTTCCCATTATTTCTCCTTTTCCTCTCACCTTTCTTTTATATTTGTTAATGTGAATCTATATGACTTATAATTTGATGTCTCATTTTCAGCTCATCAATTAAGTTCATCAACTGTATTGGTTAATTGCAGAGTTTATGTATTTTTATTATGGCAGAGGATATGTGATTATTATATGGTCTTCATCTTCAAGGGATTTATAATTTAGGGGACTGTCAGTGTTATTTGTTGGCTATTTGCTTCTCAGTCTTTTTTCTACTAGCAAATGTTTCAGATGACTTTTTACCACATGTTATTTGGTAAGTTGGATCTCCATTTAGTATGTTTTTTCCATATTTTCATCATCTTTGGGTCTATTTTGGCAATCCCTCCACATTTAGCATCATTATCTTAACTCATTATTATGATATTTTCTCCCTATTTTATGTAGTTAAGGATATTATCAAGGAGGAATTTAATTTTTTTCTTGCAATATCTAGTTTTCTTGCATTAAGATCAATTCTTTTTATTAGTGTTACTGAAAAAATGAATTCCAATTATTTGACAGCATTGATACAGCATGTTCATTAATTTGAACAGCCAAATTACGTTGATTTTTTTTTTTTAAACGATATAATCAGTGATGTGAAATAAAAAAGAACCTGTGGTTCATGTACAACTTTGAGAAACTATTGCCCATTGAAGTCTGGTGTATTAGTTATGTATTGCTATGTAACAAATTACCCAAAATTTAGTGTTTTAGAACAACAACAATTATTATCTCACAGTGTCTGTAGGTCAAGACTTTGATTTGTGACTCAGCTGGGTACTCTGTTTTAGGATCAATCACAGGCTGCAGTGAAGGTAGGCTAATAGTTGTCGTATGGCTCACCCGGGGAAGGATCTCTTTCTAAGCATACTCTGATGGGCTGGCATGATTCACTTCCTTGTGAGTGGTTGGACCAAAGACCTCAATTCTCTGTTAGCTGTTGGTACCTATATTAATTGGAATCATATAATTCTGCCAGCAGGGGCTGCCCTCAGTTCTTTGCCATGTGGGCCTTTCCTGGGGGCAACATGGCAGCTTGTTTCATCAGAGTAAGCAAGTGGGAAGAGGGAAGAGCCAAGGAGAGAGAATGTGAGCAAGGTAGACGTCACAGTCCTTTATAATATATCTGGGAAGTGACCTCCTATTATTTTTGCTGTATTCTTTTAATTAAAGTGAGGTCACCTACACCTAGATTCACCTACATTCAACTGTGGGGGGCAATCAAAAGCATGAGATGAGGGGGTCATTGGGAGCCATTTTAGAAGTGGTGTAGTATCCCTTGGTAGCTTTAGGATTCTGGGCTTTTTCCCTAGGGTTCAATTCGTAATTGGAACAGTGTATTCTTAGATTTTTTTCAGTGTTCTGTGAAGGATTCCACATAGGATACCACTTTGTTCCTGGCAATTTAGAGTGAAACAGTGAAAAGTGTTTGGCTTTTGTAGTTATATCTGAAGGGTACCTAGTCATCATTTAAAATTTTTTTCTATTGTGGTGATGTACATACAAGATTTAGCATTTTAACCATTTTTAAATAGACAAGTCAGTGACATTAAGTACATTAGCATTGTTGTGCATGCATTGCCGTCTGAACTTTTTCACCTTCCCAAAATAAAATTCCATACCCAGTGAACAATAAATCTCTGTTATCCTGTCCTTGCAACACCTGGCAACTGCCAGACAGAAACTACTTTTCTACTTTTCTGTCTCTATGAATCTGCCTACTCTAGGTGCCTATTATAAATGGAATCATATAGTTGACCTTTTGTGACTGGCTTATTGCACTTAGCTTATGTTTTTTTAAGATTTTATTTATTTATTCATGAGGGACACAGAGAGAGAGGAAGAGACACAAGGAGAGAGAGAAGCAGGCTCCATGCAAGGGAACCCGATGTGGGACTGAATCTCAGGACCAGGATCACACCCTGGGCTGAAGGCAGACGCTCAACCACTAAGCCACCCAGACGTACCCACACTTAGCATAATGTCTTCAAGGTTCATTCATGTTGTGGTACGTTTGAGCATTTCCTTCCTTCTTAAGATCGAATAACATTTTGTTGTATGTATGTACTACATTTTGTTTATCCATTCATCTGTCACTTGGGTGCTTCCACCTCTAGGTGTTGTGAATAATGTGGCTTATAAACATTGGTGTACAAATATCTTCTTGACTCCTTACTTTGAATTCTTTGGGGGTATATACTCAGAAGTGGAATTACTTGATCATATTTTAATTGTTTAGTTTCGGGGGAACCTCCAATACTGTTTTTCGTAGTGGTTATACCATTTTACGTTAACATCAGCAGTGCACAAGTGTTCCAGTTTCTCATCTTTGCCAGCAGTTATTGTGTGTTTAAAATTGTCGTTCTAATGGGTATAAAGTGGTTAGTGGTTTGCTTTGCATTTCCCTAATAATTAATGTGTTTGAGCACCTTTTCATGTGCTTATTGACTCTTTGCATATTTTTCTTGGAAAAATGGCTATTCAAATTGTTCCCATTTACTTTTTTTCCCCCCTTAAGTTCCATGCTCAGCATGGAGCCCAACACACTGAGATCAAGACTTGAGGTAAGATCAAGAGTCAGATGTATAACCGACTGAGTCACCCAGGTGCCCTTGTTTGCCCATTTTTATTATTTATTTATTTATTTTTGTTTGCCCATTTTAAAATCATGTTATGTTGTTGTTGAGTTGTAGTTCTTGATATACTTTGTATAATAACCCCTTATCAGATATAATTTGCAGATATTTTCTCCTTTTCCGTGTCCTTTTCATTCTGTTGATAGTGTCCTTTGATGCATAAAAGTTTTTAAATTTTTATGAAGTCTAATTTAGCTGGGGTTTTTTTGTTGTTGTTGTTTTGTTTTGGTGTTATATCGAAGAAATCATTGCCAAATCCAATATCGTGAAGCTTTCCACCTATGTAGTCTTCCAAGGATTTTGTAGTTTAGTTTTTACATTTAGGTCTTTGATCCATTTTCAGTAAATTTTTGTACATGATAAAAAGTAAGTGTCCAGGTTCATTCTTTTGCATGTGAATATCTTGTTTCCCTACAATATTTGTTAAAAAGATTGTCCTTTTCCCATGGAATGGTTTTGGCACCCTTGTTGAAGATCGTTTGACCATGTATGTAAGGGCTAAAGATAATTAACTTTTAAAAATAATGTTTTTCTTCTTATTGTAAAATGCATATTTGCTGTAGTAAATGTACAGAAGAGGAATCCTCTCTAAGAAAATCATTCTAATATATAGAAATATAATTGTTAATATGTTAATATTTGGAGAACATTGCTCAAGTTTTTTCTATACATAATTAATATGCACACTTTTTTTTAAGACTTTATTTGATCTTTTTTAAATATTTTATTTATTTATCCATGATAGACATAGAAAGAGAGAGGGGTAGAGACACAGGCGGAAGGAGAAGCAGGCTCCATGCCGGGAGCCCGATGTGGGACTCGATCTTGGGGCTCCGGGATCACGCCCTGAGCCAAAGGCAGGCATTAAACCACTGAGCCACCCAGGGATCCCCTAAAGACTTTATTTGAGAGGGAGAGAGAGAGCAAACAAGGGGAAGGGAACAGTGGGAGAGGGATAAGCGTGCTCTGTGCTGAGAATGGAGCCGGACACGGGGCTTGATTTCAGGACCCTGAGGTCATGATCTGAGCTGAAACCAAGAGCCAGATGCTTAACTGACTGAGCCACCAGGTGCCCCAATGTGTACACTTTTAAAAATACAAACAGAATATACATATATGCTGTTTTATAACTCTTTCACTTAAAACATAAAGAATACTTTTTCTTTTTTTTTTTCAAAGTATTTATTTATATGAGAGACAGAGAAAGAGAGAGGCAGAGACACAGGCAGAGGGAGTAGCAGGCTCCATGCAAGGAGCCCGATGTGGGACTCGATCCTGGGTCTCCAGGATCACACCCTGGGCTAAAGGCAGAGGCTCAACTGCTGAGCCACCCAGGCATCCCTACTTTTTCATGTTTAAATGTCTTACAAGTTGCTGGGCACCCAGGTGGCTCAGTTGGTTAAGTGTGTGCCTTCGGTTCAGGTCATGATCGTAGGGTCTTGGGATCAAGTCCTGCATTAGGCTTCCTGCTTGTGTTCTCTCTCTTACTCTCTCTCAAATAAATGAATAAAATCTTTAAAAAAGTGTCTTACAAGTTGCTTTTTATTTATTTATTTATTTTATTATTTTTTTAATTTTTTTTACAAGTTGCTTTTTAAATTTATTTTTTACTTTTTATTTTTTTTTGAGAGAGAGAGAGAGAGCAAGCAAGCGTGGGAAAAGAGAGGGAGAGAGAATCTTAATCAGGTTCTGTGACCTGCACCGAGCCTGACATGAGACTCTATCAGATGACCCTGAGATTATGACCTGAGCCAAAATCAAGAGTCGGATGCTTAGGGGATCCCTGGGTGGCTCAGCAGTTTAGCACCTGCCTTTGGCCCAGGGAGTGATCCTGGAGTCCCAGGATTAAGTCAGGCTCCCTGCATGGAGCCTACTTCTCCCTCTGCCTGTGTCTCTGCCCCCCCTCTCTCTCCCTCTCTCATGAAAAAATAAATAAAATCTTTAAAAAAAAAAAAAAAGAGTCAGATGCTTAACTGACTGAGCCACTCAGGCTCCCCTTAAATTTTTTTTATTTTTAATCAATTTAAGTATGCATATAAAGTTGAATGATTCTCTATATTTCATTATAGAAAAGAATAGTTTTCTTTCCTCCCCACTCTGCTCTGTTTCCAACTCTGGAGGAGTACTCATTTGAACACTTTTTCCTGATTCTTCCAGTATTTAAGCTCCATATCTCCAACTAATATGCTGTATTGTTGCCGATTAATTTTTGAGTTTTAAGTCATAATCTATTGGCTTTCCACTATGGTAGATGGGGATTTAGTTTTTCACTACTTACCTCATCCCTACTATAGTTAGGTGTTATTTTTCCAGTTATGTTGTATCTTAATTTTGGTTATGGCAATATTCAGACTTTAAGTTATTTTGACACTGTAAATGCTTTGACATGTAGGTGAAATTTACTATCTATATAGATAGAGATAATGGTGGTGAGTACCTTTTCTTTCCTACACCATTTTTTTTTTTTTCTGGACCTAATAATTGTTTTTGTTTGTTTGTGTGTTTGGATAGTTAGTTTCCTAATCACTAATTCAGTCCCAAACTTTCCACCCATTGTGCAGGTCTCCTCTTAATGTATTCAGGTTCATGTAGGTATTCTTTCAATAGCTCTTTTCAGTCATCTTTGAGAAGTCTGTTCTAGAGTCACTCATGTTCTACAGGCTAGGGGCTGTGACTTACTCATTTAGTATTCCCACAGTTTTTGGCAGGGTACTCATCAAATGTTTATTGAAAGAATGATTGGTAAAAGTTCAGATTATAGAATTAAAAATAAATGTTTACTCATTCTGGCAAGAGAAATAAAAGCAAAAACCAACTATTAGGACTACATCAAAACAAAAATCTGTACAGCAGAGGAAACGGTCAATAAAACTAAAGGGCAACCTACAGAATAGGAGAAAGTATTTGCAAATGACATGTCTGATAAAGGGTTTAGTATCCAAAATATATAAAGAACTGATAAAACTCAATACTCAAAAACCAAATAACCCAATTAAAAAATGGGCAGAAGACTTGAGTAGACATTTCTCCAAAAAAACATACAGATGGCCAACACATCAGAGTTGCTCAACATCTCTTATCATCAGCCAAATGCAAATCAATGAGATATCATCTCACACCTGTCAGAATGGTTAAAACAAAAACATAAGAAAAAAGTGTTGGCAAGATATGGAGAAAAAGGAACCTTCTTGCACCGTTGGTAGGAATGCAAACTGGTGCAGCCACTGTGGATACAGTACAGAGGTTCTTCAAACAATTAAAAATAGTACTGTGATCCAGTAATTACACAACTGGGTGTTTACCCCTCAAATACAAAAACACTAATTCAAAGGGGTATATGCTCCTGAACAGTTATTGCAGCATTATTTACAATAGCCAAACTCTGCAAACAGTCTAAGTATCCATTAATAGATGAGTGGATAAAGAATATCTATTTATATACCCCCTGGGATCCCTGGGTGGCGCAGTGGTTTAGCGCCTGCCTTTGGCCCAGGGCGTGATCCTGGAGACCCGGGATCGAATCCCACGTCGGGCTCCCGGTGCATGGAGCCTGCTTCTCCCTCTGCCTATGTCTCTGCCTCTCTCTCTGTGTGTGTGACTATCATAAATAAATAAAAAATAAAAAAAAAATTTTTATATACCCCCCCCCACACACACACACACTGACATAAAAAAGAATAAAATCTTGCCATTTGCAACAAAAGGAATGGAGCTAGAGAGTATTATACTAAGTGAAATAAGTCAGAGAAGGACAAATACCATATAGTACAACTCCTGTGTAGAATTTAAAAAACAAAACAGGGATCCCTGGGTGGCGCAGCGGTTTGGCGCCTGCCTTTGGCCCAGGGCGCGATCCTGGAGACCCGGGATCGAATCCCACATCGGGCTCCCGGTGCATGGAGCCTGCTTCTCCCTCTGCCTGTGTCTCTGCCTCTCTCTCTCTCTCTGTGACTATCATAAATAAATAAAAATTAAAAAAAAAAATTAAAAAAAAAAAACAAAACAAATGAACAAAGGGAAGAAAGACAAACCAAGAAACAGGCTCTTCACCATAGTGGACAAACTGATAGTTATCAGAGGGAAGGTGGGTGGGGAGAATAGGTAATGGGGATTAAAGAGTACACTTATCATGATGAAAACAAATTAGAACTATAAAATGGTATATTAGAAAACATTTTAAAACAAATAAAAATGTAACTCTAAAACATGTTTACTCATTCAAATAACTTTGTATACCATAAATCAAGATCATTAATAGGAAAAATACAGATCTCTGTAGCATAATTTGGCTAATCTCAAACTCTTTGGTCTCAGGACCTCTTACTGTCCTTAAAATTCATTGAGGACCCTAAAGAGTTTTTTTGATTTTTTTTTTCCAGCATGGATTTGTATATAATGGTACTTACTGTATTGAGATTAGAACATTTTAAATTTATTTATTTTAAAATAATAAAACTATGACATGTTAAGTATTTTTCAAAACAGAAGAGCAGTTGGTGAAACGAGTGACATTGTTTTACGTTTCAAGTCTCTTTAATGTCTGGCATGATAAAGGCAGCTGAATTTTCATACTTATGTGTTCATTCTCTTGCAATATGTTGATTTGGTTGAGCATATGAAGAAAATATGGCCTCATGTAAAAACACAGTTGAGAAAGAGAGGAATATTTTACTACCCTTTTTATATTGGGATTTTATTTTTCTATATTAGAAATTTTTTAATTTAAAAATAATATATGATAAATGACTTTTGTATTTTTAAGATTTTATTTATTTGTTCATGAGAGACACAGAAAGAGAGAGGCAGAGACACAGGCAGAAGGAGAAGCAGGTTCCATGCAGGGAGCCTGATGCGAGACTCGGTCCCAGGACTCCAGGATCATGCCCTGGACCGAAGTCAGGCGCTAAACTGGTGAGCCACCCAGGGATCCCTGATAAATGACTTTTGGGTTCTGCAGTTCTGTGAGTTCTAGTACGTGTATAGATTCATGTAACCCTCACCATAATTATAAGCATAATAGTTTATAATCGTATTCATAATAGCTTCAACACCTTTTGTGATCACAACTTCTTGGTTGTGATTTGCAAACATTTCTACCAGTCTGTAGTTTTCCCTTCCCTTCCCTTCCCTTCCCTTCCCTTCCCTTCCCTTCCCTTCCCTTCCCTTCCCTTCCCTTCCCTTCCTCTGTCTGTCTCTCTTTCTTGATGTTAGGAGTTTTTCTTTTTGTTTTTTTTTTAGGATTTTATTTATTTATTTGAAAGAGAGAGAGCAAGCACAGAGGGAGAGTGAGAAGAAGGAGAAGCAGGCTTCCCACTGAGTAGAGAGCTCCATGTGGGGCTTGATCCCAGGACCCTAAGATCATGACCTGAGCCGAAGGCAGACACTTAACCACCCAAGCCATGTAGGCACTCCTTGTTTTCTTTTCTTTCTTTTTTTTTTTTTAAAGATTTTATTTATTTATTTATGAGAGACACACAGAGAGAGAGAGGGAGGTAGAGACACAGGCAGAGGGAGAAGCAGGCTCCATGCAGGGAGCCCGATGTGGGACTTGATCCTAGGACTCCAGGATCATGCCCTGGGCCAAAGGCAGGTGCTAAACCGCTGAGCCACCCAGGGATCCCCCCACCCGTTTTTTTAATAGTGTTTTTCACAGAATAAAGTTTTTAATTTTGGTGAAGTTCAGTTTATCATTTTTTTCTTCTATGAATTGTGCTTTATTTAGTATCATGTCCTAAACTCTGCACAAAGATTTGCTCACAAGTTTATTTCTAAAAGTTTTATATTTTACATTTAGATCTGTGATACATTCTGAAATAAGTTTTGTATAAGGTATAAGGCTTAGGTTGAGGTTAAGTGTTTTACATATGGATATACAATTGTTCCAATACTATTTGTTAGAAATTCTTTCTTTTCTATGTTGAATGGTTTTTGTGTCATTGTCAAATATCAATTGGCCTGGAAGAGGCAAATCCATAGACACAGTAAATAGATTAGTGGTTGCTAGGAGCTGAGAAAGGGAGGTAATAGAGAATGACAGCTACTGAGTATAGAGTTTTTTGGGGGGCTAGTGAAAACGTTCTGGAATTAGTGGTGATAATTACACAACCTTATGAATGAATATTCTACAGACCATTGAATTGTGTATTTTAAAAGGATGGATTTTATGGTATGTGAATTTTTTTTTTTTAAGATTGTATTAATTCATGAGGGACACAAAGAGGCAGAGACATAGGCAGAAGGGGAAGCAGGCTCCCCTCAAGGAGCCTGATTCAGGACTCGATCCCACGACCCTGGGATCATGACGTGAGCCACCCAGGTGCCCCTATGGTATATGAATTATATCTAAATGGTTAAAAAGTTAAAAATTTAATTGGCCAGGTTGGCATAGTCAGGTAAGTGTCTGACTCTTAGTTTCAGCTCAGGTCATGATCTCAGGGGCAGAGATCGAGCCCTGCCTCAGGTTCAGCATTCAGCCAGGAGTCTGATTTGGCTTCTCTCTCTCCCTTTCCCTCTGCTCCTCCCCACACTCATGCTCTTTCTCTCAAAAAAAATAAAAAAATAAAAAAATAAAAATTGGTCATATTTATGTGGGTCTATTTCTGGACTCTCTTATAATTAATTTCTCCCTTTATATGTCTATTCCTTGCCAGGAACACACTGGCTTGATTACTGTAACCTTATATAGTTAAGTCCTAAAATCATACAGTCTGATTCCTCCAACTTTATTACTATTCAAAAATGTTTGGGGTATTTTAGTTCCTTTGCCTGTCAACATAAATTTACAATCAGCTGGCCTGTATAGGGCTTTTTGCTCAGATTTCACCTGGAATTTTGTTAAAGATGCCCTTTATCAGATTAAGAAAATTCCCTTCCAAGGGTGCCTGGGTGGTTCAGTTGGCTGAGCATTACACTTTTCATTTTGGCTCAGGTCATGATCTCAGGGTTGTGAGATTAAGCCCTGAGTTGGCTCCTTGCCCAGTGAGGAGTCTGCTTGAGATTTCTCTCTCTCCCCCTCTGGTACCCCCCCTTTCCCCAAGCACACAGTCTTTCTCCCTCTAAAATAAATAAATAGAACTTTTTTAAAAAAAGATTTTATTTATTTCTTCATGAGAGACACAGGGAGAGAGGCAGAGACACAGGCAGAGGGAGAAGCAGGCTCCATGCAGGGAGCCCGACGTGGGACTCCATCTGGGGTCTCCAGGATCACATCCTGGGCTGCAGGCGGCACTAAACTGCTGTGCTACTGGGATGCCCAAATAAATACATCTTTAAAAAAAAGGAAAATTCCCTTCTATTCCTAGTTTACTGAGAGTTTTTATCATGAGTGACTCTTCAGTTTTGTCAGATGCTTCTTTTGCATCAAATGGTGGATTCTTTTTTAGACTATTACTCTGATGGATATATGAATTGATTTTTGATACTGAACCAGTTTTTCACCCTTAGGATAAATCACATGGGGTTAGGGACGCCTGAGTGGCTCAGTGGTTGAGCATCTGCCTTCAGCTCAAGGTGTGATCCTGGAGTCCTGGGATCAAGTTGGCTTGATGCTTCAGGCTCCCTGCTTCTCTCTCTGCCTGTCTCTGCCTCTCTCTCTGTGTCTCTCATGAATAAATAAATAAAAAATATTTAAAAAATTAAGATAAAATTACATGGGGTTAGAGTGTCTTCTTTTTATATATTGCTGGATTTAATTTGCTAATATTTTGTTGAGAATTTTTTAAAAGATTTTATTTATTTATTCATGAGAGACACAGAGAGAGAGGGAGAGAGAGAGGCAGAGACACAGGCAGAGGGAGAAGCAGGCTCCATGCAGGTAGCCCAATGTGAGACTCGATCCCACGTCCCTAGGACCACGCCCTAGGCTGAAGGCGGTGCTAAACTGGTGAGGCACCCCGGCTGCCCTTGTTGAGAATTTTTGTATCTGTGTTCATGAGAAAGATTGCTTTGTTATTTTCTTGTATCGTCTTTGGCTTTTTATTTTTAAAATGTTTAAGAAATATTTTATTCATTTATTTGACAGAGAGCACAAGCAGGGGAAGTGTGAGAGGGAGAAGCAGACTCCCCATTGAGCAGGGAGCCCACTGTGGGACTGGATCCCAGGACTCTGGGATTATGACCTGAGCTGAAGATAGAGGCTTGAGCAACTGAGCCACCCAGGGACTACAAAATATTTTCAATTGAACAAAAATTAAAATACAACATATAGAAATGTGCAGGATGCAGCTAAGGCAGTGATCAGAGGGAAGATAATAGCATTAAAAACATTCATAATGAGGGGTGCCTCGGTGACTCAGTTAAGTATCTGCCTCCGGCTCAGGTGATCCCACGGGCCTGGGATTGAGACCTGAGTCTGCTTTTCCCTCTTCCTCTACCTCTCCCCCTGCTTGTGCTCCCTCTCTTTCTTATTCTCAAATAAATAAACCTTTAAAACAGTTAGTTTTAAAAATATTTTAATATTTCTAGAGGCTTTCTCTTTAATCTTCGGGTTACTTAATACAGGCATTGCTATACTTTTTCTTGAAGGTTCAAATAGTAAATATGATAGGTCTGAGTACCATACTATGTTGCAATCACTTAATTCAGCCCTAGTAGTATGAAAGCAGCTATAGACAACGCATAAATGAATGGGCATGACTTTGTTCCAAGAAAATGTCAATGCAAAATAAACACATCTTTTAGAATCTCTAAAAAAGAGTTTCATTGAAGCTTAAGTTAGGATGGCTGCCTAGGATACACCGTATTCCCAAAGAAAAGAATGCTCTGGGCAGCCCTGATGGTGCAGCGGTTTGGCGCTGCCTGCAGCCTGGAGTGTGATCCTGGAGACCTGGGATCGAGTCCCACGTCAGGTTCCCTGCGTGGAGCCTGCTTCTCCCTCTGCTTGTGTGTCTGCCTCTCTCTCTCTGTGTATGTCTCTCATGAATAAATAAAATAAATCTTTTTTTTTTTTAAAAGAAAAGAATGCTCTGAAGAAGAAAAATTTTGTGTAGGTTTGTATACTTTTAAAATATCTATAAAGAGTTGTAAATTATTAGACAAAAGACATATCAGGAAATTATAGACCTTATCTTAAGCTTTTAGTATGAGCAGGGCTATATGACTTCAGTCTAATGGGACCAGGGAGTTTTACTCTTATCTTTATATTTGAACTGCTCCCTTTCAGATTATTTATAAATAAAGCACATATGCATTGTGCATTCAGGAAAGAAACTGAACCCAAGTTTGAAGTTTTGCTGACTCTAATAATGGTTTAAGTATAGCTTCCCTGAGAGCCCAGAAATAGGGCCCACAAATTTGAAGTTGAAAGATTTCCTTTATTTTATTATCTTCTTTGTAAAAGCAGGAACTGGCCCTGATATTCTTATATTTCCAAGTGTTCGTAGAGTTTCCTGTTACCTTGCTGCCACTGATATTTAACTTAATACCTTAATGAGCAGAGAGCATACTATCTATGATTTCGTTAAAATTTGTTAAGGTTTTTTTTTGACCCAAGATATGACATGGTTGGTCTCTTATGGTGTTTGTTTCATGTGCATTGTCTCACTCATCCTTGGGGTCTGTGTTCATTTATAAAAATATTTTCTGTTTTCACGTTTACTGATGCTTTCCTCTGACACATCCATTCTTCTATTGACTCCATCCAGTAACGTTTAGAATTTTTCTTACTGTGTTTTTACTTCTAAAATTTCCATTTGTTCATGTCTTCTCTTTCTTTACTGAGACTTCATGTATCTTTCTATTCATTTCTAGGATGTTCACCTTCACTTCTTGGAGCATTTTATTATAACTATTTTAAAGTGTCTGATGGGTCCTAAATCTGTGTCATCTTATTATTTGCATCTGTTGATTTTCCTTTCACATGTAATTTGGGATTTTCCTGGTTCTTTTTATGTTTGATAATTTTGGCTTGAATCCTCAACATTTAAAAACTTATGATACTTAAGTTTTTAAAAAATTCTGTGAAGAATGTTGATATTTTAAATTTTTAGCTATGCAGTTATCTTCAGGTTGCAAGTTCTGACTACCTTCCATGTATTTTGGTTTTAATATTAGTTCAGTTTTCAAAACCTTTGAAATTATATTCATATCTGTCCCAAATGTGTACCACTGAGTAGCCAGTTTGAGACCTGGGGAGTAGGTCTGAACCTTGATTCAGTTTTCAAAGTAGGTGTATGCTGTTTAATGTCAGCTCTTTTAGAGATGATAATATTGAGCAGTGAGTCTAAGTTTTACTAGTCTCATCCATCTATTATTAAGTTCTAAGTCAACCCAACTTTTCATACCAGCTTCTAGGTATATCTTTTATATATATCCTGCCCTAGTTTTAGATCTAGTCATTTGTCCAAGGAGCTTTCACTACCCCTCCCCCCCCTTTTTTTGAGGGAAATGGTATTTGGTAACCTCAACCTGGATATTGAGGGATGCTTAATGCTAGTGCTAAGCCCTGCATTGCTTCTAGGACTTCCCAATGGTTAGTTGTGAAGTACACATTTAAATAAAGGTCATGACTTTTTTTTCTCATATTTTCTTCATTGTAAGATTTCAGAAATTTTACATCTTTGACTTTTATATTTATATTTCTTGATGCTGAAAATGTTGATACCTGGTGGCTTAATGTAATCACTTATTTGCTGTGTCCTGTAGTATACCTATAATAGTTTAAAAATAACAATTGATATTACTTCTAACAGTGTAACTACTAAATGCAGTTTTTTAAAAAAAGATTTATTTGCGAGAGAGAGCGAGAGAGAGAGAGAGAGCGAGCGCACTTTTGTGCATGCATGAGGGGGGAAGGGACAGAAGGAGAAAATCTTAAGCAGACTCGGAGCTGAATGTAGAGTCTGATGTGCAGCTCAATCTCACAACCAATAAAATCATGACCTGCGTTGAAACCAAGAGACAGTCACTTAACTGACTGAGTCACCCTGGTGCACCACTACTAAATTGCAGTTTTAACATTTCTTTGTGGTTCTTTTATTCCTTTAGATATGTCCCACTAGGAATGTACAATTAAAATACTGTATTTCAAAGCCACTTGTATTATTTTCTGAGTAATTATGCCACAAACTTGGTATGCAGTGGGTTACTGGTTTCAGTTTGTTTTAAATATTTAGTGGTTGCCCTCCACCCCATTTTTGGTATTTGGCACTTTTTTTCCTTTTTAGATTTAATTTTGTCTTTTAATTGTCTTGAAGGAAGAGGCCTTCACTCACTATCTGAACTGAATGCTAAATTTATTTCTCTCTGTGCAAGGGAGAGCTGTGGCTTCAAGTTCAGGGGTTGGTAAAGTGAGAGTGTTTAGGAAGTGATTGAACTTTGTTATGCAGATGTGATTATGGAGTGTCACTGTTACTACTGATGGGTTGACTTTCTGAAGTGTGGTCACTCATTTGTAGCTATTACTGATAGACTGGGATGAGTTTAAAGCCGGCTCTGATGATTACTGTTGGAATGGTCTTTTTTTGAATTGAGAATATAAGAATTATTTTTTCCATGTAAAACAATGATTTTATCTTTATTTGTTTTTAAAAGATTTATTTATTTATTATTTATTTATTTATTTTAAAGAGAGAGTGTATGCACGAGTATGGTGTCAAGGGAGGGTGATGGTGGCAGGGAGAGGGGCAGAAGGAAAAGGTTAGAGAGAACCTGAGGGGCAGAAGGAAAAGGTTAGAGAGAATCTTAAAGCAGGCTCCATGCTCAGCACAGAGCCCAATGTGGGGCTTCATCTCACGGCCCTGAGATTATAATCTGAGACAAAATAAGAGTTAGTTAGGCATTTAACAGACTGAGCCACCCAGGTGCCCCGGTGATTTTGTTAAAAAGCAAAACTATATTACAAAACAGATTCACAGAAGTCTTATCCCTTCTGTCCTATTTTCTCCTTTCTTTTGAGAAAAAGTTGGCAAACAACAGTTTGCAGGCCAGATTTGGCTACCTAGCTCTTTTTGTAAATAATATTTTGTCACCACCATACTCATTTGTTTACATATCATCTATAGCTTCTTTTGTGTTGTAACGGCAGAGTTGAATAGCTATGACAAAGATTATTTGGCTTGAAAAACCTGAAATATTTACTATCTGGCCCTTTACCAACAAAACACACTGATCTCTACTATAGAGAATAATTTTCATCAAGTTTTGGCTTTTCTTTTTTTTTTTTTTAAATAAAAGGAAATAAGTTAATTTAACATTGACCTTTCTTTTACACAAAAGTTAGCATGTTGTAAACACTTTAATACATCTTGCTCTTTTTCACTTAACAGTATACCCTGAAGGGATGCCTGGGTGGCTCAGTGGTGGGGTGTCCCCTTCAGCTCAGGTTGTGATTCTGGGGTCCTGGTCTCACATCAGGCTTCCTGAGGGGAGCCTCTCTGCCTCCCTCTCTGCCTCTCTCTCTGTGTCTTTCATGAATAAATAGATAAAATCTTAATAAATAAATAAATTCTAATTATTTAAAAAAAAAGTGTATCTGAAAATCACTGTAACAGTATCTCTTATTCCTGAACTAGTACTCCATTACATAGATGGGCCATTTTATATTCACCTAATCTATTAATGGACTGTTAGTTTTTTTTTTTTTTCCTAGTCTTGTGATTGTAAGTAGTGTTTTAGTGAAAAACCTTGTGAAAAAGCCATTACACATTTTTCGTCATGATGTGTTGGGTATAGATTCCTTGGAGTGTAATTGCTGTTTTAGAGTTTAGATGTATATTATCATGCTGAATGTTAGTTTCCCCACCATGGACCCATACTTCCCTTCCTTCCCTTCCCTTCCCTTCCCTTCCCTTCCCTTCCCTTCCCTCCCTTCCCTTCCCTTCCCTTCCCTTCCCTTCCCCCTTTCCCTTCCCTCCCTTTCCCCCTTTCCCTCCTTTCCCCCTTTCTCCCCTTTCCCTCCTTTCCCCCCTTTCCCCCCTTCCCCCCTTTCCCTTCCCTTTTTTCTCCTTCCTTCTTTCCTGTGGTGAAGAACACATAATATAATGTTTGCCATCTTAATCATTTTTAAGTGTACAGATCACTAGTGTTAAGTATATTCACATTGTTGTAAAAGAGATATCCAGAACTCTTTCATCTTGCAAAACTGAAATTCTGTTCCCATTGAACATCAGCTCCCTGCTTTTCCCTCCTTCTTGCCCCTAGTAACTGCCATTCTCCTTTTTGTTTCCATCATCTTGACTACTCTAAATACTTCATATAAGTAGACTCATGGAGTATTTGCCCTTTAGTGAACAGCTTATTTCACTCAGCATAATGTTCTCAAGGTCATTCATGTTGTAGCATGTCAGGATTTCCTTTTTAAAGGCTAAATAATATTCCATTGTATGTATATACCACCTTGTATGTATGTGCCTAATAATATTCAAAGCAGCATTTCAAATAGCAATTCTCTGTTCAAAGAGAGTATTTTTCACACAGTAAAATACAGTGTGTCCTCTTCAAGCTACCCAGTTATAATCTCTGCTTCACAGGCAAGACTTCTTTTCTCTCTTTCTTTCTTTCTTTCTTTCTTTCTTCCTTTCTTCCTTTCTTCCTTCTTCCTTTCTTCCTTTCTTCCTTCTTCCTTTCTTCCTTTCTTCCTTTCTTCCTTTCTTCCTTTCTTCCTTTCTTTTCTTTCTTTTCTTTCTTTTCTTTCTTTTCTTTCCTTTTTTAAAGGGGCAGATAGGGTGGAACAGAGGGAGAGAGAGAATCTCAAGCAGGCTGCATGCCCTGCATGGAGACCATCTTGGGGCCAGATCTCACACACGACCCTGAGATCATGACCTGAACTGAAATCAAGACTTGGTCACTTAACCAGCTGAGCCACCTAGGCGCCCTGGGAAATAGTGATTTTCCTTTGTTTCTTCGTTCCTTCCTTTTTTTTTTTTTTTTTTAAGATTTTATTTATTTATTCATGAGTGACACACAGAGAGAGGCAGAGACATAGGCAGAGGGAGAAGCAGGCTCCTTGTGGGGACCCTGATGCAGGACTCGATCCTGGGTCTCCAGGATCACACCCTGAGCTGAAGGCAGATGCTCAACCACTGAGCCACCCAGGTGCCTCAAATAGTGATTTTCTAATTCTATCAATTCTTCTAACATTTAATAGCTATGATTATTCTCTGAGGAAAAAAATCATCTCCTTGATTTCCCCAGAATACTGTTCCTACCAGAAAGGTGTGATAAATCCATGATTCTTTGTTTCTTTATCAGTGTTCAAAATAATGAGCTCTACCTTACCAACCTCCAAAGGTTGACTAAAAAGGAATTTTTTTTGAATGTCATTATGAACTCATAGGTGTTTATATTTTTGATATTTTCCAATCACTGCAGTCACCATTCTTGTGTATGCTCAAATGAGAAATTTGTCAAATGAGAATCCTTTTACCTGTCTCTGGTTTCCTTTTGAGTTGCCTATAGTAGTATTGTTAACATTTTGCTTTCTGATTTGACAAGATGTCCCAAGTTCTTTGTGTACAATTTCCTGTGTCAGACCTGGAATAAGCCATTTCTCCAAGGAGCCCTAATTTCTTTTAATGGGGGATGATGTTTAAAGTCCACAATCTGAAGGGAAGGGTATTCATTGCTACTGGGTTATTATTGCTTTTAGGCCTTTTCAGGCCGTCCTCATGCCGGATCTTCTATCATAATTTCTTGATTGTCTGATACCTGTTATGTAGTTTATTCCTGGAGGCATTTCTTGGGAACAGCGTTAGAGTTGTTTAATTTTTTAGCCTTGAAAGTCGATTTGACTGTGTAGAACATCCTTGGCTTACATTTTATTTCCTTGGGTATTTAAATATATAATTTCATTGTCTGCTGGTGTAAAAAGTTTGTGCCAGTGTCTGTTGTTGGTCAGTGCCACTGTCTTTTTTCTTTCCCTTATAAGTAATTTGGACTATCTGCACAGATGCCAATGAAATTTTTTTCCCCTTAAAACCCAGTAGTTTTATGAGACTGTGTGGTTTTTGTTTTTGTTTTTTTGAGACTGTGTGTTGATGTTGATCTTCTGAGTTGTTTTTCCAAGTATGTGGTATACTATTTTAATATGCAGATTTAGCCTTTTAAAAAATTTCCAAAAATATTTTGAATTATAGTGGCTAGTCTTTGTTCTATTTCATAGCATAGGGCCTCTTATAATATCTGTTTTGTATTTACTTTGCCTTTTATTTAATCACTTTTACATTTCTTAAAATTTATTTTTATTTTCTTTTTTTCCTCCCTTATTTGTATGGTGTCTTCTCTCATGTCTCTCTCTTCTAGTTGAGCTTTCATTTCTGATCCTTTTCTGAGTCAGCTCAGATTCCTTTTTTTTGTTTTCCTGTTGTCTAGCTTTCTCTTTTAAGGGCTTTTCTAATTACAATTTATGTTCTTTTAAAATTTTTTAAAAAGTTTCTTTCAGTTTGTTCTGTAACATAAAGTTACAGTTTTCATCTCCTTTAGGCCAGATTTTTCTGCTGTATTTTCATTTTTTATAGATATGCTGTTCATATTACTATCTTATTTTTATTAAAATATTGTATTGGAATTGATCAGCTGCCCTTTTCTAAGGCTTATGTTTATTTTCTATGCACTTTGGATGCGTTATGTACATTAAGTTACATTAAAATTTTATTAGCTCTAAATGATGTTAAGCTCTAAGTTACAACCTATTAAACTGTAAGCTGTTGTAAATAAATTAGGTACCATGTCTTTTTCTTAAGCAGTATGTTGTAGTTAGGACAGTGGTCTGTCTTGATCAATTGCCATTGACAGCATGCTTGCTCTATGGTCTAGCAATCACAGTGATTGAAATTATATGTGTTGTAACCCAGTGTCTTTGTAATGTTTAACTACTTCACGGGCATCTGTAATGGAAAAGTAAGTACTTTTTGAATTTTTAATATGTACTAAACAGAAAAGTGAGTGAAAGTGAGTTTTGTGGGGTTTTTACCCCCTTCCCAACAAAACAACCTAATTAATGTATAGAATTAGTAGTGCTACCTGGTCCTAGTATGTTTGTATTGCTTATTTAGCCCTGATATGCTGCTGGTGGTTTTTTTTTTTGTTTGTTTGTTTGTTTTGTTTTTTGCTTTAGGTTAAATGGAAACCATCCTTGGGAGGCTGGATGCCTGTGTAGCCGTTTTATCACATCAGTGAATTGCAATGAGTGGAGGAGGAGAGCAGCCGGATATTCTCAGTGTTGGAATCCTGGTCAAAGAAAGATGGAAAGTGGTAGGTACACATCTTAGAGACAGAGAACATATCGGGGTAATTTTTGGAATCTTGATAAAACTAGCATTTCCATAGAAAATAATACATACATTACTTACATGCCTAAAGCATGTTTTCATTTATTTTCCTGTGATTAAATTCTGTTTATACCATAATTCTTGATTTATGTAGTAGTAAATTTTTCTAACCTCTAATAGCTAATATTGAGTAAGGTAGATAAAACTGTACTTAGGGAAAGACAAATTAAAAACACAGTACAATGAGCTTCTCTGTTTTAAAATTTTGAACTTTTTATTAAGGAAAATTGTAAGCATACATAAAATAGGGAGACTGATTTAATGAACCTTTTATACTCATGTCCAGCTTAAATAGTTATTTTATAGGCACCTTATTTTATCTCTTTAACCTCCCTCCCAGAATATTTGAAGCAAATCATATCTTCTGTATGTGCTTCAGTTATATATCTCTAAAGGATAAAAATTCTTTTAAAAATGTAATCATAATATTATTGTACCTAAAAAAGAAAAAGATTTTAAATATCATTAAGTATCCTTTCAACTTTCACATTTCTCCTGTTGTAAATTATTTTTAATGATTTGAATCAAATCCAAATAAAGCCTGGGTATTGCAGTTGGTTGACATTACATAAGTTTCTTTTAATTTCTAGATTTCTTTCATCTTTCTTTTTTTCTTTACAGTTTTTTTTAATTGAAAAAAGTAGGTCATTTGCCTGTACAGTTTACTTACCATAGTTTGGATTTTTCTGAATTCTTGTATATGGTATTAATGTGTTTCTTTGTTTCATGTATTTTATGTAAATTACTATTTATTGAGGCTTGATTAAATCTGAGTTCAGGTTTGTTTATTGAGATGGCATTATTTTCATAAAGGCATTATCGTGAACTGTCAGTAGGAGGCACATAATGTCTTATTGCCCATTAAGACATTGTGTGTCTTGTTGCCCATTAACATTTTAGCACTATTAATCATCATTTTCTCGGTCTATTAATTGCAGATTGTGACATTCTGTCATTCCTTCATCATTTTAGTTGAAGTACATCTACAAAGAAAAATTTCCTGTCATCAGCTATTTGATTACCCTGAGATCATTTTGATTAGGAAAACAGAATAAATACTTAATTCTTTTTCTTAATTTACCAGTTTTCAGAATAATGAATTGGCTCCCTAGCATTTTCTGAAAGTGACCAATGATATTTTAAAATATACACAATTAAGAATTCATGGATTTAAACATATTTCATGTCTTTCATTCAGTTGTAGTTATTATCCTTATTGATCCCCAGATTGTTTCATTTGACTGGGGAACACCCTTCACGTTGTCTCTTGAGTCTTTTCAACATGATCCTAATAGTCTTCTGAAGACTTGCCCTAGATTTGGAATCTTCCGTCTTTCCTGCTCTTAAAGGACCAATGTTTGTCTTAGATGTAAATATATATTTTATTGCTACCCATTCTTTTATTAGTCAAAGTTTTATTCCATTAGAAAGTTTAGCAAAGTTATTTTGTGGTTTCTGTAATCTATTACAGATTGAAAAAAGAAGATTCTTCCTTTAGAATACAAATGTTGTGTCTGGGATACAGGATTTTACCAAGTAGGCAAATCAGTAGTTCTTTGAAAATTTACTTGGTAAATACAAGAAAAGAACCATGTTGTCATATTGGATTAGTATAGAGAAATTCCAGCAATTAGTAATCTTTTATGTAAGTCAGGAATGAGTGTTGCTTTGGTGAGTGCTTTGTATTAAGTGCTGTGATAAAGTTTGGCTGTTTTCAGTAGACATCTCAAAAGGTGACTAATTGCTGTGTCCTGATAATTAGAACGAATATATATATGGAACATGTCCTCCAAATTTGGGAGACATAGTGGAATTTTAGTAAGAAATCACATGCTCATTGTTACAGATGGTGTTTTGCTTATCTACCATTATGAACAAATTACCTCAAAACTTAGAGGCTTAAAACAATTTTTAATTTGCTTATGATTTTGTGGATTAGGAATCTGAGAAAAGTTTGCCTGGGTGGCTTGTCTCTTAACCATGTGGCACTTGCAGGATTGTGTGGGTTAGAGGATCCACTCACAAATGGCTTGTTTGTTGACTTGGAGGTCCTTCATTTCCTTACCCACCTTGCTTCATCCCTGTAGCTTATTTGCTAGGACCCTTTCTACAGGTCTGTGGCTTCTCAGGATGGTCACACTTTTTACATGTTAGCTGGCTTTTTAGAGACAGAAAACAGAAGCTACAAGGCTGGTAAAGGACTTCTCAAGGCTGGTGCAGTATTACTGTGCCATGTTCAGTTGGACAAAGCAGTTGCAAGATCTACCCAGATTTAAGCTGGTGGGGAATGGACTCTGTGTCTTGACGGGTGAGTGGTAAGGTTACACTGAGGAAGAGCAAAAGGGATGAATGATATTGTTGTGATCATCTTTGGGAAAGAAAGTCTGCCACAGGTCTTGCCTCTATTCTTTCCCTAATCTGCACACCCCCCCAATATACTAAACTGTCTCTAGCTCTTTGCATCTTAAACATTTATGATATCTTAGTGCTTTGTCAAGCTCAATACAAAATGTTAATGTTCCACTATTGATGAAATGACAGGAATAGACCAAGGAGCAAAATTATTACTTTGATGTAGATTTTTGGTTCTATCATTTGATAAGGTTTTTTTTGTAAGGTAAAACATTTCACCACAGTCCATAATTAGATATCCCTTTTGTACTGTTAACGAGTTTTTAAAGTTACGCTAGATTTTGTTTAATGGACAAATGTTAAGAATCATAAGTAAAAATCAGGGCCCGACAAAAAAATAAATGAAGTTCTGGAGCTTTATTTTTAATCCTGAGCTAATACTGGAGTTCCTCATGGTATCTCTTCCCATCACCCAACTGGAATAAAGGATTATGGTTCTTATATACAAAGCATTGAATAGTTATTTAGCAATAATTCTGTAGTTACCACTTAGCCACCTGCTAAGTGGAAACAAAAAAATAGAAAGGATTGGCTCTCTGAAGAAACTTAGTTTCACTGTAGGGGGCTAGGACATTGATAGTGGAAAGTTAAAAAAAAAACCAGTAGATTGTGATAATACAAGTGATATCTGAGGTGGTTAGCCTAGGAAAATGATTAATTAAATGATGAAACAAATAACTCCTATAGAAATTCAGAAGATAGAGAAATCAGCTTGGAGGCAGTAATCAGTACAGACCCAATGTAGAAAGAAGTAGAACTTCAAATGAATCCTCTGGGGTGGTGAGGATTTAGGACCCTGTACCTCCATTGATGACTTCCTGCATCGTATCATATCCTAGGTGTTTGATAACATGGAAAAGAGAAGACCTTCAGGAAATGGAAGAAGGCTAATTCCATGCTGTGTCTAACTTGAAGATATACTTCAATAAGTATGAGCACCTTGGTGCTCATAGCTCTAGGTTCTGTTGTCACTAACACTTGAGAACTTGCTTATAATACTAAGACAAAGATCCTGGTATTCCCCAGTTAAGCTGACACATTTTATCAGGAAGGCTATTAAGTGTTGGTTGAAAGTGTTTTATTTGATTAGAGGTTAGCATTTGAGCACATTATTGAGTATATAGTTATATAGCAAACTCTGGGATAGCTTAGAACAGGAGCTTTCTGTCTTTTCTGTGGAGCTGGCGTGATGCCTCAAAGAGGAGGGTAAATGGTAGTGAGACAATTGGGTTCTGGTTGCCCCACTCCCACCTCCAACCTCCCCACATACACATCTCAGCTGGGTTCCAGATAAGATTTCAATTGGTGAAAAGATTTTATGGTTTAAAAAGTCTTCAAATGATTGCTTTTAGAGTTAAAATAACGTATTTCATTCTTGGTCATTATGCAGGGAAGTGAAACATTCAGATACTGTGCTTTTTTTTGTGACATTTTTGATGCCGGGTGTAGACTAAATTTTGAAATTGTTTGTGGCTGAAATAATTTCATTACCTTTTGTAGACAAAACTGTGGGAAAAGATTTTGATGCTCTTTCTAGGCATTTATTTTCCTCTTGGCATATGTGTAATTAACAATATTGAAATCTTTTATCCTTAAATAGGGATAGTAAAATTACACATAGTTTTCTTAATATAAGAAATGAATTGGTTTCCAATTAGAATGTTCTAGTAATTATATATGTGTGTGTTCTTATTTCCTGTGCAGTTGAGGAAGATTGGGGGTGGGGGCTTTGGAGAAATTTACGATGCCTTGGACATGCTTACCAGGGAAAATGTTGCACTGAAGGTAGAATCAGCTCAACAACCAAAACAAGTTCTGAAAATGGAGGTGGCTGTATTGAAAAAACTACAAGGTAAGCTATTTTGCATGATGTACCAGACAGTTTATAATTTATTGTTATCTTTCTGAGCCTCATTAAATTCTATAACGATTAACTGAGTAATCAGGTGTAAGCTCGGTATAAACAATGCTTAGCATTTTCTCTTGGAAATTTTATCACTAGCTAGTAGTAGTAGAAGTATTAATTGCTTAGGCTAATTGGACTGTGGGAATTCCTTTTCATGGTAATTAAGGATGAGAGAGTGAATTACCTGAAATATTCTGCTTTAGAAAGTGTTTTTGTAAGTCTCTTATGGTGAAAATTTGTCTCCCTTTTTTTAAACCACTGAACATGAATACCTCTGAGTTGTTTCTACCCATGTTGGTCGTGGTAAATATGCTTTAATCACGTTAAGGAAGCTGCCTTCAAATCACTGCAGGATGGATTAAAAATAATACTATTTGTTACGTGATTTCATTAACTTCAGTTTCATAGAATAACTTTTTCTAGCCCTGTTGTCATTTTTGAGATATGTTTTACTAATTGGGTTCCTATTTTTTATCACAAGGATAAAAAACATTTTTTCTGACTTTAACCCAGTGATGTAAAACCCTGAATATATTGCTATTTTCTATTTACCCTTTTATTTTCAGTTTAATGATATAATCTGATATTACTCATATTTAAACATTTTATCTGAATCAAAATTAAGTGGGGTGATTAACACGTTAAATGATCTTGTTAAGTTCTAGAAGATTTGATATTGTCATGGGACATTTATTAGTATCTAAAAGAATTTAATACTAACATAGAGCAAAGGAACTTGCTGAAATTATAGATATAACTATAATTGGTAGAAATAGTAGAAAAGCACAAAATACTGTGTGCCCTAGAACCTTCAATTCATAGCTGTGTAGTCTCTAGGATGAATGTGCTCTCTTTGTGAATTCCTGATATTTGGAATTCTAGTAAACTAGTTTGTGTTAAGTTGATGAAATGTGTATTATGTATTCTGGTAATGTATTCTGGCAGTCATTGTCCTTTGCCTAAGCTTTCTCATTATCCAGGTTTCTCTACCAGTTGGCTTATTTGAGAGAGAGCCTGATGCTCATGAAATTATAGATCTTTTTAATAGTTATTCTTAGCCCCAACTTAGGTTTCCCAAAACATGGGGAATTAGGAAGGCAGTACAGCTGGAGCTGCCAATTCCTGGGTTGCACAGATCCTAGGAAATCTGTTTGACTTTCATTCAGATGAGCCCATAAAGGATATGTTAGCATCAGTGTGGCCTGGAGCATGCCACTTCACTTTCTCTACTTGGCCCTGAGGAGATGCTTCCAGGTGAGGCAGGGTACAGCTCTGTAGTCCTTTCTGTAGGTTCTCTTGACTATTTTGGCCACAATTTAACCAGGACTCTATGGAATAAAGCTTGAAGATAACTTTAGTACCTTTTAATGGAAGAATTGGAGACCCTTGGAGCTAAGTCTCTCTTTTCCTTCTATTTTATCTTTTATACTGTTAACTAAAATGTTTCTCCTACCTGCTTATAACCACATCCTAGTCCTCAGAACTCTTCACTTTCCAAAAACAAATAGGTTTTTATGTTCTGGTCTGTATTTCTTCTTTTTAAGTTTTTTAAAAGAGTTTTTATTTTAATTCCATAGTCTGTATTTCAGTGAGGCAGCCCTTGACTCTTTTCTTGGCTTCCTAACTTATGCCTCCTGCATATTTAATGCATCACAATGTACTCTGGTTGAGGGTGCTTTAGAATCTGGGGCTGACTTTATATGGCCTGAATTATGCTTACCTTCCTTTTGGCATAATGACTTCTTACTGACCCCCAATAAAACGGCTAAGTGTGTAAGGAGAAGATACATAATCAGAGGCTAGCCCTTTAAAGGAATCATTGGTTTTAAACTGATGTTCAGGGACGCCTGGGTGGCTCAGCGGTTGAACGTCTGCCTTTGGCTCAGGGCATGATCCTGGAGTCTTGGGATTGAGTCCCACATCAGGCTCCCTGTGGGGAGCCTGCTTCTCCCTCTGCCAATGTCTCCGCCTCTCTGTGTGTGTCTCTCATGAATAAATAAATAAAACCTTTAGAAAAAAAAAAAAAGATGTTCAGGGGTCCTGGGGGGTGCAGTTGGTTAAGCATCGCACTCTTGGTTTCCACTCAGGTTGTGATCTCAGAATTGTCTCTCTCCCTCTTCCCTCCTGCACATGCAAGCTCTCATGTGCATGGGCGTACTCTCTCTCAAATAAATCTTTAAATTGATATTCAATTTTTGATAGATGATATAAAGATTATTTCTTTATAAGATAAAAGGATATTTTATAATGAATTTAGCCAGAACCCTAAGTTTTGCTCTTTTTAATAAATCAGTTCCCCCTTTCAAAATTCTTAGTGATTTTTTCTGGATTCCCTTACTTCTCAGTTTTCTTGCAGCCTTTCCTGTACTAGCTAACCCTAGATTTCCTCAGCTCATGCATAACTCTCATTACTAGTATGATCTTTTGTCATCAGCCCTAAAGTATGAAGGCCTTAGCATTTTACCCTATCTTTTCTTCTAAATGACCTCTCCTATGCTGCTACATTAGACTGTTCTCTTTTCACAGCTCTCTGAACTACTCTGGAAATATCGTACAATTCTCTTTTGAATCAAGGTAGACTCCTAAATTGTACTCGGTTTTTACAAATGTGTTTGAATGTGTCAGTCACTACTAAAGCAAACAAACTATATGAGACTCTTACCTGCAGGGAACAAATTGAGGGTTGCTGCAGGGGTGGCGGGTGGGTTAAGGGGTAATTGGGTGATATCCATTTAGGAGGGTACTTGACGTACTGAGCAATGGGTGTTCTATGCAACTGATGAATCACTAAATTCTACCTCAAAACTAATACTCTACTATATGTGAATTAACTCGAATCTACATAAAGTCTTGAAAATAAAAATACAACTAAACCATCTATCTGTAGACCTGTTAGGTAATACTTCTACACTTAGTTAATATTTAAAGTATCCCTAGTTTTCTTTTTATTAACATTTATCTCTATATAACCATTTATTTGTACTTCCTCCTTGTCTCCATTTGGACGATACTGTCTTCTGACCTTTGTCTTTCAGTTCATTTGCTTTCAAACTTGGAGCAAAGGGGATAATTGATAATGGCCTCCCTAATCTGTTATATTCTTTTTTTCTTCTCTCCCATCTTCTTTTTTTTTTTTAAGATTTTATTTATTTACTCATGAGAGACAAAGAGAGAGAGAGAGCCAGAGACATAGGCAAAGGGCTCCATGCAGGGAGTCCAGTGTAGGACTTGATCCCAGGACCTGGGGATCACACCCCGAGCTGAAGGCAGATGCCCAACTACCGAGCCACCCAGGCGTCCCTCCCATGTTCAATAAATTTTTTATAGTGATAGCCTGTCTATCCTCAGGTCTCGATTTTAATGAATTCTTGAGCTATATCTCACCACACTGTTCTTTTTTTGTCTTTTAAATAAATACAGTTTTATTTGCAGTGGTGGTATAAGAGAAAAAAACCTGTCTCAAGATTTCAAACTGATCACTAGTAATTCTGCAATACCTGAGGAACCTACCATCAGTGCTGTTTAAAAAGATTCTTGGGGGGGGGCAGGGCAAGATGGCGGAGGAGTAGGGTCCCCAAGTTACCTGTCCCCACCAACTTACCTAGATAACTTTCAAATCATCCAGAAAACCTACAATTCAGCCTGAGATTTAAAGAGAGAACAGCTGGAACGCTACAGAGAGAAGAGCTTGCACTTCTAGCAAGGTAGGAAGATGGAAAGAGTAAATAAATAAAAAAGAATCAAGTGGGGGAGGGGCCCCCATGAGGAGCTGGGACAAGGCCAATCAGTGATAGCCTACAGGACAGGAAAGCCCAGTAACGGTGAAGCAGGAACTTTAAAAACCCGCTCCAGATTCTTCCCAGATGGAAAGACGCTCGCAGGGCACTTGGGCAGGATCCCAGGAGGGGCACTGGAGCCTCCAGGTTCCTGGGGTCACTAACAGAGGAAGTGCGCCCCCGGGGGAGAGCGCGCCACACACTGCAGGCCCAGCTCGGTAAAGGGCTGGAGTGCGCACACCCAGTGGGGCCTTGGGAGAAGCTCAGGGGGTGGCTCTGCACCGAGGGGGCTACGCCCCTGGCAGCGTGATTATAGCAGCGCAGACCCCGGATCACAGGGACACCTGGGGACACGGCCCAGGATCCTATGTTCCCCCAGGACAGGCAGAGGCTGGGAGGGCACAGGACAGCGAGGACACTCCTGCTGCAGGGCACCCCCGAGCTGTGCAGATCAGCACTCCCACCCCCGGAGCATCCAGGCCAGTATGGACTGGGAGCTGCGGTAGTTACTGCGGGATCTGACTCCAGGGCTGGAGGGCTGGAGAGCTGGCCGCCGCCAGTGTGGTTGTCACTCCTGGCGTCACCCTGTGCCTGGGACGGAGTGGGGCTGCCAGGGAACAGGGTCCTTACAGGATAAACAGCTCCCACTGAGCTGTGCACCTGGCAAGGGGCAGGGCAACTCCCCCAGGTGCACACACCTGTGAATCAGCACAGCAGGCCCCTCCCCGAGAAGACCAGCTGGAAGGATGGGAAGAGCAAGTTCTTGACAGAGCAGTGCTAGAAAGCTCCAGGGGAAGTCGAGGGATTTATAGTATATAGAACCAGAGGATACCCCTCCTTTTTGGTTTTTTGTTTGTTTGTTTTTTTCTTTTTTTTTTTTTCTTCCTCTTTCCAATACAACTTGTTTTTAGCCACTCTGCACTGAGCAAAATGACTAGAAAGAACTCACCATAAAAGAAAGAATCAGAAACAGTCCTCTCTCCCACAGAGTTACAGAATTTGGATTACAATTCGATGTCAGAAAGCCAATTCAGAAGCACAATTATAAAGCTACTTGTGGCTCTGGAAAAAAGCATAAAGGATTCAAGAGACTTCATGACTGCAGAATTTAGATCTAATCAGGCCGAAATTAAAAATCAATTTAATGAGATACAATCCAAACTGGAGGACCTAACAACGAGGGTTAATGAGGTAGGAGAAAGAGTGAGTGACATAGAAGATAAGTTGATGGCAAGGAAGGAAGCTGGGGGAAAAAAAGAGAAAAACAATTAAAAGACCATGAGGAAAGGAAAGGTTAAGGGAAATAAATGACAGCCTCAGAAGGAAAAAATCTATATTTAATTGGGGTTCCAGGGAGCACTGAAAGGCACAGAGGACCAGAAAGCATAATTGAACAAATCATAGTTGAGAACTTCCCTAATTTGGGGAGGGAAACAGGCATTCAGATCCAGGAGATAGAGAGATTCCCCCTCTTAAAATCAATAAAAAACGTTCACCACTCCGACATTTCATAGTGAAATATGCAAATTCCAAAGATAAAGAGAAGATCCTTAAAGCAGCAAGAGACAAGAGATCCCTAACTTATATGGGGAGAAGTATTAGGTTAACAGCAGACCTCTCCACAGAGACCTGGCAGGCCAGAAAGGGCTGGCAGGATATATTCAGGGTCCTAAATGAGAAGAACATGCAGCCAAGAATACTCTATCCAGCAAGGCTCTCATTCAGAATAGGAGGAGCGATAAAGAGCTTCCAAGAAAGGCAGAAACTGAAAGAATATGTGACCACCAAACCAGCTGTGCAAGAAATATTAAGGGGGAGCTCTGTAAAAGAAAGAGGAAGGCCAAAGAAATAAACCACAAAAACAGGGACTGAATAGGTATTACGATGACACTAAATTCATATCTTTCAATAGTAACTCTGAACGTGAACGGGCTTAATGATCCCATCAAAAGGTGCAGGGTTTCAGACTGGATAAAAAAGCAAGACATACCTATTTGCTGTCTACAAGAGACTCATTTTAGACCTAAGGACACCTCCAGCCTGAAAATGAAAGGTTGGAGAACCATTTACCATCAAATGGTCCTCAGAAGAAAGCAGGGGGTAGCAATCCTCATATCAGATAAATTTTATCCCAAAGATTGTAGTAAGAGATGAAGAGGGACACTATATCATACTTAAAGGATCTATCCAACAAAAGGACATAATAATCATGAATATTTATGCCCCAAATGTGGGAGCTTCCAAGTATATCAATCAATTAATAACCAAAGTTAAGACATACTTAGATAATAATACACTTATACTGGGAGACTTCAACAACTTTCTGGAAATGACAAATCTTCTAAGCACTTCAAAGAAAGAGAGCTTTAAATGGTATACTGGACCAGATGGATTTAACAGATATTGACAGAACTTTACATCCAAACTCAGCTGAATACACATTCTTCTCAAGTGCACATGGAACTTTCTCCAGAATAGACCACATACCGGGTCACAAATCAGGTCTCAACCGATACCAAAAGATACCCCTGCATATTTTCAGATGATAATGCTTTGAAATTAGAACTCAATCACAAGAAGAAATTTGGAAGAAACTCAAACACATGGAGGTTAAAGAGTATCCTGCTAAAAGACGAAGGGGTCAACCAGGAGATTAGAGAAGAATTAAAAAGATTCATGGAAACTTGAGAATGAAGACACAACCGTTCAAAATCTTTGGGATATAGCAAAAGCAGCCCTAAGACGGAAATACATCACAATACAAGCATCCCTCAAAAAACTGGAAAAAACTCAAATACACAAGCTAAACTTACACCTAACGGAACTGGAGAAAGAACAGCAAATAAAACCTACACCCAGCAGAACAATAAAGTTAATAAAGATTCTAGCAGAACTCAATGAACTAGAGACCAGAAGAACTGTAGAACAGATCAACAATACCAGGAGTTAGTTCTTTGAAAGAATTAATAAGATAGGTAAACCATTAGGCAGCCTTATTAAAAACAAAAGAGAAAAGACTCAAATTAATAAAATCACGAATGAAAAAAAAGAGCTCACAACCACTACCAAGGAAATACAAATGATTTTAAAAACATATTATGAGCAGGTAAACGCCAATAAATTAGGCAATGTAGAAGAAATGGACGCATTTCTGGAAAACCACAAACTACCAAAACTGGAAGAGGAAGAAGTAGAAAACCTGAACAGGCCAATAACCAGGGAGGAAATTGAAGCAGTCATAAGAAACCTCCCAAGACACAAAAATCCAGGCCCAGATGGCTTCCCAGGGGAATTCTATCAAACGTTTAAAGAAGAAACAACACCTATTCTACTAAAGCTGTTCTGAAAGATAGAAAGGGATGGAATACTTTCAAACTCGTTTTATGAGGCCAGCACCACCTTAATTCCAAAACCACACAAAGACTCCACCAAAAAGGAGAATTATAGACCCAATATCTCTGGTGAACACAGCTGCAAAAATTCTCAACAAGATACTAGACAATAGGATCCAACAGTACATTAAGAAGATTATTCACCATGACCAAGTGGGATTTATCCCTGGATGCAAGGCTGGTATAACACTCGTAAAGCAATCAACGTGATAGGTCATATCAACAAGAGGAAAAACAAGAACCATATGATCCTCTCAATAGATGCAGGGAATGCATTTGACAAAATACAGCATCCATTCCTGTCCAAAACTCTTCAGAGTGTAGGGATAGAGGGAACATTCCTCAGCATCTTAAAAGCCATCTACAAAAAGCCCACAGCAAATATCATTCTCAATGGGGAAGCACTGGGAGCCTTTCCCTAAGGTCAGGAACACCACAGGGATGTCCACTCTCACCACTGCTATTTAACATAGTACTAGAAGTCCTAGCCTCAGCAATCAGGCAACAAAAAGAAATAAAAGGCATTCAAATTGGCAAAGAAGAAGTCAAACTCTCCCTCTTCACCGATGACATGATACTGTCTATAGAAAACCCAAAAGACTCCACCCCAAGATTGCTAGAATTCATACAGCAATTCGGCAGTGTGGCAGGATACAAAATCAATACCCAGAAATCAGTGGCATTTCTATACACTAACAATGAGACTGAAGAAAGAGAAATTAAGGAGTCAGTCCCATTTACAATTGCACCCAAAAGCATATAAGATACCTAGGAATAAACCTAACCAAAGAGGTAAAGGATCTATACCCTAAAACCACAGAACACTTCTGAAAGAAATTGAGGAAGACACAAAGAGATGGAAAAATATTCCTTGCTCATGGATTGGCAGAATTAATAGTGTGAAAATGTCAATGCTACCCAGGACAATTTACACATTTAATGCAATCCCTATCACAATACCATGGACTTTCTTCAGAGAGTTGGAACAAATCATCTTAAGATTTGTGTGGAATCAGAAAAGACCCTGAATAGCGAGGGGAATACTGAAAAAGAAAACCAGAGCTGGAGACATCACAATGCCGGATTTCAAGTTGTACTATAAAGCTGTGATCATCAAAACAGTGTGGTACTGGCACAAAAACAGACACACAGATCAATGGAACAAAAGAGAGAATCCAGAAATGGGCCCTTAACTCTATGGTCAACTAATATTCGACAAAGCAGGAAAGACTATCCACTGGATAAGGACAGTCTCTTCAATAAATGGTGCTGGGAAAATTGGACATCCACATGCATAAGAATGAAACTAGACCATTCTCTTATACCATACACAAAGATAAACTCAAAATGGATGAAAGATCTAAATGTGAGACAAGAATCCATCAACATCCTAGAGGAGAACACAGGCCACACCCTTTTGAACTTGGCCACAGCAATTTCTTGCAAGATACATCTATGAAGGCAAGGGAAACAAAAGCAAAAATGAACTATTGGGACTTAAGATTAAAAGCTTCTGCATAGCAAACGAAACAGTCAACAAAACTAAAAGACAACTTACAGAATGAGAGAAGATATTTGCAAATGACCTATCAGATAAAGGGCTAGTATCCAAGATCTATAAAGAACTTATTAAACTCAGCAACAAAGAAGCAATCCCATCATGAAATGGGCAAAAGACATGACAAATTTCACAGAGGAAGACATACACATGGCCAACAAGCACATGAGAAAATGCTCCTCATCCCTTGTCATCAGGGAAATACAAATCAGAACCACAGTGCGATACCACCTCACACCAGTGAGAATGGGGAAAGTTAACAAGGTAGGAAACAACAAATGTTGGAGAGGATGTGGAGAAAGGGGAACCCTCTTGCACTGTTGGTGGGAATGTGAACTGGTGCAGTCACTCTGGAAAACTGTGTGAAGGTTCTTCAAAGAGTTAAAAATAGAACTGCCCTATGACCCAACAATTGCACTGTTGGAGATTTATCCCAAAGATACAGATGCAGTAAAACACCGGGACACCTGCACCCCAATGTTTATAGCAGCAATGTCCACAATAGCCAAACTGTGGAAAGTGTCTTGGTGTCCCCATCGAAAGATGAATGGATAAAGAAGATGTGGTTTATGTATACAATGGAATATTACTCAGCCATTAGAAATGACAAATACCCACCATTTGCTTCAACGTGGATGGAACTGGAGGGTATTATGCTGAGTGAAGTAAGTCAGTCGGAGAAGGACAAACATTATATGGTCTCATTCATTTGGGGAATATAAAAAATAGTGAAAGGGAATAAAGTGGAAAGTAGAGAAAATGAATGGGAAATATCAGTGAGGGTGACAGAACATGAGAAACTTCTAACTCTGGGAAACGAAGAAGGTGTGGTGGGAAAGGGAGGTGGGTGGGGGTTGGTGTGACTGGGTGATGGGCACTGAGGCGGTGTTAGGCTATATATTGGCATATTGAGCTTCAATAAAAAAAAAGAGGAAAAACTAAGAACAAAACAAAAGATTCTTAAAAAAAATTGCTACATAGCTAGAATCCTGCAGCAAGATAAGGAAATCTTAAATTTGCTATTTTCCCTAATTTTTATTGAAAAAATTTAAATATACAGAAAATGGAAATAATAATATGGGAACATTCTCTGTACCCAATAGTCAACTTCAGTATATTAGCACTTGACTAGTCTTGTTCCGGCTTTATCCTACTCTTTCAACACTTTTTCCCACCTTGCTGGAGTACTTTTTTTTTTTAAGATTTTATTTATTTATTCATGAGAGACAGAGAGAGGCAGAGATATAGGCAGAGGGTGAAGCAGGCTCCCTGTGGGGAACCTGATGTGGTACTTGATCCCAGGATTCCAGGATCATAACCTTCGCCATGGCAAATCCTCGATTACTGAGCCACCCAGGTTCCCCCACAGGAGTATTTAGAAAGGAATGCTAAGTGGCTTCTGTTTCCTGGTGCTCTGTCGTCACAAAGCCCATGTGGTCCATGAGCTGAAATGCCTGAGGAAACCCAGACCCAAGACCAGCCAATGGAAAAGAACGTTGAAATGTTCACCTTTCAGGTGGAAATCGCTCAGTTGATGTCCTGGAATATCAACAGTTTCTACCCAAATAAAGAGATCTTTCTGAGGGAGCTTATTTCACATTCATCAGTTGCTTTGGACAAAATCAGATATGAAAGCTTGACAGATTCCAGTAAGCTAGATTCCAGGAAAGAGCTGCACATGAATCTCATTCCAAACAACCAAGATTGAACCCTCATTATGGTGGATACCTGGGATGGGCATGATTTGATCAAGTAAGCTTCATACTATTGCCAGGTCTGGAACCACAGTGTTCATGGAAACTTTGCAGCCTGGTGCATATTTCAATGATTGGCCAATAGGGTGCCTATTTGGTTGCTGAGAAAGTAACCGGGATCACCAAACAATAATAGCTGTTTGCCTGGGAGTCTTCTGCAGGACAATTCCTCCCAGTTAGGACTGAAATAGGTGAACCTATGGGTTATCCTGCATGTGAAGGAAGACTAAACTGAGTACTTTCAGGAGAGAAGATTAAAGGTGATTGTGAAGAAACCATCTTAATTTTTATTGGCTATCTAATTACTCTTTGTGGAGAAGGAATGTGATAAGTCATTGATGATGAGGCTGAAGAAGAGAAATGGAAGAAATAGAAAAAGAAGAAAAGGAATCTGATGACAGACCTGAAATAGTTGTTAGTTCTGAGGAGGAGGAGGAAGAGAGGAAGGATGGTGATAAGAAAAAGATCAAGGAGAATTATATTGATGAAGAAGAACTGAACAAGACAAAGCCTATTTGGATCAGAAATTCTGATGACATTGCAATTGAAGAATATGGAGAATTTTATAAGAGCTTGACCAATGACTGGGAAGATCACTTAGAAGTGAAGCATTTTTCAGCTAAAGGACAGTTGGAATTTGGAGCCCTTCTTTGTGTCTGAAGATATGCTCCCTCTGATCTATTTGAAAATGAAGAAAATACCCACCATTTGCTTCAACGTGGATGGAACTGGAGGGTATTATGCTGAGTGAAATAAGTCAGTCAGGAGAAGGACAAACATTATATGTTCTCATTCATTTGGGGATTATAAATAATAGTGAAAGGGAATATAAGGGAAGGAAGAAGAAATGTGTGGGAAATATCAGAAAGGGAGACAGAACATAAAGACTCCTAACTCTGGGAAACGAACTAGGGGTGGTGGAAGGGGAGGAGGGCGGGGGGTGGGGGTGAATGGGTGATGGGCACTGAGGGGGGCACTTGACGGGATGAGCACTGGGTGTTATTCTGTATGTTGGCAAATTGAACACCAATAAATAGATTTATTATTAAAAAAAAGAACAACATTAAGTTGTATGTTCTGAGTTTTCATCACAGATAGCTGCAAGAAGCCAATCCTTGAATATCTGAATTTCATTAGTGGTCTGGTGGACTCTGAGGATCTTCCTCTAAATATTTCTCATGAGATGTTGCAGTAAAGCAAAACTTAAAATTTAAGTTATCAGAAAGAATTTGGTCAAAAGATGCTTAGAATTCTTCACTGAACTGGCAGAAGACAGAACTACAAAAAGTTTTATGAACATTTCTTTTTTTTTTTTTTTTACATAGTCTCCACACCCAGCATTGTGCCCAGTGTGGGGCTTGAACTCATGACCCTGAGTTCAAGACCTGAGCTGAGATTAAGGGTTGGATGCTTGACTGACTGAGCCACCCAGGTGCCCCATGAGAATTTCTTTAAAATATTAAGCTTGAGTGTGGGGTGAGGGAGGTGCGTGGTGTGCCTGGGTCAGTCAGTTGAGAATCCAATTCTTGATTTCAACTCAGATCATAATCTCAGGGTCATGGGATAAAAACCCATGTCAGGCTTCATGCTTAGTAGGGTGTCAGCTTGGGATTTTCTCTCCCTCACCCTCTGCCCTCCCTCTTTTCCCCCTGTGAAATAGATAAATCTTTAAAAAATATATTAAGCCTGGAATACATGAAGACTCAATATTGGAAGAAGTTTTCAGAGCTGTTAAGATGCTACACATATGTTTTTGGTGATTAGATGGTTTCTCTCAAGGACTGTTGCACCAGAATGAAGGAATACCAGAGGCATATCTGTTACATCACAGGTAAGACCAAGGAGCAGATAGCAAACTTGGCCTTTGTGGAATGTCTTTGGAGGCATCGCTAAAAGTGATCTATATGATTGAGCCTGTTGATGAGTACTGTGTCCAACAGCTGAAAGAATTTGAGGGGAAGACTTTAGTGTCTGTTACCAAAGAGGGCTTGGAACTTGGGGAAAATGAAGAAGAGAAAAAGAAACAGGAAGAGTAAAAAATAGTTTAAAAACCTGTGCAAAACTGTGAAGGATATCTTGGAGAAAAAAGTAGGAAAGGTCGTTGTGTCAAATGGATTGGTGATATTCCTGTGCTGCACTGTCACAAGCACATGTGGCTGGATGGCAAATATGGAAAGAATCATGAAGGCTCAAGCCCTAAGTGACAAATCAACCATGGGCTACATGGCAGCAAAGAAGCACCTGGAGATAAACTCTGACCACTCTATGGTCAAGACCTTATGGCAGAAGGCAGAAGCTGACAGGAATAAGAAGTCTGAAAGATCTGATCATCCTGCTCTACAAAACTGTGCTTCTGTCTTCTAGCTTCAGTCTGAAAGATCCCAAGATGCATGCTAACAGGATCTACAGGATGATCAAACTTGGTCTTGGTATGGATGAAGAGGACCCCACCACTATTGATAGCAATGCTGCTGTGACCGGAAGAGATGCCACCTCTCAAAAGAGATGCCACCTCTCAAGAGATGATGATGAGGTGTCACATGTAGAAGAAGTAGACTAAGCTCTTCCTCAAGAATTATTTATAAATGTATTCAGTACTTTGGCTTCATTCCCTCTGATAATATATTTCCAAGGATGTTTTTCTTTATTTTTGTTAACATTTTAAAAATCAGTGTGTCATGACAATAACTACTTAAAAGAAAGATAAAGTTTCTATTTCTGATACTGTGATATTTAGGAACTAAAGCCCAGCACGTTTTTCTTTTCCAGTTCCATGTTGGCTTATTTTAACAGGACAAGGTAACATTTGTTGTAAGATCTATGTAACCTAATATTAACTGTGTGGTCTAAAATGTTTAGCTGTCAAGTGGATTCCTTAGCAAAACCAGATTCACTGAAGTGTTCTGAGCTATACCTTGAAGATTAAAAGAAAAATATTGGTTAAAACAACTTTCACCTTCTGGGATCTTCTTTTTAAATCTTATATCCCCTGCAGTTATCAATGGCATGTATCAGTCCTCTAGAAGCTAGTATGTTAAACTGAACCCACTTGATGGGAGTAACTATCTGTAGGGTTTTTTTTCCCCAAAGAAGAGCATTGTTTAGAGTAGCAAAATTATAAGCCCACTTAGGTGTGTTGTGAAGCTGTTCAGAAAGTAACTTGGCAAGTTCTGAGTGGAAATATAGTGCTCAAGTCACATTCTGCTTTAAAAGGTTGTGACAAATACAAATGAATTAATCTCGGGACTCCAGGATCACGCCCTGGGCCGAAGGCAGATGCTCAACTGCTGAGCCATCCAAGCATCCCTGACATTAACTTTTTTAAAAGTTAACTTTTAACTAATAGACTTTATTTTTAAATATTTTATTTATTTGAGAGAGGGAGAGGGAGAAAACATGAGTGGGCGGGGGAGGGTCAGAGGGAGATGGAGAAACAGACTCCCCATTGAGCAAGGAGAGGACATGGGGCTCAATCCTAGGACCCTGGGATCGTGACTTGAGCTGAAGGCAGATGTTTGACTGAGCCCCCAGGTGCCCTAGACTTTACTTTTTAAAACCTGTTTTAGATTTACAGAAAAATAAAGCAGGAAATATAATTCCTATGTTCCCCCTCCTTATCTACAGTTTCCCCTGTTACTAACATATTGTGTTAGTGGGATATGTTTGTTATAATTGGTGAAGCCAGTATTGATACATTATTAACTATAAAGTCTATAATGTACATTAGGATACTCCTTTTTTTAGTAACATAAGCACAGTAGTTTTATTTTTTATTTTTATTTTTATTTTTTTTTTATTTTTTTTTTTTTTAAGATTTTATTTATTCATGATAGTCACAGAGAGAGAGAGAGAGAGAGAGAGGCAGAGACACAGGCAGAGGGAGAAGCAGGCTCCATGCACCGGGAGCCCGACGTGGGATTCGATCCCGGGTCTCCAGGATCACGCCCCGGGCCAAAGGCAGGCGCCAAACCGCTGCGCCACCCAGGGATCCCCAGCACAGTAGTTTTAAATACCTGTTATTTCTTAATACCATCTTTAATTTCTCCCATATTCTTAAAAATATCCTATTTTGTCTTTGAGGCATGTTGAGACCTTGTTAGCACTGATGGTGGGGGAGGGAATCAACTGGTGAGTTAAGGAGGACTAGGGTACCATGCTTTGGCTATTGCCTGTAGCATTGACCGTGGAAAGTAACAGAAGTACAATATATAGAGAATCATAACTTGTAGTTGATTAAAAAAAAAAAAAAATGACACCTGGGCAGTCAGGACCAGCTCCACTACTTACTGCTTAAATTCCCAAGGGTAATATGGGGACATTAATAATATATACATTCTAAGGTGGTTGTGAAGATGAAGTGATAAATGTCAAGTATTTAGCACAATGCCCTCAATAAATATCAGATTGATTGGTTGAAAACAATATTCTGTTGTTGACTAGTTGAAATCAAGATTCACGTACACTGTAGGCCCACTGCATTTGTTGGCATACCTCTTAAGTCTCTTAATCTATGAAAGTCCCTCCCTCATACTCCCAATCCCACCCCCCCCCCTTGTTGTTTTGGCTTTGCCATTAATTTGTTAAAGAAATGAAGTTCTTAGTTTAATAGAAGAGTCTAAATTCTGGATTTGGTTAATCACATACTTGGGGTAACTTTTAACATGTTTCTCTAGCCTCTGTGTTTCCTGTGAACTGGTGGTAGATGTAGAGCCTTGATGAGATTTATATTGTTACTGCTGTTGTTTTTGACAGGAGTCAAAAGAGTCTAGATCTATTGTTTCCATAAGGTTGTGTCATGGTGATTTTTCTGATTCTTTTATTCCTTCTAAATTTCTTTTTTTTTTCTCTAAATTTTTATTTATTTATGATAATCATAGAGAGAGAGAGAGAGAGAGAGAGAGACAGGCAGAGACATAGGCAGAGGGAGAAGCAGGCTCCATGCACCGGGAGCCCGATGTGGGACTCGATCCGGGTCTCCAGGATCACGCCCTGGGCCAAAGGCAGGCGCCAAACCGCTGCGCCACCCAGGGATCCCTCCTTCCAAATTTCTGAACTGGAATTATTCTACCAAGTAGAACTTTATTTCATTAGCTATTTGTTTCCCCTGAGGTATAGTTACTAAAGGAATGCAGGATAAAGACTTGATTTTTCTCCCCATTATTTGCCAATTCTCAGAATAATGAGTTTTGTACCATATATGACTAGTGAATTTATTTTTTTTTCAGTATAACTATGAAATCATGGATTTTTATGTATTTTATTTCAACTAATTGCAGTCATTGTTATTTTGTTGTTCAAATTTTCATGTCTTTGGCTAGTGGAAGCCCTTTCAGGTTGGCAACTGTGTCCTTCTAACTCCAGTGTTCTTTGATAGCATTTTCCCTTTCCGGCACAGTTCATATTTCAGGCTTCCCTTGAACTTTCCCTGTGCCATTTTGGAATCAGGAACTCTTTTTCTCCAAGATGCCCTGTTTCCTTTCACTTGAAAAGTAATTGAGACCACAATATGGGCACTAGGGCACTAATTGCTTTTGAGCCAACATGTTTCTCTCAATAGGTTTTAATGACTACTAGATTTTGTCTGGTTTATTCTTATGTGCACTTGTTAGTTTGTTGAATTGTTTGTTTTTAAAAATACACTCATGTTCTCTTTTAAATTGCAAGCCACTTAAAGAATTATATACACTTAAACTTGATATTTATATTATGCTCAGTGGCAAAATGGTAGCACCAAGTAGCTTTGCATGTGGTGATGCAAGCATTTTTAAGTGGAGATGTAAGAGAATAGGAGAACTTCTATTTGTTTATTTTCTTCATAAACATTTTTTTTTTTGGTAAGTAAAAAATATTGAGATTCTGGAATAATTTTGTTAAGGAGTACTGTAAGAAGTTGATAAAGTCACTTTATTATTTAGAGATTCAACACCATATTATAGAGATTCAGCTCTTTATTATTATAAAGATAGTCACTTGTATCTTCCAGAACATTATTTCTATTTAGTTTAGAAGTTTTTTTTAATCTTTAAATATAAGTGGGTCTATGCTTTGGGAATGCAGAATATTGTAAAATTACTATAATTTATATTTAGTATATCTTTTCATCAAAGAAGTCTTCCTAGGATCTTTAAAGGTTTATATTTTCCTTATTTGCTTCCAATTTGTATATAATGATATACTTAAGCATAAAGTAGTTTTTCTTTAGAAATATCCTTTAAATTAGTTTTCTCACTAATTCTTGTGTGAGTTCCCTCCTACCTTTGAATGTGTTCAATCTAATAAAGTCTGTGGTGTTTAAAAATCACTACTTAAATCAATAAGTGACTTAGAAAGTTGTTTAGCTTTTTTTTTTTTTAAGAGTATATTTATTTGACAGAGAAAGAGCAAGAGAAGGAGAAGCAGAGGGAAAGGGAGCTGTTAGAGGAAGAGGGAAAAGCAGACTTTCCCCTGAGCAGGGAGCCTGATGTGGGGCTCCTGGGATCATGACCTGAGCCAAAGGCAGATTAACTGACTTGAGCCAGGTGCTCCTGTTTAGCCTTTCTGTCCCATTTTAACTCTTTACTTCATGCTGTGAATGATCAGCATCATCTTTAAAAAAAAAAAAAAAAAAGACACACACACACACACACACACACACACAGAGGCAGAGACACAGGCAGAGGAAGAAGCAAGGCTCCATGCAGGGAGCCCGATGTGGGACTCGATCCCGGGTCTCCAGGATCACACCCTGGCCTGAAGGCGGGCACTAAACCTCTAAGCCACCCAGGGATTCCCCTGATCAGCATCATCTTACCTCTTGTACTCTTTCACTGTGTACCAACTGGAGTAAATAAAATTGAGGGTTTTTTCTTTATCTTAGATAAGAAGGTAATTGTAAGCTGATTTAATTATTTTAAATATTTTCTTCTCTAGCTTCTCTAAAAGCAAGTGTAGAAAGATCCCACCAATATAAAAAAATAATAGGTGTGCCTGGCTGGTTCAATTGATAGGATATGTGACTATTGATCTCAGGGTCATGAGTTTAAGCCCCCATTGGGTATGGAGCCTGTTTAAAAAAAATAGAGTAAGTGCTATTGTTTGATAACCAGATAATTTTGTTATTCTCCATTGAAATACCTGGGAATTAGTTTGTCTTGTCCCATATAAATGTAGAGAAAAACTACATTTTCCAATATGGGCCCATAAAGAGGATTTGATTTTGTTTTGACTTCTGGGGAATGTTTTTTTTTTTTTACCCTATATTGGTCTTACATTTTGTGTTTGCATTGGAGACTACAGAGCACAAGCTGAGAGTTGGTAAGTAGTGTTGCTAGTATGGAAGAGTAACTGCAACTCTTCTGCCTTCCTGCCTGAAGTCTCTAGTTACTGCTGCAAAGTACTACTATTCCCTTCCCCCATCAGAATGAGAGACATATGTCGGTTTGGATTAGACCACTGGTCTATCCAGCTGAGAACACTATCTTTGAAAGTTACTCCAAAGTGGGTGACCTCATCAAGGCTCATCTGTTCCATCAAAGGGTGTTAGAAGATCTCTGATAACTCTTTTTGTGAGAGAACATAGTAGTTGAACTCTGGGACTAGAAGGTTAGGGATAAACCCTTACCTCTCATTATATCTTTTAGCCTGTTATAAACCTGTCATCTGTCCCTTTGTTTATTTCAACTTGTACATTTCTTTTTCCCTAAAGTAATTTTTTGCTTCCCCTGGTTAAAGTTCATCTGTTCATCAAAGATGTGTTAGGAGATCTCTTGAGAACTTTATCTGTTCAGTGTGTTTATTTTAACATTCTCTACTTGGAAGATTTAACATTATCTGCCAACTTGGGGATTTGTCTGTTCATTACTATGTTTGGATTTAGGAAAATGATGTATAGGAAATAGAATAGGTCTAGGTTATCTTAAGGTCTAAGTTGTCTTAAGGTATATATATATGTGTGTGTGTGTGTGTGTGTGTCTTTGTATATACATATATACATATATTTATATGTGCTTTATAAGCACAATGAAAGTCTGGAATCATACAGAGCTCAAGAAGCCATTGGGAATCGTTATGTTTGCGTATTGGCATAAGGGAGACCAGGAAATGAAAGAATCTTTTACTGTTTCCCTTTATGCCCTTCAGTGCTTAAGAAATTGAAAAGAATAATGTAAACATTTTTGTTATAGTAAAAATGTATATGATAATAAATATCTTCAAAATCCAATCTTACTCTTTACCTTCTATTTAAATTTCTGAATGCTTGAAAATACATGATAAATTAGTGAAATGTAGTGTAATATAATAGAAAAGCTGTTTTGTTGTGAACTTTTTATAAATGGTTAATATTTGTAGGGAAATCTGTAGCAATGTTTGAGTGCTGACTCTATTATAGAAAATGGGTTGCTGAATGTTAGGCTCATTCATACTTACCTTATTTTAATACATCTATCTAGTTCATGTGTAAGACCTCCCTCTATTTTTTTACAACCCTTTTTAAGGGTGTAAATATTCACAGTAAAACACTTAAAAATCAAACAGAAGAATAAAGTGAAAAGAAAGTTTGCTTTCTCTTAGTCCATCACTGTCCTCCAAAGTTAACCACTGTTACTGGTTTCTTGTGATTTTTCCAGAAACATTCAATACATACTATATCATCTATTTTTACACACACATATATATAATCATGTGATATATATCCTACATATGTAAATCATATGGAATCATAATTTATAAAATCATATGTGATTACATGATATATCATGATTGTGTGCATACATGTATATATAAAACTTCCGTCTTTTACCCATACCCCTCAACAACATTTGTAGTCATACTATATATATGTTTGTTCTGCAACTTGTCATGACCCCTAAGATTTAGACAGTAAGACTCATATTTTATGCACCTTTATGTTCTGTAGCAGGAGCGATTGTTCAAACATACCAATTGGATAATGTCACTCCCAACATATGCTAAAACATTTTAGGGCCTTCCTTTTCTCAGGTAAAGTCCAGCCACCTTGACCTGGCATACAGGACCTTGAATTGATTCTTGCCTGCTTTGCTAGCCTCTTTACTTGAAACTGTTGATGTACACTTGGAGTGTTGATTATCCTGAACTTTCTTCAGTTTCCTTTTTTAATTTTATTTTTAAATTTATTTTTTATTGGTGTTCAATTTGCCAACATATAGAATAACACCCAGTGCTCATCCTGTCAAGTGCCCACCTCAGTGCCTGTCACCCAGTCACCTCTACCCCCCGCCCACCTCCCCTTCCACCACCCCTAGTTCGTTTCCCAGAGTTAGGAGTCTTTCATGTTCTGTCTCCCTTTCTGATATTTCCACTCATTTTTTTCCTTTCCCCTTTATTCCCTTTCACTATTTTTTATATTCCCCAAATGAATGAGACCATATAATGTTAGTCCTTCTCTGATTGGCTTATTTCACTCAGCATAATACCCTCCAGTTCCATCCACGTCAAAGCAAATGGTGGGTATTTGTCATTTCTAATGGCTGAGTAATATTCCATTTTATACATAGACCACATCTTCTTTATCCATTCATCTTTTGATGGACACCGAGGCTCCTTCCACAGTTTGGCTATTGTGGACATTGCTGCTACAAACATCGGGGTGCAGGTGTCCCGGCGATGCAATGAAACGTCTTCATCTGCATTCTACTTCCTCTGTAGTGCTTCGGATAACTGCTACTTTTTTTCTTCAAAGCATTATAACAGTCCTAGTATTTATAAAAATCCACAAGTAAAATAAAATTTAAAGAAATAAAGCCAAAAACAGTTAAAAACATCACTTTTTTCCTAAGCATATAACTCCAAAAGGATATATGCCTAAAAAAATGTGATCTTACTGGCTTGCTTGTTCCCTTTTCCACAATAAGGTTAATACAGGATTTGCTTATTTTTAATTTTGTATAATCAAAGTTATATAAATAGTTTCAATAATCAGTTCTACAAAGTGTGTTATGAAAAACAGTAGTCCAGATTCTGGTTCCAGATAAGATGGAGTAAGCACGCTTCACCCTGTTTCTCCCACTGAATGCAGCTATAAAACCTGGACAGAATGCTTGGAGTGGCTATTTGAGGACTCTGAAAAGTAAATAGTAGGAGGCAGATTGGGGAAGAAGACCAGAATTCAAAGTACCACTGAACCGGCGGTGAGTTTATCATTTTTTTTCTTCCAGTATGCCCCAGCCTGAACTTAATGTATCCTGAAACTTGGAAGTGAGCCTTATTAACACGGACAAAAAAAAAGCACCAGGAGAAGCCCTCTGGTTCTGACTCAAGGAGCAGGAAGGGATCTCCTAATGCTCAGAGAAAGTGTGGCAACCCCACATCCTTCTCTTTTTTTCTTCTTCTTTTTTTTTTTTTTTTTTTTTTTTTTGCTTTTCTTCATTTTCTTGCACCCCAGGCCTCAAGCAGTTCTTGGCAGCAGATGCAGTGGCCTCATTGGGGGCAGGCAGGAGCCAAAAATCTCAGAGGGAGGGGAACCTTCCATCCAGATTGGAAGAGCTATGATCTCAAGAGAGTGCGGCAAATCCATTGCTTTTCTTCTCCCTCTGTTCTTCTGTTGCTTGCCCCTGATATGAGTACATCATGGGAAGTATATGGCAGAGTGGGTTTAATGAAACCCCAGCTTTCTGCTGGAAGGCTGGAAAAGGGGAGCCCCAGGGAACCAAAAGATTGCAAGAGAATGAGGAGCTTGGGAAACTGACTACTTAAACTTGCTTATGGACTTAGGAGCAGACTTCCAAGCTGTACATGCATGAGTCTGATTCCTAAACAGCGTACAGAAACATCAAGGACTGAATTATGGGATAGACCACTCCCTAGCCCCTAAACTGGATACTGCGTGGGACAGTTATGAAACATATTCAATATGACTGCAAAGGGTTTGCAAACTGAATTGTAATTGGAAATAAAACCCACAGAAGGCTTGTCAGAACTTGAATGTGAACCCAACTGGGTCAATTACTGGCTAAAACAAAAACACCAACATTCTGAGTGGGACTTAAATAAGATCGAGAGTACCATAATATTTCCAAGTGTCCAGAATACAGTCTAGAATTAGCTTAAAAAACAAAACAAAACAAAACAAACAACAAAAAAACGGAAAATTGAACTCACATGGGAAAAGACAGTGAACAGATGGTGATGCCAAGATCACACAGATGTTAAAATTATCTGGAAAATAGTTTTAAAATCAGCTGTTTTGACCATGTTCAAGGATTGAACGGGAAGATAGAAAGTCTCAGCAAAGAAGTAGAAGATAAGAAGAACTAAATGGAGATTTTAGAACTAAGAAACATAATAATGGAAATGAAAACTCATTAAATGAGCTCGGTAGCAGAGTAGACCTGACAATGAAAAGAGTCTATGCACTTGAAAATAGATCAACAGAAATGATGCAATTTGAATAACAAGAAAAATGTTAAAAATAAATGTATAGCCTCAGGGACCTATGAAACTATGATAAAGTCTTACATTTGTGTCATCAGAGACCCAGAACGAGAAGAGAATGAGTGGGGTCCATCAAAAGTACTTGAAGAAATAATGGCATAGAGATTGAAAAAGAAGAAGTAAAACTACCCCTGTTTACAGGTGGCATAATCATCTATATGGAAAATCTCAAGCAATCTACAAAAAGTTCCTAGAGTAAACGAGTTTAATGAGTTATTCATGGTCAGCTTGCAAAAAGCAATCATATTTCTATATGCTAGTGATAATCAATTGAAAACTGAATTAATGATATTTATGGTAGATTCCCCAAAATGAAACACTTAGGTATAAATGTAGCAAAATATGTATAAAATCTCTATGTTGAGAATTATAGAACACTGATTTAAAAAAAATCAAAGGATTTTTAAGTAAATACAGAAACATGTATTTATGAATTTGAAGAATCACAATTTTAGTAAAGATGTTGATTTTCCCCAGATTAATCTGTAGACTTAGTACTGGTAAAAACAATCCTAACAGCACTGTTTCCAGTTATAAACTGATTATAAAATTCTATACAAAGGCAAAAGACCTAGACTAGCCAAAACAACTTTTTTTAAAGACTTCCATTTTTTATTTGAGAGAGAGAGAGCACGCATGTGTGTACACATAGGGGCAGGAGCAGAGAGGGGGCGGGGAAGAGAGAGGAAGAGAACAGGGAACCCAATGTAGAGCTGGATCCTAGGATTCTGGGATCATGACCTGAGCCGAAGGCAAACACTTAACCAGCTGAGCCACCCAGGTGCCCCCAAAACAATTTTGAAAAAGAAAGATGTTGGAAAAAAATCAAACTACCTGATTTCAAAACACCGCGAAGCTATCATAATCAAGGTTGTGGTATTGGCAAAGGGAAAGACATATAGATCAATGAAATAGAGATTCCATAAATAGTCCCACACAAATATGGCCAATAATTTTTAAAGTTGGCAAAATGGAAAAAGAATAATCTTCAATAAGTGTTGTTGGAACAGTTGGATAGCCACATAAAAAAGTAATGAACCTTGGCCCAAACTGCATGTATTATATGAAAATGAACTTAAAATGTACCACACATCTAAATTTGAAATGTAAAACTACAGCTTTTAGAAGAAAACATAGGAGAAAATCTTTGTGACCTGAGTGTAGATCTAGAAGTTCTTTCACATGACACTAAAAGCATGATTCATAAAAGAAGAAATTGATGAATTGATTTCTTCAAATTAAAAACATTGCTTGCAAAGATACTGTTCAGAGAATTAAAAGGCAGATTATAGGCCTAAAGGAAATATTTGCAAATCTCATACTTGTAAAGGATTTATATTTGGAATATGTAAAGAACTCCTGAAAACTCAACAGTAAGAAAACAATTCAGTTAAAAATATTTAATAGACTTTGGCAAAGAGGATATAGAGTGGCACATCAGCTCATGAAAAGATGTTTAGCATAACTAGCCATTAGGGGAATGCAATTTAAAATCACAGTGAGCTACCACTGTGCAGCCATTAGAATGGTTTAAATTAAAACTTGACAGTACCAAGTGCTGAGAAGGATGTGGAGCAGCTGGAACCCTCACATATTGCTGGTGGGGATAAATATGGATTTATTGTATGATTGAGCAACCTTACACTAGGCATACCTTTAAGAAATGAAAATACGTGTTCGTGTATATTTATATTTAAATCAGCTTTATTCTTACTTGCCAGAAATGTATACTTCATAGAGTGAAAGGATAAATTGAAGATGGTATATCCATTGAGTGGCAGTAAAAAAGAATGAGCTACTACTGATTTGCATAACTCTTGATTTCCTTTTCTTAGGGAAATCTCTCCAGGGATGTCTTAGCTCCAATTTGGCTTTTTTTTTTTTTGGTGGGGGGGGGGATTCTGTTCACAAGTATCATCCTTGGATCACCCTTCAGTGGGTTCCTGGAGATTCTCTTTGCTTCTTTTTTATATTGTATGCCTGTTGAATCCTTTTCTCTTTTTTGTTTATATTCTCATTTTAGTGAAGCACCTCTTCTAATAGTTTCCTGAGTGAAGGATACATAGGAGGTATGTCTTTGAGACCTCTCTTGCAAGTCTGAAAGTGTCTTTATCCTACCCTGATGTTTAAATGAAAAAGTGGTTAGATACAGAATTCTGGATTGAAAATAATTTTACTTCCGAAATTTGTCTTTATACTCACTGTAGCGATTTAGAAGTGAAATTCTATTATGATTCTTGTTACTTTGGAAACATCTACTTTCTTCTCTTTTCTCCTAGGGTTTTGCAATTTCATGATGATGTGTCATAGTAGGGGTGTTTTCATCTAGTGTGTCTGTGTCCTTGTGATTGAAGGTTTGTGATTGAAACTTGTGATTGAAGGTTTTTTTCAGGAAATATTCTTGAATAATTTTGCTGATGATTTACACCTCCTTTGTTTTTTACCCCTTCTTTTCTGGAGCACCTGGTATGCAGATATTGGAACGCTTGGAATGGTTCCCCAATTCTTGATCTTTTCTCCTATTTTTATATACATTTATTCATTTTTGTAATAGACAAGTACATTTGCTAAATAGATAGGGTGATGAAATTGTACTCATTTTTTTTTTTTCATTCTCACCACAAAAACCTGATAGTTTTAAATTGGCCATTGTGATAGGATAGTTTTGTTTAAATGATAGAATGCCCTGTGATGGTTATACAGAGTGAAGGGCTTGGAAACTTCCTTTTGCCTTTGTCTCCTGGTGAGCTATACAATCCAAGGAATTATTAAATGGGCATCCTCATGAGTGCTAAGAGGAGGAGCCTTTGTTTCTTAAACTTCTTGGCTCAATTTTTTTTTTTTTCCCCTGGGGACTTGTTTTAAAGGACTCAGTATTCTTTTGTTTTACCATCAGGTTAACCCAGTCAAGCTCTATGCTCTAAGCATTCTAAATCCAACTAATCTACTGATTTCTCACAGTGCTTATTCTTTGTTCTTAGAAGCTATCATTTGATCTTATCTTGTCATTATCTTATAGTAAGTTCATTTCTTACAATAAGATTGTAGATACTTTGAGGACAGGAACCCCCGCCCCCCCCCCCCACTCCATGCCTTATATTTTTCTGTCTTCCTTGGTATAGATGTTTCATGACCTATTATTGTTAGGTTGGGTGTGGTTTGTTTGTTTGGTGGTGGTGTGAGTGAGTAAGTAAGAGGAATAAATGATAGATGGGTAAGGAAGCTAAGGCTGGTTTTGTTGGATCCTTAGCAGTATAGTAGTCTGGCTTTGCAGAATCCCAGTATTTGCTAGTTTGCCATTGACCTGGAATTTGTTATTTGAGTTCCTGAGCATCCCTATTAGTAGGTTTGGGATACTTTTAGCTAGCTTTTTACTTTATTAGTAAATGGCTTTTTTAATTTAAAAAGTAAAATGATCGATGCCCCCTTCTGATTGTTTTATTTTTTTTCTAGCATATAAAAATCATAGAAAATTATTTGCCTTTTGTGTGGCATTGTTATTCATTAATATTTAATGCTGGGATGTAGACTACCATACTATCACTTGCCATAGCTTTTTAAGCTCTTGGGTTGAAAGCAAGGATAGTAGATGATCATTTGAAGTTGTAAGAACAAAAAGATTCATTAGGTTCTATGCATTTATTTTACTTTTTTACTTTTAAAGATATTTATTTACTTGAAAGAGAGTGCAAGTGGGGGAGCAGAGGGAAAGGGAGAGAGAAAATCCTCAAACTGACTCCCTACTGTGCACAGAGCTGAATGCAGGGCTTTATCCAAGGACCCTGATCATGACCTGAGCTGAAACCAAGAGTTGGCTGCCTAACCAACGGAGCCACCCAGACACCCCATATGCATTTATTTTAGAGAAGAGCTTTTCTATTCCTTTAAATAAAGATTTTGGACAGTATTCCTTTTTAATATCACAATTAAAATCTGTGTTTGGGCAGCCTGGGTGCCTCAGCAGTTCAGCGCCACCTTCAGCCCAGGGCCTTATCCTGGGGACCTTGAAATTTTTTTTTGAAAGATCAAGCCTGCTTCTCTCTCTGCCTGTGTTTCTGCCTCTCTCTCTCTGTGTCTCTCATGAATAATTAAATAAAATCTTAAAAAAAAAAATCAGTGTTTAACTAGCAAGATGTTACATTGCCTATAATATCTATAGATATTATCTACCTATTGAAGTTCACTTTTTATTGTCTTTTTTGAGTGGAGATATCATTGATTATTTTGTTGACAGACCACAAACATTCCTATTGGGTTAGTCAAGAGCTAGAAGATAAAGAGAAAGCTTTAGTGGTGGTATTTTAAGTGTTTGGTTAAGATTTGGTTTGTATGTTCAGGATTCCTTTCATCTTTTAGAGGATTTCTTTGACATAAGACACATATAAGCTGGGAGTTAAAATTGATTTGTTGTATAATTCCATCCTATATTTTCTTGAGATCAATGATCTCTATGACTCTTAGTGATCAGTGCTACCTTGCTGATTCTTCTCTCTCTCTGCTTTCATCTCTGCACCAGACTTGATTATTCTCACTCAATTCCAGGAAATTTAATAGTCTTGTTTATTTTTTTCCCTCAGAGCTTTGCTAAGTGACTAACTTGCTAACATCTGAAAATCTAGTCCTGAGTTTTAGTCGGTTGATACTGCTTCCTACAGGGATATTTAGATTCAAGAGTTGTATTTGATTTGAGGAAATGAGGTTGAGGGAATAATATGAGCAAAAATCAAAGTAGTATATTTGAGAAGGAGAATAAAAAAAACAAACTGTCTTCATCAAGAGTGTATGATATATGTTGAAGTACTGTAGGAAATGAGGTTTGGTAAGTAATGTAGAATGAATCATGAATTCCAGGTTCACCATTTTATTTCATTTCATTTATTTTTCTAGAAAGTAAATATAAAAATGTTTAATTCCAGTATAATTAACATACAGTGTTATATTAGATGCCTCAGATGTACAACATAATGATTCAACATTTATCTACATTACTCAGTGCATATCAGAGTAAGTGTACTCTTAATCCCCTTCACCTGTTTCATCCATTCCTCATCTCTGGTAACCAGTTTGTTCTCCAAAGTTAATTAAGAGTATTTGTTTGTTTGTTTTTTATTTTTATTTTTTTAAAGATTTTATTTATGAGAGAGAGAGAGAGTCAGAGACACAGGCAGAGGGAGAAGCAGGCTCCATGCTGGGAGCCTGACGTAGGACTCGATCCCAGGGTCCCCAGGATCATGCCCCGGGCCGAAGGCAGACGCTAAACTGCTGAGCCACCCAGGCTGCCCTGTTTGTTTGTTTTTTAAAGATTTAATTTTTTTATTCGTGAGAGACACAGAGAGGCAGAGGGAGAAGCATAGGGAACTTCACAGAGAGCTCCATAGGGAACCTGATGTGGGACTTGATCCCAGGACCCTTAGGATCATGCCGTTAGTCAAAGGCAGATGCTCAGCCACTGAGCCACCCAGGTGCCCCTTTTGTTTTGTTTTTAAAAATATTTTATTTATTTATTTGACAGAGAAAGAGAAAGAGCGCACACAAGCAGGGGAGGTGGCAGGCAGAGGGCAAGGGAGAAATAGGATCCCTGCTGAGGAAGGAGCCTGACACAGAGCTCGATCCCACTAGTCTGGGGTCGTGACCTGACTGAAGGCAGGCGCCCAACTGACTGAGCCATCCACGCACCCCAAGTCTGATTTTTTGTCTCTTTTTTGTTTGTTTCTTAAATTCCACATATGAGTGAAATTATATGGCATTTATCTTTCTCCAACTGACCTTTTTCACTTCGCATTATATTTTCTGGATCCATCCATGCTGTTGTAAATGGCAGGATTTTATTCTTTTTTTATGGCTGAGTGATATTCCATCACATATACACACATGCACACACACATACACACACATATCACATCTTCTTTTTCCATTCATCTATTAATGGACACTTGGGTTGCTGCCATAATTTGGCTGTTGTAAATAATGCTGCAATAAACATTGAGGTGCATACATCTTTTCAAGAATATGTTTTCATATTCTTAGGGTGAATACCCAGTAGTGCAAATACTGTTCTATTTCTAATTTTTTGAGGAAATTTCATATCATTTTACACAGTGGAGAGTCTGCTCCTCCTTCTCCCTCTGCTAGATGAGCTTGTCAATAGATAATAGGTGGTAGTTCATTAGAGGAGTCATCATCAGGGGAGCCCAGTAGGGTATTTATAAAAAGCGAGCTCATGCATATCATTCTAAGGTAGACATTGGCCCTTTAGGGGTGAGAAGAGGAGCAGTAGAGTGGGGAAGAAGATGGCCTTAGCCCTAGAAAGCCCAGGATACTAGTTTATAAATGCTTGTTTTCATTCTCCCTTCTTTCCTTCCTAGACACCTGATAAATGTGAACCACTATGCTAGGAGCTAGGTAGGAGTCCTCAGGGGTTCACAGTCAAGTTAGACTGACACTGAGAATGAATAATGACATTATGGAATGATAAGTTATAAGAAAAATGTATAAAATATATAAAAAAAGAGGAATGTAGGGGCACCTGGGTTGCTCAGTGGGTCAAGCATCTGCCTTCGGTTGAGATCATGATCTTACAGTCCTGGGATCAAGCTCTGTGTTGGGCTCTCTGCTCAGCGAGGAGTCTGCTTCTCCCTCTCTGCCTGGCTGCTCCCCCTGCTTGTGCTTTCTCTCTCTCTGTGTCAAATAAATAAATAAAATCTAAAAAAAAAAAAAAAAAAAAAAGAGGAATGTATAAAAAGATCCATAGGAGCATTGACAAGGGAATAAAAGGGAAACGAGGCAGAAGCTCCGCTGTCAGAACCAAGGAGTTAGGTCAGGACAAGACTAGCAGCAAAGGTGTAAAATTTATGATCTTACCTACTTTCAAATAAACAGTATTGTTAACTATAATCACCATGCTGTACATTAGATTTCCAAGATTTCTCCACATACTTACCAACACTTGTGATTTCTTGTCTTTTTGATAATAGTCATCCTAATGGATATGAGGTAGTATTTCATTGTGGCCTTGATTTGCATTTCTCCGATGATTAGTGATATTGAACACTTTTTCATGTACCTGTTGACCATGTTACTATCATTGGAAAAATGTCTCTTCGGGCCCTCTACCTATTTTTAAATCAGATTGTTTAGGTTTTTTGCTGTTGAGTTGTATGAGTTCATGATGTATTTTGGATATTAACCCCTTATCACATAAATGATTTGCAGATATTTTCTCCCATTTAGTAGGTGCCTTTTCATTTTGTTGATGGTTTCATTTTTTGTGCAGGAGCTTTATAATTTGATGTAGTCCCACTTGTTTATTTTTGCTTTTGTCGTCTTTGCTTTTGGTGTCAAATTCAAAAAATTACCAAAACCAGTGTTAAGGAGATTACCCCTTATGTTTTTTTTTCCTATGAGTTTTATGGCTCCAGGTTTTACATTCAAGTCTTTAATCTATCTTGAGTTGATTTTGCCTATGGTATATATTGGCTTAAAATACGAAAATTAGGGCAGCCCGGGTGGCTCAGTGGTTTAGTGCTGCCTTCAGCCCAGGGCATGATCCTGGAGACCCAGGATCAAGTTCCACATCAGGTTCCCTGCATGGAGCCTACTTCTCCCTCTGCCTGTGTCTCTGCCTCTCTTGCTCTGTGTCTCTCATGGATAAATAAATAAAATTAAAAAAAATAAAATAAAATATGAAAATTAGTATAATACACTATCAACAGAATCAAAGACAAAAACCACATGATTATGTCAGAAGACACAGAAAACCCATTTAACAAAATCCAATAACCCTTTCATGATAAAAAATACTCACAAACTAGGAATAGAAAGGAACTTCCTTATCCTGATAAGGGCATTATATAACAAAAACCCAAAAACGAAAACCAAAAAAAATCCATAGCTGATATGGTAAAACACACTCTTTTCCCCAAAGGTAATGATGAACAAGACAAGTATTCTGCACTTGCCACTTCTATTTGTCAAGAAGATGAAACAAAATGCACCCAGACTGGAAGGAAGTGTAAAACTAGCTCTATTGACAGATGACCCTCTCTTATTTTTGGGAAATCCTAAGGAATCCACTAAAAACTTTAGAGCCACTAAACAAGTTCAGCAAGATTGCAAGAAACAAGATAAATATAAAAAGATGATGTGTCTTACTAGATGTTAGCAATAAGCAATCCAAAAATGGTATGAAGAGAACAACTCCATTTACAATAGCATCAAAAAGAATAAAATAGGAATAAATTTAATAAAAGAAGTATAAGACTTATATTCTGAAAATTATAAGACATTTTTGAAAAAGTAAGACTTAAATATATGGAAAGATATCTTGTGTTTGTAGACTGGAAGACTTAATATTGTTAAGATAGTAGCACTCCTAAAACTGACCTATAGATTGAACACAGTCCCTATCAGAATTGCAGCTGCCTTCTTTGTAGAAATGGATAAGCTGATTCTAAAATTAATATGGAATTGCAAGGAACCCCCAGATAGTTAAAACAGTCTTGAAAAAGAACAATGAAATTGCAATATTTACATTTTCTGATTTCAAAACTTATTACAGAACGATAGTGATCAAGACATTATGGTACTGGAATAAGGATAGAAATATAGATCAATAGAATCCAGAAATTACCACATAATGGTCAATTGATTTTGGCACCATTGACAAAGGTGCCAAGACAATCCATTGGGAAAAGGATTCTTTTCAACAAATGGTGCCAGCACAACTCCATTGGATATTGTAAAAGAACACAACACATGTATTGTGGCATCAACACATGTATTGTGGTATCTCTGCCCCTAGTTCCTGGCACAGACCTCTTAAAATCCATGTAATCTCCTAAGTGATAAGAGCACTAGGAGCATCCTTTGTTCTGCTGTTTGGTCTTAGACCAGATTTGGCCAGCAAACTGGTTCCTGACACAGTGTTCCTATGTTCTTTAGAATTTCCTGAGTGATAGGAATGTCTCATGTTTCAGTGAAGCAACTCTTGGTGGGCTCTAGCTTCAGGATGGTGTCAGGTCACCAAAAGGACAAGTTCTTGATTGGAAGTTTGGAATTTATAGCCTCACCCTCATCCTCTGGGAAATAGTAAAATTTCCAGAAGTACGAGATTTAGAGATCTTCTGAGTTGGTTAACACGTGGAGATCCTAGAAGAATGGCACACTCAGAAAGAGCATGGAAGTTCTGCACTACTCACATATCTTTCTTTGTGTGTCTCTAAATCCAGCTGTTCATCTGTATTCTTTATCTTTTAAAATAAACTGGTAAATATAAGTATCTCCCTGAATTCTATAAGCTGTTCTAGCAAATTGTTAAACCTAAGGAAGGGGTAATTTATACAACCTGGGACTTGTGATTGGCATTTGAAATGGGGGCAGTGTGGGGATCTGATGCAAACTCTAGGTAGATACTATTAGAATTGAACTGAATTATAGGACACCCAGCTGGTGTCTAGGAGAATAGCTCCATCTGTGGAAAGCCCACATATCTGGTGTCAAAAAGTATTGTGAGTATGGTAGTAGTGTGAGAGTAAGGAGGAACACAAGAGGAGTGTGTCTTCCAACACAGTTATACACATGCAAAAGAATGAACTTGGACCCTTACCTTGTACCATTATAAAAATTTATTCAAATTAGGGGCACCTGGCTGGCTCAGTTTATGGAGCATGAGACTCTTGATCTCGGCGTCATAAGTTTGAGCCCCATGTTAGATGTAGGATTTACTTTTAAAAAATTAAAAGTAAAATCTTTAAAAAAATTTATTCAAAGTAGACCAAAGAACTAGATATATAAAACTCTTAGAAGAACAATACATACATGTAAGTCTTCATGACCTTGGATTAGGCAATAATTTCTTACATATGATGCTAAAACCACAAGGCAGCAAAATAAATAAATAAATTGGACTTCATCTGATTTAAAAACTTTTGTGCTTTGGGGCACCTGGGTGGTTAAGTGGTTGAGCATTTGCCTTTGGCTTGGGTCATGATCCTGGGGTCCTGGGATGGCGTCCGCATCCGATTCCCAATGGGTAGCCTGTTTCTCCCTCTGCCTATGTCTCTGCCTATCTCTGTGTGTCTCTCATGAATAAGTAAATTAAAAAAAAAACTTTTGTATTTCAAAGATCACCATCAAGAAAGTGAATAGACAGGGACGCCTGTGTGTCTCAGCAATTGAGCGTCTGCCTTAGACTCATGGCATGATCCCCATCTGGGGATTGAGTCCCGCATCGGGCTCCCTGAGAGGAGCCTGCTTCTTCCTCTGTCATTGTCTCTGCCTCTCTCTCTCTGTGTCTCTCATGAATAAATAGATAAAATCTTGAAAAGAAAAGTGAATAGACAGCCCACGAAGTAGAAAATATTTACAAATCATACATCTGATAGGGACTTTATCTATACTAAATAAAGAACTCAAAATTCAGTAATAAAGAGATAACCCAATTTAAAAATCAGCGAAGGATCTAAATAGACATTTCTCCAGAGAAGATCTACAGATTGTCAATAAGTACATGAAAAGATGCTCAACATTATTAATGATTATGAAAATGTAAATCAAACCTATACTGAGATATCAGTTCACTCTCACTAGATGATTGCAATATAAAAAGATACAGATAATAACAAGAGTTGGTGAGGATGTGGAGAAATTAGAAGCCTCATATGTTACTGGTAGATATAAAATGTACAGCTTCTTTGGAAAGCAGTCCAACAGTTCCTATGGACTGCTTAAGATTAAACATGGAGTTACCAAATGTCCAGCAGTTATACTCCCAGTTATATATATATATATATGTATATATATATATATATGTATATATATATATATATCTCCAAGATGAAGTGAAAACATGTCTACACAAAAACTTGTATGTGAATGTTCATAGTAGCATTAATCATAACAAAAAGTGGAAACAACCTAAATGGACAATCAACTGGTAAAATGACTAAAAAAATATGTATAGCTGTATAATGAATATTATTGACCATGAAAAGAATGATATACTGAAGAACACATGGGTGGCTCAGTGGTTGAGTGTCTGCTATAGGCTCATGTGATCCCAGGGTCCTGGGATTGAGTCCCACATCAGGGTTTCCACAGGGAACCTGCTTCTCCCTCTGCCTGTCTCTGTGTCTCTCATGAATAAATAAATAAAATCTTAAAAAAAAAAAAAGAGAAAGAAATGAAATACTAATACATGCTACAATATGGATGAGTTTTGAATACACTGTGCTGGTAAAAGAAGCCAGTCACAAAAAATACTTATAGTATGATTCCATTTATGTGAAATGTCCAGAATAGGCAAAACTGTAGAGATAGAAAATAGTTTAGTGGGGCTGACTCTCATAGGGCTGGGAGAGTTGAGGGGGAAATAGAAGTGACAACTAATGAGTATCGGTTTTTTGGTGGGGTAGATAGGGCTGATGAAAATGTTCTAATGTTGATTGTGGTGGTGATTTTACAACTTTGCGAATATACTAAAAACAATTGAATTACACTTTTAAGGTGTGAATTTGGTAGTATGTTAATTATGTTCCAATTAAGGTATTATAAAAAACGTATTCATTGTTTAGTTAGTGTGTATCCTGTGCAGAGCTGGATACTAGAGTCCTTACCCTAGAAGTACTTACAGTCCAAGGGTCAGAGAAGCAAATAAAAACAGTATCACCTAAATATGATGAAATTATGTATCTATCATGTTCTGGTGCCTTTATGTACATTAATAGGAACCTATGGGGAACTCCTGGGTGGCTCAGTGGTTCAGCGTCTGCCTTCAGCTTAGGGCCTTATCCCAGGATCTGGGATCAAGTCCCACATTGGGCTCTCTGCAGGGAGCCTTCTTCTCCCTCTGCCGGTCACTCTCTGTCTCATGCATAAATAAATAAATCTTAAAAAAAAAAAAAAAACCCATGAGAGTTAAGTAGGAATAAAATGAGGATTGGCTTGAGTTTGATACCACTTCGATACCAGATCTGCCCTAGAGTGTCATTAAGATTATTTAGATGTCATGGGCTGGGGTGGGGCACCTGGCTGCCTCAGTCAGTAGGGTGTGCAACTCTTGATCTTGGAGTTGGGAGTTTGAGACCCATGTTGAGTGTAGAGATTACTTAAAAATAAAATCTTTTATTTTTTTTAAAAGATTTTATTCATTTATTTGCGCCCGTGAGAGAGCAAGCACAAGCAGTGGGGAGGGACTGGAAGAGGCAGAGGGAGAAGCAGACTCCTGACTGTTTGACTCCTGAGCAAGGAGCCTGATACAGGGCTCAATCCCAGGATCCCAGGATCATGACCTGGGCCAAAGGCAGATGTTTAACTGACTGAGTCCCCCTAGGTGCCCCAAAACAAAATCTTTTAAGAAAAGGTTAGATATCTTTTATATTAGGAGTTCTTAAAAGTTTATAAAATGGTTTACCTAGGGTCTTTGAGTTGTTTCTGTAATGTTTCTGGACCTCTCCTCTAATCTCACTGTGCATGAAGTTGAGTAACTATTTTTATGAATGTGGAGTCATGGTCAGACCTAGCAGTGCATAGCATGAGACTGTCTTGTTGCTTAACTAGATATGACCTAGTAGACTGCCTAATTTACCATAAAGATTGCTATAGTTCTGGTATCTGGATTCTCATTAGGACTCTTATCTAAATGCCAGTATTAGGTCTCACCTGATATATTATGGGTTTGTCAAGCTGGGTCTCTTGTGTTTTCTTTTCTCTACAGCAATGATTTTGAATTATTAGCATTCTCTTCAAATATAACCTACCCTGCTCCCTTCATTTTTATTTATTTATTTTTTAAATTTTTATTTATTTATGATAGTCACACACAGAGAGAGAGAGAGAGAGAGAGGCAGAGACATAGGCAGAGGGAGAAGCAGGCTCCATGCACCGGGAGCCCGATATGGGATTCGATCCCGGGTCTCCAGGATCGCGCCCTGGGCCAAAGGCAGGCGCCAAACCACTGCGCCACCCAGGGGATCCCTCATTTTTAAAGATTATTTTGCTTATTTCTTCACATCTGAAAAATGGGGAAAATAAAATACTTAAGCTATGAGGATTAACTGCATGTAAAGCACTTAATATAATGCCTGGCACAATATGCTTGCATATTATGCATGTTTTAGTAGCTACCATTATTGATATTAATTTGTTTATTCACAAATATTGACTGGGCATTTGACTATTTGCCTGGTACTGTGCTAATTACCAGAACAAGATAGTACTCTTGGAATGGTATTTCAGTTTGTACTAATTATTACAATAATAGTAATACAAATTACTTTAACACTCTAAGTGGTGGTGAAGAATTACAGTTCCAGTTAAATTGTAGTTTCTCCATGCTTCTAAAAATCTGTGCATATTATTAAGCTAACTTTAAGGATTTTCATTAATTGCATGTATGTAAAATACAAGAGCAGTACACTATGCTATAAAGTCTGAGGTAAGAACTCATTAAGCTCTTACCTAAAGCAATGAAGATGTATTGGTGAATCCCAAACAATTTGCTGTTGACTTTGTATTTTGTTTACCCAGGAAGGGGTCTACAATTTATTTGATTTCTTTTTTCTTTTTTAAAAGCAGGATGTTTTTGCTATTGAGAGATTATTTTGGTATAATGTACCATAAAGATATTTTTGAAAGAGCATTCCAAGAAGAGTTAAATATGGTATGACCTTTTGTTTTTAGACAGTCGAAGTGTCTTTGTAATAGAGATCCTTCATTTAAATGTTATATGCTAGGAAGGTGGAATCTTGAAGAATGGATAACAAGAAAATACTTCTAAATGATTTTTAAATTGTTCCTTTGAAGCTGAGGGAAAGAGTAAGTTGCTAATTGGCCATCATTTCATCATTTCGTTCTTACAGCAATTTACTAGGTGACACGGTGTTGTAAACATTTGGAAGATACATGTAAAGTGATGAACATGCATTGTACACATTGGTAATTATTGCTTCCATTGCACTTATTTCTTGCTACTTCCAACCCTTTCCAATAAAAGCACAGAGAGTAAGAGAATAGTGTGATAAACCAGATGCAAAAGAAGTTGAATTATTAACTAAAACAAGTCTGGGTTATATTTATATTTTAAGTCAGTCAGTAGAAAACTTTTTTGGCGGGGAGGGGATATTGAATTATATTTCTCATTCATCTAACACATCTTGCCCTTCTAGCTCTTGGCATATGACTTGCTCACTTTACAGGCAAACTTCAAAGATTGTCCTCACTGTGTCATACTTGATTTATACTTTAATCCATTAAAGACTGGCTGCCACCCTTCCACTCACTTGTGACTTCCTAACTTTTTATATTAACTAGTGCTTCTCAGCCTTTCTGTAGCATTTGCCATTGGCCACTTTTGCCTTAAAATGTTCTTCTCATTATATTTCTGTAATACCCCTTTCTCATATTTTCCTCATACCTCCCCGGGTATTACTTAATTTCCTTCATTCCTTTTATTTTTGTCCATGCTGTAAATGTTGCATTTTGTAAAATTTTGTTCTTAGGTTAATTTTCATCTTTCTTTATATTCTTCCAACTTGACAATTGTCCATCTATGTTTGTAGTTCTCTCTACCTTCCATGAACTAATGGTTTCCCATTAGCTGTATTTCTACAGCTCAGCTTTTCACTCAGCAGCAAGCTTGAAATTACAGTTGTCTGCTAAATTCAACAGGTTGTCCTTAAAGTCAACATTCTATTAATCCCTTACAGCCTATACAACCTATTGTATTATGTTCTCTTATTTTGGTACAACTTACCATTTAATTGTATCAATTTCTAGTCAAAAACTGTGTTTAGTATCTCTTATATTTATCCTGTTTTTTCTTGTCTCTACTATAATTTTTTTTAAAATTTTTATTTATTTATGATAGTCACACACACACACACAGAGAGAGAGAGAGAGGCAGAGACATAGGCAGAGGGAGAAGCAGGCTCCATGCACTGGGAGCCCGACGTGGGATTCGATCCCAGGTCTCCAGGATCGTGCCCTGGGCCAAAGGCAGGCGCCAAACCGCTGCGCCACCCAGGGATCCCTGTCTCTACTATAATACTTATAATTTAAACCCTATTCTCTCTCTTGGGATATTGCAACTGTTCCCAGAGTGACCTTTCTGACCTCTGTTTAGTCTGTCCTCATTGCCACTACAGCAGTGTTCTAAAGTACAGTGTTTTAAGTGTGTTTTTCCTTATCTTAAAATCTTTTAGATGCTTCTCATTACCAAGCAGTAGATTTTGTGGCCCATCTGCTTTTGTATCATTTAGAGAACTTTTTTTTTTTTAAACAAATTTACTTCTAAATCTTTTTTTTTTTTTTAATTTTTATTTATTTATGATAGTCACACAGAGAGAGCGAGAGAGGCAGAGACACAGGCAGAGGGAGAAGCAGGCTCCATGCACCGGGAGCCCGATGTGGGACTCGATCCCGGGTCTCCAGGATTGCGCCCTGGGCCAAAGGCAGGCGCCAAACCGCTGCGCCACCCAGGGATCCCTCATTTAGAGAACTTTTGAAAAGCTCCTCTCCTGTAAATTTACCCATTGATTCTGAATCAGTAAAGAGTTTAGGGATTTTTATTCTTTTAAAGATTTTATTTATTCGACAGAGAGAGAGAGTGTGAGTGAGCACAAGCAGGAGTTGTGGCAGAGGGAAAGGGAGAAGCAGGCTCCCCCCTGAGCTGGGAGCCCAATGCAGGGCTTGATCCTAGGACCCTGGGATTATGACCTAAGCCAAAGTAACTGAGCTGTCCAGGCACCCCAGAGTTTAAGAATTGAAAAACCTTCCCAAGATGATTCTGCCAAGCAGCCAGAGCTGAGAAACACTGTCATCTGCATGTGGTTCACTTTCCTTATGAAGTCAAAGATGTTTCTGGGCCTCGTGCCTCTTGCTTCTCCAGCATCTTCTCATGTTGTTCTCCCTTCATTCACTGTTCTCCAGCCACTGTTCTCCACTTCTGGCCCCGGGGCCTACCAGTCTTGATCTGTTTTTAGGACCTTTGTTTGCTTTTGTTGAATCAGGGCCAGACCCTAGATTTCTACTTGTTCCATCTCTGCTTTCCTCTGCACCCTAGCCAATACCTCCTTGGATTTCATAGGTAAAACTAAAATTGAAAAGCACTGAACTAATCCAAATCAGTGGGGCCCAGAAGGATTAAGTGATTAAGCAATTGAAGTCATAAATTGGTGAATGGCAGACCATATCTAAAATTCAGGATTTATGTTCCTTACCACCCCAGATTTATATTCCTAACAGAATTCTTATTTATTGTTCCTCTCGGTTTTCATATGTAAAGTATGTGGGCAACTTGATCTTAAATGACTTTTAATTCTTCCTAAATAAATTATCAGTCATTTATTTATTCATTCAGTAAATATGTATTTGACTACATATGGAGCAGTGTAGGGTTCAGGGGGAGGTGGGTAGAAAATTTGAATAATACAGATTTCCTATTATTAAGGTTCTGAAGATAGATCCTTTATATTCAATTATAAAAGACTATACAGAAAAACTAATTATTAATATTTTAAAAGAGAAACCATAATATAACCTTTTTCTCCTCTCTTCTGTCTTTTATCCAGGGAAAGACCATGTTTGTAGATTTATTGGCTGTGGGAGGAATGATCGATTCAACTATGTGGTCATGCAGTTACAGGTAGGTTACTTGGAAATGTATCTTAAAATACTTCAGTTTTGATCAAAGTACCTAATTTCAGTGGATATGAATAAAAGCAAAATTCTTGGTATTATCTCAGAATGTTTTATACTATGCAGATAGAATTTTTAAAAACAGGTTTGACACAGATTTTTCCAAGATAACAGATATAACTGCTAAAGATGGAAGAGTTCTTATCAACTGTTTTATTAGTTGGTCCATATCTTCGTTGATTGTCATCATTGCAAAGTTTTTTCAATCCCCGCATGGATTGCTGGATATGAGTCTTGCCCTGTCTCTGTCCCTTCCCCTTATCTCTCTTTGTTACCCTAAGGACTCTAGTTTTTAATGTATTTGCTCGGAACCAACTTTGAAAATTTAAGCATTAGTTAATTCATAGGAGAAATGCATTCCTTTTTCATTTTTCTTTCATTAACATAGCTCTGATCCCTAGGTGGAAAGTGGAGTTGGGTTGGGAGAACAGAGGAAGGAAATTCAGAAAGGGAATTTTGAAGTAATGATCACTGCAGGGAGAAGAGGGAAACGATCGCATTCTCTTTGACAACTGCCTCTGCCCCTGAAAACACACACACACATATACACACACTGCCGTCTGAACTGTATGTAGTCACTTTCAAAGTGTAAAAGCCATGGTTCACTTTGCTGCCTAACTTAGAGTTACCAGGGTTTCCTTTCTTTCTTTCTTTCTTTTTTCTTTCTTCTTCTTCTTCTTCTTCCTTTTTTTTTTTTTTTGCAAAATTTGGTTATGAAGAACCTTGGATTCTTCTATTTTCTTTCAACTTTATAGCACTGATTTCAGAGACATAGATCCTAGCCTAATACTTCTTCTCGTCAGAATACTTTGCTTATTTCCCTTATGCTTCAGCATTTGATTTAGATCTAAAGATATTAATCTTTCTGTAAATGATAGCCTTAAAGTCATGTGATTCACTGTCTCTTGAGCCAGCATAGTTTTTTATTTCCTGAAGCAGTTATTTTTTTTTAAATTTTTATTTATTTATGATAGTCACAGAGAGAGAGAGAGATAGAGAGAGGCAGAGAGAGAAGCAGGCTCCATCCACTGGGATTCTGATGTGGGATTCGATCCCGGGTCTCCAGGATCACGCCCTGGGCCAAAGGCAGGCGCCAAACCGCTGCGCCACCCAGGGATCCCTCCGGAAGCAGTTATATCTGTTATCTTTTTAGGTCATTAGTATAGCAAGACCCTGCCCTCTGTTGCTTTGGCCATTAATAACATAACTTTTTTTTTTAAGATTTTGTTTATTTATTATTGAGAGACAGAGAGAGAGAGAGAGAGAGAGAGAGGCAGAGACACAGGCAGAGGGAGAAGCAGGCTCCATACAGGGAGCCCGATGCGGGACTCGATCCAGGATCTCCAGGACCATGCCCCGGGCTGAAGGCAGCACCAAACCGCTGAGCCACCTGGGCTGCCCAATAACATAACTTTTTATATAGTACTGTGTAGTTTTCTTCCGGGTTTATTATATATCTTATTTTAGTCTCACCATATCCCCATGGAAAGGATAAGACCCCCATTTTGCAAATGAAAGGGCTAAAGCTCAAGGAGGGTTGTGGTTTGGCCATATACTCTCAGTGGTTGTGGCATCTGGTTTGGCAATACTCATTTTTTAAAAAACTAAAAAAATAAAAATGGAATAGTATAATGAATACCCATGTACTCATCACTCAGCTTCAATAGTTATCAGTTTATGGCCAATCTTGTTCCCAGTGTATTTGTCTTCCCTTCTTCTTCCTCCCCAGATTATATGAAGGCATCTTTTAACTGGAAATATAAGAGTAAGTATTCCTAAGTGTCAGAGATTCCTTTCTTCTCCTCTTAATCACAGTATACAGTAATTCCTTCATAATAGTATCAAATATCAAGATAATCTTCAGATTTCCATATTGTATCTTTTTATTTTATTTTATTTTTGAATTTATTTTTTATTTATTTTTTAATAAATTTATTTTTTATTGGTGTTCAATTTACCAACATACAGAATAACACCCAGTGCTCATCCCGTCAAGTGCCCCCCTCAGTGCCCATCACCCATTCACCCCCACCCTGCACCCTCCTCCCCTTCCACCACCCCTACTTCGTTTCCCAGAGTTAGGAGTCTTTATTTTCTGTCTCCCTTTCTGATATTTCCCACACATTTCTTCTCCCTTCCCTTATATTCCCTTTCACTATTATTTATATTCCCCAAATGAATGAGAACATACACTGTTTGTCCTTCTCCGATTGACTTACTTCACTCAGCATAATACCCTCCAAATCCATCCACGTTGAAGCATATGGTGGGTATTTGTCATTTCTAATGGCTGAGTAATATTCCATTGTATACATAAACCACATCTTCTTTATCCATTCATCTTTCGATGGACACCGAGGCTCCTTCCACAGTTTGGCTATTGTGGACATTGCTGCTATAAACATCGGGGTGCAGGTGTCCCGGCGTTTCATTGCATCTGAATCTTTGGGGTAAATCCCCAACAGTGCAATTGCTGGGTCGTAGGACAGGTCTATTTTTAACTTTTTGAGGAACCTCCACACAGTTGTCCAGAGTGGCTGCACCAGTTCACATTCCCACCAACAGTGTAAGAGGGTTCCCTTTTCTCCGCATCCTCTCCAATATTTGTGGTTTCCTGCCTTCTTAATTATCCCGAGTCTCACTGGTGTGAGGTGGTATCTCATTGTGGTTTTGATTTGTATTTCCCTGATGGCAAGTGAAGCAGAGCATTTTCTCATGTGCATGTTGGCCATGTCTATGTCTTCCTCTGTGAGATTTCTCTTCATGTCTTTTGCCCATTTCATGATTGGATTGTTTGTTTCTTTGGTGTTGAATTTAAGAAGTTCTTTATAGATCTTGGAAACTAGCCCTTTATCTGATATGTCATTTGCAAATATCTTCTCCCATTCTGTAGGTTGTCTTTTAGTTTTGTTGACTGTATCCTTTGCTGTGCAAAAGCTTCTTATCTTGATGAAGTCCCAATAGTTCATTTTTGCTTTTGTTTCTTTTGCCTTCGTGGATGTATCTTGCAAGAAGTTACCGTGGCTGAGTTCAAAAAGGGTGTTGCCTGTTTTCTCCTCTAGGATTTTGATGGAATCTTGTCTCACATTTAGATCTTTCATCCATTTTGAGTTTATCTTTGTGTATGGTGCAAGAGAGTGGTCTAGTTTCATTGTTCTGCATGTGGATGTCTAATTTTCCCAGCACCATTTATTGAAGAGACTGTCTTTCTTCCGATGGATAGTCTTTCTTCCTTTATCGAATATTAGTTGACCACAAAGTTCAGGGTCCACTTATGGGTTCTCTCTTCTGTTCCATTGATCTATGTGTCTGTTTTTGTGCCAGTACCACACTGTCTTGATGACCACAGCTTTATAGTACAACCTGAAATCTGGCATTGTGATGCCCCCAGATATGGTTTTCTTTTTTAAAATTCCCCTGGCTATTCGGGGTCTTTTCTGATTCCACACAAATCTTAAAATAATTTGTTCTAACTCTCTGAAGAAAGTCCATGGTATTTTGATAGGGATTGCATTAAACGTGTAAATTGCCCTGGGTAACCTTGACATTTTCACACTATTAATTCTGCCAATCCATGAGCATGGAATATTTTTCCGTCTCTTTGTGTCTTCCTCAATTTCTTTCAGAAGTGTCCTATAGTTTTTAGGGTATAGATCCTTTACCTCTTTGGTTAGGTTTATTCCTAGGTATCTTATGCTTTTAGGTGTAATTGTAAATGGGATTGACTCCTTAATTTCTCTTTCTTCAGTCTCATTGTTAGTGTATAGAAATGCCACTGATTTCTGGGTATTGATTTTATATCCTGCCACGCTACCAAATTGCTGTATGAGTTCTAGCAGTCTTGGGGTGGAGGCTTTTGGGTTTTCTATGTAGAGTATCATGTCATCGGTGAAGAGGGAGAGTTTGACTTCTTCTTTGCCAATTTGAATGCCTTTGATTTCTTTTTGTTCCCTGATTGCTGAGGCTCGGACTTCCAGTACTGTGTTTAATAGCAGTGGTGAGAGTGGACATCCCTGTCTTGTTCCTGATCTTAGGGGAAAGGCTCCCAGTGCTTCCCCATTGAGAATGATATTTGCTGTGGGCTTTTTGTAGATGGCTTTTAAGATGTTGAGGAATGTTCCCTCTATCCCTATACTCTGAAGAGTTTTGATCAGGAATGGATGCTGTATTTTGTCAAATGCTTTCTCTGCATCTAATGAGAGGATCATATGGTTCTTGGTTTTTCTCTTGCTGATATGACGAATCACATTGATTGTTTTACGGGTGTTGAATCAGCTTTGTGTCCCAGGGATAAATCCTACTTGGTCATGGTGAATAATTTTCTTAATGTACTGTTGGATCCTATTTGCTAGTATCTTGTTGAGAATTTTTGCATCCATGTTTATCAGGGATATTGGTCTGTAATTCTCCTTTTTGGTGGGGTCTTTGTCTGGTTTTGGAATTAAGGTGATGCTGGCCTCATAGAACGAGTTTGGAAGTACTCCATCTCTTTCTATCGTTCCAAACAGCCTTAGTAGAATAGGTATGGTTTCTTCTTTCAACATTTGATAGAATTCCCTTGGGAAGCCATCTGGCCCTGGACTTTGTGTCTTGGGAGGTTTTTGATGACTGCTTCAATTTCCTCCCTGGTTATTGGCCTCTTCAGGTTTTCTCTTTCTTCCTGTTCCAGTTTTGGTAGTTTGTGGCTTTGCAGGAATGCAGTCCATTTCTTCTAGATTGCCTAATTTATTGGCGTATAGCTGTTCATAATATGTTTTTAAAATCGTTTGTATTTCCTTGGTGTTGGTAGTGATCTCTCCTTTCTCATTCATGATTTTATTAATTTGAGTCTTCTCTCTCTTCTTTTTAATAAGGCTGGCTAATGGTTTATCTGTCTTATTAATTCTTTCAGAGAACCAACTTCTGGTTCTGTTGATCTGTTCCACAGTTCTTCTGGTCTCGATTTTGTTGAGTTCTGCTCGAATCTTTATTAACTCTCTTCTTCTCTGGGTGTAGGATCTATTTGCTGTTTTTTCTCTAGCTCCTTTATGTGTAAGGTTAGCTTTTGTATTTGAGTTCTTTCCAGTTTTTGAATGGATGCTTGTATTGCGATGTATTTCCCCCTTAGGACTGCTTTTGCTGCATCCCCAAGATTTTGAATGGTTGTATCTTCATTCTCATTAGTTTCCATGAATCTTTTTAATTCTTCCTTAATTTCCTGGTTGACCCTTTCATCTTTTAACAGGATGGTCCTTAACCTCCACGTGTTTGAGGTCCTTCCAAACTTCTTGTTGTGATTTAGTTCTCATTTCAAGGCATTATGGTCTGAGAATATGCAGGGGACGATCCCAGTCTTTTGGTATCAGTTCAGACCCGATTTGTGACCCAGTATGTGGTCTGTTCTGGAGAAAGTTCCATGTGCACTTGAGAAGAATGTGTATTCAGTTGCAGTTTGGATGTAAAGTTCTGTCAATATCTGTGAAAACCATCTGGTCCAGTGTATCATTTAAAGCTCTCGTTTCTTTGGATATGTTGTGCTTAGAAGACCTATCTAGTATAGAAAGAGCTAGATTGAAGTCACCAAGTATAAGTGTATTATTATCTAAGTACTTCTTCACTTTGGTTATTAATTGATTTATATATTTGGGAGCTCCCTACATTCGGGGCATATATATTGAGGATTGTTAAGTCTTCTTGTTGGATAGATCCTTTAAGTATGAGATAGTGTCCCTTTTCATCTCTCACTATAGTCTTCGGGGTAAATTTTAGTTTATCTGATATAAGGATGGCTACCCCTGCTTTCTTTTGAGGACCATTTGAATGGTAAATGGTTCTCCAACCTTTTATTTTCAGGCTGTAGGTGTCCTTCTGTCTAAAATGAGTCTCTTGTAGACAGCAAATAGATGGGTCCTGCTTTTTTATCCAGTCTGAAGCCCTGCGCCTTTTGATGGGGTCATTAAGCCCGTTCACATTCAGAGTTACTATTGAAAGATATGAGTTTAGTGTCATCATGGTATCTATTCAGTCCTTGTTTTTGTGGATTGTTCCACTGAACTTCTTCTTAAAGGGGAATTTTAAGAGTCCCCCTTAAAATTTCTTGCAGAGCTTGTTTGGAGGTCACATATTCTTTCAGTTCCTGCCTGTCTTGGAAGCTCTTTATCTCTCCTTCCATTTTGAATGAGAGCCTTGCTGGATAAAGTATTCTTGATTGCATGTTCTTCTTATTTACGACCCTGAATATATCCTGCCAGCCCTTTCTGGCCTGCCAGGTCTCTGTGTAGAGGTCTGCTGTTACCCTAATACTCCTCCCCATAAAGGTCAGGGATTTCTTGTCTCTTGCTGCTTTAAGGATCTTCTCTTTATCTTTGGAATTTGCAAGCTTAACTATTAAATGTCAAGGTGTTGAACGGTTTTTATTGATTTGGGGGGGGGGGTGTCTCTCTATCTCCTGCATCTGAATGCCTGTTTCCCTTCCCAGATTAGGAAAGTTTTCAGCTATGATTTGTTCAAATACATATTCTGGCCCTCTGGCCCTTTCGGCACCCTCGGGAACCCCAATGAAACGTAGGTTTTTCTTCCTCAGGCTGTCGTTTATTTCCCTTAATCTATCCTCATGGTCTTTTAATTGTTTGTCTCTTTTTTCCACAGTTTCCCTCTTTGCCATCAACTTGTCTTCTATGTCACTCACTCGTTCTTCCACCTCGTTAACCCTCGTCATTAGGACTTCTAGTTTGGATTGCATCTCATTCAATTGATTTTTAATTTCTGCCTAATTAGCTCTAAATTCTGCAGTCATGAAGTCTCTTGAGTCCTTTATGCTTTTTTCTAGAGCCACCAGTAGCTGTATAATAGTGCTTCTGAATTGGCTTTCTGACATTGAATTGTAATCCAGATTTTATAACTCTGTGGGAGAGAGGACTGTTTCTGATTCTTTCTTTTGAGGTGAGGTTTTCCTTCTAGTCATTTTGCTCAGTGCAGAGTGGTCAAAAACAAGTTGTATTGGGAAAAGGAGAAAAAGAGAGGAGAGAAAGAAGGAAAGAAAAGAGAAAAAGAAAAAAGAAAAAGGACAAAAGAAAGAGAAGAAAAGAAAGAAAACGAAAGAATGGAAAAAAAGTGTGGGGAAGCAAACAGAAATCAAAAAGAAAAAAAAAGAAAAAGAAAAACACGGGGGAGTATCTTCTGATTTTGTATACTTTAAGTCCCTTGACTTCCCCTGGACCTTGTCCGTCTAGCTGGTCTTCTGGGGGAGGGGCCTGTTGTGCTGATTTTCAGGTGTTAGCACTTGGGGGAGCTGCTGTGCCCCTGCCTGGTGCAGGGCTCAGTGGGGGTTGTTTACCCCGTGAGGCCCCTGGAGGAACAACCGCAGTGGCGGGGCCAGCTCTGGAGCCCTGGAGTCAGCTCCCGCAGTAACTAGGAGCTCTCGGTCTGCAGGGCCTGGAGGCTCCGGGGCGGGGCCGCTGATCTGCTCAGCTCGGGGCAGGAGCGTCCTTGCTGTCCTGGGCCCTCCCGGCCTCTGCCTGTCCCGGGGGAGGCCGGATCCTGGGTGTGTCCCAGCGCCCTGTGCTCCGGAGCCTGCGCTGTTGGATTCGCGCTCCCGCTCGGCAGCCCCCTCGGTGGAGCCACCCCCGAGCCCCTCCGAGCCGCTCCCGCCCCGCAGCCCCCTCCGCGGAGCCGCCCCCGAGCCCCCCGAGCCGCTCCCGCCCCGCAGCCCCCTCCGCGGAGCCGCCCCCGAGCCCCCCCGAGCCGCTCCCGCCCCGCAGCCCCCTCCGCGGAGCCGCCCCCGAGCCCCCCAAGCCGCTCCCGCCCCGCCCCCCCTCCTCGGAGCCGCCCCCGAGCCCCCCGAGCTGCTCCCGCCCCGCAGCCCCCTCCGCGGAGCCGCCCCCGAGCCCCTCCGAGCTGCTCCGGGTCCCCCGTGCGCGCTGCAGCCCTTAGGGAGCTCGGCGCACTCTCCCGGGGCGCAGGTGTCTGTTAGTGTCCCCGGGAGCCCGAGGGCATCCCCGCCCTCCTGGGTCCTGCTCCACCTCCCTGCGAGCCCCTTTCCACCCGGGAAGGTTGGTGCAGCTCCTGCTCCTCCGGGACGGGGCTCTCCTGTCCTGGGGACACTCGCCCCGGCCTCAGCCCGGCTCCTCGCGGGGCCCCTCCCCCTTGGAGGCCTTTTGTGTCCTTATTTTTTTTCCCCATCTTCCTACCTTGATAGAAGCGCCAATTCTTCTCACTGTAGCGTTCCAGCTGTTCTCTCTTTAAATCTCAGACCGAATTTGTAGATTTTCAGGATGATTTGAAGGTTATCTAGGTAATTTGGTGGGGACAGGTGACTTGGGGACCCTACTCTTCTGCTATCTTGCCCCTCCTCTCCTATTTTATTTTTTATATTTGGGTTACTTGAATCTGGTTCCAAACAGGGTTCCACACATTGCGTTTGGTGGATATAATTCTTAAACCTCTTTTTACTCTGTAGGTTTCCTCTTTATTTTTTTCTTACAGTTTTTTTTTTTTTTTTTTTTTTTTTGTTCATATTGTCATCGATAAAAATGGAATCATTTGTCATGAAGTTCCTATTCTGGAGTTAGCTGTTTGTCTCCCTCCTTTTAACATATTCTTCTATCCCCTGAATTTTCTGTAAATTGGTCATTAGGTCTTGTGTTTTAATTAGCCAGAGTGATTCAGACGTGAATAGTAGGTTTCCTGTTGCATCACATAGGTAGGCAATATCTGGGTTTTATCTTATTAGTATTGTTAGGATTGATCAGTGAGATTCAGGGATGGTCATCCTGATGCATCCTTTATAGAGTTCCCAGTGGTTTTTCTCCTAGATTTTATCAACTCATTAGTAACCATTGCCTAGATCCTTCATTGGGGAGGATGTATAAACTTCATTGGGGTTGCAAGTGTACTATTCTAATTCTATCAGTTTTTCTTAATTTATTAGCTGGAATAATTCTCCAAAGAAGCACCCCACCAACTATTAGGTTACTTGAGATATATTTTATAGAGGAAGAGTAGGAATAATACTTGATTCTTTTCTTCTATTTACTAATTTTCAGAATAATGAGTTGGTTCCCTAATATATTCCAAAGAGGACCTAATAAACTTTCTCTTTAAAAAAATATAAATATGGGATGCCTGGGTGGCTCAGCGGTTGAGCATCTGCCTTCGGCTCAGGGTGTGATTCTGGACTCCTGGGATCGAGTGCCACATCAGGCTCCTTGTGTGGAGCCTGCTTCTCCCTCTGCCTGTGTCTCTACCTCTCTCTCTGTCATGAATATATACATAAAATCTTAAGTAAATAAATAAATAAGTTAATGGATTTAACATATTTTATATCTCTCAATTATTACAGTTGTTTTTCTTTTTAATTGTCCATCTTTGGCCAACAAAATCTCTCTCAGGTTTGGTGATAAGACTAGACTGCAGCAGTCTTTGATGACATCCTTACTTTCTGGTCCAATACCATGTACCAAGCTCATTCTGTCTGTTTCATGCTTCAGAGCTGGAATCAGCCATTTGTCCATTAAGCCCTGATTCCTCTTCATGGTAAATGGTATTTAGAGACTATAATCTCTAGAGGCTATGGGTATCTCTTGCAACTAGGTTGATCATTGGTTTAAATTAATTTCTAGTGGATGGGTTCCAGATATACATTTTTTAAAAGAGAAAATAGATCATGGTTCATGTTGACATTTCCAATTCAAATTTGTGATAATAGGATTGCTAACAACTTCTTTTATTTTACATTTTTATCTCTTTGCTCTTATGTGCTTTTTGATACACATACATAAGATGATACTGGGATTACATGAAAATAATCCAGTATATATATATCATGATATATATATGGAGGGAAAAGGGTGAGTGTTGCAGGGGAGTGGGAGGGATGAATAACAGGTGAAATAAGATTGGCTGTGAATTGATGATTGTTAATTCTTGGTAATGAGTGGGTATATGAGGGTTCATTATATTATTTTTTTTAAGATTTTATTTATTTATTCATGAGAGACACAGAAAGAGAGAGGCAGAGACACAGGCAGAGGGAGAAGCAAGCTCCATGCAGGGAACCTGATGCGGAACTTGAACCCAGAACTCCAGGATCACACCCTGGGCTGAAGGCAGGCGCTAAATCACTGAGCCATCCAGGGGTCCCCTATTATTTTAAATGTATTTCATATTTTTAATAGTAAAATCCACTTGCATTTTTATTGGGATCATATTAAATTTATAGAATTAGGGAAAAATGCATTTGCTTTTTCCATTCAACAATATTCGTTCTGTGTTATTATGAATAAAGATTTTTTTGTATGTGGTTGCATACCAGTCAGATGAGTATACCATGATTTATTTATTGTTATATAGATTTTTTGCAATTTTTCTTTGTAACGGATAATAACTACTTTTAGTTTATACTCTGAAGTATAATTTGGTGGCTAAAATGTACATGTATTTACCATGTTAATAACTTTTCCCCATATTCTTGATAGCCTTATGTTTTATCTTTTTGGGTTTTGTTAATTGATACCTTAGATTCACATTTTAAATGATTTGAAATTTTAGAATCATTATTAATAGAAATTGGATTGATTTTTTTTTCAAAAGCCTTTATAATGAGAGAAGTAGTTTACAAATAAAGTTGTAGTGTTTCCTAGATGTATGTTTTGAAATCAAAATATTGATTTCTGAGAAAAAAAATTATTGGAATGCTAATAAAAGTTATTAGGTACTGTCATGGGATTGTAAAACTTGTTATTCTAGATTATCACTTTACATTTGCTGAGATGTAGAATTGTCCTAACATTCAAAAATAATCATAAAGTTAACTGCCAATTTATGATGTGAGAAACCTGCATTTTTAAAGAAGATATGAAGTATGAAAGATTCCTGATTCTCCTGTAATTTTTCAATTCTTCAATTACTTGAGTGCTATTTAGTATTTTATTTTAAATGGTACTGAAGAAATTTAAGAATTTATTAGTTTTTCAAAAGTAAATCAGTTGTCTTTAGTTGAGGTGATGGTACAAATGGTATTAATCCCAAACATACACTACAAAATTTTGGGAATAGAGAGATTGGAATATTTAAATTCTCTTGTAACGGAGGAGCCAGTTTTTATTCTTTGGGCTGCAGAACTGCAGCATCGTAGCCCTGCTCTTCTCATCAAATTACTCATTTGTTACCTAGGCAACAAAGAACTTTTTGGATGGAGCAGCACTGTAAAGGAAAAAAACAACTTTGAATTCAACAGGTTTAGATTTGAAAAACAACTTTACCTTAATAGGTTAACATTACTTCAACTTTCTGAGTCTCACTTTCGTCATCTGCAACCTCTTCTGTTTTAGAGTGCCGTGAAGATTAAATGCAATGATAAATGTAACCTCTGTTTCATTACTTTTACCTATTGCTTTCATTACTTTTACCTATTGCTATAAGTAATTGAGTTTGTTTCATGTCATTTTTGTTTATAATAACAATAATTAGCATTTATTGAATACTTATTGTATGCCAGACAGTATGTTAAACACTTTACATGGATCTTGTTTAATCCTCACAAAACATTGTGAGGTAGGTATCATTGGCCTCATTTTATAAGGAAACTCTGACACAGAAAAATTAAGTAGATTATATAGGAATATGTTAGGCAGTTATGAGGAATTACTGCTCTTGGTACATGTATTTTCTTATTTGTTTATTTTTATTATTATTTTTAAAGATTTTATTCATTTATTCATGAGAGACACACAGAGAGAGGCAGAGACATAGAGGGAGAAGCAGGCTCTATGCAGGAAGCCCGATGTGGAACTTGATCCCAAGACTCCAGGATCATGTGCTGATTCGAAGGCAAACGCTTAACTGCTGAGCCACCCAGGCATCCATATTTTCTAAACTTTTAAATAATCAAGAATATATTTTGTTATGACATGAAAGATAAGGGGAAACACAATGACTCAAAAATATAATATGTTCAGAAACTTGTGGTTATTCTTATATTTGTCTGAAACATTCATGTATTAGATTAATGGAATCTCTTCTCTTGAATGAGAGGATCACGATTTGGGTAAAATCCTTGCTCTTTCTGTGAAAATACTTTTTACAAAGATTTATTTATTTGAGAGAGCATAAGCGGTGGCAGGGGAGCAGTGGGAGAGAAAATCCCAAGCAGACTCCCTGCCAAGTGCGGACCCAGCCTGGCTGGTTCCCACAACCTCAAGACCACAACCTGAGTGGAAACCAAGAGTTGGATGCTCAACCAACTGAGCCACCCAGGTGCCCCTGTCAAAACATTTTTAATAGTAAGTGAGTAACTCCTCAGTCTTCTCGTATAACACAGTATTTATTTGAAAGTGCTTATTTGGTTTCCACAGGGTCGGAATCTGGCAGATCTACGCCGTAGCCAGTCCCGGGGCACATTCACCATTAGCACTACTCTTCGGTTGGGTAGGCAGATTCTGGAGTCTATTGAGAGCATCCATTCTGTGGGATTCTTGCATCGAGACATCAAACCGGTAAGGGGCCTTTTCAAGTCCAAGCACAGAACGAGTTTGCTTTGTACTCTTAATCGGATGATGGGACACAATAAGTTATAAATGTAGCTTTCTATATTTGCTTTCTGTTATTAATATGAGGTAATATTTTAATTTCTGTAACTAGATGCAAAATGTAACTTCTTTATTGAAAAAAATTATTACAAACTACAACCTAATATTCAAGACCTTTTCTCATACAATGAAAATGTTGCTCCCAGCCAAATTAAAAATTATTAATGCTTGACTATTATTATTATATGTGTTAACATTCTTAGTTACTTAGCCTTATACCTAAATTTGTATTCTTTAGATTTCTTTTTCCTGATACTAGGTAAAAATATATACATATGTTGCTTTTAGATGTATACATAGTGTTTTCTGACCTCAATCTCAAGTGACAAATTGTACTTGCAAGAAACCATCAGTTGTGAAAGACCTTATGTTTTCTTCTGAGTGCTACAGTGGCAATATATAGTATTTTTTTCTATTCTGTTTTTTCTTAGAAATTGTCATTTCCATAACTGAAATGTTTTTATTTTTACTTCTTGATTTTTTTTTTTTATTGCTTACAAGGGGGATATGATCCATTTCTGATATACTGTATTTACTATAAATATATCATGTGTTGGTTGGTGCAGTTGAAAATTACACCCATCTGTTGCTACATGATTTCTCAAATTAAATAGTTTACATGAAAATGCCAACTAAAATTAACATTAGTGGAGTCAGACTTAATGTAATGTAGATTTCTCTTGCTCTTAATTCTGTGCCAAACTAAATGTCACTACTTGAGAAGCATGGTGACTGAAGACTTCCATTTTCATCTGAAAGCTCCCTAAGTAGAACAGTATTTTAAAATAAAAGCTATAATTCTGTAGCAATTTCCTTTTTCCTTTATAAATTCTCTTTTTACACACATCTTTGCAAGTCTGTGCTCATTTAGCATTACATTTACTTTTTTTAAGGGAAGAATGCAAAGTGTATTTTCCAAAAGTTTGTTTTTAAATGTTTCCTTAAATTGAATTTTAATTTTTGTACTTAGTGAAATTCAGCTTTATGATGCTTATAGGAAATTCATTTAATTTCTAGCTATGTATTCAATTTTGCTCACTCCTAGTTCCTCCATTTTAAAGAGGAAGAATTGGGCTGTCTTCAAAGCACTGATTTAGACTAGTATTTCAAGGAACTTGGAGTTCCATTTAAGTCAGGGTTGTTGTATGTAACTTTACAGCATCACTTAAATTCTTCATTCTTCAAAGTTACTTGATCCTAGGCATTAAAAGGACCCACAACGAGATTATGTATTAATACTCAGTAAACATCACTGATTAGAATAGTTTATTTGAGACATATGTACTATATAGAGTTTGAATAGAAAAGTTAAAATATAGGAAGTATAGATGTAAGGACTAAATATTATAAAAATATGTATATTTTCCTTCTTTGCTTTTCTAGTCGAACTTCGCCATGGGTCGCTTTCCTAGTACGTGTAGGAAATGTTACATGCTTGATTTTGGCTTGGCTCGACAATTTACCAATTCCTGTGGTGACGTCAGACCAGTAAGATTTTTCATATTATTATTATATATTTGAGAAATAACCTATTATTTATAGTATCACTTTTAAAAAAAGAAATATGAATTATGTATAGAATGGGTGTCATCATTCAAGAAGTAGCATAGAGATTTTGTGATTAAAATATAGGATAGAATTAATTTTATTATTGAAAGTTGTAGCTTTTATTTATTTTTTTAAAAAATTTTTTTTAACTTATTTATGATAGTCACACAGAGAGAGACAGAGTACAGAGACAGAGACACAGGCAGAGGGAGAAGCAGGCTCCATGCACCAGGAGCCCGACGTGGGATTCGATCCCGGGTCTCCAGGATTGCTCCCTGGGCCAAAGGCAGGCGCCAAACCGCTGCGCCACCCAGGGATCCCGAAAGTTGTAGCTTTTAAAAAAGTACATTAGACACAAATTTAGAGTGGATTTGTAGTAAGAACACACAATGGCCCTTTAGGATCAGTGGTCTTTTTTGAAGTCTGAGGCTCTTTCTATAAGCCTACAATTCTATTTTAGTTGTTGTATATCTCATATCCAGAATTTCTATTTGGTTTTTAAAAAATTTCTTTTTATTGATACTCTCTATTTGATATGATATTGTCACCCTTTCCATATGTCTTTAATCAAGCTCTCCTTTGGTTCTGTGAACATATTTATGATGGCTACTTTGAAATCTTTTCTTCTTAAATCAACATCTAGTCACTGTCAGAGGCAGTTTAGTTGCCTCTCTCCGACTCCCACCCCCATGTACAGGTCATACTTTCCTGTTTCTTGGAGTCTTTTTTTTTTTTTTTTTTATGATAGTCACAGAGAGAGAGAGAGAGGCAGAGAGACATAGGCAGAGGGAGAAGCAGGCTCCATGCACCGGGAGCCTGACATGGGATTCGATCCTGGGTCTCCAGGATCGCGCCCTGGGCCAAAGGGCAGGCGCCAAACCGCTGCGCCACCCAGGGATCCCTCTTGGAGTCTTTATAATTCTTTTGTGGAAGACCAGACATTTTAGATGACATAGCAGTTGTAGACACCGGTCCTCCTTTCCAGGGCTTATGATCATTATTTACTCGTTTATTTGTTTAATGACTGAACTGGATTTGTTTTAGTGAAGGCTGTTCCCCCTGCCACCCTCACCTTCCCTTCCCCAGCACATAGTATTAAGTCTCTGTTGTTGCTCCTGGGGCAGTCTGCCTTCAGTCACCCTGGAATGACAGTTGTAATGGTGGGGCTCTCTTCTACACTTTCCCTGACCGTGCCTAGTTTTTAAGCTCCAGTAATTGCTGCTGTTGCTCTGTTGTTTACAATAGTGCTCTGGGGCATAAATTCCTTGACAAACTAATCTAATCCAGTTTCTGAGGTTGGAGTTTATATTTGTCTGACCTCAGGAGGCCTCTTCCCAGATGGCTTATTACCCTGGTTCTCTCTTACCTGGCCAGCTTATAGTCTTGGTTTTACTTTCATTAGATCCATGAATCTCCTTCCATTTCCCTATACCACAATCCTAGTTTTGAAAAATACTTTAAATTCATTATTTTTAAAAATATTTAAATTCAATTTGCCAACAAAAAAAGTGCTTTGAGTTTAAACTTTACTGTTGCAAACGAGATAAATTCCTTTGGGAAGAGATTAGGTAGTATCTTTTTAATGGCCTTTCTCCTGCTCCAAGGCAAAATCTCTGAGCCAAGGCTCTAAAGTTGGGATGAAGACTATGGTAAGCTTTGGAATGACATCCTCATTTTTTAGGAACTGAGATGGGGGCAGTAGGTGGAGATCTCTTAATTTATCTCTTCTGGCATGGAAGCATTGCCTCTTGAGCTGGGGAAGGACTTTTGGGGCCCCAGTATTATCAGCACATACCCAAGGTAGGGCCTCCATTCCATGAGTGGAGGCTGGGTGCAAGAAAGGAACTTGTAACCCATGACTTAGTGTCCTCAGCAACAGATAGCTGGAAGAACCTCAGAAATGCTGAAGTCCTGCTTCTATGGGAAGAAAACCCTCCTGCTGGGAACTGGGGAATGAGCGAGTCCTATGTCCTTGGTTGCACCCTCTCTACTCATACTACAGTTCAGTTCTTCTAATGCTTCCTTTTTACCTTTAATTTTGTTTTAAATTGGTACTGACAGTGATTTTTGTTTTCTCACAAATCAGTTGCACAGACTTTGAAATACTGATTTTGAGTGAGATAATTATATAATAATAGAGTTGTATACATAAATGTAAATTATATTTAAAATATTGGCACATGAGAATTTAGGTGCCTAAAAATTGTGAGAGAATCTTTTTGATTCTAGTGAAAGTCTTGATTAACAGATACCAAAGCAGGTAAAGAATTTAGGTTCTGTGTAGCTTGCTAGATTTGAATGTTTCTGGAATCCCATTTCTTTTCCAGATATCTTTTTTTCTTAAGTTTTTAGATTATTACCAGGTTATTGTGTATTCACACACATAACTGATATTTAATGAGTGCATAATATGGGTGAAGCATAGATCTAGGTGCTGGGAGTATAGTGGTGAACAAGCAGACCAAACTGAGGCTTTTATAGAAGTTCTGTTATCTTGGAGAAGACAGATAAAAACCAAATACATAATTTACATAGTGGTATATGCTATGAATAAACACAAAGCAATGTATTGACATAGAAAGTGATAGGCAGTGAGGATGGGAGATATTTTAGTACCCCCTCCCCCACACAGACTATTTTAGAAGTATTAGTTAAAAAAGACTTCACTGAGTTGAGAGTTAAATGAAGTTTGAGAACAAGCCATATGAATATCTAGAAGGGAAGTGTTCCAAGCAAAGGGAACAGCAAGTTCAAAGGCCCTGAGGCGTAGTAAGTTTGGTGTGTTCAAGAAAAAGCAGGGAGGCTACTGTGGCTATAGCACAACATAACGTAGTATGATGAGGAGTTAAGTGAAGCGAGAGAGGTTTCAGAGGTTGGTTGGCCCTAGATTATGTATGATTTTGCAGAGAGATTTATTCTACATATGGTAGGAAGCCTTTGGAAAATTTTGAGTAGGGTTGTTACATAATCTGTTACGTGATCTGTCAATAAGCTGATTACATAATGGAATTCTATACAGAAGTAGATTATATTTAAAACATAGCCATAGGAGAATTTCAGTGCCTAGAAATTGTAGGGAGACTATCTTCAGTTTTATCAGTATTCTTGTGTTAATTAGTAGCCATGCAAAAGGAACTTAGGTACTTAGTTTATTTGAATATATTTCTGGAATCCCGTTTCTATTCTAAAGAACAGTTTTTCTTTCTTTCTTTCTTTCTTTCTTTCTTTCTTTCTTTCTTTCTTTCTTTCTTTCTTTCTTTTTTATTTTTTTATTTATTTATGATAGTCACAGAGAGAGAGAGAGAGAGAGAGAGAGAGGCAGAGACATAGGCAGAGGGAGAAACAGGCTCCATGCACCGGGAGCCCGATGTGGGATTCGATCCCAGGTCTCTAGCGCCCTGGGCCAAGGGCAGGCGCCAAACCGCTGCGCCACCCAGGGATCCCAGTTTTTCATTTTTTAGAACATGTTTTGCTTTTTGTTTTGTTTTTAAAGTCACTCTGGCTGTGGAGGAGAGAACAAGAGTGGAATCAGGAAGTTACAAGTTAGAAGGCTAATGCCTTGGGGCCAGTGGAACTTAGGACATTAGGGTACTCCAATGAAGGTGGTGAGAAATGGTTATATTTAGAATATATTTAAAGATTTAACAACAGTTTCTTTTGGATTTGTTAATATTGAGATGTCAAGGAAAAAGAAGAGTCAAGAGTGACTCCTAAATTTTTGTCCTGAATGAATGAATGGTCATGCCATTAACCTTGGTGGGGAAGAATGATGAAAAGTGGGATTTGATAAGGGAAAAAAGTTCTATTTCCTAGAAATTAATTTTGAGATACTTCTCAAATTCCAGATAGAAATAACAAGAGGGTGATCTGACATAGTAATATAGTAATATGTAGCTCAAAAGAGAGATCAGGACTGGAAATAGTATAAATTTAAGAATCATTTGGTTGCGAGTGAAGGTATAGTCAAGGCACATGGGTGCAAGAGTACCTGGCATTGGGGGTCCCAAACAGATGAGGTTTGGCTATGTGCCACTGAGAAAATCCAAAGGAAGAGAGATGAGTAGTGGTGAAACAAGAAAGGAATGTATTTCAATGAGGCCACCACCTGAAAGACAGTGGACTAAAAAAAAAAAAAAAAAATCATTTGCTCCCAATAATTAAAAATAAATGATAATTTTAAAAAATGGAACTAGATTAGATCAGCTAGGGAGAATGTATAGCTAGATAAGAAAAGTGATTCATTTGGTTACTTTAACAACTGGATGATGGTTAGAAGAGAACTATGAGCTAGCTCAGAAGAGTGGGCAGGAGAATCAGCCAGTGAGGTAGGAGGAAAATCAAACTGGTATCTTGGGAGCTAAGTGAAGAAACTGCTTCAAGTATGTGGGTAGTTATCACCCATGTGATACTATCCTATCCTGGGTGTTAGAGATGATAGGTCAGATAAGGTGGGAACTGAGAACTGGCTTTCTGGGTTTGGCAAAGATGGAAGCTATTAGTGATTTTCTTTCTTTTTTTTTTTTTATTAGTGATTTTTCTTAAGAATGGTTTTGTAGAGCAATGAAAACCTAATTGGAGTGGGTTATAGAGAGAGATGGGAAGAAATAGAGAAAGGAAGTACAGACAACTCTCTTGAAGAGTTTTAGTTTTCTTTTCTTTTTTTTTTTTTTTTGAGTTTTAGTTTTCATTTCATTTATTATTATTTTTTTCTGTTTTTACTTTTATTTGTGTTTATTTTATGCAGAACTTACTCCCGGGCATAAGTTTTTGTTTCTTCAGTTTTTCTTGGGATGTCTTTTTCATCTGTGCAGCTTCCTCTTCTGGTTTAGGAACAGTCTGCTCTTTTTCAGTAAGAATCATCTCAGTATGGCAGAAAGAGCTCATTTATGGGTTAATCTGACCGTGAGCTCTGTAAATTTTACTCTGCATGTTGGGGGTGTTTGTTCACCTGGATGTGCTCAATGACCAGAGAATCCACATCTAAATCCTTAAGTTCAGCATTGCTCTGCATTTTTAAGCACGTGCAGTAAAAGTTCCCCATTCTTTTTGGGCCACTGACCCGGTATCCAGCCCCACTGTTTGTCCTGGACATACCTACCAGTGTAGCAACAGCATGGTACACATTGCTTCTGCAGTGTGACATCTTTCAGATATTTGGTGGCATTTCATGTGTGCATACCCTTGATGGCCTGCTCAGTTTCATGTGTGTTCCTAAAGTGAACAGGAAGATTTGAACCTCTTAATTTGCATGATTATGTAGGGTTTTCTGGGTCAAGTAAATAGCGAACCATTTTCAGAGATCATCTTAGGCTGCTTATGGAAGAGCTGTTTTATTTTATTAAATTTTTATTTATTTATTTTAGAGAGAGTGGAGAGCTTTTTTATTTATTTATTTTGGAGAGAGTGAGGAGCAGAGGGAAGAGGGATAAGCCCACTCCTTGCTGAGCACAGAGCTCCTCATCCCATGACCTTGAGATCATGACCTGAGCTGAAGTCAAGAGTTGGACAGTTCACCGAGAGCTGTTTTATTTGAAAGAAGATTGGTTAAACAGGAAGGAGTTGAAAGGGAAGTAAAATACTTCATTCCTTAGTTTATTCTTATTTTTTTATTTTTATTAAGTTTTTTGAAGATTTATTCATGAGAGATAGAAGGAAGGAGACAGGGAGAAGCAGGGCTCCTTGGGGAGCAGGGAGCCTGATGTGGGTCTTGCTCCCAGAATTCTGGGAACACAACTTGAGCCAAAGGCAGGCTCTTTAATCGAATGAGCCACCCAGGTGCCCTTTCTTAGTGCAGAATGGTGCTGGAGGTTGAAGACAGAAGAGGACAAATGAAAGCTACCATGAAGAGGGAGAGGTGAGCTAGCTTCAGCAAAATAGATTGCTGGCCTCTGCTGAAAGCTCATTTGAGTATTATGATAATTTAGGGTGAGATTGTCATTACAGTTGTATGTTTTTCTTTAGACACCTTTAAATGCTTGTTTAGAGGTAAAGTTTAGTCTAAGAGTTGGGTTTAACCTGGGTAAGGATCAGGTTAGCACTATGGAAGAGTGAGAGAAGAAATTTGTGAGAATGTTACTGTGGTTAAACATAGTTCAGTCTGTGTAAAGAATGAACTTTCCCTCTTTTTATATATCACTAGTTAGTTCCTTTTAGGATTTCAGTAGGATTTTCATAGTTTTCAATAAACCTCTAAAATCACAAATAAAATTAATTTCATACCTTTTGGATCATAATTATGATTGAAATAGTTTCTCATATTGTTACTCTAATATAAAACCAAAAGTTGACTTTGTAGATTTGTTTCATATTGTACAATTTTATTTATTCCCTTTAAGAAACTTGAATTGAATCACTTGTCTAGGTATGCCATTATGTATTTGCAAAAATCAATATTTTTATTTTGTCTTGCTTTATTGTATATTCCAGAAGAGTGTAAAAAAACACATAAAATTTTAAAGGAAGAATATTAGACCATCTGTGGCCTCCATCTAGGTTAAGAACTAGCTCATTACCACCGTGCATCTCATCCCCTTTTCTTAAGCAGCATTGTCTAACTAAAGTTACTGTGAGTTTGGAAATGTTCTGTATCCTACTAATATGGTAACCACTAGCTACATGGGATATTGAGCAATTGAAGTGTGGCTAGAGCAAATTAGGGACTGAATTTTAAATTTCATTTAGTTTTAGGTTGCTATTATATTGGCCATTGCAGCTCTAGACATAACCTCCATTCTGAATTTTGCATTAATCAGTTTGTCTTCTGTCTTCTGTAGACCTGACATTGTTTTGGAGTATGGAACAGATTTGGGGAGCTACTGTAAAATAGTACAGTTATCATGCAGCTTTCATCTAGCCTTCCCCAGTTAGATAATATCATACATTACCATAGTACATTGTCAAAACTAGGAAATAGATATTGCTGTACTATTACTAACTCCAATGCAGACCTGAGTCAGCTTTCACTATATTTTTACACCTACTTTTTTCTTGAGGGAAGAGAGTATATGAAACTTTGTCATATGTATAGGTTCACATACCCAACACCACAATCAGGATACAAAAGTATTCCATCACCACAAAGAGGCTCCTTTAAAACATAAAGTTTACTTACCAAACTTAGTGTCTTTAGTATAGCACAGTCAGTCAATGCATTACAAAGGGAATGATGGATAGTCTCTGTTACACTACTAATGAGTTGTTTATGTGGTTTAAGAGCCTTTACTATTTACGTTTAAGATGTATTAGTTACAATAAATAGGGATGTGAGGTACAGAGGAGTCTTGAGCTATATATATTTACAGTATTCTGTTCCATATGGTTTCAGAGTTGAACTTCTGTTTACTTAATGATTTGAATCTTCATGTTCATTATTTTTTCCTCCTGGTTTACAGCATGCCCTAGTTTCCTTATTCTTTCAGCTGGCATCTACATTGGCCCTATGTGTTTCAGCTCTTGCATGCCATGTTTTCTCCTGCTTTTTCTTCTACCGGTCAGCTGAAACTTCCAGTGCCTAGGGCTGTAGTGACCTACTTAACAAAACTTATAAAAGTCTTTTTCTCTGTTACCATTCCACAATTTCAGCTATTTTCTTATTTCCATTGGGGGCTGTATTACATAGTTTGTCATGCTTTCTTCCCCTTTCTGAATCCCCTCCCTTTGGCTAACAGTAGGGCTGGGCTTATATTTAGTGTCGTTCCTTTCTACTGCTAGATTTATTCTCCTGGGAGCTCATTTTGTGTTTTTGTTTTGTTTTGTTTTTTCATTTTGTTTTTGACATTCATCCCCTCCTTCACATTCACACTGCTGTGTATTTGTAGTAATCTTGTGTCTTCTTGTTTGGATTATTAAAAGAGTTTTCTCTTTGGTTTTCTTACATCCTCCTTCCTGTCTCTTCTTTTTATGTCCAGAAGAGTAAGCATCCCAAGCACTTTCTGAATCATGTCACTTTCTTAAACATTTTTGATAAATTCCATTTCCCTGCATGTTATAAACCAAACACCTTAATATGACATTCAAGACCATCCTTACTTAACCTGATTCCAACCTACTTTTCCATTATTTTCTCTCACCATTTGCTCCAGCCATATCAAACACTTTCTCTAACACACATAGTACTTCCCTCCTGTGCATTGTACACAGTGTTCTTTTTACTTAAAATGCTTTTCCTTCTTCCTGTTGTAATTCTTCCAATTTTTTCTTTTAAAAATTTTATTTATTTATTCATGAGAGCCAGAGACATAGGCAGAGAGAAAAGCAGGCTCCCTGTAGGGAGCCTGATGCAGGACTCGATCCCAGGACCCCGGAATCATGACTTGAGCCAAAGGCAGATGTTCAACCACTGAGCCACCCAGGTGCCCCTAATTCTTTCAATTTTTAAAGATTTGTTTATTTGAGAGAGAGAGAGCTAGAGACAGCACAAGCATGAATGGGAGGGGCAGAAAGAGAGAGAGAGTGCAGACTCTTGTTGAGCATGGAGCAACCTAGGGGCTCAATCTCATGACCCTGAGCCAAAATCAAGAGGAAATCAAGAGTTGGATGCTCAACTGACTGAGCCAGCCAGGCACTCCTCTTTAATTTTTCAAGGTCTGATTTCCTTTTTCTTTTTCATTTTCACTTAAATATCTAGGTATTTATTTTTAATAAAATTGTGCTCTTAAGTTGTTAACCACTTTTACTTTTTTTTTTTTTTTTAAAGATTTTATTTATTTATTCATGAGAGACACAGAGAGAGAAGCAGGGACACAGGCAGATGGAGAAGCAGGCTTCTTGCAGGGAGCCTGATGTGGTACTTGATCCTGGAACTCCAGGATCATGCCCTGGACTGAAGGCAGGCACTCAACCGCTGAGCCACCCAGGCTTCCTACCACTCTTACTTTTTTTCTGAAAAGATGTTTTTAAATATAATTTTTGAAGAGGTAATGTAGTTACATGGTACAAAAGTAAGATAGTAAAAATTCATCAAAGTTAAACACCTCTTTGAAAGACACCTGTTAAGCAAGTAAAAAGACAAATCCCAGACTGGGAAAAAAATGTTTCAAAACACACATCTTTTTATTATTATTATTAATTTTTATTTTAAATTCATTATTTTAAATGATCAGAGTCCTCTAACAAAGCATTTTTCTAAAGGGCCCATATAAACTCTTCCCACTCTCGTGAGAGTATCTGATCCAATCATCCAGAAAGCCACACAGGGCGTGCCCTGCAGGGTGTTCTGCTTCCTACTGTGGTTATATTTCCATCCCATGGTTATAAACTGGCAGTCTGATTATGAACTGGCTACCCAAGTAGCTTGGCCATTGGCAGAGAAAGGGCTGGTTTTGCATGGCGGGAGAACTCTGGTCCCCTGGGGCAAGGAGTCATAGTCATTTGCTGAAAACGGTTTTCTGGCTTTGCACATTTGGTGTGGGAGCTTGGCTAACAAGGTCTGGCACAAAGGGATGGCTCTGTCCCCAACACATGGACAGAACCCAGACCTCACTCCTGCAAAGTCCAGGGTCTGAGCCCAAGACACACATCTGACAAAGGACTTAAATCCAGAATCTATAAACAATTCTCACAACTCAATAATAAATAAACCAAATGAATAAACATGAGCAAAAAAATTGTATAGGCATTTCATCAGAGAAGAGATACTACAGATGGCAAATAAGCACAATAGCAAGTGGTAAACATCGTTAGTTACCAGGGAAATGCAAATTAAAACCACAATGAGACATCATTACACAGAATAAACTTAAAAATACAATTCTAAATGCTTGTGAGGGACAGAAATCAGAGGTTGCCAAAGACTGGGAGTGGAGGAAAAGGGATTGACTGTACAGAACTCTTGGGATGATAGAAATACTCTATAGGGCAGCCTGGGTGGCTTAGCGGTTTAGTGCTGCCTTCAGCCCAGGATGTGATCCTGGAGACCCAGGATTGAGTCCCACATCGGGTTCCCCAGCATGGAGCCTGCTTCTCCTTCTGCCTGTGTCTCTGCCTCTCTCTGTCTGTCTCTCTCTCTCTCATGAATAAATAAATAAAATCTTAAAATAAAAAAACTATAACTTGAGTGCAGTGGTAATTACATGACTATATATCTTTGTCAAAATTCACAGAACCGTGACTACCTAAAGTATGAATTTTACTTAATAAACCTGACTTGAAAAAAATTAAAAGATAAGCAGTGAAACAAATCTCTATTTCACCCTTGCTATCCCACATCCACTCATTTTCTTCCAATTTTAGTATATGTGCTGCCGAAGCGAGCACATCCACTCATTTTCTATACTGCTCTTATGCCTTCCTCCAACCTTTAGGTAGCTATATTGTTAAAATTTTTTAATGTATTCTTCCAGAATTTCTTTTTGCATATATATGATACACATGAATGGATAGTCTCATTTTTCCCTTTCTGATTCAAAAGGTAGCATGATATACATTCTGTGCTTGTCTTTTTTTCTGAAAGTGTGTATCTAGGAGATCTTTCCATGTCAGGATATAGAGCTTCTTCATTCCTTTTTCAGCTGTAAAGTGTTTTTCATTATAAGGATTTACTATAATTTATTTAATCAGTCCTCTATTTATGAACATATGGGTTACTTTCAGTCTTTTGCTATCACAGACATCTATGTAGTGAGTGAATGTCACATTCATTATTTTTACACATATGCAAGTATATCTGTAAGATAAATTTCTGCAAGTAAAATGGCTTTGTCAAAGAGAATATGTGCATTTGTAATTTTGATAGTGCCAAATTGCCATCAATTAAGGAGGTTTTAAGAGATAACCTATTTTTTTTCTTTTAAAATTTTTATTTAAATTCTAGTTAGTCAACATACAATGCAATACTGGCTTCAGGGTAGAATTCAGTGGTTCATCACTTACATACAACACTCAGTGCTCATCATGAGTGCCCTCCTTAATACCTATCACCAGTGTAGCCCACCACCTACCCACCACCTTCCATCAACCCTCAGTTTGTTCTGTATTGTTAAAAGTCTCTTATGGCGGGACGCCTGGGTAGCTCAGTGGTTGAGCATCTGCCTTTGGCTCAGGTCGTGATCCCAGGGTCCCAGGAGTGAGTCCTGCATTTGGCTCCCCACTGGGATCCTGCTTCTCCCTCTTCCTATGTCTCTGCCTCTCTCTCTCTGTGTCTTTCATGAATAAATAAAATCTTTTTTTTTTTTTTTTAAAGTCTCTTATGGTTGGGGTGCCTGAGTAGCTCAGTTGATTGAGGGTCTGACTCTTGATTTTGGCTCAGGTCATGGTCTTGGGTTCATGGGATCAAGCTCCACATCTGGTTCCATACTCGTCATGGAGTCTGCTTGAGATTTTCTGCCTCTTCCTCTCCCCCTTCCTCCACTTGTGTACTTTGTCTCTCTCAAATAATCTTTTTAAAAATATTTTATTCATTGACAGAGCACAAGCAGAGGGAGCAGCAGGCAGAGGGAGAGGGAGAAGCAGGCTCCCTGCTGAGCAGAGAGCCCAATGTGGGGCTTGATCCCAGAATACTGGGATCATGACCTGAACCAAAGGCAGCTGCTTAACTAACTGAGCCACCTCGGTGCCTCTAAATAAATATATATATTTTAAGATTTTTAAAATTTGTTCATGAGAGACACAGAGAGAGGCAGAGACATAGGCAGAGGGAGAAGCAGGCCCCAGGATCGCAACCTGAGCCAAAGGCAAATGCTCAACCACTGAGCCAACTGGGTTCTCCTAAATATAATCTTTTTTAAAAAGTCTCTTATGGTTTGTTTCCCTCTCTTTCTTTTTTCCCCATCCCATATGTTGATCTGTTTTGCCACATATGAGTGAAATCATATGGTATTTGTCTTTCTCTGGCTTATGTCACTTAGCATAATACACTATGGCTCCATCTATGTTGTTGTGAATGGTAGGATTTCATTCTTTTTAATAACTAAGTAATGTTCCCACTGTGTTATGTATTTACCACATCTTCTTTATCCATTCATAAGTGAATGGACATTTGAGCTCTTTCCATAGTTTGGCTATTGTTGATAATGCTGCTATAAATATCCAGGTGCGTATACCCCTTTAAACCTGTAGTTCTGTATCCTTTGGGTAAATACCTAGTAGGGCAATTGCTGGATCATAGGATAGTTCTCTTTTTAACTTTTTGAGGAACCTCCAAGTGGGATTTATTCCTGGTCTATAAGGGTGGTTCAGTATTTGCCAATCAGTGTGATACACCACATTAATAATAGAAAGAATAAGGGGGCACCTGAGTGTCCAGTGGGTTAAGCGTCTGGCTCTTGATTTCAGCTCAGGTCATGATCTCAGGGTCTGGGTATCTAGCCCCACATTGTGCACCACACTCAGTGGGGAGTCTGGTTGTCACCTTTCCCTATGCCCCTACCCCTGCTCATGCTTGTCACTCTCAAATAAGTAAATAAATACAATCTTTAAAAATAACGATAGAAAGGATTAGAACTATATCATCTCAATAAATGCAGAAAAAGCATTTGACAATATATAGCATCCATTCTTGATTTAAAAACCCTCAATAGAGTATGTATAGATAGAACATATCTCAATATCATAAAGGCCGTGTATGAAAGACCCACAGACCTCAATGGGGAAAAACTGAGAACTTTTCCTGTGTGGTAAAGAGATCACCTATTTTAAGGCCTCATTAAATGTTGCCTTATTCTTTTTTTTCTTTTTCATCAGACTTTTCCTTCTTCCCTCTCACCAAGTGGAACTAATTGTTACCACTCCTAGACTTTCATAGGTCATTGTACTTTGCTAATGATATTCATTATAATCAGCTTTTTTAAAATAATACATTTATTTTTTATTGGTGTTCAAATTACCAACATACAGAATAACACCCAGTGCTCATCCCGTCAAGTGCCCCCCTCAGTGCCCGTCACCCATTCACCCCCACCTCCCGCCCTCCTCCCCTTCCACCACCCCTACTTCGTTTCCTAGAGTTAGGAGGCTTTATTTTCTGTCTCCCTTTCTGATATTTCCCACACATTTCTTCTCCCTTCCCTTATATTCCCTTTCACTATTATTTATATTCCCCAAATGAATGAGAACATACACTGTTTGTCCTTCTCCGACTGACTTACTTCACTCAGCATAATACCCTCCAGTTCCATCCACGTTGAAGCAAATGGTGGGTATTTGTCGTTTCTAATGGCTGAGTAATATTTATTGTATACATAAACCATATCTTCTTTATCCATTCATCTTTCGATGGACACCGAGGCTCCTTCCATAGTTTGGCTATTGTGGACATTGCTGCTAGAAACATCGGGGTGCAGGTGTCCCGGCATTTCATTGCTGCTGAATCTTTGGGGTAAATCCCCAACAGTGCAATTGCTGGGTCGTAGGGCAGGTCTATTTTTAACTCTTTGAGGAACCTCCACACAGTTTTCCAGAGTGGCTGCACCGGTTCACATTCCCACCAACAGTGTAAGAGGGTTCCCTTTTCTCCACATTCTCTCCATTTGTGGTTTCCTGCCTTGTTAATTTTCCCCATTATCACTGGTGTGAGGTGGTATCTCATTGTGGTTCTGATTTGTATTTCCCTGATGGCAAGTGATGCAGAGCATTTTCTCATGTGCATGTTGGCCATGTCTATGTCTTCCTCTGTGAGATTTCTCTTCATGTCTTTTGCCCATTTCATGATTGGATTGTTTGTTTCTTTGGTGTTGAGTTTAATAAGTTCTTTATAGATCTTGGAAACTAGCCCTTTATCTGATATGTCATTTGCAAATACCTTCTCCCATTCTGTAGGTTGTCTTTTAGTTTTGTTGACTGTATCCTTTGCTGTGCAAAGGCTTCTTATCTTGATGAAGTCCCAACAGTTCATTTTTACTTTTGTTTCTTTTGCCTTCCTGGATGTATCTTGCAAGAAGTTACTGTGGCCGAATTCAAAAAGGGTGTTGCCTGTGTTCTCCTCTAGGATTTTGATGGAATCTTGTCTGACATTTAGATCTTTCATCCATTTTGAGTTTATCTATGTGTATGATGAAAGAGAGTGCTCTAGTTTCATTCTTCTGGATGTGGATGTCCAATTTTCCCAGCACCATTTATTGAAGAGACTTTCTTCCGATGGATAGTCTTTCCTCCTTTATCAAATATTAGTTGACCACAAAGTTCAGGGTCCACTTATGGGTTCTCTCTTCTGTTCCATTGATCTATGTGTCTCTGTTTTTGTGCCAGTACCACACTGTCTTGATGACCACAGCTTTGTAGTACAACCTGAAATCTGGCATTGTGATGCCCCCAGATATGGTTTTCTTTTTTAAAATTCCCCTGGCTATTCAGGGTCTTTTCTGATTCCACACAAATCTTAAAATAATTTGTTCTAACTCTCTGAAGAAAGTCCATGGTATTTTGATAGGGATTGCATTAAAAGTGTAAATTGCCCTGGGTAACATTGACATTTTCACACTATTAATTCTGCCAATCCATGAGCATGGAATATTTTTCCGTCTCTTTGTGTCTTCCTCAATTTCTTTCAGAAGTGTTCTATAGTTTTTAGGGTATAGACCTTTACCTCTTTGGTTAGGTTTATTCCTAGGTATCTTATGCTTTTGGGTGCAATTGTAAATGGGATTGACTCCTTAATTTCTCTTTCTTCAGTCTCATTGTTAGTGTATAGAAATGCCACTGATTTCTGGGCATTGATTTTGTATCCTGCCACGCTACCAAATTGCTGTATGAGTTCTGGCAATCTTGGGGTGGAGACTTTTGGGTTTTCTATGTAGAGTATCATGTCATCGGTGAAGAGGGAGAGTTTGACTTCTTCTTTGCCAATTTGAATGCCTTTGATTTCTTTTTGTTCCCTGATTGCTGAGGCTCGGACTTCCAGTACTGTGTTGAATAGCAGTGGTGAGAGTGGACATCCCTGTCTTGTTCCTGATCTTAGGGGAAAGGCTCCCAGTGCTTCCCCATTGAGAATGATATTTGTTGTGGGCTTTTCGTAGATGGCTTTTAAGATGTTGAGGAATGTTCCCTCTATCCCTACACTCTGAAGAGTTTTGATCAGGAATGGATGCTGTATTTTGTCAAATGCTTTCTCTGCATCTAATGAGAGGATCATATTGTTCTTGGTTTTTCTCTTGCTGATATGACGAATCACATTGATTGTTTTACGGGTGTTGAATCAGCTTTGTGTCCCAGGGATAAATCCTACTTGGTCACGGTGAATAATTTTCTTAATGTACTGTTGGATCCTATTTGCTAGTATCTTGTTGAGAATTTTTGCATCCATGTTTATCAGGGATATTGGTCTGTAATTCTCCTTTTTGGTGGGGTCTTTGTCTGGTTTTGGAATTAAGGTGATGCTGGCCTCATAGAACGAGTTTGGAAGTACTCCATCTCTTTCTATCGTTCCAAACAGCCTTAGTAGAATAGGTATGGTTTCTTCTTTCAACCTTTGATAGAATTCCCTTGGGAAGCCATCTGGCCCTGGACTTTGTGTCTTGGGAGGTTTTTGATGACTGCTTCAATTTCCTCCCTGGTTATTGGCCTCTTCAGGTTTTCTATTTCTTCCTGTTCCAGTTTTGGTAGTTTGTGGCTTTGCAGGAATGCGTCCATTTCTTCTAGATTGCCTAATTTATTGGCGTATAGCTGTTCATAATATGTTTTTAAAATCGTTTGTATTTCCTTGGTGTTGGTAGTGATCTCTCCTTTCTCATTCATGATTTTATTAATTTGAGTCTTCTCTCTCTTCTTTTTAATAAGGCTGGCTAATGGTTTATCTATCTTATTAATTCTTTCAAAGAACCAACTCCTGGTTCTGTTGATCTGTTCCACAGTTCTTCTCGTCTCGATTTTGTTGAGTTCTGCTCGAATCTTTATTAACTCTCTTCTTCTGCTGGGTGTAGGATCTATTTGCTGTTTTTTCTCTAGCTCCTTTATGTGTAAGGTTAGCTTTTGTATTTGAGTTCTTTCCAGTTTTTGAATGGATGCTTGTATTGCGATGTATTTCCCCCTTAGGACTGCTTTTGCTGCATCCCCAAGATTTTGAATGGTTGTATCTTCATTCTCATTAGTTTCCATGAATCTTTTTAATTCTTCCTTAATTTCCTGGTTGACCCTTTCATCTTTTAACAGGATGGTCCTTAACCTCCACGTGTTTGAGGTCCTTCCAAACTTCTTGTTTTGATTTAGTTCTCATTTCAAGGCATTATGGTCTGAGAATATGCAGGGGACGATCCCAGTCTTTTGGTATCAGTTCAGACCCGATTTGTGACCCAGTATGTGGTCTGTTCTGGAGAAAGTTCCATGTGCACTTGAGAAGAATGTGTATTCAGTTGCATTTGGATGTAAAGTTCTGTCAATATCTGTGAAAACCATCTGGTCCAGTGTATCATTTAAAGCTCTCGTTTCTTTGGATATGTTGTGCTTAGAAGACCTATCGAGTATAGAAAGAGCTAGATTGAAGTCACCAAGTATAAGTGTATTATTATCTAAGTACTTCTTCACTTTGGTTATTAATTGATTTATATATTTGGGAGCTCCCTACATTCGGGGCATATATATTGAGGATTGTTAAGTCTTCTTGTTGGATAGATCCTTTAAGTATGAGATAGTGTCCCTTTTCATCTCTCACTATAGTCTTCGGGGTAAATTTTAGTTTATCTGATATAAGGATGGCTACCCCTGCTTTCTTTTGAGGACCATTTGAATGGTAAATGGTTCTCCAACCTTTTATTTTCAGGCTGTAGGTGTCCTTCTGTCTAAAATGAGTCTCTTGTAGACAGCAAATAGATGGGTCCTGCTTTTTTATCCAGTCTGAAGCCCTGTGCCTTTTGATGGGGTCATTAAGCCCGTTCACATTCAGAGTTACTATTGAAAGATATGAGTTTAGTGTCATCATGGTATCTATTCAGTCCTTGTTTTTGTGGATTGTTCCACTGAACTTCTTCTTAAAGGGGAATTTTAAGAGTCCCCCTTAAAATTTCTTGCAGAGCTTGTTTGGAGGTCACATATTCTTTCAGTTCCTGCCTGTCTTGGAAGCTCTTTATCTCTCCTTCCATTTTGAATGAGAGCCTTGCTGGATAAAGTATTCTTGATTGCATGTTCTTCTTATTTACGACCCTGAATATATCCTGCCAGCCCTTTCTGGCCTGCCAGGTCTCTGTGCAGAGGTCTGCTGTTACCCTAATACTCCTCCCCATAAAGGTCAGGGATTTCTTGTCTCTTGCTGCTTTAAGGATCTTCTCTTTATCTTTGGAATTTGCAAGCTTAACTATTAAATGTCAAGGTGTTGAACGGTTTTTATTGATTTGGGGGGGGGGGGGTCTCTCTGTCTCCTGCATCTGAATGCCTGTTTCCCTTCCCAGATTAGGAAAGTTTTCAGCTATGATTTGTTCAAATACATATTCTGGCCCTCTGGCCCTTTCGGCACCCTCGGGAACCCCAATGAAACGTAGGTTTTTCTTCCTCAGGCTGTCGTTTATTTCCCTTAATCTATCCTCATGGTCTTTTAATTGTTTGTCTCTTTTTTCCTCAGTTTCCCTCTTTGCCATCAACTTGTCTTCTATGTCACTCACTCGTTCTTCCACCTCGTTAACCCTCGTCGTTAGGACTTCTAGTTTGGATTGCATCTCATTCAATTGATTTTTAATTTCTGCCTGATTAGCTCTAAATTCTGCAGTCATGAAGTCTCTTGAGTCCTTTATGCTTTTTTCTAGAGCCACCAGTAGCTGTATAATAGTGCTTCTGAATTGGCTTTCTGACATTGAATTGTAATCCAGATTTTGTAACTCTGTGGGAGAGAGGACTGTTTCTGATTCTTTCTTTTGAGGTGAGGTTTTCCTTCTAGTCATTTTGCTCAGTGCAGAGTGGTCAAAAACAAGTTGTATTGGGAAAAGGAGAAAAAGAGAGGAGAGAAAGAAGGAAAGAAAAGAGAAAAAGAAAAAAGAAAAAAGGACAAAAGAAAGAGAAGAAAAAGAAAGAAAACGAAAGAATGGAAAAAAAGTGTGGGGGAAGCAAACAGAAATCAAAAAGAAAAAAAAAGAAAAAGAAAAACACGGGGGAGTATCTTCTGATTTTGTATACTTTAAGTCCCTTGACTTCCCCTGGACCTTGTCTGTCTAGCTGGTCTTCTGGGGGAGGGGCCTGTTGTGCTGATTTTCAGGTGTTAGCACTTGGGGGAGCTGCTGTGCCCCTGCCTGGTGCAGGGCTCAGTGGGGGTTGTTTACCCCGTGAGGCCCCTGGAGGAACAACCGCAGTGGCGGGGCCAGCTCTGGAGCCCTGGAGTCAGCTCCCGCAGTAACTAGGAGCTCTCGGTCTGCAGGGCCTGGAGGCTCCGGGGCGGGGCCGCCGATCTGCTCAGCTCGGGGCAGGAGCGTCCTTGCTGTCCTGGGCCCTCCCGGCCTCTGCCTGTCCCGGGGGAGGCCGGATCCTGGGTGTGTCCCAGCGCCCTGTGCTCCGGGGCCTGCGCTGTTGGATTCGCGCTCCCGCCCCGCAGCCCCCTCGGTGGAGCCACCCCCGAGCCCCTCCGAGCCGCTCCCGCCCCGCAGCCCCCTCCGCGGAGCCGCCCCCGAGCCCCCCGAGCTGCCCCAGCCCCACAGCCCCCTCCGCGGAGCCGCCCCCGAGCCCCCCGAGCTGCTCCGTGTCCCGCCGTGCGCGCTGCAGCCCTTAGGGAGCTCGGCGCATCTCCCGGGGCGCAGGTGTCTGTTAGTGTCCCCGGGAGCCCGAGGGCATCCCCACCCTCCTGGGTCCTGCTCCACCTCCCTGCGGGCCCCTTTCCGCCCGGGAAGGTCGGTGCAGCTCCTGCTCCTCCGGGACGGGGCTCTCCTGTCCTGGGGACACTCGCCCCGGCCTCAGCCCGGCTCCTCGCGGTGCCCCTCCCCCTTGGAGGCCTTTTGTGTCTTTATTTCTTTTTCCCAGTCTTCCTACCTTGATAGAAGCGCGAACTCTTACTGTAGCATTCCAGCTGTTCTCTCTTTAAATCTCAGGCCGAATTTCTAGATTTTCAGCATGATTTGAAGGTTATCTAGGTAATTTCGTGGGGACAGGTGACTTGGGGACCCTCCTCTTCTGCCATCTTGCCCCTCCTCTCTCTATAATCAGCTTTAAATTAGAATTAGTTGTATATATGGTTGTTTTCCCCAGATGGATTGAGTTGTCTTTCTGCTTAATAGGTGGTTGAATTTTCTTGACCTGGCATTATTTCTTTGATGAGTCCTATCAAGATCTTTCTAAATAGCTGATCTCTCTTTATCTGTAGCTTAACCTTTCCCTTGAAGTAGCAAAGTCAGGTGCACTCTTAACTGGAAAGAATCCTCTGTGTTTATCTTGGCTAGAGTCTATCAGGGAGATGTCTATGTGTCTGATTAACTGTGGACTGGGCTGCAGAGTGTGGTAGTATCTCTAGAGATTTGTATCCTTACAGTTACTGAATGAAAATAATTAGGCAAAAGTACATACTACAAAAACATTTTTGTCAGTGAAGGCTCTTGTCAGGTAATGAATAAAAGTACAACCAATGAAATGTTAGTGAAAAGGGTTGATAGTAGGTTTTCATATATAATCCTATACATTCTTTGTCTAGAAAAGAAATCTGTGATCTCAAAGTTCCATCGAATTGAGAATATTAGATATTCTTGTTACTTGTGCTATATTAGGAAAATATCGATGTCTACTGATTATGATTATCAATGAATGGCAGCTAAGAAAAGGGATTTAAATATATCACAGAAACTTTTGATTCCTGAGAGTTGTAATTTAATACAAAGAATATTTTTTAAACAGTTAACTCTTAAGACAAAAACAAAAAGGAGTAATTAAATAGGGAAGAGAAGGGCAACTGGCTGGCTCAGTCAATAGAACATGTAACTCTTGATCTTGGGGTCGTGAGTTCAAGCCCCATGTTGGGTGCAGAGCTTACTTAATTAAAAATGAAATGAAATGAAAATTTTAAGAAAGGGAATACAGAATTTCATGAAAGAAGAAATAGAAAATTAACTTGAACAAATAACACGTAGATTACAAAAATGATCAAACAAAGGAAAATACATATATCTTATAGCATATGACAAGAATGATTCTGATAGCTAAGGATTTTTAAAATAACATTTATTATAGTCTTTTTCTGACTATAAAGGTAATACATCTTAATTGAAGATAATTAGAAGTTACTGGGAGAAAAAGTCTGCTAATGGAAATTATTGGCTGTGATCATTTTCATGTTTTTCAAGTTTTCATATTGAGCTGTGGTGCCATCTGTGAGTTCTTAGGGTACTGACTTGAAGCTTGTGAAGCAGTAGAGTAGAAACAGTGTATGATTTTAATCAAAAGACCTTGGTTGATTTGGTTCTATCACCTACTAATTCTGTGTCTTCAGATAAATTTAGATAACTGTCAGAGCCTGTTTCTAGGTCTGTGAAATGAGCAAGACCAAGACCTTGCCATTACAGAGTATATAGTTCAATGGAAGAAGATAGGCAGTGAACAAATAAGTAGAAATGTAAATAAAATTGATTTTAGGCAATTAAAGATATTGTGAGAAAAAAATAAAGCAAAGTAAAAAAAGAATGGAGTGGCATTGAAGGGAGATGGGTAGTATTTTAGATTAGGATAATTAAGGAGCACTTCTGAGGAGGGGTCATTTGAGCAAAGGGCTAAGTGTGGGATAGAAGAGCTAGCCATGGGAGGTATGTACAGAAGTGGTTTTCCAGCTGGAGAGAATAGCAGAATAAGCTAGAAACATAGTTGATTGTAGTAAAAAGTGTAAGTACATCCATTGGAATGAGGCCATTGTCAAATCATGGAAATCTTATAGGCCAAATAAGAAGAGTTTGGACTTTATTCTAAGTTGAGCTCTCCAGAGCTGGGATCATGTATCCTTCATGTTTGGGTTTATTCCCCATACCATACCAGTAACTTGATTTATGAATATTTGAACTACATATATATGTATATGGAGGGATATAAATTGCCATCATCTTCAAATTGAGTTTGAATGAAATAGCCAGGACATGAAGAGGCTGGCATCTTTACTTAGAGATTCCTTATGGTCTTATTATACTTAAATGTAACCAGAGCCTGCATATTAATGTATATACTACAGTGCTTGGCATGATTCTGGATATATGAAAGCATTTAGTGTTTTCTAATGTATAGAATTTGTCATAAATGCTACTTTATTTTAAAATGTAGTAGAACAAAATGGGGCTCACTGATAATTAAAATGTTAGTAGTTTTTAAACATGATTTAGAGATATCTAATTTTCTGTAATTTCACAATAAAAAATTGGAAATTTAAGTAGTATTTTATTGTGACAGTAATGCATGTTTTTCCCATCTACTTCATGGGCTCAAATGTGCTGAGTCTTTTGCTATTTGAAGCTTATTTTATTACTCTTTGCTTGGTTTTGTTGTAGCCTCGAGCTGTGGCAGGCTTTCGAGGGACAGTTCGTTATGCATCAATCAATGCTCATCGAAACAGGGTAGGTATCTGAAGTAGAGTCATATCTAAATATGCTCATTACTTGATTCAGATTGACTTTTTTACATTAGAGTACACAAGTATTGAAGGTGCTTGGGCGCAGAAAGTAAGGTATTAGTAATACTAATGTACCATAGTGTATATAGTAGATAATAGATGTGCAAGTCACATAAAAATAATGTTGTATTTGCCAAATAGATAATAGCTCTGTGTGTGTGTGTGTGTGTGTGTGTGTGTGTGTGTGTAGGAAACCTTGTATCCTTAATTAGGTAAAAGTATTAAATTTATAATAGAATTTTGAAGAAATAGAACCATCTGTATTCTAATCTTGAGAAGTTATTTGGGAACATCATACTATCAATACCTAAGGAAATATAGGGATCATCATTTTATCTGTAGTATGCATCTAATTTGTGATAACCCCTCTCCATTCAGTCTTTTCTTTTCATGAAGATCTCAAGTACAAACAACTTCTAAGTTTTCATCTTCGGAAATTATACGTTTTGGGTTAAATTTTTAAAGTCTCTCTCTTTTTTGCTACTTTTGTTCTCTATTTTTTTTTCTCACTCTGAACCTTAACTATGAGTAGGCAAGGTGGGTATTTTATGAACTTTCAGTTCTTAAACTTGTCTGGTTGGAGCTGAGAAATTTAACATGTGACTCCTTGATAAAATAAAGAGAAGTCTTTTCTTGATCTTGTGTTACCTTGTTTTTGTTCTGTGAAGCCGAAATTGTCTTAATGAAAATTTGACTAATGCTAACTAACTATAGTAGGAAGAGTATGTTATGCTATAACATATAAGTTAATTTGGTTCCTAATAATATGATTATAAATTGAAAACAGGAAAAGTATATTTATCAGTGTATGATGTAGGACTCTGCCAAGCATTTCAGCTAATTTGGTTTGATTCAATGTTATATTAACTTATGGCATCCAGTCAGGGTGCCTGTCTGGCTGGCCTAGTCAGAAGAACATGCAGCTTGATCTTGGAGTTGTGAGTTTGAACCCCATGTTGGGTGCAGAGATTACCAAAAAGTAAATAACTTTAAAAAATTATGGCATCTGGTCAATTCTTCTGTCTTGAAAAGAAAGTACTCTTATTTTCCAGAAACATTCTTAAAAGCCTGTAGAATTACCAGTCTTTCTAATTAATTCTATTTAAAAATCTGGTCAACATTGGAATCTTTGAGATAGGACACTTTCTGAGATAAGCATAAACATTTCCAGAGATGATACAGCTTTTTAAGCATTTCCACAATATCTAGTAGAAAGATTATATATTTTTACTTTTTTTTTTTAATCTGTAGAGATCTCTTATAAAAGCTTTTCCAGCCCATGGAGTGCTCTTGCAATTAACTCTGTTAACCTTCATATTATTTGCTATTCATCTGATCTTGGTAGAGGAATTTGATAATGTCTGTCAGCAGTTTCTACCATGCTTTTCTGCTTCTAGCACACTTGAAGAGTAGAATGCTTTACACAGCTTCACAGTGGTTGTTAGCTTATGTGATAATGTAGGAATGCAACTAGTGGAACTTTCAGAAGTACTTGTCTAATTTTTAAAAACTGCTCAGATAATTCTAGCATACTTTTTTCTTCCCTATTCTGTGACCCTGATTTGATAATTTCTAAACTTAATGCCCTCCATTTCTGTTTTTTTTTTTTTTTTGTATCTTAATCTTAAATTCTTAACATGAATAATTCCCAGACCAGTAGAGGACTTTTCAAAATACTTGAACTCTGTTCACTACATTATTGTCCTACATCTCAGTCCTTCGTTAATAAATGTTTTATTTCAGTAATTTGAAGAAATTCTGTCTTCTGGTTCTGTGGTTGCTTTTGAGAGGATCTTTGTTCATTTAGTTGTTATTTTGTATTTACTTTGTCCTTTTTCTTTGACTATTTTAGATATCTTTTGTCTTTGCTATTCAACAGATAAGTTGGAATATGCCTAGATGTGGATTTCTTTATAATTATTCAGTTTGGGATTTGTTATGCTTCCTAAATCTGAACATTCATGTCTTTCATTCATTCTGGAAGATTCTCAGACATTTCTTCTTTAAATATTGCCTCTTTCCCCTTCTTTCAATACCTCTTTTTTCATATCTCAAATTGAGGTATGTTAGATCTTATTCTGTCTTCCATGTCTCTTAAGTTCACTCTCAGATTTTCTAACTCTTTTATGTCTCTGTGTTGCATTCTAGATGTTTTCTTCAGATTTATCTTCCAGTTCATTAATTTTTTTTCTGTTTTTTTTTTAAAGATTTTATTCATTTATTCACAAGACACACCGAGAGAGAGGCAGAGACATAGGCACAGGAAGAAGCAGGCTCCCTGCAAAGAGCCTGATTATGGGATTCCATCCCAGGACTCCAGGATCACAACCTGATCCAAAGGCAGACACTCAACCACTGAGCCACCCAGGTGTCCCTTTTCTGCTGTTTTTGATCAGCTTTCTAACCTAGCCATTGAATTTTTAATTTCTAGATGTTCTTTTTGGTCCTTTTTGAAATCAAATAGGCCTTTTTATTTTTTTAGATAGGATATTGTTCCTTTCTCATAATTTTGAGTCCATGTTTTGGTTAAGCATTTTAAACATTTTTATTTTGTGCTCTTTATCGTATAATTCCATATCTGAAATTCTTGGATATCTAATTCTGCTGTATAATTTCTCTTGTCATTAGCTTATGATAGCTTGCTTCCTAATGTATTTTATACTTTTGAATGAGCTTATATTTTGTGGGCCTTTATCTATAGGACTTTTGTGAGGCTTGATTTAAGGGTGCTTTTATCTTGAGGATTTTCAGTTGCTTCTGTCATTACTGCAGGACAGGATCACCCAGAAAACAATTTCTGGACTTGATTTCCCAGTGGTATAAATTTAAACCCCAAATCTGAGTGAGGGGCAGGCCTGTAGTAACAAATTTTCAGGGCAATTTTTTAAACTACTTACTTTATTCCTTTGATAGTGGTTAAATTTTACAGAAAAAAAATTATTGCAGTATAATGTACACACCAATATTGCACTAAAGATAGTCCTTTGAGGGTCCTAGCTATTTGGTAAGGACCTAAGGGGAAGTGTTTCAGGTACAACTCCTGTCTTTTGTAGACTTCATACTTTTACACCTATCCCCTTCTTGATTGTAAGAACCTTGGTTGACACAGCCTGTACCAGATGCATCTAAAACCAAAGCTTCAGCATCAGCTTGCTTCCCTTGTTTCCAGCTTTCTTTTAATTTTGGCTTTTAGGATTTGCTTTAATTCTTTTTTTTTTAATTGTGATAAAAAACATATCACATTAAATTTACCATGTTAACTTTTTTTTAAAGTATAGTTGACACACAATGTTATATTAGTTTAAGGCATACAACACAGTGATGCAACAACTTTGTATCTTATACTATGCTTGCTCACGGATGTAGCTACCATCTATGTTAACCGTTTTTTAAAGATTTTATTTATTCATGAAAGACAGAGAGAGAGGCAGAGATACAGGCAGAGGGAGAAGCAGGCTCCATGCGGGAAGCCTGATGAGGGACTCAATCCCAGGACTCTGGGATCACGCCCTGAGCCAAAGACAGATGCTCAACTGCTGAGCCACCCAGGTGTTCCCTATGTTAACCATTTTTAAGTGCACAATTCAGCAGTGTTAAGTATATTCACATTAGTGTGCAACAAAGTTCTAGAAGTTTTTCATTTTGCAACACTGAAACTCCATATCCACTAAATGCTAAGTTACCCTTCCCCTTTCCCTCAGCCCTTGGCAATCACCTTCCCTTGTTAATGAACTCATTTATGAATTAACAGGCTGTTAATTATATTTCCAGTATTTCTGGGGTTTTGGGTGTTTTTTGTAGCAAAAAATATTTCATTATATCCATTCTGTTATATAGATTGTTACATAGCTATGTAGATATATGTACCAGAAGATTTTAGGGGAAATATATTCAAATTTTTAAGAAATACAATGGTTAGGCTTTAGACAGTTTCATATACACAGAAGGAATAATAATGTAATGTGAATGAATTCTGTTTTACTTATGAAGGAAATGGGAAGACATGATGACCTTTGGTCCTTATTCTACATGTTGGTGGAGTTTGTGGTTGGTCAGCTGCCTTGGAGAAAAATAAGGACAAGGTAATTTTGGAAATATCAGTTTTGGTAAGGGAAGGAATAAAATTTTCTCCTAGGTAGACATAACAGATAAGAATATACTCACATATAAGAACTAAAATTAAGCTGATAATTCAAGCTCAAATTAATGTTACAATTTTTTTCTGTGTACATGGAGAATACTCATTTAAGTATCTATTAAATCATCACTTCTTTTTTTTAATTAATTTATTTATTTATGTATGTATGATAGTCACACAGAGAGAGAGAGGCAGAGACACAGGCAGAGGGAGAAGCAAGCTCCATGCACCGGGAGCCTGATGTGGGATTCGATCCCGGGTCTCCAGGATCGTGCCCTGGGCCAAAGGCAGGCGCTAAACTGCTGCGCCACCCAGGGATCCCCTAAATCATCACTTCTGATATGATTTCTGGCTTTCTCTCAAGACCTTTTTTCCCCCCTAGACCTCCTTTTTCTTTTTTAAAAGTCACATAAGCTTTTAAATTTTAATTATTACATTATATTGTTTAATTTGAAAACTGAATATATGTGTTGATTTTAAAAAGTAGACTAGATTTAAGATCAACTCTTTATTTTGGCAAACTGTCAATTCACTAATGCAGAACTCTGTGTTACCCTTTTGGTTATGTATTACAATCCTCCCACCCCACCCCCATAGAGCAGTGTACATTAAGCTATTAGTAAGAGCTCAGTTCTTGCTTGATGCATAATTACCCACTATCTCATTCCCTACTACCCTTGAGACTGTTACTGAGAGACTGTTAATGTGTAGCTGCCAAGAGAAATTGACTTTGGTTCCTGTTCTCTTTACTTCCCAGGAGCAAGTAGGCTCTATTAAGGAGAGGTATGACCACAGGCTTATGTTGAAACATCTTCCTCCAGAATTTAGCATCTTTTTGGATCACATCTCCTCTTTGGATTATTTTACAAAACCAGACTACCAGGTAATCATCTTTGTGGGTTTTGTGGGTTAATTCTTCTCTCATTTAGTCTTTGTCTTCACTTGTTACAGCTTTGAGGGTATTGTATATGAGTATGGGAGACCCCTAGAATGATATTATTGTAATACATCCTGAGAAATTGCAGTGAAATTGACTGATGAGGCCTGTGTGTGTGTGTGTGTGTATGTGTGTAAGTTTCCTTCCCTTCTGGATGGACATACTTAATTAGAGTTTTAGGTTTATTATTGAACAGATTTTCCAGTTCCTGCTGTGATTCATTTGATATATAGAGCTGCTGATAGTTCAAATTATGTAAATCCTATAGCTAATTTGTTGACCAGAAGGAAATGTCCAGCTAGGTAATGTATCTGCTGAGGGCCTAAGGGCTGTAGTATCATATGTTAAAGTGCTATGGAACAATAATCAGTGAAGATTATTGGCTCCATTTTATCTGTGGTCAGTGAATCATTTCCTTAGGGTATCCATTAATAAGGCCTTATAAGGATTGACTAGGTTTACCACAAATTGCACTCTTATCCCCAACCAACTATATTTCAGAAGATTCTGTTGCTCTCAGGGAGAACTTAGAGCTTAATGCAAAATAATCCCTACCACTGAACATATAAATGAAGCCACACATAGATTAAAATAGGCATACGTCATTTCATTGCATTTGCTTTATTGCACTTTGCAGATACTGCGTTTTTTTTTTTTTTTAACAAATTGAAGGTTTGTGGCAACACTGCATTGAGTCCCATAATTTTTTGAATACCTTTTACTTATTTCATGTTTCTGTCACAGTTTGATAATTTTTGAAATATTTCAAACTTTTTCATTGTTATATATGCATAGTGATATATAATCACTGATCTTTGGTATTACTATTGCAATTGTTTTGAGGTGCCATGAACTCTACTCACGTAAGATGGTAAACTTAATCCATAAGTGTTGTGCATGTTCTGACTGCTCCACTGATCAGCCATTCCCCATCCCTCCCTCTCCTTGAACCTCCCTTTCCCCTGAAACACAACAATCCTGAAATTAGGCCAGTTAATAATCCTATAGTGGCTTCTAAGTGTTCAAGTGAAAGAAAGAGTTGCATATCTCTCACCTTAAAGCGAAAGCTGGAAATGATTAAAGCTTAGTGAGGAAGGCATGCCAAAAGCCAAGGTAGGCCTCTTGTGCTGAACAATTAGGTTGTGAATGCAAAGGGAAAGTTCTTTTTTTTTAAATATTTTTTATTGGAGTTCAATTTGCCAACATATAGCATAACACCCAGTGCCCATCCCATCAAGTGCCCCCCTCAGTGCCCATCACCCAGTCACCCCCACCCCCCGCCCACCTCCCTTTCCACCACCCCTTGTTCGTTTCCCAGAGTTAGGAGTCTCTCATGTTCTGTCTCCCTTTCTGATATTTCCCACTCATTTTTTCTCCTTTCCCCTTTATTCCCTTTCACTATTTTTTTATATTCCCCAAATGAATGAGACCATAAAATGTTTGTCCTTCTCCGACTGACTTACTTCACTCAACATAATGCCCTCCAGTTCTGTCCACGTCGAAGCAAATCGTGGGTATTTGTCGTTTCTAATAGCTGAGTAATATTCCATTGTATACATAGACCACATCTTCTATATCCATTCATCTTTCAATGGACACCGAGGTTCACATTCACACCAACAGTGTAAGAGGGTTCCCCTTTCTCCACATCCTCTCCAAGATTTGTTGTTTCCTGTCTTGCTAATTTTCCCCATTCTCACTGGTGTGAGGTGGTATCTCATTGTGGTTTTGATTTGTATTTCCCTGATGGCAAGGGATGCGGAGCATTTTCTCATGTGCTTGTTGGCCATGTCTATGTCTTCCTCTGTGAGATTTCTGTTCATGTCTTTTGCCCATTTCATGATTGGATTGAAAGTTCTTGAAGGAAATTAGAAGTCCTACTCCACTGAACACGTGAATGATTAGAAAGCAGAAGAGCCTTACGGCTGATATGGAGAAAGTTTTAATGGTCTGAACAGAAGATCAAACCAGCCATAACATTCCCTTAAGCCAAAGCCTAATCCAGAGCAAGATCCTTACTCTCTTTATGAAGGCTGAGAGACATGAGGAAGTTTCCAAAGAAAAGTTTGAAGCTAGGAGAGGTTGGTTCATAAGGTTTAAGTAAAGAAGCTTTCACTATAACATAAAAGTATAAGGTGATGCAGCAAGTTATCCAGAATATCTAGCTTCTGAAGGTGGCTATTTCACTAAACAACAGATTTTCAAGGTAGACAAAACAGTCTTCTATTTGAAGAAGAGCATCTAGGATTTTCATAGTTAGAAGTCAGTGCCTGGCTTCAAAGTTTCAAAGGACAGCTTCACTCTTTTGTCAGAAGTTACTGCAGCTGGTGACTTGAAGTTGAAACCAGTGTTCATTTGCCATTCTGAAAATCCTAGGGCCCTTAAGATTGTGCTAAATCTGCTCTGCATGTGCTCTATAAATGAGACAATACCCAGATGATAGCACATCTGTTAACAACATGGTTTACTAAATATTTTAAGCCTACTGTTAGGACCTACTGCTCAGAAAAAAAGATACCTTTCAGAATATGCTCACTGACAGTGCACCAGGTCACTCAAGAGCTCTGTTGGAGAAGTAAATGAGATTAATGTTGTTTTCATGCTGTTAACATAGTATCCATTCTGCAACCCATGGTTCAAGATGTCCTTTCAACTTTCAAGTCTTACTATTTAATAAATACATTTTGTAAGGCAAAAGCTGCTGTAGATAATGATTCCTCTGATGGATCTGGGCAAACTAAATTAAAAACTTGCTGGAAAGGACTCACCATTCTAGATGCCATTAAAGACATTGATGATTCCAAGGGAAGAAGTCAAAATATTATCACTAACAGGAGCTGGGGGAAGTTGATTCCAGCTGTCATGGATGACTTTGAGGGGGTGGAGGGTTCAGGACTTGAGTGGAGGAGGTAACTGCATATGTGGTGAGAATAGCAAGAGACCTAGGATGAGAAGTGGAGCTTGGAGACGTGACTGAATGCTGTGATCTCATGATCAAACTATAATGGATGACAAAGAAAGTGGTTTCTTGAAGTGGAATATAATCCTTGTGATAATGCTGTGAAGGCTGGTGAAATGACAATGAATGGTTTAGAATATCCCATAAACTTAGTTGATAAAGCTATGACAGGGTTTGAGAGGATGGACTCCAGTTTTGAAAGAATTTCTGTAGGTAATATGTTATCAAACAGGATCACATGGAACAGAGAAATCACTTGTGAAAGAATAGTCCAATCAACGTGGCCGGCTTCATTGTTGTCTTATTTTAAGAAATTGCCACAGCCACCCCTGTGTTCAATAACCACCACCCTGAGTAGTCAGCAGCCATCAGCATCAAGGCAAGACCCTCTACCAGCAAAAAGATTACCACTTACTGAAAGCTGAGATTTTAGCAATAAAATATTTTTAATTAAGGCATATATACATTATTTTTTATAGATATAATACTATTGTATGCTTAATAGTGTATGGTATAAACATAACTTTTATATGGACTGGAAAGCCAAATTAATTTGACTCACTTTATTGTGATATTTGCTTTATTGCAGTGGTCTGGAACCCAAATACAATATCTCTGAGCTGTGCCTGTAAAAATTATGTATATTGGTTTATCAGTTTTTATCTACAAAGTACAACACATAGACTTTTCTGTTGAAGGAATTTTTACATCCTACAGTGTTGTCAGTTTTCCCAGTCAAAAGACTATTAGCAGCACAGTGAACTTATTCATACACAATAACTATTTCTGTGTGAAATGGCAGCTTTTGTATAAGATATGAACAACATAGAAAGCAGAGAGGCAGCATACAGTCTTGGTTCCTTAGAGACCTTAGGTGGGTGAACGTCTCACCTTTCCTATATGGCTATTTGTGTTAATAACTATATACTCTAACAAATGGAGAAAATACACTGTATACAAGGTGCTTTGGAATATGTTCTTATATATATATTTCATACTGTATTTATGAACAGAGTTTGTATTACTTGTAATAAAACAGTGAAATCAAACCTGTAATGCTAAATTCAGGATGAGCTGGAAAATGTTCCAACTTTCCTGCCGTAGGTGCAAATTTTTTTATTGATAGGGATTGCATGGGAGCAAAAGAGTTTAGCAAGCAAAACAATTTTTATCACACCTACCACTTAGTTATGTCTGTAATCTAAAGAAGACTATTGTGTTCAGTAGCTTAAGTTTGAAACTTAGATTTATAATTAATTAAATTTACATTAACAAATTATTCTCATGTTTTTCATTTGGACATTCTCCTAGTGGCTTCTCTGTGTTTTTGTCACCTAATAACAAAATAAAGTATAGTAATTTTGCTAATTTTGGAAGAGAGAGAGCAGGTTAAACTTTTTTTTTTGCTTCACAGATTCCATAAATAATCTGGTTCTTTCTTGCTCTCTGGTATTTCATAAGCAATGAGTGGGAGAAGAAGATAGGTAGAGAGGAGAAAGATGTTGGTGTGACTGCTGTGTTCTGATGACTAGTATCAGTGTGACATCAGGTTCCAAAAAGATCTGAGCTCTGTCTCTCCCTCACAGAGCCGTGCTATGGACTTCATTTTGAGAAAAATTACTCTACTCTGAATCTGAATGCTCTTGTGAACTAATGCTGTCCATATGGCTAATTTTACAGTTTGGTATCCATTTGTGAATTTGAGTTTAATTACTGTTCTTTTCAAAATTTTAAATTCCTCATAGGAAAAAAAATCCTCATTGGACAACCATGTAGATGAAAACAACAAATTTCCTCCATCAACAAGCAAAAAAGAAAAAAAAACCCACCAATATTTAGCATGACTGGTTTCTTAACTACATCAAAGGTCAAATAACATTATATCTTATATGTTCTGAGCCAAGTCTAAAGTGAATATATTTTATAATCTAATTGTTATTATGATGCTGCTTTACAAAGCCACTTTCATTTTGAATGTCTCTGCTTTGTAAATATTTAAAAATCAGAGTTTTTTTTTTTTTCAAGATTTTATTCATTTATTCATGAGAGACAGAAAGAGAGAGAGGCAGAGACATAGGCAGAGGGAGAAGCAGGCCCATGCAGGAAGCCCAATGTGGGACTCAATCCCAGGACTCCAGGATCACAACCTTAGCTAGCTGAAGGCAGACGTTCAACCGCTGAGCCATGCAGGTGTCCCAAAAATCAGAGTTTCTTGCCAGAAAACCTTACTATCTTAACAAGTTGCACATGACCAGTACCTCATCCAGGAGCCTGCTAGTGCTCCCTCTGATAGCAGATGCAGAGAAGAGCTTTTTTGTTCTCTACTAGGAATCTTTTATTTATGCATGTCTCAATTAGAATAATGGCTGACACTTGCTTTTGGATACTGTTACGGTGTTTTGGGAAATTACATCCAAGTTTATCAGTACTTAATATTTATGTATGAATGTGTCTTCCCAGCTTGCTTTTATGTCCTGGAGGTACAACCATGTCTTCTTTTTTTTTTATCTCACACCATCCTCGCACTATGCCTGACACTTAAATTTTCAACAAATGTAAGGAAAAATTGAACCGAGTCTTAGATTGTCTGATAGTCTCCTACTCAGGAAATCTAAGAAAAATCAACTTGTAAGTGCATAAATACTGTTTTCTATATGTTAAACTAAACTAGGTAAAGCTATCAGAATTATAGCCAAGATTGAAAGAGATCTTATAATGGATATTGTTTTTATTATTAGATTCTGAAAGAATATAGCAACTGTAAGAGACAAAAAGATGCTGGGCTCTGACTCTCCTCAGGTTAATAAAATTCTATAGATTTATATACAGGCACACAGAAACACATATGCATGAGTGCATGTGTAACTGGTGAAATCTAATAAGCTCTGTGGATTGTACCTATGACATTTTCCTGATTTTGATATTGTACTCTAGCTATTTAAGATGTTACTATTAGAGCACACTGAGTGAAGGGGATTTCTTTGTACTATTTTTGTAATTTTCTATGAATCTTTATTTCAGATTTTTAAAAAATGCTGGGCCAACATTTTCAGAAATGTAGATAGTGATCAAAAACATTCAATTCTGTTGTGGCCACCTTATAATATAAACAATCCTTTTCAAAGTGTTTTGAGAAAGGAACATGACTCTGAGGAGTACGTAGGAAAATCTTAGCCTTGAATTCCACCACAAGACTCCACTGGTAGGTGACACAGTTACTAGTTAAGGGGAAACTAACAGCATCAGATTGGATAAAGAAGAACTCTTGGTACTTTTGCACAGTAGTGTCACAGTAATAATACCCAACAGTGTCACAGTAATAACTGGGTAGTGTTATTAGTCCCATTTTATGGAGATGTAGTTTAGACCTGTTGCCCAGGAAAACTAGTGATGCTGGAAGTGGTGTATGAAACCAATTTCTGACTCATTCAAAAAAGCTCAAGCTCTTTCCATTTTTCACTATCTTGCCTTCTTTGGAGAGGTGGCCACAAACACAACAGCCACTGTAAAATAAATACTAACATGACTGATTAATAAAAATACAGTGAAAGAACTAAAAAGTTATATGAAGAAAGACTAAAATCATTGTTAGTAATTAATAGAATCATGTGATCCTGACATAAGAACATAAAAGTACCTTTATTAGAGTGTTATGTTAAGCATTTTTAGCAAATTGAGAAGACTAATAAAACCTATAAATATCCACAGTGTTGGTGAGCCTGAAACTAAAATGTGTATATCAGCTAGTTCGTACAGTGCCACAACATTGCTAAAATCAGAGGATATGATAGAGAGGAAATCCAAAGCTGACTAAACTTATTAATCTTGTTAATATTCTTTCCAGGTTTAGAAATGGGACTGTATAAACAGAGATTACATCAAAATGCAGCAGGCTTGCCTCTTGATTTGAGAAACTTAGCTGTTTTAGGATTCCCCTGGCTGATGGCATTGGAGTTAAATTGCTCAGAAGACATAGCTGGGCTGTTAGGAAGCAAAAAAATCAGAGATTGGGCTAAAGAATAACAAGGGGGAAACCTCCCATAAATTAGAGGACCAGGAAAGGTTTCTCTTTCTGTTGTTCTTGCCTTCTATCGTTCTGCCTCCTGCTGCTGGTCTCTGGTATCACCGTCTTAGTAACAGATTTTTAAATCTGAGGCCCAATGGCATATGCTACATTTTCTAAGACATACAATAATACTATGATAAATACAAGAAAATAATTCATGGTAAAAGGACATCTGGCATAAAAACTGTTTCAGGTTATTCCCTTGGCAGCCTAGTACGGGCACTATAAATGCAGTAGTGGTCTAAGTGCTCACTCAGCAAGGCAGGCTGCTGCCTCATGAATAGAGACTCCATCTCTCAGGAAGCATGCAGTTCGCTCTTTGAGAACCACCATTTCCAAAGTCAGAAGAGAACTACAAAGTCTGCCACTTCTGTTCCTTTATGCTGTCTCAATATGTCTTCCTTTCTTCTGTGTATGTGTGTGTGTTTAAAGATTTTATTTATTGAGAGAGAGACAGCATGAGTAGGGTGAGGGGCAGAGGGAGAAGCAGACTCCCTGCTGAGCAGGGAGCCTGATGTGGGGCTTGATCCCAGAACCCTGGAATCATGGCCTGAGCTGAAGGCAGATGCTTAACTGACTGAGCTACCCACAGTAGCTGACTCCTCTCTTCTGTTTTCTCTATAGCCCTCTAACTTTGACAGTTTGGGGAAGTCTAAGCTATAACATAGGTAACTTAAGTCAACAAAAAAAATCCCAGGTTTTATAACCACGCCTTTTCCAATTCCTTTTATCTTTTTAGTTTCCTTGTCTCCATTTATTATTTTTTTCTTTGGGAATCTTTCAGTAAATATCATCAAAAATATTCTCAATGTTTTTAGGGTAACTGTTTAAAGGTTCTGCACTCATAATTCCAACATGGACTCCCCATCATCTCCACTACCACCTAGCAATTCTCTGGACACCAGCTGGGTGTCCTACAGTGCAACTCACGTTTGACACTATCTACCCAGAGATAGATGGTATCTAATTCTACAGGTTAAGGACTCACTCTCCAAAGACTGCCCTCTCTACTTCAAATGCCAATTGAAAGTCCTGTCACCTGTACTTCTGACTGACCTGTGACTATAATTGAGAGGTTCCCATGACCTCTTCCATGAGTTTGATTAATTTGTTGGAGTGGCTCACGGAACTTGGGAAACCAGTTTTCTCATTAGATTACTGATTTATTTAATACAAAGGATATAACTCCAAAACATCCAGATGGAAAAGATGCATAGAGCAAGGTGTGAGAAAAGGGTGTGGAGCCTCCAGGCCCTCTCTGCAGGCACCACTCTCTCAGCACCTTCATTATGTTTATGAACCAGGAACTCTCCAAACCCCATCTTTTTGGGTTTTTATGGAGACTTCATTATGTAGGCGTGATTGGTTAAATCATACTGATTCAACTTGTAGCCCCTCTCCTCTTTCCGGAAGGCCAGAGGATAGGACTGAAAGTTCCAATTCTCTAATAACATGGTTGGTTCCTCTAGTGACCAGCCCCTATCCATAGGTGCTTTCCAAAAGTCACCTCATTGACTAAAATCCAGTGGTGATGGAAAGGGGCTTGTTATGAATAAGAGAGCCATTTCAACTTTATGGCTCTGAAGTGATTTCAGGACCTGAGGACTATAGATCAAATATAGTATAGTAACAAAAGATACTCCTATTGTTCTTTTCTCAGGAAATTTCAAGGGTTTGGGGACTGTGAGCCAGAAATTGTGGACAAAGATCAAACATATATAAGAAATATATTTTGATCATGCGACTAACCAAACGTACTTCTTATAAATCACAACACTGCACTCATACATAAGATATTGTGTTAGGTAGTATGATGAACAAGATCAGACATATGCCAGACTCTTGGAGCTTACAGTCTCCGTGAAAGAGAGAAACCAATTAAATAATCAGAAATAACCATAAATCTACAAATGATTGCTTTTGGCCACCTTCTTGGTGAGATGTTTTCTTCAGTAGACATCTAAAACAGCACATACTTGGTTTTTCTGTCTCACTGGACACTCATCCTTGGTTTCCTTTAGTGAGTCTTCTTTCCAACTAAATGTTGGAATGCCTTAGTCCTTTCCTGTTGGAACTCTATGCTACCTACTCTCCTTAGATGATATCTGGTCCTATGGCTTTAAATACCTATTCATATCTATATGCTGATGACTCTTAAGTTTGTAATATACCCTATTCCTCCCTAACCTCCCTAAAACTTCCAGTATCCCAGTCTTCAAACTCTCTGCTTTACATTTCAATAAATGGCACCACCATACCCAATGGCTCAGGACAGAAATCGAAATCATTCTTTATTCTTGGACACTAATAGGATAAGAGAAATGATGGGGAGAGAATGAAGCCATAAACATAAAATTAAAAATCAGAAACAGTAAAGGGCAGTTTTTGTGAGATCATTATCTAGATCACATCAGAGTTTTGGAATTTAAAGACCTAAAAATGCAGGGTGTTTGGTTGGCCCAGTCTGCAGAGCATGCAACTCTTGATCTTGGGGTTTTGAGTTCAAACCCCATGTTGGGTGGAGAGATTACTTTAAAAAAATTTTTTAATAAAGACAAAAAATGAGATATTTGAAATAAACCAAATAAAGAGATTTCTTTTTTTTTTAATAAAGAGATTTCTTTGTGATAATTTGTGTTTATATACCCACACCACATACAGTTGAGGAATTTTTCAAACCTGCCCCCAAATGGTAAGAAAGCACAATGAACTTCTCTATAACTCTTAATCTAGATATAACAGCTGTTAACACTGCTCAATTATTTAAGCCAAACCAAATAAAAATACTCCTTTTTGACAAAAAAAAATTGATCACATAGATGGTTGAAGCTGAGTACACATTTTCACATGCAACACAAATTTCCTTTTGCTAAACCATCTGAAAGTATATTTTAGATAAGAAGCTTTATTATGTATCTTATGAAAGCAGACATTCTCCTACATAACTACAAATCAGTACCTCAACTGAGAAAAAATCAGTATTAATTCAATATCATCATCCACATATAGTCCTTATTCATATTCCCCTATTTGTACCACCTGTTTTTTTTTTTTTTTTTTTTGAATCCTATTACGAAACTAATTTGTGAATCTGGCTGCTTTCTCTTAATAAAATGACAGTGTTTATTGTTAGCTTACTCTAGTCTTTTTCTTTATGGTTTAGCTTCTGACATCCGTGTTTGACAACAGCATCAAAACCTTTGGAGTAATTGAGAGTGACCCTTTTGACTGGGAGAAGACTGGAACTGATGGCTCCCTAACAACCACCACTACTTCTACCACCCCTCAGTTGCACACTCGCTTGACCCCAGCAGCAATTGGGTATGTCCTACACAGATTGTTTAGCAGTGGCTTACTTAGGTGCACTATATTCACAGAAATATCTTTTTATTTCATCCACATTCTTTCAGATGACAGAATGCTGAGATAGGAGAAAGCCTATGGATTTCCTTGAATTAACATTGCTTTTACATATGTCTTTGTTCAGATTTACTTTTCTAGGAAAGTATTTGTAGATCATACTTTGAAATGAGAGTTTTGCACTTGTACGACTTGTTGATGTCAGATTTGCAATGGGTTTTCTTTTCTTTTTTTTTTTGTATATTTTTTTATTGGAGATTGATTTGCCAACATATAATGTTTGTCCTTCTCCGATTGACTTACTTCACTCAGCATAATACCCTCCAGTTCCATCCACATTGAAGCAAATGGTGGGTATTTGTCATTTCTAATGACTGAGTAATATTCCATTGTATACATAGACCACATCTTCTATATCTATTCATCTTTCGATGGACAATGAGACTCCTTCTACAGTTTGGCTATAGTGGACATTGCTGCTATAAACATTGGGGTGCAGGTGTCCCGGTGTTTTACTGCATCTGTATCTTTGGGGTAAATCTCTAGCACTGTAATTGCTGGGTCATAGGGCAGTTCTATTTTTAACTCTTTGAAGAACCTCCACACAGTTTTCCAGAGTGACTGCACCAGTTCACATTCCCACCAACAGTGCAAGATGGTTCCCCTTTCTCCACATCCTCTCCAACATTTGTTGTTTCCTGTCTTGTTAATTTTCGCCATTCTAACTGGTGTGAGGTGGTATCGCATTGTGGTTCTGATTTGTATTCCCTGATGGCAAGGGATGCGGAGTATTTTCTCATGTGCTTGTTGGCCATGTGTATGTCTTCCTCTGTGAAGTTTCTGTCGTGTCTTTTGCCCATTTCATGATTGGATTATTTGTTTCTTTACTGTTGAGTTTAATAAGTTCTTTATAGATCTTGGATACTAGCCCTTTATCTGATAGGTCATTTGCGAATATTTTCTCCCATTCTGTAGGTTGTCTTTTAGTTTTGTTGACTGTTTCTTTTGCTGTGCAGAAGCTTTTATTTATTTATTTTTATTTTTATTTTTTATCTTTTATTTTTTTAATAAATTAATTTTTTATTGGTGTTCAATTTACCAACATTCAGAATAACACCCAGTGCTCATCCCGTCAAGTGTCCCCCTCAGTGCCCATCACCTACTCACCCCCACCCCCTGCCCTCCTCCCCTTCCACCACCCCTAGTTCGTTTCCCAGAGTTAGGAGTCTATATGTTCTGTCTCCCTTTCTGATATTTCCCACACATTTCTTCTCCCTTCCCTTATATTCCCTTTCACTATTATTTATATTCCCCAAATGAATGAGAACATATAATGTTTGTCCTTCTCCGACTGACTTACTTCACTCAGCATAATACCCTCCAGTTCCATCCACGTTGAAGCAAATGGTGGGTATTTGTCATTTCTAATGGCTGAGTAATATTCCATTGTATACATAAACCACATCTTCTTTATCCATTCATCTTTCGATGGACACCGAGGCTCCTTACACAGTTTGGCTATTGTGGACATTGCTGCTAGAAACATCGGGCTGCAGGTGTCCCGGCGTTTCATTGCATCTGAATCTTCGGGGTAAATCCCCAACAGTTGTGCAGAAGCTTTTAATCTTAAGTCCCAATAGTTCATTTTTGCTTTTGTTTCCCTTGCCTTCATAGATGTATCCTGCAAGAAGTTGCTGTGGCCAAGTTCATAAAGGGTGTTGCCTGTGTTCTCCTCTAGGATGTTGATGGATTCTTGTCTCACATTTAGATCTTTCATCCATTTTGAGTTTATCTTTGTGTATAGTATAAGAGAATGTTCTAGTTTCATTCTTCTGCGCGTGACTGTCCAATTTTCCCAGCACCATTTATTGAAGAGACTGTCCTTTTTTCCAGTGGATAGTCTTTCCTGCTTTGTCGAATATTAGTTAACCATAGAGTTAAGGGCCCATTTCTGGATTCTCTCTTTTGTTCCATTGATCTGTATGTCTATTTTTGCGCCAGTACCACAGTTTGATGATCACAGCTTTATAGTACAACTTGAAATCCGGCATTGTGATGTCCCCGGCTCTGGTTTTCTTTTTCAGTATTCCCCTGGCTATTCGGGGTCTTTTCTGATTCCTGACAATATTAAGATGACTTGTGCCAACTCTCTGAAGAAAGTCCATGGTATTTTGATAGGGATTGCATTAAATGTGTAAATTGCCCTGGGTAGCATTGACATTTTCACACTATTAATTCTGCCAATCCATGAGCAAGGAATATTTTTCCATCTCTTTGTGTCTTCCTCAATTTCTTTCAGACGTGTTCTGTGGTTTTAGGGTATAGATCCTTTACCTCTTTGGTTAGGTTTATTCCTAGGTATCTTATGCTTTTGGGTGCAATTGTAAATGGGATTGGCTCCTTAATTTCTCTTTCTTCAGTCTCATTGTTAGTATATAGAAATGCCACTGATTTCTGGGTATTGATTTTGTATCCTGCCACACTGCCAAATTGCTGTATGAATTCTAGCAATCTTGGGGTGGAGTTTTTTGGGTTTTCTATGTACAGTATCATGTCATCTGCAAAGAAGTAGAGTTTGACTTCTTCTTTGCCAATTTGAATGCCTTTTATTCTTTTTGTTGCCTGATTGCTGAGGCTAGGACTTCTAGTACTATGTTAAATAGCAGTGGTGAGAGTGGACATCCCTGTGGTGTTCCTGACCTTAGGGGAAAGGCTCCCAGTGTTTCCCCATTGAGAATGATATTTGCTGTGGGCTTTTTGTAGGTGGCTTTTAAGATACTGAGAAATGTTCCCTCTCTCCCTACACTCTGAAGAGTTTTGGTCAGGAATGGATGCTGTATTTTGTCAAATGCATTCCCTGCATCTATTGAGAGGATCATATGGTTCTTGTTTTTTCTCTTGTTGATATGACCTATCACGTTGATTGCTTTACGAGTGTTGAACCAGCCTTGCATCCGGGGATAAATCCCACTTGGTCATGGTGAATAATCTTCTTAATGTATTGTTGGATCCTATTGGCTAGTATCTTGTTGAGAATTTTTGCATCCATGTTCATCAGGGATATTGGTCTATAATTCTCCTTTTTGGTGGGGTCTTTGTCTGGTTTTGGAATTAAGGTGATGCTAGCCTCATAGAACGAGTTTGGAAGTATTCCATCCCTTACTATCTCTCAGAACAGCTTCTAGAATAGGTGTTGTTTCTTCTTTAAACGTTTTATAGAATTCCTCTGGAAAGCCATCTGGGCCTGGATTTTTGTGTCTTGGGAGGTTTTTGATGACTGCTTCAATTTCCTCCCTGGTTATTGGCCTGTTCAGGTTTTCTGCTTCTTCCTGTTCCAGTTTTGGTAGTTTGTGGTTTTTCAGAAATGCGTCCATTTCTTCTGTATTGCCTAATTTATTGGCGTTTAGCTGCTCATAATATGTTTTTTAAATCGTTTGTATTTCCTTGACATCGGTTGTGATCTCTCCTTTTTCATTTGTGATTTTATTAATTTGAGTCTTTTCTCTTTTATTTTTAATAAGGCTGCCTAATGGTTTACCTATCTTTTAATTCTTTCAACGAACTAACTCCTGGTGTTGTTGATCTGTTCTACAGTTCTTCTGGTCTCTAGTTCATTGAGTTCGGCTCGAATCTTTATTAACTCTCTTCTTTTGCTGGGTGTAGGTTTTATTTGCTGTTCTTTCTTCAGTTCCTTTAGGTGCAAGGTTAGCTTGTGTATTTGAGTTTTTTCCAGTTTTTTGAGGGATTCTTATGTTGTGATGTATTTCCCTCTTAGGACTGCTTTTGCTGTATCCAAAGATTTTGATCGGCTGTGTCTTCATTCTCATTAGTGTCCATGAATCTTTTTAATCTTCTCTAATTTCCTGGTTGACCCTTTCATCTTTTAGCAGGATGCTCTTTAACCTCCATGTGTTTGAGTTTCTTCCAAATTTCTTCTTGTGATTGAGTTCTAGTTTCAAAGCATTATCGTCTGAAAATATGCAGGGGACAATCCCAATCTTTTGGTATCGGTTGAGACCTGATTTGTGACCCAGTATGTGGTCTGTTCTGGAGAAGGTTCCATGTGCACTTGAGAAGAATGTGTTCAGTTGCATTTGGATGTAAAGTTTTGTCAATATCTGTGAAATCCATCTGGTCCAGTGTATCATTTAAAGCTCTTGTTTCTTTGAAGATGTTGTGCTTAGAATATGTCATTTGCAGAAAGCGCCGTGTTGAAGTCTCCCAGTATTAGTGTTTTATTATCTAACAGTGTCTTTACTTTGGTTATTAATTGATTGATATACTTGGCAGCTCCCACATTAGGGGCATAAATATTCTTGATTGTTAGATGTTCTTGTTGGATAGACCCTTTAAGTATGATACAGTGTCCCTCTTCATCTCTTACTATAGTCTTTGGGATAAACTTTATCTGATATGAGGATTGCTACCCCTGCTTTCTTTTGAGGACCATTTGAATGGTAAATGGTTCTCCAACCTTTCATTTTCAGGCTGGAGGTGTCCTTAGGTCTAAAATGAGTCTCTTGTAAATAGCAAATCTTGCTTTTTTATCCAGTCTGAAACCCTGCATCTTTTGATGGGATCATTAAGCCCATTCATGTTAAGAGTTACTAGTGAAAGATATGAATTTAGTGTCATCATAATACCTATTCAGTCCCTGTTTTTGTGGATTATTTCTTTGGCCTTCCTCTTTCTTTTACAGAGTCTCCCTTAATATTTCTTGCAGAGCTGGTTTGGTTGTCACATATTCTTTCATTTTCTGCCTTTCTTGAAAGCTCTTTATCTTTCTATTCTGAATGAGAGCCTTGCTGGATAAAGTATTCTTGGCTGCATGTTCTTCTCATTTAGGACCCTAAATATATCCTGCCAGCCCTTTTTGGCGTGTCAGGTGTCTGTGGAGAGGTCTGCTGTTAACCTAATACTTCTCCCCATATAAGTTAGGGATCTCTTGTCTCTTGCTGCTTTAAGTATCTTCTCTTTATCTTTGGAATTTTCAAGTTTCACTATGAAATGTCGGGGTGTTGAACGGTTTTTATTGATTTTAGGGCGGGGGGGGGGTCTCTCTATCTCCTGGATCTGAATGCCTGTTTCCCTCCCCAGATTAGGATAGTTCTCAGCTATGATTTGTTCAAAAATGCTTTCTGGTCCTTTGTGCCTTTCGGTGCCCTCTGGAACCCCAATTAAACGTAGATTTTTCCTTCTGAGGCTGTCATTTATTTCCCTTAACCTTTCCTCATGGTCTTTTAATTGTTTTTCTCTTTTTTCCCCCAGCTTCCTTCCTTGCTATCAACTTGTCTTCTGTGTCCCTCACTCTTTCTTCTACCTCATTGACCCTCGTCGTCGTTAGGTCCTCCAGTTTGGATCACATTTCATTTAATTGATTTTTAATTTCGGCCTGATTAGATCTAAATTCTGCAGTCATGAACTCTCTTGAATCCTTTATGCTTTTTTCCAGAGCCATGAGTAGCTTTATAATTGTGCTTCTGAATTAGCTTTTTGACATCGAATTGTAATCCAAATTCTGTAACTCTGTGGGAGAGAGTACTGTTTCTGATTCTTTCTTTTGTGGTGAGTTCTTCTTTCTAGTCATTTTGCTCAGTGCAGAGTGGCTAAAAACGAGTTGTACTGGAAAAAAGAAGGAAAAAGAAAAGAAAAAGACAAAGAAAAAAAAAGGAGGGGTATCCTCTTGTTCTATATACTGTAAATCCCTCAACTTCCCCTGAAGCTTTCCAGCACCTCTCAGTCAAGAACTTGCTCTTCCCCTGTCCTTCCAGCTGGTCTTTTGGGGGAGCGGCTGCTGTGTGTGTGCACCTGGGGGAGCTGCCCCACCTCCCACTGGGTGCCGGGCTCAGCGGGAGCTGTTTATCCCATGAGGCTCCTGTTCCCTGGTGGCCTCTCTCTGTCCCAGGCACACGGTGACACAAGGAAGAACAACCACACTAGCAACGGCCAGCTCCCCCACCCTGGAGTCTGCTCCCACAGTAACTACTGCAGTTTCCCTGTCTGCACTGGCCAGGATGCTCCGGGTGTGGTGGTGGGCACTGATCTGCACAGCTTGTGGCCGCCCCAGCTGCAGGAGCATCTTTGCTGTCCTGTGCCCTCCCCGCCTCTGTCTGTCCCAGGGGTAGTGCAGGATCCTGGCTCTCTTCCCCCGGCGCCCTGGTATCCCCGGCCTGCGCTGTTGCAATTGTGCTCCCAGGCCAGGGCTCCCAAAGGCAGCAGGGTGCAGCCCCCTCCATCAGGAGCTGCCGCCTGAGCTGCTCCCCAAGGCCTCACTGGGCATGCTCCAGCCCTTTACCAAACTTGGCCCCCCGGTGTGTGGCACGCTCTTCCCCGGGCTCACTTCCTCTCCTAGGGACCCCAGGAGACTGGAGGCTCCACTGTCCCTCCTGGGCTTCTGCCCCAGTTCCCTGCTAAGTGCATTTCTGTCCGGGAAGAATCCAGCATGGATTTTTAAAGTTCCTGTTTCTCCAGGGCTGGGCTTTCCTGTCCTGGAGGCTCCCACCCTCCCCCTTAGCCCGGCTCCTCACGGGGCCCCTCTCCCACTTGATTCTTTTTTTTTTCCTGCCTTCCTACCTTGTTAGAAGAGCAAACGCTTCTCTCTGTAGTGTTCCAGATGTTCTCTATTTTTTTTTAAGATTTTATTTATTTATTTTTGAGAGACACAGAGAGAAATTGAGGCAGAGATACAGGTAGATGGAGAAGCAGACTCCATGCAGGGAGCCCGAGGTGGGACTCGATCCCTGGTCTCTAGGATCAGGCCCTGGGCTGAAGGTGGTGCTAAACCACTGCACCACCTGGGCTGCCCTGTAATCTCTTTAAATCTCTGGTCAAATTCGTAGTTTTTCAGGATGGTTTGAAAGTTATCTAGGTAAGTTGGTGGGGACAGGTGATTTGGGGACCCTACTCCTCCACCATCTTGCCCCACCCCTCTACAATGGGTTTTCTTCAAAATGAGAAGGAATTGTTTGCATTTACCTTTTTTTTTTTTTAAGATTTATTTATTTATTTATTTATTTATTTATTTGGCAGTGAGAGAATGAGATTGCTGGGGTCAGGGTAGAGGGAGAGGAACAGAATCCCACCAGACTCCCCACGGAGCAGTCCCGCACCCTGCGATATTGACCTGAGCTGAAATCAAGAGTTAGACTGTTTGTTTTTTTTTTTAAGATTTTATCTATTTATTTATTTATTCATGAGAGATGCTGAGAGAGAGAGAGAGAGAGAGAGAGAGAGAGGCAGAGACACAGACAGAGGGAGAATCAGGCTCCATGCCGAGAGCCCGATGCGGGACTCGATCCCAGGAAGAGTCAGACTCTTAACTGGCTGAGCTACCTAGGCGCCCCTGGTTTGCATTTACTTCTAAAGAATATATGGAAAGAATGAGCCACACTTATACGTAGCTGTACTGTTTTTAAGTTTAGTGTGAACAAACCATGTAGCTTCTTCCTCTAAGAAAGTAATTTAACTTAAAAAGTATATTAGAAACAGGTAATGGTGTATTTCCATCATCTTGTGTTGTTTTCTTTTCTTCTCCACATGCACTAAATACAGCTGCTTTTGTTTGTTATTAAATAAATTGGGGGATTGTCCTTTTTTTTTTTGTATTGGTCCATTTTTACTTGCTCTGGTTGCTTTAAAATGTTTGACTAACAAAGAAAAAAGTAAATAGGGAAAAATCATCATGTAAAGGAGGCTAATTGGGACAGCTAATCACTAATCCATTGTTTGATTTTATGTTAAAAGTTGGGACTACTAGAGTTTATTGAATCAGAAAAACTTACATGGACTCATATAACTGGAGATGATATCCTTGATTAGCTAGTCTGAGAGTTCTAAGTGGCAGATCCTGTCTTAGCTACATTAGAATCATTACAGAGGTTTGTTTAAATGTACTCGCTAAAATAAATACACAAATAAATAAATAAACTATCTTTTATTTTTTTATTTTTTTAATTTATGATAGTCACAGAGAGAGAGAGAGAGAGATTGAGAGAGGCAGAGACATAGGCTGAGTGAGAAGCAGGCTTCATGTACCGGGAGCCCGACGTGGGATTCGATCCCGGGTCTCCAGGATCGCACCCTGGGCCAAAGGCAAGCGCTAAACCGCTGCGCCACCCAGGGATCCCCTCTATCTGTCTTTTAAAAAACAAATGAATGAGGTGATAATCCTAATACTGACTGAGTGAATCATCTAACTTTAGATAAATATTAGCAACAGAGCTGGAGCCTGTCTAGAAATTTTGATTCTTGTTTAATTCCTTTGTGCTCCTTTTCCTTTGATTGTTGTTAGAAGTAGATGTGTCTCAAACTTGTAGAAATGCAGGTGATAAGGACTTCAGGGTAGCTGAAGTCAGTGAAGACAGTTTTAGTTTCCTCCAAATGTTTTCTCCAAGGAGAAGACAATAATAAAAAAGGAAAAATAAAACTACAGAAAAACCATGTCCTTAACATAATTTGAAGACAAAGGATGCCTAGCCTTAACTCCAAAATAAGAAAAAAGAGAAACCAAAAACCACCAATTCTCTTACACTCCTACCTCACTCAACTCTGCCCCAAGGCTCTATAGAAGCAGATCAATAAAAACTGTGAGGAGGAGAAGAATTAGCAATAGGGCTTATGGTTGATCTTAAACCACCACCAGAAAAACTAATTCCATCCTACAAATGTAATTACTAGAAAGTATTCAGGTAGGTAAGATCACAAACAACAGAGAGGTAAAAATAGGCATGATTCAAAACATATAGCTTCTGGAAGAAAGAAGATAAAAGAGAAAGGAGGAATGCCTTTTATCAGTTGAGCAGTGAAGGAAAAAACATTTATGTTTGGCTCCAATCAGAAGAGAGAAAGTACTAATTTGAACAGGGGAAGGTGACACAAGGAATTATTAATTATATCATGGAAATGGAGTAATGTGGGATATACTAGTAGGAAATAGTAGAGGATACAGGGATAGCAAATATAAAGTACAGCTCCTACTGCTAGGGCTGAAATTAAGCATCCAAGGAAGAGCTCTACCAGTCCCGACCCAGGGCTGAGGTCCTGACCTTGTTGGAAAAGGGTATATCCATTGCTCACTGGGTGGCAGGGAAGTTACTCTGATGCCTGGTAAAATTCACTGAAAATCTGCCCTCTGTGCCTTAGTGGAAATCTGCTCTCTGGGATGTCATAGAAAGCTATTTGCTGTTGTGTCTCACCAGAGATACTGTGCCATAAAGCTTCTGGATAAGTGGGGATTGCTCAGGGAGGCTGTTGGTTGCTGCTGTCTTTGTGCTGCAGGAGACAGGTGTTAAAGGTGTTGGGATACGGCAGGATCCTTGTGCTAGGGAGAGTCACACATGCTGGAGAAACTTTCCAAGCTGCTCACTGGAACTCAGAGTGTAATACTTTCCTGCTGCAGTGTCTCTTCAGTTTCCCTTTACTGACAAAGCTTCAGTGCTAGCTGGCAAAAGAAAATACGGAAAAGGCTCAGATCTCCTTTCACAGAACTGGCAAAAAAGATCAATTTCAAACTGATGGCAGTACATCAATAATCACAGAAGGGCAAAAGGAGAAATTAACATTTAGCTGCCTATAAAAAGGAAAACTGTAAAATCAGAGAATACTGTCTCTCTCTGACCATAAAAACAAATAAAAATCCCCTAATTTGTTTGGACTTTGCTATATTGATACAAGAGGGTACTAATTAAACTACAAATCTCATGAAATACTGTAATGCCACAAAAATGAACAAGAAAAATATTTCAAAGATCCATAAAGTGTTACTGAAAAAAATCAGAAGAGAAAATCTAACTCATACCAAGGAAATTTCCTCTTAGAGAAGCAGCCATGAAGGAGAAGAAAAGTATAAAATAAAACCCCAAATGGAAGTAAATATACTTGTGCATTTGAAGATAGGGATACCCACCTTGAATCAGAAAATTTAAAAACGAAGAACAGAAATAGACCACAAAGGAGAGAAGTATGAGAGAAAAAAGAAAAGGAGTAAAAAGAGAGAGAGGAAGAAATGAGAGTTGATTGAAGTCGGGAAAGAAATGGAAGAAAAAGATATCTTAGAAGTGAAGAAATTATTAAGTGTACAAAGGAGAATATACTCAAATGGAAATTTAATAGAGGGCACTGAATAAAGTTAGAGGGAGAAATATCCCTAAGAAAATGAAAATAAAATCATTTAAAAGGGTTAGAGGGGCACCTGGGTGGCTTAGTCTATTAAATGTCTGACTCTTGATTTTGGCTCAGGTCATGATCTCAGGGTGGTGAGATTGAGCCCCATGTCCACCTCTGCACTTAGTGTGGAATCTACTTAAGATTCTCTCTCTCTGTCTCTGCCCCTCTCCCACCCTACACCCCCCAAATTTAAAGGATTAGAGATAAAGTAGTACAAATGGAATTTGGATAGGTAGCACTCATTAGAGTCCCTGAAGGAGGAAAACAAGACAATACTAGTGAAAACCGAGAAACTCAGTGGCAAGATGAGATAAGAAAATGAGACAAAGAGCATTTTAAATGTGTATGTCCAAACTACACCATTAGAACAAACAGCCAAACAGAAAAGGAAAGAAAAAAAGTCTAGAAGTGACAGGGCAAAGAAGATCCATCTTGTAGAGAAAGAAATACAGCAAATATAGCAGAATACATATAATTATCAAATACTGTGACAGAGTTGAGACCAGACATATTCATAGCAATAAATATGCAGGGCTTAACTGATCAATGAAAAATATTTTCAATTTGGCTTAGATAGTTAAATACATATGCTATATACAAGAGATGTGCTTAAAAAATATTTTAGTAAGGGATGAACAAAGATATACTAGAAAAATGGGAGCCATAGAAAAGAATAATGATCCTGATATCAAACAAGTAGAATTCAAGCCAAAACAAAACAAATAAAAGTTACAAAGATGGAAGGATACTATTTAATGCTAAATGTTGCAATTCATAAGTGGAACATAGTACAGTGTTTGTTAATATTTAGTCCCCAGAATTCCATCAGTCACTTTTAGGAAGCAACAACTACAGGAGGTTCAGGGAGGAATAGCTAGAAACACATGAGTAATTGGAGATCTTAATCTGTAATTCAGTATAAGACCGATCAAGCAAAGAATAAGAAATAGACAAAAAATATAATCAGTAAGATAGATGTTTTGCATTTTTTTTTTAATGCTACACCCTGATAATATAGAGCTTGTGCCTTCCCTCAAGTGCCCCGGAACATTAATAAAAACTGATCAGTTCTTAGGTCACCAAGAAAGCATATAAGTAGTTCCATTAAGCAGAAGTATTGTACTATCTGACCACACTGCAATAGAACTAGAAATTTCCAAGAACAAAAATGTCAAAGACATTTCCTCCTGGAAACTTAGAGACCTATCAAACTACTCTCTCTCTCTCTCTCTCTCTCTCTCTCTCTCTCTCTTTTTTTTTTTAAGATTTTATTTATTCATGAGAGAGAGAGAGAGAGAGAGAGAGGCAGAAACACAGGCAGAGAGAGAAGTAGGCTGCATGTAGGGAGCCAGATGTGGGACTCAATCCTGGGTCTCCAGGATCATACCTTGAGCTTAAGACTGATGCTCTACTGCTGAGCCACCCAGATGCCCCTGAAACTATTCTGTTTCACATTTAAAGCTGAGATTAGAGGGAGATTTATGATATTAACAAAGGAGCTACATGATATCATATGTCCTATCACTGATGGTATTAATGTTGCTAATCTGGTTAAGGTGATATTAGCCTGAAAAGTATCAGGGCCCTTAATCCTACCATTTAAGAAGTGAGTGAATCTGCTGACCTCTGAATTAAGATACTGATTCTTCAGGGATGCCTGGGTGGCTCAGTGTTTGAGCATCTGCTTCCTACTCAGGGCGTGGTCCCAGAGTTCTGGGATCCAGTCCCACATCGGGCTCCCTGCTGCAGGAAGCCTGCTTCTCCCTCTGCCTATGTCACTGCCTCTCTCTCTCTTCTCTCATGAATAAGTAAATAAAATCTTTAAAAAAATAAAATACTGACTCTTCAGCAATCCTTATCTGTCAAGGCCAGATAAATATCTGTGGGCTCTGCTCTGTCACCACTGCCACTGCCTTTCTAGTGCTAAAGCAGCCACAGACAGTATGTAAATGAATGAGCATGACTGCACCATGCCACTTGATTTACAAAAATAGGTCAGCAGGTCAGATTTGGCCCACAGCCCTAGTTGGCCTACCCTTGTTTTAGAATATGGGGAAGGGAGTGTGAAAAGGATGTGCGTTCTTACTACTTTTCTTGACATCTCTCCAATTCTTCCAAACGTGTCCTTACTTTTTCACCTTAATCTGCTTCTGTAATTTATACCTTACCTGCAAACACCCAATACAGACCATGTGCTAATAATACTCTCACATATACTTTTATACTTGTTGGACTCCTGAATGTAGTATAATTTTCCTGGGAAGGAATTTCTTTCTTTCCATATCCCAAAATCCAGATTTGGATCAGAGTTTATAGGAGGAGGAAGAAAATAGTAATTATGTAAGGAGTAACAAAGGGGGAATAAATGCAGAGAGAAACCTGAGTCATGTGGAAGATAGCCTGTGTGGAGATGTGAGAGCCCCTTGAAGTGCGTGGAATCAGCCCGCAGCATATGAAAGAAGAAGGAAACTAGGATAGAGTAAAAATAGCAGTTCCTAGGTGGAAGTGTGCTTTGTTTCCTTAGGAGTGGAGGAGGAAATGCCAAGGAATTGGGGTAGTTGGAAAGAAGCAGAATAGTAGCGAGGCATAGGGAAAAAAGAATTTGGAAGACTACTGATTAATATGGGGAAAAAATGTGGGACTAGCAGACTGACCTTCCTGAGTTCAAATATTGACTCTTTTGCCATTCCCTTTCCTCTGGAATAGAGGGAATTCTTTCAGTAAACATTTACATTACCATGTAGCATGTATATGTTAGTGTCCATTGTAATGCCTTGCATCAATCAATGAAGTATATTGAACTTCTATCTGAAAAATTTTTCAGACCTCCTCACAGGCTCTCACATCTTCCCTGCATTGGGCTCTCTTCCACATGACTCAGGTTTCTCTCTGCATTTATTCCCCCATTTTTATTCCTTACATAATTACTATTTTCTTCCTTCTCCTATAACTTATCCAGACTTGGAGTTTGAGATAAGGAAAGAAAGAAATTCCTTCCTAGAAAAATTGTACCACATTCAGGAGCATGAGTACAAAAGTATATGTGAGAGTATTATTTATGTACTTTATTTACTTTTGAACTTCAGTTACCTTTATAATAATTCCTTTCATATTAACTATTTTAGGCCAAACTGCCTTTTCTTTCTTTCTTTCTTTCTCTGTTCTTTTTTCTTTTTTTCAAACTAGCTTTTCAGTATGTACCCAGTGTCAGAACTATAAGAACTGTCTTACAGGGCTATAAGGTTTTGTCCTGGGAGCTATTATCAGTGTTTTTCTAAATTATATAACATGTTGATAAGAGATTCATCTTCTGCTATTGATCTCAGTAGAGAGTGATAGTAGCAAAGGTCATCATCTCTGGCAGAACAAGTCCCTGAAAAATGACTGATTTTTGTTCCCACAGCATGACATATTGATGACATCTAGGCCAGGGTGTAGTTGTTACTCTTGGAGTGGTTCACTGAGAAGATGCCTGTTTTACCACTCATCATAATTGTGTATATTAGTATAGTCTACTGAAAACTGTTTTTTTTTTTCTGCTTTTAGACATTCCAGGTCACTTCTAAGAAAAGATTTTATTGTGTGGTAAATATTGTGTTCAGTCAGCAATATTCAGAAACAAAACAAACTAGTATACAAAGAGTTACAGAACATTAGAGCTGACAGGGTTCCTGATCACTCAATGAGTGATAACTGAGAACTACAAGAAGCTCCTCATGGGCTACAGGTCTAAGGGAGAGATGACCAGTAATGTAAATAGGACGTGAAACCACTTTGAAATAAATATATCGACTTGTGTCAATGTTTTTTATTTTGTTCCTGGTCAGTTCATGCAGAACTGTATGAACTGTATAATTACAGTATTTCTAGTTTTCCCCAGAGGGCAAGAATTTCCTTTCTTCTATGTCCCTTGAGCCTTGCATATAGTAAATGCTTGGTAAAAAGTCTGTAAATGAAGAAACAAATATATATATTACACTATTAAAAAATATAACTGATCTCATACCAGTTTATGTCATTATAATACTTGACATTTTTCTGTTTATAGTTTTTGTTACTCTCTCAGCAAAAAAATGGATAAAGAGTAGAAAATATTAAAATTGATAAAGACTTATTAGAAAATAGACTAAATATTTCTAACTTCTTTTTTTTAATTTTTATTTATTTATGATAGTCACACAGAGAGAGAGAGAGAGAGAGAGAGAGGCAGAGACATAGGCAGAGGGAGAAGCAGGCTCCATGCACCGGGAGCCCGACGTGGGATTCGATCCCGGGTCTCCAGGATCACGCCCTGGGCCAAAGGCAGGCGCCAAACCGCTGCGCCACGCAGGGATCCCAATATTTCTAACTTCTAAAGTGATTCTTAAGGGATACCTGGGTAGCTCAGTGGTTGAGCATATGCCTTTGGCTCAGGTGTGATCCCGATCCCAGGATCGAGTCCCACATCAGGCTCCCTGTGAAGGAGCCTGCTTCTCCCTCTGTCTATGTCTCTGCCTTTCTCTCTGTGCCTCTCATGATAAATAAAATCTTAAAAAAAATAAAGTGATTCTTAAATCAATAAGTTATTATATTAAAATTTGTATCTAAAAATTTAAAAAATTATGAGTTAAAAATTTTCCTAATCAAAAACAGAAGTTTTGGAGAGTCAGGGTGGCTTAGTCAGTGAAACATCCAACTCTTGATTTCTCGGCTCAGGTCTTTGAGCCCTGCATTGGGTTCCATGCTGAATGAGGAGCCTGCTTAAGATTCTCTTTCTTCCTTTCCACTGCCCCTCCCCTGCTCAAAAAAAAAAAAAAAAGTTTTATTTTGTAGAATTGGCTTGGCCTAAGTTTCTGAGGTTTTATTTTTGTTTTGCTTTACTCTTTTAGTTATGTATAAACCTCATCATTTAAGTTCAGAAACAAAATGTAGGGTAGTCTCATAGTAATTTTGATTCTGGTGTTTTTAAGTTCTACCTTTTTTTCACTCCACATTTTTAGAATTGCCAATGCCACTCCCATCCCAGGAGACTTGCTTCGGGAAAATACAGATGAAGTGTTTCCAGATGAACAGCTTAGTGATGGGGAGAATGGCATCCCTGTTGGTGTGTCACCAGATAAATTGCCTGGATCTTTGGGACACCCACGTCCCCAGGAGAAGGATGTCTGGGAAGAGATGGATGCCAACAGGAACAAAATAAAGCTTGGGATTTGTAAGGTATGTATTTCTTGCATAGAAAAGGTATCTTTCCTAAGTGCTTAATATTTTTCTTCTGTTGCTATGGCAAAGTATCAAGATTCTTAATTTTGAATGAGGAATAGAACATTTTATTGGCTAATTTTGCCCATAGCATTCAGATATACACACTAAGCATTAACGTTCATCTTGTATTTTGTGGAAAAGGTGAAAGCATTAAAAAAAAATAACACTAATACTATAAGAAGAGACATCTCTAGATCAGAAGGTAATAATCTTTCTGAAAAATGTGACAAGACTCTGGGCCCTTTCTTTAGTATAGACCTGTGGAACTAGGAGTACCCATCCTGAGAATTGTCTCAAGTAGAGTTGGGGAAGTGAAGGTTAGAATTGGAAAGCATTGAACTGATCATGAGCTGACAAAGTGGATGTTGAATCATTGACATGATTTTTTCTTCCTTAGGATTGTAAGCAGGACTACTTGTAAGTATGGGGAGAGATAAAATTTCTGAATTAAATGATTGATTTTTAGTAATCTTGGGCAGATTATCCCCAAATTTCTTTTTGATCTTATTGTCCTTGTCATTTCAATCTTCACAGAAGATAAGATGAAAATAAATGGGAATGGAGGGGCAATGAATTATGAACCAGTTAGGTTTTGGTGCTTTTTATGATTTTATAAAGGTTTAGTTGGGATGGAAGTTAAATTTATAGGTGTAAAATGAGACTTTGGGCTCATACCTGTTAACGTGATTGATAGAAAGTTGGCTAGTCATGCTTTATGAAATATATCTTGAAGAGACTCATCACTTCTGAAGAGCTTGGCTTGTCTTCAGACAAGATATATACTATATTGTTAAACTTAATAATTAAAAAAATTAACAGTATACACATCCAGTCATAGGAGTCACTTTGTAAAAACAGTCTCTGCCTAGATGTGACATGCTACACTATGGTCTGACTATTGAAAAAGCTGTATCTGGAACCTTCTAACACTGTTGGTGGGAATGCAAACTGTGCAGCCACTCTAGAAAACAATATGGATGTTCCCCAAAAAGTTAAAAATAGAACTGCCCTATGACCCAGTAATTGCACTGATAGGTATTTATCCAGAAGATACAAAAATAGTGATTCAAAGGGGTACATGTACCCCAATGTTTATAGCAGCAATATCCACAATAGCCAAAAACTATGGAAAGAGCTCATGTCATCAAGAAATGAATGGATAAAGAAGAGGTAGTATGTAACACACACACACACACACACACACACGCACACGCACACACACACACGGGATTATTACTCAGCCATCAAAAAAAAAAAAAAAGAAATCTTGCCATTTGCAACAGTGTGCATGGAACTAGAGGGGTATTATGCTAAGCAAAATAAATCAGTCAGAGAAAGACAAATACCAGATGATTTCACTCTTATGGGAATTTAAGAAACAAAACAGATGAACATACAGGAAGGAAGGAAAAATAAAATAAGGTAAAAACAGAGAGGAAGGCAAACAATAGGAGATTCTTTTTTATTTATTTATTTATTCATGATAGAGAAAGAGAGAGAGAGAGAGGCAGAGACACAGGCAGAGGGAGAAGCAGGCTCCACGCAGGGAGCCCGACGCGGGACTTGATCCCAGAACTCCAGGATCGTGCCCTGGGCCAAAGGCAGGTGCTAAACTGCTGAGCCACCCAGGGATCCCCCAGGAGATTCTTAATTATAAGAAACCAACTGAGGGTTGTTGGAGGGGAAGTGGGATGAGGTAATTGGGTGATGGGCATTAAGGAGGGCACTTGTTTTGATGAGCATTGCATGTTATATATAATTGCTGAATCACTGAATTCTACCCCTGAAACTAACAATATACTACTATATGTTAACTAAATTGAACTTAAATAAAAAAATTTTAAAAAACGAACTATTAAAAAAAGAAAAAACCCTATCTGGACTAATATTAGTCAGGAATAAGTAGTGAAAAGTAGTCAGGGAGTCAGTGTCATATTTTTAAAATGTCAACTGTGGCTGTCTTTATCACATCAGAAGCAAAACCTGTTCTTATAGTAAAAAAATCTCTAGTGATATTCTCAGTTGCCAGCCTACACGGGTATCTGTGTGTATGAGAGTGTGAAATGGCACTTGACATAGAGCTGACTTATTTGTTACTATCTTTTACCCATCACCACTATTTAATCTGTATTTAGTTTTCTTCTATTTTTTAATTCCTTCCTTTTCACAAACATTACTCAAATTAGATTATTACTATGAGTTTTTTGTTTTGTTTTTGAGAAGGAGAGAGGGGGTTGGGGAATAGTATAGGGGAAGGGAGAGAGAAAATCTTAAGCAGGTTCCATGCTCTGTGTAGAGCCTGACGTGTGGCCTGATCTCACGCCCCTGAGATCATGACCTGAGCCATAACCAAGAGTCAGATGCTTACTTAAGCCACCCAGCTGCCCTGGTATTGTTCTTTTATATCGGTAATGTTTGTGTGGATTTTTCAAAGATGTTTACCATTTCCTTGCATTTTTGGAAGTCCTGGACTTGCTGTGTTTCTTCGTGAAGTATTTCCATTAGAAGTTCCTTTAGTTGAGGTCTTTTGGGAGCACTCTTAAATTTTACTTAGTCATATATGTATTTATTTTAGCCTCACTCTTTCAAGAGAGTTTATGCTAGATTCAACATTTATGACTGACATTTTTCCTCTGAGTTCAATGATTGGTATTCAAAAGTCTGTTACTCCTATTAATTTTCTTCTCTTTCAGATAATCCATTGCCCTCCATCTTTGCTCCTTAGCTGCTTTTTAACTTTACTCTTTGTCTTTGGTGTTCTACATTTTACCTACGGTGTGTGTAGACTTCTATTTCTTTTTATTTATCCTGCTTGGGATATCTTATGTTTCCTGAATCTTTGAATCATAGTTTTGTGTCATTTCTGCAAGATGTCCAGTTCTTCCCTATCAAACTAATTCCACTAATTCATTCTTTTTGTCCTCTCATCCTGAACTTTAAGTAAACATATGCTTTCTCATTCTCCTATATAATCTCTTAATTTTTTCTTCTCCTTGCTGTGCTTCATTCTAGGTGATTTCTTTTGCTATGTCTTCTAGTTCACTGTTTAATAACTTAGGCTTTTTCTGGGTAATAAGTTTAATATATCTTTGGGAATTTCTTATTTTTAAAGATATATTTATTTGAGAGAGATAAGAGAGGACAGGCAGAGTGAGAGAAAAAAAAAAAAAAAAAACTAAGCAGACTCCATGCTGAGCACAGAACCCAATTTGGGGCTTAATCTCACGACCTGAGCCAAAACCAGGAGTCAGCTACTTAACTGACTGTGCCACCCAGTCCCCCTTCATGTCTTAGGGAGTTTTAAATGTTTATTATTATTATTTCTGCTCTTAGTCATGGTGGCATCCCTTCCTGTATGTTTGAGTATCTTTAGTGTTTTACTCATTCATTAGTAATTAATGGCAGTCCTCTAGACCTAAATTAGGGATTGGGGAAGCCTTCCTTCAGAGAATATTGTATTTTGCTTCTGTTGGTACCAGAGAACAATTGGGCATCTTCCTGAGAGTCTAATCAGAATAGACATACCAGACTTCCCTCTCTCACCCTACTACTGGGGTCAGTTTCATTTCCCTGGTAAGTGTACTGGTCTGGGCATTTGTCCTTAGGCAGCCCCACCGCTCAGAGCTGCATCATATTTAACCTCCTTCTGCTCTTCCCAGCTCCCTTATTGTCCTAGTTCTAGGTTTTCCTGTTTTTGTTTGGTTTTTCACTTGTTTTTTAGAGAGGGTGGGTATTCAGGTTTGGTGACCCATCCTATTGTGAGACCACTTGTGCCTCAAAGAAAATGGCCTTTCCAGGTTTTATTTTTAGTTTAGTGGAACAGAGTTCTCCAAACATCTCATTAGACATAATATAAAAAGTCAAGGTGGGTAAACATTTTTAGACTATTTATCTTTGTACCACAAATATAAAAACCAAATAATACTAAAGTGAGAATAAATTAAGAAAACTCATTTTATGAAGGGTTATAGACATGTAATGACATCAGTTATCCAAAATATCCTGATTTCTGAAAAAACTGTCCAAGCATTTGCTTATGTTATTTTGAAATACTTCAATGATTGCTATACATCTGTATCATCTGAATGTTTTTCGTGGTTTTCTTTAATATTTTCTCCAGGCTGCTACCGAAGAAGAGAACAGCCATGGTCAAGTAAATGGTATTCTGAATGCTCCAAGCCTTGGTTCACCAATCCGTGTCCGCTCAGAGATTACTCAGCCAGATAGAGATGTTCCATTGGTGCGAAAGTTACGTTCCATCCACAGCTTTGAGCTGGAAAAACGTCTGACACTGGAGCCAAAGCCAGATACTGACAAGTTTCTTGAGACCTGGTATAAAATAGTTTTTCTTTTTCATTAAAGCTACTAAGATAATATAATAACCATCATCATCATAATTAATAATTTATATTACATAGTCTTTGAAATAATAATTTTTTGCATTTTTGGGCAGCCCCAGTGGCTCAGCGGTTTAGCGCTGCCTTCAGCCCAGGGCCTGATCCTGCAGACCCAGGATTGAGTCCCACGTCAGGCTCCCTGCATGGAGCCTGCTTCTCCCTCTTCCTGTGTCTCTGCCTCTCGCTCTCTATGTCTCTCAAGAATAAATAAATAAAATCTTAAAAAAAAAAGAATTTTTTGCATTTTTGTGGTACTGATTTGATTAAATTCTTATCTCCATCTGTGTTTTTAATTATCGTGATTCTTAACATGAATTGTCTTATAATGTTACAAGATAACCTTTGACTTTGGGAGCTTAGCAGTGGGAGTTGGTAACTTCATGAGTTACCAGGTACAAGTTAAATGAACATTTTGAACTTTTTGTTTATAAGGGATCTCTTTTATTGGAATGAGAAGATGCAGTGTAGGGTTAGAGAGTGCATTATAAAGAAGGTATTATAGAAAGGAAGGGGAGTATGTGAATGAGGGAAACCAGTAATTTATACAAAAGGGGCAGGCAGTTCAATTCATTTTAATGTAGGACTTCTAATAGTGAGTACTGTAGGAAAAATAGACATGAATAAGTTTATCATTCTTCCTAGAAAGAAGGGAAGGTGAAACTTTGGAGAACTATTCTCCAAAGGTTATAGTTTATAACTATAGTTAATGTTTGTAAGTCCCATTATTCCCAAATTTTGATAACAGAAGACAGAAATGGAACTTTAAAAAGAATTTGGGGGCAGCCCTGGTGGCACAGCAGTTTAGCGCCGCCTGCAGCCCAGGGCGTGATCTGGAGACCCTGGATTGAGTCCCGCATCGGGCTCTCTGCGTGGAGCTGCTTCTCCCTCTGCCTGTGTCTCTGCCTCTCTCTCTCTCTCTGCATCTCTATGAATAAATAAATAAAATCTTTTAAAAAAAAGAATTTGGGATATATTTATGAATTATAGAAGGCTGCAGTAATATTCAGAACTGAGTGACTAATGATAGTCACATACCCTTCAATGTACATCCCTGGTGGCTGCTATTGGCAATGAAATGTTAGGTTAGAAGGAACATGTATTTGACTAACATAGTAGTTACTATGTCCAAAGAATTCAGATTAATCTAATCTAGCTTCTATTTTTTTATAGTATTTCATATATGTGTATTTTTCCTCACATAGTAATTATTCAGCCACACAGCTACATGATAGAAGCTTGTGTCTGTACATTGATATGATCAAAAGGATGGATTGGAGTTGGGGCAGTGCTTAAACATTTTGAGTTGTGCTAAGATTAGGGATAAATACATAAATGCAACAGGGATGAAAGCTTAGTTTGGTAAAGAATTAGTTTAATAAAAGAACCATGCTGAGGGAAGGGCTGAGAAGTAAGACAGCACTGAGAAAACAGAAGTAATCTAAGGAAATGAACTCAGGCCAGAACCTAGAATGGATAGGAAACAGTTGAAGCAATGAAAGCACCCAACTGCAAACTTGAAAGGGAGAAAACATACTGCTTAAACTGTTTCCCTGAAGTTGAGATCAGTTCCTAGAAGCCAATGCAGCCAAATGGTTACACCATTGCCTGCCCCTCAGCCAGCAGAGAGATTTGTATAAAGTGTCAGTTGCCTTTTCATCCACCCAAACGATATTCCTTGTGTCATCCCCCATGCCCCCATCGCCACCCAGTACCACTGTGTGCACTGCTGCTACATAGTGGGCTGGGCATGCTTGAGAAGGTGTAATAGCTAGCGGTGCCTTTGGAGTTTACTTGGAGTGTACATTTACATATGTCTGTGAAAACAAAACACATGAAGTATTTGCCTAGCTTCTCATTTCCTTTCCTATACTAGCTTCTTCATTTCCTTTTATAGGGCTTCTGGTGAGGCAAAATCCCCTTAGCTAAGTTCTGCCTCAGTCCCTCAGAGAGAGCAGAGGGCAGTGTGATTGAATTTGTAAAGAGAAGGGGAAAGAGATCACATAAGTCAGCCTGAGTAGGCTTCTCTGCCTACTGCCGAGAAGCAGGAGAGCCATCTTCCTCCTGTGGGTTCCATCTTCCAAAACAGGATTATGACAGGTGGAGAAGAACATTATCAGCCTGTGAAAGCTTCCTTATGCTTTATTAATATATTATTCTGTCACATGTGTGTGAATATTAGTTCTGTGTAGAGCTTATAGGTTGTGTATAAATATTTTCCTAGAGCAATTGAGTAACTGCTCTCTGTTTTTAAAGCCTGGAGAAAATGCAGAAAGATTCCAGTGGAGGAAAGGAATCTATTCTCCCTGCTGTGCTTCATAAGCCTTGTGTTCCTGCTGTGTCTCGTACTGACCATATCTGGCACTATGATGAAGAATATCTTCCAGATGCTTCTAAGCCTGCCTCTGCCAACACCCCTGAACAGGCAGATGGCGGTGCCAGCAATGGATTTATAGCAGTTAACTTGAGCTCCTGCAAGCAGGAGGTTGATTCCAAAGAATGGGTGATTGTGGACAAGGAGCAGGACCTTCGGGATTTCAGGACAAATGAGGCTTTAGGCCATAAAACAACTGGAAGCCCTTCTGATGAAGAGCCTGAAGTACTTCAAGTCCTGGAGGAATCACCTCAAGATGAGAAGCTTCTACTGGGTCCTTGGGCAGAAAGTGATCATTTAAAGAAAGAAACCTCAGGTGTGGTCTTAGTACTTTCTGGGGAGTGCCCTGCCACTGCTGCTTCAGAACAGTACACAGATAGGCTAGAACTACAGGCTGGAGCTGCCAGCCAGTTTATTACAGTGACGCCCACAAGTCCGATGGAAGCGCAAGCGGAAGGACCCCTCACAGCGGTAAGAGATTTGTTCCTATTCCTTTTCTCTATTATCCACTCAAGGTGCTGTTTAAAAAGAACTAATAGTTGATCAACTAAGATAGTTCAGCAGATGCCTAAGTTTGGCAGAAGGGGGGTGGGTAGGGAGTGATGTTGGGACTAAATTCTATACTCAGTCATCCATTTTGAAAATTATCAAAGCAAGTGAGTCCTATCAGGATAGCAACGCAACACATAAAGTGTCATTATAACCTAATTTTAGAACAACATTTATAATTAGACCACAAGAGCTATCTATCTATGCATTTAGATATGACTTTAAAAATTTGTCATCCTAGAGATTTTTAATCTCTACATTATAAATCTGGTGAGGAAGGTAAATGTGGTTTCTACTTTATAGCATACACTTGCCTGGCTTGATTCACTTTGTTCTGTTGCTTTTTTTTTTTGTAATCTCCACAGAGAAATTTGTCATATTTTACATTACTCTTAAACAGTTTTCCAGCTTTAATGTCTGTCCATTGTTAAAATACAGAGTTCTGGCCTCTCTTCCAGAGCTTCTGCTTCAGTAGGCCTGGGCTAGAGTGAACCCAGGGGTGGTCTGCATTTTAACAAGTAGCTGAAAATAGTTGTGACTAAGGTCTTCTGCAAAGGAACATTTTGAAGAAACTCCTCTTTACTCTTCAGTTTGGGGATTCAGCTGGAGACACCTTCACCCTTTATTATCAGTGAGCAGTGATGCCCGTATGATGGTGAGCAACAGGAGCCCTGGAAAAGCCGAATATGTTGGCAGTAAGGAAACTGTACACAGGTCTTTGGCTCCAGCCTGAGGACAGGTACATCTGTCCTTCCATGAGTAGGAGTCCCAGATTTCCTTAAATTCCATAATCATTTAGCAGCCCTCTCTTCCAACTCACCAGAAACAACATTGTTGTTTTTTATTAGCTGAAATGTTTTTTTATTAGAACACAATTCCAAATGCAGGTGTAAAACAATGAGAGAAAATAACAAAATTTGGTTTTCTGTACAGCTCTGTAGGAATTCACCTGCACTTCAACATAGGAAAATAAATGCCTGCTTCGTTCTTCATTAGAGTTACTTTGTCTTTCCTTCTTTTCCAGGACTGCTTTGTACAGTTATACAGGTTCACTGAATGAAGTGGCCTAGCCACGGGAGCAAGTAGGGGCTGAAATCTAGCCCAGACTGTGCATCTTTGTGCATGTCTGTTTTCTCTTTGAGGAGGATCCTTTTACAAATTATACACAGTAACCTATGGACCAGAGGCAAACCCAGCCACCTTCCTCCCTCCCTCTTATCCCTTTTCCTCCCAAATTCCTCTTTACTGTTTCATTCCCTCTTTCCATCTCCCCAAGTTCAGTTTCTTCTTTTCGTCACCTCTTTCATGCTGTGCACTCACTGCTGCTCAGGCATTTTTCTGCTGCGTTCTGGTGTGTTTCCTCTCAAAGAGGCTTTCTAACGCCTTGGTTCCACTTGTAGTTTTTGCCTTGTTGGCATGGTTCTCATACACTACCTGCAACATTTTCTCTGTCAAATTCTTGAAAGACTTGCATTCATATATTTGATATTATATGGTTGACTTCATTTTCAGGTATCTTTAAATAAAAATATTTTTCTTAACTGAAGGTCTCTAAAGAAATGTCAGGTATATCACTTGTATATTTGTGTCTAAGGTAATAAACTTACTATTTCCTTCACTTAGGGGGGATTAGGTGAAAAACATATTTATCTTGATTCTCTTCTTGAAGCTTAAATTCAGAGTTTACTTTTGCAAAGCAGATGTTATTATTTTCCTAATTTACTACAGACACATTAAATAGGGAGTATTGCCAATTAGCGTCTCTACATCTCTAGCAACTCTGATTATATGTTCTAGCTTGGATAACACGCTAAAACGTATTACTGGGCTATCTGAATATTTTAAATTTTCTGATAGGAAACACTTTGTTTAGTTTGTATCTTTTTCACTCAAGCTTGTTTCTCTTTTATGATGACATGAAAAAAAAAAAAAACCATGTCTGATGTTTTAAAATATGTAGGAACCGGGCAGCCCCGGTGACGCAGCGGTTTAGCGCCGCCGGCAGCCCGGGGTGTGATCCTGGAGACCCGGGGTCAAGTCCCACGTCGGGCTTCCTGCATGGAGCCTGCTTCTCCCTCTGCCTGTGTCTCTGCCTCTCTCTCGCTCTCTCTGAATAAATAAATATTAAAAAAATATATGTAGGAACCATAAAAATGGGCAAAGCAAAATTTAACTATATTACAGGCATAGTTGGCATAGTAAATTAACCGATGAGAACTTCAGCAGCCGCTTTGTTTCTTAGTGCAGATTAATAAGCATTAGTTAGGACTTCCCTTATCCAAATACATGAAACCATTAATTATCAAATAGCATCTGTCAACTTTTTAGATGATAGATTTTGAAAGATGGATACATTTTTTAAATTTGAAAGAAATTGGTTTGGGGCTGTGTTGGAAATTAAAATTTTTTCCTTGGGTAAAGAGTGTTGAAATTGGCCCACTGTCAGTCATTTCTAAAACAATGCTAAACAACATGGATTTACAGGGGGTAAATTAGACCATCCTTTGGCTTATAGGAGAAAAATAGTGAATTGTTTTGATTAGAAAATGGAGAGACAAAATTAAGCTAGCATAAATGAACAGGGGTCAAGAAGAAAAACAAAAGAAAATGAACTGTTTCCAAAAGAGGTCTGACTCCTGGTCCAGAGTGGCAGGAACTATGGAAAGAATGTGACCAGTTTCATATGTGACATTGAGTAATCACTGTTGGTAGACAGAAGGTTAGATTTGAAAAGTAATGTAGAATTGGAAGAGTTCTTTGAAATACTGAGTATCAAGGCAGATTATACCACATGATCTCTTGGTTCTAGATGGTCATTTAGAAAGCCAGTACTTGGGCCACCTGGATGGCTTAGTCAGTTAAGCATCTGCCTTCAGCTCAGGTTGTAATCCCCAGGTCCTGGGATTGAGTGCCACATTGGGCTCCCTAATTGACAGGAACCCTGCTTCTCCTTGTCCCTCTGCCTACCACTCCCTCTGCTTGTGCATGCTCTCTCTCTCTCTCTCTCTCTCTCTCTCTCTCTGTCAAGTAAATAAATAAAATCTTAAAATAGAAAGCAAGTGCTTCATTTTAATATTACCTTTGGAAGTAATATAAATGTGAAATAATACCTCTACTATATTACCTGTTGCTATGTAACAGATTACCCCAAATTTAGCAGCTTTAAACAACACAGTTATTTCACACTGTTTTTGAGGGTTAAGAGTGTAGGAGTGGTTCAATCTGATGGTTTTGCCTCAGGGTCTCTCATGAGGTTGCTGTCAGGCTGTCACCTAAGGTTAAAATCATTGTAAGGTTCAACCAAAATGGGAAGATCCACTTCCAGGCGCACCCAATGGCTGTTGGCAGGCCTCAGTTCCTCAGTTGCTGTTAGCCAGAGACTTTGGTTCCTTACCACATGGGTCTTTCCATTCTTGACATGGCAGCTGGCTTTCCCATTAAATCAGGAGAGAAAGAGACTGAGACGTGGGAGAGGTTGGGGTCGTAGAGCGAACAGGCCTCCACCATGATAGAAGCCATAGTTTCTTTTATAACCTAATCTCAGAAGGGGCATCCCATCGCTTCTGTTGTATTCTGTTGGTCACTCAGACCAAACGTGCTACAATGTGGGTGGGAATATACAATGAATACTAGGGGGCCGAGGTCATTGGGGACCATCATAGAGACAGGCTACCATATTATCTTATATTTGTATTTCATAGAATACTTTCATATTTGATTCTAACAACAACTCTATGGAGCAAACAGAGAGAATATTATCCTTTTTTGCACTGATGACATCAAGCCATAGGACAGTGAGATAATCTGTTCTGTTCCTTGCACCAGGGGATTATCAACATTCTGAAGGAATTTTCTCACTGACTTGTTTCTTAGACATTGAGAAGAAGAAGGGGGTGTACAATAATGTACATAGTGGGAGCAGGACAAAACGAAAAGGAGTTATGTAATTTTTTTGTGATCTGTCTGGTAGTTAGCTTCTATTAAGAGGATTCCTCTGACTGTATTTACAGGAGTACCAAAACCACTACTATAAAATTCAGATCAGCAATGATTGCATTCCTTAATTCTGATCTTTCCATTCCTTCAGTTCTATTCAGTGTCTCCTAAATTCCAGGCTTTATGCTATTTCCCAAGGATAAACAGTTGGCACCAGCCTGCCAGGTTGGCACCAAAGGCCTACGTCTAACAGTTACCTTAAACAGCATGAACTGATTCTAGTGGAACCATGGACACAAATGTGAGGACACAGATAGCCTGCCTAGGACTGGGGAGTGTGATATTGGGTGTTTTTGTTTTATTTTATTTTCTGAGCTTTTCTTTTATTTTCTATTTTTTTAACCATGAAAACTGAAATGTTTAAAACTACTTTCATAATTGGGGAGGAAATAAAAATTTAAAATCTTTTTCTGGGAAGATTAAGGTTCATTTTAAAAGTAAGAGGACTCTGAAGCATGTTATTTTGGTGGAGAGAGATGCAGGGGTGTCAGGCAGAGAATACAGTAGTATATGCAGGGGTGTAGAGCCTGGAAGCACCAGACTTCAGAGTATTTAAATATGCGATCTAGAATCTAAGTGCCTTTTCCTACAAGAAACTGATAAGACTGGGGGAGGGGAGTAACATGCTGTTTGGGAGCTGAGTGGGAGAGAATGGGTGGGGGCAGCAGCCAGTGAGGGCACTTTGGCATTAATCCAAGCAAATACGGTGAAGGGTTGAACTGTGAAAATTGCAGTGAGAACTTGAGAGACATTTTAGTGGTACAGCTTATTTGAAATAGTAGTTTCATGTGGCTTTCTCAGTAAAATGTGTTCCACTGTGTTTAGAGTCCTTGTATAAACTAGAGGGACTCTATGGAAGCTCATGGAGTTACTCAGAGCCTCCATTGAAAAAAGGAATGATTCCTGTAATGTATTAATGGTATATACTTTAATCATGTGAAAAGATAAAGACTTTCAGGAATAATTGCCACCTGTTAACTTGAAATGGATTTTGCAGCAGAAATCTGCATTGATCTTCAGGTACCTTGACTAGGGAGTGGCCATATGTCTTCCGTCTGACCATGGTTACCTATTTTTGATCTGGAAAATTTGGTCATTATAATTATAGGAAAGTTTTGTTTGTATGTGATTACATCTCTGAAATTACATATGATAGTATAATTCAGCCTATGAACAGAAAAGACCAGAAATTTTATGGACTGATTTGGGAAGTCATGAAAGCCCATTTGTGAAGTTATTATTCAATATTGAATATTATATTATTCAAATAATAGACTGGACTATACCACTTGGGAGAGGCTTCCTGGAAAGGACCCAAGTATCCAGTGATAATGATTCAATCATGTATTCAAAAATTATCAAGCATTCACTGTGTGTCAAGTACTGCACTAGACATCAAAGAATTCAAAGCCCAGTGAGTCTCCTCAGTGCTTTCAAGGGTCTTCAGGCTAGCAGGCTAGTAAAGGGAAACAATTTAAGTGTTATACATGCTATGATAGAAATCTGTAGGTTATGCAAGTTGGGAATAGTTGAACTAGATTTAAACTGGGAAGTGTCTTCCAATATTGCATGAAGAGTCTTGAAAATTGACCATGACATCCTGTAGTCATGTGTGTGGTGTGTAATTACAGGCCAGCCAAAAATATTCTTATTTCAGTCTGTTTTTTCTTTTTCTTTTTTTTAAAATTTTTATTTATTTATGATAGTCACACACACACACACACACACACACACAGAGAGAGAGAGAGAGAGAGGCAGAGACATAGGCTAGAGGGAGAAGCAGGCTCCATGCACTGGGAGCCCGACGTGGGATTTGATCCCGGGTCTCCAGGATCGCGCCCTGGGCCAAAGGCAGGTGCTAAACCGCTGCGCCACCCAGGGATCCCTCAGTCTGTTTTTTCTATGACTTCTAATCTTTGGGTGTGAGCTGTGGCTTGCTTATGATTTTTAGTATCCCCACAAAATCCTTATAGGTTCAAATCCTACAAAATGCACTGTAACTATTAATGAAGGATGTCTCTCAGAGGAGTGGGAAAACATGGGAAGGGAAAAGGCAACTTCTCCTTTTTGTTGACTTAGGTCTTGAGGCTTCCGGTTTTCAGTTTTCTCCACCCGTGTGGCATACTGCTGCCTGCTCCATTCCTCCTCCCACTAGCCCCTGTATCTGTAAGCCAAGTCACAGTATAGCAACATCTTCAACCATAGTAACCAGCATAAATGTGGTCAGAGTAAACAATCGGGGTAAAGAGAGAGGGGGACATTCTTTTAGTATGCAGGGCCTCTTATTACTCAGATGTTATCACTGCTCTGCATTCTCTTTCTAAAAATAAAAATTTGATAGATACATGATTCAGTAATAGTGTTTTATTCATAATTTTCAACACTTGTATAAAGTATCACGTAAAGATGTTTTAAACAAAAGAAGTCTTTGGGGAATTTGAATGGCCCAAAGAAATGTGAATCCTTAAAATTTAAGTTTTTTAATAGACCAGGAATGTGTTCATGTAACTGTTATTCTTGGCTATAGTAGGAACCAATAGATTATTCTGCCTATATCTCATAAATTATTTGTCAAAAAACCAAAATGAGATCTAGATATTTCATGTATTACATACCTTTTATTTGGAAGAGAGGCTGTTTTTATTATCTTAATAACATTACAATCCTTGAGTGAGATAAAAGTTAACGGGTAATTATGTATAAGCTAAATGTAAATCATTGTTAGTTTGCAGTTTATTGTCTCTTGCTCTCTGGCCTGTTGTAAACTGGGTGATTATAAATAACGAAGCTGCTTTATGTGAACTAAAAAGTGATGAGGCTGATATTAGTCAAACTGAGTAGCAGGCGTTAGTAAAACTAATATGAAAGAAATGGAAAATATCGCAGTCATTTTCTAGTTCTGTAAAAAGGTATTTACCTTATACAGTTAGAGAACAGAAGAAAGGAGTGAACTCATGCCTTAATGAAATGTTGGTGAATTATAGAAACTAAGGATAGAAAAGATGCATCTGGCTTACTGGAAGATCATTGATTTAATCTGTTTGCAAAGTGTCCCAAGTATGGAAATACTTTTGTGGCTTGTAGTCTAAGGTTAAGAAAGTTCTTTTCAGCTATAATTAGAATTAGTCTTCCTTTTCTATATTTAGCTATTGATCTTTGGCTTTTCTCCTTTTATCTCGTCAGACAATAGTTAGGCAGACTCTTTTCCAGACTTCATTTGAGTGTAATGCATGTCAATAGGCTGTGCTGTGCTATGCATGACTTTCAAAATCCTGAAGATCTTTCTCCAACTTTTTTTTGACCATGTTTTTTCCTCATTTGTGAAATTTGTATAAATAATAGCACCCAATTAAAATATAGGGCAGATATGTAATGGAATTAATAAAAATGATTTTAGGAATATTTTAGAAATTTAAAGTACTGTACAAATATTATATGAGAGTATTTTATGCACTTTATTGTAATTGCTCAGAATCTTTTTCAGGAAAATAGACTATCCTGTCTGGAGGTTTCTATATCTTTTCTGTGCACAAGATTGTCACCCCTTTTGTCAGATCACATACACACATCCTTTTATATTCTGAATCTAAGATGAGTTAAGCTCAGAAGGGCATGGATTCCCTTATTCCAATCTCAGAAGAGCAGTGGACTATTATTTTTGTAAACAGTGCTGAGTTTATTTTGGCTGATGTTTTTGGAATTACATATAATAATGAAGTGACTGTTGGTTTATTTTGAATGTAGATAGAATCATGTCTCTTGTTCTTTGGCATTTTTATAACTTCTTACCTGATTTTCTTACCACCATCACTCTCAGGTCTTAAAAATTATATTTTGAATAGTAAGTAACTATACATTTTAGGTTTTAATATGATTTTTAATGTATACTAGAAAATTGCTGTCTGAATATATTTTAGAATAATGAAAGAGATAACAAGTATAAGGGAACTTCCTGAAGGGCAACAGCACCTCTAGAACTCACTCTCTTTTCCTAGAAGTCTGGGCTTTATTTTAAGACTTCACATCTGAATCCAAACAGCCTGTCTTTATTCAACTAACCTAAAGGTCCTCAGGATACTGGTTCCATTCAAGAGCTATTTCAGGACATTAGTGTGGTGTTTTCTCCTGGGATGGGCTTAGGACAAGCTTTACATATTCTTAAACCTAATTGTATTCCTGACACACAGAGAAACAGAGCCAGACAATTTCTCTGACTCTGGAACAACATTGATTACTTGATGTCTTTGGACTAAAGTGGGGTCTAAGTAGAATCTCCCATGAACAGTTCTAAATTCATTTTGCTTTGACTTGCAAAAGCAATTTCCATAGTTTTCCTAGAACTAAATTAGCTTCATTAAGTAATTAACTACTTTGATTTTGCAGAAAAGCTTTTTTTCGTGTCAGTTTATGTGGTTGATATTTTCTGCCTCGTTAAGTGTCTTTTTTTTTTTCTTACATGTTACTTTTAACAAATGTGAAAATGTGGAGTCTTAAGAAAGGGCATTCTTATTAGACATTGAATCTCATTTACATAGAATTGAAATGACCTCAGTGGAAGGATGGTAGAATTTAATTTATCATAGGTTTGACCTTAAAAAAATTAAAGAAGGTAATGAAACATTAGGAAACATCTTTGTATATCTTTGCTTATAGAAAGATAAAATATTCCTAACATTGTTTGATTTAGAGGCGTTATAGGAAACAGAATGTAAATCTAGAGCTTTTAAATGTACAATAATTTGCCAGTCATTTTTTTCTTCTAATCCTGTATCTGGCTTCTGGCAGAAAATAGCTGGCACACTCAAGGGGACTTAGAATTTACTGAAAAGAATTGTTTACAGATGTGTGGGTAGAGTTAAGAGAACTAACAGGACCATCAGTGGAGGGAGCCATTTCTATCTTGAAGAAGAGGGAGCAAAAGCTGGGAGAAGGGCCATGCGATAGCAGCGGTGGCCAGAAGTGGTAGCATGTAGCCACCACCAAAGCTGTCATCCCTTGGGCAGGAAGTAGAGAGAATTACTACTTGGAGCGCCTGAGTGGCATGGTCGCTTGAACACCCAACTCTTGATTTTGGCTCAGGTCATGATCTCAGGGTCATGGAATCGAGCCCCATGTCTGCTTGTTCTTCTCCCTCTGCTCTTCTCTCTCTCTTCTCTCTCTCTCTTTTTTTCTTTCATACATACATACATTAATCTTCTTAAAAATAATAATAATACCCAGACCTTTCTCTCCTCTGATTTTATTTGTTGGAACTGCCCATTGGGCAAACCAGGCCAGAAAGCAGAAGGCAAGGGAGCCTGGATCATGCAGTCCATAAAGATCAGTCTTCCAGAGCACAGAGAAGTCTAAAGAAAAGGCAGCAATGAGCCCACAGGGAAACTGTTTTGTATAGCTCCTGAGTAGGAGAGCTTGAGTGTCAGGTACTTTGATTCAGAATTGTTCATTTGAAATATGAGTTGGGCAGACCTGGTCAACATCTGTGTTCCTCTTATAAATTAGAATTTGAAGTGTGAAATTTCAAACCACTCATCTTCATTATATTTCACATTATTGCATAATATTTTTTCTCCTGTCTCTCCAGATTACGATTCCTAGGCCTTCTGTGGCATCCACACAATCAACTTCAGGAAGCTTTCACTATGGTCAGCAGCCAGAGAAGAAAGACCTTCAGCCCTTGGAACCCACAGTGGAACTTTACTCTCCAAGGGAGAACTTCTCTGGCCTAGTTGTAACAGAGGGCGAACCTCCTAGTGGAGGAAGCAGAACAGACTTGGGGCTTCAGATAGATCATATTGGTCATGACTTGTTACCCAATATTAGAGAGTGTAACAAATCTCAAGAGCTGGGACCAAAAGACCTTCCTGACCATAACAGACTGGCTATGAGAGAATTTGAGAGTCTCCCTAGGGAAACCGAAGAGAAAAGCAATCTTCTAGGGTTGGATAATGAAGATGAGAAGTTAAGCAAAGGGCAGCATTATATTGAGATCGCCTCCCTTCCAGGAGACTTGGTAACTGTGGAAAGGGATCACTCAGCTACTACTGAACCTCTTGATGTGACAAAGACACAGACTTTTAGTGTAGTGCCAAATCAAGACAAAAATCAGGAGATAATGAAGCTTCTGGCAGTCGGAACTTCAGAAATTTCTCCACAAGTCATTGACCCACACGTTGAAGGACAGATAGGTCAGGTGGCAGCAATGCAAAAAAGTAAGATATCTAAGGATGATGACATCAGGAGTGAAGACTTGCCAGGTCAGCAGGGAGACCTGTCTACTTTTTTGCACCAAGAGGGTAAGAGGGAGAAAATGGCCCCTAGAAATGGAGAATTATTTCATTGTGTTTCAGAGAGTGAACATTGTCCCCCATCCCGGAAGGATATGATTAGGTCATCCTTTGTAACTAGACACAGCCGAATCCCTGTTTTAGCACAAGAGATAGACTCAACTTTTGAGTCCTCCTCTCCAGTGTCTGCAAAAGAGAAGCTCCTCCAAAAGAAAGCTTATCAGCCAGACCTAGTCAGGCTTCTGGTGGAAAAAAGGCAACTCAAGTCTTTCCTTGGGGACCTCTCAAGTGCCTCTGATAAATTGCTAGAGGAGAGACTAGCCGCTGTTCCAGCTCCCTTTTCTGAGGAGGAAGTCTTTGCTCCCTTTTCAAGACTGGCTGTGGATTCACACCTGAGCAGATCAGCCGAAGACAGCTTTCTGTCACCCATCATTTCCCAGTCCAGAAAGAGCAAAATTCCACGGCCAGTTTCTTGGGTCAGCACAGATCAAGTCAGCAGCGCAACTTCAACTCAGTTCTTGCCTCGGCCACCACCAGGAAAGCCACCCACGAGGCCTGGAGTAGAAGCCAGGTAATGTTCCGTGTTCTTACTATGTTAAGTGCATAGTGTTATTTCTTTGTCTGATTATATCAGTGGTTTCACTTATTTGTTGCCTGCTTCTCATCGTCTTGTTTCCTTCCTACCTTCCCCAAGCCTTATAGCCATAGACAAGGTCATGCTGATCCAAATTTATTCTTAGCTCCCCCACCCTCTAGCAGTGTGACCCTTAGTTTCCTCATCTATAAAATAGGTCTTCTATTTGCCTCGTGGTTTGGGGGAGGATAAAATAAGGTTGCATGCATGTAGAGCTTTATGCAGGGCTTGGTTAGTACACAACGTAGTTTACTTCTCTTTTAGTCCATTTTAACTGCTATATACTCAGTAATTTTACAGCTTTTTCTAGTCATAATCCCATTATAACAGATATCATTATGATGTCAAATTCTAGTGAAAAAGATTTTGTCTGTAAATTGATGAATGGGCCCTGGTAACAGTGCTATTTATCTGATTGTAATGAATTAAACAAACACAAAAACCCTATAGGCAGTTTCCCTAGGTCTCATGATACATAAATCCATACATAATAAAAAGTATTAGTTTAATATTGACTATATGGCATACTTGTTTATTGAAGTATTCTCATATATAGTTGGCTACAGTGTGATTATATTTTAAAGGAGAGAGGAAAATCCTGGGCGGGGTGGGGGGTGGTGGTGATAAACCAGTTAAGAGTGCTTTCCTTGTGGAGCAATTACTCATTCCACAAACTAGAATGGTCTAAACCTTTGGAGAAGAATGAAAAAAAGGATGGCCACTTAACAAAAACAAGGTGGAAATCAAAATACATGAAGACCATAGCCTGTTAGTACAACAGAAGGTCTCCACATGTTATGGATTCTGAAGTGTATTATTTTTTTTTAAGATTTTATTTATTCGTGAAGGACACAGAGAGACAGAGGCATAGATGGGGGGGAAGCAGGCTCCTCTCAGGGAGCCTGATATGAGACTTGATCCCCAGACCCCAGGATCATGCCATGAGCCTACGGCAGATGCTCACCTGCTGAGCCACCCAGGTGTCCCTGAAGTATATTAAAGTAAGATTCTGTCTGTATCATTACGCAGCAGAACTTGCTCCCCTTAGCTAAGGTAAATTTAGTTCTGAGTTGCTATAGGGTTTCAGGTTTAAGAGTGCCTAAGCATTGGATTTGAAGTGCCAGTGGGACTAGACTTCCACAGGAAGAATGACAATGAGTAAACAGCAGTCATTTGAGACATTTTGGAAAGTTGATTCCATGAACAGTAGCCACACGTGCCCTCTTCCTTCTGCTTATCCTCTGTACTTAATAGAGGTAATGTATCTGTGGCTTGGGCTGCTTTGGAACACAGCAAACAAATCTTGATTATCACTTATTACTTAGCACTTTACATGTCCCTTAAAAGTAACACTTGGTAACTAATCCAAGTTTGTGACATTGTGTCAAATATTACAGAGCTGACCAACCTGGATCTCATCTGGGAACTCAGGGGGAGTTCAGCTTTCCCACATAGGTCCTGGCACAGAAGGAGGATTTTATTTCATTCTTCAAAGTTTTCTATAAGATCCACAAGGGTAGGCTTAACCAGAATGAGTTTCATCATGTCAGAATAAGTAGATGGTGAGAAAGGAAGAGGAGAGAATTCAGAGAAAAAAATAATGACCTGTGATGGTGTTGATGGCTATTTATACCCCTGTGTCCTGCAGGTGCTAATACAACCTTGGAAGTTCTCCTACTTCCTTCTAGAAGAAGTGGCGTGTCAGCACTTTGAGGTTTAAATTCTTTAACTGAATGGATTTTAGGCCAAGGCAGATGTTTAGGGTAGAGAAGACACTGCTGTTCATATAAATATTCTCTAGATTTAGAATTCTAAGGCCCAATTCAATTGCCAGTAAGATGGGCAGTCAGCACCCAAACCCAGCTACCCTGAATCTTGGACTATTGTCAGGGACAGAAAGTGAGGCCCAGAGAAACCAGTGACTACTCTTTCCTTTTGCAAAGTGTTAAATGAGGTTGAAATATACTTTTTTTTTTTTTAGATTTAAAAAATTTATTTATTAGAGACACACACAGAGAGAAAGAGAGACAGAGACAGGCAGAGGGAGAAGCAGGCTCCATGCAGGGAGCCCGACATGGGACTCGATCCCGGGTCTCCAGGATCATGCCCTGGGCTGAAGGCGGCGCTAAACCGCTAAGCTACCGGGGCTGCCCTGAAATATACTTTTATCTGTAGTTCCTGCTGTTGGAGAGTACACTTTATGTTGAAGACTTATATTTTGTGGGGTTTAATGTTTGCATATACACATGCCAAATTTCTGTTGTAGGAGCCTTAAACAAAATGCTTTACTCTCTCTCTCATTTACCAACATGCTAGAGACATTGCATTAAGTTGATCCTAAAATTAGAAGAATAAATATGCCAGAGTGCCTGGCTGGCTTAGTCAGAAGAGTGTGTGGCTCTTGATCTTTGGGTCGAGAGTTTGAGCCTCATGTTGGGTGTACAGATTACTTAAATAAAAACGTAAAAAAAAAAAAAAAAAAAAAAAGAAGAAGAAGAAGAAGAGCAAACATGGTTTAGGAGGAAAGGGACTAACAATATTTAAGTCCTAAATGGCAGACAGCCAACTAAATACTTTACTTGGGCCAGTGTTCTTGGCTGCTCAGTAATCATGGGAGGTAGATAGTATTCCCATTAAAAGCTGGGAGCGGTTATATGCACTGCCAGTGAGGATGTAATTTATGTAGCAACTATGGAAAACTGTATGGAATTCCCACAAAAAATGAAAAATAGAACTGCCATACAATCCAGTAATTTTACTGCTGGGTATTTACCCCAAAGAAAACAAAACACTAATTTGAAAAGATATATATGCACATCTATGTTTATAGCAGCATTATTTATAATAGCCAGGATATGGAAGCAACCTGAGTGTCCATTAATGGATGAATGGGTAAAGATGTAGGGGTGTGTGTGTACATAGAATATAATAGAATATTGCTCAACCATAAAAAAGAACAAAATCTTGCCACTTACAACATGGATGGACTTGGAGGGTATTATACTAAGTGAAATTAGAGAAAGACAGATACCAAATACATATAAGTGAAATCATATGGTATTTTCACACTTACATGTGAAATCTGAAAAAAAGCAAACAAACAGAAACAGACTCAAATATGGAAAACAAACCGTTGGTTGCCAGAGAGGGAGTGGGGTGGGAGGGAACGTAAGGGGTGGGTAGTAAGAGGTACGAACTTTAAGTTATAAAATAAGACATAGGGATGGAAAGTACAGCAAAAAAGAGTATAGTCAATGGTATTATAATAACCTGGTATGGTGACAGATGGTAACAGAGCTTACGGTGGTGAACATTGTGTAATCTATAGAATTCTGGAATCACTGTGCTGTATACCTGAAATTATTATAACATTGTATGTCAACTGTACTTAAAAAAAAAAATACACACTAGGAGAGGTTAAGTAATTTGTCCAGGGTCATACAACTGGTATGTGAAAGAGTAACTCTGTTTCCAGTGTTTGCTGGCTTGACTCACATTGTACACATTGTCATGAGGACACTATGTCTGGATACACTTGAATTAAAATGAAAATAATTCTTCTGTGTTCTTTTAAGGCTCCGCAGATACAAAGTCCTAGGAAGTAGCAATTCCGACTCAGACCTTTTCTCCCGCCTGGCCCAGATTCTTCAAAATGGATCTCAGAAATCCCGGAGCACTACTCAGTGCAAGAGTCCAGGATCCCCTCACAATCCAAAAACACCACCCAAGAGTCCAGTTGTCCCTCGCAGGAGTCCCAGTGCCTCTCCTCGAAGCTCTTCCTTGCCTCGCACATCCAGTTCCTCACCATCCAGGGCTGGACGGCCCCACCATGACCAGAGGAGTTCATCCCCGCATCTGGGGAGAAGCAAGTCACCTCCCAGCCACTCAGGATCTTCCTCTTCCAGGAGGTCCTGCCAACAGGAGCATTGCAAACCCAGCAAGAATGGCCTGAAAGGATCCAGCAGCCTCCACCACCACTCGGCCAGCACTAAAGCCCCCCCGGGGAAGAGTAAGTCAGCCACTAAACTCAGCAGATAGGAGCCGGGCTGCATCTCTGTGAAAGGTGTGAGATCTTCCTCCTAAACCTGATGCATGTGTGTCCCTGTACTGTCTATTTAAAAAAAAAATCAGTGTTGATCTTCTCTTGCAAAAGAAAGTAACATGATAAATTATTTATAAGAAGACATAAATATATGATAAGGAATTACCTAAGGCAGGCAGCAAGCAGATCAGGAATCAATGCCTTTGCATAAGAAGGGGCAATCCAGCAAAATCCAAGGGGAAGATTAAATGATTTCTCATTTTTTAGCTGCCTTTGAAACAAAAAAGTTGAAGTAAGAAATGGAATGGAATTTTAAGGGGTTTGGCCTGTTTTTTTTTTAAGGCATTCCTCAAAGATATTATAGCAAAAGCGAAACTTCTTGTTTTATTATTTTCATTCAAAACTTCCCAACCTTGGAGAGTCAGAATTGCTCTAATATGAGGGTATATAACAAGTCTGACGCTGGGGAGCCAGTGCTCCTATACTTGTGGCTTGTGTGTTTGAGAGTTCACACCTTTTACTACCCTCCCTGGATTTCTGTTTTTAAAGTTAGTATATCTCCCCTGATGCAATCTCCTTTCTCTTATTTTAACAATACATTCTAATATGCTTTTAGCAGCACATGCTGAGAATTTCAAATCCAGTTGTTTGGTGGATTTTTTTTTTTTTTTGGTGTGTGTGTGTGTGTGTGTGTGTGTGTGTGTGTGTCCTAATATTTTTCTGTGGAGCAGAAAAAAAGAACAGTTAACAGTTTTTAACTCAGTATATTTTTATTGTGAAAAAGAACTACTGAAACTTAGGTAAAGGAAGAAGTGTAAGCAGAGCTTACTGTGCAGGCATTACTGCTTTAAGGACAGGGACAGAGTGGGGCAAACACCGTTTAAGACAAAAGAATCTTCTTCCCCTTTGTCTCGTCCTTGTGGAAGGAAGACCAACCAGAGTAGACCTTGCTTTCTTAGGTCTTCTAGATACTGACTATTTCCAATAGCAACCTCCAAGATGATACCAGGGAAGTACAATGCTGTGGAATGTGACTTTATGCTCTTAGAGATTTAGAAAGAAAAATAGAAAGAAATTAGGTACGTTGTTGAGGCTGATGATCCTCAAACTTTGTATTTTATACATTTAGCCAATAAGGAATGAGTATCTGGGGAAATAAATTTAGGCTCAATATTTATCTTTTAATGTTTTATTACCTGCTTCTCCTGTGCTTTAGTTTGAATATTTGGGCTTTTGGACCTGATTTCCTTGTAACCTCAATTTATAAAGCTACGAGGAGGTGCATATTTGTTCTAATTTCACTCTTCTGCTACCAGAAATCAGACAAAAGTAAATGATGCTAGATTTTTCAAATGGGCTCTTTTCTACTCTGTAGGCGTTTTGTGTTGTAGAGACCTTATTGAGGTCAGGTAAATCAGTCTGCTTGCTGTTGAAATTTGCCTTCTAGCAAACATCTGTGCTTTCTCTTTGACCTTGTGTTTGCTGCCAAACCTAATATGGTTGAATTGGAAAACAGAAAAAACAAAACAAACAAAAAACAACAACAAAAAAGAAAAGTATATTTCCTCACCAAGTGAATACATTCTAATGCTGCATCAAAGCTGCCCTGAAGCTGCACTGAACTTATCTCGTTCTCTTTATCTGTGTTGAGCTTTTTTAAAAACAAAAAACGAAACTCAAAACACTATTGAGTCCTATATGATCTCATAAGAAAATGTAGCATAGTGTGGAATCTTAATTTCTCTCCGGTTTCAAGCACTACAGAGGAATGCCATAGATAAGATATATTTGCTGTTTAACTAAAGCAACTGTAATATTGGAAGACCGGTCATTCTGTATTATATTGTACAATAGTTGCTGTAACACTACTTGCATGTCTTCATGGTAAATGATATAAATATTTATAAATATATAGAGAAGCATATGCTTATATAAACTCATTCTTTCTCATTCTCCATTTGTAATTTCAAGATCACAGATGGTGAAATTCCTTTTTGTGTGCCTCGTGTACACTTGGGCCTTGCCTGTCTTCATTTTCTGAAAATATGCTCTTGGCATGGGACACTTCAGATTCTTCTTGCCTTCTTTGTGTATAATGCAAGGGTTGGCAGCCTTCAAGCCAAGATATGTTATTTAATTTTCACTTTTAAAAGATTTTAATAGGGGAAAAAATTACCGGTATGTGCTTGTAATACTGGCTCAAAAATTTGTCATGTTAATCTCATAATTCTGTCCTTACGGTTAAAGAGGATAAACTGGGATGATAATCATGGGTCTGACATAAATTGGTATAAAGAAAAAATCTCTTAAAAATTGCGATTTTACATTCTTTTCACCTCACTATTTTTTGGATGGTGGGGGAGTGGAGTAATCTACAGTTAAAGAATTATCTTCTTTTTTTGTTGTATTGGCGAAATTGTACTAAAAGTAGCCAGCTTTTATCACAACTTTTATCTTGACCCCTGTCCTGAGAAATGTGCCCGTCATAACCATTGGAAAAACAGATGAGGCTATAATTGTGGTATGTGTCTTTTTCTTTTTGGTATTTCTCTTCTAGTGGTCAAAACAGGCAGCGATGGCAACATGGCAATTGGGTGTTTTCTCTCTCTTGGTTTCTTTTGTCTTTCTCCCAACTCCGCCACTACATTGTCCCCTTTTCTAAATAGCACTGGTGAACTCCAGATCCAGAGAGAAATAGCCTCAGTGTATAAGAATACTTTATTTTGCAAATAGAGGAAAGAGTTAACCAAAGATGTTTCTGCTCGGATGCTTTCAAAAGAAAACAGACTTGTTATATCAAATGTATCAATAGGTCCACTTAAAAGTACTATCTTATATAGAGATTTACTTTATGGTTTTTAAAAGCATAGTTTGTGCTTTTTGATGTTCAGTGTCTCAGGCTTAAAAGAGAAGTCGGCAGTCCTGAGCAAAAAATATTTTTGGCACAGGATTTTTGGTTTTGCTTTATTTTAAGGTATGATACACGGAATGAGTTGGTTATTTATTTATTGTTGTTGTTTTAGTTCCTTATTTTTCTAATTTATTTTGAGTTTTTTTTAGTATGGCATATTTCAGATTTCAGTGACAAGCATGGATCATCCAAGTAATTATAAACCAGTTGGGTTATTTTACCTAAGGTGAGGGACATGGCCACTAATTAAAGCCAAGCCAGACTATACTCTATAAAAGTAGCATGGGGCAAAAGTTAAAATAATCTTTTGAAAATCAAGTGCCTCCTGGTTTCTCTTCTCATGAAAAAATGACAACCCTAGTCCTACTTGCCCTCCCCTCTCCTCTACCATGTCTAGTTTCTGGAATTACTTGGATGGAGTAGAAAATGGATTAGCACGGGCTCAGCCCCTGTAGATAGCATTCTTCTTACATTATGCTGCCATATCTCCAGGGTATACAGATTGGCTAAAATATTAAAATTTCATCTTTTACACAGCATAAAGGCATTTAACTTTAATGTATAGTGAACAAAGGCAAATTGGGTCATATCAAATGTAACCTTAAAGCACAGACTGTAAACATCTTTGAATGTGGTAGGTCTCAGGCAAGCGCTGTCATTCCCACCTTGGTGTGCAGGCTGGCTTTGCGGACAAGGGCACCAGCACATTTGTGTTTCTTAAGTTGCATGTTGGGAAGTGAATGTTTTTTCGTAAAAGTTGCCAAGTCATTCCAGTCCTGAATAAGTAGCAAAATGATAATTGATACCCACTGTTGTCATTATCCACTTTGTATTATTTGCTTTAAAATACTAAGCAAATCCCAGCTGCTTCCTGAGTCGGTGGACTAGTACAGTATCTCTTTCTATCCAGCTCCTAGCCACTAGGGGAACTTGAGGTTCTTTGGTAATCATCAGAGGTTCCTTCCAGGCCACAGATTTTTATGCAAATGTTTCTATGGTTGCATTCAATCTACAAGGAAAAAGTGTACTTAGTGCATGTTTTATAAACCCACGCGCAGATAGTTAAAACTATAATTAGTTTTTCTATACCCGATAGCTTTGAGTTAAAAACAGATGCTTTTTTCCCCCAGAGGATTCTTTGTTCTGCGAACTACATTATTAATCTAACATTAGGAATTGGTGATAGGAGAAACAGGATCCGGAATTCAGAGTTCAGTGGCTTAGGGAAAAAAAAATGCATCTTATTCTGGCCATTTGAATATAAATTTGTAGGTAAGTCTAGATTTAGTCTTGGAGATCAAAGTTTTCACATTTAAAACTTTTTTCATGCCTTTATATCTATCAAAACATGGTGTATGTTAGGGAATCATTTTTTCTGTCATGTTCATGTATTTTGGAATGAAGTTGTTTGCAGTCACTCTTTTATATTCTGCCCACTTCTGTTTATGAGCATTTACCACAGATGTGTTGGGACTTTGCCTAAAGGGAGGCAGATTTTGGCACCTGTATCACTGAGGAGAGAGAGACTGGTTGGTGACAGGGCATTGTTCAACTTTCTTAAGTTTGGGTCTGTACAGTTTGTGTTTTAACACAAAAAGTATTACAGGATTGAGGCATATAACCACTACGGTAGTCCCCACATGTCAATATTCACCCGAGTTCCAGGTGCAGATTTAGACCTTAACTTAGAGAAGGGAACATGCAGCAGCTGCGGTCCTCAGACCACATAGGAGGACATGGTACATGGAAGCCCCCAGGTGGTGGTGAGGACCTCCCACTTCCCTGCCCCCATCCAGTAGAACTCTAGTGTACACCTTGAAGATGGGAGGGGAGTGTGGAAACATCATATCATTGGATTTTTTCAATCATTTGGTTGCCCCTTTGGCATTAGGAGAACGTTTAACCCAGATAGTCTTAGGGGCCTACAAATTCAGTTGCCAACAGTGCGAGGGAGAGCTGCAGGAAGTATATAGGGAATTCCTATAGTTCTTAGGTAAATCCAGGGCATAGGACAAGGATCCCTATTAATTTGAAGGGGAATTTGGATGCTGCACACCTCAGTCCCTAAGAAATCCTTGGCTGGACATGAAATGATGACAGTAGAGTCTTGGCCCATCAGTACATTGTCTGAGTTGTAATGATTATTTGCTCTGACTTTGAAAATATAAGCTTGCTGTTTAATTATTCCCCTTGAGCAAATTTGTTGGTCAGAATATGAAAGTATGTGACAAGATCAAGGTAACTTTGTAGTTATTATACACAATCTCAAAAAACTGAATAACCAACAAGTAACATTTAGTAATGATTTGAATAGTTCCTTACATTTTGCTGGATCTTTGGTCTAAGGAGACATGTAAAGGAAATGAGGCCTTTTTTTCATTACCCTGTGAAACTTTAAGAGTCTGCCTGTTAAATTGGAAGTAACAGTATGGGCATAGTATGTATTGCTGGTGATGCTGACATGTCTCTTCGGTACCCCTGGGCCAGAGGTTCTGGGTTCCTTGACCTATAGAATAGGATTCCATGAGGCAGATATTTGAATCTATGTGACTAGAGAATTTTCCCATGGCATAATTTTACATACTAATGATGGATAGGAATTTTACCCCTCTTTTCAGTAGTTTAATACCATTTCATATTATGTACAGAAGTGTTCACTCACCCAGCAAAGAACATGGAGTAAACCCAAGTTTTTAATATACACTCTCCTTGCCATATGATCCTTTCTACCCGCTTTACAGTACACAGTTTAAAATCATTAAAAATTCATTCACAGCATTTCCCCATATTTGGAATCTGGGTCTTGTTCTTCACTTACAGGGATAAATAAGGTGACCAGAGCTTGAATGTGATTTATTTTAGGGAATGACCCAGGGAGGGGAAAGCCCTTAGGACTTTTCAAAACTATTTTCTTTTTAAACGATTCACAAGATAGATAAATTAGTTCACTAAGGTAAAAAGCATTCAGAAATACAGTTAGGAAGATGAGGTAAACAACACTCCTGCCTCTTGGGGCTCTGAAATTGGATTGAGTGAATTGAAGAAAGAAGAGAACTGATTAGACGACTGATGCTTGAACCCACACACTCCTCTCTCCTGCACAGCTCCTGTCCCCCTCCTGACTCCATTCCTAAAATTGCCAAGTGCTGATTCAATTGGGCCATTTATTTACCAGTTTGCAGCTTTTAGGAAGAAAGAGGGACGGGGAGACATCTAGTTTTGACTTAGGTATAATTCTTGAAAGTAATGAACTGTTGGCAGCTGTTAACATCGATTGAACCACAAACCAGAAGAATTCTCTTGTCGAGCAAGACCATTAAGTTAGAATAGAGGACTTTAATAATCCCAAGGTTTTCTCCCTTTCTCCTCCTCTTCATGAAACCAGAGTGATGAGAAGTTGCTCTTTGAAATACTTCCAAAGGTATTGTATTGTCCTTTTCCCTCCAAGCAGCCCTCTTTATGCATTTTTGCTCAGGCAACCAAGGACATAAGAGTATTGGCAGAAACATGGAGTGCTTTTGTATAGGCCATCTGTACATAAAAGTGTAATTATTTATTTAATTTCCCCATTTGTATCATATTAAAGCTTTGTACAGTGTTTTAAGTTCTGTTTTAAAATTATTTTGTATTTTATTTTTATAATCTAGTAATAAAATATTCATTCCGCATGCACACTCTAGTTCTGTTTGTGTGATGGTTTACTTTCAAAAGTGGGAAATACTACCTTCCGAATTTAATAAAGTTACTGAATGCACCAGAGGTTACAAGATCAATAGGGAACAGAAGGTTGCTATAAATGCAGTACCACATCCAGAAGTGACCTAGAAAAAGAAGCACTGGACTGAAGAGAAGCTAGGTGTTCAGTATCCCTACAGATAAAAACCAGAGTGCCAGGATACGAGGAGATTCTTCCCTGTGTCATAAAACTGAAGGTGAAGTAATAAAACTGCAAGTGCTAAGGGAGACCTAAGTGGCTGGGTCCATTAAGCAGGTTAAGCATCAGACTCTTCTTTTCCCCTCTGGTCATAATCTCAGGGTTGTGGGATGGAGCCCCGGGTCCTGGTCCCTGCTGAGTGTGCAGTTGCTTGAGATTCTCTGCTCCTCCCCCTAACCCACCCTTTTTTGTGCTTGGGCTCTCTCAGAATCTTCACACACACACACACACACACACACAAAACCAAAAAAACACCTGCCAGGTGCTAAGAGGAGCTCTTGGGAGGCACTCACGTGGGCGCTGCTTCACCCCACCTGGAGTGCCGGTGCCATCTGCCCTCCTCCGCCTGGTCTCCCCGTCTGGATCTCTCAGTGAGTAGCAACATCCAAAGCGCTGCCCATCTTGTGTTTCCAAACGAGAAATGAGTTAACACAAGAATATGCCTCTTAACATTTCAACTGGAAAGTAGTCGAAATAACCTTGTGTAAAGATACAGATAGGCCATCCTGTGTGTTGAGGGCTGAGCAGAAGATGATAAAAATAGTCCCGGCAAGAATTCTCAGACACACGGGCAGCCCGGGTGGCTCCGCGGGTTCGCGCCGCCTGCAGTGCAGCCCAGGGCGTGATCCTGGGGACCCCGGATCGAGTCCCGTCCCGCGTCGGGCTCCCTGCAGGGGGCCTGCTTCTCCCTCTGCCTGTCTCTCTCTCTCTCTCTCTGTCTCATGAATAAATAAACCTTAAAAAAATTCTTAGACACAAATGGTGGATCAGTTGACAATGGCTGGAGAACCGGTGGGTGCCCGTAGGCCAGGGGATGGAAAACTCAACCTTGGAGCAAGACAAGGTCAAATGAAATTAGGCTAATTTTATCCTAACTTCTTTAGGGTGGTGATGGCTGAATCTAGAAAACAAACTCTGGAAAGACTGTGCTTATCACATTAGATAAGTCAGGTGTCTCTCTCGGGAGAACTGCTCACCCTCGAGTCCCCCGCGCCCCCCCCAGCAGCGGCCTTGACCCAAGGCCTGAGCCGGACCCCGGGCCAGGGAAGCTCCGGCCCCGCCCCGGCCCCGCCCCGGCCCCGCCCCGGCCCCGCCCCGGCCCCGCCCCCGTCCCGCCCCTTCGTCCCGCGGCCCAACGGTCGCTCCTCCGCGCCCGCCCCGCCCCTCCCAGGCCGCCCGTGGCGCGCCGGCGCCTGCGCAATCGCCTTCAAGCGCCCGGACCGGGATGGCGGCCGTTTTGGAGTCGCTGCTGCGGGAGGAGGTGTCGGTCGCAGCCGCCGTGCGGTGGATCGCGCGCAGCGCCCAGAGTTCGGAGGTAACAGCGCTCGCTCGCCCCAGGCCTGACCGAGTCCGCTCCCGCGGGAGGTCCCAGCCGTCCGGCCGCCTCCCCTCAGGAGCCTGCCTGGCTGTCAGCCCGGGCCGAGTGCGCCCAAGTCGGGGCCGCTGCCCGGGCCGCCCGCCTCCGCCCGCCTCCGCGCGCCTCCGCCCGCCTCCGCGCGCCCCGCGGCCCCCGCGGCCCCCGCGGCTCGTGCTCCGGGCCGCCCGCTGACTCGCCGCTTCTCCCTCAGGATGACCCCGGGGAGGCGGCCGCGCTGCGCTCCCTGCGGCCCCTGCGGAAGGAATTCGTGCCGTTCCTGCTGAACTTCCTGAGGGAGCAGAGCAGCCGCGTCCTCCCGCAGGGCCCCCCGACCCCCGCCAAGGCCCCGGGCTCCTCGGCGGCTCTGCCAGGGAGGCCGGGGGGCCCGTCGCGGGGCGGCCGCGGGGCGCGCAGCCAGCTCTTCCCTCCGGCTGAGCCTTCGAGCGCCGCGGCCGCCGAGGCCCCGCCGGCCCGCCGCGGGGGCAGGAGGCGGGGCCCGGGGCCGGGCCGCGAGCGTGGGGGCCGCGGCCCCGGGGGCCTGGAGGAGGGGGTCGGCGGAGAGAGTCCGCCCTGGGCCGCGGGCCGCAGGCGCAGGAGCTCAGGCAGCCCCGGCAGCCCCGGGCGCGCGCGCTCGGACCCGCCGAACCTCAGCAACCTGGAGGAGTTCCCTCCCGTGGGCTCGCTCCCCCCCGGCCCTGCAGGGTGAGAAGCCGCCTCAGCGCGAGACTGGCCGGGGTTGGGGGCGGGACGACCACGCTAGCGAGACGGGAGCTTCGCCAGGGCCCCCGCCAGCCGTAGCGGTGGTGGACGGGGCCGCGGTGGAAGGTAGGAGTTTGAGAAAAGCCTGTGGCCACTCAGCAGGACGAAGCCTTCACGTAGGATCAACCCAACTCCGGTGAGCGAAGAGCGGTCACTCTCCAAGCCCAAGACCTGCTTCACCTCACCCCCAATCAGCTGTGTCCCCAGTTCCCAACCCTCAGTCCCGGACACTAGCCCTTGGGGCCATGGCCTTCCCCCAGGGTGCAGAAGTCTGCAAGAGGAGCGGGAGATGCTCAGGAAGGAGCGGTACGACCTTGCCACTCCCCGGGTTGGCAGCTCCCTCCCACTGGGGGATCTGCAGGGCTTTTCCCTGAGATCGGTTCGCCCCTGGGAGCCCTGGGTCTGGTTCCTGGCCTGTGGACGTCTGCTCTGGAGGAACCGGAGTGTGGCTGTGGAGGGGAAGCCGGGGAAGTGCTCATGACATCTCTCTGTCCCCATAGCTCGAAGCATCTGCAACAGTCACCTACTCCCGCCTGTCCCACCTCAGAATCGGGGTCTCCCCTCCCCAGCCGGACAGGAAACCTCACAGCTGAAGCCGCTGACCCTGCCAGAGTGTCGTCCCGCCAGCGCCTGGAGCTGATAGCCCTCATCTACTCTTCATGCATTGCCGGTAGGTGAGGGCAAAGGGCTGGAGTGGAGATGCTTGCAGAACTGCGGGGTAGGAGAAACGGTAAGGCATGCAGAACTGAGCCCTGTTTCCGAATGGTGCCTGACACCCTGGGATTTCTTTTTATGTCCAGAGAACTTGGTACCAAACCTCTTCTTGGAGCTTTTCTTCATCCTTCAACTCCTTACTGCTCGGAGGATGGTGGCCGCCAAGGACAGTGACCTCGAACCAACTCCAGGAGCACCAGGTCAGTGGGCAAGCCTCTTTTTGGGAAATGAGGTCTGGAGATAGAACAGTTCTTAACTGACAACTTGGTACTATCCTTCTAGATTCTCTGGAAAGCCCTCTGTTCCAGAGTGTCCATGATTGTGTCTTCTTTGCTGTGCAGGTTTTGGAGCATCAATTTCAGTGAGTTTCCCCAGCTGAAGCATTTAAGCCTTATTCCCATTGCCCACTCACTGCTCTGGCCCCTTGGGGTTAGTGCTTGTGTTTCACACAGGCGCGGGGACCCTGGGCCTCTTCCTGTATGTAGCCTCTAATTTTGTGTCAAGGCCATGAACTTAACTCTGGAGAGAATCAAATTGCCCCCTGTGGTCTTGGCATCTGCCCTATGGGCTTATGTCTAATGTTTCCCTGCTCTAGTTGGTCTCTGGCCTCCAGCATCTTACACGCTCAGCCCATGGCTTAGCCTTGCATACCTGTTCCATGCTCCAGATAACGTGTTCTATGATGTGCAGGTGCCCGCTTCCTATATGTGGCTCGTCCCAGTCTTAGTCCTATGTGCCTTCATCCCTGTACCCCTGTAGGGTTCTCTCCTACCTGGACAAGGGGACCTTGAAGCTGTTGGCTGAGAACGAGCGGCTGCTGTGCTTCTCACCGGCTCTGCAGGGCCGCCTCAAGGCTGCCTATGAGGGCAGTGTTGCCAAGGTAGGGACCTCATCTATCCAGGACCCGGCCTTTCCCAGCCTCATAATCCAGGCAGCCCCAGGGCATGCCACTCCAGTGTCACTGGGCTACGCGGGGGTGAAGTTTTCTGAGTATGACCTGTGAGGGTTTCCATCCCTAATGTCACTGCCATATTTTAGGTCTCTCTGGCGATGCCACCCTCTGCTCAAGCTGTCTCCTTTCAGCCAGAAACAGACAATCGTGCCAACTTCTCCAGTGACCGAGCCTTTCATACTTTTAAAAAACAGAGGTGATAAGAAAAGGGAACTTTTGGGAGGGAACAAGGTGGCATTTTCTCTGGGATAGGCAGCTTATGTTTTCATAGAAATTAGGAGCTTGGCACTAACAGGTGGTAGTTTAGCACCACTGGGCCCTTCCTACCAACCATCATAATGGTCACATATCTTCATTCTGTTTCCTGCCTGTGGACTTGAATCTCGACCTTAGCAGCCTTCTCACAGGTGTATAACTTTAGTCAGGGGTTCTCAAACAAGAGAGAACTGGATTTTGCTGTGCACAGGAGTATGTGAAGCATGTGGTGTGCTGCTCCTGGCTCTGCAGCGTCATCTTCACGTAGAGGACTTTGGAGAGGATAAGGAATGGGGCTGGGATAGCCCTGTCCTCCATTCCTCTGAGCTAGTGAGGGCACTCCTGGGAGTAAGTGAGGCCAGCTGTGCCTCGGTTGATCGAGCGTACTTGTGTCTGTCAGGGACGTGTTTTTTGAGGTGCTTCGAGAGTGGGAAGATCGGCACGAGGAGCCTGGCTGGGATTTTGAGAAGGGCTTGGGCAGCAGGATCAGGTAGGTGCTCCCGCACTGGTCACCTCGTCTCTCTTGCTTCTGGCGGTGAGCAGCTTAGTGGTGCTCTGGCAGCTAATTGGAGGAGGGCTCTTCTACTTCCAGCCCACAGATGGTACCTTTGCTGCTCTTGAATCTAGTTATTGGCAACTTTGCCCCTACTCAAAAGGGACTTGTTTGGCCAGCTCCTTGCACTCAGACCTTAGATAAGTGCAAAGCCCTTTTTCCAGATTGCTGGAGTTCCAGATTACTTGGGCCAGGTCACTGGTTAGACCCCTTCCAACCTCCCATTTTTCTCCATCATCTAGTTCAGTAGTTCTGATAACTTGGCGTAGCTAGATGAGATGCAGAGAGAATATCCTCCATCCTGTGATCTACCTCCTACGTGGGTCATGAAACTCCCTGGAGCCCCAGGTAGACTAAAGATTAGAGGGGTGGTATTATTTCTTGTCAGGTTAAGTGTATCTTGAGGGATCTTGGTGCTGAAGAAGGTGTCTCTTACCTGTTCCTATGTCATTGTGCTGGCCAGTTTGGGCTGAGGTCTGCCCAAGCCCCTAGTAAAGGACTAAAAGGCCCAAGGATTGGCTCTTTCTCTCTGGTTTCTGCCCCCTTCTTCACTCCCTCACATTCTGTTCCTGCCTCTTATGCCTCAGAGCCATGATGGGTCAACTCTCTGCAGCCTGCAGCCACAGCCATTTCGTTCGGCTTTTCCAGAAACAACTTCTCCAGGTAATAGCTCCAGCAGGAGATTAATCTACAGTGGACAGTAGGTATTAAAGGCAGCCGAATAATGGCTAGTGGGGCAGCCGGGCAGGTCCTGGGCAGGAGTTTGAACAGGAGTTCTGCTCTTGAGGGGTGGCCAGAATGCAGGCAGCCAGAGCCCTCTGTCACGTGCCCTGCGCCCACTGCCTCCCTAGGCCTCCCCACACGCCCTGCACGTGCTGCCTTCCTTGCCCTTGAGTAGAGAGAGCACTGGTGTAGGACTCAGGCCTGATTTCAGATCCTAGCTCTGGTGACCCTAGGCACATGTTTAACCTTGCAGTTTTAGCTGCTTCACCTGTAAAACGGTATAATCCTTACCTTGAAAAACAGACCTGTGGCACCCGATACAGGGTTGGCATTCCATAAATGTTCATCTAGTCCTTCTTTCTAGAAAAACTTACTGGCTTTTTATTTGTCTCCTCTTTCTGCTGCCCCAGATGTGTCAGAGTCCCGGTGGCACTGGGGGCACTGTCTTGGGTGAGGCTCCAGATGTGTTAAATATGCTTGGGGCTGACAAGCTGGGGCGGTTGCGGCGCCTACAGGAAAGGCTTGTGGCCCCTCAGAGCAGCGGGGGACCCTGCCCACCCCCCACCTTCCCAGGCTGTCAGGGTTTCTTCAGGGACTTCATCCTGAGCGCCAGCAGGTAAAGGTCCCATGTGTCTTACAGGGAGTGGGGCTGGGGCCAGGAGAGTTTTGTCTTTCCAAAAGGGCAGCAGTTCTCTCCTTGCCTGGAATATAACAGGGTGGGACTGGGTGATGGACCAGTTTGGGTCCTTCCAGCTCACACTTCCTGCCTCCGTTCCCCTTCTCATTCTTTTACCCCCGTAGGTACCTCATTGCTCCTTGGCCCTCCCACTGTGCTTTTCCGTCTGTAGCACCTCTTCTCTACTCTGGTTCTTTCTACGCCTCTGCCAGTATCTTTTTTTTTTTTTTTCCTCCCCTTCCTAGCTTCCAGTTTAATCAGCATCTCATGGACAGTCTGAGTTTAAAGATCCGGGAGCTCAACAGCCTTGCCCTGCCCCAGCCTGAGCCCAGCGATGAAGATGGGGAATCAGACGTGGACTGGCAGGTTAGAAGGCAGGGTGAGGCAGAGTACGGGGTTCTGACCTAGGAGGGAAGTGCTATTTCCAAGAAGTTTGTAACAGATTCAGAATTACTCTAGAAGCCCTACACTTAGGACTTTTTACTTTCCTGATCCCTTGCAGGGTGAACGGAGGCAATTTGCTGTGGTGCTGCTCAGCCTGAGGCTTCTGGCCAAGTTCTTGGGCTTTGTGGCTTTCCTGCCATACCGGGGGCCCGAGCCGCCCCCCACCCGTGAGCTCCAGGACTCCATTCTGGCCCTAAGGAGCCAGGTGAATGGGGGCTCTGGTAAGGAGGGCTGGGAGGGGCCCCAGAGCTGGAGGGCATGCCCCGACCCCAGCCTGGCCCCCTGACCAAGCCCTGCCCTGCCAGGTGCCCCCGGCCCTAGACGTGCGGGCTCTGCTGCAGCAGGGGCTGCGGGCCCGCCGAGCCGTGCTCACCGTGCCCTGGCTGGTGGAGTTCCTTTCCCTCGCTGACCACATCGTGCCCCTGCTGGACTACTACCGCAGCATCTTCGTGGTCCTGCTCCACCTACACCGGTGAGCACGCACAGGGCGGGGCTGGCACCCAGGGCCCGGGAGAGCGCTGCTGAGGCTGCTGCCAGTGAAGACAGTCCAGGGGCCTGTGCTTCCTATGCAATCCCATAGCCGTGCCCGAACCCTGGGGAGATGCACAACTGGGCCCACGGCAGACAGCGAGGAGTTACTTGCACCTTAGCCCTGCTTGCCTGCCCGACGTCCATCCCCTTTCGGTCTGCTTTGGAGACTTGCCTTCTCAGTGATAGCTTTCTTTTACTTCATTCCATATCTTTCTTTGCACAAATTTACTTTTCAGGAGTTTGGTCTTGTCAAAGGAAAGTGAAGGGGAGATGTGTTTCCTGAACAAATTGCTGCTGCTTGCTGTCCTGGGCTGGCTTTTCCAGGTTGGTAGAGTGAGAGAAGATCTAGACTGGGGAAGGGAGGCAGCCACTGTGGCTGGAACTGGGGAGTAAGAAGTAAGAGAATGAGTCTGAATGCGGTCAGGGCCAGAAGATGGAGGTTCAGAGCGGGGGATGGGGCTCACCATGGTTTTGGAGGAAGGTTGCTTTACACCTGGAACCACAAGGTGTGTGTGTATTGAATCTCTATAGTGCTGACTGGAGTTTGCACTGCCCTGATCTTTTGTCAGATTCCCACAGTCCCTGAGGACCTGTTCTTTCTGGAAGAAGGTCAGTTGGATGCCTTTGAGGTGGATACAGTACCTTCAGAGCATGGGTTGGTAAGTGTTGGGGCCTGGCCAGAGCCCTGGGAGTGGCAGGAATAAAGGAGGCAGACAGTCTGGGACTGGGAGTTCTAGAGAATGAACTCTCAAGGAACCCCCTTCCTGGACTGTCCCATTTCTGGCACAGTGGGAAGGAAGAGAGAAGCCTGCCTGCCTAACTCTGCTCTGTTCTTTCCGCCAGGATGGCATGCCTGTGGTGGACCAGCACCTGCTCTATACCTGCTGCCCCTACATTGGTGAGGATGCTGATCCTCCCCCACTCCAGGTCCTTGACCCTTGGCCTGTCCCTCTAGGAGTACCCCACAGCATCCCATGGGCCTAGTACCCTCATATGTTGTTCTCAGGCCTTCCCCGGGTGCCTCAGCCTCTTTACTCCACAATTACTTCAAGTCCAAGATGCCTGGGAGGGTATGGGTGGCTCTAGAACCAAGCATTTGGGCTTCCTTGATGCAGGAGAGCTCCGGAAACTGCTCGCATCATGGGTGTCAGGCAGCAGTGGGCGGAGTGGGGGCTTTGTGAGGAAGATCACTCCCACCACCACCACCACTGGCCTTGGAGCCCAGCCTCCCCACACCACCCAGGGGCTGCAGGTAAGGGGCCTGCGAGAGGCAGGGGGTGCCCAATGGGGAAGAGAAAGGAAACTCTTCATGCCCTGTTCTCGCCTCTCTACAGGCACAGCTGGCCCAAGCCTTTTTCCACAACCAGCCGCCTTCCCTGCGCAGGACTGTGGAGTTTGTGGCAGAGAGAATCGGTTCCAACTGTGTCAAACACATTAAGTGAGCGCAGGTTGAGAGGATTGGGAAGGCAGACATGGAGGGTGCCAGGCTCATTCCCTTATATTTTACCCCTTTCATTTTTAAAGATTTTATTTATTCATGAGAGACAGAGAGAGAGAGACAGGCAGAGACACAGGCACAGGGAGAAGCAGACTCCATGCAGGGAGCCTGACTTGGGACTCGATCCTGGGTCCCCAGGATCAGGCCTTAGGCTGAAGGCAGCGCTAAACTGCTGGGCCACCCGGGCTGCCCCATTTTCCCCCTTTTAATCTTAACTTCATGTTGCCAATCTGAGAGAAGTTAGCCTGAGGGGAAGGATGTGGCAGGGAGGCTAAAATTGCTAACGGCTTTTGGAGTTAGTTCTGAGATTTCCTTGAATTTGCAGTCCCTTTCTGATTCAGTCCCTCAGCCACATCGAAGCCTTTCTCCGTCCCTGCTGCAGGGCCACACTGGTGGCAGATCTGGTGCACCAGGCCGAGTCGCTTCTTCGAGAGCAGCTGGTGATGCAGGGACAGGATGGGGGAGATCCAGCCCAGCTGTTGGAGATCTTGTGTTCCCAGCTGTGCCCCCACGGGGCCCAGGCATTGACCCGGGGGCGGGAGTAAGAGATGCTGGTCTACTTGGACCCTTGTGTCTCCCCACCCCCCACAACCACTCAGCTTTTCTTTTTCTGGCTTTCTCACATTTCTCTCCTTTATTCCATGTCCTCTCCAACCCCCCTTTTTCTGTTTTGCTTCCTCTGTATCTTGGAACCCAAAGTCCAAAGCTGAATTTGGAAGAGTCGGGGGTTGGGTGTCCTATCCCGAGTCAGGGACCAGGGCTGGGCCCCGGGTTGACAGTGCTTCTCTTCCCCACCACCCCCCACCCCACCCCCAAGCAGAGCCCTCCTGGTTCAGGCGATGTGTGCACTTGGTCCTTCCTTCTGTGAGCCAGGCTGAAGTCTCTAGCCATCACTGACTGTCTCTGTCTCCTTTCAGGTTCTGTCAGAAGAAGAGCCCTGGAGCCGTACGTGCACTGCTTCCCGAGGAGACCCCAGCAGCTGTAAGTAGGGAGGAGGCCTAGAGCTAGCCGGCTAGTGTCCAGTGGTGGGAGAGGTGCACCACATGGCGTGGGCGTGTGCGGCTGCTGGTGGAGGGTGGACCCGTTGGGGGTGGTCCTGGCCTTGGGAGAGCCTTGGATGTTTCTGTGGTCCCCAAGCCTCCCCTGACGCTGCAGTTCTTCTGGGTCACAGGTTCTCAGCAGCGCAGAGAACATTGCTGTGGGGCTTGCAACAGAGAAAGCCTGTGCTTGGTTGTCAGCCAACATCACAGGTAAGGTCCGGGCCAGGGGAGGGCTGGCCAAGTTCTTCAAAAGTGGACTGATAAAGTTCAAGGCCTTTGGGGGAGATGGACATGAGCCAGCAGGAAACAGTGACAGAAATGACTCCCTTTTCTGTTCTCCCTTTACCTGCAGCACTGATCAGGAGAGAGGTGAAGGCGGCAGTGAGTCGCACACTTCGAGCCCAGGGTCCTGAACCAGCTGCCCGGGGGGAGCGGAGGGGCTGCTCCCGAGCCTGTGAGCACCACGCTCCCCTCCCCTCCCACCTCATCTCCGAGATCAAAGTACACAGCTCCCCTCCTCCCTGCGCCCCTCCCCTCTCCCCGCTCTTTTCCTGGTCTCCCTCCTTCCTCGCGTCCGCTGCCTTGTCTCGTGTAGCCGCTTTCTGTGTTGTGCAGCTAGTCTGGTGTCCTTCATGACTGAATGGGGTTCCGTAGGGCAGAGGTGAACTGGTTGGTTTTCCTATTTGCTCTTCTCGGACTTCCGGTACCTGATCACCCAAAAGGGGAAAAGGGCAGATGGGAAAGTTTGGGAGGGGCTACACATTACACAGTGACGGGAGCCTGGTAATGGTGGCTGTCTGGTGTGGTAGGAAAGTCTAAAGGGGTGTCAGCTGCCGTTGGGAATCAGATTTCAGGAATGTTTTCCTCTGTGGGAGGCGATGCTTATTTTTTAGTTACAGGCGAGAGTAATAAACTACCATTACTCTTGATTTGGAAAATTTAGGGTCAGCAAACAGCCCATGGGCCAAATCCAGCTTTACTGGAACACAGGCCCCCTTCTTCCTTTATGAGCGGTCTTGGGCTGTCTTTTGTGCTATGGCAGCAGAACGGAGTAGTTGGGGCAGAGACATCACGGCCTGCAAGGCCTCAGCTATTTGTGGGGCTAAATATTAGGACTGGGGCTAAGAATGACTAAAAAGATGGAGAGTACCCAAGAGGGAGAAGAAAGAAAAGGCCAAGTGGCCATTAGCTCCTGGTTTTCTCTGCTGAAACCAGATTCCGGAGAAGATGAACAGAGAAGCATGAAGAGAGAAAATCCACCGTGGGTATAGCAAGCTGGTTCCTCTAAATGCTTTACCCTGAAGGCACTCTCAGAAGTGGCTAGGTTCGGCTTTGTCCCAAGACGAGTGACATCTTGCACTCTCTGGCAGAATGTCATTTCCTCAGCTGACCTGCTCCACCTGTTCCTCTGTTGTCCACTTGGTTGCTTCTCCCAGCTGTGTGGTCCCACCTGAGCCCCAGGTCTAAGGCACCTTGGCCCAGCCACTTCATCCAGAGGCCCTGTCTTCCTGTGCCTTCTGCCTCTTTCCACTGGCTGATCCCTGCCCTGGGCCACGCCCTCTGTGGCCTCCCAAATGCCAGCCAGGTACGAAGTCTCACTCTGCTTCTATCCCTACCATCCCCAGGATGTGCTATCTTTGGCCGTGGGGCCCCGGGACCCCGAGGAGGGCATCTCTCTGGACCATCTGGAGCAGCTCCTGGGCCAGCTGGGCCAGACACTGCAGTGTCGCCAGGTGAGATGGGGCAGGATGCTCTGCTGTGCGGCCTCAGCTGGGGGCCTACTCACCAGTGCTGCATTGGCTCAGGGCTGCTGCTGCCAAGGATGGCGCTAACGCCCAGGGTCTCCCTGCCTCTTCCCCACAGTTCCTGTGCCCACCAGCTGAGCAGCATCTGGCCAAGTGCTCTGTGGACTTAGCATCCCTCCTTGGTATGGCTCCTTCTCATTACATCACTCTGGCCAGATCCCCTACATCTCTGGGCTGGGTACAAGCAAGATTAGAAACACAGAGCTCGGTTCTCCTCCTCCCAGGGGCTGGATCAATGACCCTTCTTCCAGCTCTTAAAGCCTGGCTTCTTTTCCCATAGTTGCAGACCAAATCCCTGTCCTTGGGCCCCCGGCGCCACGCGGGCTAGAAAGAGGGCAGGCCCGGAGGCTCCTGCACCTGCTGCTCTCCCTGTGGAAGGATGGCTTTCAGGTGCCAGTCCCACTGCAGCTGCTGCTGAGCCCAAGGAATGTGGGGCTTCTGGCAGACACCCGGCCACGGGAGGTGAGCCAGGCCCCCACTGCAGTCCTGTTCTCATACCTAACACCCTCACCCCCCCTTGCTGTGTGCGGGCTCCCTTAATTCTCCCTTTCCTGGCAGCTCATCTTCAGCGACACACCTGCATGGGCTCCAGCTGTCCTCCACAGCACTTTTCTGTCCTTTGGCTCAGTTGGGGTCACTGTGCAGTCCCAGACCCCCGACCTCCTCCCTGTGTGTTGCAGTGGGACCTGCTGCTGTTCTTGCTCCGGGAGCTGGTAGAGAAAGGGCTCATGGGACGGCCAGAGATAGAGGCCTGCCTGGGCAGCCTCCGGGATGCCCAGTGGCCAAAGGTAAGGAGACTTCATCTCCTCAGACCTAGATGGAGAACAGGTGTGATCTCTCTCTTTTATCCTGAAATAAGGCAAGTGATGGGGCCCAGGCATTCTTAGGAGCTTCCCAAAGCTCAGTGGGTTTTGCCAAGTATTTTCAGGACCGCCCTGAAATAGCAAGGCTGGTCTGGGGTGCCTTTGTCACATCTGAGTGGCTGTTGTAGAAAAAAGAAACTGTCAGTGGAGGAAGGGAAGAGGGAAGGCAGGTAAGCAGTTGGAAGCATGGCACGGTGAGGAGTATTTAAAATCAAAATAACCTAAATTTTAATCTCTGCTGGTACTTAATGTTATTATGATATAGGGCAGAATGATTTCTACCTCTTAGGGTTTGTCAAGGTGAAACATGGTGAAGTCCTCGCTACATGGTTGAGTCTTGTGTCAGATTTCTCTCTCCCTGCAGGATCTTGAGCATCCCTGAATACTAATGGGAAAAGGTGTCACGTTCATTTCAGTGCAGAAGGCAGGTGGGACAAAACCAGGTTGTCTCCCTAGTGGTTAGCTAGGGCTTGAGATGAAGGATTGACTTTTAGTAGAAAGGATGCACCATCAAGAATTATGAGTCCGAAAAAAAAAAAAAAAAAAGAATTATGAGTCCGTGTTGTCGTCTTTCTGCTTGTTCCAGGACTTCTCTGAAGAATTAGCAACACTGTTCAACCTCTTTCTAGCTGAGCCTCCCATGCCAGAACCCCAGCTAAGAGCTTGTGAGCTGGTGCAAACCAACCGAGGAACTGTGCTGGCCCAGAGCTAGAGCTGGGGAGTGGCCGTGCCTTGAGTGACCAGAACCCTGGAATCCCGGCTGATGATGCCTCAGGAGGAGGCCCTGCGCCCCCCCCTCCGCAGTGCTCACTGCTGACTCTTGCTGAGGTGGGAGTAGCTGAGTCTAGTCGGGCCTCCTGCTCACATGTGAAGGAAGTGTGGCTGCCTCGCATCCCACCGACTGCAGGCTCACCACCCGAGTCCTAGAGGAAGGAGGAGGGTTCACTGGATTCAGGATTATGATGGAACAGCCTAGAGACTCCAGTCCTGGAGCAGAAGAATTGGCATTATTTGGATTATTAAATGACATGTGTGGGCTTGATGACATAGGATTCAACCCCATTTGCTGCTACCCCAGCGTTCCTTAAAACTTTTGTGGTTTAGAAATCATGACAGAGGCCAATGACTTCTGCTTAACGTGTGAGTAAAGTTAAAACATGAATCTTGGGAGTCGACCTTTTCTTACCACCAGGAGCTGGACTGCCTGCCATCTCCTTAAAAATGCACAATACGTGAGATGGGGCTGACCTGCCAGAAACCCAGCTTTTACCCTGCACCTTCTCTGCCTTCAGCCCTGTACAGGTACTAACTCTCAACTGCCCCATCCAGGGGCCAAGCACAGGGCAGAACATTAGAGCTTTTTAAAATAAACTCTTTTCTTTATCAAGGGCTTTCTGTCTAGTTCTTTTCACCTGATTGTTCCCTTTAAGCAGGCGCAGTCTCAGGTGGGCATCGACGGGGCAGAGCTGCACTGAGGGCCTGGCCACTTTGCAATGCCTCAATGTTCCAGCAGGTGAGACCTGGGGCCCTATTAACTCCTTGCCAATAGTAGCAACTTCTATACAACCCACTTCAAGGTTTAGGTTAATATGCAGAGTTCCTACTCTGCAGCTACTCAGCTGAGCAGACTAGATGACAGCTACTCAGACTAGATGACAGGGCAGCCCTTGTTAGGCTTGTTTCGTTAGGGCTGGGCTTGTTTGATTTGGCTCGGAAGTCTGTGTCTCTAAATGATCCAGCCATTGATTTTGACTAAAAAGCACTACCTTGGTAATATGCATGAAGTTCACTCCTATAAAATTGGTGGTTTTTCTACATTAGCAGTGTATACAGAGAGGTTCAGGCTGTTTGTTAGAGGAAGGAGCTGGTACTCAGAAAACCCTCCTGTGTCTTGCAAAACTGCCTCTGCATCCGTGTGTATTTCCTGAGGGAAAAGCGCACAGCTGTCAAAGAGGCCAACCCAAGGAAGCGTAAGGTTCTCCAGGCCAAGGGGGCCTGCTGTGTCGCCTTAGAAAAGCCGGTGGGAAATCCTTACTGGTGGCCAGCAGCACAGAAAGATCCCTCAATTACCACCTTGTTCAGGCTTCTTCCCTTTCTCCTCCCAGTGTTGCTCCTTTCATACGTTTTTGCAGCTGAAACTTCCTTCCATAATCTTCATTTTCAAAGACCTTTATCTTTGTCCTTTAAATCCATTTTATATTATAGCAAGTTCAGGAAGTTCTGAATGCCTGGGAACCCAGAGTTTTCAGAAGGGTTTTATCTTTCTGCACACACTAGGTGTGGCTGAGCACAAGCACCGCCCAGGAGGCAAGCCCAAAGCCCCATGGACACTGGGTTCAGCGTAGCCCCAGCCCCATTCAGGAAACTTAACCCTGGGCCTACGTGAATCTGAAAGGTCCGCTCTCCAGCCAGTAAAATAAACTTGGGAATCACAGGTAGCTAATGAAGTAGTGAATGAATCAGGTCCCTTTCTATATGTCTGCTTTCCACTAATTGTCTTAAACAGTGGTTTTCAAAGTGTGGTCCCCAACCAGCAGCCTCAGGATCACCTAGGACTTAAAAACACAAATATGAATTCAAATATGTTGAATTATTTCAACATGACCTACATTATTTCAAATATGACCTACTCCGTCAGAAACTGGGATGTAACAAGTTCTCCAAGTGATTCTGACAAAGTCTGAGAACCATCTATCAAAACCAAAATTTGACTTTGCATCATGATCATTTAGAGCTGAGTCCCTAGACCATCTTGAATACAAAATCAGTCTCAGTTAATACTCCTTAGATTGTCGACTCAGACCAGGTGGGCAGCTCTCACAGAAAGAGGTCGCCTCTGGATGACCCGTATGTTCAGAATCCCATTGCCAGCTCTGCCTCAGAAGCCCAGAGGTGCTCACCTGTTAGAGAGCTTCCTTCTGGGGGGTTGTGGTCACTGCTGTGTGGCAGTGACTGATCCAGTATCCTCTCATGTTCACACCTGGGCTATAGCTGGCTACAGTTGGGCACTGATCGGGTTGCTGTTCACAAGCAAAGTTGTGCTGAGCTCCAGGGAAGAACTTACATTTGTGTGAACCGTATAGCTTGAAACTGGCCCATGAGCAGTTGTTGCCATCATCTCCAGGCTAAATTCTGAGCTCAAGTGATAACAGTAGTCTTCACTAAATGAAAGGACACCATGGACTTTTAATTTGCAAATGTTCTGACTTTTTCAATCAATAGTCTTTTAAGAGATTTATATGAAGAGATGGAAGTAAATAAATAGGGTGTTAAATATACCCAAAAAAATTTAACCAGAAAGATAACGTTTTAAAGCAATTTAAAAAGCTTTCAATCTGAGGTAAAAGAAAAAACAAACCCTGCAAACACTTCTAAAGAAACAAATCTCTGTGCTGTACCATACAGAAACTGACCTTTTCACCACATCTTTTTAATTCCTATATGGTCACCTTCCTCCACCAAAGACTGTGGGCACCAGAATGGAAGCGGAGACTCTCTCCCACCCCTACCATGTCCACATAACCATACAGAATACTCAAAGCTCAAGGTCAGCCAGGCTGAGGTACCAGGAAACCGAGCCTATTCCCTAACCCATCTTAGAATAGCACATCCTACCACAGCAGCATGGACGCTCAAGAGACCACTGAAGGCTGGCACCAAGGCTCTGAGTCTGAGGGAGGTAAGGGATGGAACTGTTTCCTTCTAACAAATCACTTACCCCCTCCAGGAGTTCTAATATCTTTTCTCCAGTCTTCAAAAAGCAACTTTTCAGCTCTTTGAGATTTCTCTTGCCCTGTCAGCAGCCAACATTTGGCTGCCCTCCCCTACCCCTCCTCAAAGAGCCATCCTTGACCCCAAATCTGTCCAACCTGCTTCTACAGTGGTCTTCCCATTCTGAGCTCGAGCGATGGTTCTGAGACTGAACATTGCTCAATACTCCTGAATGAGGCAAAGACCCAAATATCCTCTCCTGTGAGGGAAAGGAAGGGGGGCGGGGTAAGCAAAAATTAATAATAAAGTATTTTGTAAAAATCCAAGGAGAAACGATTCTGAATCATTGTGGTTTGCGTAACTTTTTTTTTTTTTTTTAAACCGGTTTTCTGGTTTGCCATTTTCCAATACTCCATTCCACAGTGGAGCTGGAAGCTAGAGGCAGATTCTGAACAGTCCTGGTCAGTGGCTGCTTGATTCCCTCCCTGCCCAAGGGCTGGGCCCAAGCAAGGAGGCAGGGTGCCAGAGTACTGCCCTCTCCCAGTTCTGCTGGTTGCACCCAATCCTGGTCTTCAAGTAGCTTGTCCACCACAGAGTCCCAGGGACAGGAAAAAAAGGGGAGAAATCCAAAATGCTGAGGTGAGTATCATTCACTCTGGCAAGCCAGGGCCAGGAGCTCAGGTCCCCTTACTCTGCAGAGGCGCCAGCTGTCACCCAAGTACTAATGGGGCTTTGCTGGCAACTCAGGTCTGAGTGCTGTCTGCCTGGTTAGCCACAGCTGGTAGCCTTGGCTCTCCTTGCCTCCTGGCACAGAGTGATGAGAGCCACCTGAGTGTCACTGGTGCATGAGAGCCACCTGCGTGTCACTGGTGCATGGAAGCTGCCTGCGTCTCTGCAGCACCATCTGGACAGTGCGATGCTAACAACCAAGGAAGGAAGCCAGTCTGGCTATGACCAGCGGCTGCTGTTTGATGAAGGAGCTTAGGAGCTGAGGAGGGAAGCCTGGTGCACCAAGTTCTACCTGAAATTAAGCAGAGAGGGAAGAGTTAAAGGTGTGAATGGACGTGGGAGGACAAGCCAGGGCACATGTCAGACTCTAGGAGCCATTCAGGCTGTCATGATGGGAAAAGCGCCTCCGACTGCCTGTGGTCCCAGAGTTTACAGGCCTCTGGGCTCTGCTGTTCAGATCTAGGCCTGGGCTTCACCTCCTGCTGACGAAGGTCACGTTGGGGAGCTGGGAGTGGAGAGGAAACAGATTGGGCCAGGCTCGCTCTGCTGAGGCTGCTGCTCTCCCCTTGCCATGACCTCTATCTCCTGAGGACGCTGGCTTCAGAGAGGCTAAAGGCCACCCTGATCTTTGGTGACTGAGCAACTCTGTCCCCCATCCTGCTCAACTCCCCATTGACACCGCCCCACTCCCCTCTTACTGTGATGACCCAAGAAGCCTGAGTCTCCAGCTCTTGGGACACTAGGCATAAGGCCTAGGGTGTTGAGCAGAAAATTCCCACGGGGCGCTGGGGTCAAACCAAGGCATTCCATGCAGCCAGCCACACAGGGAGGATCACCTGGGCCAAGTAGATGACTCTGGTGATCTCCTTTCCTTCCACAGTGACAGGCTGCAGGATCCAGGCACTGGGCAGGATCTCCCCTCGGACCATCTTCCTGCTAGGTCTCGGCATGGATGTGTCATAAACAGACTGAGCTGCCATGATAGACAGGTGGCCCTGGGGACAGAGAGAGATGTGGTTCAGACAGGGACAGGCTCCAGTACAGCTGCGTGTCCTCATCCCCACCCAAACCTCCTTTCTCCAGAGGGCCTGATGCCCACGATGACTGCCCCTCATGGCACTCCAGCCCACGTTCTGCCCACAATATCTTTACCACCAGCAAGACAGGCACCTCTTTGGCTTCCACGCAGACACAGCAGAAATCCCGTGGCTGCTTCAAAGCACACAGGGTGGTATCACACACCAAGTATACTAGAGGATCAGGAATGGAGAGAGTCAGGAGGTACCTGGACGGGCCTAATCCTAAATCCTTCTCAGCCCAGGAGCCCCCCAATATCCCATCATTCTGCAACTTGACAAGTAGACCTAGGCTGAGTGATCTGGACATTGTCTGAGTACCCAGTTTCCCAGGAGGGCTGCCTCCAACCCCACTATCTCTGTCCCCAGGCCAGGGCCCACAAAAAGCCTTCCCTAGGCTCACCCAGGTTGATGCTATTGGTCACTCGCTGATGCAGCCTTGCTGTCTGGATGGGCTTGTGGTATAGTGGCCACAGGGTGGGGTCACTCACAGCTGCCCACACGTGAGATAGTGGCTGTGACACCACGCCTGCCCCCAGGAAGCCATGCCGAGTAGAAGAAAACATCTTATAGTAAAGTCGTACCTCCTGCTCTTCACCCTGATAGCTGGGGAAATAGCAAGTGTGAGGAAGAGGAAGAAGGGGTAAAAACTGGGCTCCAGGGTCACAGAGGAGCAGCTCGGGGTGAGGGACTCCAGAAAGCCAGAGCAGAGAAGAAAAAGGAGGAGGGAAGACAAGCAGGATAGGCAGCAGGTTAGGACGGGACATGATGCAAAGGAACTTACTTCCAGCCAGCTGCTGCCTGGCAGCTGAAGAGGTTGTGCAGATTATCTGAGCAAGCAGCCATTACCTGGAGACACAGAGATCACACCCAAATTAGTGGGCACAGTACAAACCCAGCCCTCGGATCAGTCAGTCACTCAGACCAGCTTGTACTGAATTCCTCTTCTGTCAAGATGGAGAGCCACTGAGGAAGTCCCTACCACCTCATGTGCCCTGCTCTTTTCTCTCCTTTCCCTTCCTCCCCCCCACCCCCCTGCCCCACACCAAGCAGAGGTCTGACAACGGAGCCATGGGACAAGTGGAACAGTTCCTCACATCAGCAATAGAGAGGTCCACGATGTGCTTGGCCAAATCCTGATAGGAGGAGGAGAAGCAGGCCCCCAGGCTGGACAGGCTGGACGGAGAACAGCAGCCGCTGCCTAGGGAGGTTCTGGGGCCTGCAACAAATAGGCAGAGGCTATGAGACACCATGAGCATCAAGGCCTCAGAGCAACAAAGCCTCCTGAGCAACAGGGACTTGGGGCTGATAACCTCTGGCTAGTGACTCCCTGGGATCTAGCAGCCTCCAAAGCAGGGCAGGTAGCTATGTACCCTCCCCCCTCACTACTCACCAGAAGCTAAGCTCTTCCAGGCGGACCCAGCCAGACTCAGGTGACTGGTCCTCACTGTAGAACTGCCCCGAACATCCCCTATCCAGGAGTCACTGCAATCAAGCAAGTTTATGTCCCCCTGCAAAAAAAGAAGATGCTTGGAATCAGAGCCAAGGAAGATAAAGAGAAAGCAGAGCACCAGAAGCCCGTGCAGAATTACCTCCTCTGCCTCTGAACTGTGCCAATAGTTTCTAACATAAAGGCTCAATCAAAAAGATCTTCCCCACTGGGATTACAGTATGCAGGATGCCCCTGAAAAGCCAAGAACAAAGGGACTGGTTTAGTTCCTGGACAATCTCCTTATGCTTCAAGCCACAGGCTCAAAGACTGCTTGTAGGAGAGCTCTAAAAGGAATCAGAAGAAACAACCTCAGAAGACCCAGAACAGAGCATCAGTGGGTGTAGTGGGGCCTCTCTCCCACTGCAGCACCAGGAATGAGGCCATGGCTAGAGCTGAGTGTACTGTGGATAGCAAACAAAGCCCAAGTGGAAAGGAGGGGAAAGAAAAGCAATGGGCTGTGAGAAGCTTGACCCTTAGACCTGACCCCGCCAAACCTCCAACCCCTACCTCCCCACCCCTGATACAGCACTAAGCCAAGGGTCTTAATTTGGAACCAGATTGGGATGATCCTCTGGATCTGCAATATGTTCCTCCCACCTTTACCTCAGCCAGCAACTCAAGGACACGACCTTTGACTCTTACTGGACCTAATAGGCACTGTCCATCCCACTTCTATCATCACTTAACCTACTGCTACTCTAAAGACAAGAAGAGGTGAACATAGACGGTTCTACCTCCATCCTTGCCTCCACTCCTCCTGCTGCAACATATGGGTGGTCTCTCCTACGTTAGGCAAGTCCCTCTGTCTCAGCTTGAGGTCTTGTGCCTTCTTCTTGGGAACTTTCCACAACTGATCATCATCTTCATCTGTTGCCTCTGCCTCACCCTCTTCACTGGATGCTTCCTAGGAGCATTTAAGCATGCACAAATTTCTCCCACTTTTATTATTTTTTTTAAGATTTTATTTATTTATTCATGAGAGACACAGAGAGAGAGAGAGGCAGAGACATAGAGGGAGAAGCAGGCTGTCTCTGGGGAGCCTGCTGAGGACTTGATCCTGAGACCCTGGGATCACAACCTGAGCCAAAGGCAGAAGCTCAACCACTGAGCCACCCAGGTGTCCCTCTCCCACTTTTAAAAAACCTTCCTTACAGGAGTCTTTGCTCTCCTACCCTTCTTTTAACTGTCACTGTCTGCCATCTCCCATCTCTCACTCCCTTCTGAACCCAGTAAACCTAGCATCTGCCTCACCACACTGCCTACCAGCAATTCCCCTGGTCCCATGGGGCTGGATCTGATCAATGACTCCCAGTGCCCATTTTACTGAACCTCTCAGAGAGCCTGCCACTCAGCCAGCCTCTTCATTCATGTGAGATACTTGATTCCTGAGTTCCCAGGCTCCTGGCCTACTGTCTCTGTGGGGGTTCCTAACCAGTTTCCTGTGTTGGCCCCTCCTCCTCAGACAAAAATTAATGTTCTGGGATTCTTTCAAGACTCAGGCATAGGCCCTCTTTTCTCAATAACATACTCCTCTGTGATTCCATCTGCTCTCACTGCTACAATGATGACTTCCAAAAGTAAATATCCATGGATTGATCAATAAATATTGCTAAGAAAACTCGCTGCCATGTGAAAAAAAAAAAGATTACATAAGAGACCCATTCCAAAAAAAAAAAAAAAAAGAGAAAGAGAGAGAGAGAGAGACCCATTCCATTCATCATGCCAATATAAATTCTTAATGATCTGTGGCTCAAAAATTTATTGAGTGGAGGCCAGCACCATACTGTCTTAATGAATACAGCTTTGTAATATAGCTTAAAATCCGAGATTGTGATGCCACTAGCTTTGATTTTCTTTTTCAGTATTTCTCTATTCATGGTCTTTTCTGATTTCATACAAATCTTAGGATTATTTGTTCCTGCTCTGTGAAAATAGTCAATGGTATTTTGATAGGGATTGCATGGAATGTGTAGATTGCTCTGGGTAGCACAGACAATATTAACAATATTCTTCCAATCCATGAACATGGAATGTTTGTCTATTTCTTTCTAGCTTCCTCAATTTCTTTCCTGAATGTTCTACAGATTTCTGAGTATGTATCTTTTGCCTCTTTGGTTAGGTTTATTCCTAGATATCTTATGGTTTTGGTGTAATTGTAAATGGGATAGATAACTTAATTTCTCTTTCTTCTGTCTCATTGTTAGTGTATAGAAATGCAACTGATTTCTGACATAAAACCAGACACATAGGGAATCCCTGGGTGGCTCAGTGGTTTAGTGCCTGCTTTTGGCCCAGGGTGTGATCCTGGAGTCCTGGGATCGAGTGCCACGTCGGGCTCCCTGCATGGATACTGCTTCTCCCTCTGCCTGTGTCTCTGCCTCTCTGTGTGTTTCTCATGAGTAAATAAATAAAATCTTTAAAAAAACAAAAAACCAGAGACATATATCAATGTGATCAACAGAATAGAGAATCCAGAAATAGACCCTCAAACTCTATAGTCAACTAATCTTCAACAAAGCAGGAAGAATATCCAATGGAAAACGACAGTCTTTTTTTTTAATTTTTTTTATAGATTTTATTTATTTATTAATGTGAGACACACACGGAGGGGGAGAGAGAGAGACAGAGACAGAGACACAGGCAGAGGGAGAAGCAGGCTCCATGCAGGGAGCCTGATGTGGGACTCAATCCGGGGTCTCCAGGACCACGCCCCAGGCTACAGGCAGCGCTAAACCGCTGTGCCACCGGGGCTGCCCAGGACAGTCTCTTTAACAAATGGTGTTGGGAAAATTGTAGAAAAATATTGAGAAATGAAACTGGGCCATTTTCTTATACCATACACAAAGATAAACTCAAAATGGATGAAAGACCTAAATGTGAGACAGGAATCCATCAAAATCCTAGAGGAGAACACAGCAACCTCTGTGACCTTGGTCACAGTAATTTCTTGTTAGACATGTCTCCAAAGGCAAGAAAAACAAAAGCAAAAATGAACTACTGGGACTTCATCAAGAGAAAAAGCTTCTGCAAAGCAAAGCAAACAGTCAAAAACTAAAAGGCAACCTACAGAACCTACAGAATGGAAGAAGATATTTGCAATGACCTATCAGATAAGGGACTAGTATCCAAGATCTAGAAAGAACCTATCAAACTTAACACCCAAAAAACAAATAATCCAGCCAAGAAATGGACAGAAGACATGAACGGACATTTCTCCAAAGAAGACCTACAAATTCCTAACAGACACATGAAAAAATGTTCAACATCACTCATCATAAGGGAAACAAATCAAAACCATGATGAGATACCACCTCACACTAGTCAAAATGGCTAAAATTGAGGTCAGGAAACAAATGTTGGTGAGGATGTGGAGAAAGGAGAACCCTCTTACACTGTTGATAGGAATGCAAGCTGATGCAGCCACTCTGGAAAACAGTATGGAGGTTCCTCAAAGACAAATGTAGTGATCCAAAGAGGCACCTGCACCCCAATGTTCATAGCAGCCATGTCCACAATAGCCAAACTGTCGAAAGAGCCAAGATGTCCATCGACAGATGAATGGATAGAGAAGATGTGGTACATATATACACATACACAATGTAATATTACTCAGCCATCAGAGGATGAATACTTGCCATTTACACTGACATGGATCAAACTGGAGGGTATTATGCTGAACAAAATAAGTCAATCAGAGAAAGAGAATTATCATATGGTTTCACTCATATGTGTAATATAAGAAACAGGCAAGAGATCACAGATCACAGGGGAGGGGAGAGAAAATTGGATTGTAAGTAAATAGAGAGGGAGACAAACCATGAGAGACTCTTAACTATAGGAAACAAACCAAGGGTTGCTGGAGGAGAGGTGGGGGGGATGGGCTAATGGGGTGATGGGCATTAAAAAGGGCATGTTATGTGATGAGCACTAGGTGTTATATGCAACTGATGAATTACTGAACTCTATATCTGAAACTAAGGTTGTACTATATGTTGGCTAATTAAATTTAAATTAAAAAAAATATATGGAAAGGAGGAACATTTATTCTTACTACAAGAAAATATAAGTTTAAAAAATGATCTCATAGTGGGGATATGCCTTCCTAAACAGGGCACAAATTCCAGAAGCCAATGAACTAAAGATTAATGAATACCAGGCAATATAAAATTCACATTTTCCAGGTAGTAATAAATACCATAAATAAAATAAAAACAAATATACAACTAGGAAAAAAAAACACTGGTATCTCAAATGACACAAAGGTAATTTTCTTAATACAAAAAGGGCCTCCCAAACTGCAAAGACAAACAGCCTGTTCAAGAAGTGGACATAGTACACTGGCCCAGAGCACAGAGACAAAGGGTTGTGAAGTACCTGAAAAGGCGATTGATCTCAGACACAAGAGCAGAACCAAACTGCAAACTGAATCTACAATGAAGTATGTATTTTATGCCTATCACCCTGGCAAAGACTGGAAAAAAAAAAGTTAGCAGAGTGGTCAAGTATTACTGAAGAGTGTAAACTGGTATACTTTGGAAACATTCCCACGTATTTTAAATTTAAAATGTACATATCCGGGGATCCCTCCCTGGGTGGCTCAGCGGTTTGGCGCTTGCCTTTGGCCCAGGGTACAGTCCTGGAGCCCCGGGATCGAGTCCCGCATCGGGCTCCTGGCATGGAGCCTGCCTCTCCCTCTGCCTGTGTCTCTGCCTCTCTCTCTATGTCTATCATAAATAATAAATAAAATCTTTAAAAAAATAAAATGTACATATCCTTTGACTTAGCAATCTCACTTGTTGAAACTGAACCAACAGATATTCTTTTAAGTATAGAAGCAATAAACAAAATTTTCGAATATGAACTCAGATTCTAGAGAATGTGAGACTTTCTGGAAGAAATTGAGGGGAGAAATTATTAGGGTGGAATAAAGAACACCTGGCCAATTACTGGAAGTGAGCAGAGTCAATTTAATCTAGCATAAGAACATCTCTATGCATGCAAACATTATAACCAGTATAGAAATACTGTAACAAAAAGAAAAAAAAAAAAGACAAGGTGGAAATACACTGATTTCCTCATGTTTTATAGCCAAAGTGAAAAGAAAACTGCTAAATCCAGTAATAAAGACTATTTGAATATATAAAAGTGATCCTGAAAAGAATTTTTAAAAGACTTCCAGATTATCAAAAAAAAGGCACACATATTCACACTCAAAGCAGAGCACACAACACACACCACATGATGATAAAACAAAAAAAATTTTTAGATGTCCATGGGAATATTCATAACCAAAAATCGCTCAAAAGATACAGAAAAATAGAAATCACATTTCTCTGAAATCATGCATACTGAAACATACAACAAACTAAAAATTAACAGCAAAATCAGGAAAACATAAGAGCCTACCAAAAAAGTTTTTAAGAATTCTTAAAAATTGGATCAAGGAAGAAATACAAACCAAAATTGCAAAATCATTATTAAAAATATATAGAAATAAATAATTCATGGGCTATAACTAAAGCAAGGCTCAGGCAGATATTTTTAGCTTTAAATATTTACATCAGGGAAAAAATAAGAATAAATGAATGCTATTAACTATATATTACTAAATTAGATAACCAAAATGAAATGGACAAATCCCTAGAAAGACACAAACTATTAAACTTACTCAAGAAGAAACAGTATCTGAACAGATATTTAACAAGATACTGAATAATAATCAAAACAATTCCCACAAAGAAAATTTCAAGATGAGATTAGCTTCATTAGCTTCAAATCTACCAAACATTTAAGAATTAACATCAATACTTCACAAATTCTTCCCCCAAAAAGAGGAAGGAATGCTTTATAAGTCATTCTGTAAGTCCCTGACGCAAAACCAAAGACATCACAAATAAACTACAGATCAATATCCCTTATGCATATAGACTCAGAAATTTCCAACAAAATATTAGGAAGCTGAATCTGGCATCACAGAAAGAGGAGTATACACCATGACCAAATAAACACCTTTCCTGGGATTTATCCCAGGAACACAAGGTTAATTCAACATATAAAAATCAATCATGTGATACATCATGTTAATAAAGGAAATAATACACACTATCATCTCAATAGATGCAGAAAAAGTATTTGACTAAATTCAACACCTTTTCATGATAAAAACACTCAACAGACTAAGACTGGATGGAAAGTACCTCAACCTGATAAAATTTATCTACAAAAAACATACAGTTAACATCATACTTAATGGTAAAAAGCTGGACGGTTTTCTCCTAAGATCAGAAACAAGGATGTGTGCTCTCACAGCACTTCTACTCAACATTGAACTGGAGATTCTACCTGGGCAATGAATGAGGCAAGAGAACAACAACAAAGACAGATGATACGATCTGGTGTACAGAATAACCTAAGGAATCTTCTAAAAAATGATCAGAACTAATACATGAGTTCAGCAAGGGCAGAGGAGACAAAAATGGCTATTCAAAAATTAACCCTATTTCTGTAAAGTAGCAATGAACAAATGCAAATGAAATTAAGAAAACAATTCTCCTTGGGGCGCCTGAGTAGCTAAGTTGCTTAAGCATCCAACTCGATTTCAGCTCAGGTCATGACCTCAGAGTCTGACCACTCAGCGGTGAGAGTACTGGAGATTCTCTTTGTGTCCCTCCCATCACACACTCTCTCTCTCTCAAACAAATAAATCTTTTCAAAAAAGTCCATTTATAAAAAAGAATAGATTTAACAAAATAAAATAAAGAGTAGATTTAACTAAACAAATTCAAAACTCATACTCTGAAAACCATAAAACATTGTTGAAAACAAAGAAGACCTGAATAAAAGGAAAGATGTTCCATGTTCATGGATCAAAAGATATTACTAAGGTGTTTATATATCCCAAACCTGCTTCTCCTCCCTCTGCCTATGTCTCTGCGTCTCTGTCTCTCATGAATAAATAAAATCTTTTAAAAAAAAGTTATGTTTACACTATACTATAGTTTACTGTGTACATTAAATCTTAAAAAATAATGTACATATCATTAAAAAATACTTTATTTCTAAAAAATGCTAACCATCATTTGAGATTTCAGCGATAATCACTGACCACAGATCATCATAACCAAAACAACAATAATGAAAAAGTTGGCAATATTTCAAGAATTACCAAATGTGACACAAAGACACAAAGTGAGCAAGTGCTGTTGGAAAAACAGTGCTGACAGAACTTGCTTAATATAGGACTGACACAAACATTCCACTTGTAAAAAATGCATTATCTGTGAAGCACAATAATATGAGGCATGCATGCCTATATAGGCATAATCTTTGTGACATTGGACTGGGCAACAATTTCTTAGATATGAAACCAAAAGCACAAGAAATAAAAGAAAACATAAAGTAAACAGCATCAATATTTGTGTTTCAAAGGACATCACCAGAAAGTGTAAAGACGATACACAGAATTGGATACAGTTTTTATAAATAATATAATTTATAAGGGACTTGTACTAGAATATATAATGAATTCTTAAACTTAACAAAAAGACAATCCAATTATAAAATGGACAAAAGATCTGAATAGATATTTATCCAAAGAAAACACATAAAAGGCTAGTGAGTACATGGAAAGATGCTCAAAGCCATTAAACATCGGGATAATGCAAATCAAAACCACAATGAGATGCCATGTCACATCAACTAGGATAGCTATAAAGAAAAAGGTGATGACTGGGATGTGGAGAAATACACTGCTCATACACTGCTGGTGGGACTTTAGAACAGTGAAGCTTCTATGAAAGATAGTCTGGTAGTTGTTAAAAACGTTGAAACACACAGTTACCCTGTGACCCATCAACCCAACTCCTAGGCATATACCCAAAAATCATGAAAATATATGTCCATACAAAAACTCTTTAAGTCAGCAAGTTTTTATTTAATGAATTTTACATGTGATTCCCTCTACTGCCAATCACCATAGTTCGTTCAAAGTCAGAATCATAATCTTCAAAATAATCTTTTAAAAAGAACTTTTGTTCAATCCATAGTGGTCATTGTCAGCCCAGATTTCCTTCAGTTGGGCTTCTTTGATCTCCACTTGAATATGGGCATTCTTCAAAAATCCGCCACCTCTAATCTTTGGGATCCAATTTCTTCACAGCCATATTTGCGGTCAGAGTAGACGGATCTGCCTGGTTCTCAATTTCAGACACCCTTTAAATACGAATGAGTTGAAATCATATTCACCCCTAAACTATCATGCCCTAGAATTTTAAAGATTGTTGGGATATACCCATACCTAAGATTTCAAAAAATCTGTTAGGTCTTTCACATAGTTCTAGCAGATAGATGCCTTACAGTTCTTTTCCACAGATCTAACACATAGTTCCCATACAAAAACTTCTCTGTGAATGTTCACAGCTGCATTATTCATAATAGGCAAAAAGTGGACACAATCTAAATGTTCATCAACTGATGAATGGATGATTAATATGTGACATTTTCACATAATGTGTTATTACTGGTCATAAAAGGAATGACAATCTGCTACAATGTGGATGAGCCCTTGTGAGTTTAGTTACTGTCTTCCAAAATGATACAATTTAAATCCTAATCCCTCATATCTGTGAGTGTGACCCTACTTGGAAATAGGGGCTTCACAGATGTAATCAAGTTATAATGAGATCATACTGGATTAGAGTGGGCCCCAAATCTAGTGACTAAGGTCCTTCTAAGAAGGCCAGTGAAGACAACCAAGAGATATACAGAGAGAATGCCATGTGATGGTGGGGCAGAGGTGGGAGTGATACAGTTGCAAGCCAAGGAATGCCAAAGATTGCCTGCAACCAGCCACCAGAAGAAGCCCAGAGAGGAGCATGAAACAAGTTCTTCCCTCAAAGCCTTTGAAGGAAAGATGACTATGTCAATGCGATCATTTCAGACTCCTAGCCTCAAGAACTATGAGAATAAATTTCTGTTGTTTTAAGCCACCCTGTTTATAGTAATTTGCTATAGCAACCTTAGGAATTAATACAACCCTGAAAACATCATGCTAAGTGAAAGAAACCAGTCACAAAGGACCACATATTATATGATTCTATTTTATAAAGTATCCAGAACAGGCAAATCCATAGAGATGAAAAGTGGTGCTTACCCAGGACTAGGGTGATGGGTTTGTGTTTAGAATATTCTAAAATTGACTGTGGTAATGGATACATAAATGTGGATGCACTAAAAGCCAATGAATTATAACAATAAAAGAATAAATTAATTAAAGGAAGTGCTCAGGACACCTGGGTGGCTCAGTGGTTGAGCATCTGCCTTTGGCTCAGGGAGTGATCCTGGAGTCCTGGGATAGAGTCCCATATGGGGCTCCCTGCATGGAGCCTGATTCTCTCTCTGCCTGTGTCTCTGCCTCTCTCTCTCTGTGTCTCTCATAAATAAATAAAATCTTTTAAAAATAAATAAAAATAATTAAAGGAAGTGCTCAAAAAATGAGGGACATATTAAAAGATCACAAGATCCAATGGGAAAGAACTCCAAATAAGGAAAGCTGAAACAATTTGAGCAATGAAATTAATAATGATAGTATTAGATTATAACCCACAGAATAACATATTTATGAGTTCAAACTTAAAAAAGTAAATACCTGAATAAATAGAGAAGAGTAATACTTCGTTACAGAAAAATTCTAATTAATACATGTAGAAGAAATGAGGGAAATAAAAAATTGCTATTAAAACACTACAGTAATAATTTTTTTTCAGGCAAAATACAATGATGGATGCTCAAATTAGTGGGCAAAAGTTTGAGGGGAAGCAGGACGTTTGCATAGTCTAAAAATATCTCTGCCAAATGTTTATTACTTATAAAGAGAAAAATAGTAACTTTCAGTGGACAACTCCTAGATAATACTGTAACTTCAAGGTTAACATCATGAATAAGACATACTGACATCATGCCTCTTTGATAATGTACTAAGGAGAAGGCACTTGTAGGATACATACTCATAGAACAATATCATTTGTTGTTTGTCTAAAATTCTAACTGGCATCCTGTGTTTTTCCTTGCTTTTATCTGGCAACCCCAAATGAGAAGGGCACATCATTTCTGTGGTATTTTTGCCAAAAATTCATAACTTCAATCTAATCATGAGAAAACAGCAAACACATTCTCCAAAATTACTGACCATAGACTTAGAAATTATAAGAAAAAGGAATTAATTTTTTTAAAGCAGAAATTAACAGATTAGGATAAAAACGGACTCCAGAAGAGATGGAAAAATCTAAACCAGGGATTGGCAAACTTTTTCTGTAAAGGTCTAGCTAGTATTTGAGGCTTTGTGGACCATTTGAGTAGTTTTATGTACTCAGAGTTCTGCCATTGTAAACATACTCACAGACAACACATAAATAAGTGGGCAAGCTGTAATCCAGCAAAACTTTATTTATAAAAATAGGCAGTGGGTGAGATCTGGCCAAGAGCCCTGTTTATCAACTCCTGACCTCATCAGATCTCTTCCTTTCTCTCTCTCTCCCTTTTTTTTTTTTTGAGAGACCATTAATGTGCTGGCTGGGGGGAGGGCGGGGAGGCGGGGCAGAGGGAGAGAGAGAATCTCAAGTAGGTTCCAAGCCCACTGTAGAGCCAATCTCACAACCCTGAGATCATGACCCAAACTGAATTAAAGATCAGACACTTAATCAACTGAGCCACTCAGGCACTCTGTATCAACCACATTTTATCTAGGCATTCTCCCAGTAATAAATTTTCAAATGGCTTCCAACTCTTTATCACTTCAAATAATTATTTAATAAATAATTTCATACATGTTCCCTCAAACCTATGCAAGCATTCATTGCTGGAGCATAAGAATGTATAAAGGCTCCTATTCCCCAAAAGTCCTACCAACATCTGACTTTCTAATTTTTGGCAATTTAATAGGTATAAAGTTCCATTACCTTTAAGCTATTCCTGAACATTTTATTCCTATAAAAGAAATATAACACTCTAACAAAACCTGAAACATATTGCAAAAACACAAACTACAGGGGAAAAAAACTCATAAATATTGATATAAAAATCTTGAATAAAATATTAGCAAATAGACTCTGACAGCACATTAAAATAATACAGCATATACATAAATATATAATGTATTATAGAATTGATTCTAGAATGCAAGAATGATTCAAAATTATCAATCAGATGATCATCTCCATAGACTGAAATAACCATTCTAGCTACATAAGAATGCTCTGTAAAACAGGAATAGATGAATGTCTACTTAGTATTGTAAAATATATCTAGTTCAGCTCAAAAACTAGCACCCAAATTACACAGGGAAACACTAGAAGCATTCCCACTAAAGCCTGGAAGAAGACAAAGATGCTCACTCTTACCACTATTATTTTATTTACACTGGAAATACTAGGTAATGCAATTAGAAAAGAGGAAGAAAATACTGGTACAAAAATTAGAAAGGAAACCCTGAAATAATATCTACTTGCAGAAGATAACTATTACATATCTGAAAAAAATCTAAGGCAGGGCTATATAGTATGGTAGCCACTTGTCATATGTGGTTATTGAGCATGTGAAATGTGGCTAGTGTGACATAAGAGCAAAAGCTAAGATTCAATTCTATTTAATTTAAATTAAAAATAAGATCACTACCTGTGCTAGTGGCTACTGTATTAGTATGGATCTAGAGAACAGTCCAAAAAACAACATGACACAAAATTAACATTCATCAGTGCCTTTCATACAAACAAAAGAACCAGATAGAAGACATAACTGAAGAAAAAACCTATTTATAACAGTATCAAAAAAAAAATAAAACATTTAGGAATAAGTCTGACAAGAAATTGAGACATGTCAAGGAAATTTTAAACACAAAAAGGTGGCTTGAACCTACTATGTTCTTGGTTAGGAAATTCTATAGTGTAAGATGAGATTTCTCCCTAAGTCAGTTTATAAATTTAACATGGTCTCACTAAAAATATGAACAAGTTTTTATAAATGAAACAATTAAGCTGATCTAAATTTCACATAAAAAGTAAACAAGAAAAAATACTCTAGAAAAGCTCAGAAAAGACACCTGGGTGGCTCAGTAGGTTAAGTGTCTGGCTTTGGCTCGGGTCCTGATCCCATGGTCCTAGGATTCAGGCCCGCATCAGGCTCCCTGCTCAGTGGGAAGTCCGCTTCTCCCTCTCCCTCTGCCCTTCCCCCTACTCATATTCTTTTTCACTCACTCTGCTCTCTCTCAAATAAATAATCTTTAAAAAAAATCTCAGAAAAAGAAGAACAAGTAGTAGAACACATTATAAACCTTATATAAGAAAAGCTGGCATCGGGACGCCTGGGTGGCTCAGTGGCTGAACATCTGCCTTCAGCTCAGGGTGTGATTCCAGGTTCAGGGATCAAGGCCCACATCAGGCTCCCTGTGAGGAGCCTGCTTCTCCCTCTGTCTGTGTCTCTGCCCCTCTCTCTGTGTCTCTCATGAATAAATAAATAAAAGAAAGAAAGAAAGAAAGAAAGAAAGAAAGAAAGAAAGAAAGAAAGGAAGGTAGGTTGGTTGACATCTTAAGCTGGTGAAAGCAGAGATGAGAAGAAAGAAGAAAAGAAAGAAAAGAAAGAAAAGAAAAGAAAGAAAAGAAAAGAAAAGAAAAGAAAAGAAAAGAAAAAGAAAGAAAAGAAAAGAAAAAAAAAGAAAAAAAAAGAAAGAAAAGTTGACATCTTAAGCTGGTGAAAGCAGAGATGAGCTGTCCAGAGGACAACTTCATAGCTATCTTAAAAGAACAAAGTTGGATCACACCTTTGTTCAAAATGAACAAAGATTGTTTTTTGAATAAAGATGTAAATATGAAAAATAAAACCATATACTTTCCAGAAGAAATCACATGAAAATTTTTTTTTATAACTTTGGAATGAAGAATGTGTTTCTGGGATCCCTGGGTGGCGCAGCGGTTTGGCGCCTGCCTTTGGCCCAGGGCGCGATCCTGGAGACCCGGGATCGAGTCCCACATCGGGCTCCTGGTGCATGGAGCCTGCTTCTCCCTCTGCCTGTGTCTCTGCCTCTCTCTCTTTCTCTGTGTGTGACTATCATAAATAAATAAAAATTAAAAAAAAAAAAGAATGTGTTTCTAATTATGATCAGAACATGGACACTTAAAAGGAAAACCATGGGTGTCGGGTGGCTCAGTCTGTTAGCCGTCTGCCTTCAGCTCAGGTCATGACCTCAGGGTCCCAGGATCGAGCCCTACACATCAGGCTCCCTGCTCAGTGGGTAGTCCGCTTCTCCCTCTCCCCCTCCTTCTGTTTGTGCATTCTTTCTCTCTCTGAAATTAATAAATAAAATCTTAAAAAAAAAGGAAAACTGAGAAATCAAAATTTCTGAATGGCTCCAAACACAATAAGCAAAGTCAAAAGAAAACGAAGAACTCCAGAAATTGTTAAGAAAAATATAGAGAAATAAGCCAAAAATATGAACAGATAGCTCAGTAAAAATTCAAGCATTTGATAACATGTTGGTGAGAGTGTGAGGGTAAGGTGTCTACCCCCTATTGCTGGTGGGAGTATAAATTTACCTCATCTGTAAGGTAAAACTTCTCAATATTAAGATCTCAAATGCATATACTATTTGTAGGAGTCCACTTCTGGGAATCTACCTCACATATATCTGTACATGTATGAAACAACACATGCACAAAGTTACTTATTGAAGCAAAAGACTGAAATCAACCCCAGGTTTGAAGGTAGGAGAATAGCATCCCTCCCCCCAATCCCCTGCACAACAGCTCTGTTTCCTTGGGTGGGGTAAAGGAGGAGGACCAGGTTCTCAGGCGATAGGAACAGGTACTTCCCTATACACTTTATAGATGTCTGTATTTTTTGTCTTTTCTACCATATGAATAGATTGTCTATGCAAAATATTACATTTTAAAACATGCAAAGAGAAAAAGGAAACACTATCTTAGATGTTAAAAAGGATGAGTCAGCAGCAGATTTTCTGTCCGAAAGACATTCTTCAGGATGAAAAGGGACAAAGTAGGCACAGTATGCTGCCATGCATTTGCTTTAGAAAGATATGCACATTCTCAAAGAGATTAAAATATATATATATATATTAAAAACATATATGTTTATATATAACAAAAAAGCATGATGAGATGAGCACTGTTATACTATACGTTGGCAAATTGAACTTAAATAAAATTAAAACAAATAAAATTTAAAAATAAAATTTTAAATAGAAAAAGTACATATAAAAAACAAGAAAATTTAAAGATATGCACATTTTTATAGATATTAAAACAAAGAACGTATTCCAGAATGCCTCTGGAAATATACACCATACTAGGATGGATGATTGCTTCTGGGGAGGGTAAACAGGAGACTGAAAGATAAACTTGATGTATGTCCTTTGCTAATGTCTAAATATTATTTTTCTTACTATGTGAAGTTTTACTATAAAATGAATTTCAAATCTTTTTTTTTTAAATTTATTTATGATAGTCACAGAGAGAGAGAGAGAGAGAGGGGGGGGGGGCAGAGACATAGGCAGAGGGAGAAGCAGGCTCCATGCACCGGGAGCCCGACGTGGGATTCAATCCCGGGTCTCCAGGATCACGCCCTGGGCCAAAGGCAGGAGCTAAACCGCTGCACCACCCAGGGATCCCATGAATTTCAAATCTTATATCCTCAGCCAGATCTTACTTCTAAGCTCCCCTTGCATTTCTCACAGGCACTACAAACCCAGTAAGTACAAAACCAGATTCGCCATCTTCCCTACAAAACCTGTCCTCCAATGCTCCACGCCACTGCCGCCATCACTGCCCTTCAGCTGCTCAAGCCAGAAGTGCATGTTGCTTCCCACTCCAGCCTGTCCCCTCCTCTCACAGAGTGGGCTCCTGCGCCCTGCAGCTGTCCTCTGTCCACCGCATTCCCCTGTGCTCATCCTCACTGGCAGGGCTCTAAGACAGGCAATGCTCATCAACAGCTCTCCCCACAGCTGCTCTGCCCCCTTCTCCTGTCATCTCCTGCTCTTGCTCCCTTGCATCAAAGCTTTACTCCAGCTTCTGAGGAGTCATCACATGGATCCAAAAAGGTCCAGAATTTGGAGCAGTCTGTGTGATCTTACCTTTCCTAGTCCTTCCTCAAGTCATTCTGCTGTCTCACTATACTCCAGCCACACTAGCCTTCTAGTTCCTCAAACTCAGGGCTTCACTTGCCATACTCTCTGCCTGGAAGACTGTGTTCCCCAGCCCCCAATCTCTCCTAACGGCCAATTCCCCAGCACTAAGCTCTTCCTCTGTTAAATGCCTTTTACCCATCCTGGTCTCAGTTTAAACGCACCCTCTTCAGAACATCTTTGCTGACTGCCACGCTAGATCAGATCTTGTTTTATGTTAATTTAGAACCCCTTTTTTATACAACTTACTGCAATGGTGATTAAATAATCACAAAATAAACTGTATTTATCCCTCTTAACAGATTTAAGGACAAGAATGGTTTTGCTCACTCTTATAAGAGGCTCCAATGCCTACTTACAAAATAAACAGTTGTTGGGTGAATAAACAGGGAGGGGGAGACAAAACTAAAGGGAAAAACCAAAGGCTATCTATCATCCATGAGAAGGGCTCATGTCAGCAGCGGCATCCAAGAGGCAGAATTTCCTGCCCCAATTCCTGCCTCAGTGGTTCTGGCCCCTGGCTCATTGCCAGCATCTGCCTACTCACCACACTGTCTGGGGACTGGAGCTGGTCTGGCAAGGCTGTGCTGCTATTGTAGCCAGAGGTAACACCAGAGGAGAGGCTTCCATTGGAGCTGGTACTCAGGGAGTTGGACATGGCCAGGGTGTGCAGCTTTTCTTCTTCCTGAGAAGGACAGGGGGCTGTCAACCAGCTTCTGGTATACCCTTCACTACCCACTCCACCCCTGACACCACCCCTTCCCACTTCCCCAGCACCCATCATCTCCCAGTGCCTCCTACCTCAACCTGAAACTCTCATGCCTCCCCACATGCCTGCCCCAACTAAAAACACCAAAGCTGCCTCCTCCCAGACTCTGGCCTAGGGACAGGAGCTAGTCAGAGGAGGATGATGTGTAAAAAGAGTGAGCACAGCTTTGACCTAGTGCAATGGAGTCCAACACCTTCCTCCAGATACTACATCCCGAGACTCAGAGGCAGCCCCAGTGAAGGCTGACCCAGTCTGATGTCTGCCCCCAGGTCTAGGCCTACCCTGACATCACTGGTTTGCCCCACTCCCTACCTTTAGCAGCTGGGAGATGATCTGCTGGCGGATTCTCAGCTTCTCCTGCTCAGTCCTCTCCCGTAGCCGGTCCCGGGCCAGGGCAATCTCCACCTTGGCCTCCTCACGGGCACGCTGGTATTCTTGCAGCATCACTGCTATGTCAGAGGCGGGGTGAGCAGACCGTGATGCTGACCCTGGGCTCCTGAGGAAAACCATAGGGTGGAGAGATGCCCTCTAACATTGTGGGTGGGTGGGTGAGAGCCTTGGGCTACTCATCCCAGATCTATTTAATACCATCCTCTGGAAGGACCCATCCTCGTTGCCTACAGTTTAGTTTTACAACCCATTCTGAGGCTCAGGCCTACTGTCTTACACAGTAGGTCACAGCCACGGTCTGCCTTCTCCCATGACCTCTGCCCCCATGCTATCCCTCTCACATCCTCCTCTTCCCCACCCTCCTTGCCCTATTCTCCCACAGTGACTTCTACTTGCCAAAAGGAGCCGAGGGCCCACTCCTGGAATCACTCCTGTCAAAGGAAGCTGCAGTTTCCACTCTCCAGGCCCTGCTCTCCACAGCCCTCTCACCCTACATACAACCTGCTCTCTGCTGGGTTCTGGGCCCATCCTTACCTGGTGGTCTCCACAACATCCTTCCTCAGTTGTTGCAGGTATTCTCGGCGCCTGCTGGGTAGGTCAAGGTCCCGGGTGGGGAGATCCCTGTTGGGCAGGAGACTCAGTTGTTTCCGGGGCCTGATCTGCATCCAGTGCAAGTTCTGAAGTCGTTCAGCCCGCTCTCTCCGGAGGGTCTCAATGGTTTGTTTTTGCCTGAGACAAAATGTGATCAATTCACTGAAGCTGGCCCCGAATGCCCTTCTTCATCTTAAGATCTACCTCTGATCCCTGGAAGATCCCAGAACTTAGCAAGGGAAACAGGAATATACAGCTATTAGCCTTCTCTGATTCTCTTTCAGCCCACCCCTTGCCCTTCCCTGCCAGGCTAGGGGCCCTTACCGGGCATAGAGCTCCTCCCAGGTGGACCGCACAGGCTCCTCAGCAGAGAGCGCCTCCCCTGTCCCGCTCTGTAGCACCTGCAGCAGGGCATCTGCCTCCCCAAAGCCGTGGTGCAGTTTTGCTTCTGTGAGCTCCATGCTGAGAGAGAGGTTCTGGGCCCCCACTTGTAGGGGGATCTGCTCCCTCTGCGACCAGTGAGGACCCTGGCTCTGGTCATCAGGAGGTTGTAGGGGCTTCTGTCCCTGCTCTCCAGAGCTAAGATCACATCTGGGCCCCAGTGACTCCATCAAGCCTAGCCCCACAGGGGAGCCATCCTGAACCCCACACCAATGAGTATATCTGTTATGCACTGGGAAGTCCCTCAGGCTGTGATGCTGGGGCTCAGGGGCCACGCACACCTGGGAACCAGAGCACAGCAACATCTCAGTTTGGCAGGCCTCGGTTGGGCCCAAAGCAGAACCCTGGAGCCCTGTGGACAGGGCTCTGTGGACAGAGCCCTCAGTCAACCCAGAGACAGGGCAAGGGATGAGGGGCTGGAGGTCTTCCCTTGAAGACAAAAAATCCAGAGTGGGTTGTGGCTCCACTGGAGATGCTGAACTCTCATCCCCGTGTTCTGTCTTGCTCTGCCATCGACTTGGCCCCCTACTGCTCACTGGGTCACACTCCAAGGAAGCCAGGTCATCGGGCACAAGGCCATTGGCCAGCCTCTGGCTCTGGCTCCTCAGTGAGGGTGGTGGCAGTCCACTTTGGATCAAGGTGGTTGTCCTGGGCTGAAGCTGCTGAGGCGGCTGCTCTAACAAACAAACTTGGAGTTTCGGGCTCTGCGGTAGGCCATCTGGGGAGCTTATCTTGAGGAATGGCCTGCCATCACTCCTTTCTAAGGGACTTCTGCCTTCCCCACATAGAGCCCCCACTCTCTGGGAGCCACCTGACTCATCAGTAGTTTGAGGATTATTAACCACTGGAAACCTAGAGGTGTCAAGGAGAAGGTCTGGGCTGGAGACAAGCTTCTGGTGGCCTTCAGGAGGACAAGCTGAGGGGACTGTGAGAGATAAAGAGTCTGAGGGGAACCCCAACCTCTGGGTGCTGGCACTAAGTGTGAGGATTGGGGAGGAGGCTCTGTCCACCAACAATGTACCAATGGTGCCCAGCCCCTTCTCGACCTGAGGATCCCTGACAGACTCTGCAGCACTGAGGCAGGGCTCTGGGGATTGGGAGCTGCTGAGGCTAGGGCTGCCAACGGCCAGGCAGGAGGGCACCTCTGGCTGGGAGCTGGGAGGCAGGGAGGCATCTGGAAAGGCCTGAGGGCTCACAGAAGGGAGGTTCTGCCCAAAGTGGGCTTTCTGAAACCTTACGTGGGATGTGGATGCTGGAAGGCTCTGTGGCCTGCAGTGGGTACTTTCTTCCTGAAGTTCTGAGGGCCTTGCCATTTTAGATGTCATTTCCTCTGTCTCTCTCTTCTGAAGGTTATGCGTGACATGTCCCCGTTCTTGAGGGAACATAATGGGAATATCTGAGCCCAGCACTTCAAGGACCCCACTGACCTCCTGAGGGCCGGCCTCTGGGGCCTGGAGGTGCAGGGGTGGAAAGGCCAGGTCAGTTTGGATGCCCTTGTCCATGGTGGTCTGAGTATAGCCATCTATCATAAGGGCCTGGGTCACTTCATCTGGGGTCTCCCTCTTGATGTTCTGCTCCTTTTCAGCCACACTTGGCTGAGAGAGACTCCCCAACAGCTCTGAGGTACTGTGCAGCAGCTGTGAGAGGTGGAGAGAGAGATTATGCATGCTAGTCCAGGAGACCAGACCAGAAACTGGCACTGCACGGGTTTCTGGCTGAGCAGAGATGTCGGTGGAGCTCCAGTGGAGACTGCACCCCAGGGTCTGTGTGCCCTGCTCCAAGGTGTTTATCCTGGACTGTCCCACAGGGCCACCCACCTCTGATGGATACAGCAGCATAATCTCATCTACTGGACTTGCCGCACTTCCTTCAGCCAAGAGAGGATCATTCCTCAGACAGCCTACTTCATCAGGGGTGTCCCAGAACTGGGCTCTCTTGTCAGCACCCTTACTGGGGGTTGCTCCTTCAGGGCTGTTCAGGATGTGGAGGTTCCCCAAGGCAAATGAGGAACCCCATACTCCCCAGGCCTCACATGAACCCTGGGCATTTCCAATACTGCTGTGTGTGCTCGACAGGTCCCGTGCATTGGCATGGGTGCTGAGGTGGGAGTACAGTGGAGAGTTCTGATGTTCTAGGCCCTTGTCCATGCTTGAACAACGCGTTTTGTTTGATGGTATCAGGCCCTGGGGTGTCTGGCCGCAGGAGACATCTAATGCACTGCCAAACACATACTGCTTCCAGCCAATCTGCACAGGCCTCTCTGGATGGGAGGAGAGGATGTAGGGATTGATGTCACTGGAGTCAAAGTGTAACATTTTTTTGTCTGCCTCGGAGTGCCACTTTTCAGGCCTCGCCTGGCTACCCGGTCTCTCCAGATTTTCCTGCCAGGACTCTTCCAGGGTCCTGGGTGTCCAGCTGGCCATGAAATCAGGGGTTGGCATGCAAGAAAGAGCTGATGACCTTGGGTAAGGAGGGGTAGTAGGTTTTGGGGGCCAGTGATTATCAGTCCTATTGTCCGCGTTAGATGAGGCTTTCTGACTGCAGCCCTCAGCTTTCAGAGATGTTCTCACTGCTGACTCATCCGAGAAATAGTCTCTGTGATGTGGAGACCACAATCTGTTAGGCTCCTGTATATCCTCATCTGTGGGGGAAGGGGGCTCCACAGACAAATTCAGCTCCTGAAGAGACCGGGAAGAGCTGACCACGGAGAACTGTGGTCTGGGGGAGGACCTGGAGTGTTTGGGGCCAGAGAAGACTGCAATCACAGGAAGTGAGCACCTGTGGTGGGGAGCTGGCTGCTCCCTGCCAGAGGCAGGCAGGCCAGGACTCTGGGGTGTGAGCCGTGGGGCTCCACTTTGTCCCAAAGGCATGGTGGCTGAATCTTCGAAGCCTGTCAAGAACATCTTAGACACAAAGGACTTGGCTGTAGATGCCTCCTCCGTGCCTGCATCTCTAATCTGACAGCCATCCAAGCCACCTTCATGGGAAGGTTGAGAACTCCTGTCTTGGGCAGGCTCTTTACTACCACTCAAAGCCTGGTCTCTCTGCTGACCCTCCTCCTCCCAAGGACCATCAGCTTGGTGCCTGGAGATGTGTTTTAACTTTGCTACAAACTTAGCTTGGGGACCCAAGCCACTGTGATCTCTGAATTCAGTGGAAAGTTGTGGCTTTTCTGGAAGATGCTGGATTACATTTCCTAAACATCCATGCTGTGGTTCCCCTGGAAGCTCACTCTCAACAGATCCTTCACTTAAATTCAGGGTGTGTGGTCTCTCCACTGTTAAAGGTAGTTCTGGCTTGGTTTGAGACTCTTGTGTATTCTGGCCACCTACAGAGCTGCCCTGAAATTTCCTCAGTGGCTCAGAGCACATGTCTGCAGAGGAAAAGGCAGTCTCAAGCTCTGTGCTGGGTTTCTTCTCAGCCACCTCTTTCTCAGGATCCTCTACTGACCTTGAGCTTCCATCAGCCACTGAGTGGCTCAGTGAACTTGTCCTCATACCAGGGGCAGAAGGGGAGCTGACTCCTTGAACCAGAGATAGGACAGCAGCAGAAGCAGAAGGCTCCTGAGTGCTGCTGTCTGTTGGCCCAAATTCTCTATGAATGACCTTGGGCTCAAGGCCAGGTGCCAAGAGCCCTTCAAGTTCCCTGGAACAGCTTTCTCCTCTCTCATCCATTCCACTGATTCTGGAAGGCATTATGCAGGGTGGCTGGAGAGTGTGGAGGGCAGCCTTGGAACTCTCTTTTCCCAAGTCACCATCTCTATAACCCGGTAAAGTGGAGAGTGGGGAGAAAGAGATAAGAGAAGCAATGGGTTTAGGATTGCACAAATGGCAAGGAGTTGTTCTGTTGTCTTCCTGCCCCCTAGATAGACTAAGAGTCCTGCTGTGTTCAATGTTCCCTAAGAAGACAACACAGTATGAAGCTTCCCGTGGGCATCTGCACTGGGCTTCTTCCTGAACTCCCCCAGGACTTGGGCTAGGTCTTTGATCTGGCAATGAAGTCAGTCTAGAATGTTTGCTGCCACCATGGCAGGTTTCCGCCAGCCCACAGCCAACACTCTCCTTCCTCTTCACACGCTGCTGTGAGGGAGCTTCCAGTTCAACCCTTCTCAGAGCTCTAGGCAGGTTGGTACCCTGTTTGGGACTTGCCCTCCCTTCTTCTAAGCCAGTGAAAGCCTCAAGGCATGGAGCGTAGTCTTGGATACACCCTGAAAGGCTGACAGAATTCTGAACATCACAGGTCACAAGCTGACTTTCAAAACAGGTTGTTTTTCCTCCCTTTGCAGCCACTAAGACATTACCTGAACTTCCTCCATAAGTGGTATCTAGAATTCTAGGTTCTTGATGTGCTGGGCTGCTCTCCTGACCACCAGGGAGCGTGGCCTCTATAGTCGCCTGCAGAGCTGAATGGCTTCCCCTGTGAGGAATCATGCCAGGGTCATTCAGAGGGGTCCAAGAAGGTAAGGCAGCCACTACTTTCTCTGGTATTTCCCTCCTGTCCTCTACAGCTACTGAAGGAAAATTGCCTGAGCTCTCAGGATCAGCAGAGGAAGGTGTTGTGGTTGCTTTTTTCTTTTTCTCTATGATTCCAGAAGAACTGGAGTGACATACCAACTGTTCACCAGCTCCCAGAAAAAGTCTCAATTCTCCAGAACAATAGCTTTTTCCTAGAGTTGGGGCTACATGGGAGGAAATCTGTGAGGTAGGCTGTGGGACTATGTGAGTCTCTGTGCTGGGCAGATGTTGAAAGCTGTCTGCAGGGAGGGGTGTGGCCTGAGAAACTTTCCTCTCATTAGTCAATAGATGTCCTGGTTCAGCAGAGAGAGAGGCTACATGAAATCTTTGTGCTTCAGCCTCATTTCTGGTCCTATCTGACAACGACTGGTCAGTGACCCCTGAAGAACATTCAGGTCCTAGTAAAGTCTCATAGTATGGAAGAATATTGCCTCCAGCCCCCAAGTCATGAAGCTGCTTTCCCTCGGCTTGTGCTTGTGTGATCTCTTCCAACACACCCAAGCCCATGGATGTATGAGCACAGCGCTCTGGGAGAGGCATCCTTGGCAGGGACACAGGTGCTGAGAATGTACCACTAGGAAGATAGAGATCCTCAGCCTCCTCTGCCGGACAGCCTTGACTGTTACCCTCTTCTAAGAGGCAGCTGGCCTTCTTTTCAAGTGGGCTAGAGGCCCTGTTCAGGGAAGTGGCTCTTTCTGTTCCTCTCTGTACAGCTGCCTCAGTTTCAGAAGCAAAACCATCTCTGGAACTCAAGCCCATCAAGATGCTTCTGAGGTCCCCTCCTTGGTCTTGGGTACTTACTGATCTCTTGCCCTCTGCCCCCAGGGGAATGTTCTCTGATACACAGAACTGACCATGAGATCTCATGGACGTGGATATCACAGACCCACACCAAGCAGAGTGTGCCGAGGAGGAGCCCTCTCTAATAGTTCCCTGAGGGCTATGGCTTTGGGGCTCGCCACACAGGTCCTGACTTTCTGCTCCAGTTACCAAGGGACTGTTAGGTATTTTCAAAATTGTGGGATCCAGTACATAGTCAACTGAAGAGATGCCTACAGTATCGTGTACATGAAGACAGTCTCTTGGCAGCCTTGGAGAATTCAAGGGCAAGGAACTATGCAGGTTTCCGTGAGGAGCCTCAGAGAAATCTGGCTGGCTCAGCAATGGACCAATCTCCTGGCTGGAAGATGTGCCGATACAGCACTGGCTTGGGCTAGGAAGTTGCTGAATCAGTGAAACCACTGTATTTTCCTCTTGTAGGTTCCCTCCTCTTCGCACAGCCATTTCTTCAACTCTACCTTGAACTTTAGGCTCCTCTTGTTTAGAACTACTTATACACTTGGCAACTTGGGTTTCCCAAAAATCTTTCACAGTTTCCAGTTCCTCAAGACTTCCCAAGCCACAAGGCTGCCTTGTGGGGGGGCTTGCAGATGCATTCTCTGCCTCACTCTCCTTCTCAGAAGACATCTTGGGGCTGGGCTGCAGTGGCAGAGCACTAGCCAGTGCTTTGGTTCTTGGATTAGCACAAGTGTCTGTGAACTCTCTACAAACTGTACATGTCCTTACATAATCACAAGTGTCCCTGGAGGATCTGTTTAATACAGCTGGGCAAGTGTCCTCTTTTGCAAACTTAGTGTCTTGTATACATTCCCTTGACCTAAAGGGGCTCAAGGTGATTTTCTGGGCCTGGAGACCTTCCCCAGTGCTACTGTCAACCTCCATTTTTCTAGCTTCACTATCCCTAAAGGTAACGTCATCCGTCTGTTTTGGAGAAGATGGCTGATCCTTCAAAGACACGTAGTTTCCAAAGCTGCTTGGCCTCAGGACATAGTCAGCCATCTCCTGGTCCCTCTGGTCCCAGAACACAAACTCCTTACCGACTCCCAGTGTTTGGGAAGCAGATAGCTGCTTATTCTGCTTGGATTCAATTTCCAAGATGCCATCTTCCAGCTGTATTACACTCCTAATTAGCCTGGCCATTTCATCACCACTGTTAACTCTTTTATTCTGTTTCTTTCCAGAAGGTTCTTCTTTGGGGCTTAACATTTCTTCTGACCTTCCGGGGCCTTTGGATTCATTCAGGTTTTTTTCCTGAGAGCATGTAACTGACTGGAATCTTTCATATATAGACTCTGTCTTTGGATGCTTAAACTCTTTTGAGCTATCTTTGGGATGGAAAGCTTTCCCAAGAAGCCCAGATTCATTTTTCCTCTCACCCTTGTGGGCTGGACTCTCATCTGGGGCCATTATCTTTGGACCACTTACTCTATGATGTACTGATCTGGACTGTAAAGAAATAGCAGCTTCCCCCAGCATATCGTTGTCAAGGGCTAAATTGATGGTTTCATAGATGAAATCAGACCTGGCCCCAGAAGGAAACTGTCTGTTCATATCTAAGGCCTGGGTCTGTCTTAGAACTACATTGTGATCCTGCTCTTCTTCCCCATCTGCCTCAGACTCACAAACAAGGAGAGGTTTCCTAGACCTAGAATGGCTTGAGCAAACATTGCAACAGGACTGTACAGTGGCCTTTTCTCTCTCCTTAAGTGCTGAAAGATTGTGATTATTTAAAATTCCAACTTGATTTTCAAATTCACATACTTTTGTGCTAGTAGATGAAAGAAAATGTTTGTTCTGAGCAACAAAAAAATAAACTGAATTATGGCTTTCTTCTTCAATGTTTCCAGGGCACTTCCCTCTTTCTCTGCTAACTTCCTTGGTGTTCAGATCAACTGGCCTTCCTGCTGTGACCTGTTGAGATGAGGCAGTCTTGGAATTCTGGTTTTGTAACAGCACTGGAAAATTATTCTTAAAATAAATATTTTGGAGAACTTGGTGGTCATGACCAAAGCCCCAGGCTTCTCTGGGGGATGGGGAAGGCACTCTTGATTCTCTGCAAGCCGGGATCTCTAAGGCAGTTTCTGTCAGGGCATCCCGGCTTTTGGTCACATAGAATGTCTCCAAGGGAGGTGGCTGCAAGGAAGATGGGAGTGGATTCCAGGCACCAGAGTGGGGGTACATCTTTGGACCTGACAGAAATGCAAACGAAACACTTGGGTGCCTTCTAACCACTTCCCTGGAGCTTTCCTGATAGTCTACCTTCTCTTCCTGCAGGGGCGGGTAGCCAGGGTGACTTAACTGCCCCTCCTGGGCTGCACTATTCTTCATGGGAGGAGCCCAGCCCTGGGGCCAGTGGTTTTCTTTACTGACTATGGTGATATTACTGTGACAAGGACTTTTCAAGAAAAAACATTCATCAGAGGAACTCATCCTCTGAGGCTTTCCACTACTCTGAGAAGACTCTTCCAAGTTGTTCTGCTTGACTTGACATACTTCTCTCATGGAATTTGCCATCTTGCTCTCTGCTGCAAAGACTGGTACAACATTTGTAGTTCCAGAAGTCAATGATTCTACATCTGCTGAGTAAGTTCCACTATGACTCACCTCTTTCTCTCTAATTGTAAAGAAATCTGAAGTACCTTCTAGCTCTGCACTCAAACTGTCCTGTTCTTTCTCTGCTCTCAAACACTGAATTTTGGATAAATGGACAGGAAAGTTGCTGAAATCCAGACTGCTAGATACCCCAGAACCAACTGGCAACAGCGTATCTGTTTCTTTGCCAGAACCTTGTGTCAAGGAAGCAGAGTCTTCCTCAAGGGAGGAGAAAGTTGGCCTGGATTCTCTTATAGCCTCCAACACGGGATGGGACAGTTCAGGGAGGTACTTTTGCTGAAGGGCACCCCAGTCCCTCTCGTGGGTACTGCCTACATGAGTGAATGAGGCAGCAGAGGCAGCCAAAACACTTGAAACACTGGAGTTGTTGGATGCTTCAGAGTTGCCTTCCTGGGCTGTGTCAGGGATACCTCTGGCCTGGAAGATGCCAGCAACTCGTGGCTGAAGAAGCCTATGAGACCCCCAAAATGATAGCTTGGATGTATCAGAAGCAGGGATTGTGTACACACCTCTTACACAGCAGGGCAGCTCAGTACCACCTTGGGGTAGTTTGGAGGTATAGGGCAGGAGTATTTCTGCCCCTGATGGCTTTAGTTCTTCTATATTTTGCCCATGTCCAGGCCTCTCCCAACCATGGGGCTGAGATTCCTGGACATCAGGACTTGGACATAAAGAACCCACTATTCCTGAGGGGCTACTGGAATTTATCTTAGAGTCACAGGAAAACCAGGAATCCATGGACAACAGAGGACTCCCTCTTGAAAGCTGCAGGCCTTGGAGCATGTTTGTCTGTTCAGAGGAGCTTGCCTCTACCTCTGACTCAGGTTGCTCACAGGGGGGTTGGGGCGGGGGACCAAGGTAAAATGAACTGCTCATTGGCAGGATGGCATCCAGCCTGGCTACCGTTCCATTGCTGATGGGACCAAGTCTACACATTGCCTCCTGTTCTACTATGGGCAGACTGGAGGTCTGTAGGTGCCAAAAAGTCTCTGTGGGCATCTCGTCAGCTGAACTGAAGAAACCCTCTTCTTGCTGTTCTTCCCTCAGCTCCTCCTTGGCATCAATCAGGCTATCCAGGGAAAAGCTCCTGTGAGTTTGGGTGAATAGTCCACTGTTTGAGGATGTGGTAAAGCCCCTCACAGAGGCCATAACTCTGGTCCTGGGGTGGCCATGACCACTGGGGAGGTAACTGCTCCCTGGGTTGTCTGGTGGGCTTTCATACCCCTTCTCAGCCAGCGAGTCCTCAGATATTTGGCTGTCATCACTTTCAGAATTCTCTGGCTCTGGAAGACCCTGTTCCTTCCCCTGGGGGTCCTCTGGCTTCAGTGGCTCCATTAGGGCTTTGGCATAGACACAGGAGAGAGAATCCACTGAGTACCTGCTATTTGTATCAGATAAGTCCCCATTTCTATCTCTTATATGATCAACTCTTGGGCTGGAATCTGTGAGTGAGGATGTGGAATCTGGGTCTCCCACGTGGTATTGCCTCCTCAATGGGCTGCCATGAGGCAAACAAGAGGACTTTTTTACAATGTCTTTGACCAGCACCCTCTGCTGCCTTTTTGATGCCCTGCTTTGAGAAGGTGGTTTGGATTCCACCCAGAAAATCTCGGCTGCCTTTCCATGCCCAGATGCCTGTTTGGGTCCACAGGGTTGTGAGGAACTGCAACAGGCTCCTTTAGCAGTCTTGTGGGTTCCAAGGTTCTCTTCTTTTTGCCACTCAGCTCGTGTGTGGTCAGAGTCTGCTAGTCCCCTACCCCACCTGATATAGGTGGAGGGAGTGAGTGCAACTGGCTTATTATCCCTTGGCTTTAGCTTGTTAACTGAATGATCCAGAGATGCTAAGCTCTGAGACACCATCCGACAGGGCTGCTTACCCGCTCTTTCCATTTCCTGGATGCTGGCAGACTCAGAACTCACAGTGAGGCAGGTGCCTGAGACTGAGGCTCCTTTCCTTGCCAAGGCCCCCCTGGCAGTGCAGAGAGGCCCCCTGCCTGAAGAACAGTGGGCATTCTTACTGAAGTGTCCTGTCCTTGGAGGGTAAGCAGCAGCCTGGGGGAAATACTCTTCTGATGGAATTTTCTCTGATATTTGGTCAGTAGGGTCAGGCATGGTGGAGGGATCCCGATTCAGGAAAATACTGTGGAGACAAGGAAAACCATTTCAGGAAAGTAATAGGTCCCTATTTTCTGCTCACAGAGGGAATGTGAAGTTCTGCTTAGTTTGCTCTAAAAAACGTTGACTAGAACTAGGTCAATGTCACTGTTCTCTCTAGTCTTTGAGGTCAGAGAAAAGCTCTACAGGTACAAAAAGGAACTATGGACTACAATCCTGGTATCAGAGAGGCCCAGGTACACTCTGCTGTTCAATTTATTTATCTTATAAAAAGACTGAACTGAATCTGAATCTAATTATGATTTTAGGAAAACTTGCACTTAATAGGCAGTATGAGGAGTAGAGAAACAATCTAAATGACACCACAAGGAATCAAACAGGCAAATCTATAAGTGGCATATTCTACAGAACTGATCCACTTTTAACAAATCAATGATAAGAAGAAATAAAAATGAAACAAAAGTATTATTAAAAGGAACTGAAAAAATATAACCACACACAGTGTGTGAATCCTACTTGGATCTTAATTTGAACAACTGTAAATAGGTATTTCTGAGGCAATCAGAGAAATTTGATATGGCCTAGGTTTTAGATAATAGTGAATAACTGATCTTAATTTTGTTAGGTGAATAGTGACAATGTGGTTATAAGAAAAGTCCTTATTTTTTTAGAAGTGTATACTTGATACAGGATTGAAATGACATGATATCTGGGAGTTGCTTTAAAAATACTTCATCAGAAAAAGGAAGGAAAAGAGATTAAAGTAAGCATGGTAAATCTTTGTAACTGCTGAATGTGGGAGCTAGCCATACTATTCTCTCAACTTAGTTTATGTTTGAAAAATTTTAATAAAAATTTTTTTAAAAGCCTGCCTCGTAGAGAGGTAAGCGAACAGAACCAGCAGACATGATCTACATACTATTAGCAAGGCCCTGGGCTAGGCCTAGAGGATATAAAGAAGCAGACACAGTCCCCTGCTTCATTCTCACCTTGACTAAATGCGAGGAGTAAAGGAGAAAACAAACAAGGATGATCCCAATTGGACCAAGGTCAAAAGGAACACTGGTTCCATTACTCACTCACCAGTTGGAAGGTAGAGTCAGGAAGCTCACATAAGGTGTCAGGACAGGCAGGAGGCAGAGATAGGAAGAGTGTGGGAACCACATCAGGCATGAGGAGGGATGAGATGGAGGTGGTGTCAGAACAAACACAAGGAAATGTATGTGGATAGCCAGGATCTAAAGAGCAGGTGAAAAATGAGGTTGAGAGTCTCACTTGGAAATTACCAAAGCAGCAAGGGTTGCCACTCAGAATGGGAGAAGGTAAAAGCCTGAGTCTTAGAAGATCTCACCTACAGAGAAAGAAGAGCAGTCAGAAGAGGGAAAAAGTGGTCAGGAAGAGAGGAGTAAGCAAATCTTTCCATTTCACATATTGAGAAACTGAAGCTCTGGGAAGTAAAGAACACTGCCTGGGCAAGAAGGCCATAAACCTCAATGATTCCAGGTGACCACCACTGGCTGTACCTGTGTAGCTGGGGAAAGTACCAGCTGCAGAGCCCTCGGAGGCTCAAAGAACTGCAACCTGGCAGTCGGCTTCTATGTTGAGGTCCTGGGAGCATGGCATCAGTGCTGGGTACCCAGTATGGGGGCTTTTGGGTGCAGTCATCCTGGAGCCAACACGATGCTTTGGATGGCTCCAGTCCCTTCTGGGACTCCAGTAGCCTCTGCTTCTTGATTCTCTCTAGCTGGAAGGAGGCCTTTCTTCGCCGGATGTCCCGCTGTGCCACCCGAAGTGCGTTCCTGCACCCAAGCCGCAGTCTCACTTCCCTCTTCTGACTTCGGACCAGTGGGGATAGCTGAGTCTCAGAATCTGTCTGAAGCCAAGCACCAGATGGCACACAGGCCTTGAGTTCTTTCTCTGCTACGTGGTCTTGCTGCTGCAAACCGGTCAGCCAGATCTCGTCTCCGAGCAGCCACTGCTGGTCTGGGAACCAAAGACACCATGAGAGAAGGTCAGCACCTCCCTCCCTGCCCCTGTGGCCTAGATTCAGACATCTCTGGCTGTGGTTGGACATGAATGGAGGGGAAGTGCTGGCCAGAGGTGATATGGTAGGATGAAAGCTACTGGGCCTCCTTACCACAGGGCTAGAGAAGGAAGCCCCCAGGCCTTAGCACATGCTGGGGCAGGCAGCAAAGCATGGATAAATATGCACGTGAAGAGAGAGCAGAGGGTCCATCACTCTGAGGGGCAATAAGGAAGGTAGCTTCCCCTTATTCTTGCTTCCAGTCCCTTATAAGAACCTCTGGTTTCTAAAAGAGGGGAAAGAACACCTAATACCAAAGATTCCATCATATCACAAAGAAAACAAAGGAGAGAATATAGAGGGATATGGAAGCATGAAGATGAAGAGATGAGAAAGTGAAGCAGACACGGTGAGCACTGGGTACCTACTGTCTTTAATTTGCCGGCTGATGTGCGCCTGGTCCAACTCCAGATCCTGTTTGGCTCTAATCTGTCCCGCTAGGATTCGCTGCCTCAAATCCCCCACGTAGTGCTGCTGCTGAATCTGGGCTCTGTGGGGCGCCTCTCCAGCCCTCAGTGGCTGGTGGTCCTCGTCACTCAGCTCTTCCAGCACTCTCCTATCACAGAGGGGCTGGGGTTACCCAAGGGAAATGCAAACCTAGTTCAGGACAAACCGGTGGCAGTCTTAAGCCTTTCTGAGAGCCCCAAATTCAACAGGGCAGAGAGGGCTTTCAAATTCTGGCAACTTGGGACACATAAGCATGCTGTCACAGGCAGCTCATGATGTCACAGTATGGGAGGGGAGAACTGTCCTTAGACTAGCATATTCTTAGACTGTGAGTTTACCAGAAACACAGGTTCATTCTGGTTAAGGAAAATGACCAGAGAGGAAGAAAAGCAGCTTTAAAAAACAAACATTTTGGCTAAATCAAGAAGCGTTGTCCTCTATAAAATAAAAAGGTATCTGCTTAAAACCTGCTGGAAACAGAGTACAGCAGAAGCTCCAACAAACATTAGGTAGTGGAAACTCCTACATATTCAGACATTATGATTGCATCTCCATTTTCTGAAACAGAAATCTTCTGTGACCTGGGAGTAGAAGACAGTTAATCTAGAGGAGAGAGAATTTGTGTGTGTAGCAGAAGAACCCAAGGAGAGCTGGTCTCCACTAGAGGGCAGTTCTCAGTGAATGAGCCCAACAATAGGGTTCAAGAGTTTTAGACTCTACCATAACTTTTAGAGATATACATGAAGTACTTACTGGTGAAACTGTCTGGGATCTATTTAGATCCAGATTAGAGAGAACAGGGGAGAGTGGAAAGGGAGTGGGGATATAAATGAAACAAGATTAGCTATGACTTGATCACTGGTTATATATTTGGAATTATCCATAACACAAAATTTAAAAAGAATTCTAGATTGCAGTCATGCTTTATTCTACCATCAGGTTCTTGTGTGGCCATGGATGAATTAGAGCCATCCTCTGAAGCCTGATAGCTTCTACCTGCATGGCTTTTCCTTTGGTCACACATGGCCTCCTATGCAAGGACCTCACAGCAGGGTCTCTCTATCCCTGTCATTCAGGTTCCTAAAGGAGGCAACTGCATGGGCATTCCAGGATGGTAGGAGTAGGAAGTGGCTGGAGAGATTAGGAGCTGCCGAGGGCTAATAAAAAAAGCTCCAGTCTGCCTTCCTTTAGCCCGCATTCCAGTCCCAGGATCCCATGACTCTTTAAGTCCCACTTAATAACTTGACACTAGATAGTCTGAACACTAGTACTCTAGGGGGTTCATCTGGCTTAAATTTACTACTTTACAAAGGCAGAATGAAATCACAGAGGGTGTATCAAAGCAGAGGTCCATAAACTATAGCCTATGGACCAAATGTGGTTCACTGTCTGTTTTTCTAAGTAAAGTGTTATTGAACACTCATTTACTTATGTATTATCCAGGCTGCTCGAGTAGCTACAGCAAAGACTGTATAGCCCACAAATCCTAAAATACTATCTGGTCCTTTACAGAAAGTTTGCTGCCTCTGTCTTAAAGGAAAGGATGATTTCTTTATGCAACCTTAAGAGGAGAATGAAGGATGAATGGGGAGGTTGGAGAGTGTGGGTAAGAGGTGACACAATAGCAATCTCTTCCATAGGAAGGCTATGAGGTGCCTCAACCTACAATGGGTCCAAGGACTTAGGCCCAGATCCTTGAGCGAGTATGCTCTGGGGAAGACTGACGCTGACCGCTATGAGCAAAAGGCAAAATACACACACTGGAATGTACCAGAAAGAGGGAAAGCACCCTCTGTCACATGTGAGGCAAAAGGCTAGGGACAGCAATTAGAACAGAAACTCAGTTAACACCACACAGATAGAAAAAGCCATTAATAGGAAACTATACATACATATATATAGTTTGCATTGCTACTCCAAATTTTGTCTGACCACAGATATGGCTGAATTACAAACATGACCGTCAAAGGGTCTTAGACAAACCAAGCTAAAGCCCAGACCATCAGATGCAAAGAGCAAGAAGGGTATCTGTATTCTTAATTCCCAGAGAGTATTCACAGCTTCCTTCTCTCCCTGTCTCCCAACCCTCAGATTCACAATTTGCTTCTCCACAGGAGAGGATTCCCTCTACTCTTCCCCCAGCAGCTAGCCAGTTTCTGCAGATCCAATGCAGCTTCCTGAACAGTACCAAGATCTGCACGGGGAAGCTGTCTGGGATGATCACAATAGACCCAGCACATTCACCTGAGATGCCACATGCCATCAGACTGAAAAATGGCTCCTCTGCTAAACACATCATTCATCTCCCAGAAAGCAGGTGGAAAAAAAAATACCAACCTTATGTTACATATCTGGGTAGATTACTACTGGCAAGTCTTCAGTTACCTGCCAGCCAAGGACTTCTGTCTCTATCAGATGACTACCTTTCATCTTGGGTGACTCCAGCATCTCCCCACTGCTGCTTGGTCACCTGCTTGCCAGGACTCCATCATGCCCTCCCCTACTCTCTCTCCTGGCCCTCCCAGCTGCTTCAAGGTCTGACAGCTTCTGCAGCAGAATGCAGCAGTGTGTACTCACTAAGGCAGCAGTGGCAGTGGCAGCAGCAACAGGGTCTCCTAGGCTCTAAGTGTTTAAGGTTAAGCCCCCAAAATTCCAAAGGGGAAAATGCAAAAATTGGTTTTCAAGGACAAACTCCTCTCTGGTCTAGATCACTGCTGCAAAGGGAAAAAAAGAGGCAGGCTGTCCAATTCCTTTGGCTCTGGAGTTAGCTCTAGCTTTGCAGATTCCCTATGAGTGCTCCTTCACAGAGAAAAATGAGGGAAGAAAATTCTAGGCAAGGGGAGGCTTCAGAGCTAACTCCACCAGAGCAGATGAGACTCTCATGGAGACACAATCACAAACCCAGTCTGGGAGCCCTGGTGACAACATGGAGATTTCTCCTCTCTCACGGGTTCCTTCCCCAGTCCCTCTGCCCATCACAGGCTTGAGCCCCACACCACTTCCCTTCCAGCAAGGGCTGGCACACAGATGCTAGCTACGGTAGCAGTAGCTACATAGGACCAGCCCAGCCAACAGGCTCCTGGAGCTAGTGCTGAAGAGTGGAGGCAGGGAGTTGGAGAGGCCTTGATTCTCCAATCCCTCTCTGAATGAAAGGGTGCATTCTTGGTGTTACTGAAAGGTCACGTCAGTGCCCATGGGGCTAGAGAGCCCAAGAAGACCTAAAGAGAGCTGGAAAAGACCAGTGTTCTCTGGGGTGGATAGCCCGGCTGGGACAAGGTGGGAGGCATGAAAATCAAAGGGAGGTTGTGTGCCTGGGCAGCTTGGCACACAGGCCTCCAGCGGCAGGGCTGGCAGTGTCAAGTAGAGGGAAAAGCACTCCATGTGTACTTGCTTTTTCAGCCCCTATCACAAGGATTTCCTGGAGACAGATGGTAGTATCTTTACTTGGACTTTATTTTTACTTTACTTAGATGTGAACGAACAGACTCAGAGACTCAATAACTTGCCTAAGGCCACACACAGCTTTTACTTCAGAAACTCATGATGTAAGCAGCTTTATCTAACTCCAGTGCAACTCTTCAGTATCACAGCTCATTAAGTTGCAGAGTTGTTCTCCATATACCTGTGAACTCTAGGAAAGAGCTCCTATGTGTCTTCTCATCAAAAACCTGCCCTGAGACGAGGCCTTCTTTCATGACTACACTCTAACAAAACAAAAGCTCCGGCCACTCCTTAGTCTGCCTTGTCCTTGATACGCTCCACTTGTATCATCTCTCCCAGTTTCCCTGTCACCCCACAGAGGCCTCAGTCATGAAACACTGGGGCCATTCTGCCTTAGACCCTGCCTCATCCTTTGGTCCTTAGTAGCCTGCATGTGAGGAACTTGCTGTTGATGCTCCCTCCATCATAGCACCTCTAATCCTACAGCCAATACCCCTCACCACTAAGGTCAGACCCAAGACTGCCATCAGTTGCCAAAAAATGCTCCTGGCCTGAGAAAAGAGCAGCTAGATCCCTCTGAAGGAAAGGGCCATTATAACCCTCCCAGAGCCCCATGCTCATGGTGCTGGGCAGCTTCCCACCACCAGTGGTTTCACAGACCCTGAGTCTCCTGCTGACATTTTCTACAGAATGTCCCCAAGTCAGAGGCTGCTTTGACTTACAGGAGGGACACCACTGTTCCCAGTATCAGACCTATGAGACATAGATCTGGGAGGGTACTCTATGTAGAAATGGATCAAGAATGACTATGAAGAAAAGTAGTTGCCACCAATCACATATATAACTTTGACTCCATGCTTCTGTGGTCACAATGCAGGTGAAGTGGGTATGAAAGGGCAGAACCTCAAGATATTTGCATATTGTTCCTGGAGTTTCTGACCCTCTTATGTGTAGTTCAGGACCACTGGCATTAAGAGAAAAAAAAAAAAAAAGATTCAGTCCCACATTATCTTTAAAAATTTGGAGGAAGCCAATGGTCCTGGAAGTTGACACACCCTGTGAGACCACATACAGACAGTCTAGAATTTAAAGGGGAATACAGGGAGGTAAGCTCAGAAGCAATTTCAAAGGTATGTAAGATCATGTCACATTCAAATCTTGACAGAGGCAAGTGGTCATAGGAAACATCCAGTGATATACTCCTTTCAGTGATGAAGACAGTTGCAATACTGAAGAGGAAATGCATGAGGGCCAAGACTGCTTCCCTAACAACTACAAGCTACACAGCTAGCTCAAGATCTCTCAAACACTTGCACAGGCCTCATTCAGAGCTTTGCTGCTACACTCACCTCCCCTACCCCACCACTCCATGTTGTAATGAACGAAGAAGTAAGAACAATAGGTACCACAGCAAAATGAGCACATGTTTTTCACCTTTTCTTCCAAAGCAAAGGGCTAATACCCAACCGGGAGGTAGTGACATCTCCATCCAAGTCCAACCATTCCAAAGAGCCACTGCCACCGACAGCCTCTCCAACCTAGGAATGAAGAAGAAAAGCAGTGAGATTGCTGTCATCATCTCTACTCCAAGAGGACCAAAGCTCAAACTTGTCCCTTAAAAAGGAGAACCAGGGGGGCAGCCCGGGTGGCTCAGCGGTTTAGCACCGCCTTCAGTCCAGGGTGTGATCCTGGAGACCCGGGATCGAGTCTCACGTCGGGCTCCCTGCATGGAGCCTGCTTCTCTCTCTCCCTCTCTCTCTCTGTCTCTCTCATGAATAAATAAATAAAATCTTAAAAAAAAAAAAAAAAGGAGAACCAGGGAGGCTGGTAGCTACCTTGAAAACATAGCACACTAACCTGCCTTCTCTGCCGCAGGACAGCGGCCTCTGCTGGGTGGTTGAATCGGAACTTCTGCGCTTTCCCCAGGGTTATGACTGCTCCTGTGGCAAAGACAGATGAGAATTCATCAACAGCTCACATTTTTTATGTTGTTTTTAAAAATATTTATATATATATTTTATATATATATTTTATATATATATAAATATTTACTTATTTATTTTCTTTCTATTTATTTATTTGACAGAGAGAGAGCCGGAGAGCACAATCAAGGGAAGAGCAGAGAGGGAGGGAGAAACAGACCCCCTGCTGAGCAGGGAGCCTGACCCAGGGCTTGATCTCAGAACCTTGGGATCATGACCTTAGCCTAAGGCAGATGCTTAACTGTCTGAGGCACCCAGGCACCCCCATAGCTCACGTTTTGAGTACATACCATGTGCAGAGCACCTTTCTGGGAGACAAAATCCTGCCCTCAACAAGTTGATAAATTAGGTAAGAGTAATTGGTTATTGCACAGCTTATGTACTGAATTAACAAAATGAACAGGAGTTCTACTACTCCAAGGGAAAGCAAAATGGATTCCCTGTGGAATAGTGAGGGAACGTTTCATGGAAGAGTAGGAACCTAAGCTCAGCCTTAGAGGAGAGACAGAATTTGAATAGATCAACAAGAGCAGTAATAGTAATAATGATAATAAGTATTTACTAGGTGCCAAGGACACTGTGAAGATCACATGAACTAACTCATTCAATCCTCACAACAAACCTCTTACTGCTCTTTTACAGATGAGAAAACTGAGGTTCAGGGACTCCCCCAAGGACACAGAGGTAACAAACATAGGTACAAATTTCAGAGAATCATTCTTTACCCTGGGACCCTGGAATTGGGGCTTCCTTGTTTATGGGAAGAGAGTGGTATTAGGAAATCTTCAGATCTCTGGGTGCAGAGATGTCTGCGGAGAGATGGGACTGGGTGCCCCATCTTTAAAGCCTGCTCCACTAAGCTCTCTGGGTTTGGCCCATGAGAATGGAGTGAGTCCATCACTCATTCTGGCATAAATAGGGCTACAAGCAGTCTTACCTTGGGTGAGACGACAGGAGGCAGTGACCTCCCGGCCATTGACTGTGCAGCGGGCCCCACGGGCAGGCCGCAGAATGACTACCCCACAGGCACTGGTGATAGTGCAGTGATCTCTCTCAATCCATTGCCCCTGCAGGACTACACAAGAGATGGAGGTTAGTGGGGTGGGGAGACAACCCAGAGAAACACCCTTTCTATGAGATCAGAATCCACTCTGGAAGATCTTACATTATGACAAGAGAGAAGAGCCACCACCTGAAACCACCCAGACCTGGATCTTCCCACCATCTGGGTCTCCTCCTATCATGTCTCTGACACACACCCACATCATAGCAGCAAAAGAGGAACAGCCTCTTGATCTTCAAAGATTCCTTCCTCCCAGAGCATCATCAGGTTCCTCTTAAGAGATTGGTTAGGCATGAGTACCTGCCAGTGTCAGACTCAAATATTCTATCACTTACCAATATCCTGTTCCTGTTCTGAGTCAATCCTTCCTATTTTTGTTGTCCCCTCCTAAAGGGAGAAACAAAGCCCTTTTAACAAGAATAAAAAGGGACACAGCCTACCCCCAAAGCAGAGTCCACTGGCTGAAGTGTTATCGCTGTCTCCCCACACCCACTCTGGCATTTTCCATACCACCTCTCGGCTTTGGTCCAGGTTGTTCTGACTGCGCTGCCCACTCACTGCAGCCTAGGAAGCCCCTGAGAAGGCAGGGGCAGACAATATGTAAGAAAACAGAACCAGCTCTTTGCAAAGCCAACAAGTGCTGGCAAGCTCCTTTCTGTGCCACAGCCTGATGTTAGGGAATTAGCTATGGCCACTGGCCAGAGATTTTCTAGTCTGAGGAAGTGGGCACATAGGCAGAATTTTCCTCCAGGGACTAAGGTTGGTGTAATCCAAGTTTGGTCCATTTAGTCTCAAAGAGACACACATTCTATGAGGATGCATGGAAGCACAGGATTTTTACCTTCTTGGTCCATAGAAGAAGTTCGATAGATACCATGTTCTAAGAAGAAGAAAGCACAACTAGGAGAAAAGCATATCTAGAATCAAAAAGGACTGGAAGAAAGTATAAGAGAGGAGGGGAAAATGGAGTTAGCATAAATGAATTACTGGGTAAGTAGAGGACAGGGCCTCTTGGTCCTTGGATTATGGCAATTCTTTTAAGAACACATAGCTCGGGATCCCTGGGTGGCGCAGCGGTTTGGCGCCTGCCTTTGGCCCAGGGCGCGATCCTGGAGATCCCGGATCGAATCCCACATCGGGCTCCCGGTGTATGGAGCCTGCTTCTCCCTCTGCCTGTGTGTGTCTCTCTCTCTCTCTTTCTATCATAAATAAATAAAAATTTTAAAAAAATAAACTTACTTTAAAAAAAAAAAGAACACATAGCTCTGTTTGGGGAAGGCAGCAACATGACAATAGAGATGCTGAGTTTAGGTACATATTTATCATGCATTAAATAACCATCCACAATGTCCCAGGAATTATGCTGAGTACTTGATAAACATCTCTTATTTAATCCTTAAACAACCTAAAATATAGTTATTATCCCCCTTTTATATATGAAGAATCTGAAACTGATGGGCAGGGAACCCACATACTAAATAGGAGAGTCATGGATAGAATTGAGGTCTCTCTGGGCCTGAGCCCAAGCTTGTTCAATCTCACTGTACTACTTCTCCCTAGTAGCTGATGGCTTTGAAGTAACCAGAGTGTTTCCCACTAGGTTTCACTGTTAGCAGTCAGAAAGGGGAAGCCCTTGCAGCTCCCTTAAAATAGCTGGTGACAAGGCAGGCTCCTGGAAGTAATGAATGAGACTCTGGCCTTACTGGGTTTGCACAGAGAAGCAAAGCCTAGCCTTTCCTGCTCAGCCACTGAGGACCACACAAACAAATGGATGCTGGCCTCTACAAACACCACCAAACAAAACTGAGGAAAAGGAGTTAAGACTCCTCCTGCCAGTTCAGGGTCAGCCCTGATGATGAAATGCATTTCTTACAAAAAGATAAGGTCACCACATATCACAACTTCTACATCGAAGGGCATAAATCACCACAAAACACAGTGGCATCTCATTTAACATGGGTTTAGTCGATGCCTGTGCTTGCTGTCCCCTCTGCTCACTTATGCAGGGAGAGTTAGCAGCACAGGGCAATTAGGAGAATGAAGTCCAGGATACCAGAAACCTGTGTTCCGCCCACCTTTCCTCTGTCATCTTCCCACCCAAGCTACTTCTCCAGGTGACCCAAGGGAAAAAAGCTTCCTGGGTATTGTTAGGGATTAGTTCCAGGTCTATAATCAAGAGAGCAATGCAAACAAAAAACACAGAGATTCTTGAGCAATTACTGCCATACTATTACCCAAACCATGAACTAAACAAAAAGTGAGAAAAAGGGTACATATATATCCCGCAGAAATGCCAGGATTAGAACTAGACTGAACCCTCATCCCTCAGGTTCACTGGAAATGCATCAAGGAGGGGGCACTACCCTCAGAACACATGGGCCCCGCAATGAAAACCAGCACTCCTACATTTCAGATGAGGCCTGCACTCATCTCTTGTCTCTGATTCAATCTCAGCCCCGTCCTTTAGCTACCCTGAGCTCTACCACTGGACTTCTAGCTTCATCTGTTTGCTCTGCACCCAATCAACACAGCAGATTAGTTCTACTCAAATATTAACCATTTTAATCCACCTGGTCTCTTCCAGACCTCCAACTTCTCTCTGTGGTTCTGACTAATGGAAGGATTTGACAGATAGCCTTTGATATTTAGATCTGTTATTTAGGTAACAGACACTTCTGCCCAAGGCATTTTCACTGAGCTAATTTATACTCACTTTGTTGAACATAAGCTACTTTAACTTTCTGAGAGGCTCAGTGTCCGACAGCTTCCCAGAGGGCTTATCCTAAGATGAGCTTTGCTAATATCTCACTACCATGTGCACTGCAGCATTAGGAGCCAGATTTCTCCAGGGATAGGAGTAGCATTATGTATTCCCCATAAACTGTTCCTTTCAAATGGCAGCTGGGGACAATTAGGAGAATGAAGATTGGATTTTCAGTGAACCTAGGGATTTTGGTCATATAAAGTATGTTCTGCCATCCACAGGGCCTGTCCTTCTATTGGAAGGCATTTTTGATGAGGACAGGATATGACTTACCTACTACTGGGGACTAACTCTCAAAATGCTTCATTTAGAAATGAGGACCTGGCTCTATGTGACAAAGAACCCTGCAATCCAGGTCCTTCTTGGAAGGCAGAAGCTTCATTCCATTGTTCTTGGACAGCTGCATATTGTGCCCTGCCCCACCCTGCTGGTCCACCAGCCCTCTGGGCTCATGCTTTCTTTAAGCTTTCTGCATCTACTTTTATTCTCCTCTCTTCTTTCCCTGGTAAACCTAGTAAGGGAGAAGCAGAAGGTGCACTTTTTGCTGACTTGAGACTTGAAGAATGGGAAGGTATTAGAAGGAAACTTTCAGATCTTTGATCCCCTCTTTAGCTTTTGAAAGCCATCTGTGAGCAGCCTGAATGTACAGAGCTCGGGAATGTCCGTGGTATTTCAAGGTTAGGATTTCACCTCCATGCCTGCACTCCTGTGCTTTAGAAAGCCAGAAAAGGAATATAAGAAGTATTAGTCTTACTTTAAAATGAGATTAAATCACAGAGAACAAAAGTAAGTTATATAAGAGCAATAGTAGCAGCCACAGAAAAACAAATAATTGTTCTGATTTCGTCTTCTACTCTAATCACACAAAAGCAAATGAATCACGATTGGCTGGCTAGCCCAGTTTCCTGAAGGCAAACCTGAAGGCAGTTCTGTGACATCTGGCTCAATTCACAGATGCCTGGTCACTGTCCTTGGCTTCTCCCTCAGTGACCTCTGGGGCCAGTGGCTCAGGAAAAGAGGGAATGCACCAGCCTGCTCACCTTGAGGTGATAGAGCACGACACCTGTGCTAAGTACATCGTCCTCCAAGGCCATTAGGTGTGGCAGGCTGGAGTCAATGACTACCCCAGCCCTCCTCCTGTTGATGTCCACTCTGTAATTCTCCACAAGGGCCTTCCACTCATTCCACTTCTGGGTCCAGTCTTTAGTCAGATGGTCTATCTACAGAGATAGAGGAAGCGGTTTCAGACACCCCGCAGGTAGAGCAAAATTAAGGTCAGAAGTCATCCTGGCCTGATAGCTCATGGCATTCCTTCCTGCCTTTCCTCACTGTTATTATTCAAAGCTCCACAGAGGCCCTTGAGCCTCCTCTGTGAGTTGTGTTTTCTAACATCTCTTCAATAAGCAAGTGTTACTTTTATAAATAGCAACTCCCTCAGTGTTATTTTTAAAGTTTTCTGCAACAAGCATGTATTGTTTTTGTAACTTGAAAAAAAATGCCATATATGTTATTTTCATTAATTGATGTGTTAGTCATATGTCTATGTTTATAATTTCCCTTTCCCTATTCCTTTTCCATATGATACATACTAAGGATCCTTTTATGAGCCAACACTTCTTTCCCAAGGTGCAGAACCTCAAATCCTAATATAAGCTTGTATGGGGCTCAAAGATATACAAAGCACCAAGAGGAATCTCCTCAGATAAAACAAAGACTGTAAGAAACTGGTCTGAAGGAACATGTAGTAACAACAATAAAATACTGAGGCTTACTATATATCAGGAACAGAGTTTTAAAAATATGTAGGGGTCTGTATCTCTCATGAATAAATAAATAAAATCCTTTAAAAAAAACGATATGTAGGGGCACCTGGGTGGCTCAGTGGGTTAAGCATCTGACTTGATTTCATCTCAAGTCATGATCTCAGGGTTGTAAGACTGGGTTCCACATTGGGCTCTGCACTAGGTGTGGAGCCTGCTTAAGAATCTCTGGGACGCCTGGGTGGCTCAGTGGTTGAACATCTGCCTTTGGCTTGGGGTGTGATCCCACAGTCCTAGGATGGAGTTCCACATAGGGCTCCCTACATGGAGCTTGCTTCTCCCTCTGCCTGTGTCTCTGCCTCTTTCTCTGTGTGTCTCTCATGAATAAATAAAATCTTAAAAAAAAAAAAACCTCTCTCCCTCTCCCTCTGTCTCTATCCACTTCCCTCTCTAAAAATATATATATATATATTAATATCATATATAATATAATATAGCAAGTTAGAGGCCTTAAGCTAAGGCCACCTGGGGAACGTGAATAAACAGTGTTGAATGCAAGGTGGTTTTTTTCTTCTTTTGGTGGAAATTTCCTAGGCAGGGAAGTTATTCTGGGAATGGAAGAACTGAGGAAGCCCAAGAAAAGGACCTGGGTCCATTTCTCAGAAAATGGATACTTGAGAAAAAACTAAGTATGCCAAGTTCAGGCACAAGTGTTTTACCCCAGAAATGTTACTTTTAATGTTATAATCATTGAATTGAAGTCTGCAAAGAATAAGACTACAGGGTACCCATGGATTAGGACCTAGCAAAGGTGAGCAGCAAGGCACTCTGGCTTACAGTTTAGCCTGCCTGGCTCAGCTACCTGGAGGTACCACTGAACACACTTCCCCTTCTGGCTGGTTTTCATCACATACTCCTATGCTGCCTAAGGTCATCAGGCCAGCAAGTGGCAGATTCAAGACAAGGTCTGCCAAAATATATAAAACTGCTAATGAGCGTGAATGATTTTGACTCTGTACCTTATCTTTTATGTATATAGGTGTGATATATTCTGAACCAAAAATTAGAACATATATTTAAATACAGAATTTTTGAGAAATGTCTGGATGTGTGATGTAGTTTTAAAGTTTAGTTTGGGTAACAAAATATTGACATAGCCAGGATACTTTATAATGTATACAGATGATGAAACAGAATACTGGGAATTGGGATATGCGGTTGTCATATCTAAATCTAACCTGTCACACAATAATGCTTGACATTTCTTCCTTATAAATGTCTCCAGGAATCATCATTTAATCTAACCTCCCCAAATGTCTATCCTTACCCTCATGGGGTCACAAAATTACTCTCTCTCCTGGTTATCTCTCTGTTTCCAATCTTCCTTCCCTTCAATTCATCCTACCCACAACTTTCATATTAATTTCCCAATATATGCCTTTATTATGTCACCAATCTGGTTCAAGAAGCCATAAGTAATATTGTGAATGTCAAGTTCAAACCTTCTAAACTGGCCCTAACCTTACCTTCACTAAACTCTACCATGAGCATGTATTCTAGTCAGCTCAGTCTTCCTTATACTGTGTGCTTCCACATGGCCTCCCACACCAGTTTATCCTTCCAGTTCCATGGCTCTGCTGATATTATCCCACCCTCACCCAAAATGTCTTACCCTTTTCTTCCTATCTAACACACTCTACTGATCTTTCAAGGTCTAGTTCAAGTTCTCTATCCTCCAGCTTCAGCACTGTGATACCTGCACTGAAAATTCTAAGCCATAATGATTTCTCCCTTCCCTTCGTGGATGTATCTTGCAAGAAGTTACTATGGCCGAGTTCAAAAAAAAAGCTCTCTTCATATAACTCATATAGTTCACTACATTTAACCATTCCCTAAATGTGTTTCCAACTCAACTGCAAGCCATCTGAAAGAAGGAACTTCTTTGTATCTTTTGAAGCATCACGCTGAGCACCTATTTAGTGCTCAATGAATACATGTCAGTCAATTGATTTACTGACTGGAAAACAATTTTTATTTTCTAGGCTACACTCCCTATCCAGAGGGAGTTATCATGAACCCCTAAGAGAACAAAACAAAGAAAGCCAGTCACCAGCCCCTAGGGCAAACTCATTCCCCACTCAAAGCTCAATGAAGACAAAAACTATCTCTAGACTAAACAGAACCTGTGCCCTGACAAGGAAACAGCCCTGACTCAGGAATAATGAATGGAAGGACACCTGGGTGGCTCAGTGGTTAAGTGTTTGCCTTTGGCTCAGGGCATGATCCTGGTCCGGGGATCGAGTCCCCACTAGGCCTCCTGTGAGGAGCCTGCTTCTCTCTATGCCTGTGTCTATGCCTCTCTCTCTGTATCTTTCATGAATAAATAAAATCTAAAAACAAAAAACAAACAAAAAAAAAGGAATAATGGAAGGAGATGAGACCTACTATCAGGGTGATGTAAAGCTTAACTGTGTCCACCCAATATACCCACCTTCAATTCATTTTGGAGAACCAGTTCTTTCAGATTCTCATCCTTTTCCTCATTCAGTGGACTGAAGTTTCTCTGCACAAAAAGAAATATGTGCTTTGTGGGTCTCATCCTTACTCTTATTAAGGAAGAGAGGAGCAGATAAAAAAGACTATGATTTAAATCAGAAACAATTAGAAGCTTAAATATTGGGGTTCACACTGGTACAAAGAAGGAAAACTCAAATTTTTCTGGAGGACCCCATTCCTTGAATCCACCTACACACAAAATAAGGGCCACTTAAGCAAATATCTTTAGGACAACAAAGAAAATATAGTGAGGATGCCCACCCCATCTGAAACTACTCCGATAATCAGAATAATCCATGTCCTGTCTTTGCTCCTGCCTCTGTTCCACAAGTGTCACTTAATCAAAAACACAGAATGCAGCAGGACTCAGATTCTATGCAGAAGAAAAGGAGGTTTGGGGTACAGAAAAGTTCTGATTGCCTGAATACCAGTTCGAAGTTCAGCAGCATGGCTTTTAGTCTTCTAATCTCCTCCCTGAGTTCTCTGATCAATTTTACATTTGCATCCTGAAACATAAAGAACTTGGTTTCACAAAGACTGATACTAGGCTTCAACCAGCTCTAAGATGCTATAGAGAATTAGTTTGGAAAAAGTGGTTTACCACTTTGGAGTAACTTGAGGCAGTCTTCTCAAAGTAAGGTCCCAGAATCACATCAACTTCACTTAAAAACTTGTTAGAAATGCAAATTCTGCTCTCCCACCCTCTCAATACCTACCAAATCAGAAACTCTTGAGGGCTGGGGCTCAGCTGTGGTTTAATCAACCCTCCAAGTGGTGATTCTGATATACACTTAAGTATGAGAATTGCTGCACTTGAGCAGGAGGTTGACAGGTAACGCAAGTGCCAGTGCAAGTGTAGGTAGTAGATGCCGATCTTCCTGTAATAAAACTAAATTTATACCTACCTAAATACACTGCCTTTTAATTTTAAAACAGTCCACAGACAGGCTATATAGGCTGGCCACCAGTTTGCGATCCCTGCCCTGAAACTTTTCATTGCAAAGCAGATAAGGAATTTTTAAAATTTTCTTATTACTCAACTTTTCAAAACTAATAAATTCTTTTTTTTAAACTAATAAATTCCTTATATGCTTCTTGCAGCCCAAAACAGAGAAGTTGTTGCAGTTTGCACAGAAGAGAAATAAAATACAAGCATACGTCAATATAAATTCAAAACAAAAGCCGAGAACACAGAGACTTTTAAATAATCTTCCTTAGGGTGGCAGTGGTATACCACCGATCTTAAAAGGGATGTTCTCAGAGAAATATCTAAAATAAATTATTCAAAAAGGCAACGAATGAAGTCAGTAGAGATATGAGAGAAGGGTATGACACCAAAAGAAAGAATTTCACTCTATTTTCATTTGGAGAAGTCATGCAAGTAGGGGTGAGGGTGAAGAGAAAGAGATCAATGAAAGAATAAAAGAACTTAGTGTAAACAATACCAGACCAAGACTCCAAGTGAAAGTCTCACCTCATTTACCCGTGGCTTGTTGATGATGTGTTTGGCATTGGATGCATATCTTAGTGTGCTCATGGTCTCACTGTAGCTAGTGTGTGCAGGAGACACAGCTGAGGTAGAAGGAGAAAGTTAAAAACCATGCCAGCCCTTCCGACCCAGCCTGTAACCACTTGCCTTTATTGCTATTGTCCATGCTGTATTATGACACCCTTAATGAAATGGGTGGCCATGGCCCTTTCTCTGAGGTAGAATACCAGTCCTAACACAGAACCTGCTCCAGCCTCCCACTCACTGGCAACCATGATTGTTTTGGAGTTGCCTCCAAGACTGTCCTTCAGCAGCCAGGTCAACACGGAGTCCCGGTATGGGATGTAAGACTGCCTCCGGGAAGGCCCTGCTCCACTGCTGGTCCCTGAAGGAGAGCTAGGGATCCCACTGTCACCATCACTGGCTGCACTGTTGAGGCTTTGGCAGCTGCTGAATGCTTGAGAATTCTGGGCTTTAAAGACAACAAAATAATAAAAGTGTAAGAAGAAAGGAATTATGAAACACATGCATTAAAACAATGGTTGGGGAACATAAATGTAAATATCACACTTTGTAATCCTTCTCTGCATGATAGGATGCCAGTTTGAATCCTGACTTTGATTTTGGACTTAAGACAGACTATGTGAGCCACATGATTTTTCAGTCTCCCTTCTTGAAATGAGATGGGATGGGATAATGATCACAGTGTCCTCAACTGCAGACAAGTATCAATTTTCATGTCCTCATCAGAGGTAACTTTATAAAAAAGAACCTTGTAAATGTCTACCCTATTTCATAAAATTATTTTCCAAAGTCTCCCTCCCACTCTGATGATCCAGTCCATAAGCAAAATACCTAAGGTGGAGATAACAATTCCCAGAGTCACAAGAGACTTGTTGATATTGGCTCCTTCGGTAATCCGGTCCTTACAGTAACTGGGATCTGCTCTTTCACTAAAAAAAATCAATGAAAACAAAAATAAAAGAAAGAAGAAGACCTTGTCCTTATAATGCTGTTGAAAGACACTATTCATTATGTGGTACATTATGTAAAAAGCCCACAAGATAAATTCTTTTTAGAATTTAGTGCCAGAAAAAAGTATTATCATCTTGTAATGAACTGGCATTCCTCCACTTCTCAGGCAATAGAAATCAAATAATTCATTAATTTCATCTATTTATGGCCTTATGGTATCTGTCGATGTCTTGAATTCCTTTTTTAAGTCAATGGGAAATATTGAAAAGTCACACTTCCAAATGCCTGATAATAGTTTCTCCCAGACAGTATTGCATTTTTCCCCTCAAAATGCCAGAGTTGCAGCTGACAGAAACAACACTTAATTTTAAGGGAATGACGTACCATATTAATAATTTAGCAGTTTTAAAATAAGAAAATTTGCTTTATCTCACCTCACACTTTTTTTGCAACATTATCCCCAAGACTTTCTTTCTGAATATACATGTGACTATAATTCATGCTTTCTTCTAATACTTAGAAGATCATATCTTGTCCTCCATGCCACAGTATTTTTCAAAACTTTCTTCCCCTCTTTTCCCCCCAGTATTGCGTAGGGCTGCATAAAATCAATATTAAGACAGAGGGAAAAAAAAAGTGTACTAACCCAGTTACTTCCACTTAGAGCAGTGGTTTTTGATCTTGACTATACACTGGAATTACCTGGGCAGCTTCAAAAAGCGATGCCTGCACTATCTCTGACATCACTATAAAGTGACTTATTTGATCAGAGGTGAAACCAAGGCACTGAGAATTTTTAAAGGCCCAGGTAATTTTAATAGGCAGCTAAGATTTAGAACCCCTGACACTGAAGATTTTTTCAGCCCCTGAGAATTATAATTTCTTAACATAGCATTCAAAAATTTGTTTCTTTAATAATTTTCTCAGGCTGACTGAAATGTGAAAAAGGATGGAACAAGTTTATTCCCTGTAAAATGGGCAAGAACAAGGTCATTGTCAAGGGATTAATTTCCCTTGGCTTTGAAATCCTAATTACCTGCCTGCTAGGTCCACAAGGTTGATCTTGCTAGCAATTTCAGATGGGAGGTTGTTCTCCAGGACTGCCTAAGGTAGAAAACACATTTAAAGCTTGTCATTTGAACAGCATGATTTTTTCCCTTTAGACATCTTCCTAAACAAGCTGGTATTCTGGATTTTTAGCCAAATCATGCAAGAAATCTGTATTTGAATGTGCTCTGAATTAAATAAGCTCCCAAAGTCTGATAATCAGTAAGACCTGGGGTCTTACTTCATCAAAAATATGAGCAAGACTTCCACAGAGTTAAGTGGGCAATTCCCCACAAAGTCTTATGAGTACAATTTTCAGAGGTACCAGAAATTTTAGTACAATTTAGCAGGCAAATGCTCAACTCCCCTTCTAGGGGCTGACTCTCATCTGTAGAGATCCACAGCAGGCCCCTGACTGGGTTTGTCTATCCTTAACTGGAGTCATAGCCTATTAACTTGCAAGGGCAAGCACTCTATGTTTTCTATCCAGGGGCATCCAGCCCTCAAGAGCAAAACTACCTTGCCTTTTTTTTAAAAAAACATTAAGGGTGGGGTTTTGTTATTTTATTTTAATGTTTAAATAAACCCCTATATGTACTGGCAACCGATTTTTCACAAACTTGCAAAGGTAATCAGTGCAGATTGTGTAATCTTTCCAACAAATAGTGATAGGACAAGTGGATATCCATATGTTAATCACCAAAATCCAGTTTTAAAACATTTCCAATAACCCCCCAAATTTTCCCAAGTCAGTATGTAATCAATCTATTCCCATCCTATGCCCAGGCAACCACTCAACTTTCTATATAAAATTTGCCTTCTCAGAATATTTTATACAAATGGAATCATACAATGTCTGGCTTCTTTCACTGTGCATAATTATTTTGAGATTCATCCATGTTGAGGCATGTATCAAGAGTTTGCTCTTTTTTATTGATGAATAGTATTCCATCATACGAATATACTGGGTTTATTTATTCATTCACCTCCTCATGGTCATTTGAGTTGTTTCTGGCTTTGAGCAATTACAAATAAAGTTGCTATGAATATTTGAGTACCAGTCTTTGTATGGACATACCATTTCTTTTCTCTTGGGAAAAACAGCTAGACATAGAATTGGATTATATGGTAGATACATGTTTAAACTGTTAAATTCTTTTCCATGGATGTACCACTCACTTTACATTCCAACTGGTAATATAGTGGATGAGAACTCCAGCTTCTACATATAAGGCCATGACTTAGCATAATCACTCTTTTGAATTTTAGCTATTTTATTTTTTTAAAGATTTTATTTATTTTTAATTCATGAGAGACACACACACACAGAGAGAGAGAGAGAGAGAGAGAGAGAGAGAGGCAGAGACACGGGCAGAGGGAGAAGCAGGCTTCATGCAGGGAACCTGACGTGGGACTCAATCCCGGGTCACCAGGATCAGGCCCTGGGCTGAAGGTGGTGCTAAACCATTGAACCACCTGGGCTGCCCAAATTTTAGCTATTTTAAAAGGTGGATAGTGGTATCTTATTTGATTTTAACTTACAGTCTCTTAATGATTAATAATGTTTGCATTTTTTCAAGTGCTTAATTACCATCTGTGTATTTTCTTTAGTTAAGTGTTGGTTTAAAATTTTTTCCCACTGCTTTGAGTTGCTTTCTTACTTCTGAGTAAGACCTATATATTAGAGGTCTATATATTATCATGGATACAAATCCTTTATCAGATAGGTTTTACAAATAAATTTTCCTATCTTTTTCTTTTTATTCTCTTCATAATGTCTTTCAAAGAAAAGTTTTAAATTTTGACCAACTGCAAATTTCAGTTTGTTCTTGTTCAATTTATGCTTTTGTGCCACGTTAAAAAAAAAAAAAAAAAAAAACCTTTGCCTAGTTCAATACCACAAAGGTTCCCCAAAGTTATCTCCAAGTTTAATAGTTTCAGACTTTACATTTATATCTATGATCTAGTTGGAGTTAACTTTTAGATAAAGTGCAAGGAATGGATCAAAGTTGTTTTGTTTGTGGCGGGGGTGGTGGTGGTGGTGTTTTTTGTTTTAACATACGGATATCCACTTGTCCTATCACTATTTGTTGGAAAGATTACACAATCTGCACTGATTACCTTTGCAAGTTTGTGAAAAATCGGTTGCCAGTATATATAGGGGTTTATTTTGGACTCCCTACTGTTCCATGGATCTATTTGTCTATCTTAACATTAATGTCACACTGTCTTGATTAGCCTTTTATTTTTACCCCAAAAATAACTGTATTAGGAGAAATTCCAAACATACATAACAGTAGAAAAAATAGTATAATGAATCCTCAGGTACCTGTCACCTAGCTTCAACAATAATAACTTGTAGCCAGTCTCACTTTGCTTATACCCCCACTTACTTCACCTACCCACATTATTTTAAAGCCAATTCATCACTAAAATTTCATCTGTAAATATTACAATATGCATCTCTGAAGGACAAAGACCCTTAAAAACACAATCACAATCAGTATTCCTAGGACATTATCAACAATTCCTTACAGCATCAAATATCTAGTCACTGTTTCCTACTCAGTTTAAGTTTCTTTGAATCAGAATCCAACTAAAGTCCTACATAATGAAATTAATTGAGGTGTCTTTTTTTTTTTAAGGTAGATAACTTTAAATTTGAATGTGCCATCATTTATTTTTTCCAGTTTTGAGATGTAACTGACAAATACCATTGTAAGTTTAAGATCTATAACTTAATGATTTTATATATATAAAATCATTAAGTTATATATAAATATATATTAATGATTAAAATCATTAAGTTATATATATATATACACACACACACACATATATATAGCCAAAGGATTACCACAATAAGTTAACATCCACCACTTCACACAATTACAAATTTTTTGCCTTTGTGGTAACTTTAAGATCTACTCTTCCAGCAACTTTCAAATATACAATACAGCATTGTTAACTCTAGTCATCAAATAGTACTTTATATCCCCGTAACTTACTTACCTTATTAATTGCATACTTTAGCTTTACATGGTATATGGTTTACCCTGGAGAAGGGTCTATGTGCACTTAAAAAATGTATTCTGTAGATGTTAAGAGTTCTTCAAATGTCAGTTCATACTGGCTGATAATGTTCTATATTCTTCTATTTCCTTGCTAATTTCTGCCTAGTTGTTCTACCAACTACTGAAAGCAAAATACTGAAATCTTTATTATAACTGACTTGATTATTTCTCCTTTAAGTTCTGTTATTTTCCTTCTTACATTTTGGACCTCTGCTGTTGGGAGCACATACGTTTGGACCTCTGCTGTTGGGAGCACATACGTTTATAACTGTTAGATCTTTTTGATGTATGGATTCTTTATCATTATGAAATGTCCCTCTTTGTCTATAGTACATATTTGTCTTAAAAATTATTTTTTGTCTGACATTAAGATAATACTCTAATTCTTATGGTTACTATATATATGGTATATATTTTTCTATCCCTTAACTTTCAATATACTTGTATCTTTTTTTTTTTACTTTTTTTTTTTTTATTGGTGTTCAATTTACTAACATACAGAATAACACCCAGTGCCCGTCACCCATTCACTCCCACCCCCCGCCCTCCTCCCCTTCTACCACCCCTAGTTCGTTTCCCAGAGTTAGCAGTCTTTACGTTCTGTCTCCCTTTCTGATATTGCCCACACATTTCTTCTCCCTTCCCTTATTTTCCCTTTCACTATTATTTATATTCCCCAAATGAATGAGAACATATAATGTTTGTCCTTCTCCGACTGACTTACTTCACTCAGCATAATACCCTCCAGTTCCATCCACGTTGAAGCAAATGGTGGGTATTTGTCATTTCTAATAGCTGAGTAATATTCCATTGTATACATAAACCACATCTTCTTTATCCATTCATCTTTCGTTGGACACCGAGGCTCCTTCCACAGTTTGGCTATAGTGGCCATTGCTGCTAGAAACATCGGGGTGCAGGTGTCCCGGCGTTTCATTGCATTTGTATCTTTGGGGTAAATCCCCAACAGTGCAATGTATCTTTGAATCTAAGGACCATTTCTTGGAGACAGTGTAGAGCTGAGTTTTGCTTTTATCCATTCATGCAACTTAATGTAATTATTAATGCATTCAGAATTGTACCTGTTTTTCTATTTATTTTCCATATGTTTCGTGTATTTTTTTGCACCACTGTTCTTCCTTCACTGTCTTTTCTGTGTTATTTTTAGTGTACCATTTCTAATTTTTGAATTATATTTTTGAGTTACTTTCTTAGTGGTTGCTCTACAGATTACAATATGCATCACAACTCATCATGATCAATCTCAAAATAATACTAACATAATTCCTATAAACATAGAAACTTTACTCCAATACATCTTCTTTTCCTCTTCATTCCTTTGTGCTATTAGTGCCATATGTGTAACAATGTATATATATGTGATGTATGTAATATAGCACTATAATTATTCTTTTATGCGATCTTATTTTTAATAAAATTGGGATAAAACATAAGAATGTATTTATGTAGCTTTTTATATTAACCTACATATTTCCTATTCTCAGAACTTTTCACTCCTTCCTGTAGACTTAAGTTACTGATATTGCTTTCTCTCAGCCTGAAAAATTTCATTTGGTTTTCTCGTAAGATAGGCTTGCTAGCGATTAATTCTTTTTTTTTTCTTTTTTATCTGGGGACTGTGCTTATTTTATCTTCACTTTGAAAGTTAATTTTTATGCATATAGAATTCTTGGTTTATTTATTTCCTTTCAACACTCTGTCTTCTGGGGTCCAATGTTTGATGAAAAATTGGTCATTAATCATGTAATTGTTCTCTTGTACATCATAAGTCCGCTTTCTCTAGCTATATTCAAGATTTTCTTTATATTTTTCAACAATTTTACCATGAAGTATCTAAGTATGGATCTTTTTATGTTTATTTTACTTGGAGTTCTTAAAATACTTGTATCTGTACACTAATGATTTTTAACTTTTGGAATTTTTTGGCCACTATTTTTCAAATTTTTCTTATGCCTATTTTCTCTTCTCTTTCTGGGATCCCCATTACACTTATACTAACACATTTGCTGTGGTCCAACAGGTCTGTGAGGCTCTGTACATTTTTCTTTAATCTTTTTTTTTTTTTATTCATTCTTCTTGAAACTGGATGATTTCCATTTATCTATGTTCACATTAGCTAATTCTTCTGCCATCCTCATATCTGCTCAAGTCCCACTATTTTTTTTTGTTTCATTATTGCAAAAATCAATTCCAGGACCCCCATTTTATAAAACAATGTTTATGATTTTATAAAAATTCCCTAGAGTCACTGGCATCATATTTTCCTTTAATTCATTAAACATGGTTTCCTTCAACTCCTTGAACATACTTACATTAGTTGCTTTGAAGTCTTTATATGCTAAATCAAACATCTGGAAAACTGAGAATCAATTTCTACTGTTTTTTTTTTCCCCTCCACGACCATGGGTCATATTTTCTTATTGCCTTATGCATGTCTAATGATTTTTGGTCGAATATTAGACATTTTAGATAATATATTGTACCAACTCTGAATTCTGAATTTTTTCCTCTTGAGTTGTTGTTGTTTGGTTTCTCTGGCCTAAAAATCTCGAAAATCTGCCTTCCTAGCAATACTATATTCAAAGAGGTCTCTTCATTTTTTTCCCTTTAGTCATTTTTAATTCTAAGCTTGGCCTTCTGGGGCTGCCCTCTGCAGAGCTGAGTGTTCAGCAAAAGACTGGTCAGAAGTTATAATCAAACACCTCGAGCCAATAAGATCTCTATTCTCTGTTGATGGATCTACGTGTGGGCTTGGGAATGCAATAAAAGTTCAGTTTTAGGTTTAAGTTCTGTTCAATACAAGGTATGTAAGGATCCTAATTAAGCCCACTATGGCTGCATCATTTTCCAGAACTCCCTATTAAATCCCCAAATAATCTGTCAGTTCTTTTCTTGCCTGAAAGAGACCCACAATCCCAGGCTAATGGAGTCATTAGTTTCCTTGTTAGCTTGCCACCAAGAGCACCATTCTGACAATGGTCCAAATCAAGTGAATTCTTCCAGCAGAGGTAGTAATAAAATTAATGGTTTTCACCATCTTCCTTTCCCTGATTGAACTACTTCACTGACAGAGACAGGCAGGGATGGGACTAGCCCAAGGCAATACACCACAGATTTGTACTATTCTTACCTGTAATTAAGTAGTTTTCTTGAATAAATATCTTGGTTTACTATATGTCTCTGGTCTATTTTTAGAGCAGAGAAATGGTTGTTTTGATTTTGACAGTTTTGTTCAAGTTTATAGTTGCTTTTGGGAGATAGGATTTGTTGACCTCCTCACTCCATCATAACAGAAGTAAAACCACTTTTTCATTATAATGTTTATTTTCATTTCAATCCTACTTCTTGTTTTAAATGCTCATACTAATCACACAGATATAAAAGTACTTTGAAATGTTAAAACTAAAATATAAGTTGAAGATATTTTGATTAGTCTTTATTAAACTGCCTCTACTCTTTCTGGTGTAGAGCTTAGTAGACTGTATGTAGGTCTTCCTTATATATTAGGTCACAGGAGAGGACCTGTAAATGGAAAGGTATGAAGAAAGGAAAAGAAATAAGACAACAAGAAAGCAGTCAAAAGGGACTAGAAAAGTTAGAAATCTAAGCAAATAAAGGGGTAACCAACCTGTGTATAGTAGATAGTGAAGATGGCATGGGATCTGCTGCTGGCCTCATGAATATGAGTAGCTGCTGTGATTCTGTGTACATAAAGGAAAACAATTAGGATAAATATAATTTATGCATGGTGAATCCTTAAGAATCCATGGTGAACACAAGAAATGTTAGTGCCAAGGTTCACAGGTGAGAATCCTAAAACATCCATATTTAATTCAGTTTAGTTAGGAGAGTGGTCCAAAAATGGCAAAAGCAGCATTCTAGGTACTGATATCTCAGAATAAAAGGGAGTGTAGCTTCATAGTAAACCACATTAGAACATTTTTTAAGCAAGAGAAGCAAAAATCAGAGTTGAAAGGGAATACAAGAGCGCCATCAACCTGGAAGAATATCCCTAAAATAGACCCATTTAAGTAGGGCAAATGGAGGTAGAGAGCTTGCTGGAGAAGTGTCAAAGAGAAAGTAAAATGTTATTAAACACTAAATATTAATCTTATAGTGTCAGAAAAGAATTTGAAATGAGATCTTGAATTATGTCAATGTCATACTTGAGCCAGTAAAATTCATAACCTTCTTTAGAAAGTCATTGCAATATTAACCCTTAAAGTCAGAAGAGTCTTCCCTTTATCTAAATCTAAGTCAATCATATTTCAGTTTAAGACCATCTCATTGCCTTCTGTTCTCAGAGGAGCTGGAGAATTGAAGAGTCAAACTCCAAAGGCAGGTCTCATGATTCAAGGATAAAAAAAGTGAAGCCTGACACTTAAAGATCAAGGAACCCAGGGTACCCTGAAGACCAGGATAGTTCCATGAAACCCAAGGAGCAGAAAGTTAAATTTAAAGTTCCTCCTTCATGGTCAATTAATTTAGACTAGCCACTAATAGGGTAAAAAGACTACATCCCAGCATTTTTTCCAGATAGAAAGGCTATTCTTTCAGGCATATACTAATAACAGTCTGGGTATTTCTTAGTAACTAACAATATGGAATATTATCACAATTTACAATAGCTTATAGAAGAGTCTACAGTGCTTATTCATAGCAGATTCAAAACAGTCTTTTTTGAGTGGCCTTTACAAGTATGCAAAACTAGAAGAAAAATGGTTTTCTGAAACACTTAAAACTATATTGAATCTTATTTCTATCATGCTTACAGAGAGGACAATGCAGGCAAGAATCTTTTTTTTTTTTTTTTTTGGTTAAAATAGCAAAAGTTGTATATTATAAGGCAAAACACAGAGAAAACTCTGGGCTTACTGCCTAATATTACCATATCAAGAACAAACTCCAGCTTCACTACTAATGAGAAATGCACAAAATCTTAGCCACTGCCCCTTATCCTGGGTACATTACTATTCTGAGAAAGGCCTCTTGATTGTAAAGATGGAAGCTACTGTGAGAAGCATAATCATATACTCCAAAGGGAGATGAGCATACAGGAAAGAAGAAGGAAACTGAAAGAAGGACAGCAACAATTAAACCTGTTACCTGTTTGCTATTCCCTCCTCCAAGAGTTGAATTACTTGCTTATAGTTGGTAACTACATGTTGAGATAAACCTATCAGATTTGTGAGGGAGGAAAAAAGAAAATAAAATTTTGGTAAAGTGTAATTTCTTCCTGTAGGTCATTAACTTTATCCTATATCATTTGATAGACAAACATGAGAAAGACTAAATTCCTTAAGATAATATATTAAATCAACAAATTCTTATTGGAAGCCTACTATGAGGCATTATGATAGACTCTGGAAACACAGGTCTCTGCCCTCACAGAGAATGTAGCCCAGAATTAATAAAGTGGTTATACTAACAACAACAAAAACAATGGTAATTCCTTACAATTTAGCTATATATGTATAAGAAAAGTTACTATATTACCTCCTTTGGCCCTCACAAAATTGCTGAGGTAAACAGATGCTACGTGCCCCAAAAGATGGCAGACCTCAATTTGGCATGCAAAACATACAATACACATGTCCCTATCCAATCACAATTTACAGTCATAAATTACACTATATAACATAATATGGCCAAATGCCACCAGAGTAGAAGAGATAATAAATGCTAAGGCAGTCAGAGGAGTGGCCAGGGCAGGCTCCATGGAGGAAGTGAGACTTGAATTTAGTCACTACAGAATGAGTAGGCTTCACGTAGATGAAGAGGAGCTTAGGACACGAAAGTAAGTGTTTATGAGTGGTTACTGATCAAGTCAAAACATTCCTTCACAAATGAATCAGAGATACAGAACAAACTAACTTTGTTGGCTCATTACTGAATTACGCTAGGAATTAGCAAAGCAATTTCAACACTGAGTAGATTTCTTTATAATGAGAAATTATTGTTAAAACCACAATGAGGTAAAATGTGGCTAAAATAAAAAAACACAAGAAACAACAAATGTTGGCGAGAATGCAGCGAGAAGGGAACCCTCACATACTGTAAGCAAGAATGCAAACTAGTGCAACCACTGTGGAAGCCAAAATGGAGATTCCTCACAAAATTAAAAACAGAACTACCATATGGTCCAGTAATTCCACTATTTACCCAAAAGAATATGAAAACTCTAATTTGAAAAGATATATGCGCCTCTATGTTTATAGCAGCATTATTCACAAGAGCCAAAATATGGAAGCAGCCGAGTGTCCATTGATAGATGAACAAAGAAACTGTGATACAGATATACAATATAGACATATATAATGTAATATTACTCAGCCATAAATAGGAATGAAATCTTGCCATTTACAATAATATGGATGGGACTAGAGAGTATAACACTTAGTGAAATAAGTCAGAAAAAGACAAATACCATATTATTTCACTCATGTGGAATTTAAGAAACAAAACAAATGAACAAAGAAAAAAAAAGAAAAGAAAAACGGACTCTTAACTGCTCATCTAGAGAACTGATGGTTATCAGAGGGGAGGTGAGTGGGGGACAGGTGAAATAGGTGATGGGGATTAAGAGTTCCTTAACATGATGGGCAATGAATAATGTGTAGAATTGTTGAATCACCGTATTTCACACCTGAAACTAATATAACACTGTATGTTAGCTATACTGGATATAAAATTTTAAAAATAAATTCAACAGGGCAGCCCCAGTGGCACAGCGGTTTGGCGCCGCCTGCAGCCTGGGGTGTGATCCTGGAGACCCGGATCAAGTCCCATGTAGGGCTCCCTGCGTGGAGCCTGCTTCTCCCTCTGCCTGTGTCTCTGCCTCTCTCTCGCTCTCTCTGAATGAATAAATAAATACATCTTTAAAAAATAATAATAATAATAAATTCAACAACTGAAACTAATGATACATTATACATTAATTGAATTTAAATAAGATGAAAATTAAAAATAGGGATGCCTGGGTGGCTCAGAGGTTGAGCATCTGCCTTTGGTTCAGGGCGTGATCCTGGAGTCCCAGGATCAGGTCCCACATTAGGCTCCATGCATGGAGGCTGCTTCTCCCTCTGCCTGTGTCTCTGCCTCTCTATGTGTCTTTCATAAATGAATAAATAAAATCTTTAAAAAAATTAAAATAATAAAATTTAAAATGAAATAAAACAAATTTAAAAGTTATTATTTAGATGTTCTAATAGTTTTGCAGTTATGTTTTTAAAAAATCATTCCTTATCAGGCTCCTCACAGGGAGCTTGCTTCTCCCTCTGCCTGTCTCTGCCTCTCTCTCTGTCTCTCTCATGAATAAGTATATAAACTCTTTAAATAAATAAATAAATAAACAAATAAATAATATATAATAAAAATCATTCCTTATCTTTTAGGGCTATGTACTAACATATAGATGAATTGATGTGACATCTGTAATTTGCCTCAAAACAACATAAGATGAAGAAAAGTGGAGAGGAATATAGATAGAGCAGAAATGGCCAAGGGTTAGTGGTTATTTTAACTGGGTAATGGGTATAGAGTGTTCATTATATTAGCCTATTTTTTTTCATTCTATTTTATTCTATCCTATTTCATTTATCCAAAAAATGCTGACAATTAGCCTATTTTTTGTGTATGCTCAAAAGTCTCTATAATAAAAAGAGTTTTAAAATGTTTTTAAGATTTATTTATTATTTTAGAAAGAAGGAGGGAGAGGCAACAGGACAGGACCCCTAAAAGACTCCTCACTGAGCATGGAGCCCAATGTGGGGCCCAATCTCACGACCCTGAGATCATGACCTGAGTCAAAACCAAGAGTTGGGCGCTTAACCAAAAGAGCCACACAGGAGTCCCAAAGAGTTTTAAAAACTTTAACCAAGGATGGAGACTTTCTGTTTTTTTTTTTAAAGATTTTATTTATTTAGATAAATAAATTTAGATTCATTTATTTAAAGAGACACAGAGAAAGGCAGAAACATAGGCAGAGGGAGGAGAAGCGGGCTCCATGTAGGAGCCCAATGTGGGACTCGAGCCCAGAACTCCAGGATCATGCCCTGAGCCGAAGGCAGGCGCTCAACTGCTGAGCCACCCAGACGTCCCAAGACTTTCTGCTTTTGATAATGACAAATGAGATAACACAAATTGATCCTTCCAGTAAAAACTATTAGAAAAATCTAGACAAAATATTAAAGACATAAGCTTTTAGGCACAGAGGGATAACCAGATAGTAAAAATTTTCCAGCCCATATATTGGGGGAAGATGGAAGCCCAGAAAAATGAGGCCAACATCTGGGGACACTTTTCCTCTGAAGTCATTTGGGATAGGTGACACAGCCTCACAGGTCTAGGAAGATACAGACTGTAGTAGACTACAGACTACTACTACTGTAGTAGACTACAGTAGACTCTGTAGTCCAGAGTCTATACAGAGTTGCCCTATAGAACTCTACTTGAGTTGGAAACCCAAAGGGCTAGAACATAAGAATAAGGTTGTTAGAAGTAAACAGCCTTTGGGGGCGCCTGAGTGGCTCAGCTGAGCCTCGCACCTGCTTCAGATTTTCTCTTTCCCTCGGCCACCCCTCCATCTCTTAAAAAAAAAAAAGGAAAGAACTCTTGAAGGGATTACAGTTCAGCTTTGAGAATATTCTCAAACCTTAAATTGGACTGAGGTAATTCTGGATCACTAGCTTGTAGATAAACTTGGTGCAAACAAATATGTCTTCTGTAGAGCAAGATACCATTGTCCTGGACCTCTAAATTATTACTCTAAACAATTTAGCAAATGCCATCTGGCACAAAATTATAACATATCAAACATTCAAGTATACTTGGCAATAAATAAATGAAAACCAGCAAAAATAATAGACAATAGAGATGCAAGAAAAATTCAGATATTGGGGTTACGGTAACTTTAAAGTAAATCTGCTTACTATTTTCATGAAACTGAAAAACAAGATTACAAAATTTCAGAGAAAATTGGAAGCTATAATGAAAGAATCAAATGGAGATCTGGGAAATAAAAAAATAATAAAGTGAGGGGATCCCTGGGTGGCACAGCGGTTTGGCGCCTGCCTTTGGCCCAGGGCGCGATCCTGGAGACCCGGAATCGAATCCCACATCGGGCTCCCGGTGCATGGAGCCTGCTTCTCCCTCTGCCTATGTCTCTGCCTCTCTCTCTCTCTCTCTCTCTCTGTGACTATCATAAATAAATAAAAATTAAAAAAAAAATAATAATAAAGTGAAAATAAGTATTCAATATCTACATTTAATAGGAGGTTAGACACAGTTGAAAAAAATGGCGGACAGAAAGGTCAGAATCATATATCCAAAATAAAGCACAGAAAGACAAAATGTAAAAAACAGAGAAGAGAGGGTAAGAATCATCATATATAGGAAATAGGCCTAACACATCTGTAAGTGGAGTTACAAAAGCAAAGAGTAAAAGCAATTATGACAACAAATAATGGCTAAAAAATGTCCACAGTTGATCAAGAGGCATTATTTTTTAAAAAGATTTTATTTATTCATGAGAGAGAGAGAGAGAGAGAGAGAGAGAGAGAGCCCTGATCCCAAAAGCAGACACTCATCTGCTGAGTTCCTGATAAAGAAGCGTTAAATCAGATTCAAGAAGCCCAGTACATGCGAGTGTGCCATGCATGTGCATGTATACATACAAACACAAACATCTCAAAATCTACCCTAGGTAGATTTTAGGTACTTAATGATAAACTGCTGAAAACCAAAAACAAAGAGAAAAATTCAGAAATTATTGAGAGATTATTTCTCAAAAGAAACAATGGAAGGCAGAAGACAATGGAATACATTTTAAACAGTACAAAAAAAAAAGACAACTTAAAATTCTATACTCCACGAAATCCTCCTCAAGAATAAAGAAATAGAGGCACCAGGGTGGTTCAATGGTTGACCGTCTGCCTTTGGCTCAGGTCGTGATCCTGGGGTGCTGGGATCAAGTCCCGCATCCAGTTCCCCAAAGGGAGCCTGCTTCTCCCTCTGCCTATGTCTCTGCCTCTCTCACTCTCTCTCTCATGAATAAATAAATAAAATCTTGAAAAGGAAGTAAGGGAGGGAGGGAGGGAAAAGCAAAGAAAGAAAAATTTCAACCAACTGAAAATGAGAATTTGTCCGTAGCAGATCCACACTAGAGGAAAAACTAAAGATTATTCTTAAGGCTGAGGGGAAAATCCCAGATAAAATGTAAGGCTGTTATCTTATTACAAAAAAAAAAAAAAAATAGAGCCACAAAAATGGCATATAAGAAGGATAAATGGAGTTCAAGTCTTCTAAGGTTCTCTCATTATCTAGGAAGAAGTAAAAGTACCAACTAATACTAAACTTTAATTCAATGATTCATGTAATCATTCAATGATTCATGTAATCTTTAGAGGGACTACTAAAATAATAGTAAGACAACATAAAAATAGTAAGCTATCAGAGGAGAAATACGAATTTTTAAAAATTAACCCAAAAGGGGGCACTTGGGTGGTGCAGTCAGTTAAGCGGTTAAGCACTGGACTCTTGGTTTCAGCTCAGGTCATGATCTCAGGTCTTGAGACTGAGCTCTACATAAGATTCCACACTCAGCGTGGAGTCTGTGTAAGACTCTCTCTGCCCCTCCTTCTCATGCTCTCTCTCAAATAAAATAAATCTTTGAAAAAAATTTTAACCCAAAAGACATTAGAGAAAAAGGAACATAAAACAGACAATGTAAGGAAAAAGCACACGGTAATAGATTTAAACCTAAATAAAACTAGTAATTACATTAAAAATAAACAGACCCACAATACTCAAAAGATCAAAAGTGTGATGCTACATAAAGCAAAAGCCAAATAAATATTTTAGTAAGAAATGCATCTAAAACATGTACAGAAATATTGAAAGCATGAAAAAGATAAAAATGCAAATACTAACCAAAAGACAGGTGTAGCTATAGTATGTCTGACCAAGTCAAGCAGACTTTAGGGCAAAAACATTACTAGAGGGCAGCCCGGGTGGCTCAGCGGTTTAGCGCTGCCTTCAGCCCAGGGCCTGATCCTGGAGACCCAGGATTGAGGCCCAAGTCGGGCTCCCCACATGGAGCCTGCTTCTCCCTCTGCCTGTGTCTCTCATGAATAAATAAATAAAATCTTAAAAAAAAATTACTAGAGATGAAGAACAATCCTTCACAATGATAAAAGGGTTCATCAGGAAGATTTAATAATTCTAGTTTTATATACAAATAATAAGCCTCAAAATAAAACCAAAAAAAGAGGAAATGTTTCTAATATATATATAAAACAAAAATTGACAGAACTAAAAGGAGAAAAAGACATCTATAGTCATAGCAGGAAATTTTAACTTGTCTTAGTATCTGATAAAACAAGCCCCCCAAAAAAGATTAATAGGGTTATAAAAGATTTAAATGATGAAAGCAGCAAACTTGATAAATAGTATTACATAAATACTATGCTCAACTACTGCATGTTACACACATTATTTTAAATCACAATATTTACTAGAATTAAACATATGCTAGGCCACAAACCAAACTGCTATACATGTTTTTTATTTTTATTTTTTATTTTATTTATTTATTTATTTATTTTGCTATACATGTTTTTTAAATGAAATCATAAAGAGAGCTGTTCTCTGAATACAGGCAATTTTTTAAAGATTTTATTTATTTATTTATTTATTTATTTATTTATTTATTTATTTATTTATTTATTCATTCATTCATTCATGGGGGGCGGGGGGGCAAAGACACAGTCAGAGGAAGAAGCAGGCTCCATGCAGGGAGCCTGATGTGGGACTCGATCCCAGGACTCCAGGATCATGTCCTGAGCTGAAGGCAGGCACTAAACTGCTGAGCCACCCAGGGATCCCCTACAAGGTAATTCTATTAAACTGGACACCTAGAGGGGCACCTGGCCGGCTCAGTCAGCAGAGCTTGCATCTCTTGATCTCAGAGTAGTGAGTTGTAGCCCCACATTGGGTGTGGAGAAAAGAAGGAAGGAAGGAGGGAATGAGGGAGGGTAGAAAGGAAGGAGGAAAGGAAGAAAGGAGGGAAGGAGGGAAGGAAGGAAAAAAGAGAAAAAGACAAAGAAAAAGAGAGAATTAATGAACAAATAAGAAAATCTCCCAAATGTATGAAAATTAAGAAACATTTCTAAATAACTTATAGATCACAAAAGAAATCATAATAGAAATTATACATGTTTTAATCTGAATAATGATAAAGATACTAGACATTAAAACATGGGCAATGCAGCTAAAGCCACAGTTACCCAGAGAAATTTATAGCTGTAAATATACAAGAAGAAAGGTTGAAAAACCACAAGCTAAACATCTACTTACAATAGCTAAACAAAACCTAATTCGACTAAAAAAACCAGGAGGTATAAAATATAAAAATGAATAAATATTAAATAAAAATATAGACAACTAATAAATAAAAAATAAACTTACAATAGAGGGAATCTACAAAGCCAAAAGTTGATTCTTTGAAAAGACAAAATAAATAAATTCTTAAACTGAATAAGAATAAAAGAGAAAAGGTATAGATAACCAATGTTAATAATGATAAAAAAAAAAAAGATTCTAAGTGGGGCTTGAACTCACAACCATGAGACCAAGAGTCACAAGCTCTAATGACAGAGCCAGTCAGGCACTCCACAGAAGTCCTACATTTAAAATGATCTCTTATATATAAAGTGTAAGAGAATATTACACTTCATGAAAATGGATTTTTAAAATTTAGAGGGAACAGATTTTTCTTAGAAAAATACAATCTACTGAGGCGTCTTGGTGGCTCAGTCGGTTAAACATCCAATTTTTTATTTCCACTCAGGTCATGATCTCAAGGTTGTGGGATCAAGCCTCCCATCTGGCTCTGCACTGGGCATGAAGCCTGCTTGGGATTTTCCCTCCTTCTCCCCCCACCCCCATTTCATGTGGGTACCCTCTCTCTCTCTCTCAAGAAAAAAAAAAGAAGAGAAAAATACAATCTACCAAAACTGATTCAATAAATAGAGTATCTGAAAGAAAGCAAATCTATAATTTTAAACTTTCTCACAAAAAAGTCTTCCAGATGCAGATGGCTTTGCCAGAAAATTCTACCAAATATTTCAGGAGGAAATAACTTCAATCTTATAAAAAATCTTTCAGAAAATAGAAAGAGAGTATCTCTCAGCTCATTTCAAGAAACAAACACAATGTTTATACCTAAACCTAAGGACGGAGAAGCAGAGGAGTAGGAAGAAGAGGAAGTAGTAGAGGAGGAAGAGAAGGAAAAGGATAAGGAGGATGATTAATTTCACTCTTGAACATAGATGCAATAAGCCCAAATAAAGCATCAGAAACCCAAATCCAGCAACATATAAAAAGGATAATATATCACAACTAAGTCGGGTCTATTCCAGGAATTCAAGATTGCTGTAATATTCAAAAATCAATCATTATATGGATAAAGAAGATGTGGTTTACACACACACACACACGAATATTACTCAGCTATCAAAAAGAATAAAATCTTGCCATTTGCAGCGATGTGGATGAAACTAGAGGGTATCATACTAAGTGAAATAAGTCAGTCAGAGAAAGACAAATACCATGTTATTTCACTCATATGTGTATTTTAAGGGAAAAAAACAGATGAACATAGAGGAAGGGAAGGAAAAATAAGATAAAAACAGGGAGACAAATCATAAGCAATTCTTAACTTTAGGAAACAAGGTGAGGATTGCTAGAGGAGAGGTGGGTGGGGGGATGGGGTAAATGGGTGACAGGCATTAAGGAGGGCACTGGATGCAAAGAGAACAGGGTGTTATATGAAACTGATAAACCACTAAATTCTACCCCTGAAACTAGTAATACACTGTATGTTAACTACATTGAATTTAAATAAAAGAATTTTTTAAGAAGTATTTCCTCATCTTTAGAAAAAAAAAAATTTTTTAAGTACTTTTTTTTCTTTAGGGAAAAAAACAAAACAAGCAGTTTAATTAAATCAGTTAATTAACTTAATTAATTAAAAATCAGTATAATTAACCACATTAGCAGAATAAAGGACAAAAGTCACATGCTATATAGAAAAGCATTTGTAGGGCAGCCCGGGTGGCTCAGTGGTTTAGTGCCGCCTTCAGCCCAGGGCCTGATCCTGGAGACCTGGGATCAAGTCCCATGTCGGGCTCCCCGCATGGAGCCTGCTTCTCCCTCTGCCTGTGTCTCTGCCTCTCTCTCTCTCCTCTTTGTCTGTGTTTCTCATGAATAAATAAATAAAATCTTTAAAAAAAAAAGCATTTGTAAAAACCAGTAATTTTATTAAAACATTTTTAGCATCCTATTTCCCTTCCCTGCACAATTTAGTCCGAAAGTTATCAAGTGGAACAGAAAATGGCAGGCTACCCATGAGGTTGAGGGGCTACAGTGATGCAGAGCAGGGTGAAGAGCCTGAAAGGAGGGAGAGGGCATCCACATAGGGGTTGCCTAATATGGCTGAGACTAAGCCTGAGTAGGGTGGAAAGGGTATCCACACAAAAGGAAGGCCTGGCAAGAGAGCTGGGTGAGGAGGGTGACCACATGTGTGGTAGCCTGGCCCAGAAAGTCAGAGCCCAAGGGGGCTGAGGAGAGCATCCTAATGGAGGCAGTCCAGGCCTGGTTAGGAGGCTGGCCACATGCAGGGATGGCCTGCCATTGGAAGTCAGAGCCAACTCAAGGTGAGAAGGGGATCCCCACAGAGAGACTGGCCAAGTGACCAAGGGCTTCCATGTCAGAGTGGAGAGGTAGCCCAGCAAAGGGATACAAAAACCAAGAGGGGTACAGAATTTACCTGCATAGTGAGTGGGGAGCTAAAGGATAGGTAGCCCCACCTAGAGTGCTGGAAGTGTGGTGAAGGGCCCAGCAGAGGGTGTCTCAGCATAGCCAGGTAAGGTGGGCAGCCACATGAGAGAACCGACATCAATGGCAAGGAGGCTGATTACATGTAGGAGAGCAGATCAAAGAAGTATTTCCCATGTTAAGTAAAAGAACTACAGGGGTGCCTGGGTGGCTCAGTCAGGTGGGCATCCTACTCTTGGTTTCCACTCAGGTACAGTTGTAGGATCAAGCTCCATGTTGGGCTCCATGTTCAGAGGGAAGTCTGCTTGAGATTCTCTCTCCCTCTTCCTCTGCCCCTCCTTTCACTTGCATTCTCTCTCTCAAAAAAATAAATCTTTTTTTAAAAATTTTTTAAAAAAGGAATTACAAATACAAAAAGGGAGAAATCAAGAATGAACTATGCTGTGCTGGACTGCAATTAGAGGTACTGGTGTGAGCACCAATTACCTAGCTCTGTCCACTCAAAGGGACAATTGGTAACATCGATAACAACAGGCACACCTAACACCTAGACCTTAGCTTCAGCTTGTAAATACTACTCTCCAGTAAAAATGAACAGGGCTGATAAATAAAAATAAAAATAAATGGCTGATTCCAAGACTGAAGCAAAGAAAGAAGAAGATGGAACACCTGGAACACCTCTATTCCAGAAAATAAGGAGGTGCTCAAAGAATAACCGTGATATGTCAAAATGTTACAGAAGTGGGCTTGAAAGGGATTCCACTGACTAAATCTGGAATAATTTGAGCATGAAAATTAAAAAAAAAATCACAGTAACAAAAGATAATTCATTGAACAGATAAGCATTAATCTATACTGACATAAATAAATTGAAAATTGGATGAAGATGGAGTATGTATGTACATGATTTCACAGCACTGCCCCACAAATACTTGATTACATAAGGAAAATAGCAACTTTAGAGTGAAGAAAACTGGCAGATATCACCTTGAAAGTCATGAATAATGGGACATATCAAAGTTGTATACCACTTGATGGTTGTCAAGTTCATGAAAGTTAAAGAAAGACCAAAGAAACTGTCCAGGCCAAAGAATACCAGAGAGACACCTTAACTAAATGCAACACATGACTCTCAAATGGGCAATTACTAGGACAACTGGGAAAAGTTAACTTGGCTCTAACACTTAGATGGTATTAACATGCCAAAGTTAAGTTCCTGATTTTGGTGGTTGTGTTATAATTGTACAAGAAAACATTACTGTTTGGAAGAATGGAAGGAAGATACCCTAAGATAATCAGGGGAGATGGGTCATTAGATTGGCAGTTCACTCTCTAATGGTTCAAGAAAAAAGTTCTTTATACTGTACTTGAAATTTATTAAAAAGTTTAATATGCTTCAAAGTTAAAAAACAAAAACTCTCAGAAACCTAGGGGAAAAAAAGAATTCCCTTAATCTGCTATGGCAGTTTCTCAAAGCTGGCCCAAAGACCAGGGCCAGTTCTCAAACTATTATTATCTATGAGATAGATATAGAAATTGAGAATATTAGCAAATTTTATAACAATGTTACAGAGTGACTTTTTTATCTTTTAAATTAAATTAAATTAAATTAAATTTAAATTTGTAAGAAGAATTTGGGCTCGTAATTAAGATATCTTTTTCCTTTTTCTCATAATTCATCTTTATTTTATCAAATATTAGTTTGCCATAGATTGGAAAATTAAAAAAAAAAAAACTTGGTCCTTTTAGGGGCACCTCTAGAGCTCAGTCCGTTAAATGGCTGGATCTTGATTTCAGCTCAGGTCATGATCTCAGGTACTGGGTTGGAGCCCTTGTTGGACTCCACACTCACCGGGGAGTCTGCTTAAGGATTCCCTCTCTCCTACTCCCTCTGCTCCTCCCCTCACTTGCACATATACATGTACACACACTATTTCTCAAATAAATAATCTTTAAAAAAATCCTGAATCTCTTCAAAGAAGCATTTCCTGACCACACTATACAGATGGACTACCTATACTGCCCATTGTTCTTTTCCATCATAAAATCTGTTTTTTTTATTAGTCTTTATCACAACTTACAAATGTTTATTTTCTGCCTTACCATCACAAGACTATAGGTCTGCCTGTGAGGGCAAGACTGTCTTTTCTATTTATTGTTACTTATCCAGCATCTAGTGCAGTAACTGGTACATAGTATGTTTCATTACACATTTGTTGAATGAATCACTGACCATTAGGAAATTCAGTTTGGTCTCAGAACTTCAAGACCACAGTGGCTCACCTTGTACATAGGGCCCCAACTCTGGGTGCTCTCTGACCCGCAGAGAGTAGGACTTTTTTTTATCAGATTGCTTCAGTAGATCCCGCACTCGTTCATTATAGATTTCCAGGAAACTAGAGACATGTAGAACAAGGTATATAAACAGAATGTGGAAAATGGTGGCATCTTTTCAAAATGTAATTCTGAAAAATGGTGACATTTTTAGATTTGAAAAAAAGTTGGGAAAACATGAAACCAAAAATCAGAAGACCCTAATTCTTGATCTAGTTCTACTTCTGACACTCTAAGACCTTGACTTTGCCAAGGTTCCCCCCTTGAGTCTCCTTCTACATGTGCACAATTGTGTTGCCGCCTTAGCTGTCATCACTTCAGTTTTAGGTTTACAATGTCAGTTCTGATTCAACTTTAGCCTTCAAGAGGCTATTTCAGCATGATTTTGGGGTATGCTGCCACCAGCCTATACTGCAGGCTACCAGACCACAGAGTCTACAGGCTTGTTTCTTAAGTGATTTTCAAACATGATCTTTCAGCTTTTATTGTTCTGTGAAGGCCACTGCTTAGCAATGAGGAAAGCTAAATGAGAAATATTCTGGTCCCTACCCCTAATTTAAATAGGATAGTTTTCATTTTACCTGTTTTATACACTGGGATTCTGTTAAGATATGCCCTTATAGGTACTGCGGGCATTTTATTCCTTTTTAAAATAATAACATAGCTACAATTCTTAATTAAAATCAGCAAAGATTTTGTTAAGTAAGAAAACAAACTTCTCACAAAAAGGTTTTCCTCATCAGAACACAGATGTTTGCCTATGAAGCCAGTGGCCATTCAAAAAAAAAAAAAAAATGCTCCAGCTCAGCTGAACTCTATGCACACTCTTCTTATAAAATGTTTCTCCTTAACCTTCTCAGATTTGGACACAAGGAGCCCAGATGTTTCTCAGAATAGTGGTTCCCAGATTTCACTGATGATAAAAAAATTTATATACATGTGCATGTATACACATACATATAAGCTTGCAAATTTTTACTTTGCAAGCTTAAAAAATGTATATACACTGTTTACTATCATTTAATTTTTTAAAAGGGCACTTATTCTTTTTGGGGTGATGAAAATTCTGGAATTAGATAATAAGGATGACTGGACAACCCTGTAAATACCAAATAAAACAAAACACCAAAACAAAAGAAACTACCAAACTATATAAATTCCGCAAGCATGAATTTTATGGTATGTGAATTACGTCTCATGCTTTTTAAAAGGACATTGAATACCAAAAAAATAGAATACAGAAAATGAAGGTCAGTTGGTAACCTTGCACCAACATTTCCACTATAGATTGATTAAAACCTCATATTGGAGTAACCAGCGCTGTCTTGGAACTAGAGCTTAGGAACTGCTGACCCAAAGAACAACGCAGCCAGAGCTGGAAGAGAAAGTCCAAAAGCTGGTAATAAACCATAAGGAAAGTGAAGAAAAGGAAACCAGACAGCCAGAGAAAGTCGGTTCACAGAAAACACCTGTTTGTTAAGCCTAGAGATAGGAATTAATTTTCCTACAACCCAAAGATCAAAATGTGTTCCTCATCTCCTCATACTGCAAAATATTTCTGCTGTGGCTTTTTCCATTCCTCTGGATGACTCCTGAAGCAAAGAGAGGACAGCTGAACCTGCTAGAATTTGGAGTGGAAATGAAAGTATTTTAGGCCTCAGAGCCTGAAAGGTTCTTACCTTACTTTTATCCTGCAAGAGGAAGGCAGTGGGGCATAGTCCTCCTCCCTGATGAAGAGACCCTGCACAAACCATAGGGTTGGAGTTTTACTGAAGGGAGTGTACAAAGAAGGTCTACTTTGAGAAGATCTAGTCAAAATAGAGTCTATACCTCACATATCCGTGGTGTCAGCCCAACAGAGGTCTGGAGAACAGAAGAAAGGAAAGTATTACTGTTCACTCACAGTGAAGCTCCCCCAACACCCAGGAACCAAGGTTATTGGCAGAGGATGGGCACATGGGCTTCCTGAGCTAGCCTCAGCACTTTAGGCAGTTTTACTGGTGGTATACAGAAGACTCTATTTGCCTGGCTCTCAGGAGACACTCACAGAGGAATGTACCAGCTGAGAGGCAGAATACCATCATAAGAAGGAAGAGGGGGAAAGCTAACAAACCCAGATCTGAGCTTTCATGCAATAACGGTTACATCCTTCTTGGATAAACCTATTTACAACTGTGGTCCCTCCCCAACCTTCTATCCCTATACATACAGAAGAACTAGAACACATGGGTATTTACACATTTAGTAGGAAAAAATTATTTGGATAATTTTGGATTAATAATTTGGATTTTTTCATCTTGGATCCACTGCTAACTTGTACATAGATTAAAGGTTTTATACCCGGTTTAGTGGGTATTTTCTTCTTTTAATTTCAAATATGTAAAATCATACTCAACATGGACATAAGTAAGCAATGAGCTGAGCACAAGGTAGCAGGGAGGAAAAGTGTCCCAGAGAATGTCCCTGCATAGTGTTGTCATCTGCCCCATGAGTTCAACTCACCAAGTACTTCTAAATCCAAAACAAAGAGGTATACTGAAGGACCTCTACTTTCCCAATTTTCCATGACAAAATAAGGCTCTCATAAATCTCACACTTTTTAAAGCTCCATCCCAGCAGCTGGTTCCCTTGCTTCTTCCAATGCTCAGATCTAACACATATAGCCCCATTTCTGCACAGCCCTAAAGCAACACTTCAGATTCAGTCTGGGGTCTGTCCACACCAAAAGTGTCAAAAAGCTTCAAGTGATGAACTTGGAAATGATATGAGAAATTCAGAAAGACTGACAAGGTCTACTTCATCAAAGAGAGTTGTACAATTCTAAGGTTCCTCAGGCTTGAATAAAGAGGATCTAATTATTCAAAGTTCACCTTTCTATTAAAGGGTTGAGAAACCCATTTTTAATACAGAAAAGAGCCCATTAAATCTTATTAAAGTTGACTAACTACTAAATCCACATTCTATCTCTCAGTAGCAAGGACAGTGTGAAATTCAGGCTTGCGATGGCAAGAGAAAGAGATCATATTCCAATACCAATACTCACTGGGGTCCCCAACATGGTATATGTCTTCCCAGAGCCTGTCTGCCCATAGGCAAAAAGGCATATGTTGTAGCCTTTAGCAGCTCCAGATAATACTTCAGTCCCCAAATCCTGGAACACCTGTCACAACAAAAGTAGAAAGCACATCACTGTAATCCTTCCCATACCAGATTGAAGGATCATATTATTTTAAAATTTTCGGGCAGCCCTGGTGGCGCAGCGGTTTAGCACCGCCTGTAGCCCAGGGCGTGATCTGGAGACCCTGGATCGAGTCCCGCATCGCGTCGGGCTCTCTGCATGGAGCCTGCTTCTCCCTCTGCCTGTGTCTCTGCCTCTCTCTCTCTCTCTCTGCATCTCTATGAATAAATAAATAAAATCTTTTAAAAAAATTAAAAAAATAAAATTTTCAATGTCTAGCACTGTGCCCAGCATACAGTAAGCACTTTAAAATATATTTGAATAAATTTTCCCTAGCAATCTTTTTCTGTAACTGAATTGATTCTTGGGAAATTATAAGGAGCTTATAGTCAAGTGTGCTTGAAACACTTAAGAGTATTTTTAGATTAAAAATATATAACCCAAGGCTTGGTTAGAAGAGCATGTGACTCTAGATCTTGGGGTCATGAGTTCAAACCACATATTGGGTGTAGAGATTCCTTAAGTAAAGAAAACTTAAAAAAAAAAAAAAACCTTAAAAAAAAAAATAACCCAAAGTAGTGATATATGGAATTGATGAATCACTATACTCTATACCTGAAACTAATATAACACTGTATGTCAACTAGCTGGAATTAAAATAAAAATAAAAATAAAAATCCAGGGGCGCCTAGGTGGATCAGCTAGTTAAGCGTCTGCCTTTGGCTCAGGTCATGATCCTGGGGTCCTGGGATGGAGCCGTACATTGGGGTTCTTGCGCTTCTTGCTCGGCAGGGAAGAGCCCTCTCCCTCTGCCTGCCCCTCCCACTGCTTGTGTGCTCTCTCAATCTGTCATATAACTAAATAAATAATCTTTAAAAAAAAAACAGAGTTTACTTAACACTTTAAAAAATATTTTATTTTATTGAAATTAAATTAAATTAATTTAATTGTTATTGTTAATTAAATTAAATTAACATATTATTAGTTTCAGAAGTAGAGTTCAGTGATTCATCAGTTGCATATTAACACACTGTGCTCATTGCATCAAGTGCCCTCCTTAATGCCAAGCACCCAGTTACCCCATCCCCCTTCCAGTTCCCCTCCAGCAACCCTGTTTCCTGGAGTTAAGAGTCTCTTATTGTGGGATGCCTAGATGGCTCAGCTCTTGAGCGTCTGCCTTCAGTTCAGGGCGTGATCCCGGGATCTAGGATCGAGTCCTGCATTGGGCTCTCTGCAAGGAGCCCTCCCTCTGCCTATCTCTTTCTCTGCCTCTCTCATGAATAAATAAATAAATCTTAAAAAAAAAAAAAGAATCTCTTATGGTTTGTCTCCAAACCTTGAGGTAAGGTTGATACTATGTGGATCTACCGACTTGTCCTCTCTCCAAACTTGTGGTAATAGTATAGAAAAGTAGGACTGGAGGGATCCCTGGGTGGGTCAGAGGTTTGGTGCTGCCTTCACCCCAGGGTGTGATTCTGGAGTCCTGGGATTGGGTCCCACATTGGGCTCCCTGCGTGGAGCCTGCTTCTCCCTCTGCCTGTGTCTCTGCCTTTCTCTCTCTGTGTGTCTCTCATAAATAAATAAAATCTTAAATAAAAAAAAAAGAAAGAAAAATAGGGCTGGAGCTTGTTATTTAAAGAGAAAGAATTCATGTAAAATATATAACTTAATGGGGCCTGGAGTTGGGGAAAGTGCTTAAAATGATTTCCTCTATAGTTTAATCATTAAGAACACAGGCTTTGGAACTTTCTAGGTTCAAAGCCTGGCTCTTTGGGCAAGTACCTTTTCTCAGTTTTTTCGTCTATTAAATGGAGGTTTATCTATTTCATCTATTAAATGGGTTTGGGGCAGCAGTGGCTCAGCAGTTAAGCACCGCCTTCAATCCAGGGCCTGATCCTGGAGCCCCAGGGTTGAGTCCCACATCGGGCTCCCTGCATGGAGCCTGCTTCTCCCTCTGTCATGTCTCTGCCTCTTTCTCTTTCTGTGTCTCGCATGAATAAATGAATAAAATATTAAAAAAAAATAACTCACTGGGTTTTTGAGAGGATTAACTGTTCTAATACATGAAGCCTTTAGAACAATGTCTGGAACAAAGTGAGTACTAATTAAATGAAAGTTTTTCTTGTTATTAAACTTTATTTTTTCCACTTTTCTGAATAAGGACTACTCAGTCATTTTTCTGATACCCTCATCTATTTTAAAAAGAGCTATGTACTTAATTTGGAAAATAGACACTTGAATACAGAGACCATAGTATATACGTCCCAACTTCACATACATACTTTTCGAAAAACTTCTATGTTCTATCCCATTAACAATTTATTCCAAAAAACCTTCAAAACCATTAAAGTAATAAATCATTAAAACTCTTAACATCTTGAAGGGTTTTGCTAGAGCCTAGGGATTATTATTTCCCACTTACTTTTAAATATGAAGATCATGTCATTTAGAGGAAGTTACCTATCCAGCAAAATACAGAATGTTCTTGGCCTTTAACTCTTTTCCACAGAAATCTTTCATATACTACTTTTTTTTTCTGGCTTCCCTTTGTTTTCCATTGTGGCACCTGGGTGGCTAAGTCATTAAGCATCTGCCTTCAGCTCTGGTCACGATCTCAGGGTCCTGCAATCCCGTGCCATATCAGGATCCCTGCTCAGCAGGGAATCTGCTTCTCCTTCTCCCTCTCCCCCTCCAACCCACTTGTGCTCTGTCACAGATAAGTAATAGGAAGGAAGGAAGGAAGGAAGGAAGGAAGGAAGGAAGGAAGGAAGGAAGGAAGGAAAGAAGGGAGGGAGGGAGGGAGGGAGGGAGGGAGGAAGAAAGAAAGAAAGAAAAAAAGAAAGAAAGAAAGAAAGAAAGAAAGAAAGAAAGAAAGAAAGAAAGAAAGAAAGAAAGAAAAGAAAGAAAGAAAGAAAGAAAGAAAGAAGAAAGAAAAGAAAGAAAGAAAGAAAGAAAGAAGGAAGGAAGGAAGGAAGGAAGGAAGGAAGGAAGGAAGGAAGGAAGGAAGGAAGGAAAGGGAGAGGAAAAGGAAAGGACTCATTATATTGCTTTAGTCAGCAGAAAGAAGGAAAAATAAAGGCTGAAATATACATGCATTTCTAGCTCACTTTCTTCAGTCTCCTCCAAAACTGTATTTATTATCTACAATGTAGATACTGTAATTTAATATCACAATATATTATCAGCACTTCCAAATCAGTACTAGTCAACATCCCAAAAGAAAACTGGAAGAACCCAAATGCTACTGCTGTGCACGATATACTTTCACTGTAGTTTTCCACATTTCTACAAATATGGAAGTTTTATATGGTTGCTACTCAGAGTATATAAATCTCCTGTCACTGCTTTTCTTTTTTTTTTTTAAGATTTTATTTATTTATTCATGAGAGAGACAGAGACACAGGCAGAGGGAGCTGGATGCAGGACTCAATCCCAGATCCCAGGATCAGGCCCTGAGCCGAAGGCAGATGCTCAACTGCTGAGCCACCCAGGTGTCCCTGTGTACTGCTTTTCATTCCTATATTCCTAAAACACTTAAGCATTTTAAACATTTATTATTCATTTTCACAATTATAATTTTATAGATTCATAATTCACACAACTAAGAGTTAACAATGGACTATTTTCTTATACCAAGATGAGATGAATGAAACCCCAAACTCACATTAAGAAATATTAGTAGTGGGGTACCTGGTTGGCTCAGTTGATAGAGCGTGAAGCTCTTGATCTTGGGGTTGTGAATTCAAGCCCCACACTGGGTGTAGAAATTAAAATAAAGTAAAAAAAAAGTCTTAAAAAAAAGGAATATTAGTAGCAAGTAGTGCTACTCATTTATAACTGTAATTCAAAGTCAGTTATTTCTGGTTGTAGGAGAAAACAGAAAAAAAATCACAGATTTCATAATTTCTAAGCCCTCAATTTCCAAAACTCTTTGAATTCAACTCATCTTAGTCAAGTACCCCTTACCCTGAAATAAATTTGCTAAACTGGGTGGGGTCCTTTTTTATTTGATAGAGTTGACACACAATATTACATTACTTTCAAGTGTAAAACACTTAGACAAGTTTATACATTATGCTCACCACAAGTGTCGCTACCATCTGTCATCATACAATGCTATTACAGTATCATTGTATATTGTATATGTATGTATATTCCTTAAGCTGTGCTCTTTATCCTGTGATTTATTCATCCATAACTGGAAGCCTGTATCTCCTACTTCCCTTCACCCATTTTACCCATCCCCAAGCTCTTTCCCCTTTGGCAACCATCATTTAGTTCTCTGTATTTATACATATGATTATGCTTTTTGTTTTTCGCTGTTTTTTTTTTTAGGTTCCACATATGAGTGAAATTATATGGTATTTGTCTTTCTCAGTCAACACATTTCACTTAGCATAGTATTTTCTAGGTCCAACCATTTTATTGCAGGTGGCACAATCTCATCCTTTTAATTGCTGCATAATATTCCATTGCAGAGCCACTGTAGAAAACAGTATGGAGATTTCTCAAAAAATTAGAAATAGAACTACCCTATGATCTATAATTGCACTACTGGGTATCTACCAAAAAAAAAAACCTACAATACTAATTCGAAAGGATATATGCACCACTGTTTATTACAGGATTACTTACAATAGCCAAATTATGGAAGGAGCCCAAGTGTCCATCAATAGATAAATGTTAACTATACTGGAATTAAAATTAAAAACTGAAAAAAAAACCCATAGGGATGCATATATCTTTTTGAATTAGTGTTTTAGTTTTCTTTTTTATGTATATTTTTTTTATCGGAGTTCAATTTGCCAAAAAGCACATAAGAAAATGCTCCATATCACTTGCCACCAGGGAAATACAAATCAAACCCACAATGAGATACCACCTCACACCAGTGAGAATATTGAAAATTAACAAGACAGGAAACAACAAATGTTGGAGAGGATGTGGAGAAAGGGGAACCCTTTTGCACTGTTGGTGGGAATATGAACTGGTACAGACACTCTGGAAAATTGTGTGGAGGTTCCTCAAAGAGTTAAAAATAGAACTATCCTATGACCCAGCAATTGCACTACTGGGAATTTACCCCAAAGATACAGATGCAGTGTTTTAGTTTTCTTTGGGTAAATACCCAGTAGTGGAATTCCAGATCATATGGTAGCTCTCTTTTTAATTTTCTGAGGAACCTCCATACTGTTTTCCCACAGTGGCTGTACCAATTTACATTCCAAGAGCACATGAGGGTTACTTTTTCTCCACATTCTCACCAACATTTGTTTCTTATGTTTTTTATTTTATCTATCCTGACAGGTATAAGATAATATCTCACTGTGTTTTTTTTTTTCTCACTGTGGTTTTGATCTGCATTTCCCCAATGATTAGTGATGTTGAGCACCTTTTCATGTGTCTCTTGGCCAACTACATGTCTTCTTTGAGAAAATATCTAATCGGGTCATCTGTCCATTTTTTAATTAAGTTATTTGTTTTTTTCGTGTTGAGTTGTACAAGTTTTTTTTTTAAAGATTAAATTTACTTATTCATGAGAGAGAGAGGCAGAGACATAGGCAGAGGGAGAAGCAGGCTCTCCAAGGGGAACCCGATATGGGACTCAATCCTGGGACTCCAGGATCACACTCTGAGCCAAAGGCAGATGCTCAACCACTGAGCCACCCAGGTGTTGCTAGAAGTTCCTTATATTTTTTGGATATTAACCTCTTACTGGATATATCATTTGTGAATATCTTCTCCCATCCAGCAGGTTGCCTTTTCACTTTGTTGGTTTCCTTTGCTATGCAGAAGCTTTTTATTTTGATGTAGTTCCAATAGTTTCTTTTTGCTTTTGTTTCCCTTACCTGAGGAGACACACCTAGAAAAACGTTGCTACAGCTGATGTCAGATAAATTACTGCGTTCTCTTCCAGGATTTTTATAGTTTCAGGTCTCACATTTAGGTCTTTAATTCATTTTGAGTTTATTTTTGTGTATGGTATTAGTAAGAGGTCCAGTTTCATTCTCTTATATATAGCTCTCTAGTTTTTTCAACAGCATTTATTGAAGAGAATGTCTTTTCCTCTGTGTATATTCTTGCCTCTTTCATCATAGATTAATAGGCCATGTAAGTGTGGGTTTATTCTGGGCTCTCTATTCTGCTCCATTGACCTATGTGTCTATTTTTTGCCATAACCATACTGTTTTTATTACTACAACTTTGTAGTATATCTTGAAATCTGGCATTGTGATGCCTCTCCTCCAGCTTTGTTTTTCTGAAGATTGTTTTGGCTATTTGGGGTCCTTTATGGATTACATACAAATTTTAGTACTGTTATAGTTTTGTGAAAAATGCGATTGGTATTTGGTAGGGATTGCACTGAATCTATAGATTGCTTTTGGTAGTATGGACATTTTAACAATATTAATTCTTCCATTTGTGAGCATGGAATATCTTTCCATTTGTTTGTGTCACCTTCAACTTTTTTCATCAATGTTTTATAGTTATCAGAGTACAGGTCTTTCACCTCCTCAGTTAGGTTTATTTCTAGGTATTTTATTGTTAGTATAAATGTAAATGGAATTGTTTCCTTAATTTCTCTTTCTGCTCGTGTGTATAGAAATGCTACCAATTTCTGGGTGTGAATTTTATATCCTGAAACTCGACTGAATTCATTTATCAATTCTAGTAGTTCTTTTGTGGAGTCTTTAGGATTTTCTATGTATAGTATCATGTCATCTGCATATAGTGACAGTTTAACTTCTTTATCAATATGGATGATTCTTATTTCCTTTTTTGTGTGAATGCTGCAGTTAGGACTTCTAGCACTGTGTTGAATAAAAGTGGTAAAAGCAGACATCTTTGTGTTGTTCCTGATCTTAGAGGAAATGCTTTCAGCTTTTCACCACTGAGTATGATGCAGTGGTCAGTTTTTCATATGTGGCCTTTATTATATTGAAGTATGTTCCCTCTAAACTCACTTTGTTGAGAGCTTTTATCATGAATGGATACTGAATTTTGTCATTTTTTTTTTTTTTGCATCTACTGAGAAGGTCATATCAGTTTTATTTTTCAACTTGTTGATGTGGTATATCATGCTGATTTACAAAACACTGAACTATCCTTGCATTCCAGAAATAAATCCCACTTGAGAGTGGTAAATGATTCTTTTAATGTATTGTTAAATGTGGCTTACTAACATTTTTGGGGGATTTTTGCATCAATGTTCATAGGGATATTAGCCTATAGACAATTAAGAGAGAGAATGTATGCATGTGTATGTGTTTGTAGTGTTTTTATCTGGTTTGGTATCAGGGTAATGCCAGCCTCATACAATGTATTTGGTATTTTTCCTTCCTCTTCTATTTTTTGGCAACACTTTAAGAATAGGTATTAACTTCCTTAAAGTTTGATAGAATTCACCTGTGGTCCTAGACTTTTGGTTTTTGGTAGTTTATTATTATTATTATTATTACTGATTCAATTTCATTACTAGTAATCTGTCTGTTCAAATTTTCTATTTTTTCCTGGTTCAACTTTGGAAGATTCTGTTTCTAGGAATTTATCTATTTCTTCTAGGCTGTCCAATTTGTTGGCATATAAGTTTTTATAGTATTTTTTTAAGATTTTAAGTTTTTTATTCATGAGAGACAGAGAGAGAGAGAGAGAGGCAGAGAATCAGGCTCCATGCAGGGAGCCCGATGTGGGACTTGATCCTGGGACTCCAGGATCATGCCCTGGGCTGAAGGCAGGCCCTAAACCACTGAGCCACCCAGGCCTCCCTCATAGTATTCTCTTATAATTCTTTGTATTTCTTTGGTGTCAGTTCTGATTTTATTTATTTGGGCCCTTTCTTCCCTTGATGAGTCTGGCTAATGGTTTTATCAATTTTGTTTATCTTTGTCATTTATTTCTGTTCTGATCTTTATTATTTTCCTTCCTTCTACTCAAGTTAGGTCTTGTTTGTTCTTTTTCTAGATCCTTTAGGTATAAGGTGAGATTGTTTGAATTCTTTCTTGTTTCTAGGCCTGCATCACCATATATTTTCTTCTTAGAAATGCTTTTGTTGCATTCATTGGGTTATTTTTAATTTATTCCAACCAGCACTCAAGTTTTCTCTTCCCATTCTCATCTCTGAGAGTGTCAGATCAAAATCAGTGAGAACTCACATGTTTCAACAGAAAAAGATACAGAAATAGATAAGATGTAACTACACATGTGTGCGTGTGTGTGTATGTGTGTGTACACAAATGTATATGCAAACATATCACCCCTAGCTTTGTCTAACTCTACTGAGAGGACCTGGGAGCAGTAATACCACAATAGCAATGCCCACACCTACAACCCAGATCTCAGCTTCTAAATATTGCTTTCTACTAATAGGAACAATTTGAGCATCATAATAAATGGTAATAAGAAACTAATTCACTGAGTAAAATGGGAAACCATAAGTTAATACACACATAAATAATTTGAAAATTTGACAAGTAATGGGATATTTACATAGTAAGTACCCCTTGACAAAATATTAATTATATAGAGGGAAAAAGAGTAACTTCAGAGTAGAGAAGCCTGGCAGATGCCACCTTAATCAAGTAATTGTCAAAGTGAACTCTGTGATATTCATATCAAAACATATAATCTGAATCTTAACATGAGGAGACACTGGACAACCAAATTAAGGAACACTACAAAATAAATGGCCTGCAATCTTCCAAAGTGTCAAGATCATAAATATAAGGAAAAACTGAGGAACTGTTCCAGACTAAATTATTTTAAACATAAGACAACTAAAGGCAACAAGTGATTCTCAAACACATTTTTTTGTTATTGGAGCATTTCGAAGACAATTAACAAAACATGAATGGGATCCAAAGATGAGATGGTGGTAATGCAACACTTTAATTTCCCAATTCTGAAGGTTGCATTGTCGTTATATTAGAGGATCCTTTTCTATAAGAAAATACACACTCATTATTAGGGGTAATTGGACATTAATATGACAACTTTCAGATGGTTCAGGAAAAAAGTTCTGAATGAACTTCCATCTTCTCTGTAAGTATGTCATTTCAAAAAAAAATTATTTAATAAAAAGATGTAAAGGAACTACAGAAACAGCACACTGTATTCTTAGGCCTGGGTTCCTATGGATATCAGCACAGCCACTAACCAGCTGTGTGACCTAGTTTAAGTTACATGCTCTGTTTCATTTTTCCTCATTAATAAAACAGGGATAATGTTTATTGTAAAAATCAAATGAAGTGAACGATAAGAAAAAATATAGGAAACTGTTAATCAAGTGTAAGATATTTCATAATCCTGTTGAAATGAGTTAACAACCTTAAAAATAAAAGAAAACATGTACTATAGGTCCATGAGACATATTATGACACTAACCACCAGGGTTTGAGCAGAAGAAGCTGATGGTACACTCAAGTCCAATTAAATAAAAAGACTATTTACAAAGGTGTGGGGGGTGGGAAGTAGGATAACCACAAGGGACAATGCAGGAACCTGGAACTAGTAACTGGAAACCCATCACCCTTTTCACCAAAAGAAGAAAAAGGGCTCAAAACCTGGAAGGAGTGAATCATGTGGAGACAGCTACCTGAGAGAAGCTGTAACCTTACGTTAAAGGACAAAGCCACAGGAGGGGTCCAAGATGGTGGTGTAGGAAGACCCTTAACTCACCTCATCCCACAGATACACCAAATCTATACCTATAAGTAGAGTACTTTCTCTGGAAGAACTGAGAGCTGACTGAATAGCTGCTGCACAGCAAAGGATAGAGGGACTACACAGAGAATAGCAGGAGAGACACTGCGATGACAGAAATCTCATCCTATTCCATCTCCAACAGGGCAAACTGCAGTAGGAAGGGACATCACTGAGGAGCCCATGTGTGCATATTTCCCTGATCTGGGACAGGGAAAAAAAAAAACCAAAATGGTGGTTAAAAGGGAAACTAGACTATAAGTGAGAGAAACTCATTTACTAACTGGAGACCATCTGCCAAATGTGAGAGAAATGCTGGAACTCTCTGGAGACAGAGGTGTTGGCGAATGCCAATGTTTATGGTACTCTTCCACCTTGACAGTGTACACAGAAGTAGTGTCCAGGTACTCTATCTGGCCTGCTACTTTGGTGTGACCTGGTCCCCTAGCCCCTACCAGCTCCAGCTGTTCTCTTGAGACAGCTCCCTGACCCACCATGCTCATCCCAGCTCCAGTGGTCACACCAAAGCTGCCCTGGCACATGGCATACTGGACATCCCTGGCCTGTGCCTGCTTCAGCTCCACCCATTCCACCAAGGCAGCCCTGTGTGGAGTGCCCCAACCTGTGCCCACCCTATCTCCAGCCATCAAGCCAGGAAGGCCCCTGACTCATTGGTTCACACATGCTTCAGCTCCAGCCACCCAACCAGGTTCCCCCAGGATGAACACTCTGGTCAGTGTCCAACACAGCTCCAGGCATTCTCCAAGGATGGCCCCAGCATAGAGCACCCCAGGATTCCCCAGGCTGCACCCACTTCAATTCCAACTGTCCTCCCAGATACTCTCTGTAGTGCCCCAGTCCATAGCCACTCCAGCTCCAGCTGTCCCACCAGGGTACTCCCTGCATGGAGAATCCTAGCCTGCACCTGCCTCAGATCCAGACAACCTGTCAGGATGTCCCAATGCTGAGTGGCCCAGGACCATCAGCCTGCCCCTGATAAGCTCCACCTAGCCAGCCTAAGCCACCAGGAACATGCATTCCATGTAGGAGACATTCCTACATAGGCCACCCCATCAAGGCCGGGAAAAGTAGATGTTTCACCTAATTTCACAGAAGCAAATAGAGAAAGGAAACAAAACTAAGTAAAATGGAGATTAGCAACCTATCTGATAAAGTTCAAAGTAATGTCATAAAGATGTTCATCAAACTCAGGAGAAAAGAATGAACTCAATAAAAACTTCTATAAAGAGATGTAAAACACATATATATGTATACACACACACACACACACACATATATATATATATACAAAAACGGGTGGCTTAGTAGGTTAAGTGGCTACCTTCAACTCAGGTCATGATCTCGGGGTCCTGGGATTGAGCCCCATGTCAGGTGCCATGCTCAGTGGGGAGCCTGCTACTTCTCCCTCTGCCTCTCCCCCCACTTGTGCATGTACTCACTCTCTCAAATAATTTAAAACAAAAAATAAAAATAAAAAAGCAATCAATGCTGGGGAGCCCAGGTGCCACAGTTGGTTACTCTTGGTTTCATCTCAGGCCATGATCTCAGGGTAGTGAAATAAAGTCCTGCATTAGAGCTGTGCTCAGTGGCGAGTCCGCTTGTGATTCTCTCTCCCTCTCTCTGTCCCTCTCCTTACTCTATCTCTGACTCTCAAATAAATAAATCTTTTAAAAAAAGGAAAACAATCAGAGTTGATTAATACAATAACTGAAATTAAAAATAAACTAGAGCAGGGTGCTGGGGTGGCACAGTCAATTGAGTGTTTAACTGTTGGTTTCAAGCTGAGGTCATGATCTCAGGGTTGAGGGATTAAGTCCCACATCAGGCTCTGCACTCAGTTCACAGTCTGCTTGGGACTCGCCCTTCCTCTGACCCTATACTTGCTTGTACTCTTTCTCTAAATCAATCAATCAATCTTTTTAAAAAATACACTAGAGGGAATCATCAGCTGATTAGAAGATACAGAATAATGGATCAGTAACATGGAAGTCACTATAGTGGAAAGCACTGAAGCTTAAGAGCAAAAAAGAAAAAACAATTAAAAAATAAGAATGGGGCACCAGATGGCTCAGTTAGTTAAGTGTCTGCCTTTGGCTCAGGTCATAATCCCAGGGTTCTTTTTTTTTTTTTTTTTTTTATTTATGATAGTCACACACAGAGAGAGAGAGAGAGAGAGAGAGAGAAGCAGAGACATAGGCAGAGGGAGAAGCAGGCTCCATGCACCGGGAGCCCGATGTGGGATTCGATCCCGGGCCTCCAGGATCGCGCCCTGGGCCAAAGGCAGGCGCTAAACCACTGCGCCACCCAGGGATCCCAATCCCAGGGTTCTGATATCAAGCCCCTAGTGGAGCTCCTGGCTTGGCAGGGAGCCTACTTGACCCTCTCCCTCTGCCCTTTTCTTTACCCCCACTCATACTTGCTTGCTCTCTCACTCACTCTGCTCTCTCTCAAATAAACAAATAAAACCTTTTTTAAAAAATTAATGATAGATTAAGGGACCTCTAAACATCACCAAGCATACTAACATTCTCATTATAGAAGTCCAAGGAGGAGAGAGAGAGAGACAAAGAGATGGAAAATTTGAAGAAATAATAGCTAAAAACTGCCCTAACTTGGGTAAGGAAACAGACATCCAGGTCTAAGAAGCAAAGAAAGCCTGAAACAAGATGAACCCAAGGAAGCCAACACCAAGACATATAATAATTAAATGTAAAAATTAAAGATAGATAATCTTAAAAGAAAATAAAAGCATCCAGTTACCTACAAGGGAAGTCCTATAAGTCTATCAGCTGCTTTTTTCAAGAAAAGCTTTGCAAACCAAAAGGAATGCCATGATATACAAAAGCATTGAAAGAAAAAGTAAACCTAACACCAAGAAACTCTACCCAACAAAGTTATCATTCAGAATTGAAGGAGAGATAAAGATTTGCTGAAACAAAGGTCAGAGGAGTCTAGTACCATGAAACTGGCCTTATAAGAAATGTTACAGGGACTTTTTTAAAAAGAAAGATGGTAAATAAAAGAAATTATGAAAGGAAAAAATTTCATTAATAAAAGCAAATAAAGGTAATAGAACAATCACTTGTAAAGCTAGTATGAAAGTTAAAAGACAAAAATAGGGATGCCTCAGTGGATCAGTAGTTGACCATCTGCCTTTGGCTCAGGGCATGATCCCTGGGTCCTGGGATCAAGTTCCACATGGGTCTTCCTACAAGGAGCCTGCTTCTGTCTCTGCCTCTCTTTTTGTGCCTCTCATGAATAAATAAAAATCTTTTTTAAAAAATAAAATACAATACAAAAATAGTTATATCTAAAACATTAAAGGATTCACAAAATAAAAAGATGTAAAACATGACATCGTATAAACATAGAGGGATAGAACAGTAAAGATGTAAAGCTTTTAGAATGTGTTAGAAATTATGCAACCATCAACTTAACATAGAGTACTATATATTTATTATGTTACATATGAACCTCATGGTAACCACAAACCAAAAACCTATTAAGAGATACACAAAAAAAATAAAGAGAAAGGAATCCAAGCATAATGCTGAACGAAGTCATCAATCACAAGGGAAGAGCAAGAGAGGAAAGGAACAAAGGTGGAGTACAGAAACAACCAAGAAACAAATTAACAAAACAATAATAAGTGCATACCTATCAATAATCACTTTTTTTTAAAAGACTTTATTTATTTGTGAGAGACACGGGGGGGGGGGGGGTGCGGGTGGAGAGAGACAGAGACAGAGACACAGGCAGAGGGAGAAGCAGGCTCCATGCAGGGAGCCCTACGTGGAACTCAATCCCGGGTTTCCAGGATCACGCCCTGGGCTGAAGGAGGCGCTAAACCGCTGAGCCACCTGGGCTGCCCTCAATAATCACTTTAAATGCAAATGGTCTAAACGCTCCAATCAACTAACATACTGAATAAAAAACAAGAGCCATCTTTATGCTGCCTCCACAAGACTCACTTCAGACCTAAAGACATATACAGAATGAAAGTTACACGATGGAAAAAGATATTCCATGAAAATGAAAGTGGGAAAAAAAAGCTGGGATAGCAATACTTTTATTAGAGAAAACAGACTTTTAAACAAAGACTGTAACAGGACACCATTACATAATGATAAAGGGATCAATCCAACAAAAAGATATAACACTTGTAAACATACATGCACAAGAGCACCTAAATATATAATGCAATATTAGCAGACATAGAGGGAGAAGTTGACAGTAGTACACTAATAGTAGCATACGTGAATGGCTAGAACATACAGAAAATCAGTAAGAAACAATGGCCTTGTATGACATATTAGATCAGATGGATGGCTACATTCAAAAGAATGATAATGGGCCACCTTCCAACACCATACACAAAAATAAACTCAAACCAGATTAAAGACCTAAATCTAAGACCTGAAACCATAAGACTTCTAAGAAAAAACACAGGCAGTAATTTCTTAGGCATTGGTCGTAGCATTATTTTTCTGTATCTTCTTCCTCAAAGGAAACAAAAGCAAAAATAAACAATTGGGACTACTTCAAACCTTTTTGTTGTGTGTGAAGAGAATTCTAATATCATCCTCAAATTTCACCCAAACTGCCATTATTAATCGACCAGAATTTGAAGCCTTATTAGAGACAGACACAATTACATTTTTCTTTCTTTGATGTTTTTCAAATTATAAAGAATGCTCATTTTTTATATCAAGTAAATATATATAAATATATCAATATAAATATATATAAATATATAAAAAACAGTGCATGAAGAAAAAGTTAGCCTTCCATTCCTTTCCTCACACCTAATCCCACTCATTCAAATATTCAACAGGTAGCCTTCTGGTACTAAGGCAGGTAATGATATACCCAACAGGCATGTCCTTCCATACCTTTCTCCACATACACAAGGATATACAGTTATTTGTTTTTGTTTCCACTGAAATAGACATATACAATACACATCAACCTGCAACATGCTTTTTATCACATAATATACCATGAACATACAGGTTATTTGCCATAGATACAACTTTTCCTTTTTTTCCAAGCATATATCCCACAGCCACAGTTATGCAAATACAATTTAAAATAATTGGGATGGTAGGCTGGAGAAGATGGTGGAGGAATAGAGGTCCTCAACTCACCTGGCCCCAGCAACTTAGCTAGATTACTTTCAAACCTTCCTGGAAACCTACCAATTTGAACTGAGATTTAAAGAGAGAACAGCTGGAATGCTACAGAGAAGGGTTTTCACTTCTAACAAGAATCATCCAGGGTGAAATTTACTTAGGTCATGGTTGATATCCTTGACTCAACCCACTCATACAGCCACTCCGCACTGAAAAAATGACTAGAAAGAAGAACTCACCACAAAAGAAAGAATCAGAAACAGTACTCTTTGCCACAGAGTTACAGAATTTGGATTACAATTCAATGTCAGAAAGCCAATTCAGAAGCGCAATTATAAAGCTACTGGTGGCTCTGGAAAAAAGCATAAAGGATTCAAGAGACTTCATGACTGCAGAATTTAGATCTAATCAGGCCGAAATTAATAATCAATTAAATGAGATGCAATCCAAACTGGAGGACCTAACGACGAGGGTTAATGAGGTAGAAGAACGAGTGAGTGACACAGAAGACAAGTTGATGGCAAGGAAGGAAGCTGAGGAAAAAAGAGAAAAACAATTGAAAGACCATGGGGAAAGGTTAAAGGAAATAAATGATAGCCTCAGAAGGAAAAATCTATGTATAACTGGGGTTCCAGAGAGCACCAAAAGGGAGAGAGGGACATAAAGCATATCTGAACAAATCATAGCTGAGAACTTCCCTAATTTGGGAAGGGAAACAGGCATTCAGATCCAGGAGATAGAGAGGTATCCCCCTAAAATCAATAAAAACCGCTCAGGGGATCCCTGGGTGGCTCAGCAGTTTGGTGCCTGCCTTTGGCCCAGGGTATGATCCTGGAGTCCCGGGATCGAGTCCTGCATCAGGCTCCCAGCATGGAACATGCTACTCCCTCTACCTGTGTCTCTGCCTCTCTCTCTCTCTCTCTCTCTGTGTCTATCATGAATAAATAAATAAAATCTTAAAAAAAAAAAAACCGCTCAACATCTTGACATTTAATAATGAAACTTGCAAATTCCAAAGATAAAGAGAAAATCCTTAAAACAGCAAGAGACAAGAGATCTCTAACTTATATGGGGAGAAATATTAGATTAAAGGCAAACCTCTCCACAGAGACCTGTCAGGCCAGAAAGGGCTGGCAGGATATATTCAGGTTACTAAATGAGAAAAACATGCAGCCAAGAATACTTTATCCATCAAGGCTCTCATTCATAATAGAAGGAGAGATAAAGAGCTTCCAAGATAGGCAGAAACTGAAAGAATATGTGACCACCAAACCAGCTTTGCAAGAAATATTAAGGGGGACACTGTAAAAAAAAAAAAAAAAAGGAGGAAGCCCAAAGAAATAATCCACAAAAACAGGGACTGAATAGGTATTACAATGACACTAAATTCATCTCTCTCAGTAGTAACTCTGAACATGAATGGGCCAAATGATCCCATCAAAAGACACACGGTTTCAGATGGATAAAAAAGCAAGACCCATCTATTTGCTGTCTACAAGAGACTCATTTTAGACCTAAGGACACCTCCAGCCTGAAAAATGAAAGGTGGAGAACCATTTACCACTCAAATGGTCCTCAAAAGAAAGCTGGGGTAGCAATCCTCATATCAGATAAATTAAAGTTTATCCCAAAGACTGTACTAAGAGATGAAGAGGGACACTGTATCATACTTAAAGGGTCTTTCCAACAAGAGGACCTAACAATCATGAATATTTATGCCCCTAATGTGGGAGCTGCCAAGTATATCAATCAATTAATAACCAAAGTTAAGACATACTTAGATAATAATACACTTATACTGGGAGACTTCAACACATGGCACTTTCTGCAAAAAACAGATCTTCTAAGCACAACATCTCCAAAGAAACAAGAGCTTTAAATGATACACTGGACCAGATGGATTTCACAGATATTTACAGAACTTTACATCCAAACGCAACTGAATACACATTCTTCTCAAGTGCACATGGAACTTCCTCCAGAACAGACCACATACTGGGTCACAAATCAGGTCTCAACTGATACCAAAAGATTGGGATTGTCCCCTGCATATTTTCAGATCACAATACTTTGAAATTAGAACTCAATCACAAGAAATTTGGAAGTAACTCAAATACATGGAGGTTAAAGAGCATCCTGCTAAAAGATGAATGGGTCAACCAGGAAATTAGAGAAGACTTAAAAAGATTCATGGAAACTAATGAAAATGAAGATACAACCGTTCAAAATCTTTGGGATACAGCAAAAGCAGTCCTAAGAGGAAAATACATCACAATACGAGCATCCCTCAAAAAATTGGAAAAAACTCAAATACACAAGCTAACTCGCACCTAAAGGAACTGGAGAAAGAACAGCAAATAAAACCTACACCAAGCAGAAGAAGACAATTAATAAAGATTCAAGCAGAACTCAATGAACTAGAGACCAGAAGAACTGTAGAACAGATCAACAACACCAGGAGTAGGTTTTTTTTTAAAGAATTAGATAAACGATTAGCCAGTCTTGTTAAAAAGAAAAGACTCGGGTTATTCTGTATGTTAGTAAATTGAACACCAATAAAAAATAAATTAAAAAAAAAGACTCAAATTAATAAAATCACGAATGAAAAAGGAGAGATCACAACCACTACCAAGGAAATACAAATGATTTTAAAACATATTATAAGCAGATATATGCCAATAAATTAGGCAATGTAGAAGAAATGGACGCATTCCTGGAAAACCACAAACTACCAAAACTGGAACAGGAAGAAGTAGAAGACCTGAACAGGCCAATAACCAGGGAGGAAATTGAAGCAGTCATCAAAAACCTCCCAAGACACAAAAATCCAGGCCCAGATGGCTTCCCAGGGGAATTCTATCAAACGTTTAAAGAAGAAACAACACCTATTCTACTAAAGCTGTTCTGAAAGATAGTAAGGGATGGAATAATTTCAAACTCATTCTATGAGGCCAGCATCACCTTAATTCCAAAACCAGACAAAGACCCCACCAAAAAGGAGAATTATAGACCAATATCCCTGATGAACACAGATGCAAAAATTCTCAACAAGATACTAGCCAACAGGATCCAACAGTACATTAAGAAGATTATTCACCATGACCAAGTGGGATTTATCCCCGGATGCAAGGCTCGTAAAGCAATCAACGTGATAGGTCATATCAACAAGAGAAAAAACAAGAACCATTTGATCTTCTCAATAGATGCAGAGAAAGCATTTGACAAAATACAGCATCCATTCCTGACCAAAACTCTTCAGAGTGTAGGGATAGAGGGAACATTCCTCAGCATCTTAAAAGCCATCTACAAAAAGCCCACAGCAAATATCATTCTCAATGGGGAAACAATGGGAGCCTTTTCCCTAAGGTCAGGGATATCCACTCTCACCACTGCTATTTAACATAGTACTAGAAGTCCTAGCCTCAGCAATCAGGCAACAAAAATAAAAGGCATTCAAATTGGCAAAGAAGAAGTCAAACTCTACTTCTTTGCAGATGACATGATACTGTACATAGAAAACCCAAAAAACTCCACCCCAAGATTGCTAGAATTCATACAGCAATTTGGCAGTGTGGCAGGATACAAAATCAATACCCAGAAATCAGTGGCATTTCTATATACTAACAATGAAACTGAAGAAAGAAAAAATAAGGAGTCAATCTCATTTACAATTGCACCCAAAAGCGTAAGATACCTAGGAATAAACCTAACCAAAGAGGTAAATGATCTATACCCTAAAAACTATAGAACACTTCTGAAAGAAATTGAGGAAGACACAGAGAGATGGAAAAATACTCCATGCTCATGGATTGGAAGAATTAACAGTGTGAAAATGTCAATGCTACCCAGGGCAATTTACATATTTAATGCAATCCCTATCAAAATACCATGGACATTCTTCAGAGAGTTGGAACAAATCATCTTAAGATTTGTGTGGAATCAGAAAAGACCCCAAATAGCCAGGGGAATACTGAAAAAGAAAACCAGAGCTAGGGGCATCACAATGCCAGATTTCAAGTTGTACTATAAAGCTGTGATCATCAAGACAGTGTGGTACTGGAGCAGAATCACATAGGTCAATGGAACAGAATAGAGAACCCAGAAATGGGCCCTCAACTCTATCTATAGTCAACTAATATTCGACAAAGCAGCAAAGACTATCCACTGGAAAAAGGACAGTCTCTTCAATAAATGGTGCTGGGAAAATTGGACCGCCACATGCAGAAGAATGAAACTAGACCATTCTCTTATACCATATACAAAGATAAACTCAAAATGGATGAAAGATCTAAATATGAGACAAGAATCCATCAAAATCCTAGAGAAGAACACAGGCCACACCCTTTTTGGACTTGGCCACAGCAACTTCTTGCAAGATACATCTATGAAGGCAAGGGAAACAAAAGCAAAAATGAACTATTGGGACTTAATCAAGATAAAAAGCTTCTGCACAGCAAAAGAAACAGTCAACAAAACTAAAAGACAACCTACAGAATGGGAGAACATATTTGCAAATGACATCTCAGATAAAGGGCTACAATCCAAGATCTATAAAGAAATTATTAAACTCAACAGCAAAGAAACAAACAATCCAGTCATGATATGGGCAAAACACATGACAGAAATTTCACAGAGGAAGACATACACATGGCCAACAAGCACATGAAAAAATGCTCCGCATCCCTTGCCATCAGGGAAATACAAATCAGAACCACAAGGTTCTGATACCACCTCAGACCAGTGAGTATGTTGAAAATTAAGAAGACAGGAAACAACAAATGTTGGAGAGGATGTGGAGAAAGGGGAACCCTCTTGCACTGTTGGTGGGAATGTGAACTGGTACAGCCACTCTGGAAAACTGTGTGGAGGCTCCTCAAAGAGTTAAAAACAGAGCTACCCTAGGACCCAGCAATTGCACTGCTGGGAATTTACCCCAAAGATACAGATGCAGTGAAAAACCGAGACACCTGCACTCCAATGTTTATAGCAGCAATGTCCACAAGAGCCAAACTGTGGAAGGACCCTCGGTGTCCATTGAAAGATGAATGGATAAAGAAGATGTGGTCTATGTATACAATGGAATAATCAGTCATTAGAAATGACAAATACCCACCATTTGCTTCAATGTGGATGGAACTGGAGGGTATTATGCTGAGTGAAGGAAGTCAATCGGAGAAGGACAAACATTATATGGTTTCATTCATTCGGAGAATATAAAAAATAGTGAAAGGGATTATAGGGGAAAGAGAATATGAGTGGGAAATATCAGAGAGGGTGACAGGACATGAGATACTCCTAACTCTGGGAAATGAACAAGGGGTTGTGGAAAGGGAAGTGGGCAGGGGGATGGGGTGACTGAGTGACAGGCACTGAAGGGGGCACTTGATGGGATGAGCACTGGGTGTTATACTATATGTTGACAAATCGAACTCCAATAAAAAAAATATACAAAAAATAATAAAATAAATAAAATAAAATAAAATAAAATAAAATAAAATAAAATAAAATAAAATAAAATAAAATAAAATAAAAAAATTGGGATATCATTCATGCTAGGGGGAAATGCTTTATTTCCTTTTTATTTACTTTCCTCTTCTCCTTTCCTCTTTCCTCCCTTCTACATTAACCCCATACCTTCAGGTAATATGTTAACAACTAGCATCCTTTCTTGTTCTTCCCACAGAATCATAAACAGGCACACTCTCACATATTTGTAAGTTCTGGTTATTTCTTTTAAAAATGGGATGTCATTGAGGCTCTTTGGGTGGCTCAGTTAAGCATCTGACTCTTGGTTTTGGCTTAGTTCATGACCTCAGCATAGTGAGATAGAGCTCCCCATTCCCCCATCAGGCTTTGCACTGGGCATGGAACCTGCTTAAGATTCTCTCTCTCTCCCTTTCCCTGCCCATTCCGAACCCCACACTCATTGTCTCTCTCTCAAAAAAAATTTTTTATAACATAAAAATTTCAAGAATTAAAATGGGATGTTATTGTTATTATACTCAGTATCATCTCATGAAAACTCTTCTAAGTCACGTGCAATATATTCCATGGCATAAATGTATCAAAATTGATTCAACCACTCCCCATAAGAATGGGCAATCACTTTGTTTCTACTACTTTATCCCTACTAACAGTGTTTAAAAAAATATCCTTAGCCATAAATCTTCATGTACTGGTATTTTTATTTTTTATAGAATAAGTTTCAGGAATGGGACTGCTAAGTCAAAGGGTAAAATATTTATTTTCATAGATATTGGCAGATTATTTTCCAAAAATTTCTATTAACAATGGATAAGTACCCTTTTCTTCCTATTTCTACTAGCAATCAGTATTACTGCTTTTTCTACTGCTCTTAGTTTGAATGATACAAACTCACATCTCATTATTATTGTAATAACAGTGAGTTTGAATTTATCGTTCATTTTTTGGCCATTAGGATTTGTTCTCCTAGAAATGGCCTATTCATATTCTTTGCCCATTTTTCTACAGAACTATTTTTCTTGTCAATATAAAAGACTCTTAGTATATTATAAACAGCAGGGCTATATCCGCCACAGGCACTGTAAATATTTTTTCTCCGAATCTATTGACTTTTAAGTTAAAAGACTTTTTTAAGTTATAGGTTTACAGAAAAACTTAACAGAAGGTACAGAAACTCCATGTACTTCTTCAGTTATCTCCCACCTTCTCAGTTCCCCCCATTTGTTACAAAAGGTGAGACAATATTGATATATTATTATTAACAAAGTCCCATAGTTCAAATTAGGGTTGCTTCTTTGTGTTGTACAGTTCTATGAATTCTGAAAGATCTATAACCACATGTATCCATCATCACAGTATCATACAGAATAATTTCACTGCCCTAATTCTACCCTATATTCTACCTTCCTCCCTCTCCCCAAGTGTCATATACTTAGAATCATAATATGAAGGCTTTTTAGATTGGCTTCTTTCATTTAGTAATATGCATTAGGGTTCTTCCCTGTCTTTTCATGTTGTGATAATGCATGTCTTTTTCGGTACTGAATAATATTCCATTGTCTGGATGTACCACAGTTTATCCATTTATCTAATGAAGGACAATTTTGACTGCTTCCAAGTTTTGGCAATTAATAAAGCTGCTGAAACATTTCAAGCACAACTTTTTTTATGTGGACATGAAGTTTTCAACCTTTGGGTAAATACCAAGGAGCATGACTAAGCCAAAGCCAACTTTCCCTTCATCTTGCACCAAGATCTCCTAGAATCCATGCATTCTAATCTTTACCTCTGGGAACTCCAAAACAGTCCCTACATCTGTATAAAGTCCTATACCAGCTTCTTCTATTAGAACTGCAACAAAGCCTGAGGCCTCCCCTGAACTCTCTAGGTCCTGTCAGCTGATCCCATACTTATTGCAGCCCCCCTCTTTTTTAAGGTAAAGAAAAGGGTGGGATTTGTTATTTATAGTACAAAGAAATTCCACAGAGAAATAAGAACCCCAAGGGTGCCTGGGTGGCTCAGTTAAGCATCTGTCTTCAGCTCAGGTCATGAGCTCAGGGTCCTGGGATGGAGCTCCATACCAGCTCAGGGGGGAATTTGCTTCTCCCTCTGCCCCTCCCCCTGCTCATGCTTGCTCTTTCTTCTCTCAAGTAAATAAATAAAATCTTTAAAAGAAAGTTAGAAAGTGGGAAGCCCCGGTGGCTTAGCGGTTTAGCGCCGCCTTCAGCCCAGGGCATGATCCTGGAGACCTGGGATCAAGTCCCACGTTGGGCTCCCTGCTTCTCCCTCTGCCTGTGTCTCTGCCTCTCCCTCTCTCTCTCTGTGTCTCTCATGAATAAATAAATAAAATATTAAAAAGTTAGAAAGGAAGAAAAGGAAGAAGGAAAGGAAGGAAGGGTGGGTGGAAGGGAGAGGAAGGATCAATCCATTGAGTAGAGGCTTCATACAGTATATATAGTTTGGAACTATTCAAGTACAGTTTTATCATAAAAAGTGCTAAAATAACAAACCACATTTTAAAAGTCCTTAGCAGAAAAATCAGTAAGACAGGGGTGCCTAGGTGGCTCAGTCTGTTAAGCATCTTTGGCTCAGGTCATGATCTTGGGGTCCTGGGACCAAGCCCCACATGGGTCTCTGCTTGTCCTTCTCCCTCTCCCTTTGCCCCCTCCCAACTCGTGCACACATGCACACGCACACTCTCTCTCAAATAAGTAAAATCTAACCAAAAAAAAGAAAAAACAGAAAGACAAACTTATACCAAAAATAGACTTTATGCCTCAGATGTACAATCTAAAAGTTAAAGGCCCCAGGAGTGGCATCCTTAACTTGTTTGGCTAGTTTCTGGCACAAAATTTTGATATTCCCCTTCCTCTATAGGGAAATACATCTCAATCAAGCTTAATGAAGCTTTGTACACAGACTCATTTTCATAGTTTTTTAGACCTTCAATTTTGTCTAAAACCCCACATTCCTTAATTATACTAGTTTCTCAACAGCTGGAAAGATATATAAAATGGCATCCAGAATGACCACTGTCACCAGTCACACCTGGCAATTCAGTAGCTCCTAGAAGCTTCCCAAGTTGGGTCACAACTCCTATTTTCACAATCATTTCAATCTGTTCATTTGGACCATCTGGTAAGGGAGAAAATGGCCCATCAGTTATCTTCTAATACTCCTGGGTTATCAGAAGGCAGGAAATGAACTCAATAAGAAAAATTTGCTAAACAGCATCTAATGGAGGTACATGATTCTTGTTGCAACAAAGGTGTGAATGAGTCCAGGTAGGAGGATGCAAGTAACTGCATATTAAAGATGATATATTAGGAACTGTAAGATGAGCCGACAGTGGATCAATTGCACCATATTTGATAACCAAGTCTTGGAAAACTGAACCATCACCTGCCAATGCTTCCTAGACCCCACACAGCTTGTGCACTGTGATGAGAGGATGTCAAGAGAGAATTAAGTGCTATCTACCACTGCCTTGGTTTGTTCTGATACCCTAGAAGCAATGTCTGTGAGCACTGAATCAGATCCAAACTGAAGGAGATGACCATCAGTTCTGCCGAAGGACACAAAGTGTGGAATCAAACCAGCCCAGATTATGTTGTCTATGAGGAACTGTTTTTCCCTAGAAAGCCATTTCCTAACAGCCTGGGTAGCTTGAAGCTGGTCTTCCAAATCTGTTGCTATTTATGACTTTGATAATGTCATCAACAGATCAATTTACAGTGCTCTGGTTGTTGCAATTTTCTTGCAGTGGAGAGACAACACCACCAAGAAAAGAGCTTACAATGCTCCTTCAGCCTGTGGTCATCCTTCTTAACTTTCCTCAGCTCCACATTAACTTGTATTCAGCACCACTCATTTCTGTACTATCTTTCCCCTTGGTTCTTGATTGTAAGGCAGCCAGTTGTTGAATTGGCATTCTTTGGTTTCATTCATATGGGGAATATAAAAACTAGTGAAAGGAATTATAGGGGAAAGGAGAGAAAATGAGTGGGAAATATCAGAGAGGGTGACAGAACATGAGAGACTCCTAACTCTGGGAAACGAACAGGGGTGGTGGAAAGAGAGGTGGGCGGGGGGGTTGGGGTGACTGGGTGACGGGCACTGAGGGGGGCACTTGATGTTATACAATATGTTGGCAAACTGAACTCCAATAAAAAATATACAAAAAAATTAAATAAAACTAGTAACAATGTTAAAAAAAAAAAAAGAATTGGCATTCCCATTGGTGGACACAGCTATGAGACAAAGGGAGAAAACTACAGAGCCGGCTTAGGCTATCACAGAAGGCAGTATGGACCCCACAGCTTCTTAGTTTTAAGAAAATTGGGGGCTCAGAATGGAGGGAGGGTGAGAAACATTCAAGTCTCTCTCTAGAGAGTCTGTAAGCATGTGATTTCCCTGATTCTTCAACCTCTTGGCAGAATGTGCTCCAAATAGTTTCCCCCACCATCCTGTAAAATACTAGAAATTCTCTCCATTAGAGTAATTCATTTGAGTTAGTTGTAACATCATAGTGTCCTACTTAAAATGTACATGTGGGGGAAACAGGAGGGGTAAAAAAATGTACATGCAAAACTACACACATACATAAATAATAAAATACACAAGCTACCAGGAAGGGCACTGGGATACATTATTTTGAATGGAAAAGTGAGTGGAGAAATTATTGTATGCTGGATAAAATCTTGATCAGGTATTATAGAATAACAACAACAGCAACGGGTAACATTTATGTAACGTTTATTACCGCTAAGCACTATTCTAGGTGCTTTATATTGTTTTACTCATTTAGTCCTCAAAACAACTGAGGTAGGTATCATTATTATTTCCCTTTTACAGATTAGATAACTGAAGCACAGAGAGGTAAAGGGACCAGCCCAGGATCACAGCCAGAAATTAGTGAATCTGGGAAATAAAACATATTTTTAATCACTATATTTCACCACCTTTCATCTAGGAAGGAGATGGGGTGTCAAGAGTTAAGTCTAGGGTCTCTGGTACCAACCCTAAAAAATATCCTCTCTATTGAATGCAATTCTTTTTCTCATCTTTATCAAAAGATAACAACAGAAATTCCCATCTGTTTCTTCAGTCCACTTATCTAGGGCTTTTTTTTCCTGAAAAGTTGGGAAAAAAGTAAGGAAAGAGAAAATTGTCCATAACAGCAGTACTTCTATAGAGGTAATAAATACACATACTCATTTATGCAGACATACATGCATGAGAAACATAAATTCATATTCCCAGTTTAAGCTCCTGATTCCTCAAGGAACCAGGAAAATTGAGCTTTGAGATCACCAAAACACATATCTTTGTTTATATAAGATTTTGCTATTTCTAAAATGTTGTTTTGCTAAAGAATGTTCACATGGACAACTATATGAATGCATGTGAAATCTAATAGGTCCCATATGCAGTTTTCCTACCCTCTGGACATAAGCAAGGAATTCCTAGAATAGACAGACAGATATCTTGCTCTACTACTTCCCTTTTCCTTGCAAACAGACGGATCCATTAGACAGGATCTTGTGAGAAAAGATGAAAGATGGCTTTACTGGAAAGGAATCCAAAGTTCTTGCCATTCCCACAACCATTTCTAAAAGACAATCACAAGTAGCTCCCTGATCATAATCTGCCATGTTTTCTGTCATTTGACCCTGCTTTCCAGGCCCCAACTAAGTGAGCACATTCAGCATGGGCCTAAGAGAGACTATCAGCCATAAGGTGACCCAAATAAGAATACTAATAGGGTATGCCAAATTAGATAAAGATTAGCCGGCATTATCATCAACTCTGAATGGGAGATAGCTGCCATCAGACTCTTAACAGTTACTGCTGAATTCTGAGCCATAACAAATAATGTTCCAGGGTCATATGGCCCAGCTGTGTGACTGCTAAGAGTTTCCAGTTTCCTATTTCCTGACATAATTTTACACTCATGACCCATCCTGTGATATAATCTGATCACCTTCTTCCATGAAGCCTGAGAAAGCCCTATTACAATGGCAAGTTCAATTGTCAACAGCAACAAGTACAAAGCAGAAACAATGAGCAGCGGTGTCGTAAGTGGATCTGTTAGCAGTTTGTTCAGTAGTTGGCCTGGACAAAGACAATGCCGGTGGCAATATGGAAAACACTTTGATTATCAAGGCTGAGGGAGTTTTTGCCTAGTCATAGGCAGCATCGAAGAATAGTAAGCTGTGTCACAGATTCAAGGATACTGTACAAAATAAAGGGATATTAGAGATCCAAGAGAAGGTCTTCATTCCATAAGGTGGAAGTTCCAAGAGCTAGAATGTCTGCAACAATTGGGGCAAATCACCTGGAAATCTTTCCATTCCTAAGAGTTAAGAATCCTATAGGGCAGGGGTCAGAAAATTCTTTCTTTTGAGGACCAGAGAGCAAATATATTAATTAGGCTTACTGGGCCATATGGTCTGTCATAGCTACTTAACTGTCTTTGTAGTACAAAAGCATCCACTGATATTACAGAAACAAATGGGCATAGCTATGTTCCAACAAAACTTTACTGAAACAGGTGATGGCCAGAGTTGGCCCACAGGCCATAGTTTCCCAATCCCTCTAAAAAAGTCCTTTTAGAGCCAAAATCTTAAAAAATACAAGTTGGTCTATGGGTTTCAAGAGGAAAAGGAATCAAAGCATGACTAAAATGAATCCCGCATATGTGAAAGGTATTCTAATCCTTATAAATACATTAAAATCATTTATCACTAAAAATAAAATGAAAGTGTATGTACAGATCACCTTATCTATTTTCAGTAATGACTGATACTGTACCTAAGTTAAAGTCATTGAATAAGCTCCACACCGAATAATCTACTAGTCACGACAGGCTAAGTAAGGGTATTTTAGCAAACTGCCAAAGCATGGTAGCTTAAAATAACTATTTTTATTTCATTATTTCTGGTTCATGCTACATCAGTAGGAGAGTCTTAGGTTTGTAGCTTTCCTGAGACCCAGCTGACAGAACAATCTATTTCTAATGTTGCTTCACGGTGCCAGAAGAAAAAAGGACTTGGAAGGTCATACCCCAACAACTGAATGCTCAGACATAATTTCTGTTCATAACACATTGTACAAAACTAATCATATGGCCTCACCTCACACAACAGGACCAGTAAGTAAAATTCTATTACAAAGGTGAAGAACCATGAATATTCAGTAAGTAGCATGAATGGCTATCACAAAGCAATAGTTAAGCCATTTTTATCTAATTGATCACAAAATGAAAAATTTTTAAAGATTTTATTTATTTATTCATGAGAGACACAGAGAGAGAGGCAGAGACACAGACAGAAGGTGAAGCAGGCTCCCCACAAGGAGCCTGATGTGGAACTTGATCACAAACCCTGGGATCATGGCCTGAGCCGAAGGTAGACATTCCACCCGCTGACCCATCCAGGCGTCCCAAAATGAGATTTTTAATAGCAAACATTTCTGATTAACTGGTTAGCCAGAAACCACTGTCTACTTGATTTAAATTAAAATTTCAAGTTCTTTGGTCTATTTTTCCTTAGTGTCTAGTATCACTGACCATGGGATATAACCAGAAACTGCATGGGGAGCAGGGTTCTCCAGGAAGTATTGGGGATGGGATTCACAAAGGGGTACTGCCATATTCCACTCTGAGACCAGCATATATTTCACAATTCCTTAGGTTCCCCACTGTAGTCTCCTAGATCAACTTTAATGGTATAGCAGGTGCTGTTAATGTTCCACCCACAAACACTTGGATTCCTTTACCATTTTCATGTACATTGGGCAGCTGATGTGCTTTACTCCCCAAATCAATACCAGTGTCTCAGTCTCTTCTTAGAGCACTGCCCTCAGGTTACTGTAACTCCTTTTGAAAGCCAGATGTTCTGGGAGTCATCCTTAACCAATGACTGATGGATCCAAGAAAACTAATCAGAAAATTCTTGATTAGGAAAACTCTAAACTGTCTTTAAAACACCTCTATGAGTTGCTTGGCCTCTTTCCCTTCCCTGCTGGTCTTACTTCCCCACCCCACCTATTATTTCTTTCCTGGCAACACTTCCTAATAAATTACCTTTATATAACTCCTCACCTTGGAGTCAGTTACAGAGGAAGCCAGCCTAGAAACAGCCCACCCACAGCCAAAGGATATGTGGTGCTATAGAAAGAGGCCAGGATTTGGACTCAGAAGACTCCAAATAACAAAGTTCCAGCTCTACCACTATTAGATAATGGTAGTCTCTATCAGCCGTTACAAAATGTAGAAATAATGGTACCTGCAACAATTTTGAGATAATCAAATAAATTTGTATTTGTAAACCAGTAACTACATGATGAAGAAGTTAGCTCATTTAAGACAGCTGCTTCCCAAATTCCAGTTTCTCCCCTCAACCTGTAATTATGACTATACTCCCACTTGTCTACAAATAGAAAATTTGTAGAGGAGTGGTTTTCAGATTTTAGCATGCATCATTATCACCAGGAGGGCTGTTAAAAAGAGTTTGATGGGATTCACCCTCAGAATTTTTGGTTCAGTAGGTAAGGTAGAGTCCAAGAATCTGCATTTCTAACAAGTTCCCAGGTAATACTGATGCTGTTGATCTTGATACCTCACTTTAACAACCAACGTGAGAGGAAAAAGTTCAACCACTCTCTGCAAAGAGGAACTGACAAGCCTGCAATGGATCTGCTTTACTATAGAGGAAATTTTTAGAAGATAAAGATAGCTTTTAAAAAAAAAAACTTGTGAGAAAAAAAAATTGTGAGATTTTCTTTCCCATGTTATGGATGCCCTCATCTTATGAAATAAATGTGTGCAAGCAAAGTTGCCTATAAAAATATTTCTGAAGAGAAAATTCTATGTTCTATCTCAATCCTGTAAGGACTTGGATTTAGTTTAAAAAAAAAAAAAAAGGTTCAGACAGCTGCCAGTCTAGTGTCATGATCAATGTTAGGGTACCAAGAAGACCAACAGTTAATTCACTATTGAAATGTACCAAGTAATGTTCAAAGCACTTTGCATGCATTAATAATTTACTCTTCACAATAACTCATGAAGTAGATACCATTATCATCTTCATTTTACAGATGAGGCAAATGAAGGTCAGGAAAGTAGCTAGTAAATGCCAGAGGTGAAAATCAAACCCAAGAAGTTTGGCTCTACCCTCCAGTCTTACCCACAAACAATACCGCACGGTGGATGTTCTTTTAAAAGTCTGCCCTGGGGTGCCTGGGTGGCTCCATCGGTTAAGTGTCTGCCTTCAGCTCAGGTCATGATCTCAGGGTCCTGGGATTGAGCCCCATGTTGGGCTCCCTGCTCAGCAGGGAGTCTCCTTCTCCTTCTCCCTCTGCCCCCTGCTCATGCTCTCTTTCTATCTCAAATAAATGAGTAAAATCTTTTTAAAAATAAATAAATGGAAGTATGCCCTTTTTACAGAATTCTAACTCTATAATCTTTCTTCTTATTGGCTCCCCTTCATATATATACCTTCCATTCCTATGTGGTCATATGACCAAGCATGAAGCTACTCAAAGCACAGGCACTGCTCCCAAGAAGCTTGCCAACTGCACTGCCAGCATGTGCATAACTCACAATGTTGAGCTATAACACAACTACTAAATACAACATGTACTCAATCTGACCAGTACCAAAATAAGGAGAAATGATGAACAGCAAATATACTAAAATCTCACAGATCTATTCTAATTTTTTAAGTTGGCTCTATGCCCAGTAGGGAGCCGAACACAGAGCTTGAATTCACAACCCTGAGATCAAGAACTGAGCTGAGATCAAGAGTCAGACACAACCAAATGGGCCCCCAAAGGGCCCCAGATCTACTCTATTTTATTTTATTTTTTTTTTTTTATTTTAAAGATGTTCTACATGACATACACATTTGGTAAAGAAATGCACTTTTTGACTTTCAGTGTATTTTATAAATGTACATAAAATATGAACAAAGTAAAATCCATCTCTATAGCTAGAAACCAGCCCAGGGCTAGATGTAAGGAGGTTAGTAGGATACTGACAGCTCTCAGTCTAATTCCATAAACATGCCACATAAAGAAAGCACAATATATAGAGAAATAGAACAGAAGGACGGGGGGAGAAGCATCTTGTCTTAGACCTTAAGTATCAGCACAAGGTTGTTCAAGAAGACCACATACAGTCCTGAAAGTCAGAAAAAGACAGAAGGGTTGAGGAGAAGGCAGGGCTGTGTTTGACCTGACATCTTTTAGATTCACAGATTAGCAGGTTATGTAGTGACATTATTGATATCCACAGAACAGTCATTTGCTCAGGGTCACACAGTAAGTTGGTGGTAGAAGGAAGACTCAATACCTGTGTCCAAACTTTCCATCCACTTGTATTCTTAGACACTTTTAGGAGACCATCCTGATTTCTATCTTGCATCTATTTTGCACAAGATCTCCATTCACTGGTGTTTCAACCTCTCTTCGCCGGGCAAACTCTAAGACCATACATAGTAAGAGTAACCTCTGCAGCCAGTATAGACCCTCTGCCAAGTCTACTAGGAAGAAGCATGATGAGTGTCACACTTGAATGGAGATAAAAGACCTAGCCTCAAACAGTTCACCTCTCAACATTGCAGAGCATTCACTAGAAAAAAAGCCCCAGAAAAGAACTTCAAAATGTATTTTAACAGAGCACAAGTGAGACTTCTGAGGGGCTAGTTACATTCTATTTCTTGGTCTGGATGCTGGTTACATGGATATGCGTGGTTTGTGAAAATTAAAGTGGATAGAAAGTTTGATCTGTATACTTATAACACATGTATCTTTCTATGTGTTTATTTCAATTAAAAGTTTTATTTTTTTACTGAGTGATGGGCACTAAGGAGGGCACTTGATGGGATGAGCACTGGGTGTTTTACTATATGTTGGTAAATCGAATTTAAATAAATTCAGAAAAATATTTTAATAAAAGTTTTCTTTTTCTTTTTATTTTTTTAATAAATTTATTTTTATTGGTGTTCAATTTACCAACATACAGAATAACACCCAGTGCTCATCCCGTCAAGTGCCCCCCTTAGTGCCCGTCACCCAGCCACCCCCACCCCCACCCCCCTCCCTCCTCCCCTTCCACCACCCCTAGTTCATTTCCCAGAGTTAGGAGTCTTTATGTTCTGTCTCCCTTTCTGATATTTCCCACACATTCCTTCTCCCTTCCCTTATATTCCCTTTCACTATTATTTATATTCCCCAAATGAATGAGAACATATAATGTTTGTCCTTCTCCGATTGACTTACTTCACTCAGCATAATACCCTCCAGTTCCATCCACGTTGAAGCAAATGGTGGGTATTTGTCTTTTCTAATGGCTGAGTAATATTCTATTGAATACATAAACCACATCTTCTTTATCCATTCATCTTACGACGGACACCGAGGCTCCTTCCACAGTTTGGCTATTGTGGACATTGCTGCTAGAAACATCGGGCTGCAGGTGTCCCGGCGTTTCATTGCATCTGAATCTTTGGGGTAAATCCCCAACAGTGCAATTGCTGGATCGTAGGGCAGGTCTATTTTTAACTCTTTAAGGAACCTCCACACAGTTTTCCAAGTGGCTGCACCAGTTCACATTCCCACCAACACTGTAAGAGGGTTCCCTTTTCTCCACATCCTCTCCAACATTTGTGGTTTCCTGCCTTGTTAATTTTCCCCATTCTCACTGGTGTGAGGTGGTAAAGTTTTCTTTTTAAAAGATTTTATTTGATTTATTTTTAGAGAGACAGAGAGTGCACAAGCATGAGCTGGGGGAGGAGCAGATGGAGAAGTTTCCTTGCTGAACAGGGAGCCCAATGCAGGGCACAATCCTGGAACTCTGGAATCATGACCTGAAGAAACATGCTTAACCAAATGAGCCATCCAGGTGTCCCTCAGTTAAAAGTTTTAAAAAGAGTAGTTCTGTTTTCTCACCAGCAGTAAGTGATGACATGCATCTGCTAAAGAATCCTTTGACCACCCAGTCTCTTCTTTTGCAGAAGCTTGTTCATGACACATCTACTGAGCCAGAGTAAGGACTGTAAACAAAGGCTGGGGTGACAGGATGAGCTCAGGTCATGTTCATAGAGGGTTTCAGAAGTCTTCCTCAACACTGGATTATTTAGGGAGAGTGACATCACCACAGGGGAAGAAGAAAAGAGCATTTTCTCCCTAGCTTTTAGCTTCCTCTTTGTCCCCACTCTCTTCTTATATGTCCCTTATCCAACTCCACTAACCTGAGCAGCTAAATATGCAAAAGAGCAAGAGTCCCAGAAGCTGGGTCTCTAGATCTAGGGATGCCTTGGGATGACTATGACAAAGAAACCTGAGTAGACCCTGCAGTACTAAAGAGGGAAGAGAACATCACACTTCTAAGGCTGCAGCTGGGACATGATACCCATGCACAACACACAGTACACATTCAGTTAACATTGACTGAATAAATGAATATTTTATCCATGAACTGAATCCAAAAAGTGTGCAATAAATGTGTGCTGAATAAAACTGAATGATGGTCTACTCTAAATCCTGCCTGCATTAATTCTGCATATTTGACTTTAACCAAGATGAATGGTTAGTATCTTCCACAGAGCACTGTTTTCATATTTTTGAATGTGTTCACAAAGGCTGTTTACCACCCTTTGTTTTTTGTTTTTTAATTTATTTTTAATTTATTTTTTATTGGTGTTCAATTTGCCAACATATAGAATAACACCCAGTGCTCATCCCATCAAGTGCCCCCCTCAGTGCCCGTCACCCAGCCACCCCCACCCCCTGCCCACCTCCCTTTCTACCACCCCTTGTTCGTTTCCCAGAGTTAGGAGTCTTTCATGTTCTGTCTCCCTTTCTGATATTTACCACTCATTTTTTTCTCCTTTCCCCTTTATTCCTTTCACTATTTTTTATATTCCCCAAATGAATGAGACCATATAATGTTTGTCCTTCTCCGATTGACTTATTTCACTCAGCATAATACTCTCCAGTTCCATTCACGTTGAAGCAAATGGTGGGTATTTGTCATTTCTAATGGCTGAGTAATATTCCATTGTATACCTAGACCACATCTTCTTTATCCATTCATCTTTTGATGGACACCAAGACTCCTTCCAGTTTGGCTATTGTGGACATTGCTGCTATAAACATCAGGGTGCAGTTGTCCCAGCGTTTCACTGTATCTGTATCTTTGGGTGTTTACTACCCTTTGTAACAGGTCCTATCAGGCAGCACTCTGCGGACAGTCAAGTAGAATGATGTTGCTTCAAGCTGAGTTGTTAATACTTTTATCTAAGAAGTAAGCAAGCCTGGAGGATGGAGTTTCTGTTTTTAACTCTCATTCCTGCCTAAGTGGGAAAAGTTTTCCTGCAACCATGCTGCTAGGAATAAATTTCCTGTTTTCAATTTTGTTTAGTCTGAATAGGTCTCTAGAGACCAATCTTAATGCTGAGGAAGCAAATGAACTGGGCTCCCAATACAGTTCCAGTTTCGTAGTTGGGTTCAGCCAGCCTGATGAAGCCCATTTCATTCCCAGGAATCTAAGCCCTAAAGAGATCAGTTTTGTGTTGATCTGCACAGCATTCTGTCTTATGCATCCCACTGGCAGGAGCCCTTCTCCCTAGAGCCACACTTCCCCCCTCCAACACTGAACATTAGTTTGGCAAAGAGAAGAACTGCATATTAGAATTGCAAGATCTCCAACCACAGTGGTATGGGGCACCTTAACCCTTCATATTAAGTAATCTCAACCAAATAAAGCATGACTCCAACCTCAGCCAACAGCCCTGGGACTATCTCAAGATTACCACTACCACTTACCAAACTGTAGGCAAAAGACAAAAAAGATGATGAAGACAGCTTGATAGTGGTGAGCATTCAGTTCAGCAATTATCTGCTGGCGACAACAAAGAGAGGAACTGACATAAACCTGGCCAGTTAGGGACGTGGGACTGATTATCAATGGAGCATGGTTAATAAACTTTTAAAAATCCTAACAGAGGTGTGACTAAGTGGCTCAGTCAGTTAAGCAGCTGCCATTGGCTAAGGTCACGATTCCAGGGTCCTGGGATCGAATCTCACTACAGGCTCCCTGCTGGATGAGCAGACTGCTTCTCCCTCTCCAATGTTTGTGTTCTCCTGCTCTCTCCCTCTCACCAATAAATAAATAAAATTTTTAAAAATAAATAAATAATAAAAAAGAAAAATCAATAAAAATCCTAGCAGAGCTGGAAAACGTCTAAGAGATTCATTCTCTCTGGTGCATAAATGCTTCTATGTGAAAAATACTGAGATGAGAGTTCATCTTTGTTGAAAATTAAATACTTGGAAATTAAAGCTGGTGGGATATAGGGTAAATCTAGATAACAATGTAGGCTTTCATTTAATTCAAATATAGATATTATTTTTTTTTTCTTCTGGAGGTCCTCCAGACTCAATCTGGAGGTCCTGCACTTATTCTTCCCCTCTCCAATATGAAAGTGGACACTGCAGGGTATCTTCACAAATAAGAAACCTACTCAAAAAAACAAGCACCAGGAAATGCTGAGCTGTGCCAGGAAGGAAAAGGAGCACAATGGGTGACAGGGTTAGTGCACAGATCCCAGACTCTTTCATGAGCATCTTTGGTTACACCTCATCATTTTTAAAGCCCACTTCAAAACGTGACCCCTGGTTAGAAGGGGTGAATCTCTTTGCTATGAAGTGTGAGCTACTTCTTGTGTCTCACAGTTGGCTCATTTATGGCTATTCTGAGAATTTAGAACAAAACATCCTGACTGCACCTATAGGCAAGCATTTGCTTTAGATACAAAATTAAAAAGAGGTGGAGTTCTCCATATCTCAGAGAGAGGCATCAATAGGAAGACTTAAAGACACATGCTCCTTATTCATGATTTTGGGGTCCTTTCCTACAATAAATGCAAAGTTTAACAGCCCAAATTTTTCTATTTGTCAGCTAATGCATATCATATTTCAAATATAAGAGGCAGGCACATAGGAGGAGTCGTTTCACACAGCAGGCAGCAGAGCATAGTGGAACAAGGGCTTTGGAGACAGCAGATCTGGGTTTCAATCTGGGCTCCATCTCTTAGTAGTGTGGCAGTAGTCAAGTTACCTAACCTCCCTGAACCTCAGTTTTCATGTCTCTACAATAGGGATAATAATAACACACTTTACAGGGTTGTTGTAAAGAGTAAATGAGGTAATAAGTCAGACACTCAGTTCAGTATGTAGAACAGAGTAGGTTCTCAAGAAATGGTATTTTCTCGGGGCATCTGGGTAACTCAGTCAGTTAAGCATTTGCCTTAGGCTCAGGTCATGATCCTGGGATCAAGCCCCACATAGGGCTCCCTGCTCAGTGGGAAGTCTGCTTCTCCCTCTGCCTATGCCCCTCCCCTCGCTTGTGCTGTCTGAAATAAATAAAATCTTGAAAGAAAGAAAGAAAAGAAAGAAAGAAAGAAAGAAAGAAAGAAAGAAAGAAAGAAAGAAAGAAAGAAAGAAAGAAAGAAAGAAAGAAGAAAGAAAGAAGAAGAAATGGTATTTTCTTTTTCATTTCCCACTTAAGCGAGTTGGTCATGAGAATGTTTTCCAAAATTAAATACAACTTTTCCAAACTCTGAAATCAAATCTCTAAACTACCTAAGAATATTTCCAGATGCTTATTGAAGGAGGAAGTTACTTCTATTTTCTTAAAATCTCTGATGTGGGGAAAAGAGGAAAAGCAATACCAACCAGAAACCACATTAGTGCCTTAAACCATATCACTATCACACACAAGAAGGGGTTAGCTTAATAGGGGAGGAATAGTAAAGGGAACAAAAGTAATTAGGGGTTCCCACTCCTGTCAGATCTCTTCTCATCTGAGTAGAACCACTATCTCTACCAGCTATATGGAAGCTGTATTAATTCTCCTCCTACATCAATTGAGCACACAACCCTATAAGGCATTTGTATTTTATCAAACTGCATAACTACTGAGATAAGAGTCTGGCAACAAAATGCCTGACAAAGGCATATCTCCCACTTCTAGGAGGAAAAGCAAGAAAAAAGAATTTAATACACTCTTCTGTTTACCTCTTCCACTCCTGGGGACCAGATGTAAGGGGCTTTTTGTATATAGAAAATGATCTTATGAGTTATCTGCTTCTGCCCAGAGACCAACTCCCCAGGGGCTCTGCCTTTTCCAACTTCTAAATACAAACTGAGGGATGTCTGGGCACATCTGGTCATCATTTGATTTCAGGCTTCTATTGTGTTCAGTCTGTGGGGGGAAATAAGTCTATAAATAGCTCATGCTGCTATGCCTTACATTTAAAAAAATGAGAAACCATCAACTGCCTTTCCTGGAGAGAGACAACAGGTCTTCACTGAATCCAGCTCCCTCCTTAATGATCATACATTAAGTCAGTATGCTAAGTAGCCAGCTTCAATCAACTAATTCAGATATCTATTTTATTATAAGAGTAAAGGGTACCTAGAAAGAAAACCAGGAGGGAGCTCCAATTAAATTGGTGAATGAAATTTTTTTAATTTAAAAAAAAATGTTTTAGGGAGAAAGAGGGGGCAGAGGGAAAAGGAAAGAGAATATTAAGCAGGTTCCACTCCCAGTGTAGAGACCAACTTGGGGCAATCTCACAACCCTGAGATCATGACCTAAGCTAAAATTTTGATTTTAGTCAGATGCTTAACTGACTTAGCCACTCAGGCTCCCCAAAATTAATGAATGATTTATATGATGCTTTGGGAAGTCTCTGATCTTTTTGGAAACTCACCAAGCTGTGTGGTTAAATCTATTTATGTAAAACACCACCTTCTAGTCTTTTTTTTTAAAAAAGATTTATTTATTTATTCATGATAGACATAGAGAGAGAGAGGCAGAGACACAGGCAGAGGAAGAAGCAGGCTCCGGGTTGGGAGCCCGATGCGGGACTTGATCCTGAGACTCCAGGATCACGCCCTGGGCCAAAGGCAGGTGCCAAACCACTGCGCCACCCAGGGATTCCCTCCCCCCCTTTTTTCTTTAAAGATTCCACCTTCTAGGGGAACCCTGGGTGGCGCAGCGGTTTAGCGCCTGCCTTTGGCCCAGGGCGCGATCCTGGAGACCCGGGATCAAGTCCCAGGTCGGGCTCCCGGTGCATGGAGCCTGCTTCTCCCTCTGCCTATGTCTCTGCCTCTCTCTCTCTCTCTCTCTCTCTTTCTATCATAAATAAATGCAAATAAAAAAAAACAGATTCCACCTTCTAGTCTTAAAAAAGAAATGTCCTTCCTAACTTTGAAAGAGAGCTCCAGGTTTAAATCCTATTAGTTCCAGAATACATCAGTCATGTTGTGAACTAGTTTTTTTTTTTTTTAAGATTCAGTTTTGTTTTTTTTTAATTTTAGAGAGGAGGGAGGGACAGAGGGAGAGAGACTCTCAGGCAGACTCCCTGCTGAGCGCAGAGCCTGATGTGGGGCTCATGGGGTTCAATCTCATAAGCCTGAGATCATGACCTGAACCAAAATGAAGCTGGACGTTCCTAACCGACTGAGCTGCCCAGGCACTCCTAAACTAGATTTGACAAGCTCCCTTTCCAACAAAAAATACCTACCTCCCTCTTCAAGTTTTTTCAAACTATTAAAATAAGTATTTACCACACCATGAAGCAATTATCTCTTTTTGTATCTGTCTCCCTCAAGAACTATGAATTCTTTTTTAAGATTTGAGAAAAAGCAAGTATGCACAAGTGGGAGGGGCAAAGGAAGAGAATCTGAAGCGGACTCCTTGCTGAGCACAGAGCTTGAAACAGGGCTCAATCTCAAGACCCTGAGATCATGACCTGAGCCAAAACCAAGAGTTAGACACTTAACCAACTGTGCCACCCCAGGTGCCCCCAAAACTACAAATTTTTAATGGGTAACTACAGTGTCCAATTCTTATTGGTTATTTCCAGGGCTTCGCACAATTCTTGGAATTGGAATATGTTTTTAGTAGATATACATTGAATGAATAACTAAACAAGTTAAAATAATTACATACTATATGACCTTAACGGCTTTCAGAAATTAAAACATCAAGTTGAATGTTGGTTTAAGGGAGAGATAACAGGAAAGGGGCCAACCAAGTAGAAATGACAAAGATAGAAACAGATTGTTTCCTCTTCATCCTCATATCAGCTCAGAACTCCAAAAAGACTATTTTTTGGACCCCTGCGTGGTTCAGTGATTGAGCATCTGCCTTCAGCCCAGGGTGTGATCCTGGGGTCTGGGGATGGAGTCCTATCTCAAGGCTCCCTGCAGGGAGCCTGTTTCTCCCTCTGCATATGTCTCTGCCTTTGTCTGTACCTCTCTCTATATGTCTCTCCTGAATAAATACAATCTTAAAAAAAAGACTATTTTTGCTGAAAGCTGAGCTTATGTAAACGTATATAAATCACAAATTAGAGCCAGTATACTTCAGATAGTATAGTGACCACCCCTAACTTCAGATTCTGAAAAAGAAAATATGAGACCAAACTGCTGTCCCAAAAACTGCAGTTCTGAAAGAAAAGCAAGTAGCAACAAGGATGTTGGACAGCCAAGATCTACAAATGCAATTGCTCCAAAATATTACAGAGTAAATTATCAATTTCTGATTTTTTTGGCTTTAGAATATATGGAAAAGTCTCCTGCTCATGTTCTAGAAGCCAGAGCATACTATCACTGTGCCCAACAAAGGCTCTGGTTGCCTTTGGTTTACAAGACAAATGCTAAGTTAAAATTTGCTCTGCTAGAGTCCATAGAGCAAATCACAAACCATTGTGGATCATCTGCTGACACCAGTCATAATGCTATATAGTCTGTGGGATACAAATCAAACACAGTCTCCATCTTTGCAGTATCTAAAATATATAGCTGAAATAAAGCTAAAGAATATACTAATAGAAGGAAAACGACACTAGATGGAAATATGGATCTAAAAACAAAATGAAGCACCAGAACTAGTAACTACATGGGTAAATACATAAGATTTCTTATTACTTAAATCTTTAATAGATAGCTTACTATCTAAACAAAAATATTAATATAATAGAGTTCATAATATATGTAGACATAAAGTTTATGAATTGATAGGATAAAGAATGAGAGAGAAGAAACAGAAGTATTCTAAGGAAGGAGGGGAAGTAGTATATTATCACTTGAAGGAAGATTGTAGTGAGTTAGAAATGTATACTATAAACCCTAAAACAACCACTAACAAATCAAAGAGTTATAGCTATAAACCAACAAAGATAAAATGGAGTCATAAAAAAATCCAATCCGGGATGCCTGGGTGGCTCAGCAGTTTAGCGCCGCCCTCAGCCCAAGGTCTGATCCTGGAGATCTGGGATTGAGTCCCATGTCAGGCTCCCTGCATGGAGCCTGCTTCTCCCTCTGCCTGTGTCTCTGTCTCTCTCTCTCTCTCTCTCTCTCTCTCTCTCAATCTGTCTCCCAAGAATAAATAAATTAAAATCTTAAAAAAAAATCCAATCCAAAAAAAGGTTAAAAAAAAAAATACAAGGAAGCTCCTGGGTGGCTCAATTAAGCATCTGTCTTTGGCTCAAGTCACGATCCCAGGGTCATGGGATGGAGCGCCACATGAGGCTCTCTGATCAACAGAGAGCCTGCTTCTCCCTCTCCCTCTGCCTCTCCTCCCACTCATGCTACCTCTCAAATTTTTAAAAATTTTAAAAAACACAAAACAAAAAACAAAGAACAAGTAGGACAAAAAGAAAACAAATAAGCAAAATGACTGTCACAAATGTATTGGTAATTACAATAAATGTAAATCGTTGTCGAAATAGCCCCAATTAAAAGTAGAAATGATCTGATTAGGAAAATATATATGCTGTCTACAATAAATTCACTGTAAATATAAAGATATAAATAGTTTAAAAGTCCATAATAGCAAATATATTATGGTATACCCACACAGAAGGTTACTATGTGGGGCAACCCACATAGCCCATATCTGTGTGTGTGTGTGTGTGTGTGTGTGTGTCTCATGAGTAAATGAATAAAATCTTTAAAAAAAATAAAATAAAAATAAAAAGTATTTTATTTATTTATTCATGACAGACACGGAGAGAGAGAGAGGGAGGGAGAGAGAGAGAGACAGAGACACAGGCAGAGGGAGAAGCAGGCTCCACGCAGGGAACCCAACATGGGTCTTGACCCCGGGTCTCCAGGATCACGCCCTGTGCCGAAGGCAGACGTTCAACCGCTGAGCCACTCGGCCTGCCCTAAAATTTTTTTTTTTAAGTAAAATCTTAAAAATAAAGGTAGTGAAAAATTGTGGTGTTACTTTCAAATACACTTGAAAGTGTATCAAGCAATATGGTTCTATCACAAGAATACGAATAGATTGATTAGCGCAGCCCAGGTGGCTCAGCGGTTTGGCACCGCCTTGAGTCCAGGGCATGATCCTGGAGACCTGGCATAGAGTCCCATGTCCGGCTCCCTGCATGGAGCCTGCTTCTCCCTCTGCCTCTCTCTCTCTCTGTCTCTCATGAGTAAATAAATAAAATCTTTAAAAAAAGGAATAAATCGATTAAGCAAAATAGTTTTAAAAGAAAGCCCAAGAATATGCAAGAATTTAGTAAATAATAAAAGACTTTTCATATCAGTGGAGAAAGGTTGGTGTTCAATAAATGATAATGACACAGATGGCTGAGGGAAAAAGAATAAAGCTGAAGCTCTTTCTTATACCAAAAAATTTCAAATGTTCAAATATTGAAAAGATACATTTGTTAGTATATCAAGGAATAATGGTCATTTTTACAGGGGGTAAGGGGCAGAGGGAGAGAGAGAATCTTAAGTAGACTTCACACTGAGTGCAGAGCTCCCACTGGGGGCACAATTTCACAACTCTGAGATCATGACCTGAGCCAAAATCAAGAGTCAGATGCCTGAGCCACTCAGGCACCCAAAATTTATGTTTTGGCACCCTTAATCTACATTTAAGACATACACACAGAGAAAAAAAGAAATTACCATGAACAGAGCCAAAACAAAAGTAAAAATGTGAAATATTCCCAACATCTGAAACAGGGGGATCAATTTCCTTAATATGCTAACTGCTCTTAGCCCAGATCACACCCTGGACCGAAGGCAGGCAGCCCTGGTGGTGCAGTGGTTTGGTGCCTGCCTTTGGCCCAGGGTGTGATCCTGGGGTCCTGGGATCGAGTCCCACATCAGGCTTCCTGCATGGAACCTGCTTCTTTCTCTGCCTCTCTCTCTCTCTCTGAATAAATAAATAAATCTTTAAAAAAAAAAAGAAATAAGAAAAAGATGTACAATACAGTAGAAAAATGGGGAAAATATAACATATAATTCACAGAAAAGATACAAATGGCCAAGAAACATGAAAAGATGTTCAATCTCAATTATAATGAAAGAAAAGCAAAGCCAGTAAAATACTATTTTTACCTGGCAGATGCTCAAAGATTAAAAAGTTTGGTAATACTTAGTATTGACAAAAGATATACTAGGGTATTCTGATAAATTATTGTTAAGAATATAAACTGGTACAATCTCTTTGGAAGGCACTTAGACAAAAATCTATTGAAATTTAAAACTCAATAGCTGGATATGCAACAGCACTTCCAGAAATTTGTCTGTTATACTTGCAAAAGTGCAAAGATGTTTATTCTAGTATTCTGTATTACAGAAGAAACCTGGAAATATCCCAAATGTCCATCACTAGAGAACTAGTTAAACTCTATTATCTTTATAACTAGAATTCTATGCAGCATTAAGACAATGAGGGGATCCCTGGGTGGCACAGTGGTTTGGTGCCTGCCTTTGGCCCAGGGCGCGATCCTGGAGACCCAGGATCGAGTCCCACATCAGGCTCCCGGTGCATGGAGCCTGCTTCTCCCTCTACCTGTGTCTCTGCCTCTCTCTCTCTGTGTGACTAAATAAATAAATAAATAAATAAATAAATAAATAAATAAATAAATAAAGACAATGAGGTGGAACCACATATATAACAAATAAATTAGGGCCAGGATAAACTGAGTAGAATAAAGCACATTGAAAAACAGCAGGTACAGTGTAAACTCCTTCACATTTTTTAAAGGATATATAATGTATGCTGCTTATGTTTAGAGAACATCTGAAAGGATACCAAAGAACTTGCAGACAGTGGTCACCTCTAGAGAATGAGACTGGGTTGGGGGAGCTGTGGAAGGAGAAGGTTTTTTCACTTTTTACATTACACTCTTATGTATTATTTGCACATTTTATAATTAGCTCGTATTGCCTTTATAGCAAAATATTTTAATAAAGTAATTAATTTGCTGACACTTTTTATGGAGTCATCCACTTTCTGCTGAACACAGAACTAGAGAGAAACCAGTCCCATTTTTTTCTCCACACTTTCTGAACCTCTTTTAGAACACTGCACTAAGAAGGAGCCTTTTGTTGGTCAGCTAGACTGGCTCCCCCAAACAGAGGACCATTGACATGATGCTAAGAGGGTGCTTGGACACAGACTTACTGTGCAAATAAGTATGCGGGAGAGAATTTAGCACATGGCAAGACAGACCAGGTGGCTGGCCTCCTCTGGGGACACCTACTGTTATCAGTCTGCCTGTGCATGCTTATCTACTATGGTAGACACACAGATCTTTTGTTCAAAGGGCTGCATTTTATACCCCCTTGTTTAGATGATTCTGTACATCAGTTTTTCAAAAGACTCTCAATCATCACATCACACTTTTCTTTAAGCAATTAACCGACAATCCTATTAAACCCAGGACAAATTCAAATGTAAACGGAGTGCGTGTACAAGGCAACTTGTCAGCATTGCACATACAAGCAAGAGAACTTCTGGGTAATGCCAAGGACAACTGTCTCGGGAACCCTATTTATACTCAGGCTGTCTCAAGTCTGCAACTGACTATGGAGCTTTGGGCATGCCTCCCCTACAGATAATCTTTCTGGTCTAGATCTCAAGGTCCCAGATAGTACCAGAAATTTCTGTCAGCCCTTGGCTCACAGGGGAGAAAAAAACTATCCAAACAAGCTTTTGCATTTTAAAAGATTTCTCTAGTTTCTGCTGTTCATTTTTGAATAGGCATCCAGCACCAGCAGCAAACATTAAGTCTCAAGGATCTCAGTTCGTCAGATTTTATGAGTCTGAAAGCTACTCTTTAAAGATTCATAATCAAGTTTCTAGAGAGGGGAAAAAATGTGTTAGATGAAGCCAAAAGAATGACCTTATTCCCTTAAAATCCAGCCCATGGCCATGCTTATGTAGCTGAGCAGCTGTGCTGCTGGCAGGGGAAAGGAACATACTGAAATGAAACACTCATGACAATCTCCCTTCCCCCACTCGTGCCTGCGGGGCCCCATCCAGTTATTGCACAAAAAGGCTTTTTCTTATAAACTTCTCTCCCTTCTACTTCTGTCTCCATCTTGGTTGGGAAGAAACAGCACTAGTGATGGAATGTACACAGCTCTGCAAATATTCATGAGAAAATGCTTTGACGCCCACACGCTCCCTAGCTTCCCTAACACATACATGCATTAAGGAAAAGACATGCATAGAGAAACTGATAAGTGTCTGTGGTTCTTTAACTTAAGTAAATTGTAAGGTTTTCTCAGAACAGGCAAGATTCAAGAAGGCAGAGTCCTAACTGATCTTTCATCCACTGAACCATAAATTGAATAATTGATCCAATAACCATTAATTGGCCATTTAAAATGTATGGCACTGGGCAGCCTGGGTGGTTCAGTGGTTTAGTGCTGCCTTCAGCCTAGGGCGTGATCCTGGAGACCAGGGATCGAGTCCCACATCGGGCTCCCTGCATGGAGCCTGCTTCTCCCTCTGCCTGTGTCTCTGCCTCTCTCTGTGTGTCTCTCGTGAATAAATAAATAAAACCTTTAAAAAAAAATGGTATGGCACTGAGGGCACCTGGCTGGCTCAATCGGTGGAGCATGGGACTCTTGATCTCAGGGCTGTAGGTTCAAGCCCCATGATGGGTATAGAGATTACTTGAAAATAAAATCTTAAAAAAAATTAAATGTGCAACACTGGATGTTCACAATAGCCAAACTGTGGAAGAAGCCTCGGTGTCCATCGAAAGATGAATGGATAAAGAAGATGTGGTCTATGTGTACAATGGAATATTACTCAGCCATTAGAAATGACAAATACCCACCATTTGCTTCTACATGGATGGAACTGGAGGGTATTATGCTGAGTGAAATAAGTCAATTGGAGAAGGACAAACATTATATGGTCTCATTCACTTGGGGAATATAAAAAATAGTGAAAGGGAATAAAGGGGAAAGGAGAAAAAAATAAGTGGGAAATATCAGAAAGAGAGACAGAACATGAAAGACTCCTAACTCTGGGAAACGAACTAGGGGTGGTGGAAGGGGAGGTGGGCAAGGGGTGGGGGTGACTGGGTGGCAGGCACTGAGGTGGGCACTTGACGGGATGAGCACTGGGTGTTATTCTGTATGTTGACAAATTGAACACCAATAAAAAATAAATTTATTTAAAAAAAAACACTGGAAATACAGAAATAAACAGAGCTGTATATGGTGTGGCATGTGAAAGCTGAGACTCTGGAGTCACATGGTCAAGGGTTTGAACAAATACTCGGTCTATGACTTGGCCATACGATCTTAAAGCAAGTTACTCAAATTGTCTGAGCCTGCTCCTCTTGAAAATGGAGATAATAAATTAATTAATTAATTAATTTAAAAAATTTTTAAAAGAAAATGGAGATAATTCTGAGAGTAAAAAGTGCCCTAACCCTAAAAACATCTCCCACTCTGTGAGCCATCAGATTCCTTCTCGTCTTACTTTCCTCTACATGCTCCCCCTCCTCTTGCCCCTCTAAGATCCCTCCCTCAGTCTTAGTAATTCTTCCACCTTCTCTACTTTTTTCCCAAAGCCTTTATTCACACTCCAAGCTTGTAACGCATAAAAGAAATGAGGGTCACAGTCCATTTCTCCACCTCATTCTACTTACTTTGAGAACTAGATCATTTGCCTTTTTTTTTTAATTTTATTTATTCATGAGAGACACAGGCAGAGGGAGGAGAAATAGGCTCCATGCCAGGAGGCCAATGTGGAACTCGATCCTGGGACTCTGGGATCACGCCCCGAGCCAAAGGCAGACACGCTCAACCACTGACCCACCCAGGCGTCCCTGCCTTCATCTTATAATGGGTTGGGGTTCCCAGAAAGAAACACTGCTTCTGTGGCAGGAGTATCTAATCATAGCCTGGTCACATTAGAGAATCTGGAATAGGCCCTCAATACTTGCCCACGCTACTAGATAACAACAGTGCCCATTTCTTCATCTTGACTGAGTAAAGAGCCAGAAATAGATCCATTCTAAGGAACAAGAGATTTCCTTGGGATTCTGCTAAGCAGGGTATTTCCTGCCATGTGGGAACCTCTGTATTGCAGTTCATGATCCTTGTCACTAGAATAAGCAAACAAGAAACACTTCCCTGGCACTTCCCTGAAACATTAACCACAACTCTGAACTAGCCAATGAGAAAAAAAAAAATTTGGGAAGCCTGGGTGGCTCAGTGGTTGAGTGTCTGCCTTTGGCTCAGGGCATGATCCCGGAGTTCCGGGATCAAGTCCTGCATATGGCTCCCTGCACAAAGCCTGTTTCTCCTCCTTCACCTGTGACTCTGCCTCTCTCTCTCTCTGTTGTCTCTCATAATAAATAAAATATTTTTTAAAAAGAGAAAAAAGAGAAAAAAATTCTTTGACTTATTTTTGTCTCTCAAGAGCTTCATCTTTAAATAAGTGTCTTGAGGGCAGCCCCGGTAGCATAGCGGTTTAGCGCCGCCTGCAGCCCAGGGCGTGATCCTGGAGGCCCGGGATGGAGTCCCATGTCAGGCTCTCTATATGGTGCCTGCTTCTCCCTCTGCCTGTGTCTCTGCCTCTCTCTCTCTGTCTCTATGAATAAATAAATAAAATCTTAAAAATAAATAGATAGATAGATAGATAGATAGATAGATAGATAGATAGATAGATAGAGTTTTGAATAGTCTCCAGCATTTCTTCTAATATCAACATTCTGGATTTTTTAAAAAGTTTTTATTTAAGTAATCTCTACACCCAATGCAGGGCTCAAACTCATGACCCTAAAATCAAGAGCTGCATGTTCTTCTGACTGAGCTAGCCAGGTACCCCTCAACATTCTGGTATTCTAAAGTCAAAATATTTAGCAACCATATATCAGGATTCAAAAATTCTGCACATTACTCTTCATGTCCTAATTACATACAATCCCCTGCAATTTACTTTTTAAAAGATTTTCTTTATTCTTGAGACACAGAGAGAGAGGCAGAGACATAGGCAGAGGGAGAAGCAGGCTCCCTATGGGGAGCCTGCTGCAGGACTCAATCCTGGAACCCTGGGATCACGTCTTGAGCTGAAGGCAGATGCTCAACCACCCACTGAGCCCATCCCAATCCTCTGCAATTTAATTTGAAATCCTCTATTTTATCCTAATAGAACTAAAGGCCAATTGGTTCTAATGCTCCATAAACTGTTAAAATCATCATGTTCTGTACTTGAGATTATACCTGTCTTTTCCTCTATAAACCAACATTTCTTCATTAAATAATCACATGCAGATGCACACAAGGTATACTATACTGATAATGGCTTTCTACAGTCAGCCCTTCAATCATTTTTAGAGGTATGTGGGGTTTTCCTCAGAATACTCTTGGAGTTTCTAACATTCTCAAACTAAAGTCTAGAACTGAAGAAAATATTCACCAAAGAATGTGTTAACACACACACATACACACACACACACTCTCCACTTCCCTTCAGGGCTCTGTGAGGGTGGGCAATGGATGCACTGTGTGTTGTTTGGTGTTCAGTGCATTGTGGAAATTAAATAAATACTATAAAAATAAAAGCACAATCACACTGCTGCTATAATTTCAGTTTTGGATTCAGAGGTTATGGGAAGGAAATCTCTTGCACACTCACATGATTTTTTATCTGGAAAAGGCACAAGTGTTTTAGGTATTGTGTTTCAGCCAAATAACTGACCATTTTAAAATAAAGATTCCCAGGAGAATAGAAGCACTTGCTTTCCACAAAGGGCCGGGTGGCTTTTTGTTCCTGGACGTGCTGTTGACTCAGTCTGCACTTGTTTTGACAGCCAATTACAGTCCTTCTTAGGAAACCTGAGCTAATGCTCTTCATGGAAAGTTTTACAAACACAAAACTACCCAAACACAGTACACTTGAGGAGAGGACTCCTGCTCCAAGAGATATTCCTGACCAGGAGGAAGGGAGGGAAGTTAATTTTCCAAGTGGATCATGCTGATCCAGAAGGGATCACAACCAAAATCAAAAGAGGGATATTTCAAATCTAGTTCAACTCTTAGAAGCATGGGCCTAACTTCTCTCATACTGTGATCGGGTAATCACAACACGGAACAAAGCCACAGTACTCAGGACCTTCCTTATCAACTCTAGTTGCCAAGCCCTGGACTGGGAACATAATTATTTCATTTCCTCCACACAGGAACTCAAGCTCAAGAAACCAGGACTCAGAGAATTTAAGTAACTTGTCTAAAGTAAGCCAACTAATAAGTGGCTATGCCTGAATTCAAACCCAGATCTAACTTCAGAGAAGTAGATTAATATTAATATGGATTAAAAATAGATAAAATGTAGGCCAATTTTGAAGAAAAGCCTTGGCTGCAAGTCCAACAAAGACCAAAAAAAAAAAAAAAACAATTTAGATGAATAACAAGCTGCCTTAAGAATGGGAAGCTAGGGCAGCCCGGGTGGCTCAGCGGTTTAGCGCCGCCTTCAGCCCAGGGCATGATCCAGAAGTCCTGGGATCGGGTCCCTTTTCCCTCTGCCTGTGTCTCTGTCTCTCTGTGTCTCTCATGAATAAATAAATAAAATCTTTAAAAAAAAAAAAAAAGAATGGGAAGCTAATGATTACACAAGGATCACAGGGTAATAGACAAGACAGGTGGTATAATGCTCTACCAGCCCCATTCACTACAGTCTTTTCTCTTTCTTCCCCTTCACCCTCTCTCCTCTTTCCTAATTTACCATCTCTTCTTTTTCATATATGTCTCTCCCACTCAGTTTTTCTTCCTTTGTACACTACAGCAGAGCAAAGCCTATGAACTTTGCATTCAGATAACCCTGTGGGCAAATCTAAGACTCATTTCTTACTGTGTGACTTTGGGCAAATCAAGTAACCTAAGTCTGAATTTTATAAAAGGATAAAATCTTCTACCTTTTAGGCTGCTGAAGGGATTAAATCAGACAATATGAAGAAATGACCAAGTCTCCTAGTAGACTGAGATTTCTTTTGAACATCTGTGAGGCTTTGCTAGCATACAATTTAGAATTGGACAGTTTGGGATTTGAATCCCAGCTCCACCACCTACCGGCTAAGTGATTTGGGCAAGTTTGGGAACCTTTATGTACCTCATTTCCTTATCTATTAAGTAGAATAAATAGTAAGGACTTAGATTTGGGAGACAATCAAATGGAATGATAAACATTTAGAATCTATTGATATTTAACAAATAAAGCTGCCTCTCAATAGAACTTACAGTAGCTGAAATGTTCTCTAGAGGCCCATGTTTGTGCATGCCTGATCTATTTATCAAGTGTGTCACCACTAAGGACTAGTAAGTGCTAAAGCATTAAGAAATGCTAATCTTGAACCTATCTTCTGAGGCTGTAAAATAAATATAGAAAGAGAGGTAGAGGGGATCCCTGGGTGGCTCAACGGTTTGGCGCCTGCCTTTGGCCCAGGGCACGATCCTGGAGTCCCGGGATTGAGTCCTACGTCGGGCTCCCTGCATGGAGCCTGCTTCTCCCTCTGCCTGTGTCTCTGCCTCTCTCTCTCTCTCTGTCTCTGTCTATTATGAATAAACAAATAACTCTTAAAAAAGAAAAGAGAGAAGTAGAATGGTATAATGCAATGAAAAGACCACATATAAGGCATGGGTCCTGTATAATGCCATATAAATCAAACAGCTGTATCAGGAAAATGAGGGGGATGGAAATACTTCTGATTTTCCTGATTGGGATTGCTACTGGCATTTAGTGAGTAGAGGCCAAAGGTGCTACTAAACATACTACAGTGCACAGGACAGACGCCCACAGCAAAGAAATATCTGGTCAAAACATCAATAGTATTGAGGTTGAGAAGCCCTAACCTAGATGACTGCTAAGTTCCTTTCAAGCTGTAACATCCTAAGAGACTATAATGAGGCAGCACCAACACCAAATAGATGGCATTCTTACCAACATTTATCAAGCAATGGCTTATAACATTGCTCAAAATCCCTGTACATCCAATGGGCAAACATTTTCCCTCCAATATCTGAATATTCTGAAATCAGTGCTGCATTTCTGAGAGTGGGGATAGTCTTTCCTCACAATCCTCCAGGGACTTGGGCCCTTGCTCTTTGCAGTTAGAATCTGTGCTTCCAAAGCCATGAGATTCCTTCTGGCCAAGTAGATGATTTAAATAAGTCTGAATCAAGGTCAGAATAAGATACTACAACAGCAGACATGAATCTCAGATACATCATGCCAACTGAAGGAAGCCAGACTCACAAGACTACATACTATTATTTTATTACATTTACATGGTATTTGAGAACAGACAAAAACTATAGGGACAGAAGACAGATTAGCAGTTGCCAGAGGCTGGAGGTAAGGAGAACTTGAAGGGACATGAAGGAATTTGGGAAGTGATGAACTGTTTTATACAATGATTATAGCATAAGCTACACAACTGTGTCAAAAATCATAGAACTAAAAAAAAAAAAAAAACCTCATTGAACTGCACACTAAAAAGGTTAATTTTACTGTATCTAAATTATATACTTCAATAAAACTGTCCCCTCTCACCACTACCTAAAATATAACCACAAATGCTACAGAGAAGATTGTTGTACTTTGGGAAAGGCTGAACTGGATGACATCAAAATTCTTTCCACCTCACATCCTGTGATTTTATGACAGTCTGCCTTCTGCCTCTTCCTACCCTGGTGACCTTAGAGTTAAGTCTGGGCTCCAATTTCTGTGTTAAAGCAATAAGTCTCTCTGACCAAATCATGTGTTTATGAGTCCTACTATCATTCAGGGATCTCAGGCCCTACTTTAACTTGTGACAGAGGCTCTTTCCTTGCTGTCTCCTACTTTAACTCCCCTTGGGACTGATGAGGGCCTTAGATAATTAATAAACAAGTGAGAATAAATCTCAGGGGACATCGGTTTTATCTCTCTGCACAGGCTTCCCGTCGAAATCCAATTTGATCCTTCCATTGAACTCCATATCAGTCAACAGAAGAATCATATTTATGAACTCCCTTCCTCTATGGACTTTTGGGCTTCCCACTACATTATTTTTATACACTTAAGGTATAAAATGTGAGCCTCACACCAAAATTATACCCAAGTTTGTTGAGATATATACCGATAAGTAGTTCTGTTCTGTTTAGAAACATTAATGACCCAGATTATTGATCTATCAAATGCTACATAAAATGGTTAACTTTTCTTGTATCCAGAATAGCCCTAGGGTGCCTAAATGGCTCAGTCGGTTAAAGGTTAAGCAGTTAACTCTTGATTTCAGCTCAGGTCATGATCTCCAGGTCCAGAGATTGAGCCCTATGTCAGACTCCCTGCTTGCTCAGCAAGGAGTCTGCTCAAGGATTCTCTCTCTCCCTCTGCTCCTCCCCCCCACTTGTGTGCACACACTCTCTCTCCCTTGTTTTCCTTCTCACTCTAAAATAAATAAATATTTTTTTAAAAAATGGCTCTAGATATGCTATGGCCGGGAAAGGCTGAAACAGCCATTGGAAAGCTCACATTTTCTACTAATAAGACCACTGTCTTCTATGACACATATACAGTCACAACTGTGAACTACTGTAGGAGTCCCATCCTCTTATTTGAAAATCAGCTCCTTTCTGGCTCTCCACCAATGATGATCTCAGTAGAACAAATACAAACATCAGGAACCAGACACCTCATACATGCTTGAGTCTTAGGATGAAAATCAAGGCCAAAGACAAGCCTGGACCTCCCAGTGCTTCCATATTCCAAAGGACAGAAAATATGGTAAAGATTAGGTAATATCCATACTGACCTTTTCTACTGTGCATTTACAGCAAACACATTGTGACTACAAATATAGGGTGCTCGTATTACAACAAAGGGGGCCCACAATAACAAATTCTACAGTGGTCTAGAGTCTTGTTTCCACATGTTCCCCTCAGAAGAGAAGAATGGGGGGATTACACTTCCATGGTTTAAAATTATTCAATCATCTCCACAAGTCTCAGCAGCAAAAAATCAATACTATCCTCTAAGTCACTCAAACTTGATAGTTGCTTCTTTGGCATAATCAGAAAAAGTTTCACAAAAAACAAACACTTAGCAGAAAGTATATTTTAGCTTTTTATTCAAAAGTACAGGGATCCCTGGGTGGCGCAGCGGTTTGGCGCCTGCCTTTGGCCCGGGGCGCGATCCTGGAGACCCGGGATCGAATCCCACGTCGGGCTCTCGGTGCATGGAGCCTGCTTCTCCCTCTGCCTGTGTCTCTGCCTCTCTCTCTCTCTCTCTCTCTGTGACTATCATAAATAAATTTAAAAAAAAAAAAAAAAAAAAAAAAAAAACAAAAGTACATAGTCTGACTTTGGTGCCCGGGTGGCTCAGTTGGTTAAGCATCTGCCTTTGGCTCAGGTCATGAACCCAAGGTCCTGGCATGGAGCCCTGAGTTGGGCTCCCTGCTTAGCAGAGAGTCTGCCTCTCCCTCTTCCTCTGCCCCTCCCCTCCACTTGTGTTCTCTCACTTTCTCTCAAATAAATAAATTAAATCTTAAAAAAAAAGTTTATAGACTGATAAGCAATATTTGTCCACGGTTCCCCCCAAAATATTTCCATTTCCAGTGGTATTTCCTAAGGCCATATTCCTGTAGTGTTTTTCTCATATGTGTGATGATACTGGCCCACAAAAGACCAAATAAATGATTTTTCTAATTTTAGGGATAGGCTTTCATAGAAAATATCCTGGAAGCTGCTAAGGTAAGCCTCTGTTCTCACTTTAGTCTGTGTTCATCTAACTGAATGAGGCAAGGCTTAAAGCCCATGATGGGGAGTGAATACGATGATGGGCAAAGCGTAAAGCCCATGATGGGGAGTGACCAACAATGCTCAAACCAGAACAACGCTGCTGCTTTACAGAAACAGATAGAAGCCCCATAGACCCATGTGGCCAGGCCTGTTTACTCAGAAGCTTATGAGAAAGATAAGTAGAACTACCAGACACAAGAAAGATGACAGCCTTTCCAGGGAGGCTTTGGCTGGTGCTCTCAATCCTCAGCACATCAATAGAGTTCACCTCTTGCAGGCTGCCAGACTAGCTGTGTAGCCCTTTTATGCCCAACCTAGGACCATAAGCATAAGAAAAGGCCCAAAGATACTAGCCTCTAGAATCCCTGAGCCTCTCTGCTGTATACAGCACAGGTCAAGTTTGCCATGAACCCATTTTCTTGCCATAGAAGTAGAACAGTACCTGAACTAACTTGTACCCACCTAAATCATGCTAAGGCCCAAGTCTAAATGGACACTAGCCAACTTCTATGCCCTACTCAAGCAGTCTTTTCCCATCTCTTTTGTTCTTTCTGCAACTGATGGCCTCTCACTACTACTTCTCAAATCAAAACATTATTAGTTTCTGACCAAACTATTAAAGAAAGAAATAGCCAGGCCCCAATTCCATGTTAATTTCCCAATAATTATCCAATTAGGGAGCACTGAGGAAAGTGAAGGAAAAATGACATTACCACATCCTGAGATGCATACTGAGGGTCCTCTGGGTTGACTGACCAGTAGCAGTAATCAAAGCCAAATGCCACAATCTTCTCCCGGAAGTCTCCAAAGCCATCTGGTCGACTGTCCACCTAAAATCAAACATAGGGTAGAATCTTCTCTATCATAATATCAGAATCTAGCCAATGCCATTTGATTCCTCCCAACTATAGCTAGAGCAATCCGGACTGGTCATGAGAAATATTTATGTTATCTACCTGAAAAAGGAAAAAAGTAAACTTTGTCTTCATATCATCAAATAAAAGCTCCAGAGAATTAAGTTTGTCTATAGTACTATCACCTATCTGCCTACATATGAACCAAGCACAGAACAGCTTAGGAGAGAAAGACTTTCCCTCTCTCCTAAGCATCTTTTTATCACTATCATTTTTTAAAATTTTTTTATCACTATCTTTTATCACTATCATTTATTTCTCCAAGTATTTCTGTAAAGAATACCAAGAGTGCATGAGTAGTTCAGTGCCTGGGCCTGACAAACTACCAACCTAGGGCTTTCACAGAGGTCCCTGGGTATCTACCCCCAGTGAATTAGAAAGCACAATGGACACAATAGCAAGGACCAATTCAACTGCCCAAGGTAGATGAGGGTAGGATCAGAGATTGGAACCACATTGACCTCCAGGTACAGGGAGAATGGTATTACTGTCACAAATGTTTTATCTTACTATTTAATATTTAGACTCTGGACAGGGATAAACAAACCCTAGCACTAGTGACCATAAACTACGGTAGAAAGAGACTATCAGAATGACTAAGAAATTCTTAGTGGATAACATCAAGAAAGTAAGCCACTAAGTAGGTGTGCAGGGGGCAGATCTGAGTTTGATCTTGGCCAAGATTGATTCTTAAAAAACAAAACTCTCAGCTCTCAGAACAAAGCCCTTGAAGTATGTAAGCAACAGTGATATAAATAAGAGACTGCAGAGAATAAAAAAGTCTTTTGTCCCTGGGGAGTTCCTGTTGAAAGTTTTGCAGGTCCTATTCTCTTTTAGCAGAAAGCTGCTTACAAAAGGAAACAGATCACATCACAGAAGTGGGGATGGCTGATAGGCCTGGGGTCCAAAAAGTCAGCTTCCTCAGCTCTCAGGAATGCTGAATACCACCTGCAAGCTGTCTACAGCAGCAATCACAAGGCCAGCTTCCCTGTCTCTCTCCACTTCCCAAGGCCCAGAAAGAAAGAACCCCTTCCACTTCTGCTATTCTGGTAAACGGAGGAATGGGATGGAGGAAATTAGCCCTAGGAGGGAGTGGTGGGTGGGGAAGGAAGTTCCCAGTATTTGTCCAATTGTGACTCAAAGGTCAGTCAGATCTGTAAAAGAAACTGTGCAGCACAACTCAGGATAGCAACCCTTCTGAGATCTGATGCTACTAAAATCTGTAGTAATGCGTCTATATTAAGTGATATCCCATGAGAGAGTTGAGACAAAGTGTAACTGGTGGTCTAGTGAGTTAAATATACCCATGGATGTACCCAGCATGCCTTACACTAGCCATGATGCCCACAAACAGTAACTGACCAGTTTCCAAACCGCTGCATCCTATTTGACAGAACTTGGGCTGCAATCCCTGTAGTTCTTTCCTGCTTTATGCTTATACTTGTTTTGTATAAAATTCTTCCCTCTCCCAAGCCCCTACCCTAAACACATTCACATGCATATCTTCATCCCAGAAGCCCCTGTAATAAAAGGAAAACAATTTCAGGCTTACCTTTAAATTTCTGATTTTTGCCACATTGCCATCAACTTCCACAATAATTCTTCCCCCTTCTTTGATCTCCCTAGAAATAAGACCCAAGGCCATATGAGAAGAAACATTGCTTTAAAAAAAAAATCAAGAAAAGAGAAGCTGAGATCAGCGCTACTGGAACAAAATGTTTCCCTACTGTCCCTGTAAGTAGCTGTCCCTGGCTGACATGCTTCTCTGGATCATTAGAATTTGGCTTTGGAACTGCTAAGAATTACCACTACTGAGCACCATCCATGTGCTAGGCACTGTATTAGGTACAGTACATATTATACTTCATCTTATACAATCTTCCCACTAACATACCCTCCTGACATGGTTTCCTACCATATCTTCATTTTTTCAGATGGAAGATGGAAGCCGAGAGAAATTTTGTAACTTGTCATAGGTCACATATCAAGCAATGGCAGAGCTGGGATTTAAACCAAGATACATCTGACCAGAAAGCCTGGACTCATACCTTGAAACTCTGGAGAGTATCTTTCATTCATCAAGCACACAATAAGGCATCCCCTCTCATCTTCTTTGGGATTTTGAGCATGGATAGTAATGAAAAAGGTTTTGGAGTACTCTCTGTTGAGATACTGAGAACATATTTCCCAAATCCTTTCATCTTCCTAAATTGGAATGAGAGCCAAGATCCTCAAGAATTTTCCTATGTTGTGGTTATGTAGTAACAATGCTAACAACTAACCAACCCCTAAATTTACTTTAAGTGGCTTAATCCAAGTGACCCATATATTTGAAGCCCAAATGAACAGACTATACTCCATTCTATATATGAAATCTTTTTTCATAACAAGACCTTTAGCTAAAGTGCTTAATGCCAGAATGTTAACAGATAAAAATTAAATTTGTTAGCATTTCCTCCACTACAATGAAAGTAATCAATTAAATTACCCCTAGCCCAGGACCTTAAAGTTAAGAAAATATGTTCTGTCTCATTTTTATCTTTCCTCATGGTTCTCAGGATATGACCTTGAGAATTTGGGGAAGGAAGAACAGGCATATTGAGACAAAGGTCTTTACATTTAAGATTATTTTTTTAAACTGGTTAGTAAGCCTGGAATAAAGCCCTGGATAAGAAATTTCCCTCTCCCACGTAGTAACATTTGTTAAATTTCCTCAAGGCCCTAAAACTCTTTCTTTGACATTTCATGCTAGATAGTATTTAAGGCAGCAGAAATATTCTTAGTCCCTCAGGATCACAAACCAGTCACACACACACACAGCCCCTGACAATTCTGAAGAAAATCTTTCATCTTTGTTGTTAACATTTTACAAAATAACATTTTTCCTTTCTCCATTTTAAAGTAGGTTTTATTATCCCTCCTCCCCCTATAAAAGTAATACATAGATTGTAGTAAATTTGAATAAAGGAAACAGAAAAATGATACCATGATTTTTCCAAATCTATTATCTAATTTTTTTTTGAAGTATGCCCTTTCTTGAGGATTCATCTAAGACTCTTTCACGTAAAGCAGCCTGAAAAGAAGTGTCTTAAATTTGACTTCTTGGAAGATACAAACTATAAGGGGAAAATGCTGCTCCTTCCTGGCCTGGACCACTGTCATTGGTAACCTAGTGATTCCAAGCTATTCTAAAACAAAATGAGGGAGAATTAAAATTGAGAAGAACAGAAAGAAAGGGCACTAACCTCAACTGGGGAGCTGGCCACAGAATGAGAGTCTGCAGAGATGGAGCCTTGCACGTGGCAGAGTGGCAATACTGCCACTTGCCTCTGGGTCCTGAAGTCAACCAACAGGCATTCATTCCTTAGGATGAATTTCCCTTTGCACAGGGGTAAATCCTCAGTTACACATTTACTTCTAGAACAATGTTTCTCAAAGTGTGGTCCACAGGTTACCTTCATTGGAATTACATGAGATAGTGGGGTTTATTAATTGTAATTTCTGTTAATAAGTTGCATTATGGTGTGGGGGGAAGGTAAAAAACAAAACCAAGTTGCATTATAAGAGACTCCCTAGATGGATTGTTTGCATACTATAATTTGAGAATCAGTGTCCTAGGCAGGTAAATAAGCAAGTCATTACCACTTATTACTCATCATTTGTAACTTAAAAAAAAAAAAGCAACTAAGAAGTAATAAAAATAGTCGTTAAAAATTATATAGCTAACACTTTATTGGACACTTAAAATGAGCCAAGCCCTGAGTATTTTTAATTTATTCTTTCATTGACTCTTCATTAAAAAAAAAACATTAGTTATCCTATTTTACAGATTTAAAACACACATACACACACACACACAGAAAAGGAATATAGTATATGAACAGTAAATTTTGACAAGACAGTGGGGAGTATTCCAAAGCCTGTAATATTGGCAGAAGAGAACATGTTCCTTCAATGATGAGTGATTTTGGATAGACAAGGGACAGTATTCACATAATGAGCTAGCTACAGACTTTCTAATTATGGGAAACTATAAAGAGTGAGGAGGGAATCAAAACCATTTCCCACATTATCATTTTACTAATGGTCAGTGCTAATCCTACGAAGGAGACAGGCATTTGATCAAGAAGTACAACTTTTTGGTAATCTCAGGAAGGAGCAGCTTGGTTGGTCCACTGAGTGGAAACTTGGCTTTCCCTACTCTTAGACCTTAAACGAGACCATTTTCTCATCTGGAAAAACAAAAAATGGAAGCTTAAACGAGATGATCTCTGAGATTTCTTCCCAAGTACATCATCAGATCTTTTTTTTTTTAAGATTTTATTTATTTATTCATGAGAGACACACACAGAGAGAGAGAGAGAGAGAGAGAGAGAGAGGCAGAGACATAGGCAGAGAGAGAAGCAGGCTCCATGCAGGGAGCCCGATGTAGGACTCGATCCTGGGACTCTGGAATCATGCCCTGGTTCAAAGGCAGGTGCTCAACCGCTGGGCCACCCAGGGGTCCCTACATCATCAGATCTAATGATTATTAACTGAATCTGTGCCAATGACTTATTTGAAGGTTGAACAAACCATATAATGAGCAGAGTCCCTACATTCGGATGAGCCTCAAAAAAAGATGGTGAAAGTTAAATAAACTCTGGAGTATAGCTGCATCTCCGCAGGATTCTCTGAGAATATGGGAGTAGTCTCGACTTCTTAGCAAGGTGGGGAGGGTCACACTGGGTTTATCCACATTTGCTCCTGAATCTTCAGCCTGGAATAATCTACTCACAGCTGGGTATCTGCAGTATTGACACTCTACCTCTTGATGCTGAAGACTCTTAACCTGAAAGTAAATAAGCTTTTGTACCCTTCTTTTCCCCTCACTTTTGTCTGATGAGATAAATTACTCTCTACTGTGGCTGCAAGTAATTCATTTCAACAGCATTTTCTTAATCTAATCCACACTATTTAGATATTCCTAGCTCTCGAGGAATTGAGAAGTTACTGTTAGGCGTGGCCAAGGTAATTATGCTGAGTAATCTAAAAGAAGAGTTTTGCAAAAAGATCTGCTGGAGGCTACCTCCAAGGTAGAATAATCCTCTGAAAACTCCAATCCTCAGTAACCACATCCAGTAATATAGAAGCCAGATGTCATAAGCCACTTAGCAACCTAAACCCAGCAGTTCAGGCGTGTGCTGCTTTCCTTCTTTCTCCATCATATCTCTTTTGTCTTTTCCCTTTCTTTTCTGTTCTCCTGTTTCTTTCTCTCATCCCATTGTTCTCCACACTATTCTGTCAGTTGCATGACTTCTCAAAACCAATCACCACATCAGGGACAAATATAATTCCCCCTACTACCAAATTTGTTATGGGAGACAATGCATTGTTTGATCCTTCTGTCCAATTTTTACGACATCTTATGCCCTAGAAAATTTTAAACCTCCCAAATCATTCCACTATATGTTTTCTGGTCCCAAACTACACTCTGCCAGCTTTGCCTCCTCACTCCTCTCCCTCTAGGCATCCTCTCACCAAACCACCAAAACTTTTCCATTTTCTAACAGCTGAAGTCCTTTTCCTTTGTTCTCAGTGTTCTTTCCAGAGTGCTCTCTACACCTTCTTCACCTGTCTGCAAACTCTAAAAGCTCTTTATTTTTATTTAAATTCCATTAGCCAACATATAGTACATCACTCTTTTCAGATGTAGTTTTCCATAATTCATCAGTTGCATAGAATACCCAGGGCTCATTACATCAGGGGCCCTCCTTAATGCCCATCACCCAGCTTTAAAAAAAAAAAAACAAAACAGTTCAGGAGCCTCTCACTGGCTCAGCTGTAGAACATCTACTCTTGACCTCAAGGTGGTGAGTTCAAGCCCCACACTGGGCATAGAGAATCACGTAAAAATAATTCAAGTACCATCCCTTCTCTGACTTCCCAAACCTAGGAGTGGAAAATCAGCGAAAAAGGTAAGATACTATGTAGTTGGACAATGGCTGCCTCAAGAGCTGAGAGGTGCTGCATCAGATTCACCCACGAGGAAATGGACACGTGACCACGCTGAGGAAAAGGATCAGAATAACTTCCTTCCACTTCGCAGTTCTGCCGTCTAGCATAGGAGGGAACCACGATCTCCCTGGGCCTCAATGTCCCTCTCACGCCTTACAACCTGGCTCTCTCCACCTGTGGAGAGAAACCCATGTGCGCCCAAGAACACACGCAATGATGCCCCAATCCCCACAGGTACTCCAGAGCCACCAAGGAGAGGAGACTGTCCATCCCTCTTCCCCGTACTTTCTCAGCCCTTCTCAGGAAACTCAGTGAGAAAGGCCCAACTCTGCATCAAGACTTGAGCCGCTGTACCCCAAAACTCCTGCTCTGAGGACTCCAGGGACACGGATACAGCGCACCCCAGCACTGACGCAATCCAGGAACCGCTACGCCCCAGCACACGACCCGAAAACTCGTCCCGGCAGGCCTTTAGGGTTTCCGGACCCTGGCGCCCCGGGCCACTTTGTGTCAGATTTCTCCGCGCCAAGAATCACTTGAGGGAGAGGCGGAGACCTCGCCCTCCTCTCAGTTCATTTGACGCCTCAGGAGTCCTCACCCTGTCAGACTTACCTCTTGCTGAGGGGCCGAACCCTCACGGCCACTCGCACATTCGCCATCCCTCGGCCACCGCCCGAGCCTAGCAAGTCCGCCCAAGGGCAGCACCCCCGGCCCCAACCACACGCCCAACCCGGCCCCGCCCGCCCCACGCGCCTCACGGGCCTCACGGGACGGCCCCGCCCATGCGCGCGCCGTGGGCCGGCGTGGGTGGGGCCTGCGTGCCTCAGCCAATCCTGAGCCGGGTGGGCGGGAGGGGGCACGGCCTGACCCCGCCTGCCCGGGCCGCCTCGCTCCGCCCCGTGTCGCCCCGCCGCACCCCCGACGCGGCCCCTCCCGTGCGCGCCGCTGTTCGACGGGGGCGGTGCCTGACGTGCCTCAGCCAATCGTGAGCCTGGCCGCCGAGAGGGCGCCGCTCCCGGCCGGGTGAGGCCAGGTCCCAGCTACCAGCAACTAGCGTTTGTTCCCGGACGCCGCCGCAAGCTGGACCGAAGCGAGTAAATACGTTCACGTTTCGGGTAACGCGGAGTTTGTAACGGAGTTTGCCGAGTATGTGTATTCGCTGCGTTGGCCCGAGTTGTCGATTCTGTACTTAAATTTTAGGGGCAGAAATGAAATGGGGAACCCTGGTGTTTTTGCAGCTGCCGGCAAAGAGGCACTTGGAGTGTGGAGAAGTTTGGAGCGCTCCAAATTTCTCTCGATTGTGATGGAACTTCATGGCCGCTCTGGCAGTGTTCGTGATAGTGGGGAGGCTGCGGTCAGTCAGAAATAACTTGAGTACCTACCAAGAGTCAAGTGCCGTTTTAAGGTTCCGGAGGATACAGTCCCAGTCTTCATGGACGTTGGAATCTATAGGGAAGGGGAAAGCGACAATATAAATAATTTGTTGAGTGTGCTGACTGCAATTTTTTTTTTTTTTTTTTTAAGAAGGGTAAGATACAGTAATGGTTTTGGGGTATGTCGAGGGAAAGGTGTTTTTTTACATAGGATCTCCAGGAAAGGCCTCACCGATAAGGTGACACTTGACTAGATTTGAAGAAACTGAGGGAGGGAGTTGTGCAAGTATTCATTTATTTAATAAATATTTTCTAGGTAAGCACCTATTACGACAGGCTTTGTTCTAAGCAGGAGGGACATAAGCAGTGAAGAAAACAAGCAAAGCCCTGACCGCATGGCACTTGGTGAGAGAAATTTAAAATAAGCAAAATAATTTGAGTGATATGTATATCAGATAAGCTAAGAAGAAAAAAATAAAGTAGGAGAGAGCATAGAAAGTGAGTAGAGAGGGTGTTGAAATTTTAAATATGGCCTAGTTAGTCTTTGCTGAGAAAATGACAGAAGAAAAATCTGAAGGATGTGAAAGAAAGAATCCTGTGGTCATCTGGAAGGACATTCCAGACACAGGGAACAGACCAATGTAAGGACCCTGCTCTTGGACACAATGGAATATTAGAAAAAGAAGGAGCATCTGAGTGTCTCAGTGGTTGAGCGTTTGCCTTCAGCTGAGGGCGACATCCTGAGGTCCGTGGATCCAGGTGATCGAGTCCCACATGGGGCTCCCAGCTAGCGCCTACTTCTCCCTCTGCCCTATGTCTCTGCCTCTCTCTGTGTCTCTCATGAATAAATAAATAAAATCTTTTTTTTAAAAAAAAAGTCTTTGGATTTTATTCTAAATTAATCAGAAAACTTGGAAAGTTTTAAGGAAAATACAAAATTATGTGATTTATATCTTTAAAGGATCACTCTGGCTGCCATTTTGAGACTAAGTTGAGGAAAGGGGAAAATTGAAAGCCCAAGAGGAACCAGTCAGGAGGCTATTTTAGTACTTCAGTGGTAGTACTAGATTCATGGTGGTGCCTTTAATATGTCGGGCATGTTTCAGTAGTTTACCTTTCCAGCCTCCCCTTTCTCATCTATTTGAAAGTATTTTTCCCTAGAGGATTGGGACAGGAGGTTTACCATTCACCTGGGACCCTAGTCTTATGAACGGCTTCTCTACTCACTGTGCCTTGCAGTGAAAAGAATCAGTATTAGGGAAAACAGTACATTGGTTCTCCAAAGAATTAAAAATAAATAGTAATCAATTAAAAATAATAAGGTAATCACCTTATGATCCAGCAATCCCCCTTTTAGGTACGAATCCAAAGGAAATGAAATCACTGTCTAGAAAATTTATCTTCATTACCCTGTTCATTGCAGCATTATTCACAATTAACCAAAACATGGAAACAATTTACCTGTACATCAAAGATGTATAAAGAAAATGTGGCGTGTGTAATGGAATATTAATCAGACATTAAAAGAAAGGAAATCTGCCATTTGTGACAACATGGATGGTATTATACCAAGTGAAATAAGGTAGAGAAAAATAAATCCTGTATGATGTCACTTATATGTGAAATCTTAAAAAACAAAACTCATAAAAGCAGACTAAATTGGCGGTTCTGGGGCTGGGGTGGGGAAAATGAGAATGTTAGTCAAGGGGTACAAACTTCCAGATACAAGTTATAGGGACCTACTGTATAGTGACTATAGCTAACAATACTGCATTGTATACTTGAAGGTTGCTAAGAGGGGCACCTGGCTGGTCCAGTTGGTAAAATATGTGATTCTTGTTCTGAGGGTTGTGTTTGTTTTTTTTAACAATCTGTTTAAATCAGAATCCAAATAAATTGGGTTGATGTCTTTTAAACTTTTATTTAGTAGCTTCCTTGTTCTTTTCTCTCCCTGGCATGAATTTATTTAAAAACAAAAATAAAAACAGGTCATTTCCCTGTAGATTTCCCACAGACTAGATATTTGCAAATTGATCTCTGTGGTGATATTCAAGTATTTTTCTAACCTCTGTATTTTCAGTAGTTGGTAGTTCAATCCAGAACCTTGATCAAAGTTCCATATCCAGTTCTTGTTTAATTTAGTGTCTGAGGTATTTAATAAGAATAGCCTGGAGAGGGAAATCAGAGTTACCAAAGTCATCTACCCTACTTTGGTTAAACAGCAAGGACTTTCACTTATTATTATGTACTATAGATTATTATTATGTACTAATAGATTGTTTTTCATCTATTATTTTATTCAATCATCCCAAGAATTCATGAAGTAGGCAATGTTTCCAGGTAGAAAAAGGAAATTAAAACATATTTTAAAAGTTAGAACATATAGTCATAGATCGGAGGAAGGGGTAAAATAAGGGAAATGCTAGAAAAACCAGGCGGCATCTCAATTCCTCCAAAATATTCTTCAGTGACTTTTTTTTTTTTTTCTTAGGAGGCAGGAGATAGTAGCAGAGGGAGTGGAAGAGAATCTTAAGCAGGCTCCATGCCCAGCACAGAGCCTGATGTGAGGCTTAGTCTCATAACCCTGAGGTCACAATCTAAGCCAAAACTGGGCTGGATACTTAATCGACTGTCACCCAGACACCCCAGAGTGGCATCATTATGTTGGTTATGAATTTACAAATCTCATGTACCTCTGTTGATTCACAAGTTTGTTTTCCAGGTGCAACTTAAAATTGGCCCCCGTATTTATTGGGCAGAATGAGACTGAAGAGAGGCTGGCTCCTCCAAGTTGGTAGATGGCAGATTTAATAAGCAAGGGAGCTTACATTATGAGGGTTGTCTTGGGATCTACAAGACAAGTAGATCTCCAAGTGTCTTGTAGATCCCCAAGTCTATCTGCCAAATCTTAGTTTATACTTAGAGGCCTTAACTGGGTTGTCATGTATACCATACAGAAGGTCTCAGTACATTGCTATCTCAAGGCTAGGTCCTTTGGGCAGCTAATATCCCCAACATTCCAGGGATAGGGGAGGGGATGAGGAGCTTCTAACTGCTGGGGTCCAGCTCACAGATTAACTGGTAGTCACATTTTCTTGATGACCTCTCCCACCTAGACAGTACAGAGCATTCTTTAGTATCCCTAAAACCTGTGTAATGATACACTACCATACTACTAAATTTTTTTTCAAAGATTTTTTTATTTATTAATGAGAGATACACAGAGAGAGCGAGGCAGACACATAGGCAGAGGAAGAAGCAGGCTTCATGCAGGGAGCCAGATGCTGGACTTGATCCCGGGTGTCCACGATCAGGCCCTAGGCTGAAGGCAGCGCTAAACTGCTGAGCCACTGGGGCTGCCCAAATTTTTCTTTAAGGTAGACCTTTCTTATTTTAAAGATTTATTTGAATCACTGGTAAAAAAAGGTAAAAAAAAAAAAAAAAAAGATTTATTTGAGAGAGAGGATGGGTGTTGGAGGGTCAGAGAGGGAGAGAAGCAGACTCCCCTCTTGAGTGCAGAGCCTGATACAGGAATAAATCCCATAACATCGAGATCACAACCTGAGCTGAAATCAAGTTGGAATGCTCAATCAACCCAGCCAATAACCCAAAGTAGGCCTCAGTCTTAACTTACCTCAAGCTTTTGAGTCAGGTAACCTATAGGCCTATGCAACTATACTTGAACTGCAGACACTACATAGAGCATCTATCACATAGGATTCAGACAAGGGCCACAAAATTTTAGTTACAAATTACAGGTTTATTATTTTTTTTTAATTTTGAGAAAGACATACTAGATAAAAAGATAAAGCCAGGCATTATCAATTTTTGTGACATAGTATATATATAAATATAAATATATATACACACACAAAAATATATGAAATTACATGAAGAAAAAAAAGAGTAAGATGTTTGAAACCAAGGCTGGGCTTGAACAAACCTCTAATGAAATACAACTAAAACTTTGTTCAAATGACTAGACAATCTTAGGCAATGTTCAAGATGTTACAACCACTCTTCTATATCCCATTTACAAAGTCAGCAAAGTAGGCTTCAAAATATGATCCCTGATTGTTCTGGCAGTTTTTCAATAATGATCCCGCTTCCTTATGAAGAACTACTTTACTCAGTCACTGTGTTGAGGTCTTCTTGTGTTAAGGAGTACGATGAAAAGGATCAGAGAACCTTGCTGACAGAGAATGCAAAAGCATGAAAATACTGATGCTTCTATTTTTTAAAAGCAAAAGAAAATACCAAGTCTGAAAAATAACCCAGAGGTAGTTATAGTATTCATACAAATGAATACACCCTAAGTAAGGCTTAGTGTTACACCACGTAAAAAAAAAAAAAAAAAATTATTTGAGAGTGCATGAAAGCACAGGTGGAGGATCAGAGGAAGAGAATCTCAAATGGACTCCCTGCTGAGAGTGAGACCTGACCCAGAGCTTGATCCCAAGACCCTGAGATCATGGGCTAAAATGAAATCAAGAGTTGGGACACTTAACTGACTGGGCTGTTCAGGCGCCCCAATATACAGCTCTCTTTTATATGTACAATAGTCTCAGGTAAAATATCTGAGCATTTTGTAAGGCAAACCACTTAAAGTTTTACTATAATATGGCTTTTTCTGTTCTTTATTCTACCTTTCTTCTTTGCCTGCTCATAAGCCTGCCCATGAACACCCTCAGAAATTTCTTCATGTCTCAGTGTCTTTTTATTTTTTTTTTACCCCCTTTCCCCCACGTCTCAGGGTTTTGAATATTCCCTCCCCCCAGGTTTGATGGTTGGAGAATTCACAGGGTTCAGCGTATCACTGTATCCAGGGGCATGATATTAACAAAAGCATACACAGTAAAACAGCAAAGGGAAAAGGTACACGAGGCAAAGCCCAGGTGAAACCAGACACAAGCTTCCAGAGCCCTCTGCTAGTGGAGTCTCACACAGGATATGCTTAATTCCCACAGTAACTAAGGTGTAATGTGTCAAACGTCTTTCATGAAAGCTCATTAGAAACGCAGTGCCCAGGGTTATGATCATGGGCTAGCCACACAGGTACCTTCTGTCTAATATACATCAAAATTATAGACTCCCAGAAGGAATGGGAGACTAGAACCACACTGCAGAAACACTTGAGTCACTATGAACAACTCTAATCACCAGTGATAGTGGAAGGAGCCCTGATGAAATCTAAATTCCAAGAAGCCAGACAAGAGCCAACTTTGTAAGCAGGCCTTTCAAAGGACAGCAGCCAGGCCTACTACATTTGTTCTTTCGTATATACTTAGCAACTGTCTCACAGCGAAACTCAACATACTTTCATTTCCAAGGAGACTCTTTTAATTCAGAAACAAGCATTTAAAAAGACAAAAAAAAAAAAAAAAAAAGATGACATAAGAGTCTCCTCTCTGAGATACTGTCATATTTGATCTTCAAGAGTTTTACTGAAAAGTAGAATGAAAATACATGAAAAAAACAAAAGAAAATTCAATTTGGTCTTAATGAACTTGGAATCTTAGTATTTCAATATAAAGAGAGCTCTTTCAGTAATGCTAGCAGCAGAGCCTATAAATGCCCATATTACAATTGGCTAGAAATAGACTTCAATGACTACATATAATTAGGCAAAAATAAACAGTTGACGATCACTTGGAATTAATGGTTTGGACATGAACTTTAGAAGTAAAAGGTAAAGAAGGCATTATAACATCATGTTTATGAAGATAATTTTCTTCTGCTAGTATTTTGGGAATACAAGAGGAAATTTCCTTTTGCTGTTCTCGCCACTTGAGTATATTCTCTGCCAATTCTTCTGTCTCAGTCACCAACATATCCATTTTTGCTAAAGCCATGCTCTGTAGTATTTGAAAGAAGGAGAAAACAGGAGAAATTACGTCTGTCATTAATACATCATTATTATATCATAAATGGTTATGATACCAAAAGTCCACACCCAACCTTTTCTAGCCCCTTAATACAAAGGCATCTTAAAATTGTGTTCTCCCCACTTATTATAGTACACGCTTTTTCTTTATAAGTTCACCTCCCTTTGTCTTCAATTATCACCTCAAAGCGGATGACACATATATTGTAAAACTACTTCTTTCCTAAAATTCAGTCCCATATTTGTCTATTGAAAATCTCTAACTGAATGTACTTTCAGTATCTCAAACTCAATTCAGTTGCAATTCAACAATGACAGAAGATTTACTATCTGTGCAAGGCATGTCAGAAAACAAAGTCATTAGCTTTTTTGATTTCTTGATCCTACTCACCTTCAAGTCACCAAGGCTAGATACTTCATGATCATGGGTGTGTCCCTTGTCCAAAAAGTAGACATATTCTAGAAATTTGCCATCCCAAATAAAAATCTACATAATCTTTTGTTTTCCTATGCTTTAAATCTTGTATCTGAATGCTTGTATTTATTTTCTAAGTTTCTCTGCCTTTGCTTCATTTGCCTAGTTCTCTAGCCTACAGCTTATCAAACCTTAATGTGTGTAGGAATCACCTGAGGAAATTGTTAAACTACAGATTCGGATTCTGAAGGTCTAAGGTGAATTAAGTCTGCAATTCTGCATTTCTAACAAGCTTCCAGGTGATGCTGAGCAGTCTGTCCATACTTTGAGTGACTTAATCTCCTTTTTTTTTTTTTTTTTTTTAAGATTTTATTTATGAGAAGGGGGCAGAGACACAGGGAGAAGCGGGCTCCATGCAGGGAGCCCCACGTGGACTCGATCCCGGGACTCCAGGATCACACCCTTGACCAAAGGCAGGCGCTAAACCGCTGAGCCATCCAGGGAGCCCCTGACTCGGTCTACTCTATCCAATATTTTCTCCATTACAGTGTAAGTCATCCTCTTTACCCTGCTCTAAAATAAAAATCAAACCAAAAATCCATTTGAACTGTTGAATGTTCCCCAATACTTGGAGAGTAAAGTCTGCTTCCTGGTCTGCTTTTCAAGGCATTCCATAAACTAACTCTGATTTAATCTCCCTTTCAATATCTTTAAGTATCAGCCAAAGGGGAAGTACCTGGGGATCCCTGGGTGGCGCAGCGGTTTGGCGCTTGCCTTTGGCCCAGGGCGCGATCCTGAAGACCCGGGATTGAATCCCACGTCGGGCTCCCGGTGCATGGAGCCTGCTTCTCCCTCTGCCTGTGTCTCTGCCTCTCTCTCTCTCTCTCTCTGTGTGTGACTATCATAAATAAATAAAAATTTAAAAAAAACAAAGGGGAAGTACCACTCTTCCCCCAAACTGCCAGTGCTAATTTTCTTCTTCTTCTTTTTTTAAGATTGTATTTAATTTGAGAGAGAGAGAGTGAGAGAGAGAGAATGAGTGGGGAAGGGCTGAAGGAGAGGGAGAAGGAGGCTCCCCACTGAGTGCAGAGCCAAAAGAGGGGCTCAATTCCCAGGACTCATTCTTGGTACTCTAGGATCATTACCTGAGCTGAAGGCAGGTGCTCAACCAACTAAGCCAAGATAGAGAGTATCTTACAGCTCTCTCACTAAACCTTGAGAATTTGAGAGCAGGGATTGGTCATATTTGTTTCTCTCTCCTGATACCTATAGCATTGCCCCTTGCACAATATAAAAAAGAAGATTTATTTATTAAATATTAGAATAAAACAATGTAAAATGACTTCTAAAAAAGCTCTAACAAAATCCATCTTAATTTTAAGAAATAATTTATTCAGAATATTAGCCATCAAAAAGTTAAACAAAGGGGTGCCTGGGTGGCTCAGTTGGTTAAGTCACTCTTGATTTTGGCTCAGGTCATGATCTCAGGGTTGTGAGATCAAGCCCTGCAGTCAGGCTCTGCACTGGGCATAGAGCCTACCCAAGATTCTCTTTCTTTCTTCCTCTGCCTCTTCCTCACTTCTCCCTCTTTTAAAAAGAAAAAAAAAAAAAAATTTAAACAAAGAGCTCACACAGTTGAGATTCTAGTATAAAGGAACTAAATAGAGCCAATGTAATGTGAAGTAGTTGCGATACTTAAATTGTTAATACTCACCATTTTCCTTAGATTTTCATCTAAATGAGGGATATTTCTGATTGTTTCAAGATGGTTTTCTAATCTTTCGATGAAAGTTACTGCCAATTCCAGTAAATGTACCATGTATCTGAAAGAGGGAGAAAAAAGTCAACTATTTTTTTAAGTTATTTTGTGTTCTTTTTTATTTTTAATTTGGACTTTTAGTATAAGAAAAGAGAATTACAATCAACCCAGTGAGCCAATAATAACCTTTCTGAATTCATGGAAATACCACTGATAAAAACGTCATTTTCCTTCACTTTAGGCAGAAATTAACTTGTCATCCAAAAAGAAAAAGAGCGATAACACTAATAATATCTGGTACCCAACCTAATATTAGACAAAACTTAATGTTAATAATTTTATCCTATAAGTAATTTTCCCAGATTAAATCTCATTACATTTCAATCTACTCATTCTCGAAGGGTGAAGACAGTAAGGATAAATGTACTTGACTGAAACTGCCTATAGCCAAAACCACTTTGAACCTTCGTATTTGCAAAATGCTTTAATATCATTACTCAGTTCTTCTGATATATAATGTATAATATATACATTAATGGTATTTTACTGTACTGAACAGATAACTGAATATATCCACAAGAATGAGATTTTTATATTTATTCTTTTACTAAAAGATAAAATATCTGACACTTAAGAAAGGTACTGATTTGCTCAGGGTCAGCTAGTGAGGCATTGGTGGAGAAGGTTAGCAATCAGATCCCTAGATGTTTGCTTCTTTACTGTTATTATACTTGCAATACTCATACAAGGAAAAGAGCAACAGAGTATGCCCATTCTATGGATTGGGAAACTAAGGCTAACCATTTACCTAAGGTTTTGAAGCCTACAAAAACTATTTACCTACACGAACCATTTGCCTAAGGTTTTGAAGCCTACAAAAAGCACAAATAAGTCTAGGACTCAGTCTTTTTCCCCCTTTAGCTGGCATTGTTTTCACCTCTCCCTACTTAAACTCCCTAAGAGAATTTTTACATATAGGCAACATTAACAGAACAGTAAGTTTACTTCATAAAAAATGGTCTGTATGTAATAAAATAATTTTTACCCATCTTACTATACATTATTGATCTAATTTCTTTCACTGAAGTCATTACATCATTCCCAAAACACAGTTGGCAAAAGGAATGCCTTTCTCTTCACCACAGCTTAACTCTTTAAAAGTAAAAGATTTTCTTTCTGGTTTTATGTATCAGCATTAATAGTACTGTTAACAGACATAATCACTAATATATTGTTTAATGAATTATGCTATGAAATAACTATCAGTCTAAACAAAAAATACCCTTAGGAAACATGCGTAATCATTAACTTCTACTTTTTAATTTAACCTGTGATAAACAGCTTCAATAGGCAAGTTTTCCTCGCAAGTGGTTTTCAACAGTCTTTGCCTGAGGGACCTCTTCTCTTTTAACACTGCCTCCAAATGATTATTCATGCTTTGCAGAGTATGACACTTCTGAGCTATACAAACCAGAAACAGGAATTATAGTTAGCAATATGACAAGTTTTATTTTTATTTTTTAAAAATATTTCATTTATTTATTTATTCACGAGAGACACAGAGAGAGGCAGAGACATAGGCATAGGGAGAAGCAGGCTCCCTGCAGGGAGCCAGATGTGGGACTCAATCCCAGGACCCTGGGATTATGACTTGAGCCAAAGGCAGATGCTCACCCACTGAGCCACCCACACATCCCAACAATATGACAAGTTTTAAAATCACTAATAATTTCTTTTTGCTTTGATGTTACCAATGTCAAAAATTAATATATTTCCCTCCTAAGTATCTGCCCTTTGCTATCTTTAATATCAAACCAGTTTACTTTCAACAATTTTCTTAGTTTGCCTGCTGACAACAAAATCCAGTGCTAAATTCTTTGCACTGTGAAACGCCGGGACACCTGCACCCCAATATTTATAGCAGCAATGTCCACAATAGCCAAACTGTGGAAGGAGCCTCGGTGTCCATCGAAAGATGAATGGATAAAGAAGATGTGGTCTATGTATACAATGGAATATTACTCAGCCATTAGAAACGACAAATACCCACCATTTGCTTTGACGTGGATGGACCTGGAGGGTATTATGCTGAGCGAAATAAGTCAATCGGAAAAGGACAAACATTATATGGTCTCATTCATTTGGGGAATATAAAAATTAGTGAAAGGGAATAAAGGGAAAGGAGAGAAAATGAGTAAAAATATAAGTGAGGGTGACAAAACATGAGAGACACCTAACTCTGGGAAATGAACAAGGGGTAGTGGAAGGGGAGGTGGGCAGGGGGTTAGGATGACTGGGTGATGCGCACTGAGGGGGGGCACTTGGCGGGATGAGCACGGGGTGTTATGGATAACCTTATATAAGCACCAGGCAACAAAAACTCCAATTAAAAAAAAAGTAAATTCTTTGCATTATTCAACTCTACTCCTAGTTCAGTTTTTATAAGCCAGAGCCATATTCTTCACATAAAATCTATCTGCCTCTAACATTCTACATGGACATTAAAAAATATGCATTTGGGGAACGCTGGGTGGTGCAGCGGTTTAGCGCCTGCCTTTGGCCCAGGGTGTAATCCTGGAGACCCAGGATCGAGTTCCACGTCGGGCTCTTGGTGCATGGAGCCTGCTTCTCCCTCTGCCTATGTCTCTGCCTCTCTCTCTCTCTCTCTGTGTGCCTATCATAAATAAATTAAAAAAAAAAAAAATAAGCATTTGTCTTACAAACTATTTCTGATCATTTTAATATTTTGCCCAGAATTCAGTTACTGGCTGCCAATTGCCACTTTTAAATTTTATTTTGAAAAAAATGTCAAACTTACAGAAAAGTTTCATTATATTCCCATATACATTTCACCTAAACTCACCAACTATTAACATTTAGCTACATTTTTATTTCTTCTTTCTCCACATACTCAGTACATGTATTTTTGCTGATCCACTTAAGTTGTACATAACATGAAATTCTTACCCCTAAAACCTGAGCATGTATTTCCATAAATGGGAAAATTCTCTTATGTAACTATATTACAAGTATCAAATTCATAAAATTTAAAATTGGTACAATACTACCAATATTTAATACAGTCCATATAGACACATCACCAATTAATTCAATAATGTACCTTATAGCAAAAGAAATTTCTAATCAAGTATTCAGTCCATGACCATACTATGCTTTGGCTATTGAGTCCCTTTAGTCTCCTTTAATCTGGAAAGTTTCTCAGCCCTTCTTGGTCTTTCAAGCTTTCCTGAATTTGAGGAGCTCCTACCTTGGTTACATTTTATGCTATTTGTACTAGTCAAATGAATAAGACTTCTATTTGAGCACGGAATAGAAGACTTCATTAGCTTTGGGGAAATACCTGGAAAAATTACGGTATATCATAATTTTATTGCCTGGTGCTTATATAAGGTTATCCAAGAAAAAGTTGAAATTCCAATGATTACTATTTCATCAAACTACTTACCCAAAAAGAAAGGATGAACAACATCTGCTGTATCTTTTTCTAGTTTTAAAAGTTCAATTTCCAAGTTTTTCTACATTAATAAGAAAAATAACATTTAGCTCATGTAGAATGGTGCCTGAAGGCTTATACTTTAGTAAAAAAGGCATAGTCTTTAACCCAGGAATATTTGTGGGGAGGGAGAAAGATTTGTTATGATAGCCCAGGGGATTTACTGAAGATTTTCATTTTGGTGTTCAAGCCCTATTGCTGCTACTGCTACTACTAACTCCTACTATCACTTATAAGTAAACACTTATCTGGCTATGTGCTAGACAATGTTCTAAGTGCAAAAGAACTGCTATTGGAATCAATCAAGATTTTTTTTCCCTGTACTAGAAAGTAAAAAGTCCAACATAATTTACCTGGTAGATTTCAGCTTGAATATTTGAGATCTGCTGTAGTCTGGAGAAGTTCACAAAGTAAGGTGCTGATTTCTTAGATATATTTAACATCTCCTATTGGTAAGTGAACAGAGAAAGCAGTCGTAAGTCACAAAAAGTTTCTATGTGCACTGGAATAGCAAACCCACAGACTTAAAACATGAGGATTTATTATGTCCAACACTGCCCCCGGGGAAAAAGAAGTACAGAGTGTAACAGTAGCAATGTATATTTCCTGTTTGCAAAATACCATCTGGGCGCCTGAGTAGCTCAGTGGGTTAAGCATCTGATTCTCCGTTTCAGCTCAGGTCATGATCTTGGGGTCATGAGACTGAGCACCACTTTGGGCTCCATGCTCAGTGAGGAGTTGGCCTGGTATGCTTACCCTCTTCCTTTTACTCCCCTCCGCCCATCCCCTCTGTGCACCCATAGATACTCTCTCTTTTTCCCTCCCTCTCAAATAAATAAATCTTAAAAAAAACAAAAAAACAAAACAAAACAAAAAACAAACAAAAAACTAAATATTCACTATCACAAGTCCTTTGGCCAAATATTTAAAAAATAAGAAAAACAAAAAACACTTAATCACTGTGTTCTATTTCCTAAAGCACTATGCACAATATATTTACATTAGTGACAGCTTACCAGAGAAGGCTGGTAAGGTTAAGAAGGCTGAGGCTTAGATTGGTGGAGAATCACCTCTATACAAATCACCAAGACCTAGTCTCTGACTTTCTGAGGGCTAAAATCAAATAGTTTCCCACCATGGAATCATTTATCTGATTCATTAAATGATCTTTATTGGCTGCCTCTTTTCACATTCTCACTTTTTTTTTTAAAAAGATTTTATTTATTCATTAGAGACAGAGAGAAAGAGGCAGAGACACAGGCAGAGGGAGAAGCAGGCTCCATGCAGGGAGCCTGATGTGGGACTTGATCCCAGGACCCCTGGGATCACGATCGGAGCCAAAGGCAGACACTCAACCACTGAGCCACACAGGTGCCCCACATTCTCACTCTCTTAAAGGAATCTTCTGTCCAGGTGGAATTCTTCTTCTAAAAAGCTTATATCCTCCTTTTTATCCTTTCATTTCATGCAAAATATTGCTTGCATATATTGCCTCCTTAAATTGCAGGTTGCTTCAGAATAAGAATATTGTTCATCCCGAGTCCATCCGTAATTTTCTCTGTATTCTTTTCTTCTTCTTCTTTTTTTTTTTTTTTTAAGATTTATTTATTCATGAGAGACACAGAGAGAGAGAGGCACAGACACAGGCAGCGGGAGAAGCAGGCTCTTCACAGGAGCCTGATGCGGGGACTCCATCCCGAATCCCGGGATCATGACTTGAGCCGAAGGCAGCCGCCCAACCGCTGAGCCACCCAGGCGTTGCTCTTTTCTTCTTTTCAAGAATATTAGCATATTTAGATCTTTACATATCTTATAGGAAAAGGGTTAGAAAATGATAGTCCAGGAACTAAATGCACCCCACTCACTGCCTGTTTTTGTATAGGCCATAAGCTAAGAATGGTTTTTATATTTTTTAAATGCTGGGAAGAAAAAAATTAAAAGAAAAATAGTATTTTGTGACACATGAAAATTATATGAAATTCAAATTTCAGGATTCAGAATAAACTCAACTGCACCCATTTATTTACTTATTATCTCTGGCTTCTTTCACACTATACACCAGATGCAATTATATGGACCTAAAAGCCTCAGATACTTATTCTCTGGCCCTTAATAGTAAAAATTTGCTGACCAATGATAACACACTTTATTAGCATTTATTAAGTTAGGCAATTGAAGATTCAGGATGGATGGGAAGGAAAAGATATTCTAGTATTGATATATATGTGAAAAGAAAGGGAAGATGAATCTGAGAATGTAGTTTCCTACTTAATCATGAAAGATCTTGATAACTATGACAAACAATTATAATGCAGAAAATGAGAGTAATTCAAAGTTTTCTGGTGACGAGGTAACATGTTCATATATAATACATATTTTAGAAATTTAAAGAGGATAATATGGAAAATAGAACTTATGAGGCTGGGGGGGCAGTAAGGAATAGAGTGACTACTTAATGGGTATGGGGTTTCCATCAGGTTGATAAAAAAAAGTTTTGAAAATAGATTCACAACATTGTGACTATACTTCATGCCACTGAATTATACACTGATGTTAAAATGGTAAATTTTATATTAGGAGTATTTTACCACAAAAAGACCTACCACTAAAAACCAAAAAAGCTAGGTGAGAGATGGGACTGAAGGTTGAATATTTAGACAAGCAGTTACTATAGCATTCCAGGTGAGAAGATGAGAACGTGGACTAGGTCAGTAGCAGTTAAAAAGGAAAGGAAGACAGAGATGTGATTCCCTGGAGAGATGAAACTGAAAAATCTTGGTTGATATGGGATACCAGGGATAAAGTCAGTCAATATTAACTCCAAGGATCCTAGCTCCAGTGACTGGACAGATAGACATGCCATTCAATGAGGAATATAAGACAAAATACAGCAAAACTGAGGGTTGAAGGAGTAAAGTATTAGTTCAACTTCATTCCATAAATATGTATCATGGCTTAAATGAGGACAAATCTAATTTACTGCATTTCCATCATATCAGCATAACCTTTACTCTTCTTTCTGCTTTCTCTTAGGTATAAGGTAAATGAAAGTAAAACATCTCCCATTTCTCACTGTAATTTACTCATTCTCTGGTATCTCTTCATCCCGCCCTGTGTATACACTAATCTTAACTGCACACATGCAAACTAGTGAACTTCTGGGCTCAACAGCAGGGTAATGGAGCTTAGCCAACAATATGCAAGGGAAACCAATGGAAAAAGAAGAGTATTCAAGGGAGAGCCAAAAGGAGAAAGGAAAAAGAGAGTTGTCAAATTTCTCTAATAGAAATTCTAACTATTTGAGGACAGTGACTTAGCTCTATATCTTACTTAAAAAAAAAAAAAAAGGGCAAGGATTGGGGAATACAGAAAAGTCTTTACTGTTGATCATTGCCATTTTATATTATATGCTTTATATGCCAGTAGGGTAAAGGGACACTGAAAATGAAAGGATCCTGAAAAAGGGAATCTGCTTGAGGCATTTCTGTTCATTCTGTTGCTAGGCACAAGAAGCTGAAATCCAGGACTTTATGTGTAATATAAAAATCCTGATAACACCGTGTGTACATAATATATACAGATAAACTTGTGTCTGTGGACATCCTTTCTTCTTTTTCATTCTTTCCACTTCATACTGAATTCTAGCTGAGGAACATTAAAAGGGAGGCAGTATAGCAGAGAAGTTAAGAGCGGGGAGCGCTCTGTGATCTATTTCACTAGTTAAGTGACCTTGCCTAAATTTCTTGGGTCTCCTTAGACCTTAGTTGTTGTTCCTCCTCCTCCTTTCTTCTTCTTTCTTCTTCTTCTTCTTCTAGATTTATTTATTTATTTATTTTAGAGAGAGAGAGCAAGCGACAGCAAGCAAGCATGGAGGAGGAGGGGCAGAGGGAGAGGAGAGAGAATCCTAAAGTAGTCTCCCCACTCAGCATGGAGCCACAGGTAGGGCTCCATCCCAGGACCCTGAGATCAGGACCTGAGCAGAAATCAAGAGTGAGAGGCTTAACCACCTGAGCCACCTAAGGGCCCTTTTCGTTTATCTTAAAAATACTGTAAGGTAAGGGCACGTGGGTGATTCCTCGGGTTAAGCCACTCTTGATCTCAGCTCAGGTCCTAATCTCAGGGCTGTAGCAGGGTGTCCCATTTCCTACTTAGCTAAGAGAGGAGTTTGTTTGAAATTCTTTCCTTCTGCCCCTCCTCCCCTCTTTCTAATAATAAACCTTAAAAAAAAAAAGTGTAAGGTACAAGACTCTAATGACTCTTCTAGGTATACAAAGTTGTGTATTTTCCATAAATCTTCCATCATGTTCATACTGTTAATCTCTGCAGATGATTTTACCTTCCTACTTTCCAGCTTCTTTCAGCGAAAATCCTCAACTTGCTCGTTATCTCAAAATTTCTTTCCCTTACCTCACTTTTCCCATTCCCTTGTCACTTCGGCCACCTGGATTCTATTATTGCCTCACATATTTAATTTCTCCCATCCACTGGCTCGTTTCCTTTGGCATATGAGCATGTTCTTCTTGTGGAACCTAAAACTACCACCGCTTGGGCTAATCTTCCTCTTCTCTTCTAATACTCCCCTCCTCCATTCACGTTCCAAGGTCTCTCGGGTCTTTGCCATTTTTTTTTTCATTCATTTTTTTGCCTATTAACATCACGTGCTTTTCCTGACCCTCTCATGTACCCAGCGTCTCCCGCCCCAAATACGCTTCAGTACCTCACACAAACAGGCTTGTTTGAGAATGTTTGTGTTTTAATTACTTACCCCTATTTCCCAACCCCAGCACCCATTACAATATAGAGGCGGTATCATCGGGTGCGAAAAAGCGGGAGGAAGATGGATCTTTATGATCTCTCACGAACTGACCGGATAACTCGCTCGCAGACACTCAAAACATCCTCTCTCCGGCAGCCCAGGTGGCTCCGCGGTTTAGCGCCGCCTTCAGCCCAGGGCGTGATCCTGGAGTCCTGGGATCGAGTTCCACATCGGGGTCCCTGCAGGGAGCCTGCTTCTCCCTCTGCCTGTGTCTCTGCCTCTCTCTGTGTGTCTCTCATGATAAATAAATAAATCTTAAAAAAAAAAAAATCCTCTCTCTACTCGAACCCGCTTTCGCGCAACCACGGCAGAACCGTCACTACTGTTGCCTGGAAGAGGCTCCATCGGCCTCTACCACAGCACAGCCGCCACCCAGCACCCTCGCACACCCGCCCGCTGCCCGGCACCACCACCTCACAGCGATCTTCGGTCGCCACCGTCGGCACCCCCTTAATGACGCCATCGCCGCCCACGCACCTGAGTGACCATCCCCGACGCTACGAAGTGGCTCAGCAGGAGCCCGGCAGCACTTGGCTCGCACGCGGGGTCCCAGGGGTGCGCAGCGGCCATGGCTGGGACCCAAGTCCCGGGCGGGCGCCGAGAGTGAGTGGAACGCCAGGCGGACGCGCCGCGCCGATAGATGACGTCACAGGGCGTTTCTTCCCGGGCGGAAGCCCGGGGAGCGCATCCCGGGGGAGCGCGGGCCGTGGGTCTTCTCTAGCTAAGCCGGCTGTGAGCTGAGGGGTAGAAGATGAGTCCGGAGCTCCCTGATCGTTCGTAGGCTCCAGCGGCGTCCAGCCTCGGAACACCTGCAAAAGCTGCTGGGCCTGGTGGTCGGGCTGTTCTCCCCTTTCTTCTTTGCCGCTTTTAGTTGGCCCCCAAGATCTAGGAGTCGGCAGGAGGTGACAGCTTGGGCACGAGACCCAGCCGAGAGGCGGAGGGGGTGGCCGGATGCCTGGCTGAGCGGTGACAGCTGCGCTTCCCTCCCGCAGGGACCTGAGCCGCGGCCCTAGAATGGGAAACAGTGCCCTCCGCGCTCATGTGGAAACCGCGCAGAAAACTGGTGTCTTTCAGCTGAAGGACCGTGGGCTGACCGAGGTGAGACCGGGAGGGGACCGACCAGGGAAATCAAAGGGAGAGGGACGGCGGGGTGGTGAAGTTAATCGGTGAGGAATTCTCCGCACTCTGAACCCCTTTCTCCAGTTCCCCCCCGAGTTGCAGAAGCTGACCAGCAATCTAAGGACCATCGACTTGTCCAACAACAAGATCGAGAGCCTACCGCCTGTGATTATAGGGAAGTTCACTCTGCTGAAGAGCCTCTCCTTGAACAACAACAAACTCAGTATGGCTTTTGCACTTGGGAAGCTTTTGCTAGTGATCAGCTGTTAAGAAGGGTGGTTTTCTCTTACAAGCTTGTTTTTGTTATGAAACTGTTTTGAGGGCAGCCTGGGTGGTTCAGCGGTTTAGCGCGGCCTTCAGCCCAGGGCGTGATCCTGGAGATCAGGGATCGAGTCCCGCATTGGGCTCCCTGCATGGAGCCTGCTTCTTCCTCTGCCTCTCTGTCTCTCTGTCTCTGTCTCTCTCTCTGTGTGTCTCTCATGAATAAATAAATAAAATCTAAAAAAAAAGAGAGAAACTTTTGAGAGCTCAAGATGCAGGAGGATGTCAGAGTCCTTGAAGCTATCTTGTAATTACATCTACACGCTTCCTCTGGTGGTATGATTGGTACTGGTTTAATTTGGACTTGAAAGTGAAGACCATCTTTGGGATGTAGTGCACAGCCAGCGAACTTAGAAAGGAGATGGAATGGGAAGGGGAGGGCCTAACAAATCCCACAAAATTGCTGTCGGATTCTGCCAAGGTCCTTTTACAAAAGGAGCCCAATATATACATAAGTGCTTTCCTGTATTTTGACAGCACCCACATTTCCTGAAGACTATGTTGGTAAAATGCAATACTTATAAATGGCACATGTGAGAATTTTATATGTATTGATAGGAGGCTTATCATGTAGCCATGTAGTTTTTCTAAACTTAAAGGTGTTTCTCAGCTGTATCAGATTCAGGTTTTTATTTTTCTTTGCCAGCTGTTCTTCCCGAGGAGTTATGCAATCTGAAAAAACTAGAGATGCTAAGCTTAAACAACAATCACTTGAGAGAGCTACCGTCTACCTTTGGGCAGCTGGCAGCCCTCAAGACCCTGAGCCTCTCTGGGAACCAGCTGCAAGCACTACCACCACAACTCTGTAGCCTAAGACACCTGGATGTGGTGGATCTCTCCAAGAATCAGATTCGGAGCATACCTGACACAGTGGGGGAGCTGCAGGTCATCGAACTCAATCTCAACCAGAACCAGGTCTAGAGTTTAAGGGATTTTTTTTCCCCTGCATCACCTGGGTTTAGTCTCCTGTATAATACTTTTCTAAACCATAACCATGGAGCTGGGTATCAGAGGCTAGATGAGCAGTACATTCTATGGGCTGGACTAATTTCCAAGCTCAAAGGGCTATTAGTTGAGATACTGGGTGTGTGTGTATTATGTAGGTTTTTTTTAGGAGAGTGGGATGGATAATGGGGTGAGATAATTTCAAAAGTTAAACTGTCTCACAAATCTTGAAGAATTCAGATCCTCCTCAAATATGCCTCTAGTCATCTAGCAAGGAGCTATGTCAGAGTGGAAAAGAGGCTTTAACTCCTAAGTTCTTGGAGTTGGACAGAATAATTTATTGTCCCTTTTTTGACATCTTTGTCAAGTGTGTCCTGCTTTTACTGAAAATTTTTAAGTGACAGGCTTTCTGGCAATAGCCTGTTTCATTGTTGGACAGCTTTAATTGAAATATTTGAAATTTGTTTCCATTACTTTGGAAACTCCTTGCTTAATATGTATCCGACTGGAGAAATCATCTAGACATAAGGCTTAAATGATTAAACATAAAACAGTGAGACTAGGTGACCTTTAATTTTTTAGCGCCTATGGATTTGTATTTGCATAGTCTAATACAATAGCCATACATTGCTGTTCAAATTCATTTAAGTTCGATTTTTTTAAAAAGATTTTAAGGGAGGTGAGTGAGAGAGGGAGAGCACAAGGCAGGGTGCGGGGGAAGGTCAGGAGAAGCAGAAAGAAGTGGGAGATGGTAGTCAAATCCAGTAAGGAATGAGGACAGTGAATCTTTGACTTTGGCAGTATAATGGTATCAACGTACACATAAAAGATTGGCAGTAAATGCACCAAAATGTTCACGGTGGCAGATCAGAGGTAACTTTTTTCTTTAAACTTATGTGATTCTCAAATTTTCTGTAATAGTGCTTTTATTAGAACACTTTTGTTTCTAAAAAGCCACTGGTGACCTTCAAACAGCATCTTTTTCCAAACAGTGGAGGAGGAATAACAGAAGCCAGATAACACAGCCTTTGGGAATGAGTAGGTAGTGAGAAAATGGAGGCGGTAAAAGAAAGAACTAGGACAAATGGTCAAGTTTTTGTTTTAATTTAGTAAAAAAAAAAAAAATCTTAATCGCACTTTTGCTTTTTCCTATGATTCTTTTTTGTTGTCATTCAATAGATATCTCAGATCTCAGTAAAGATATCTTGCTGTCCTCGCCTTAAAGTTCTTCGCTTGGAAGAGAATTGTCTTGAGCTCAGCATGCTTCCACAGAGTATCCTCAGTGATTCCCAGATCTGTCTGCTTGCTGTGGAAGGCAACCTTTTTGAAATAAAGAAACTTCGAGAACTGGAAGGATATGATAAGGTATGTATTAGTTAGTGTACTTCATCACTGTTCCAGAAGTGACAACAGTGAAATAACCTACATGAACATTGATAGCTATAGGACATATGCATAATCCTGTTTATGTCAACAGATTTGTTCCCCATTTTGGAGGTGGAGTCTAAGAATTAGCCAAATGGTATTGTGCCAAGATAACTTTTTCTCCAGATAGCTTATTGTAAAGCATCTTTGTCTTTTGATGGGTGTCCTATTAAAATACAAGGGGGAAAAAAACCCTAAACTATATGCTTTAAATTTGCAGTTAGGTCAATTTTGTAGGAAATGAAAAAGACCTTACCCAATAAAAACCTAAATGAAAAAAAATCACAAAATCCTAATTAAAAAATAGGCTAATATTTGCTTGTGCCAAAATACCACATATTCTTCTTTCATGATTTTTAGTACATGGAGAGGTTCACGGCCACTAAGAAGAAGTTTGCATGATGTTCTCCAGGAACATGGAAACCTTACAGGATACCAACATGGAATCTGTTGCAATCTGGCTGAATCAGAGGCTCCTGTTGTCAAGGATTATCTGCAGTAAGGAGATGATACTTCTGAAGATAATCATTTTAGTGATCTTTTTCCTTTTCAGGGCTCATCTTAAGTAAGCTAAAAAAAATCAAGAGATAGTAAGAGTCCTCCATTTTGAGTCATGGATAGGGTAAAGGACAATGTTGATCATCAAAACCATCCTAAGTCTGGCTTGAAGAAAAGCAGTAGCTATTTATACAATGAGGGGATGCTCCTTGGTAACAGAATCACTCCATATCACAGGCTCGAAATTTCATGTTTAGTTTCAGTGTATGAGCTTTCATAAAGTCAGTTGCCATTCCACTTGTGTTAACATTTCATATTTTTATGAAATTTAAATAATTTGTGAGAGGCTACTATATGAGGATTTATGATTTTATTTCAGTTCATCATTTAATTGCAGTGTTTATACTTGGAATTTATAATGTATATAAGTATGTGACTGTCTCAATTAAAAGTATATTCTGTCAGAGAAGCACCAACACAACACTAAGAGATGTTCCCCAAGGCTGCAGTAGCAAACTTTTTACTATTGCATGTGCCTTATTAGTAGAGGGCTCTGAAGAGCTAAAACTATATATGCAAAACTTGTAAGATACAAAGGGTTTTAATAATCAAGATTTTCCTGAAGCTTTGTTAGAATTAATGTATTTCTGGTAATCCTTTTCCCTTTTTATAATTCTACTAATCGAATTACCTATCAAAAAACTGCTACAATATTCTAAAATAACTTATGTTTATAAAGTTTATTCTCTGGATGAGAGAATATACTAAATAAAGAATTTTTAATGAACTTCGGCTGGAAAAAGGGTTAATCCTTCAAAGGGAGAAGACAGGAGAACTTTAACCTGTATGTGGCCCTTTGTTTGAAAGTAAACTGATTAGGAAGAAATGTTTCATGTTCCTGTTAAGGTGCTGGAGTACTGAAATGCCTTCATGTGACTGATAAGCATTTTGCAGTATTGGAACCATACTAATTAAGAGAAACTAATACAAAGATACATGACCTCAGGTTGTTACTGACATGAACATTTAGGGAACTACCACTCTAATGTTCTGAGGTTTGTCTTTGCCAGGGCAATTTAGCATGTATTGTCAGTTCTTGTTTTATAAACCTAGTTTAACCATTAAGTCAATAGATCACAACAGCTTAGTATTTAATCTATATGAGGAAGTTTCTCTGACTTTAAATCTGATCTGAGCATTCTCTATTTCCCATGTTATTTTCTGTTCTTAACATTGGGAGGGTTGGGTTGCCAGTTTATTGTTAGCAACTGAGTTTTGCTTTTTGTAAACATCAGTGCTTAATCTCTAATTTTTAAATCAGTGCTTAACATCTAATAAATCAGAAGTTTAAATTAAACAACTTAAATGTCCCCAGACATTTATTAATTGGAGTTAAAAAAAAAAAAAGTCCCCCATCTCTAAGAATCAGTGACTGCTTTCACAACTTGGACTTATCCTTATTTCCAGTACCCTTTATTCACTCTTATTTTCCTGCCCAGTCATAGTGTTATTCTGCTCTTTAAACCCACAGTGCATTGTGTCCCCTGTAACTGCCTTTACGTTGTTTGCTCAGTCAGGAATGCCCTCTCTCCCTAATGTGCTCCTTCTATCTAAAACCCATTTTAAGTCTAAGCCAAATTAATTGCTCTCCCATCTGTTATGACAGCACTTCTCACATTCTATATTCATCTGTCTCTTGCTAGAATGAGCTACTTGTGGGCAGGAACTATGTAAAGTAACATATCCAGATTTCTTTTTTTTTTTAAGATTTTATTTATTTATTTGTAAGAGACACACACAGAGAGAGGCAGAGACACAGACAGAGGGAGAAGCAGGCTCCATGCAGGGAGCCCGACGTGGGACTCGATCCTGGGTCTCCAGGATCAGGTCCTGGGCGGAAGGTGGCGCTAAACCATTGAGCCACCCAGGCTGTCCCATACCCAGATTTCTAATGCACAAGTGTTTAGACTTACCTATGAGCTAACATAATGAAGTTGGTTAACCTGTGTGTGGTTTGGAGACCCATATTCTAGTTTGGCCACCAGCCCTAAGTCATCCATATTCTTTTAGAGTTTGGTTGGAAGTGAGTGTAGTATATTAAGACCATGGGCCTTGGAGTCAAAAATATCTCGGTTAGAATCCACAATCTGTCATTTATGAATTTGAGCAATTTCTTCTCATCTGTAATATGGCAAAGACCTCCAACCTCTCCGGTCTGTTAGGATGATATGGTGAAAAGATACATAAAGGCACTTAGCAGAGTGCCCATAATAGAGTAAGCAATCAGTAAATGGTGCCATTTATTTAATCTGTAAGGCGTTAAAACAGAAGTTAGCAAGTTGTACAGAAACAGAAGGCTTGAAGCAAATACTACATTTAAAAGGATGAAAACAAAGAACTAGAGAATAAGGAACTTGAGTATCAATCTGAGAAATGCAAATCTGATTAGGAATATAATTGGAATAACCTAGAATTTTGTTGAGTGACCTAAAGAAAATAACATTAAAAACGCTAATAAAGTACAACTGAGTATAGAATGTCTGGATTAAGAGATTTATAATTCAAACATGACAGGAAAAGACCTAGAGTTGAAGTGTGGTATAAAAGATGAAGGAAGTGTGAAGGAAGAAAGAAACAGGCATAACTATTGGGGATAAATATCATCATTGTTAAGACGAAACCTGAAAGTGCTTATTGTTAAAAAAAAAAAAATTAAATTTGGGGGCATACTATTTTTGAACTCTTTAGTTACAAGGTCAAAGGTTTTTTTTTGTTTTGTTTTTGTTTTTTTTTTTTTTACTTATGATAGTCACACACACACAGAGAGAGAGAGAGAGAGAGAGGCAGAGACCTAGGCAGAGGGAGAAGCTGGCTCCATGCACCGGGAGCCCGACGTGGGATTCAATCCCGGGTCTCCAGGATCGCGCCCTAGGCCAAAGGCAGGCGCCAAACCGCTGCGCCTCCCAGGGATCCCTACAGGTCAAAATTACGTGAAGGTCACACGACAAGTAAATGACTAAAGCAAAATTTGAAACCAGGTGGTCAGACTCTAGAGCTTGTGTTAACCACTTTCAGGTACTACCTTTCAAAAGTAATGGAATCAAGTTTCTAGATAGCGTTACAGGAGAAAATCAGAAAAGGCTTTAAGTCAACAGCTTCTCTCTCTAGCATATTATGGGCCTAATTTCTAAGGCCTCATCCCTCTTCTTTCTCAGTAGCAAAAGGTTTGGAAGAGTTTGTAACCTGGGATCCAAAGAAGGGCTTTCTTTTTTTTTTTTTTTAAAGATTTTACTTATTTATTCATGAGAGATACAGAGGCAGAGACATAGGCAAAGGGAGAAGCAGGCTCCATGTAGGGAGCCCGACGTGGGACTCGATCCTGGGCAGGGACTCCACGATCACGCCCTGGACCAAAGGCAAACTCTAAACCACTGAACCACCCAGGCGTCCCTTTCAAGACCCACTGATGCATGATTTTTACTTATGCATGATTCAAGTTTTTGTTTATCTACTTCTTTGGGGAGATAGGCCATGTTGTCTTTCATCAAATCCACAGAGATTCCTGACCCAAAAAGAGCTCCACCCAAGAGAATAGCAACTATATTAAGCTCTTATATTTGTTGGGTGCTGCTCTCAGTCCTTTACATGCATCACCACACTGACTTTTTTAAGATTTTATTTATTCATGAGAGACACAGAGAGAGAAAGAGGGAGAGACACAGGCAGAGGGAGAGGCAGGCTCCATGCAGGGAGCCCAACGTGGGACTCGATCCCGGGTCTCCAGGACCTATGACCCGGGCTGAAGGCAGTGCTAAACTGCTGGGCTACTGGGGCTGCCCCACACTTACTTTTTGTGACAACTCTATGGAGGAGGAATATTAACCTCATCTATAGACAAGGAAACTGAGGCACAGAAATGGGCTTACAGTCTCAGTAAGTGGCAGAGTATAAATTCAGACAGTTGAGTGCCTTAGCTTACACTTCTAACCAATTTTATTGTGGGGGCAGCATTTTGGTATCCTACGAACTATTGTCTTTAGCCGTAACGTAAGAAAAATTTTGGGGGCGGGGCGGGGGACGCCTGGGTGGCTTAGCAGTTGAGTGCCTGCCTTCGTCTTGGGGTGTGGTCCCAGAACCCCAAGATCGAGTCCCACACTGGGCTCCCTGCATGGAGCCTGCCTCTCCCTTTGCCTGTGTCTCAGCCTCTCTCCGTGTCTCTCATGAATAAAAAAATAAAATCTTTAAAAAAAAATTTTTTAATGTTCTATGGGCATTTATGTGTACCACAATCCCCAATGTTTTATACTTTCTTCCTTTACATATACCATTACCTGCCAAACTACTGCTTTTGGCATTGAGCATTTCTTTTCTTTTCTTTTCTTTTTTTTTTTTTTTAAGATTTTATTTATTCATGAGACACACACAGACAGAGAGAGAGAGAGGGGCAGAGACACAGGCAGAGGGAGAAGCAGGTTCCATGCTGGGAGCCTGATATGGGACTTGATCCCAGGTCTCAAGGATCAGGCCCTGGGCTAAAGGCAACACTAAACTGCTGAGCTACCCGGGCTACTGTCCATGGCATGGAGCATTTCTATTCCAGAGGGCCTGAATGAATCTCACTCTAAATATTTTCCTCTTCAGCCTATGAAAGTCCTCATGTTAACAGTAGCTTCAGTAGATGGGTTGTAGTTGTTGCTCATAAACATCCTTTCAATCATTAGTGTATTAAAGCTCAAATGAATAAGAGACTTAGAATAATTAAAATGAACCTCATAACAAATTGTAGGAAAAGTCCTGTCAGTATTTCCAATAAAAAATGGGAAAGGGGGATCCCTGGGTGGCGCAGCGGTTTGGCGCCTGCCTTTGGCCCAGGGCGCGATCCTGGAGACCCAGGATCGAATCCCACGTCGGGCTCCCAGTGCATGGAGCCTGCTTCTCCCTCTGCCTATGTCTCTGCCTCTCTCTCTCTTTCTGTGTGACTATCATAAATAAATAAAAAAAAAAAAATTAAAAAAAAAAAATGGGAAAGGTGCCAAAGACAGCTTTCCATCAGAGTGCTTCTTGATTTATGGACCTTTGCTTTATTCAATTTGTTACAAGCTAGTGAAATTATTCACCTTCCCCTGGTTCCCACCAACTAGTAAAAAAAAACCCACATTACCTATTTGAAAGAACAATTCCATTAGTTAGTTATAAAATTTAATTGTAAAGATCAAGCAGTGGTTATTGGTCAAACCAATCCACATTAATAGCTTTGAAGTATGCAGACACTAGTTCTTAAATAAGGGTGACAAATACCAAACAGATTCTTCTAACACTGTTCAAGATCTAAATAAATGTGATTCTGGACATAATTCAATCCACAAGGCTAACTGAATGATAGTGCAGTCATCAATAATTAAACCAAAGGCATAATTTTCCAAATCACTTTTTAGTTAAACAATAAATTCTAGTTTTAAAGTCTAAAGCTACAAAAAAATTCAAAGCAATCTAACTATTTTTCTACCTGAGATCAAAACAAGTTTCTTTTAGCCTATCTAAACATAATTCTTAAAAAACAAAACAAAACAAAACATAATTCTTGGCTTTGAGGTAAATCTGAATTCACGTGATATACTTTGTCAAACTTCTCCAAAAAAATTTAAGCCCTGCTTTAGAGAGAAATTCTCATGTTACACATACATATTTACATATTTTTTTTCTTCAAAGACTAATGACAAATTTATGAGGTTAACAAGCATGTAATGGGACCATGATACTAATAACGTGAAAATAAAAAGCCATTCATTTATACAAAGTGTTCCTGTAAGGTGCAATATGAAATGGGATCACTATGTACATACACAAATCACCAGAAGTTCAGCAACTAAGCTCACTTTGAAAAAATTCTATTTTTTTGGAGCAGAGGTTACCAAGTTATGATGTATAACAAAAATATTGTGTATAAAAGCTCCGTTACCAAGGATTAGCCTAAACTGGCAATAACTGCAGCTTAAATTAAAAATTAAACCCAGCTAGATCTTTACTGTGGCTATGCAATTTTTGCTTTGTGGCATGCAAGTTTTACTGAGGTAACAACCTCTTATCTCTTGCCTCTCCTCCTTATGCTCCCCTTGCCCCCAGTTTCCTTCTTCATGGCTGTCTTTGGCAATGCTTCCAAATCTTGAAAGCAAAAGAACCTGCTAAAGTAAATGAGAAGGATGAAAAATAACACGATATAAGATGTATAAAAACCAATCTAAAACTATGAATCAAGGAAAAAAAAATATACAAGGACAGACAAGCAATAGTGTACCCTCAAAGGAAAGAGAACATTAAAAAAAAAATAGGGGATCTGTACTCCTGGCCCTTCTTGCACATTATCTCCTGATTTAGAAGAGCATGGAACCAAAACGTCAAACTCTGAAAAGGTAATGGCTTTGAAGGAGGAGCTAGAGAAGTGAATACATGATAAAGAAGTACAGCAGCAGCTTTAGCTGTCAATGAGTTTCTTTGCTCTGGCATTGGCAATATCAATACGATCTTTGTTGGTGTCAGCCTGAAAAAAAGAAAAATATATCAGCATTATGTTACAAGGTAAGCTGCTCTAATAAAAGTTAAATTTCATACACTTGGAGTAACTGACACACTGAGAAAATTCAGGAAACACAAAGTCACAAAATTCATTTTGGGCAAGAAGAAACAGAACATGAAATTCATTTGGGAAAACTGGGTATATAAACATAACAAAAATATAACAGAAGAACTTGACCGTATTTCATGAATTCTGTAACATTTTTTCATAGTTTAACTGGGATGTATGTTATAATCAATGGCATTTTTGATGCAGTGAAATTAAGAATGCTTTTTGTTACAGATTTGGACACTGGAAATCTTCCTGAACTGAATCATAGAATCTTATCTGAGACTACTCTAGGTCTAACCCAGAGAATCTGAAAGAACATTCTTCAAGATTTTTTAATAGATACATTACCACCTGCATCAATATCTGAATTTAAAAGATGGGTAATATGTAAACCCACAAGACAGCTTTGAAAGCACCTTATGAACCACTCTTTGCCTCAATGAAGTACACTGTTAAGTAATTCAACAGAACGAAGTTTAAAAACTCACCCCATCCTTTAAAGCACACTGAGGTTTTTAATGAAATAACAATAACAAGAATGGCTTTTAGGCACAACACATCCAAAAAGCGAACATAATTTCACTTTTGGTATCTTTTATATCATGTGAAGTAAAATTAAAAAAAAAAAGAAAATTCCATTTTTTCTTTACTCATAGGACCCTGTTTTGTGTGTCCACTCCACAAGAACCATTGTGTAGAACTGATTTTCACTTACTGATTTATGAGATGAGGATTTAGGAACTTACATAGCCCTCCCAAAGGTCAGAGTAGACTGTAAGCTTCATATGTGAAATTTTAAATAAAACCACTTCATTCTAAGGTCTTGCTTTCAAAATGAACCGACTGCCATGAGCAAAAGATAGGAGGACCTAGCTGTAATTTTTCAATGTGTTAGAATTGCCACCTCATCAAAAGTATAAGACCTGTACGGACAGGATCATCTCTTATTGTTCTCCCCCCAAAATATCAAGCACAGATGTACATTACTGAAAAATGGTGGGTATCTCAAATTCCTGTGGCATGAGGGAGCATTTACCTTTTCTGTGATCCGGTCTATTTTTCGATTTTGAGCCTCGATCTCATTGCCCATTTCCAGGGCCATGTTTTTTAGGTTTCCTAGGATACTGCCCACTTGAGTCAGGTTCTCTTCCATCTCATCTTCTCTAGCATCATTAGTTATACTGTCACAAAAAATACAGTAAATTCAGTACTTCTGGTAAATTATAAACAGACTAAATCTGGATTTAGTTTTTATATAAATAACCAAAATGACCTCAGCAAGCGTTAGACCCACAGCAATGCAGGTTACCATTCTTGAAAAACATCCTGTGGTAGAAACTGAAAAGAATAACCAAAGAGAACAAAATGTCTTAAAGCCGTATAGGAGAAGAAACAACTCTAGAACAATGGTTCTCAAAGAGTGATCACAATATAACCTGGGAACTTATTAGACATGAAAACATGCTAATTCTCACTCTCTACTACAGATCTACTGAATCAGAAACTGGAAGTGGATCCCAGCATTCAATGTTTAAATAAACCCCCAAGTGACTCATGCACCTTAAGTCTAAAGTATCACTGCTGTAAAACAGGCTGTAAAATTCTGGCTCAAAGGCAAAAAACTGGCATTCTACCTGATTCTGTAAATAAGGTTTTACTTAAATACAGCCATACTCATTTGCTTACGTATTATTTATTGCTGCTTTCACCATAAATCAGAGTTGAGTAGTTGGCAACAGAGACCAGGCTGCAGTCTAAAATATTTACCGTCTAGCCCTTTACTGTTATCCTTATAGGTATCTAGCCAATCCCTAACTCTAGATTTTTTTTTTTTTTTTGGTGGGGGGGGGGTGCCAGCATGGAGCCCAACACGGGGCTTGAACTCATGACCCTGAGATCAAAACCTGAGCTGCGATCAAGAGTCAGATGCCTAACTCACTGAGCCATCCAGGCACTCCTATATGATACATTATTTTTTTTATTTATGAATTTATTCATGAGAGACACAGAGAAAGAGAGAGAGGCAGAGACATAGGCAGAGGAAGAAGCAGGCTCCATGCAGGAAGCCCGATGCGGGACTTGATCCCAAGACTCCAGGATCACATCCTGGGCCAAAGGCAGTTGCTCTAATGCTGAGCCACCCAGGTATCCCATACATGATACATTTTATTTTATTTTATTTTTTTAAGATTTTATTTATTTTTAATTTTTTTTAATTTTCATTTATTTATGATAGTCACAGACTGAGAGAGAGAGAGAGAGAGAGAGAGAGAGAGGCAAAGACACAGGCAGAGGGAGAAGCAGGCTCCATGCACCGGGAGCCCGATGTGGGATTCGATCCTGGGTCTCCAGGATCGCGCCCTGGGCCAAAGACAGGCGCTAAACCGCTGCGCCACCCAGGGATCCCCATGATACATTTTAAAACACATTTTCCTATTTATAGAACTAAAACATGCTTACTTGGGTAATTTTGAAAGTACTGAAAAATATAAAGAAACATTAATCCATCAATGAAAGTCAATAACCACAGTCAACATTTTGTTAGAAGGCAGATTTTAAAATACATTTTCAAATGGAATAAACACTATTTCTGATTGATGAGTTAGGGTTCGTGTTTAACAACACCCACCCTCCTGAGCCATTCATTTAGGAAAGGGGTAAAAACATCAGGAGGAGCTGGCATACCGTTTAATGTATCCACCGCTAACTGCTCCAGTGGCTGGTTGTTGAGGCTGCCCATTTGTCACTCGGCCTGGCTGCTTAGATACTACATTGCTAGGAGAGTTGTCTTCACCATCTCCCCATGTTGCCTTGTAGGCCTTACTGGACTCAAAGTTCTTTGTCCTATATAAGAGTCAGGAGTGTAGAAAGATATGAAAAAGCAAGAGGGAAAAATTGTAATTATTAGTTCTTTTTACCTAGAGGATGACCCTAGCAACCTTAGCATAAAAGCTACCTACAGCTAGATCTAGATTAGCTATACTGTGCTCTGTTGCAATACAATATATGGAAAAAAATGAATTGTGTAAGCCCAATGACATTAAAAATTCTTTTAAAGGTTCAACTATTTCCATGAAATGTTCACTAAGTAGTTAGCAAGTAGTGAACTGCAATTATCTGATTTTCCAGGTTCCCCTAGCCTTTGACAGTCTTCAGAAAAGGAAACAGTGGAAAAAATTCCTCAGGAAAGGTGTTCCGTGATGCCTGATGAGGTTCCTGGAGAGATCTCACAAGTTGATGAGGGATGAAAGAGAAAAAAGGCTGAGTACGCAACACTCAGATCCCAGGTGCCCATTTATTTGAACCAGAGTAGATCCAGCTGATTCAGTTTTTAAAGTTAGAATTTTGCATTAAATTAAAAAACAAACATCATGAAGGAAAGGCATAAGAATTATTTCCAAATTGAACAGCCAATGATAACTATCTGAGACACTCTGGCACCAGTTATAAATTCTTTGATTTAGGGCTTCTTCATTTAAGAGTTTACTTTTCCTCCTTTTAAAAAAATGATCCTAAATCCAGACCTCTTAAAAATAAAAACATATACTTTAGGTGTAACTGATATAGACAAAACCAGAGCTTAACATAGGGATTTACCATTCAAACTGGTAATAATGGCAAGGGCGGGGGGGGAGGGGGGCGGAGAAGGCCTTGTGAAGCAACTTTTAAATGACTGTTACAAAAAAATAACACAAAACTTTTTTACTGATTATTTGGCTAGGTACACTTTTCACTTACACAATTTTAATTTTTTACTTTTCTATAAACAAAAAGTATATAGCTATAATATTGGTCTCTGATTTATTCCACATGTTAATGAGGAAGTTTCCAAACTACAAAAACAGAGGAAAGATTTTTATGAAAACGGTAGCTCCTTTCTTAATAGACATAAGGATTCCTTTTTAGCAAACCTATAATCAGATCTTAAACCTTAATCAGATTACAGAAAGGATATTACTACCTTTTTTTTTTATAAGAGGTACTGAAAAGGTAAATACGTCTATGAACACTGAAGAGCTAATCAAAGTGCCTTTCTTGGTTCCACTTTAAGTGCTCAAAATCAATTTCCTACTTGGGCTACTATGTTTAATTAATTAATCAATTTATTAATAAGCCATGTTAAATCTGTCTTGGAACAAGGTAGGATATACCTTTTTTAAATGAATATTTATATATAATTATCTGTTAGTTTGATGAAACCCATTTTCATGTATATAAGGTTAAGTCTCAGACAAAATTCTAAAGCAGAAGAATCCCAAGTGAATAAAATAAACAGCATATTAGTTTATCAGAAAGTTAATAACCAGATGTATTAATAGAAGTAATAGGGACGCCTGGGTGCTCAGTGGTTGAGTGTCTGCCTCTGGCTCAGGGTGTGATCCCGGAGTTCCGGAATCAAGTCCCACATTGGGCTCCTGTATTGAGCCTGCTTCTCTTCCCTCTGCCTATGTCTCTGGCTCTCTGTGTCTCTCATGACTAAATAAATAAAATCTTAAAAAAAAAAAAAGTAATGTAAATGCAGTTTTTCTAAAAAAAAAATTATTTATTTGAGAGACAGAGAGAACAGAAGGAGAGGGAGAGGAAGAAGCAGACTCCCTGCTGAGCAAAGCCCGATGTGGGGGCTTGATCCTAGGACCCAGAGATCATGACCTGAGCGAAGGCTTAACCACTCAGGTGCCCCGGTAAGTGCAGCTTTTATCAGGATGTCAGATTGTACAACAGGTGAAAGAGTGAGGGCTGGAATTCAAAAGTCACTAAATAAAAGATACTATGTTTCTGAAAGCCATAGACATAAAGAGTAGACTGGGACAGGACTTGCCAGCTCCTGGTCTATCAAGTAATATATATATGCTCCAACCTCCTTCTCAACCTTAAGAGATAAGATTTGAAATTCCTTTAAGTTTTTAGAATTCTTTCTGCTAGAATTAGTTATAGGGAGCTTAGGATGCAAATAAATTGTCTTAACATGATATTATGAATGAGTTTCAATTAAAGCATGGTCTGTAGGCAGCCCGGGTGGCTCAGCAGTTTAGCGCCGCCTTCAACCCAGGGCCTGATTCTGGAGTCCCGGGACTCCTGACCCATGTCAGGCTCCCTGTGTAGAGCCTGCTTCTCCCTCTGCTTGTGTCTCTGCCTCTCTCTCTCTCTCTCACTCTCTCTGTCTCTCATGAATAAATAAATAAAATCTTAAAAAAATAAAATAAAAAAATAAAGCATGGTTTGTGTTATAAACAAAGAATCAGACTGATTATCAAATCCTCCCTTTAAGAGGCCTGAATCCTAGATGTTTTCTAATATCAAGGAGAAATGTACAAAAAGCTGGCTTTGAATTTTTCTTTTTACAGCTTTGCATTGGGTTGTCATGTTTACTTTCAAATGAGTTGGGTAAAAAACCTGCACTTTCTTTGTGCAGTTATAACATGCTCTGCATGTTTATGAAGAGACGCTTTTTTTTTTTATTATTTATGATAGTCACACAGAGAGAGAGAGAGAGGCAGAGACACAGGCAGAAGGAGAAGCAGGCTCCATGCACCGGGAGCCCGACGTGGGATTCGATCCCGGGTCTCCAGGATCGCGCCCTGGGCCAAAGGCAGGCGCCAAACCGCTGTGCCACCCAGGGATCCCGAGACGCTTTTTAAATGGTGTTGATTTTGTATCTTCATCCACACGACAGCTTCATGTCTCTTTTAGCACCTGTACTCTAGGTAATCCCTTCCAGTTTATCCTGCCACTTGTCATTACCCTGGAGTTTGTCCACCAACAAGGGAATACCTTTGAAAGTTTCTTGGTAAGAAATTATCAAGTAGCTGCCTATCTAATAATGATGATGATGATGGTTTTAATCTTGTCTTCTTTCAAGGGTCTTAAAAGCTTTAAAGGTAACATTTCCCAAACCTGACTGGACGCAGGGCAACCTGGAGGCCTTTGAACACACACACAGATGCATAAAAGTTACACTCTGAAAATTCTGCTTTAGTATGTATGGAGTAGAGTCTGGGAATCTTTTATTGCTGTTATTGTCTTATTTAAATTCAAAAGCTCATTTAGCTTCCCAGCCAGGAAAAAGAAACTGTCTAGAGACTTCCAATCTCTTGTAGGAGTATTTTAGTTATTACTCCAATAGTCTACTTTTTTTTTTTTTTTTGATTCCCCAGCCCCACCCCCTCCAATAGTCTACCTTAGTATTTCTATATTGGGACACTGAGCTATTAATCTGAAGGAAGCAAAACTACACACCAACATTTCCTTTTTCACAAAGGCCACAAGATTTGTAGTATATTGACTTAAATCCCAATCCTAGACCTGTCATTCCATAGCTGTAGAACCTTAAGCAGACTTCTATCACTGAGCATCCTTTTTCTTATATGTAAAACTAAGATAAAATAACAATACTGTTCTAATATTTTACAGGGCTATTTTACTTTACAGGGCTGTGAAAAAATTCTACTGATAATGGGTATAAATTGCTTTGAAAAGCATTAGTCAAATATTTTTATTCTTTGGTTTTAACCTCAACCTGATCCTTAACAGTTCATGTCTCTTAGTGCAGGGATTACCAAATGGCATGTTTACTCTTCTGGCCCATTAACGCTCACTAGCTTTGAGATCTACAGGTAGCTGAATACATTTGGAAGATGGCTACATAAAAAGACATCTAAGCCCAGGTTGTTTTGGCCTACAATAAGAAAGAAATGACTCTGATCTGCGACTGAACTCTTTTGCTTAATGAAATTTACAGCCCTTCTGGAAGAAATTAGACTTCATGATAAAATGCTTAAGCAAATTTGTGATTGAATTGTTATTAAGAATGCCACCTGGAAAAAAAAAAAAAAGAATGCCACCTGGATGGGATCCCTGGGTGGCGCAACGGTTTAGCGCCTGCCTTTGGCCCAGAGCGCGATCCTAGAGACCCGGGATCAAATCCCACGTCGGGCTCCCGGTGCATGAGCCTGCTTCTCCCTCTGCCTGTGTCTCTGCCTCTCTCTCTCTCTCTCTCTCTGTGACTGTCATAAATAAATAAAAATTAAAAAAAAAAAAAAAAAAGAATGCCACTTGGAAAGTTAGATTTATCCTGTCAATTTTGAGGAGTCTAATAATCATTACCATTTTTCAATATAAATATCTCATTCAAAAATGGCAAGATTGAAATAAGAATTTGAAATATCGTTTAATCAAGAAGCTGCTGAAAAGCAGAAAACGAGTATTAAGATATGATCACAGGGTGCCTGGGTGGCTCAGTTGGATAAGCATCCGATTCTTGATCTCAGCTCAGGTCTGATCTCAGGGTCCTAAATTCAAGACCTGCACCGAGTTCCATGCCCAGCTTACTTAAAAAATAAATTAAAATGGAAAACAGTTTAAAAAATTAAAAACAGATATGATCATGGTAATTTTAATAATTTATTGAGCTTTGGTTGTCAACATTAATAATAACTGAATAAAAATAGTAAAAAGAAAACCCAATATTAGCTATAATTCTTTCGTAACAGGGAGAATGAGCACGAGTGTGTGTGTGTGTATGTGTGTGTTGGGTGATTATGCTACATGAGAGAAGAAAAAAGAGGGCAAGAAACAAAGGGTAAAAAATCAAATGTTTAATTTTCTAACCTTTACCGTGGTCTTCACAGTTCCTATTATGATCCAAAATTAAGGAGTCGAACATTATACTAAACAGTAGGCAGACTACAGGGTTAACTTTCATAAAATATTAAGATTAGTTAGCTCTGTATTAATTCAACATGAAACCAGAGCAAGCTAACACATGATAATAGGAATTACAGAGCAGATTAAGAGGGAAACTCAGATAAGGTATTTGAAAGCAAGAATAAAGTAACATTTTAAGTTTATATCCCACATTGTTCCAAATGGTATTCAAGATGACTAGCTTGGCAATTAATTCCAATTTGGTAGTGGCCTAAGTTATGGAGAATCCAAATCATTAGAAGCAACTCTTTAATAGGAAAAACCTTGATTCTGGAACCAGAAAGGCACAGGGAAATAACAGAAGATAGGATGCTGCAATCGAAGTCCTATGGAGAGATATAGATTTAGCCTGAATTCCCTTACCTTTGATCAGAACTAGGATGAAGCAATTCTCTATAAAGATCAACTTAATTAAAACTTCTTAAGAAACTTCAGGGGTGTTTTCATTTTTATAATCTTAAATGTTATTTAGCAAAAACTTAGTTGTCAGAGCTATCAGTCAAAGGGTGGCATTATAAATTAAGAACATTTTGTCAAGTCCATCTTTTGGCATACGGCACCCAGAACAAACTCACTTTACATTACACACCACAGCACAATATTAAAGACAGTTTCCACCATTCACAAAATCCATGCACATGCACAGAAAAGCCTTTGAAGCATCACCTTTAGATAGCAGATTAACAGCCCAAACTGCGCCACAAGACTGCATCTTAAAGTTCCCTTTGATCAGTTATTGAGCTCGGCTCCTGACGTTAAATCTTCATTTTTAGTAAGCAGATTAGAAAGGAAGAGATTAATTAAGAAAATGAAATGCAGAAAAGAGTGAATGCCAGTCAAACAGAAGTTTAGAATTCTAAAAACATAATGCATTTAAATTCCTGCCCAGTTTCATAGAAACGAACATCTGAGAATCTAGATAAAAAGAACAATAGGAAAGTGATTTAAACCACAGCACACTTCATTTTTCCTAAAAATGTCTGGATGATGATATTCTTTCCTAAAATTATGAAAATTAGTATGAAGAGAAGGTAAAAACTAATGGAGAGATTCTAAAATTTCTTCATTCTTTCCTGGTGATTACAGAATTCTCCTAATTATTTGTTATATACTTTATTTACATTTAATTAAGAAAAATATTTTTACACGTCTAACTCTCTCATCAGTCAACAAGTTTCTTAAGAACATTCAATCAGCAAGTATTTATTGAATACCTACTATGTATCAGGTACCATGTCACGTACACAAAAGAATAGAGTAATGACAAATGAAACAGTTTCAGAGCCATGCCTTACTCATCTTTGTATCTCCAGTGAGTAGGATGGGGGGAACTCCAATGATGACGAAAATATAATTTATCATTTATTTTAACAATCAGAGCTGATTTGTATCTCAATATGACATAAGACTTGAATAGAAAAAATCTGTAGTACCAATTTTGAACTTCTCTAATAAGTGGTCCAGAAATACAAATCTGTCTTCAAATCATGTGTTTGCCATTATAAGTACACATCAAAGAGAAGCAAGTTCAGACAGAAGAATACCTTGTCTGAGAATAGTTACACTGGGACACCAGAGAGTTTACTCTTCTGAGACTTCTCATTTTAAGTCTGCTTCCTTTTAAACTCTTGTTAATTAGTTTAACAATTAGAATGACAATTTATCAAAGTTACTGTCAAAGATAACAGAATTTTTAAAAAGGATCTGTGCTATCTGTGCTATGGTTCAAATAGTAGCAGGCTAACAATGACACCTATTCACAATCTTGAAGTTTAATCCTGGTAGTCTGTTTAAATTGATAGTCCTTTAAAAAGAATCAGCTAGGGCAGCGCCGGTGGCTCAGCGGTTTAGCGCCGCCTTCAGCCCAGGGTGTGATCCTGGAGACCCGGGATAGAGTCTATCTATCGGCCTTTTGGCTAAAATCAAGTGTAGTATCCGTATCGGGCTCCCTGCATGGAGCCTGCTTCTCCCTCTGCCTGTGTGTCTCTGCTTCTCTCTCTCCTCTCTGTGTATTCTCATGAATAAAGAAATAAAATCTTTGAAAAAAAAATAAAAAATAAAAATAAAAAGAATCAACATAGTTAAAATTCCCTTCTCATACAGGGTTCTGTTAAGTAATGCAATTTCCACGTCTGTTTTGTTTGCTAACTTGGCTTCAATGCAATACTACTAACCAAAAGAAATCTCAAAGAACAAATCTACTCAAGACATTTCCTATATAGCAATACATCTAACAACAGTGACAACAAAAAATTCTTTTCCTGTCAAAGTCAAGCAATGAGGCTTCTAGTTAAAAGCTGAGACTCTGCCTGTTTTTGAATCTCAGCTCTTCCATTTCTAGTTAAACCTCTTTGTGCCTGCTTCCCCACATGTAAAATGGTGGTAAGAAGAAAATCTATCTCATATTAAGGTTATGATTAGGATTACATTTAAAGTGCTGAGAATAGGGCAGCCCAGGTGGCTCAGCGGTTTAGCACTGCCTTGAGCCCAGGGCGTGATCCTGGAGTCCCGAGATCGAGTCCCACATCAGCCTGTCTGCATGGAGCCTGCTTCTCCCTCTGCCTATGTCTCTGCCTCTCTCTCTTTCTCTGTGTCTCTCATGAATAAATGAATAAAATCTTAAAAAAAAATAAAGTGCTAAGAATAATAAGAGTCTACATTAATATATAGGCCCAAAAATCTCATCTAAACCCTTAGATGTAAGACATTTTGAGCAGTACCACAAAATCAATAAATACATGAATATTTTTGTAGTGAAACAAACTAACATTTACACTAAGTGTGATAAAGATTATATATAAATTTTTTTTTTAATTTTTATTTATTTGTGATAGTCACACAGAGAGAGAGAGAGAATGAGGCAGAGACACAGGCAGAGGGAGAAGCAGGCTCCATGCACCGGGAGCCCGACGTGGGATTCGATCCCGGGTCTCCAGGATCGCGCCCTGGGCCAAAGGCAGGCGCCAAACTGCTGCGCCACCCAGGGATCCCTAAAGATTATATATAAATAGCTTCACTTCATGTTACATTTTTATAGCCTAATTAATGAGTTGTGGCACATTATGGGGAAAAAAAAACCCCAAACCTAAATGCTTGGTTTTCAGAGTTTTTCAGATTTCTAAATGGCAGATAAGAGATTGTAAACCTGGGTTTTTATTACTATCAGAATTAATACTAGCCTTACATGATCCAGCGTCTGCCTTTGAGAAGCTCATGTTATGGCTATTTATACGATAAGCCTAACTAAAACCTGGATTAGTAGATAAAATTAGAAAGATCAAGACACTGGCAGGAATAATACTAGATAGAGCTGAGGATAAGGATACCATATAGGCCAATGAGTCAATGTTATAAAGAAGAGATAGGCACAAGGAAGGCATTAAAATCTGACATCTTGAAACTGGAATATCACTCTCGCTTCAGGGAACAACTGTTCTCTTATAGAAGCCCCTTGATTCCATCTGTTAAGAAGTGCCTTCTTCTCTACCTACTGAGAAAGGGTTCAGCTGAGGTGAGAGGCTGCAGACTGCCTCAGAGTCATACTCTATCTTCTCTCCCACGAGTGTCCCAGAAAATCCTGCGTTTGCTTGGCTGGGGTATATGAAGTGAAATAGTAATACTTACTAATAATTAATACTTCTGTCGTTCCATTTCCCACTTTCTAAGATACTAGAACATCTGAGGATTTACTGCTTTTCCTGTTTATCAACTCCTGACTCAAAAACCCGTGATTTTGCTCTTTTTTGCTCTTTGTTTTAGGGAGGACTTCTTCAGCCTTGCTCATCTCCTAATACATAATCTCAGGGAAATTCATTTGATTTTTTTCTCCTCTACACTTTCAAAAGGGCACATAGAGCACAGAAGAAAAGCACAAGTTTGTAAAACATAGTTAAAGAATTTAGATTTAAAAATCTGTGCATTTCTAACTTGTTTGCTTAAGGTAATCTGCTAAACCCTGATTGACAAGTCATAGTCATTTAAAAATGCACTTTCAGAGAGTCAACCAAGGTCTAAACAGGCCAACAAATTTGTCTTAGAATAGAAAGCCAGTGAACAAGACCAGGAAGAACACTGTCAAATTTTAACTTGTTATGCTCAAAACAGACACTAGAGTTGACCAATAAGCAACTTAGTTCTATTTTCTCTTGTAGATATGGCACAGAGAATGCTGTCACATGAAAACACCTATCTAAAAGTATAAAAATAGGGCAGCCCCGGTGGCGCAGCGGTTTAGTGCCGCCTGCAGCCCGGGGTGTGATCCTGGAGACCCGGGATCGAGTCCCACATTGGGCTTCCTGCATGGAGCCTGCTTCTCCCTCTGCCTGTGTCTCTGCCTCTCTCTTCGCTCTCTCTCTGAATGAATAAATAAGTAAATCTTTAGAAAAATAAATAAATAAAAGTATAAAAATATAGCAAAAGTTCCTCTATCCCTAACTCCTTTGAGAGGTAAAAATGCAGAGTATGTAAACCTTTGTATCAAATTCTTGGTTTAAAATACCAGCTGAGGGAACCCTGGGTGGCGCAGCAGTTTAGCGCCTGCCTTTGGCCCAGGGCGCGATCCTGGAGACCCGGGATCGAATCCCACGTCGGGCTCCCGGTGCATGGAGCCTGCTTCTCCCTCTCCCTCTGCCTATGTCTCTGCCTCTCTCTCTCTCTCTCTCTCTGTATGACTATCATAAATAAATAAAAATTAAAAAAATAAAAAAATAAAATAAAATACCAGCTGAGACAACAACTATATGAACAAATGTTTATGAAGCTCTTAAAAAATGAATGCTCTTAGCAGTAAGGATGGTCATTCAATCTCCAGACGTTGTCACTTCAACTAAAGGGAAAGTTCAAAGCCGTTATTTTGTTAATAACAGACGGAAGGGAAGATAATGGTTTACTGCCTTAGCTCAAACCTCATCTTGATTGAAATACATAAAATATTTGTCAACAACATGGAGTTTGGTTTATCAAAGAATAAGTAGGGAATTTAAATATTCATAATGGAGTCACCAAAAAGAATAAATCTGTCAATCATAATCTTATACACTATACACAAAAAGTCTGAAGACTTTTCATCTCCTAGTTTACTAGAAACTTCAAATTTTCAGAGACTTCTTTGATTCTTTCTTCATGTTTGACATACTATCAGTTACTTTAAAATAAATTCCCTTGACTTATACCTTTTTCTCTAATCTCAATAATAATGCCTCACCTCACCAGCCTAGATTACAAAAGGTTCCTAACTAGTGCAGTTATGTAATACAATCCATCAACCCCTTAGTCTGCCTACTTATGTCTATTTTTCACTTCTTATCTATATGAATCATGTAGCTCAGTTAAGTCAAGCTCCTCTGTCATTTCTATTTACATTAGGAAATGCCCCTCTGGTTCTTCCATGTCCATCCAAATCCTTGTAATCTGAGTCCAGTGCAAGTCCTCTCTCTCCTGTAATATTTCTCCAAACCAAATTTTACCAGTTCTGTTTCCTTAGCTTTTGCTGACATATGACCTAGCTCTACATTTATATATTTTTCTACTGTTTTGCTATTCTTCCTCATATATCCAACTACATGGTAGGCCTTTTGAAGACAGGATCCAAGTCCTTTACTCCCTTTGGCCATTCCTAATGTGCCTACCACATATGTATTTTTGTTAGTATTCTTTGTTAGAAAGGAAAAGACACTAATTCCATCCTGCTGTATATTACCCAGGTATATTTCCTATATTTCCTGTATTATTAAAAAATGAAATTGGGACTTGATCCAAGGACTGACCAAATTTAAGCCGTGGTTTTTGGTGAACATGCCCATTTACACGAAAAGCTTGATCTGCCTGAAGGAAAAACAGCTTAAATTTATCTAACAAAGTTCCTTATTTAGGCCCAGTCATACTTTTGACTTTTCTGGAGGGTGAGGGGGGATGCTCTCACTTTAATTTTAAAAAAGTCTTGATTTCTCAACTCACCTATTACATGGACAGACACAAAGGCCACAGCACTTGTTGAGTTCCGTTAAAGTCTTCTCTGCCTCTCTCATGTCTTTATTTATTTGGTCCATGCCTTCTTCTATGCGGTTTAGTTGCTCTGAGAATAAGTTGTTGAAGTTACACTCTGTGTTATATTCACAGTGCCAACCAGAAGACACTATTATTATGAAACAGCAAAAACTTCAACTTTGAATCGACTGGTAAGCCATCCCAGTGACTGTATCAGGGACCAGAAGGTACTACATACTGTTCAACATGAAAACAATCTTTCACAAATTGATCCTGAGGCACTTGGCTTCTTATTGTGGGAAGATTTGTTCTAAAGAAATCTGCATAATAGGAGCATGTGAGGGTTTGTTTAGAGATCGCCCTTGCAACCAAATTAAGTGTACTTTGACCAGACAGGATCCCCAGCATTTCTCTCTCTGCATAAGTACAAAACTTGAAGGCTATCATAAGTTTAATAAAACCTAGGCCAGGGGATCCCTGGGTGGCTCAGAGGTTTAGCGCCTGCCTTTGGCCTAGGGCGTAATCCTGGAGTCCTGGGATTGAGTCCCATGTTGGGCTCCTGGCATGGAGCCTGCTTCTCCCTCCTCCTGTGTCTCTGCCTCTCTCTCTCTCTCTCTCTCTGTCTATCCTAAATCAATCAATCAATCAATCAATCTTAAAAAAAAAACCTAGGCCAGATTGCTCAGAGCCAATTCAAATGGAATGCTTCCAAGCTCACCTGAATCTAAACCTATTTAAAGACTTAACTTGATTTCTGAAAATGATGCAAGAATATCATAGTATCTAATGTACATATGACAAATACACATAGTAAGTCCTGCTACCTGACAAATACTTGGTATTCAATTGGGCATTGTTGCCCCCACCTCAAATAGGTAATGAACATGATATAATTCAAATCAGAAAAAAAAAAAAAAACATATCACTCTCCTCTGATATAGAGAAGGGAGTTTCAAGGCTTAATTTTAGACATGGCTGATTTGAAAGGATTTTCTGGCGTCATTAGTCAAGAGTTTCTGCCAATGACTGCAACTCACCCCCTTGTTCATCCAGCATAGTGATAGTCTTGATTCCTGCATCCTGAGACTAAAAGAAGGGGAAAAAAGCTGATAGCACTATAAAATAAAATAAAAGCAACAGAAACAAAGCCTACAAGGCCTCATAGCAAGAGAGAATCATTTAGAAACCTAAATTCTCAGAGGAACAGAGAAAACTACTATCCCAAAGCAATCAACATACTTCAAAATATTACCCCCCCATATAATTAAGTCACAAATTCATGGTGAATTGATCTTCCCCATCATATTCTAATAGCGTAATGGGAAAAGCAGAAAAGGCCCATCAGTGCATGGTTTGACAATTTCAGCAATTACTGGTTTCAAATAATAAAGCATACTGATACCATATACTTCTGATTCAACACAAATTCCAGCTTGTGCTATCAAGATCCTGCTTATACAACTTCTGTACTTAATGATTAGACACTTTCTTACCTCAATGGCTAAACCCAGGATTCTCCTTGTACTTTCCAGAGACTAGAGAAAAATACAGGGTTTTAGTATTCTAAAATATGTAGCCAAAAAAAAAAAAATTGATCATATAGTTATGCTGCTACTCTATTTTAAAATATTGTTAGTCCAGCCATCCCTCCCTACCTTTAAAACAAACAAACAAAGTTGATCACTATAATTTTAGTTATTTTCTTCCTACCAGTTGTTCCTTAAGAGAAAATTTGGAGGGTAAAGTTAACATTATTTATAAAAGTTTAATGTAAGCAGAAATCTCCATATATTAGACAGATGTTTCCAATTTCTCAAATCTAGAGTTATCTTTGTTGTAAGTAGCTGTTAAACAATGATTAAAAAAAAATCATACAAGCTTCTTTCACTTATTTAGCTTTTGGTGAGCTGAAAAACTAAGGGGCCAGCAATAGCACTCTGAGGTAAATGCATTCTTGGACATACAGGGACGGGAGGGATGCCAAAATGGACATCTAAGAAGGTCCTCTCATCCTTCCACTGTGAGACTGAAAGAGAATTACTTATTCCAAGTAAAACGTTTACCTCATCAGTAACCTGGTGGGCTCTCAGCTGAATTTCTTCTGGTGACAGATTATCCATGATGAATTAAAACTTTTGATAAGCAAAGACACTGAAACGTGGATATTCTGTAAAAAATAAGGATACAAAAGAGTTTGAACAAAGAATGTGCATTATGAATTCTGGATACTTATCTGGAAAACAGGATAAAAGAGCCTATCTATATCTTTAACTAGCTAGCTATCACAGGTGAAGAAATTAAGACCAAGAAAGGATAAATGGACAGTTTAAATGCTAGTTAGTACCAGAAGTGACCCGAAACTCAGGTTTCAGGACTTCTAGTGAAGTGCTGTTTCAAAGAGAAAGTAATCTCTCTTCTTTGAGGAGCACATACTAGAAGGCAAGCTTTAAGAGTTAGGTAGTATTTCATTAATAAAGTAACACAATTCAAACTCAGTACCTGAAGAACACAGGAAACATTCTAGACATGTGCCAGGTGTCCAAGGCTACTCATTGGAGAAAATGAAATATTTTCATTCTTAACAAGAAAAGGGTAATGTTGACACAAAACTCAGAAAAAACCTGAAATTTTTCAGAGGATTTTCCTTTTCCAATTATAGTTTGTTGTTTTAGTGAAGTCCCTAAGAAACTAAATTATTATTCTCCCATATATAGTAACTCAGTAATTCATAACTCAGAGAAGATTCAGATATTCAGATGAAATACAACACATTTAGAAGGTGTTATTCAGTACTATGATTGTGTATTCCTTTTTGAAAAGTCATATGGAGGGGCCCCTGGGTGGCTCAGTGTTTGAGCGTCTGCCTTTGGCTCAGGGCATGATCCTGGAATTGAGTCTCACATCAGGCTCCCTGCATGGAGCCTGCTTCTCCCTCTGCCTAAGTCTCTGCCTCTCTCTCTGTCTCTCATGAATAAATATATCAAGTCTTAAAAAAAAAATTACTCATATGGAGTTAATAAGTACTGTGTGACACTATACTTTTCGTTACATTTGCTAGCTTTGTACTTTTTTTTTTTGTATTACATTTTTGAAAATGTACCAAAGGTTCTTTTGGCAATTTTACTAAAGTTCTTTGTCAATGATATACATGAAGTCTGGTATTTACCCTCAGGGAACATCTGACAACAATTGTCACGAGTTGGGAGGGTGAGTGGGTAGTGTTACTGGCATCTAGTAAATAGGGGCCAGGGATGCTGTAAATATTACTATAATTCTTCTTCGGACAGCCCTTCTCAAGAAAGGATTATTTGGCCCCAAATGTCGAAGTGCTGAGGTTGAGAAACCCTGCCATGGCATATACTCAATGACCAGAAGGGAACATGGTTAGTCAGGAATATACTAGATTAAACCTTCGGAAGGCAGAGATTTTGTTATATCTTTTTATCTCTAACACCTAATAGGATCTGAGAGCTGATACTCCAGCAAATGTGTGCTGAATGAATAAATAAGTAAAAAAGTAAGATGTACTGTCAAAATATTTAAGTGGATCTTAGAAACAAAGCTATGTGTACCAGTAGCACACAGCCTGCAAATATCCACTAAAAACCCAAAGCAAAAATTGCCATTACATATGTATGATCTGGAATGGCCTGCTGGTCACACACAAATGTTTTTAGTCATATCCATAGCTAACCATCACTTTTTGTAGAATCATCGATAAAACAAGAAGCAACAATATTATATTCTCAGTACAAAAACGCATTGCCTTTGGAGTCTTGTTTATTAACTCTACTGTCATGGCTGTTTTAGGTTTAATTAAGATTTTGAACATTGATTAAAGTTATTTAATGCTCATGAAAAAAATTATTAATTACTATTGTTAATAATAAAAAGTATTACTACAAAAAGTTGCAAATTTAATTTCATATCTTGCTTGCCATTGTATGACTGGCAAAAGGTTGATATACTAAGATATAAAATTAAGATATTAAGGTCTTTTTTTTTAAGATTTTATTTATTTATTCATGAGAGACACAGAGAGAGAGAGAGAGAGAGGCAGAGACACAGGCAGAGGGAGAAGCAGGCTCCACGCAGGGAGCCTGACTTAGGACTCGATCCCAGGACTCCAGGATCACGCTCTGGGCCGAAGGCAGGCGCTAAACCTCTGAGCCACCCAGGGATCCCCATAAAGGTCTTTCCTTAATTATAAACTGATCATTCATTAGATAGAAGCATAAATAGAACCACATGCCTTACTTTGCTAATCTTTGAGCCATTAGGTTTATCACAGATCTGTTCATGCTATGGTTTCTCTTGTTAATCTTTCATAGTTACAATTATGAAAAGTTGTTTTTGTAACCTCTTACCTGTCCACCTTTTCTTTCTGTAATATTCCAGGTAACTTTATGCTTCTCCATTACTTTCAGAGCCCCAACAAGATACCTTTCAAAGCTTGCCCTTCTCAGAATGCTCCACTTGTCTATACCTCCTCAATGCCCAAAAGAGCAGAAAGTGATGAGAAAGGTAATACATGCTAATTACACAGTCCCTGGAAGTGACACCCACAGTCAGGTTTTCCAATATGCTATCCTGTGGGGAGGAAGACATTCTGGGCATAAGGATGCCCAGATCTCTCAAACTGTATAATTTTGTAATTCTACTCCTGACCTGATTGCTGCCAAGTACATATCAGTATTTGCCATCTTCCTATCCTAGTGAAAATGAGCAAAACTCCATATAGGTTCAGAGAGAGACGTGAATATAAAACTGACCTCTGTCAAACTAGAAGATTCCAAGGGTTTTAACTTCTAATTATAAAAAAAGAACAGAAAAGAAAAAAAGGCAGATACAGCTGGGAGGTGAATATGAAGAATCAGTCCTGGCATGGCAACAGGTTCATTTTTAGGGACACACCCATTGGTAAACTCCAAGTGCTTCCTAGTACTTCCTTTTTTTTTTCTCTCCTGAAGGGCACACAAGACAAAAAACAGATTATGTAAAGTTCTCCCATGTTTGACAAGCTGATGTCAGGAAACAGCTGCCTAAGACCTCTACTCTGGATTCTTGAGGTTATTCAAAACACGGTTAGAGTACATGGGAATAAGAAAAACAAAGCTGAATTGTAAGGGGGAAGGACAAAGCAACAATACTCCTCAAGCTCTTATTCGCCTTTACTAAACTGCTCGAAAGTATCAGGCAGGGTGCAACTCAGAATTAGCTATAAAAAAAAAAAAAAAAAGAATTAGCTATATAGCTTTACTCATATTATTATCTCCAGAAGTTTTTCTTATGAAGTCAGGAAAAGATTATCCAGAATGTTGTAGTAAAGAGAATTAGAGGTGGGAGAGGGGAAGGAAAAAGGAAACATCATTTGACATACATATCCCATTAAACTTACTGTTCTTAGATATAACCTAATAGATTAAATATCTGTGTCATTTTTTCATGCTCCCAGAACTTAAAATACCATGCTAATTTTTTAGCATAGTATATGCTTCCTTTGAGAGGTAACTGCAAGATTTCCCTCAATGCTTTTATAACATATCTTTTACTATGGGCTTTCTAGAAGCCTCCAAGTTTATCTTAACTTCTTTTTATAAACTCTGGGGGCAGTGGGGAAGAAGAAAGGTTCACTGAGTACTTACTATGTGTCATATATGGTACTAAGTACTTATATATGTCATTATCTTTATTATATCACTTTATACTTGGGGAAACTAAGGCTCAAGTAATTTGCTCAAGGTGTCTGAGTCAGTAAAGAGCAGATTTATTACTCATGTCTAGATCTTCTGGAACCAAAGATAACTCATGGTTTAGAAACTGGTCTCACTGTTGGATGCATCTTCTCTTAACAAATACCAGATGATATAAGAAAAGCTGAAAATTTGAAAATAGACTAAGCATCCTGACAGCTCAATTCAAAATTTAAGATGCCCCCCCCTTTTTAAAGATTTATTTATTTATTTTAGTGTGGGAGGGCAGAGGAAAAGAGAATCTCAAGAAGACTCCCCACTGAGCACAGAGCTGGACATGGGGCTCAATCTCACAACCCTGAGATCATGACCTGAGCTAAAATCGAAAGTCAGACACCTAATCAACTGAATCACCTGGGTGCCCCAAAGATGCTTTCTATAATAAAAACATAAAAACTTCTCAACAGATTCAAAGACAGTTAAATTAAAATTAAAGGAAGAACTGGGGTGACCTGGCTGTCTCAGTCAGTAGAAAATGCAATTCCTGATCTTGGGGTCATGAGTTCAAGCCCCACATTGGGAGAAGAGAATACTTAAAAATAAAATCTTACAAAAAAAAATTAAAGGAAGAACTACAAGGACAAGAGTAATCATGGTTTTCAGCTGTTTTAAAATAATTTAGGGGCAGCCCCAGGGGTGCAGTGGTTTAGTGCTGCCTGCAGCCCGGGGCATGATCCTGGAGACCTGGGATCAAGTCCCACGTCAGGCTCCCTGCATGGAGCCTGCTTCTCCCTCTGCCTCTCTCTCTCTCTGTGTTTCTCATGAATAAATAGATAAAATCTTTTTTTTTTTTAAATTTAGAATCTGATATTATTTAGGGGCCCCTGGCTGGCTCAGTCTGTAGAGCACATAACTCTTGATCTTGGGGTTATGAGTTCAAGTCCGATGTTGGGTATAGAGATTACTTAAATAAACTCAAAAATATGACAAAAAACTGCTTTCCTAGGCAATGAAGCAAATAAATAATTTTTTAAAAGAATATCATGTAGAATCTAAAATTATCTAAATTTAGAAAATGAAACTAATACTACTGGGAAGAAGGAATGCAAAGAAAAAGGTCTTAGAACTGAATCAAGGGATCCCTGGGTGGCGCAGCGGTTTAGCGCCTGCCTTTGGCCCAGGGCGCGATCCTGGAGACCCGGGATCGAATCCCACATCGGGCTCCTGGTGCATGGAGCCTGCTTCTCCCTCTGCCTGTGTCTCTGCCTCTCTCTCTCTCTCTCTCTGTGACTATCATAAATAAATTAAAAAAAAAAAAAAAAAGCCAAAAAAAAAAAAGAACTGAATCAACAAGCAATCCATGTCTTCCCTGATAAAAATGGAGAGCTACATAAGAAGTAATGAAAGAAACAGCACTTTAAATCACCATCCAGGGGACGCTTAGGTGGCTCAGTGGTTGAGTGTTTGCCTTTTGCTCAGTGCGTGATCCCAGGTCCAGGATCGAGTCCCACATCAGGCTCCCTGTCAGGAGCCTGCTTCTCCCTCTGTCTATGTCTCTGCCTCTCTGTGTCTCTCATGAATGAATGAATAAATCTTTAAAAAAAAATAAAAATAAATCTCCATGAATTCCAGTGTCCTGCCTAGACCAATATAGGAGTGACTTTTTTTTTTAAAGATTTTATTCATTTATTCATGAGAGACACAGAGAGAGAGGCAGAGACACAGGCAGAGGGAGAAGCAGGCTCCATGCAGGGAGCCTGATGCTGGACTCGATCCCGGGACTCCAGGACCACACCCTGGGCCAAAGGCAGGCACTAAACCGCTGAGCCACCCAGGGATCCCGTATAGGAATGATTTTATAAAAATAACTCATTTTATATGGGAAAGCAAAGATTTTGCATAAAATATTTTACTAAGTTAGCTTCGTGACTTATTCTTTCTCATAAAATTAATCCCAATGTAAATTGCTCTACCAGTTACACCCATACTGTTTATTACTGTATGATAAAAATGTATGATTCTCTTTGGTATATTTTGATTATACTTTCATGGTAATCAATATATTGACAGCAAGTGGGAATTTCTGTTCATAGCAGGCTAGCATAGTGGTAAGTAGCAAGAATTCCAGCGTTCAAATTCTGACCCCAAAATGTATTGGTTGTATGACCTCAGGCAAGTTAGCTAAACCCACTACAACTCAGTTTCTACATTTGTAAAATAGAGATAAGACTTTTTATGAGGATTAAAAGATGATCCATACAAAATGCTTATTATTAATGCCTGATACATGGCCAGTATTCAAGTGTCAGCCATTATTTTAAAATTCTTAGGGAAGCAGAAAGAAATAGGTAAAAGAAAAGCAAAACAACAGTGTTAAATATAAGTGATATTAATCTAAATGCTACTAAATATTAATTGTTCTGTTTATAAGGCTAAATACAAATATTAAAGTTGATAATACTATATGAGTTATACATCTGAACTATTTTCTTTTTTTTTCTTTTTTTTTTTTTTTTTACATCTGAACTATTTTCATGCCAGCCATGAGTCTGCACATGTCAAGACAGATATTAAACAGGTTTAAATTAAGCCAAGTTTCCGGCTGATAGGTACTTATCTAGACAAATATATATATATATATATATATATATATATATATATATATATATATATAGCTTTTTCACGTTTAAAAAATTAAAGACTGCTTAAAATGTTTTGTGTTTTTTTTTCCTAAGGCTGAGGAAACACAAAACCACATAAAATGGTGAAGGTCAGTATATGAAGTGAACAAAATAAGACTTAAAAATAATCAAATATTTGCTATAAAGAATACGGATAGAAAAAAGTCTAAAAGGGAATCATTAAAATATAACCAATAACAATGGTGATAGAATTAAGAGTGATTTTTCTTCTCTTCCCAATTGACCAAATAGTTTGCAATGTAGTTATGCTAATTTTAAATTTCATGCATTTATTTTCATCATAATGGGATGGAGCCCTGGTCGGGGGATGTCTCTGTTCAGTGGGGAGTCTGCTTCTTCCTCTCCCTCTGCTCCATGCCCCTTTCCCTCACATATGCCCCCCTCAACTCGTACTCCCTCAATCTCCCCCTCTCTCAAATAAATAAACAAAATCTTAAAAAAAAAATAGCTTATGACAACCAAGAAAGCAGATTCATAAGACTGGAGGAAAAAAGACAAGGAATTAATTTTAGATCTTATTTCATAAACATAATTATGAATTCTTAGCCTCTCTTGAGAGGAATCTTCTGTTGGCACATATTCCCAGTAAAAGTTTGTGGGAGTATTTTTATTCATTAACAGATGATCACCATTTCAAACCACAAAGGTATAGAAATAATACAGAACAATTTGTCCTAAAGGTTCTGCTAACAAATGGTTAGAGCAAAGGCCCTTGCTGAAGTTTGGTTGGGAATCATATTTTATTCATGTCAGGTGGCAGAAATGGGTTCTCATGAGTTCTGAATAAGTTCTTAGCACTTTCATGGCAAAATTCTAATAAGGCATGAATAAAAGAGGGTCCCACAAAGAAGCAGAGAACTTAGCTAGAATAGAGAATTTACAACTCCATACCGGAATACAATCAATCTCCCGTCACGGCTCTTCACCTCCAGTATATTCTCTTTCTCCAACCTTCCTACCAATAATCAGGGATTCAAAGACAATGTATGTAATTAGAAGCTATTTAAAAGGTAACATGTAGGATGTGCTTTAAAATAATTCAGAGGTGGGTAAATGGGTGGGAGTACAGAGGAAACAAGATTGATCATGACTGTTGAAGCAGGTGAATAATACATGAAGTGTCATCACGCTACTTTCTCAGCTTTTTATTGTTAATTATTATGAAAGAAATCAACATATACAGAAGTTTTTTTAAGTGGCAAGTAACTTTTTAATAGTCACTACTCACCATTTTGTAAGTCTAAATAGTAAGGAATTAAGAAGAATCACAGCAACAACTACAATACTTACAAACCACTATACATGCAAGGCACTATTTAAAAAAAAATATTTTATTTGAGAGAAGGGGGCGGGGCTCAGAGGGAGATGGACAGAGAGAGAGACTCTTAAGCAGGTTCCATGCCCAGCACAGAGCCAAAATGGGGCTCAATCTTACAACTCTAAGATCATGACCTGAACCAAAACTCAAGAGTCTAATGCTTTTTTTTTTTTTTTTTTTTTAAGATTTTATCTATCCATGAGAGACACAGAGAGAGGCAGAGATATAGGCAGAGGGAGAAGCAGGCTCCCCAAGGGGAGCCTGATGTGGGACTAGATCCCGGATCCCAGGACCATGACCTGAGCCAAAGACAGATGCTCAACCACTGAGCCACCCAAGCGTCCCAAGAGTTGAATGCTTAAGCAATTGAGCCACCTGGGCATCACCATGCAAGACACTATCCTAAGAAATTTTTTAAAAATACACACACACACACTCATTCATTTAATCCTTAAAATACTCTCTTAATCTGTCCAAGTTGCTACAACAACAAAAAACATAGACTTAGTAATTTATTAACAACAGAAATTTATTTCTCACAGTTCTAGAAGCAGAAGTCTGAGCTCAAGGTGCTAGCATTGGTTAAGTTCTCATCAGGGCCCTCTTGCTGATGCCTTATATGGTGGAAGGGGCTAGGGAGTTCTCTGGACCCTCTTTTATAAGGCACTAATCTCATTCATGAGGACTCCACCTTCATGGCTTAAGCACCTCCCAAAGGTTCCACCTAATAATGCCATCACAGCAGGAATTAGGATTTCAACATAGGAATTTTGGTAGGAAGACACAAACATTCAGACCACAGTAAACACTATTTAATTCCACATTTTACATATATACAAACTAAGGAACAAGGAGGTTAAGCAACTTTTGCAAGGTCACATAGTATAGTCAGGTTCAAACCTCGGTGGACTGATTCAGAGTATGTGCCTTCAATTACAATTACATACGTTAAAAAGAGGAGAGTAGAGAGACACATTATCAAGTCATTCAAATGTGTAGCAGCTTTGCCAAGAAAAGTATATATATGAAATCCCTGCCTTCCCCTTTTCAAGGAGCAAGTCTAACTCCAGTCAGAATTAGAACAGTGGTTCCCAGTCTTGGTTACACATTATAATCACCTAGAGGCCCAAGCCTTAAATCAGAATCTCGGAGGGTGAGAGCCGTTTGATTTTAAACCTTCCCAGTTAACTCCAATGGGCAGCCAAGGTTGAAAACCACTATTTTAGATGAAAGTTGTTTGGTTTTTAATGTATAGCCAAGAGCTAATTGAGGATATCCTACCCCTGCAGAAATTCTGGTACCTAATGGAGGAGAAACATACCATTTAACAATGCAGGACAAGAACAACTTAGCTTTTAATAGGTTAAGCACTGAATTACATGTGACCCAGTAATTCTATTCCCAGGTACATTAGAGAGAAATGAAAACATATGCCCACATAAAAACCTGTACACAAATGTTTAAAGCAGCATTATTGCTAACAGCCAAAAAGCAGAAAATACCCAAATGTCCATACAAGGGAGTACCATTCAGCCATAAAAAGGAATGCTTCATGCTGCAGCATGTATAAGGCTTGGAAGCATTATTCTAATTGATCAAAACCAGATACATAAGACCCTATATTGTATGGTGTCATTTATGTGAAATGTTCAGAATGGGTAAATCCATAGAGATAAAAAGTAGATTAGTGATTGCCAGGGGATGGGGGAAAGGGGGAAAGAGACTGACTACCAATAGTACAAGGTTTGTTTTGGGGATGATGGAAATGTTCTGAAATTAGTAGTAATGGCTACATAGCCTTATGAATATACCAAAAGCCACTAAATTGTATACTTTAAATGGCCAACTTTACATTATGTGAATTATGTCTCAATTTCTAAAAATTGTAGAAAGATTATTTAAAAGAACAGTCAAGAAAAAAAAAAAACAGTATGAGTAAGAATGAAAAGGAAGATGAGAAGGAAAACATTAATTTTGTAGCTTTTCCTATGCCAAACAATTTTCTGCCACAGTATAAAATATGTTACAGATTGTTAAAATAAATGATAGTAGCTGTAGAGTAGGCACCACTGAAGTAGAAAACTTGTACTTTATAGTCAATGGATCACTTCCTTTCTTCTCCAAAAAGAAAATCAGTGGTTGGAAAAAGGAGAGACCAACCAGGGATGCCTGGGTGGCTCAGTGGTCTGCCTTCAGCCCAGGGTATGATCCCGGAGTCCCAGGATCGAGTCCCACATCAAGCTCCATGCAGGAAGTCTGCTTTCTCCCTCTGCCTATGTCTCTGCCTCTCTCTCCGTGTCTCTCATAAATAAATAAATAAAATCTTTAAAAAAAAACAAAAAGGATAGAACAACCATGTTAAGAAATACACCCGATGTACTTCTTTATTAAGATCCAAGTACGAGGGGATTTCCGGGTGGCTCAGTGGTTTGGCGCCTGCCTTCGGCCCAGGGCATGATCCTGGAGTCCCGGGATCAAGTCCCATGTTGGGCTCCCTGCATGGAGCCTGCTTCTCCCTCTGCCTGTGTCTCTGCCTCTCTTTCTGTGTCTCTCATGAATAAATAAAATCTTTTAAAAAATATATGTATAGCTTAAAAACTAAAGGCCAAAAATGTAAATGTCCACTCCAGCTTAGATGAGATGGAATGACAAAGTTTAAGAAAATTTTAGAGGATTTTTATTTGCTTTACACAATAATGTACTTTCTACATATTCTTTAAAAGGACTTTTTACTTCTTTTAAGTTTTTATTTTAATTCCAGTCAGCTAACATACAGTGTTAGCTGAGTTTCAGGTATACAACACAGTGATTCAGTACTTCCATAAATCATCTGGTGCTCATCATGACAAATACACTCCCTAATCCCCATCACCTATTTAATCCAAACCCTCTCCCCACTACCAAAAAGTTATAAACATACATTGGTTTGGGGCCCCCGGGTGGTACAGTTGGTTAAGCATCCAGCTTTTGGTTTCGGTTCAGGTCATGATCTCATGGGTGGTAAGATCCAGCTCCGCTCTAGGCTCATTGGGGAGCCTGCTTGAAGAGTCTCTCCCTTTGCCCCTCCCCCAACTCGCACACAGGCCCTCAAATAAATAAATAAATACATGTTTTGGGGGGGGGGGGGAAAGAACAAAAGACCAGGACTTTAAAATTTTTAAATGGGGATCGCTAGGTGGCTCAGTGGTTTAGCGCCTGCCTTTGGCCCAGGGCGCAATCCTGGAGTCCCGGGATAGAGTCCCACGTCAGGCTCCCAGCATGGAGCCTGCTTCTCCCTCCTCCTGTGTCTCTGCCTCTCTCTCTCTCTCTATGTCTATCATAAATAAATAAATAAATCTTAAATAAATAAAATTAAAAAAAATTAAATATTAAAAAAGAAAAAACCTCATACACTGGTTTTGTGGATAGGTTTCAGAATACTCTATTGCTCTACAACTTCTGTACAGGACAGTCTATGCAATAGCTATAAGCCTGTGATAATGAAAAACTCTAGAAGATAAAAAATGTTGCAAGCTCCAAATGATACAAGAAATAGTGATATAAGGGGATTCCTGGGTGGATCAGCGGTTTGGTGCCTGCCTTTGGCCTAGGGCGTGATCCTGGAGACCCAGGATTGAGTCCCAAATCGGGCTCCTGGTGTGGAGCCTGCTTTTCCCTCTGCCTGTGTCTCTGCCTCTCTCTCTCTATGTCTATCATGAATAACTAAAATCTTAAAAAAAAAAAAAGAAAAAAGAAAAAAAGAAATAGTGATATAAATAGCATTTTTTTTTAGCATCCAGGATGTCTGTGGGTATTTCAATTCTCATTTCTATAAAATTATAAAGTTTCTTAACCACTGTTTAGGATAGTAAAATGCTGATTTTAAAAATCCAAACTCTCAATAGATGATGTAATATATACAAGAAAATCCTAAATTATTCCTACTCTTTGGCTTTTTTCTTTCAGCAATCAGATACAAACAAAAATACATTAGTTCCAGTATTGTTTATAACGTTGAAAAATTTTGAAGCAATCTAAATAACCAATGACAGGGGACTTGACTGAATAATTATGGTACAACTACATGATGGAATACTATTCAGCCATTTAAGACTATTTTTGAAGACTATATTCTTTCATATTTAATCTTTTTTTTTTTTAATTTTATTTATGATAGTCACAGAGAGAGAAAGAGAGAGAGGCAGAGACACAGGCAGAGGGAGAAGCAGGCTCCATGCACCGGGAGCCCGATGTGGGATTTGATCCCGGGTCTCCAGGATTGCGCCCTGGGCCAAAGGCAGGCGCCAAACCGCTGCGCCACCCAGGGATCCCTCATATTTAATCTTAATCAAATATATATAAGTACATAGTTTGAGATGTCAAATAGTTCTACAGCAGTAATGAATAGCAATTCCCCTGCCTCCCCTTGTGCCAAACCAATTCCTGATTCAAGGAGCCAAGAGGCAGAATTTTCAACAGTACTAGCTGTTCCAGTGTTTAACTTCAAATTCCTAAATCATATGTTTATAGTGTTGTTTCTTGATATTTTCTAACTTTGTGGATATCATCCATGAACTTTCTACAATGAAGGTATTTTGCTCTTATACCTCTTCATCTCCTATTTTGTACATTTGTCCTTATAGATTGGTCGGCTAATTAAATTCTTGGGTGGAAATCAGAAGTCCTGAAGCAATAAAGAAATCTGTTTAATTTTGGCTCTCCCAGTCAAATACAGATGACCATAAAATCTGTCCCTCAAATAATACTTTTATTAATTCCAAAGAACCAGGTTCCATGGAACATGACTTGGAAACTACTTACCTACAGAAACTTCTGCTCAATTAATCAGTTATCTGGGAACAAAGTTTCTGCTCAATTTTTTTTTTTTAAGATTTTATTTATTTATTCATAGAGACACAGAGAGAGAGAGAGAGGCAGAGGCACAGGCAGAGGGAGAAGCAGGCTTCATGCAGGGAGCCCGACGCGGGACTCGATCCAGGGTCCCCAGGATCAAACCCTGGGCTGCAGGCGGCGCTAAACCACTGCACCACCGGGGCTGCCCTTTGCTCAATTCTTATCTCAGAAAATAGTCTCTGAAAAATAAATCTTGGAGATCATCCAGTCCAACTTCTTTATGTTAAGAGAATAAAATGCAGCACTTCTAGCTCTTAGGTTCTTTCCACAATATACAATCTGTTCTGGAGGAGGGGGAGGTGGGAACCGACTTGATGGTAACCGAGGACAAAGCAGTTGTTTGCAGAGTTCTGTGGTCTTAGGAGGGCACACCAGACCAGGACCCACCTGAAGAAGAAAACTAAGGGCAAGGTTGTCAGAAGAGAATGTAGTGAAATCTAGCTATGGTGACTGCCCAGAGACAGCTGAGAGTTCCCTTAATACTTATGGAGATTCAGCAGTCTGTGTAGCCTGAAAGTTTAGCAGAAAGAGATCCTAGTCCCCGAATATCTCCTTCTTAATTCAGTCCACGAACGTTTTTTAAGCATTTAGCTATTAAATAAGGGAACATATTCTGATATCAGGAAAACTATCCTTTCTTTTTAAATGTATATTTTATTTAGGATATGGAAAATCTTCTCCATTGCATCTAAACATATACAGTTTCAAAAAAAAAAAAAAATAAATAAATAAACATATACAGTTTCCAGGTTTTCAATTTTGCCTCTCTACAATACTAACGTCTTCCTAGCTTAAGGCTAAGACCATATCAACTAATGTTGATATGCCAGGTTGGGCTGAAAATGATTTGCTTTAATTCTCCTGTAACTAAACTTCCTACTTCTAGATTAGGTGAGATAATTTAATAAATTGTGTTGATTGAGCATAATGTAGTGGCTAATAACATAGACCCTGAGGTCAAACAGACCCTGAGTTCATCCTAGCTCTGATACCTAGGCAATTTACCCTAACCTATTCAAGTCTGTTTCCTTGTACATTAGGATAACAGTTCTATCTCCCAATGTAGTCTCACAAATTAATTGATGTATGTGAAGTGTTTAGCCCCCAGTAAAGACTCATGTTATTTATGTTCACTGTCTGTGGTATCTGACTGTTTTGAGAGGCTAATCCAAAAGTTACCGGGTGAACTTAGAATCAGAGCCAAAATACTTTGGATTGTTGGAGTGAATATTTTACTCAAGCAGGGTGAACCTTGCTAGTCATCCCCACCTCACAGCTACATCTCATGTCATAATAGTAGCTCTTTCTTGAAGACTCAAAAGATGAATAATGGAGAATAAACAAAGAATAGAAATAAGGACAATAGAGAACAAAGTAGAAATTCAGACATAGGCCATCACTTTTAGGGTAAAAGAATTTAGTTTTTCTTTAGGAATATGTTTATTACTCTTAGATCTCATTTTTCAAAATAAAGATTGTATTTATTTATTCATGAGAGACACAGAGAGAGGCAGCGACATAAGCAGAGGGAGAAGCAAGCTCCACGCAGAGAGCCCAATGTGGGACTTGATCCTGGTACTCCAGGGTCATGCCCTGAGCTGAAGGCAGATGCGCTCAACCGCTGAGCCACCCAGGTGTCCCTAGATCTCTTTTTAATACGAAACATTAAAAATGTTCACACATAGGGGTGCCTTGGTGGCTCAGTCAGTTAAGCGTCCGACTCTTGATTTCAGCTTGGGTCTTGATCTCAGGTTCGTGAACTCAAGCCCCCAAGTTGGGTTCCATGCTGGGCACGGAGCCTTAAAAAAAAAAAAATGTTCACACATAAAGAAGGAAGGAAGGAGGGGCACCTGGGTGGTTTAGTCAGGTAAGCATCTGCCTTCAGCAGCTTGGGTCATGCTCCTGGGGTCCTGGGTTCAAGCTCTGCATCAGGCTCCCTTCTACCTTTCCCTCTGCTGCTCCCCCTGCTTGTATGCTCTCTTGCTGTCTCTCCCTCTCCATCAAATAAATAAAATAAATACATCTTCTTAAAAAAACAAAAAGAAGGAAGGACAAAAGGAAGGAAGGATGCCCATGGACAAAAAGTACAGGTGTACAATACTCAAAATAGTCTAGGTTACACCAAAAAGAGTCCCTGCTCTGATTAGGAAATTTAATTCTTTCTAAAGTCATTTAGATGGAGCTTTATTTATGTTAAGGTTAGTTTCCTCTTTTTACTTCCTCTCTCGCTTCCTTTCTACTTCCTTCTATGAGAACAATGTTACCATTCTTATAAAACTCAAAAACTATTCAAGTGTAAGAAGTATACCACTGTATCATATCTATTAAATGCCTTGGTTTCAAAGAGTACTGAAGCACATGATTCAAGACAGAAACCATACTACTGAGAAAATACCACTAAAATCAAGAACCAAAAAGATCAAAATTACACTTCAGTTTTAAAGAAGTACTGTTTATAACTTAATTGCTGAAGTCCAATACCTAGTTTTCAAATCCTGCTCAACCCTGGAATTTCCATAATTCTACTCTAAGTGACCAGAATATAATCCTAGGAAGGTAGATCTACATGTGGTTATAATCAATTATATTAGCACCATCTAAAAGAAAGGCTATGAAAACAGAAAAGAGATGCTCTGTAAGAGTTAAGCAAGAGGCTCAAGAATGCAGCCAAGTAGGAGAGACATACAATCTAGCAGACTTAATTAAGTATGGTACATGCCAAGGAAGACATCAAGTGTGAGGCAGGATCAACTAGCAAGGCTTTACCTTGCCTGAATGAAATATTAACCCAAGTCATCCAAGTATTTGGCTCTGATTCCAAATTCACTTAGAACCTTTCTGGTTAGCTTCTCAAACAGTATGATACTAGGAAACAGATACCAGAGATAGAGAACTCAGGTCCCTGGAAAAGAATATTCTCCATGGTAGGTTAATATAGTGGCATTCTTGGGGTGGCTGGGTGGCTCAGTAGGTGACACATTTGATTTTGGCTCAGATCATGATCTCAGGGTCCTGGGATCAAGCCCCATGGCAGGTTCCATCCTCAGCAGGGTCTACTTATCCCTCTCCCTCTGCCCCTCCCCCTGCTCATGCTCCTCTCTCAAATAAAGAAATTTAAAAAAAAAAAAAAGTGACATTCTTCTTCATACAAAAGGCAATACAGTGTAGTGGTTAAGTGCCCAATACTTGGAGACATGTTTTTAAATCCTGACTGTTGCTTAATTTACTTCTCTGTGCTTCAGGGTTTTTTTCATTAGATGAGAATATAATGTTTATTTTGAGCATTTTAAGGATTGAGTTAATTCATCCTAAGCATTTAAACCTTGGCTGGTATGTAGTGTTCAATCTTTATTGATCTCTACAGCCCGATGGGTTCATAGGTCTCAGATAATCCACAGTATAGCTATTTCCCCTGGAGCTGAAGTGGAAGAGCAAGGTTCTTGTCTCATGGAGTTTCATCTCAGGATGAATCTCTCGGACAAGGGAGACTGAATAAAGTGATAGAGTTTTATTTTTCTTCTTTTTTTTTTCCAGTTTAAAAGCAACATTTATAAATAATGAAAACAAGATACAGTGGATAGCAGCAAGATTTTTCAGCTCCCATGAGCTCTTGTGCAAGAGCAAACAGTGTCTGTTCTGTCCATGCATTGCCCCAATCCAGTTCCAGGAGGTCATGAGAAAAGATATGTGAAGGGGGTGAAAGAAAATCTCGAGAGAAAAAGAGTGTGCAAGGAACATGTGTCCTGAAGAGGACACATTCCACCATCAGGTGTGGAATCCGAAGAACAAAGCAACATCAGTTCAGATTTTAAAACAACACCTTATCCTGTGCTATGTCACTCCACAACTAGGCTGTCCACGGGTTTGTGTCCAGCTGTCAGGGGGGGCAGAATCACACACTCCCAGAGTAGAAGCACGTCCACGCTTGGTGAGGCGGGGTGGCGCTCTCCATGCTGAGGGTAAGTCCACAAAGCCCCTGATGATCCCAAAACTCTGTCCCTTGTTGCTGTACCCCTGCCACCTCTGACGGGGCTGCTATCATCGCCTGGGAAGCACTGGCTCCTAAGGCTGATCTGTGGCTGCTTAATGAGGGTTTTATTTAGGAGATTTCAGTGGAATACCATCTAAAGAGGAATTATAATTTTTATGATTCCTATCTATTTCTATTATAATTTTTCATAATTGCTAAACATCTCTTGTGATTTTGAGAATCGAAATCCAAGCATGATCAACCCTAAAAAAATTGTGATTTTAGACTATCAAAAAAGTGTCACAATGTAAGACCTCAGTAATCATGCCAGAATATATTATATATGCATACAGAGTGGGCAGGGTGGCTTTAAAAGGCAGACACAGAAGACAGGTTTTGAAGGGCTTGTATTCTCTACCAAGAAGTTTGGATTTTATTTTATAAGTCTAAGAGGCCATCTAAAGGTAAACTCAATTGTCAAAGCATTGTTCAAATAAATTTAAATCCAAGTTACAGATCTCACAAAAATCAAGACAATGGGAGGATTCCACAGAAATATACTTATCAGTGATTTAAATATATTAGTAGCAATACAACCTAAAATGGAATCAAAATCAAAATGTCAGTGAATTTAAATGAGTGCAAACGGAACACCACCTCCACCACTAATATTACAAAAGGAACAGTACATGCTGTTTCCTGGCTCTACAATCCACTTCCTCCAGTTGTTGGAGGCACTGGATCCATCTGTTTCAAGTCTCTATCCACAACAAAGAAAAGACCAGTCTTTGTCATCTGGTCTTCTCTCAATCTACAGAACCGGAATCCAAATACAGCACTAGAATAAAAAAGTTCAGCACTACTGAAAGCAAGCAACATCATATATTATAAACACTAAAAAATACATAACACTAAGAACAAACACAACTAAAAAAACAGACTTCCAGAATGCTTTAAGACAGGAACCAAAGCAAGTGAGAAAAAGCACTTTAATTCAGAAGGGAAAAAAAGGCAGCTGATTTCACAAAAATGTCGGAAGAGCAAACATCCTCTTTTTCCCTTTTGCTATTCTAATCTACTTTCATCTGGTGAAACAAGATAAGTAAGTTTGCTAGAATCATGTCACAATAGTGAATGCCACCACTGAGTTCTTAGAATTTTGAAGTCCACTAGCCTAGTCCAATCTTCACTTTATTTCAAAAATGAGTAGGTTAGTTCCAAAGCAGTATTTTCCAGAGTGCAGAGCAAGAACACTAGATCATTTCAGCTGTTACGTAAGCAATAGTTATTTAAGTTACATATTTACTATAATGCATACTAGAAAAAGGTATACATAAAAACCATGACTTCACAGGTTATCACTATGGAAGAAGGTAGTGTTGAAAACAAATCTATTAAAAACATGAAACAAAATAACACAATCTTCTAAAAGGCAAAATTTATGATGGTGGTATGGTTCACGAGGAGTGAAATACTGACAGCTGTCCCATGAACCACAGGGCCTGTTTTTTGTTTGTTTGCTTGCTTCCTTCCTTCCTTCTTGGCTTAAGGTTGTGTTCTGAATGATTAGAAGTGATGCGACCTTCAGTTAAGTGATCCTATTACTATGCTAAAGCTCATTTAAAATAAAAGCAACAAACACTAAGATGCATACAGAAATACTACTGTTTAAAGGAAAGAGTGCCATACTGTTAATAATGGTACAATAAGGCATTGCTATCCTGGAACTAGAATAACAGCAATTTTGTATATACCACAAGCACCTAACAAAACAAAACAGCCTAGTAATAAGATAAATATTTGAGCTGTAGGCTGTTATATGACCATTCTATTTACTTTCACATGACCTGTCCAAAAAAAAAAAAAAAAAAGCATGATAATGTGAACAGAGGTGTTCTTCCTAATACTTGCTAATATTTATGTGAATGTGTCTTTCTCATTATCTCTTGCCAAAGGCACGAATGACAGCTGACCCTTAGATGCATTAGGCATCAATCAACTGTGATGGGGGAAGAACATTAGTTTTTTCGAAATCTTAACTATGAACTATTTTAAGTTTACGTCTCAAAGTATTCTAGCTAATGATGTGCCATGAATTTTCCAGGCTAGGCAAGAACGCCGGAGAACCATTTCTATTTGGTCGTATCTGCTGTATTTTTTACTGGCACATCTGAAAGCCAGTCTTAAGGACATAAAGGCAGAGGGAGTAATACTGCTCTCAGCTCTTGAAATACCTTTGAAATACCTGTTACTGAGAAGCTACGTTATTTCACACGGCTGAGGGAATGCTGTCAGAAGCTGCCAGTATCCAAACACCCCTCCTCAGTTGCCCCCTGCTCCCTGAAGATGACTAGCACAAGGCAAAAATGATACTCCCTTTTCATCTCCTTTTCCCAACTTTGATGCCTTTCGGTTTCCTCTACCCTTACCTACCTTTCCTAAAATGGTGGTGACTAAAGATGAAAAAAAAGGATGCGATGAAACAGCACTTTCCAGGACATCCCGCCCCTCCCCCCCCCCCCCCCCCCCAACAACTCCAGCCTGGAATCGTAAAATCCAGTGTTCCAGGGATCCTTCGTGCGTCTACAGTAAAGCCGCGAATCCGGATGGACTTTCCTCGAGAGCACGGACTCTGCGATGCCACGCACCTCAGACACCTCCAAACTCTAGCTCAGAGTCATTCGATCACTGTGGTCACATACAATTAATCCCGACCACAGCAACACTGCAGGGGTGGGGGAGTGGGAGTTTACCTCCGCTAGGTTTTGAGGCGGGGTTCAACCAACCACCATCCTGCCGCCCTTCCTCCGCCGGCCCCGCGGTGGTTTCCTGGCAGCGCGGGTCCTTGCTTCGGGCCCGACCTGCCCAGTCCGGGCCAGAGCACCCCCCACCCTCCCCTTTAGACCGACCGCACCAAGTTTTAAACCGTCACGGGAATCCCCTTGCTTCTTGGGAACTGGATCCCGATCTCCAACCGAGTTGCTCCCTCAACCCCCCTCCCGAAGGCTCACCAAGCAGTTCCGGCCACTCCTCTCGCGCGGCAGCGGCTCGGACACCCCCCGGACGGGACCTGGACCTGCGTCCTCCCGGCGCCTGCGCGCGCCTGGCCCGCGCGCATGCGCACTGCCTCGGCCGCGCGGGCGCGGACACCGCTGGCGCCGGAGCCAATCACCGTCTGAGGGGTTTACATCTCCCTGCCACGCAGGCGGGGAGCCTGGGGACTCACCCGTTAGCCGGATAATTCGGATCCCTCCCGAAGTGCAACAAACATTTGTTAAGGGTAAACCGTTTACTGGAAGAAAAGAAGGCGAAAAGAACGCCTTCCCTGCCTTCCGGGGCCTTTCGATCTGTCTAGATTGGAGATCGACATGGAAACAAATGATAGTGCATAGAATACAGTGCGTGGCATTGGAAACGTCCGAGGCGGGCTTGGCGCACAATGAAAGAAGAGCCTTATTCTTAGGGATGTTTGGAAGGGTTCCCAGAGGAAGTGGCTTTTCAATCAGGAAGGCTAAGTAGTTCTCCCAGAAGTCTGGGGTGGAGGGCCACAGTTTTTTCCAACCCGTGGGAACAGCGTGTGCCATTAAGAACATAGCGCCTTCGGTAAATTCCTCGTAGTTCATCCTAGTTAGAGGCTTACAGCTCATTGTGTATCTCCGGGTGAAGTGGAGAATAAGCTTTAAATAGTCAAGTCGGCAATGGGTCCGATCTTGGAAGGTTTTGCACTTTTGGACTAGTGAGCCTGGACTTTATGCTATGACCTCAGAGACCCATTGAAGGATTTTTAAACGGGTTCAGGAACTCTTCTAGGCGCCTCAAAGAATAGAGCACAATGCTGGAAATTTAAAAAAAAAAAAGTATTTCAGAGAAGAAATAATGGTTTTGGGAGAGAGAGAAGATACCTCCTCAATTATAAGAGGAAGTAGGTGTTTTATGTTTAGTAACAGGAAGTTAAAGAAGTTCTCATCTGATGACCTCTGTTTTCTCTATGAAGTAGGAGATGATGTCATCTAATAGAAAAGAAGTTGGGAGGTTTTTTTTTTTTTTTTTTTTTGAGATTTTATTTATTTACTCATGAGTGACACAGATAGAGAGGGAAAGACAAAGGCAGAGGGAGAAGCAGGTTCCATGCCGGGAGCCCAGTGTGGGACTCCATCCCAGGACTCCAGGATCATGCCCTGGGCCAAAGGCAGAGATGCTCAACCGCTGAGCCACCCAGGTGCCCCTGGAGTTAGGAGTTTTAAGGCAAGTGGAGAGTTTTGAAATATTGTTACAGAAGTGATAGAACAAGTTGACCTTGAACAAGTAGTCGGACTGTTAAGCAGTGTCTAGGGCCTGTATAAGATTGGTAAAAGTGAACTCTCCAGCTTCTAACCTCCTGTGTGACTTACTAAAGCAGCAGTCACTTCTTCCACTTCTGGGCAGAAGTGGACAAAATGTATGGTTGAGTTTATTTATGGTTGGGATAATGCTATGGTTCTCAACCAGAGGCATCTTGGCCTTTGAAGATGACAGGGATTGGAGTGGGGGATGTAAAGGATGTAACGTAAAGGCATGTAAAGGACATGAAGGTGGGAGATACTATAGGCATCTAGTGTCCAGGGATGCTGTTAAGCACCCTACAATGCACAGGACAGCACAAGAATTATCTCCAAATAGCACCTGGGTGGCTCAGTTGGTTAAGCGTCCAATTCCTGATTTCAGCTCAGGTCATGATCTCAGGGTTTTGAGATCCAGCCCCACATTGGGCTCTGTGCTGGGCTTGGAGCCTGCTTAAGATTCTCTCTCCCTCTTCCCCTCTTCACCTCTAAAAAAAGTTATCTCCAAAGTATCAATAGTGCCAAGGTTAAGAAGCCTTGACCTAGGGGTACCCAGGTGGGTCAGTCAGTTGGGTGTCCTATTCTTGGTTTCACCTCAGGTTGTGATTTTGGGATTATGGTGTCAAACACTGGGCTCCACACTCAGCTAGGAGTCTGCTTCTCTCCCTCTGTCACACCCTGCCCTCCCTTCACCCCCTGCTCTCTGTCTTTGTCTCTCTCTCAAATGAATAGAATAAATCTTTAAAAAAAGAAAGAAAGAAAAGAAAGAAAGAAAGAAAGAAAGAAAGAAAGAAAGAAAGAAAGAAAGAAACCCTGATCTATGATTACCTTGATGCTCACCAATGGCTCATCTTACTCTTCTACAAGCTTTTCCTTGGACTATAGCCCTGAACTTTTAGGGTAAAGTAGTCCTTCCATTGCATACTTTTGAAGGAGAGTAGAATGAGCATGTACCTGAGACCTTGAGTGTTTCAAGGACTTGTGATGTCACAAATACAGAATTGGAATAGTTCTTCAGTCCTCTAGATACAAATCTGGACTTCTACATAGTTGAAGGGAGGTGCTTGCTTTGGTTTTAGGTATTGAAGATCTTGTTAAACACAGACATTGTTAGAACTTCAATAATATAGGAGTAACGCTTCACACCATTATTAATCTTAATGTAACTTGATTTATCTGATTAGCTGTAGTTACTAAAATAGGATCATGAGAGAATGAATATGGGCTACATTTAATAAAGGAAATAAATATGGTAAGTATTAATAAAAATATCATCATAGGTATTCATGGATTTTTTTTGCTTTATGACAGGCACCCATTCATAGATAGGCACTTGACCTGCATTATGTCATTTAATCCTAGCAACCCCCTGAGAGATACCATTATCCCAATTTTAACTGTGCAGAAACTGAGATTCCAAGAAAACTTGTAATTTGCCCAAAGTCATAAATTAGTAGAAGCTAGGTCAAGATTTGAACTCATATCTGTCTGTCCTCAAGCTCTTAGACCTTCCATTAAACATCAGTAGGTTTTACAAGGCAGGAGTGGTTGGAAATTTAGCTTAAACAATTGCCACTGCATAAAGGGAATGCTGGTGATTTAGGAAGAGAGTAGAAGCAACAGGGAGGCCCAGAAAGAGCAAAACGAATGAAAAAAGAACTAAGGAGGCTGGTCACAGGTGCGTTCAGGGCTGCAGAGTAACTTCTGCAAGCCGACCTGCCTTTGATCTTTCTTTTCCAGTAAAGTCTCTTTACCCTGTGTCCGTTGTTCACTCTTGTGTGTTCAAATAAAGCTAGATTATTGAGAAAGGCGGACTGCAAAGAGGAAAAAAAAAAAAAAAAAGGAGCGTGACGGCGGCGGTGTGCGCCTGCGCGCTGGCGGCGGCGGCGGCGGCGGCGGCGGCGGCGGTGGTGCCCGGGGGGGAGGGGGCCCGGAGTGGGCCGCCGGACCCAAAACTGAGAGGGGCCTAGGGGACCTCCCTCGCTGGGACCTTGGCGGCCCGATGGAGTAAGAGGGGTCGGCTGTGAGTGTGAGTATCGAGGCGCCGGGCTGCGTTGGGGCGTATGGGAACGGCGGGGTCCTGGTGGTCTGCCCCTAAGGTTTCGGGCTGCAGGACGCGCGGCCGGGCTTGTGCTCCTGCAGGCTGCGGCGCCGCTGCGCCCGGGTCCTCCCCGCTCCCTGAGCCCGCGCGTTTTACAGGCAGACGGTGCTTCTGGCTTCGGGGTACAGATTCTCGCGGGGGCGTTCCGGCTCTGCTTCTAGTCCCAGCAGGAAACGCGCTTGCAAGAACCTTGACCTTTAGGGGAGGCCGCCGACCTCTTTCGGCCCCCGGTTCCGCAGGGATCTCGTAGGTCTAGGTGCTTAGAGGCCTACGGGTCACAGGCCAGGGACACCTTTCGACCTCTAGTGACTGACAGCCTCCGTTCTTTTGCCTCCTTCCGTCTTCTCTCCGGGTGGGATGCGTCTTAATAATAGCTACTAATTATGGAGCGCGTACTGTGTGTCAGCTTAATGTTTAGCCCGAATCTCGGTGCGTAATTACGGGGAGGAAATGCTTTGCACCCCACTCCCCCTTGAGTCTGCTCAGTTTAATCATCCTTGAGACTCAGAGTAAACCATTTTATTGGGAAGTTTGAGATTTCCATGGCTTTTAGAAACTTTAGACTGCCGTTCTAAGGGAGGTTCTCTTACCTAGCAAATAGGTGCTTTATCCACCAGAATGGTTTATATCGAATTTACTCAAGCCGAAAGAACTTTTGCACACTAAGAGCCCTTGCTATTCTAAACCCCAGGGGAAATCCTAAACTTGTTTAAATCCCTGTTCTCCAGTTTAGTTGTGAATGAAACAATGGAGGATAATATTTTGATTCAGTTAGGACTTATTTGGCATCTGCTACATATGTGCCAAATACACTGAGGTTTGTCACAAAAATTGATGAGATACCGTAATGGAAAGTGTTGTTTTGTTTTGTTTGAAGCATATTTCAGATTAGGTCACTAAAAGTTTGATGTCAATTTGCTCAAGCTAACCTAGCTAGAGTAAGTGGTGAAATTCATATCTGCCAAGGCTCATCTTTTTCCAGACACACCAAGTTAAATATTCTAAGCATTTTTGAGAAGCAACTACCTAACAGTTTTAGTTTTTAGAATTAACTTTTCAGTCTAGAAAATAGTAGGTGCCTTTAAAGGTACTAGCTAGTTTTTGAAGAAAACTTCAACATGACTTGGAAGGTGGTAAGAAGGTGTGAAGGAATCTGATGGAGTTAGTTCAGAAGGAATTGCTTTGATTGAAAGGAAGATACTTAAAAAGGAAAAACTGGAAATGGTTTGGAAATTATTTATCTAGGTTAGAGCACAGCACATGTAATCTACTATAGAAGAGGCTCTTGTACAAGGAATAGTGGTAGGTGCTAGCTGGCTTGGTTCTGGCACCGGGAATGGCTCTGTGAGAAATATACATATTGTGTATTTTGTGATTGGAATATCTTAGTGGGAAGTTTAAGATTAATTTGTGTATCCAGTGTATAAGAACACATAGGCAGAGAATTTGAATATGAATATCCCAGTTGCACACTCAGCATGCTAACTCTCTAATTGAAACCTTAGAGTCAGTTGGGTTTTTTTCCTCTTAGAATCTAATCTGAAAGAGACTACCAAGAAATGAGAGTTCCTAGGAGTTGACCAGTAGAGGACTGGTTAAATAAATTATGCATTTGTTAGAATGAGCCAGCTCCCTCTGTGTGCTAATACTGAGTAATAACCAACATATATTAAGTGAAAAAAAAGTGCAAAAGAGGTTTTGTTTTGCAATCTTTTTTTTTTTTTAAGTTTATGTATTTGCGTATATATGTATAGAATATCTCTGGAAGAATATGTAAGAAACTGGTAACAGTGACTGGAGGTGCATGTGGCTGGGAAACAAGGGGAAGTGAATAATTTTCTGTATAAGTTTTTAAGAATTTTTTTATGAAACCTTTAAGCATCCAGAAAAAGGGAGGAAATATTATTTTTTGGTTTTTTTTGAAATATTGAATCCATGTAAATTGATCATTTTAAAATCTGTTGTTACATTGCTGTATTTGCTTTTATTCCTGACATCTCTAAATAACTTTAATATACGGCTCTAATAAAAAGAACAATTTCCTGCTTAACCTGTTAACATAATCACACTAAACAACTAATTCTTCCATATTATATAATACCCCGTGTTTCTTAAAATTTCTCCATATTGGGGGCGCCTGGCTGACTCAGTCAGAGGAGCATGTGACTCTTGATCTCAGGGGTTGTGAGTTTGAGCCCTATGTTGGGTGTAGAGATTACCAAAAAAATTTTTTAATTTCCCCAAATTGTCCTTCCCCACCCCCCTTCTGTTTTGGATCTTATTTACAATTAAAGTCTATGCATTGTATTTGGCTGTTATGTCTCAAAATCTTTTAAAATCTAAAAGTTACGGCAGCCCGGATGGCTCAGCGGCTTAGTGTTGCCTTCAGCCCTGGGCCTGATCCTGAAGACCCGGGATTGAGTCCCACGTTAGGCTCCCTGCACGGAGCCTGCTTCTCCCTTTGCCTGTGTCTCTGCCTCTCGGTCTCTCATGAATAAATAAATAAATAAAAATCTTTAAATAAATAAACAAACAAAATCTAGAAGTCACCTTTTTTTCTCCCTTTCTCTTTTTTTCATCCTGACTTGTTGAAAAGACCTGGTCAATTGTCTGAATTTATCTGATTGATTTCTAGTGATATTCCTTAGGTGGTTACTGCTAAACTGGAAAGTACAGGTAAACACTTAATTGGATTCAGGTTAAACACTTTGGGGACGGTAATAGCTTAAGCTATGTACTCTTTTTTTTTAAAGATCATGTGAGGGGATTGAATTAAATCAAATCTAGAAGCTATGTACTCTTGTTTTTCCCCTATTAATGATGCTGTGATTAGTTAGTGGGTTCAATGGTAAATCTGAGTTTTTCATTGTAAAATTGTATTTCTTCCCTTAAAACCAGATGTAAGCCCTTTTGTGTTTTTAAAATTTAAAACTAGTGTTACCAATTCAAAATATAAATAATTACCTTTAAAAAGACAAAGCTTACTGGAAAATATTGCTGCTCCTTTTTTTTTTTTTTTTTTTTTTTTTTTAATTTTGTTTAGACATTGAGTGAGTGAGCTTGAGCAGGGGAGGGGCGGAGGAAGAGGGAGAGAAATCCCCAGCCGCCCTATGAGGCTCCATCCCACAGCAATGCAATCATGACCAAAGGGAAATCAAGAATCTGGACACTTAACCAACTGAGCCACCCAGGCACTCCATGTTACTGCCTTTTTTTTTTTTTCCCTTAAATTAGAGAGAGCATGGGATTGGGGTCGGGGAGGCAGAGGCAGAGGATCCTAAGCAGGCTCCTTGCTCAGAGCCCCCTATGCAGGGCTCCATCTCAGAATCCTGAATTCATGACCTGAGCTGGAATCAAGAGTCCAGTGCTTAACCAGCTGAGCCACTCAGGTGCCCCATGCTGTTGCTTTTTAAAACAATCCCTGATAACTAGGTGTAGTATCTCATTTTATAGAAGAGGAATTTGAAATTCAGAGATTAAAATTTACTCAAGGTAATAGACTTAAGTATTTTTATTTACTTCCAAGTTCATGCTTTGCCACCATATTTTATAAACTATGAACTGGTATATAAATGTAAAATTGTTATTACTCCTAGTAGTTATGCTACTTGTCCCTTATATCCTTTTGGACAAGTAATCAGTATCTATTGATATTAAACATTTTGGAGTGTCATTAAATGGGGATAGATCTCTGAATGTTTTAGTCTATAATGAACCATTTTGAAATTTCAAAATACTGCATGCATGTCAAAATTCTTGATGATTTCTGGAGTTCCAAAAAAGTTCTATACATGGAAGCATTATGCAGTCTTGGTTGTTGCGCCTAAAGTCTTTGAGGTTTATAAAAATATGAGTTAAAAAATAAAAAAAAATAGTATATGTGTATTATTGTTTTAATTTTTTGAAAAGTACAAAAAGAACTGTAGTGAAAACCTGCACACCTTCAGTTTTTTCCCCACAGGCAGTAACTGTTACCAGTTTCTTGGGTATCCCACTAGAGATACCCTGCATGTTTATGTGTATGCCATTAGTATAAATTTTGACATTCTTATATAGAAGTATCTTAGTAGCATAACCTAAAATAATATTGTTAAAGGTTATACTCCAGCTTTTATTGTTTATATTCCAAATGTCTTTGCTAACTTGTATTCATTCATTCAACAGTATTGAGTACCTATTCTATATTAGATGATGTGGCAACTCATAGGAATAAAATGATGAACAAGACAGGTGTTCCTGCTAGCTGTCAATGAGCTTACCTCCTAATGGGAGAAGTAGTCATTAAGCAAATAATTATACTAATAACTATAGCAAAGATTCACTACCTGCTTTGTGCCAAATGCTTTATGTGGATTTTTTATTTATTCCTCATTCCTTTTTTATTTATTCCCTATGATATTGATACTAATAATACTTTTATTTTATGGATGCACAGAAATATTAAATTACTTGGTCAAGATTGCACACAACTAGTAAGTGATAGAGCCAGGTTTCAAACATAAACAGTCTGGCTATAGAGATCTTGCTGTCTTCTTTAATGCAGTGGTTTTTAATGAGTTTGAGATTATCGCCTAGGGAGGTGTGGAAATTTGTGGGATGTTCTTTGATTTCAAAAATCATTGAGAGGATGACACTGACTTTAGTGGATGGAAATCAGGGTTGTTAGACATCTTGCAACGTAAAGGACATCCCTACCCTATACGGTAAAAAATTGTTACACATTTTGCATCACTTTCAAATGTCCCAGAAGATGTTCATGTAGGTAAAAAATCTGTTTATGATCTTATGGCCTAGAACCAATTTGTTTTACATGTTAATTCTGATTTTTTGTTTTTGTTTTTGCATCAAGCACAGTTACTGTGTACATAAAGAGATTGTGCTTTCTTTATTTCAGAAAGTTTATAAAAGTTGGCCCCTATTTTGGAAAATCATACCACAGACAGCAGTGTGCTATTCCTGGTATTTTTATCAAAATATAACGTGCCTATATCAGTCTATATTTGCAGTTGTCACATTCATAGTCTTACATTATTTAATCTAGTCATGCCCAAACATTTATATTTTGAAATATATACTATTTTCTGATAAATTACTTTTCTGTTTTAGTTAAACATTATTTTGATACTTTAAATTTTACTTGTGTAAGTTACATTAGGTCTGAATTTCATTTCATTAAGGATAGGAGATATTACAAAATATTTATAATAAAGGTATACATATCTTGAAAGAATGATTGTGTGATGACAGTTGGGGAAGCTGGTTGATGAGCACACTGAGGAGTGTTATAAGAATCCCTCATATTTATGTATGAATGAAAATTCTTGTAATGTTTTAGAAAAAAAGACTCTGGGTCTGATATGGTTGAGAATTGCTATTCTGTTCCAGCATTAGAAATAGTCAGAGTTGTGATAAGTGTTATGAAGAAAGTATATGATTTTAGGAGAGAAGTGTATTTGAGGGAATATGGCCTAATCTGAGAGATCAAGGAACACTTCCCCAGGTAGCTGACATTTGGACTGAGATTTATTTGAAGGATGAGTAGTTAACAAGATGGAAAGGAATTAAAAGCATTCTAGGAAGAGGGACCAACATATGAAAGGGGGGAGAAGGAACATGGTAGATGGAAAGAACTGGGAATACTATTTTTGTCTGGTGTATAGAGATCTAGAGGAAAAGTAGCTCAAACCTAGTACTTAGTAGCAAGGGTCCTATCAAGTGGGCTTTGTTAAATATTTTGGTTTTTATTTTAAGTAATGGGATACATTGAAGGGCTTTTAAATGTCAGGGACTGAGGCATAAAACATAGGAGTGTATGGGCTTGGTTTTTTCAATGTATGGTTGAGGGAATCATAGAAGTGTATGTTTAGGTGAAGGTGAAATTGAAGTAAACTAGAATGCTGAGCCATTTCATGAAAGACAGCTGCCTCTTTCAAGCTGTCACAAGTTGAAACTAGGTCTGAATAAGCATATAGTAAGAAGTGGAATAATGATAAAAACTTACAAAGAAAACCTAGGGCCATAATGGGTTCATTGAAGGTTTTTTTTTTTTTTTTTTTTTTTATGATAGTCACAGAGAGAGAGAGAAAGGCAGAGACATAGGCAGAGGAAGAAGCAGGCTCCATGCACCGGGAGCCCGATGTGGGACTCGATCCCGGGTCTCCAGGATCGCGCCCTGGGCCAAAGGCAGGCGCCAAACCGCTGCGCCACCCAGGGATCCCCCTCATTGAAGAATTCTATCAAGTATTTAAGAAGAAATAACACCGAACTTATATAGGCTTTCAGAAAATAGACAAAGGGGAACCACTTCCAAACTCATTTCACTAAGTCAGCATAACCCCAATAATTAAAACCTAATATAAACATTATAGATTTAAAAGAAAATTACAGGAGTGTGCCTTATGAACATAGTCCACAAATAATTCTGGGCAAACTATTAGCAAATCATAATATGTTATGACTAAGTGATTAAGGATAAATGGATAGGTATGTATCTGATAAAGCAAATATAGTAAAATGTTAATGGTAGAATCTAGGTGGTAGATATAGGGATGTATGGGAAACTGAGTGTGGGATATTCACTATTCTTTCAGCATTTTTGTGTTTGAAATTTTCAAAAAAAAAACAAAAAAACAAAAAACAGGGAGAAAACGGAATATTATGAACAGATTTGAATTTTAAAGAGATTACTTCTGGGGGGATCCCTGAGTGGCTCAGCAATTTGGCGCCTGCCTTTGGCGGGGCATAATCCTGGAGTCCCGGGATTGAGTCCCACTTCAGGCTCCCTACATGGAGCCTGCTTCTCCTTCTGCCTGTGTCTCTGCCTGTCTCTCTCTCTGTCTCTCATGAATAAATAAATAAAACCTTCAAAGAGAGAGAGAGAGAGATTACTTCTGCTGCAGTGTTAGGAATTAGGAAAGTACAGGATTACCTGAGAGTAGTTTAAGAGAGGTTGCTGAGACCATTTGGGAGGATATTATATGGCTGCTCTTTTTAGGCTGGCAATTTCAAAGTAAATTTGAGCCCTAGGAAAATTTCCAAGCTGTTGAAATGCTGAATTTTTGAACAGTACCAAATTTTGTCTAAGCATAGTTTTGCTACTTACTTGCTGTGATATTTAGATATATCACTGCCGCATGCACAGTATGCATGTGACCTTTAATTTAAAAAAATTTTTTTTTAAGTTTCATTTATTTGTTAGAGAGCAAGTGCTCAACAGCTTTATGGCTCAATGCCACAACCCATTAGATCAACAACCTGAGCCCAAACCAAGAGTCAGACACTTAACCAACTGAGTCACCCAGGCACCCCCATGTGAGCTTTTAGTGAACATTAGATTTTTGACATTTACAGAGTGATGTTGAGCATTCCAAAATTTCCAAATACCACTACATTAGTGGCATATAAACTCCGCCCTAAAATCTGGTAAAATACATGGTGACCTTTTTAGAGACTTACTTTCTTAACTATAGGACAAAGGCATTTAGAAAGCTATTAACATCGAACTGCTAAAGTAAATGCTTTATTGTATTACACCATGACTATTGTCAGTGATGAACTTAAAAGATTCTATACAAAGAAATAATGAAGTTGATTGCTATTATAATAACCTATCTAAAAGTACTTTATATACAAAAGTAGATGATTATTGAAGCAACAGGATGCATGGAGAACAGCAAAAGTTTTTGAGGAGAATGTTGGGCAGTTAGCTAAACTAACTAGCTTGCAGTTATTGTAATTCATGCCACAGAATTGTTTTTTATTTATTTATTTTTTTTAAGATTTCTTTATTTTAGAGGGAGAGCGTGTGAGAGCAACAGAGATGGAGGGGCAGAGGGAGGGGGGGAGAAAGAGAGAGAATCCCAAGCAGACTCCCCACTGGGCAAGGAGCCTTACATGAGTCTGTGATTCCACAACCCCAAGATCATGACCTGAGCTTGAAACCAAGAGTCAAACACCCAACTAGCTGAGCCATCCAGGTGCCCCCCAGTTTTTTTATTTTTTTATTTTTTAAATTAATTACTTTTTTCCCCCAGTTTTTTTTTGTTTGTTTGTTTGTTTTTTGTGTGTGATAGTCACAGAGAGAGAGAGAGAGAGAATGAGGCAGAGACACAGGCAGAGGGAGAAGCAGGCTCCATGCACCGGGAGACCGACGTGGGATTCGATCCCGGGTCTCCAGGATCGCGCCCTGGGCCAAAGGCAGGCGCCAAACCGCTGCGCCACCCAGGGATCCCTCCCCCAGTTTTTTTAAAGATGTTTATTCAGCATTGTGATCAGACTGTTACATTTAGCAATCAACTGCAGGGGTGCCAAAAAAATTACATTAACACCCTTTGTTGGAATGCTTTACACTTTTCACAGAACAGAAACTAAAATAACCTGTTACACAATTCATCACGTTTTTTGCCCATACACATGAGTATTGTCTAAAACATGTCTTCTTTGTAGCAGGTGCGCCTGCCACCACTTTGCTTGACTGAGTTCACAAATCTGATGTAGCCTGTAGCTTCCTTGTCACTTCTCTGGCTCTCTTCTCCTGCTAAACTTTGTTTCCTATTAGTAATTAAAACCTCCTGCCACTGTCATAGCTGCTGCTGAAACCACCATAGCCACCTTGGTTTTGTGGTTTGGCAAAGTATTAGCCTCCACCACCATAGGGGCCAGAGCTTCTGCCTCCAAGATTACCTCCTTTCATGGGTCCAAAATTTGAAGATTGATTGTAATTGCCAGAATCGTGATAGCTTCCACCACCTCCAAAGTTGCTTCTGTCATTACCAGATCCCTTATAACATCCCCACTGCTACCATATCCACCACCACCTCGATTGCCACCAAAGCCACTTTGCCCCTGAAGTTTCCTCCATGATCAAAGATGTCATTCCCACCAAAACCATTTCCACAGTTTCCAGAGCCACTTCAACCTCTTTGGCTGGATGAAGTATTAGCCATCTCTTGCTTAGATAGGGCTTTCCTTACTTCACAGTTCTGGCCATTCAGTAAGGTATTTTTGAATAACAGTCTTGTCTCCAGAGTCATGGTCATCAAATGTTACAAAAGCAAAGCCTCCCTTTTTGGCACCACCTTGGTCAGTCATGATTTCATCACTTCAGTGTTCCAATATTGTTCAAAATAATCTCTTAGATGATGTTCTTCAGTGATTCTTTAATGCCACCAACAAAAATCTTTCTCATGGTTAAGTGGGTACGAGGTCTTTGAGAATCTTCTCTTGAGACAGCCCTCTTTGGTTCCACAACTCTTCTATTCACCATGTGTGGCCTCGTATTCATGGCTGCATCCATCTCCTCCACAGTGGCATATGTGACAAACCCAAAGCCCGTGGAGTGCTTAATGTTTGGATCGCTCATTACTACACAATTTGTAAGTGTTCCCTGTTGCTCAAAATGGCTCTTCAGACTCTCATCAGTTTCAAAGCTCAAACCTCTGATGAAAAGCTTCTGTGACTATCCAGGCTCTTTCAGAGACTCTGACTTAGACATGACTGTGGTGGGAGGGGAGACTCAGTGGCATCCATGGGCAGAAAGTAATGAACGTATCTCCATGTCACAGAATTTCATGTCATGGAATTTTAAATTTTAAAATCTGTAAAATATATATTGAATACAGGAATAAAACCTTTTTAAGTTGTTACATAAGTGCGACAAGCTACCCAGTTAGACTTTTATTTATTTTTTTAAGATTTTATTTATTTATTCATCATAGACATAGAGGGAGAAAGAGGCAGAGACACAGGCAGAGGGAGAAGCAGGCTCCATGCAGGGAGCCCGATGCGGGACTCGATCCCAGGTCTCCAGGATCACGCCCTGGGCCAAAGTCAGGTGCTAAACCGCTGAGCCACCCAGGGATCCCCTCAGTTAGACTTTTAAAACAATGTTTGTTGGGACGCCTGGGTAGCTCAGTGGTTGAGCGTCTGCCTTTGGCTCAGGGTATGGGTCCCTGGGTCCTGGGATCGAGTCCCGCATCAGGCTCCCTGCATGGAGCCTGCTTCTCCCTGTGCCAGTGTCTCTGCCTCTCTCTGTGTGTCTCTCATGAATAAATAAATATTAAAAACAAAAGAAAATGATGTTTGTACAAGCTATCTTTTGGCTTAACACTTCGTATGTTATATGATGATCACATTTGCTAATATTTTATTACCTTGTTAGGGTTGGTTCCTTCTCAGTTACTTTTCCCTGTAAGATATAATGCTTGCCAGGTTCCAGAATTGAGTAAGGAATGACCACCCTGTCCGTTTCCTTGCCTGGTTGATGGCCATTGTGAACAGCTTCATTTGGGGGTGCTCAACTTTTAATGCCTTTTTCTGGTCACAGCCTTAACTTCTGGTCTTTGTGTTAGCCCTGTGCTTATTAAAAAAGAGTGTTTGGTACATGAACTCTTGCTAAGTGTTGTGTTAGGGCAGATAATATAAACAGTAGGAATGCAAATGAGTAAAATACTTCTAAGCTTATGCTCAAAGATACTGGATGCAGGAAACCTTGGTATTGGTGGTGATCTCTCCTTTCTCATTCATGATTTTATTAATTTGAGTCTTTTCTCTCTTCTTTTTAATAAGGCTGACTAATGGTTTATCTATCTTACTAATTTTTTCAAAGAACCAACTCCTGGTTTTGTTAATCTGTTCCACAGTTCTTCTGGTTTCTATTTCATTGAGTTCTGCGCGAATCTTTATTAATTCTCTTCTTCTGCTGGGTGTAGGATCTATTTGCTGTTTTTTTCTCCAGCTCCTTTAGGTGCAAGGTTAGCTTTTGTATTTGAGTTCTTTCCAGTTTTTGGATTGATGCTTTGTGTTGTGATGTATTTCCCCCTCAGGAGGCTTTTGCTGTATCCCAAAGATTTTGAACGGTTGTATCTTCATTCTCATTAGTTTCCATGAATCTTTTTAATTCTTCCCTAATTTCCTGGTTGATCCTTTCATCTTTTTCAGCAGGATGGTCCTTAACCTCCACGTGTTTGAAATCCTTCCAAACTTCTTCTTGTGATTTAGTTCTAGTTTGAAAGCATTATGGTCTGAAAATATGCAGGGAACGATCCCAATCTTTTGGTATCGGTTAAGACCTGATGTGTGACCCAGTATGTGGTCTATTCTGGAGAAAGTTCCATGTGCACTTGAGAAGAATGTGTATTCAGTTGCGTTTGGATGTAAAGTCCTGTAAATATCTGTGAAATTCATCCGGTCCAGTGTATCATTTAAAGCTCTTGTTTCTTTGGAGATGTTGTGCTTAGAAGATCTGTCAATTATAGAAAGCGCTGTGTTCAAGTCACCAAGTATAAGTGTATTATTATCTAAATATGTCTTTGGTTATTAATTGATATACTTTGGCAGCTCCCACATTTGGGGCATAAATATTCATGATTATTAGGTCCTCTTGTTGGATAGATCCTTTAAGTATGATATAGTGTCCCTCTTCATCTCTTAGTACAGTCTTTGGGATAAACTTTAGTTTACCTGATAATAAGGATGGCTACCCCTGCTTTCTTTTGAGGACCATTTGAATGGTAAATGGTTCTCCAACCTTTTATTTTCAGGCTGTAGGTGTCCTTAGGTCTAAAATGAGTCTCTTGTAGACAGCAAGTAGATGGGCCCTGCGTTTTTATCCAGTCTGAAACCCTGCGCCTTTTGATGGGGTCATTAAGCCCATTCACGTTCAGAGTTACTATTGAAAGATATGAATTTAGTGTCATCATGATACCTATTCACTCCCTGTTTTTGTGGATTGTTTCCTTGAACTTCCTCTTTCTTTTACAGAGTCCCTCTTAATATTTCTTGCAGAGCTGGTTTGATGGTCACATATTCTTTCAGTTTCTGCCTATCTTGGAAGCTCTTTATCTCTCTTTCTATTCTGAATGACAGCCTTGCTGGATAAAGTATCCTTGGCTGCATGTTCTTCTCATTTAGGACCCTGAATGTATCTTGCCAACCCTTTCTGGCGCTCCAGGTCTCTGTGGAGAGGTCTACTGTTGTCCTAATACTTCTTCCCATAAAGGTTAGGGATTTCTTGTCCCTTACTGCTTTAAGAATCTTCTCTTTATCTTTGCAATTTGCAAGTTTCACTATTAAATGTCAAGGTATTGAGCGGTTTTTATTGATTTTAGGGGGGGATCTCTCTATCTCCTGGATCTAAATGCCTGTTTCCCTTCCCAACTTAGGGAAGTTCTCAGCTATGATTTGTTCAAATGCACTTTCTGAACCCCTGTCCCTTTCAGCGCCCTCTAGAACCCCAATTAAACGTAGATTTTTTTCCTTCTAAGGCTGTCATTTATTTCCCTTAACCTTTCTTCATGATCTTTTGTTTTTCTCTTTTTCCTGTTTCCTTCCTTGCCATCAACTTGTCTTCTATGTCACTCACTCATTCTTCTACCTCGTTAACCCTCGTTGTTAGGACCTCCAGTTTGGATTGCATCTCATTTAATTGATTTTTAATTTCAGCCTGATTAGATCTAAATTTTGCAGTCATGAAGTCTCTTGAATCCTTTACACTTTTTTCTAGAGCCACCAGTAGCTTTCTAATTGTGCTTCTGAATTGGCTTTCTGACATTGAATTGTAATCCAAATTTTGTAACTCTATGGGAGAGAGGACTGTTTTTGATTCTTTGTGGTGAGTTTTTCCTTCTAGTCATTTTGCTCAGTGCAGAGTGGCTAAAAACGAGTTGTGCTGGAAAAAGAAATGAGAAAAGGGGGGGAACAAACAGAAAACAAAAAACAAGGGAGAGTATCCTCTGATTCTATATACTGTAAATCCCTCGACTTCCCCTGGAACTTTCCAGTGCTGCTTCATCAATAACTTGCTTTTCCCATGTCCTTCTAGCTGGTCTTCTGAGGGAGGGCCTCTGTGCTGATTCTCAGGTGTGTGCACCTGGGGAGCTGCCCAGCCCCCTGCCAGGTGCATGGCTCAGTGTGAGCTGTTTATCCTGTGAGGCCCCTGCTCATTCCCAGGTGCTTTTTATTTATTTATTTTTCCGTCTTCCTACCTTGATAGAAGCGCGAACTCTTCTCACTGTAGCATTCCAGCTGTTCTCTCTTTAAATCTCAGGCCTAATTTGTAGGTTTTCAGGATGATTTGAAAGTTATCTAGGTAAGTTGGTGGGGACAGGTGACTTGGGGATGCTACTCTTCTGCCATCTTGCCCTGCCTCCCAGATGCAGGAAACCACCAATCATTTGCTTTGGGAAATAGGAGCCAGCCAGAACTTAGAACTACCAAATACAGCAGCTACCCAGAATAAGCCTTTGGAAGTTGTGGTTATAGGTTGTTGTGACCAAAAATACTTTCTGACCTCTGTTATCAGTTTACTCCTCCTTAGTAAAGAGCTTTGGAATTTTCTAGGGAGGCACAGTGAGCAAAGTGATCTCCCAGAAGTGCCAGTTATATCTTTGCTCCATAACCTTTTGGGCAACCTAGGGGTAGCAGCAAAAATTTGTTCTGTCACTGGTACTCTCTCTCTGTTGCCCTGTCTTGCTTATCAGAAATCCATTTGTTTTTTTTGTCAGGGTTGAGGTAGAGGCACAGAAAGTTACCTGTGGGATTCAGAAAAGGGATTCTAATCTGAGTACCACTCCCCTCCCTCAGCAAACCAATAATTAAGCTTTTCTTCTCCTTTTCCTTAAAGTTTTATTTATTTAAGTAATCTCTACACCCAGCATGGGGCTCGAACCCATGACCCCAAGATCAAGAGTCGCATGCTCCCCTGACTAAGCCAGCCAGGCACCCCTAAGCTTTTCTTCACAGTTTTACAGTATATTGTTGTCCTGGAGAGTCTGAGTTGGCTTTAATTAGGTCAGAGCTCAAATATCTTAAGTGTTACTGGGTTTACTATAATGAATCTTAGGAAGTTTATAAAAAGACAAATCCCTTCCTTATAGTATAAGGTTGGGGAGATCAGATATAACCTATCAAACAACCTCTACTTACATTACTGTGACAATGTTTCAAATAAAGTTGACACTAAACAGTGTTTTCCAGCCTTGAGTTATGTGATAAATATTTGAAGAAATATTGTAACATTGACATTTGAGATGAACTACAGTATTATGAGATAGTGGTTACTTGGAAGTGTCTTTTTGACTCATTTAAATTATGTTTGAGTGACTACCCTTGCGTAGAGATAGGGAGAGCATAACGAAGTACAAAATGGAGTCTCTGGAGATGAAGTGCAATAATTCTACTCTGCCTACACAACTGTATTTATTTATTTATTATTTTTTAAAGATTTTATTCATTTATTCATGAGAGACAGAGAGAGAGAAGCAGAGATAGATACAGGCAGAGGGAGAAGCAGGCTCCATCCCAGGACTCCAGGATCATGCCCTGGGCCAAAGGCAGATGCTCAATCACTGAGCCACCCACGTGTCCCAACACAGCTGTATTTAAATTAATAAGCTGTGTGGACAATTTTGATGCACTGCTTGGGTTTAGAACTTCTTTATATATTAGGAGCAGAAGTCAAGGCAGGAATCTTTAATGAGTGGAGCAGTTGGGTGAAGGGAGAATAGATGTAAGGTCTTGAAGGCTTATCACATTGATGAATAGATAGAAAAATTGAAAAATAGAAATCTATTAGGGCTTAGTGACTAAATATGAGAATCTGAAGGAAAAGAATTAATAATATGTTTTGCCCACAGACATGGTAAATGTATTGACAGAATAGTAATTAGGATGTTGAGAAAAGGTATTTATTATAAGATTTTTAAGGCTTTTATGACTAAGAAATGTCACAGATATTTCTCATAGTTTGGAGAACATGCGAAAGGTTTCACAATGGGTATTTTTAAGTGATATGGGAAGAAAATGCAAGGTGGTTAAGAACAGCTGTAGTTGAATTGTTTCTTTATGCTTACTTGTATAATGTAACCTCTCAAGTACTTCAAGATTGCAAAATTGGATGGTTTCTATTTTCTTGACTTCTAATACTTGTTAAGACCTTTATTTTATTTTTATTTATTTTTTAAGAGAGTGAATGAGAGAGAGAGCACATGAGTGAGTGAGCAGGGGCGGACAGAAGGTGAGAGAGAATCCCAAGCAGGCTCCATGCTCAGCTTAGAGCCTGACACCGGGCTTGGTCTGAAGACCCTGAGATCATGACGTGAGCTAAAATCGTGAATCAGAAATGCTTAACCTACTGAGTCACCCAGGCACCTTTTTGTTAAGATCTTTTTTTTTTTTTTTTTTAATATTTATGATAGACATAGAGAGAGAGAGGCAGAGACACAGGAGGAGGGAGAAGCAGGCTCCATGCCGGGAGCCCGACATGGGACTCGATCCTGGGACTCCAGGATCGCTCCCTGGGCCAAAGGCAGGCGCTAAACCGCTGAGCCACCCAGGGATCCCCTGTTAAGATGTTTAAAGAGAGCAGTGGTTCCCATCTAGAAAGCTGTGAGCTAATTCGAGTATTTCAGAAAGCTTAATTAAAATCCTATATTAACCCAGATCAAGGATGTAGAAATTAAAATTTCCTTTGTCTTTGGCTGGAATTCTTTCAGCTTAGTGCTATATACTAGGTCTTCCTTATTGATTAACTGCTTTGCTAGCAGTTATACTTTTAATGTTTTTTTACAGAAATGAAATGAATTTACTTAATTTATGCAGGTTAGAAACATGGAGCTTGTGAAGAGAAAACAAAAAGTGAGTCTTCAGCTAAAAACTTGATAATTTTTTTTTTAATTTTTTATTTATTTATGATAGTCAGAGAGAGAGAGAGAGAGAGAGGCAGAGACATAGGCAGAGGGAGAAGCAGGCTCCATGCACCGGGAGCCCGACGTGGGATTCGATCCCAGGTCTCCAGGATTGCGCCCTGGGCCAAAGGCAGGCGCTAAACCGCTGCGCCACCCAGGGTTCCCTTGATAATGTTTTTATTTAATTTATATATTCTAAAGATTTTATTTATTTATTCATGAGAGGCAGAGACACAGGCAGAGGGAGAAGCAAGGCTCTTCGCAGGGAGCCCGACATGGGACTCCATCCCAGAACCCTGGGATCACAACCTGAGCTGAAGGCAGACACTCAACTGCTGAGCCACCCAGGCGTCCCAGAGAATGTTTTTATTATATGACTTTTTTTATCCACTTATTAGGAATTGATGCCTTTGGCTTTATTAAATAGAAACACAGTTTGTATTTTAGTGCTCTGTTCTCAGTTGATAATATGTAAAAACAGCATAATAGCTATTGTTGCTTATGCCAGAAGTCACATTTTTTTGTTGACTTTGTTGCTTCTTAGTTTTATTTATTTATTTATTTATTGTTCCTGTTTTTCTGTGATGGTTAATAACTTGGAGCCCTATTAAAAATATTTCTGGACATGGGCTGCCTGACTGGCTCAGTCAGTGGAGCATGCCTCTCTTGATCTCAGAGTCATGAGTTCGAGCCCCACATTGGGCATGGAGTCTACTTTAAAAACAAAAACAAAACACATTTCTGGACATATAACTGTTTCCTCAATTCTTAGAACAATGCTTTGTGCTCCATAAACACTTGGGTGAAATAAAATACTACATGTAAACAGTAATTAAAATTGAAGTGAACATTAAGATATAGGGGAATTAAAAGAATAATTACACAGTGACACAGAGCACCAGTGATTTATGTTAATTTTGAGATCCAAGAGAGTAGTAGTACTAGAAGCATGAATAACACTGTGCTTATCTCTGAAGGTCTGTTTCTTTGTTATACTAGGTAGTTGATATTCAGTTTCCTCAAATGGCCAAAATTTTACCCTATAATCTTATTTTGGTGTTTGCTCTTTGTTACTGAGTAAAATTATTTCAGAAATTCAGGAGTGATATGAACTGGGTTACAGTAGCAAGGAAACTGCTGAGTGACCAGAAGTAGAGAACCGTAGGCCTCTTCCTCACTGGTCCTTCCACCATGTTGTCTAGGAGTTATAGATTAAATTAGGATAGTTTATAACTTTGTTACTTCACAATTTTAAATTCCCTAAGGAAGGAACCCAGGCAAGAAAGCAGATATCTCTATTAGAGCCTGGTGTTTTGTGTGTAGAGGGAAAAACAATGTTGCTTGGGGATGAAATTAAATTCTCATGTAGGGCATCTTTGCAGAGATGCAAGAGGAAAATAGGCTAGTGCTAGAGGACGGTAAAATAGAAAACCTTCTGGTCTTAATCCAAATCACAGTATTTACTTAGCTTTCTCTGTCTCACATTTGGTAACTGAAGATAGTTCCATTTGAAACAGTTCAACAAATGCTTACTGGGTACCTACATTATGGCATATACTGTTTTAAGTGCTAGATTTATTTATTTATTTTTAAGATTGATTTTATTTATTCACGAGAGACAGAGAGAGAGAGAGAGGCAGAGACACAGGCAGAGGGAGCAGTAGGCTCCATGCAGGGAGCCCGACGGGGGACTCCATCCCTGGTCTCTAGGATCATGCTCTGGGCGGAAGGTGGCACTAAACCACTGAGCTACCTGGGCTGCCCAAGTGCTAGATTTATACTAGTGAACAAAATACACTAAGTCCCTGGAAATAAAGAATTAAAAAGAAATTATACTATATCAGGTAATAAGATTTGCTTGCTTCAGTTATCTCTTGCTCTTTAACCACCCCAAAATTTACTGGCTTAAAAGAAATATTTTATTGTTTCTTAACATTCTGTGGGTTGAAAATGGCTCATCTGCTTAGTTCTTTAAGTCATCTTACTTGGGGACCTTCATTGGCAGGTGGGCTTGGAACACTGAGATGGCTCACTCTCCCAACGTGGTTGTCAGATGGTGCTGGTTGTTCGGGTGCTCAGCTGGGCCTCAGTTCTTTTCCCTTTGTCCTCTCCTTGTCGCTTGGGCTTTCTTTCTCACAGCTGGTGGCTGGGTTCTAAGAGGGAGTATTCCAAATGTGCAAAGGCAGAAGCTGCACATTTTTTACTGAGACTTACTTTGTCACTTCTACCGCACTTTTTTTAGATTTATTTATTTATTTATTTATTTGGGAGAGAGAGAACCTTAAGGAGACTCCTTGCTGAGCGAGCCTGATGTGGGGCTCCCATCTCACCACCCTGATTGTGACCTGAGCCAAGATCAAGAGTCAGATGCTCAACTGACTGAGCCACCCAGGCACCCCACTTCTACCACATTTTGTTGATCAAAACAGGAAGGGAGAATGAACCACACCATTTGATGGATGGTAATGACAAGATCACATTGTGAAAGAACACCTAGGGTGGAAGATAATGTTGTGGCCATCTACAGAAACAGTCTACTACAGTGCTATTAAAACATAAAAAAAAGGGGGGGGGGGGTAGCACACCTACTGGTCCCATGGATCTGTCTGTCTTTTCAACAGTATTTGGATAGAATAGACCCAGGGACACCCCTTCTTCCAGTCTCCTACCACTCTCCAACCTCTTTTCCAATTGCAACTTTCCAAACCATCTTCTAAGCGCTCCCCTGCCTCTAAGACCAGCCAGCACTGTTTTTCTGAGCTTATTCCTTACTGCCAATCAAACATGAGCTCCCAGATACATCAGAACTATTCCACTGAGGTGGAGGCTGCTGTCAACCACCTGGCCAACCTATATCTGTGGGCTTTCTATACCTACTTCTCTCAGGGTTTGTATTTCTACCATGATGTTGTGGCTCTGGCATTTCTTCTACAAGTTAGAAGGTGAAGGTGCCTAGTATCTCCTGAAGATACAAAACCAGTGGGTAGCCATGCCCTCTAACAGGAGGTGCAGAACTGTCCTAAGATGAGTGGGATGAAACCTTGGACACTTTGGGAGATGCTGTGGTTCTGGAGAAGAACCTGAATCAGGCCTTTATATATGTGCATGCCTGGGTTTTGCCTGTGCAGACCCTCATCTCTGTGACTTCTTGGAGAGCCATTTTCTAGATGAGCAGGTGAAACTCCCATCTAGAAGATGGACAACCACCTGACTGATGTCTGCAGCTTGACTGCCCCCCTGGTTGGACTGGGCTGGGCAAGTATCTCTTCCAAAGGCTCACCCTCAACCATGACTAAGAGCCTCTAGAGCCCAGTGGCCTCTGAGAGGCCCTCTGGCATCCCCCTGGTGTCAGGGCTTCTTCCTGAGCCTCCCCTTGCAGCCATTAGGCAGCTTTTTACCACCCTGGAGCCCTCACCCAAGTCTAGGACTAGATGGAAACAACAAAGCTTTTTGAAGCAAAAAAATAAATGAAGCAGGTTAATAGGAGGATAGAAGGGAGCAAAAAATACAGCATTGTATGTCAGGGAAGGCCCTTCCTAGTGAAGCAACATTTCAAATACTGATGGAAATAAGAAAGTGAGAGAGTGAGCCATGTGAGCCATAAAAATATCTTGAGGAAGCATATTCCAGGCAGAAAGAATAGGAAATGTAGAAACCCTCGGTGGGAGAATCCCTGGTATGATCAAAACCTAGCAAGGGCAGTGTGACTGGAATGGAGAGATAGAGGCAATGAGGGTGGGGCATGGAGTCAGCAAAAAAGGAAACAGATTTTCTAGCTCATGGCAAAGGACTGGATGTTGTGTGAGTGAGGTAGGAATCTGTTGGAAGATTTTGTACAGAGGAGTTAAATGATCTGACTTAAATTTTAGAAGAATCCTGTTGTGAGAATCTTTGGCTTCCATTTTGAGAATAGACTATTAAGAGGAAAGAGTGGAATCAGGGAGGCAAATCAGTAAGCTAGTGCCTCGTGAGATGACCGTTGGATTTGGGTTGTATTTCAAAGGAAGACTGACAGGATTTGCTAATGAGAGTGGATATGGGGTGAGAAAGAGGGGTCAAGGATGACTTTCAAAGTTTTTGCCCTAGGTACCTGGAAAACTTGAATTTTCATTTACCAAAATGGGAGGACTGGGAGGAGCAGGGTGGAGGTGAGGGAGATGTAAGACTTGTATTTTTAGCTATGTTAAGGTGAAGAAGACATCCCAGGGGAGAAAGGTTACTAAATGTTACTTCCTCATTGCAGGTGTGACGTTGAGTGCTTCAGATCTGGTCACTATGGTACGAGAACGAAAATGCATATTGTGCCACATTGTGTACAGCTCAAAAAAGGTAATAAAATAGAAGAGGGAGAATCTGAAGCTTTATGACTGATCTTTTTTTTCTTCCAAAGACATGGGATTTATAGATGGATAAAAGCTTTTAACAGTGTCTTATTAATGCTTCTTTCATAATCATAGTCTCATTCCACTGGTTTCTCTTTTATTAGCTCATAATAAAAGAGCCAATAACTATATTATTGAATTATTAAACTATATTATTAAATCTCTACCCAGAATTTGAGGATTCTCAAAAGTTGATAATCGTTACTAATTTAGTCTGTAACCAATTATAGAGAAATACCTTAAAATTCAGTTTATTTGAGGTTATACTACTTTTTTTTTTTAAGATTTTATTCGTGAGAGACACAGAGAGAGAGAGAGAGAGAGCGAGAGAGAGAGGCAGAGACACAGGCAGAGGGAGAAGCAGGCTCCCTGCAGGGAGCGGGCCAAAGGCAGATGCTCAACCGCCAAGCCACCCAGGTGTCCCAAGATTATACTACTCTGATTAGCTAAGGATACAGCATTTGTTGTCTGTACCTGGATTCTGTTTCTGCCTTTGCTTGTGAAAGAAAAGTGCAGCACATCAGAAATGGTGTTAACAGTATCCTAGCTGTCCACAAGGTGGGGATGTTGCTCAGAGAAAAACGCATTTTTAAGAACTAAAATAATTTACCTGTGCCTCAGGGAAATTGGCTGCAGTTTGTCTCATTGTTTTGCTTTTTCTTGTCTTTATCCTTTGCTTTCAAAGTAGTACTGATTTAACTACTGAGAAATTTTTTTCTAAGCTTTTTTTCTAAGCTTTTAGGATGCTTTGGATTGTCCTTCAAAATTTGGAGAACTGAGAAGATTATCATGAGCTAGGTTAGCCTGGGAGGTTTAAGTGAACCTGGAAAGATGTTTGGAAGTAAGATGGCTTCAGAGAAATAGAAGAGAGAAAGATTTTAGCGGTATAATAACATGTACAGAGATACAGAGGTAGAATGGAGTGTGAGTTTTAGGAGTCTGTGAGAAGGCTTATCTGATTAAAACAGTTTTGTATTGGAGATAGTGGGACTGCAATATAATCTGTAATTTAGATGCAGACAGTTATAAAACTGTTGAATGCTAGACTAAGGGGTTCCATTATGATCCACCCCCTAGGCTGGGGTGAAGATTTTTTTTCCTCTTTAGGATTTCTGTTAGTGATGGAAAAATCAGATGAGATTTTAAAATCATGTTTAATAATATTTGCCTTTTACAAAAGTAAAAGAACTGTTCTTCTAGTTTCAAATTTTTTTGACCAGGGTTTATGCAAATTTATCATAAATAAAAATTCTTTATGGCTCCTTTCAGATTAGGGGGAGATGGGAGATTGAGAAGGTGTGAAAGGGATAGGCAGACACTCAGAGATGTGGTGTTACACTTTTGTGGAGGAGCAGCCCTGTCTTGATGTCTCATAATTTTGTCATTTTAAGCCTTTTGGCATTTCTTCTATTCTGGTTTAAAACACATTTTCATCTCTTCCTATTTTTCCATGGATCATAATGAAAAAATAAATCAGAAGCTGGGATTACCCACTCCTGTTTTAGGAAATGCCAATTACAGGTTTTTAAACAAGGGAATTGCATGATTTAAGTGTTAGGATTAATGTGGTCTAAGAAATTAGCATAATGGGCTAATTGAAAGAGATAAGTTTGATACTTAGTTTTATTTAGATAGATGATGAACAAGTTAGGTTGAAGCAGTGCTTTCCTCTAGTATCCCAAACTAGTGTAACCCTGATTTCTTCAAATGTACCGGGGAGAAGAAAAAGAATCTAAAGTGCTCTAAATATGGGAAAAAACTGTGTGCTGTATCCCTGAGTATGATGCTCATTAATTTTTTTTATTTTTATTTTTTTCAAGGGTTTTAATTTATTAGAGAGGGAGCATGAACAGAGGGAGGGGCAAAGGGAGGCGGAGAAATAGACTCCCCACTAGAGAAGCCCTGGAGTTAAAAAATACTAAAAAAATTCTCTTGTATTAGTCAGTGTTTTCTACATTTGTTCAACTGCCAAGTCTTTAAAAAACAAACAAACAAACAAACAAACAAACAAAAAAAACTCCTTCTTCTCCCTTCTTTAAAAAACCTGATAATGATTAATATGCAAGAACTAAATAGAAGCTTGGTAACTGAGCAAGTATGCATTTGGGGCTATTTAATCCTGTGCTCATGGATTTTTCCTAGTTATTTTGAAAGCTTAGGTTGTCACACTATTTGCATTCATTCCTTGGAGCAAGGTGGGAGAGAATTTCACATGTAAATTTAGGAAAAGATTTGTGAAGTATTCTAGATAATCAGAAGTCATGTTTAAACAAATTTTGAATGATAATATTTTTATAATTGAAATAGAATACAGGATTGATTTTTATATCAGAAAATAACCTATTTCAGTGAATGCTGCTTTGATCAGGAATGGTTTCATTGCAAGAAACAGAACCAACAGGAGCACCTGGGTGGCTCAGTCAGTTAAGTGTCTGTGTTTGGCTCAGGTCATGATACCAGGGTCCCAGGATTGAACTCCATGTCAGGCTCCCTGCTCAGGGAGGAGCCTGCTGCTCCCTCTCTCCACTGCTCGTGCTTTCTCTCACTATCTCTCCCTCAGATAAATAAATACAATCCTAAAAAAAGTAAAAGAAAGAAACAGAACCAAGTTAAATTTAGCTCAAAGAGGATTTGGCACATGTGTATCTAATATAAGGAAAAATTGAACAAAAGGAAACATGGGGATTTGAGCAGGGGTTGTGTATTCATGGTTTTTTTTTTTTTTTTCATTCTTGATTGTGTCGCTAATTTGACTCCGCTTTCAGCTCTGTAAGTGTTCATTCTAGTTAGTGGCCAATCAATTGTAGGTAGAAGGGGGTGGATCGCATGTAAAGCTATCCCCTCCAAGTGAAGCATTTGTATTTATTTTTTATTTAAGTTTTATTTATTTATGATAGTCACACAGAGAGAAAGAGAGAGAGAGAGAGAGGCAGAGACACAGGCAGAGGGAGAAGCAGGCTCCATACACCGGGAGCCCGACGTGGGATTCGATCCCGAGTCTCCAGGATCGCCAAAGGCAAAGGGCCAAAGGCAGGCGCCAAACCGCTGCGCCACCCCGGGATCCCGAAGCATTTGTAGATAGGAAGGAAATGATGGTTGTCTCCAGTATAATTGCCATTTAAAGAAAGTGTTTAGAATCACAAAGCTGGGCAGCCTGGGTGGCTCAGTGGTTTAGCGCCACCTTCAGCCCAGGGCGTGATCCTGGAGACCCGGGATCAAGTCCCATGTCGGACTCCTTGTATGGAGCCTGCTTCTCCCTCTGCCTGTGTCTCTGTCTCTGTCTCTGTGTGTGTGTGTGTGTGTCTCTATGAATAAATAAATAAAATCTTTAGAAAAAAAAAAGAACACAAAGCTGTTTGTCACACTGTTGTAGATAAATTAAGACTAAGTTATTGGGTTGTTGTATTCTTTTTGACAAATGAATTGTATATAATGAAAAATCTCAATGCACTAGATGGTTGGAGTGTGACATAGTATTTAAAACCTTGGCTATTGGGGATCCCTGGGTGGCTAAGCAGTTTAGCGCCTGCCTTTGACCCAGGGCGTGATCCTGGAGTCCCGGGATCGAGTCCCACATCAGGCTCCCTACATGGAGTCTGCTTTCCCTCTGCCTGTGTCTCTGCCCCCCTCTCTCTGTGTCTCTCATGAATAAATAAATAAAACCTTGGCCATGGTGTCAGATATGTGAGGATCTGAGTCCTCATTTGACCACTTGATTATCTGTGACTCTGAGAGGGCAGGAACGAATGTTTTCACACTTATCCCTTCAGTGCCTAGTTCTGTACTTGACATTTAATAAGCAGTAATAAATAGTTGGTGAATAAATAAGTTAGTTTCTATGTATCCTTGTATACTTATGAAATTAATAATATTCCATCAGCAGTGTTTTGCAGTTGATATGAGGAAATGTTAGAGGCACTTAAACACAGGATACAGTCAATAGTAATACTCAACAATTATAGTATTATTATATTATTATATATACGAACAGCCATTCTCTAATTTTGGCATGTTGCCTACATATATGTCCACATGACAAAGGGATAGATATTTACAGCTTTTTGAGTTTTAAGATATGTGTGCATGTGTGTGTGCATGTTTTTAAGTGGTAGCTCTTCCCACAGATTTTGTTTTCCTGCCACTAAAGATGGGTTGGAGGAATGGGAGACCCTAGTAGATTTTCAAAGATTTCATTAGAATCAAGCAAATCAATTGGGGGAGAATGGGCAGTGAAGATGAGGGCATGATTGAGCTCCTGTGTTCTAAGCAGTTTTTAAAAACTTTTTTTTAAAAAAAACAACAATAATCATTTTATTATTGCTTATAGCTTCTTTTTTTAATAATAAATTTATTTTTTATTGGTGTTCAATTTGCAAACATACAGAATAACACCCAGTGCTCATCCCGTCAAGTGCCCCCCTCAGTGCCCGTCACCCATTCACCCCCACCCCCTGCCTCCTCCCCTTCCACCACCCCTAGTTCGTTTCCCAGAGTTAGGAGTCTTTATGTTCTGTCTCCCTTTATGATATTTCCTACCCATTTCTTCTCCCTTCCCTTCTATTCCCATTCACTATTATTTATATTTGATCAACCACAGGGAAGTTCTGTTAGATCCATAAGTTCTGCCTAAATTGATATATCCATTTATTTATTCAGCAAATCTTGACAACCGTGTGCCAATCCCTGGCCAAGACTTGAGTAAGAGTTATAACTTATTTTTGAGAAACTCTCAGTTGAGTGGGGAAAGTATGGAGAAAATAACCAAATAGTTGAGAAGTTAGATGATTTCTGAGTTGGGTTTTTATATATATAAAACTTTAGTAAATTCTTTTTTTGTGGATAGAACTTAAGCCACATAGTTTATTCTTAAATCCTTTGCTCCCTAAAGACAATATACTTTCTGACCTTTTTCGAAAGCCATTAAATAGGTTTTTCTTAATAATTATTTAAGAATGAGGGCAGCCCAGGTGGCTCAGCGGTTTAGCACCGCCTTCAGCCCAGGGTGTGATCTTGGAGACCCAGGACCAAGTCCCACATCGGGTCCCTGCATGGAGTCTGCTTCTCCCTCTGCCTGTGTCTCTGCCTCTGTGTGTGTGTGTGTGTGTGTGTGTGTGTGTGTGTGTGTGTGTGTTTCTTATGGATAAATAAATAAAATCTTAAAAAAAAAAATGAAATAACCTCAAAAACATAGCTGAAGAATTATAAGGAACTGATTTCAATATTGAATTGAGAAGGGTAACCACGACACTTATGACACAAAGAGCTTGAACCCCAATTGTTGATTGAATAAAAACAGAGGAATTTTTTTTTCCCAAAGCAATCCCCCTTAGTTTAATCTGCTTTCTTTAATTTTGAAGGAGATGGACGAACACATGCGGAGCATGTTGCATCACAGGGAACTTGAGAACCTGAAGGGCAGGTATGGGAACGGCTGTCTTCCATCAACTTGTGACTGTCGGGGGATCTGAGTGCTGAGGGTGCCTGTTAGCTTATTTTATAGTAATCCTTCAGAAATAAATATGGTCCTATGACATGGAACTATCTGTAGAGTTATTAACAACTACAGTAGCTTTTTGGCATTCAAAAAGGATAAACCGTTGTGCATCTCAAATGTGTAGAATTCACAGCAGCTCTTGCTAGTAGATGGAAACAAGGGTGGGTGGGGATGAGCTAGTTCTATCTCATTAGTATGTTTTCTCATTGCAATACACCAGCCTTGAAACTAAGACATTGCTATGTTGTTGCCTCAGCAGTGTTATAAGTTCTTACATGCCAGAAACCTGTAGTGTTGCTGCAATAGTCTGAGAAGTCCAAAGTCTGCTGAATAAGCACTGGGCCTCATCAGGGTACAATCTTGAATACCTATCTAAGAAGGCTATTTTTTGATGCAAAACTTGAGATGTTTAAACAAAGTCTAATTAAAGTAAGCACCTTTAAAAAGTTAAATGTAGCATATATGTATATTCTATGTCGTGTTTTGTTTTTTTTTTTTTCCATCTCTGGTTCTGTTTTGATGTTTTTGACTTGAATTTGAGATTTGGAGACAGGGAACAGAAAAACATTAGGAAAGTGAGAAATATTAAATTTTATCTTATTGCATAAAAAATAAATACAAGCTTTGATCATGATGCCAGGCTGAGTCATTTGAAGTTATTCGTATTTTAAGTAACACAGTTTTAGATTGGGCAAATTAATATATTAGTAAACATTCAGCATCTCTTTAGGATATTTGTGGAATTTTTCCATGGTCTTCGTTTCTTACTATGTGAGGGTTTGTCTTAGCAGCAATATAAAAGAGGCTTTCATTTAGATTTAGTGTGGAGAATTCTTATCATAAATATGATCTTTAACTCAATATCATTGGAAACCTATGAAATACAGTCAACCTTTGATTCTCTAAATGGGCAAAGTAGGTAGTAAGGAAAAACAATTGACAAAACTATAAAAAACAAAATCCCAGAAATCACTTACTTCTTTGGAGCATTTACTGTAGTGACAAACTCTGATCACTAATTCATACTATAGAGACAAATAGTTACTGGTCATTCTTTTTCCTTTGTCTCATCAGTTTGTGATTATTTCCTGTAGAATTCATGTTTAGTTACTGGCTTTCTGATGTTAAAACTTTGTTTCTCTTCATATTTGTGTTACTGTAATTTTTGGCTGTGATCTGGTTAAGAAATTTAAAAAGCATATGTTTTGCTTTTGATTTTGAATACAAATTTGAGAAGAAACTTTATTACTTGGTTCAAAATTTTGGACATCTGAAGCATCTCTCTCTTTTTTTTCCCCAGTATACTTATTCAGATGTGAGGCCTGTTTCTACAGATAAATGCTATTAAAAGGGCACAAACCTTTATTTATCAACCAGCTGTTGTGGTATAGTTAGAGCAAGCTTAATAAAGAAAAGCTTATGGGTAGAATATCTTAAGGCCTTGCCTTTCACACATGAGAGGAAATTGTGTGGTAACAGGATGAAGTTAATCCTCCTTTGAATGTCCTGAGGACAGTTTTTGCTTTTGTTAGTCAAGAAGTAAAGCAGTACTTTCCCCCAGCAATTACTTTATATAGTCATACAAAGTAGTATTTTAACTGATTATTGATAGAGAATTGGAAAATAGTGTCATTAAAATATTAATTCACCATTAACTTTTTAAAATATGTGGTTTCCCTAACATCATAGTAGAAGCATGAATGCCTGTTGTATGTAGAACAGGTAACATGCTTTCCTCTAAATACAGACACATTTGCATTTTTAAGAAATATGGTGGTGCTAACCTGTTCTTTCCCTAGATAAATGTGGATTCTCTCTTTTCTCTCTTTTTTTTTTTTGAAGATTTTATTTATTCATGAGAGACACACAGAGAGAGGCAGAGACAGGCAGAGGGAGAAGCAGACTCCATGCAGGGAGCCCGATGCAGGATTCGATCCTGCGACTCTGAGATCGCACCCTGGGCCAAAGGCAGATGCTCAACCACTGAGCCATCAGGCGTTCCCTTCTCTTCTCATTTTGATGTTTCTTGCAAAGATTCTCTTTTTTTTTTTTTTTTTTTTTGGATTCTCTTTTTTTAAAGTAGAATTCATTTATAAGAAAAATCTTAGGAATTTTTGTTTTCGGACAGTTTGTTTTTAGTGCTTTTATTTTACACTTATTGACTATACCCCTGTGGGCAGGATCTCTTTTTGATGTTTTTCTATTAAATATAACTTTAGAACTAAAGTTAATATCCTTTCTTACAAGGAAAGCACATAGGTTTTAAAAATCTGTGTTTGAGTGTTTGTTACATATCCAACATATGCCTGTGCTTTGGGGATTGCAAAGTGTGTGGGTTTATGATTATGGATATTTATTTTTAACAAAGTTAAATATTGTCTGTATTGCATTCCTTAATATTTTAAACAGTGCAGTCTTCCAGCTGTATCTGTAAAGAGAGGGATTTTGATGGTTTGGACATGAGGAAAAGTTCTCTATTTTAGAAGGGTATAATCAGGAATTTTATTTAAGAACACCTTTAGGAAAGATGTCCCTGGTACAACAATATACAGTTTAGCATTCTACAAGTTTTTATGTAGAAAAGTAGACTAAAACGTTTTTCGTAGTTTTAGAGAATTTAAAGCTGAAAAGATTTTCTAACCAGAAAATTCAGTTGATTTAAATTTTCTTTTTAACTTTACGATTTAAGTTTAAAAAAAATTTTTTTTATTGAAATATAGTTGACACACAATGTCACATTTGCTTTCGGTGTAGGACATAATGATACAACACCTCTATGCTCACCATAAGTATGATTCAAAGTTTTATGATACTATAAAGTATGTATTCTAGTTTAGTTGCAGTGTTGAGACACTATGAACACTGGACAGATTTTTACTTACTTTTTTTTTTTTAAAGATTTTATTTATTTATGAGAGACACAGAGAGGCAGAGACACAGGCAGAGGGAGAAGCAGGCTCCCTGTGGGGAACCCGATGTGGGACTTGATCCCAGGATCACGACCTGAGCCAAAGGCAGATGCTCAACCACTGAGCCACCTAGGCACCTCTACTTACATATTTTTAACTTCTTTTTGTGTTTGCATGAGAAAAGGCTTAATTTTTGTTACACGTTAACACTTTATATGAGCTACCATAATTTTGAGAGAAGAATTTGGGGTATTCTCAGCAAACTGGAGGAATTTGAGGATTATTCTTCAGTGGAAAATGCTCAGTGGAAATAATAGATTTAAGCTTTTTGGAGGATTGTAAGGAGTTAGAATATTGATATACAAGATAATAAGGAAAATGAGATTTTTCAGGGAACCTGGTTGGAATTAATTAAAATGAATCTTAATGTCAGAGACTACATTGTATTCAGAGCTTTTGAAGTTACACAGTTCAAAAAAAGGTAAAAACTTAGGAGTTTTCTCCATTTTTCTGAGGTGTTTTCCATGATTCTCACAAGGTGAAAAACTGTTTTATTTGATTTACTGGGCATTATTTCTACTTTGTCATGCTGGACAACTATAACCATATAGTTAGCATGGTGCCCAGAATTTAGTAGGTAGTCAGCTAGATTTTTGTTTTTAAATGAATGTTCAGGTGGTCTATAACAGAAGCCATCTTTTGGTAAATGAAGTGCTCAGTTTTGAGGTTCTCTTCTGGTTGATATGAAATCTGCCATGACTTTATAGATATATTTGAGGGGAGGATGGAACAGTGTTGTGCGTGTGTGTGTGTGTGTGTGTGTGGTGTGTGTGTCTGTCTTATTAAAGACAGGCATGTCTATTTGTTAAGATTGGCATAGGGAGATAATTTGTCAGTGGAGAAAACACCAACTTAAATCTACATCACTACCCTTACCATTGTTTTCCATGCTTTTCCCAGTTATTTCCCATAACTGTTCCTCCTTCCTGCTTTTCTTTTGCCTTTAGCTGAAGATGGTATTTAAGTTGGTGGCTTAGGTTAACTAGGAGAGTTACTCATTTTTCCTGAGTGTCTCTCATGTATACATGGGATATACATGGTAATAACCTTCTACTTGTTAAATAGATAAATAAATAAATAAAAGAGATTGACACAGGAAGTGCAAAAATATCACTAGTGTATGTATACCCAAGACAAGTGATACAGAATTAAGTCTGTTGGGCCATTATTGAATGGCTTTTACTGTCTGTCCATTACACTTGTGGCCATGATGTTCAGATGTTTCTCATCAATGGCTGCATAGACAGGTGAACCAATCAAGGGACTTCAGGAAGCTAAGAAAGCTGTTAAATTATTCATCTACTATAGCTTTGGGTGTTGATTCAAGATTTTGATTTCTTAAACTGGCCAAGTATGAGATTTACCATTGACTGTATAAAGTAAAAGAAAAAGAAAACATGCTCAGTTTTAAGAACCTGGTTTTGCTTCTCTCTAAACTTTTGCATTTTCTGAAACTTGAGAAAACCATTTGTCTGGCACAGCTGTTAACTTCCTACAACTGAAATACTTTCCATTCTCTTTTAAATAAGCCTCTCTGAAGCAGAATGTAGGTCACATGTATCATCCAGACAAAAAAGTTTGCTGAGACGACTCCTATCATTTGCCCTAGGGTCCGGAATCTTCACATTCCAGGCAGAGCTCCAGCTGTCCCGATTTAGTCACCACATTGGGATTGGCTAGGCTGCCTACTCTTTTCTCCACCCCTTCACTTTCACTGGGAGAAAGCTCTTGAGCCTGAGATAAAATGTCAGCACTGTCACCAGGCTTTCTGAGTGCAGCTGGCATCATGGGTGTGCTCTAGAGCAACTTCTGTTTGCTCTGAGCCCCCTGCCCTGCCTCCCCTTTCACCATGTTTCCTCTGGCAAGATTTTAAGTACAGCAATTCAAGAAGATTTCTCCTCCTAAACTAATTATTCTGAAGTGTATTGCCTCTTGATTGCTGGAAAAGAATCTTAAAATCATTTCAAAAATAACTTATGAACAAACTTATTAAAAGTGATGAAAGGAGCATTGAAATTGATTAGCATTAATCTTTCACTGTGCGAAAGTGTGCAGTGTTTTTCAGAGGAAACTATAATAGATCTGTTGAGCGTGCCATGCCAGTGGGGAGAATTGAATGTCCCTCATCTCCCTCTTTCCCTAGGGACAGTAGTCATGAGTGCCGAGTGTGCGGGGTCACAGAAGTGGGTCTTTCTGCATATGCAAAGCACATTTCTAGCCAGTTGCACAAAGATAATGTTGACGCCCAGGAAAGAGAAGATGATGGAAAGGGAGAAGAAGAGGAAGAAGATTATTTTGACAAGGAACTCGTTCAGTTAATAAAACAAAGGAAAGAACAAAGTCGGTAAGTAATGATTTTGATTTTTAAAAAGGCTGTCTGAAATAGAATAGAGAATACATTTTCCATTTCTATACTTTTCAGCCTGTAGCTTTCAAACTTCATCGCCAAAGATTAGCTTGAGATTGCTGTCTTGTACATAAATGGTCAATGGAATTCTTTCTTGAATATGAGCTGTTTTTTAAAAAAATGAACTCAGAAAAAAAAAACCCAACTCAGTATTGCCTCTCTATAAAAGTTAGCTATAGGTGCAGTATATCTGAAATCTTTACTATGTTTAGAACTATTTATATTGGTTCTGGGTTTTTGTTTTTTTTTGGGGGGGTGGGGGGATACTAGTGAATTGTATGGTATCCAAAATTAGTGGAAAGGTATTAATGGATAAGCTTTTATATATATAAAAGATTTCTTACTATATCCATTAGGAAAAAATGTTTTGCCTGATATGAGTTAACACAGTGTTTCTACCAAATTTGATATATCCTTTATTATTTAGTATTTCAGTAAATATTTATTGAATAAATTTGTATTTTAAGTTTGACAATGTCAAAATCAGTGTAAGTTTTCTAGATTATTCTGTATAATTTGATACATACAGCTCTAATTCAAATAGTAGGCTTTTGTATTTTTGCATTACTGAGTTGTGGTCTAAAGCGTTTAATTAATGAAGCAGAAATTTTCAGATTTCTCTTTCTTTTCGGTAAGAGAGAGAGCCGTCAAGAGGCCGGGTAATTTTTTCAAGTCTTAAAATATAATGAGAAACATTATAAATTCTAAAATAAATTTGTAAAAATTCTTTCTGAATACTAGTTATACTTGGTATGCACTTCATTTTTAGTTAGATGTTTAGTATAAAGAAAATAGTTTTCACTATATGTGCTACAAGTGTTTTGAACAGGCCCTTAAAACATTAAGAGCAGCATAGTTCTTAAACTGGTTAGTTAGTTGTTTAGTCCTTCAAATGACATTGTTAATACTTTCACTATAGCTGTAGTTTACTCTTGTTTAAGAAGACTAACTTATTTTTTTTCCTTACACACTTGTGCCATCATTAGCTAATCTGTAGATGATTAAACATTTAAGTCAGAAGGTAAAGGAGCTCAATAAGTTAGATGTTCATATCATAGTTAGTCTTCTTTGAATATTCTGATATGCTTCCTTAGTGATTTATTTATAGTCATTGACTTATTTCTTTCATTTCTTCCTTCATGGGGTTTTTAAATTTAGATTGCTTTTTCTGGGCCTTGGATTTAGCTACATGCCGCTGTCCCCTCGATCTAGCTAATTTACTGTGATCTAGGAAGTCTTGATCTTGTGACAGATTTATTGTCTGATTCTCCCATTTCTGGATCCCATCAGCGTAGCCTAGTCAGTATTTCTTTGGTTGTCAAAAGTTGTATACTGCTTAGAAACAAAAGATAAAAGCACTTTGGTGTTACAAAAATCCTGCATATGCATGTAATAACACTTGCCACTTGGGGACTTAGGGTCTCCTGTTTAGAAATAGTTTTAATTTATAATGTAAGTGGATGTTTGAACTTTCAGGTAAACTAACTTTTTAATTCCATCTGTGGAAAAGGAGGAAATTCCGATTTATGTCCAAAATTTTGGAGACCGAAGCTTTTAGAACCAGTTCAAGTCACTGCTGAGTTTAAGTCACTAAGAGAAGGGAGCCCAACAGTAAAAACTTAGTTTGGGGATTTTGGGTCTAGAGTCAGACTGCCAAGGATCACATACTGCTTCCTGGCTGTCTTACTTCAGGCAAGCTCCTCAGCCTTTCTGGTACTCAGTGTCCTCATCCAAAAAGTAGGAATAAGAAGAATAATTGCTTCAGGGCCATGAAAAGTAAATGAGATATTCTATATAAAGTGCTTAAAATGCCTGACACTTAGTAGGTACTCAGTACATTTTAGCTAGAATTAGTTTTTTGAGCACCTACCTCATGTTAAGTACTAGGCCAGGCATACCATGGGCAGTTTGTAGAGGAAAGAGATTTTATACCTATTCCTGTGATGTTTACTTAAGTTTATTCACAGTTCTTTGGGCTCCTTGTCAAACACAAATAGTTGAAACAGCTGTAGCTTTATAAAAACCTCTAGCTCATGGAGCTCCTAATAGCACTGACTGCTGGTACTGCTTATTTGGTGTGTGCTATTTTACTCCTGTTTGTGATCTTACTTTCTCAGCTAGGCTGTAAGCCTTTTAGGAATGAACTATACATAAAATTTTTCTTTCACCACAAACAGTCATTGAATGTGTGCTTAATAAAGTGTTTAGTTAATTAATGAAAGTGATAATGCAAAGTGAAATCTGAGCATTTAAAATAGGTTAAGAAACTGGGTTTTGGAGAAAGAACTTATAACTGGAAAAATCCACAATATTAAGAGTCACTGTGCTTAAGTAGTATTAATTATAACTAGCCAAAGCTACAAAATATAATTGTGCTTCTTTTTAAACAACTGCATAATGTAAAAATAATAATTGGATGATAGGGACAAAAGCCCCAGAACATGCTAAGAAAAATAGGAGTAGGAAATAGTAAGAAAAATAGGAGCAGGTGGGTACTATAAATGTGTTATATTTTTAACATTTCTGAGGTGATAACAGAAACAAGATATTGTTTAATGTCTAAATCAGTAAATTGTGAAATATAAGTTGAGCTCTATCATTTAAAGATAAGAAAGCTGCCACTATTAGAAATAAAAATAGATTCTATGTTCTAAGGAAAGAGATACATAGTAGGAAGTTTGATGGGTTATGCTTGTAAAGGAAGCATGATGATTTCTTTAAATCTCTCATGGAAAACTGTTTCTTCCAGGCAAGATGAACCTTCCAATAGCAGCCAAGAAATAAACTCTGATGACAGGCGACCCCAATGGAGACGAGAAGACCGAATCCCTTACCAAGACAGAGAGAGCTATAGTCAGCCAGCATGGCATCATCGTGGACCTCCTCAGCGAGACTGGAAGTGGGAGAAAGATGGCTTTAATAATACTAGGAAAAACAACTTTCCACATTCTTTGAGGAATAATGGTGGACCAAGAGGATGTTCTGGGTGGCATAAGGGAGTTGCAGGAGGCTCCTCAACTTGGTTTCACAACCACAGTAATTCTGGAGGTGGTTGGCATTCAAATAGCGGAACGGTAGATTGGAATCATAATGGTACAGGAAGGAATTCCAGTTGGCATTCTGAGGGAACAGGTGGCTTTTCCAGTTGGCATATGAACAGCAGTAACGGAAACTGGAAATCCAGTGTACGTAGTACAAATAGTTGGAATTACAGTGGCCCTGGAGACAAATTTCAACCAGGCAGAAACAGAAATTCTAACTGTCAAATGGAAGACCTAACTATGCTATGGAACAAGAAATCTAAGTCAAACAAATATAATCAAGAGAGATATAGTTGGCAGCGGCAAGAAAGCGACAAAGTTGGTACAGCTGCCACGTACAGAGTTCCTTCTGAAGGATTTACAAGTGATAAATTTCCTTCAGAAGGCTTACTTGACTTCAATTTTGAGCAGCTAGAAAGCAAAACTACTAAACAGACAGATACCATAACTTCCAAAATTGGTGGGAAGAATGGCAGTGCAGCGAGGGAAAAGCTCCATCGCTGGACTCCTTACCCTTCCCAGAAGACTCTGGATTTACAATCAGGAATGAAAGAAGTCACTGGTAATAAGTCAGAAATGATAGATAAGCCTTTCTTTGACTTTAGCTTGACAACCACAGGAACACCAGAGACCCAGATCGATGAAACAAATAATTCCCCAACGATGAAAACACAAAAAGAAACACATACTGGATCTCTTAGTCACAAAGCCCCTTCTGACTGCACTGCTTCCTATGAGGCAGTGAGAGATTGCCCCATTCCAGAAAAACACGAACAAGAACTTAACCTAAGTAAGATGCCATCATTAAAATCTGGACTCCTTCCAATTCCAGTCACCAAATCAGTTCCTCAAAAGCCAGATTTAAAGAATCCCTCAAAAAACACCAAAACAAATTCTTTTTTTCCTGGAGAACACGCAAATCCCTTGAACAAACCCACTATAGAAGAGAATCATGGGTCTTATATAACCAAATTGCGAAGTTCATGTCCTCATGTTTTAAAAGGGAATAAAAGTACATTTGGCATTCAGAGAGAATCTGATGAAAATTTAGGTGACACATTACAAAAAGCCAAAGAGATGCTACAGTGTCATGAGTCATTGCAAAATCCACTTCTTGGCACTTCTAAAAGGACCAGGAACTATGCAAAAGCAAGTAGGAATGTAGAAGAGTCTGAAAAAGGATCTTTGAAGATAGAGTTTCAGGTACACACATTAGAAGATGAAAGTGATGGGGAGCTATCTGACATGGAGAAGCATGGAACAAAACTTGGAACCGTGGGCTCTGCCACTGCAGAAATGTTACCCTGCAGCACTCATATCACTGATGAAAAAGAGGAGGATGACCAAAACTCGAAAACATGTAGAAAACTATCCACTAACACATGTAATGTGACAGTTCATCAGAAGGAACCTGAGTTACAAATGACATCTGCAGCCAGTTCACACTCTGGCTTACTGCTAGACTTGAAAACTTCTCTAGAAGATGCACAGGTTGATGACCCTGTTAAATCTCATGTATCTTATGAAACAGAAGGCTTTGAGGGTGCTAGTTTGGATGTAGAGCTTCAAAAAAACGATATAGGTCAGTCCTCAGGCCCTCTTCTGCCTGAACTCAGTAAGCTTGGCTTTCCTGCCTCACTCCAGAGAGATCTAACCCGGCACATTAGTTTGAAGAGCAAAACTGGAGCACACCTTCCTGAGCCAAACCTCAATAGTGCTCGTCGCATTCGCAATATTAGTGGCCATAGAAAGGGTGAGACAGAGAAGGAATCTGGGCTCAAGCCAACCCTTCGGCAGATTCTAAATGCATCTCGGAGAAATGTCAACTGGGAACAGGTCATCCAGCAAGTAACCAAGAAAAAGCAAGAGCTAGGCAAAGGCTTGCCCAGGTGTGTACCTCCTTTTTCTCTTTTAAACTTACCCTTTCACCCTATCAAGAGAATTCTGCTTGTTATATTTAATTAAATGTCTGTAAAAAATATATATATATAGTAGATGTCTGTTTTAAATATCAAAGAGTGGCTGCTACTCTATAATAAATGCAATAGAGTGTTTCTGAGCAGAGAACTCAGGTTGCAAAGAAGCACATCAGCCTCTAGGGAACGTAGAAAAAAATATCAGAAATCCATCATTTTAGTTATAGGGGCTAGAAAGTGACCACATGAAAAAGTATATCTAGAGATGTGTATCTAGATCTAAATGAGCAGTGCAGTTTTTAAGTGTCACTGTTCTTACTGCCTTTTACTCAACCTGTGAACAGCTACCCTTTTACTCTGGGCATCGTATTTGTGATCACAAAATACTTTCTCTTAAATACTTGTTTTATGTTTTGGCTATTCATCTTATGTTGAGGTACTAAACTTTTCTGAATGATAAAGCAGCATTCAGCATAGGTCTACTATATGAAAATCTGTCTTCTGTATTATAATTATATAGCCCTTTAGGCTTAAATTTGTATCCTTGTTGAAACAACGTATTTATTGCGCACCCTCTTCTATCATTTGAATATTGAGATTATAAAGTTCTTGTTCTTAGCCTAGTTCCTGACACTTGTGAATGCTCAGTAATGGTTGGTTTTGGTTTGTATGCTGTTAAAAAATTATTATTGTTGGTTTAGAAAAGCTCCATACTAATAAAACTATCAATTTTCATTTCATCAGATGTATTCTCATACTGTGTACAAATCTCTAATTTAGTACTTGTTAAATTATAGTACTTACAAACATTTATTCTGTGTCTGGAACACTTAACTAGACTGTGAGCTTTGAGGGCAGAAACCATCTTATTTATATTTATAATCAATTTCATTAAGTGGTGCCCCCTCTCCCCTAAGCATGTCTGATTTATAGGGTTTTTTTTTTCTTTGTTTTTTCTTAAGGTTTGGCATAGAAATGGTGCCTCTAGTTCAAAATGAACAAGAGGTCTTGGATTTGGATGGGGAGCCTGATCTGTCCAGTCTAGAAGGATTCCAGTGGGAAGGTATTTCCATTTCTTCGTCTCCTGGGTTGGCAAGGAAGCGAAGCCTTTCTGAGAGCAGTGTGATCATGGACAGGGCTCCTTCTGTTTATAGCTTCTTCAGTGAGGAAGGTACAGGCAAAGAAAATGAGCCCCAACAGATTTTTTCACCTAGTAACTCGTTGAGGGCTGCGCAGAGTCAGACAACAACCATGGGCCTTAAGCAGGAGGTGACACCTCTGGCTGCCTCTTTAAGAACAGGTGAAAGGGCTGAAAATGTTGCTAGTCAAAGGCGACATAGCGCACAGTTGTCCTCTGACCGAACGATACCTCTGATGCACTTGGCCAAAGACCTGAACAGTCAGGAGAGTTCTACACCACCTTCAGAGAACCAGAATACCCAGGAGAGTAATGGAGAAGGAAATTCTTTATCGTCAAATACATCCTCAGCCCTTGGAATCTCCAGTTTGGCAGACGCAGCCACAGACAGTAGCTGTACCTCTGGCACTGAACAAAACGACGGCCAGAATGTGAGAAAGAAACGAAGAGCCACTGGAGTGAGTATGATTGCCCATGCTTGTTCATAGGACATTTCACATGGTGATTTGGCTATTACAAGATTTAACCCTTTAATTTTTTCTGGGTTCTGGGATTATGCTTCTCCCTACACTGAAGTAGGTTTATGAGGCTCTTTACTTTCATATTCTTATCCTATTGGTTTCTTTCTTTCTTTCTTCTTCTTCTTTTTTTTTTTTTTAAGGTTTTATTTATTTATTTGTGAGAGACACAGAAAGAGAGGCAGAGACACAGGCAGAGAGAGAAGCAGGCTCCCTGTAGGGAGCATGTTACCAGGACTCAATCCCAGAACCCTGGGATCACGATCTGAGCCAAAGGCAAAGATGCTCAACCACGGAGCCACCCAGGTGTCCCATCCTATTGGTTTCTTTCACTGAGTAATTCTACTAAGTTAGATGTAACTGAATATGAATGTACAGTACTAGGAAAATATGAAGTCATCTCTAAAACTAGTCTCTACGTCAATGATTCTTTGTTATCACCTGACCAAGGAGTAAGCCACATCCTCAGCTGTAACTCTGTTTTCATGATGCATTCTGTACTGCTGCTAAAGAAAGGCACTCTAGTGTTACATTTCTAGGGCACGAATGCTTGTTAGGCCCAAGACTGTTGAGCTTATCACTAAGGTAGTTTTCACACTACTAGAGTACATCTGTGTGAACATAGTCTTAGAAATAGTTTTAGTCTTGAGCACCTGGGTGGCTCAGTGGTTGAGCGTCTGTCTTCAGCTCAGGTCCCAGAGTCCTGAGATCGAGTCCTGCATCAGGCTCTCCACAGAGATCCTGCTTCTCCCTCTGCCTGTGTCTCTGTCTCTCTCTCTGTGTGTCTTCATGAATAAACAAATAAAATCTTAAAAGAAATAGTTTTAGTCTCTGTTATTCAGTATTTTGTACCTTAGTTGTGCAGCTTGGCCCCTTCCGAACCCATTCCTTCACTGACACCACTTCTCTTCTGGCATCTCTGTCACTAATATTGCCTAACCCTCTCAGGAAGCCTTTCTGAAAAGAAAGAGTTCCTGGTACTGGTGTCTGGAATGTGACACTGTGGGAAAATGGGCTCTTTCCTTTAAGACCAAGGCAGTTTAGCAGAGTAGTTGAGGCCTTGGCTTGTAGACCTGAGTTCAAATTCCAACTTTGGTCCTTTGAGTTGGACATTGTAGTGGATATTGTTGGATGAGAGTTGGTCCTGTAACAAAGCTGATATCTAGGGGATTGTCTCATAGATAATTTAGCTTTTTGTCATAAAGATTTTGTTGTAAAGATTTCCTAGTAAAGTAGAAACTGTGCCCCAATGAAATCAGGTATGTGCATTACTGGCTTTGTCCATACCTCTGACTGTCCTTTACTTTCCCAACATGAAATGCTATGCCATAGCCCCAGTGCTTCACCACCTCTAGGATGCTAGGAAGGTCTTGACCTTAGATTCTGTTCTGGGGTTTTTTGTTTGTTTTTTTAAAGATTTTATTTCATTTTAAAGCAGGGGAGAGAGCATGAGCGAAAGAGGAAAGGGAAGGAGAATCTCAAGCAGACTCCATGCTGAGCTTGCAGCCTGATGTGGTGCTCAGGCTCACAACCCCAAGATCACGACCTGAGCTGAAACCAAGAGTTGGACACCTAACCCACTGTGCCACCCAGGAGCACCTGTTTTATTATCTTTTTAATCAGATACATTCAACTAATATTTAAGTTCATACCTTATGCATTGGATTCCTAGTATCCTGTTGGAGATGATAGCAGCAATGAAGAACAAAGTATAATGGTCTTAGAGTTTGTTTTTTTCCTTTCCTGGGTAATGGCCTTTACACATTTAGTATTACTCAGTTTTCTTTCTCTTCTCAGGATGGATCTTCTCCTGAACTCCCAAGTCTTGAGAGAAAAAACAAAAGAAGGAAAATTAAAGGAAAGAAAGGTATAGTGCAAATATTCTGAACAAAAAGAAATTGTTCTTACAGCAATTCAGCCTTTTTACAACTTGACACAGAGTATAATTGTGATTATCAAATAGTGATCATCCATTTATTATTATTTTTTGACATTTTTGTTGTCTTAAGGGCATAGAAAAGTTTGTTTGTTTGTTTGTTTTACCATATCCAGTTGTAGCTATAGAAGAAATGTTTGATGCCACATAGACCCATAAGCTAAAGTTAATATATATCTTGGACAAATTGAGTTCAGCATAAAGTCAGAAAGTCTTATTGGGCCTTTTCAGTGGTGAAGAGGAATAGGTTCTTTAGTAAAAATTTTGTCTCTTGGTTGTTCATAGCCATTTCTCTCAATTTTCATTTTTGAGGTATCTGTGTTGCTTCTCTTAAATTGAGAGAAGTTGTTAGAGTCATTCCCTCTACACTTCTGTGATTCTTGCTTTCCCCTGACTCAGCCCTTTCTGCTCTAAGAGCTAGGGTCAGAAGTGATTGAATGAACCTTGGGTGGTTGGATGTGATGGATAAGGTAGGAGTCATGGATGACCCCAGTTTCTGGCTGAGGCATCTTTGGGGATGATGGTATTATTTGTAGAGCTGGAAAACTCCCATAAGAGGAGGACAGTGATGAGTCCCCTTTTGGATCTTTTGAGTTAATGAATCTTAGAGACACCTTAGTAAAGATATCAAAGTAGTAGTTGGGTATGTGGTTCTGGAGTTTAGGGAAGACATCTTGACTTACTGAATGGGAAAGAGACAAAGATAATACATACATGTGGTAGGACATTTTATTTAAAGTAACTTTAAATGTACTATCTCGAAGCTATATTTTTTCAGGAAGTTTTCTCTAAGAAAGCGAACTATTTTATGGTAACTAAGAGACTAGAAGAATAGGGATTGGGAAGAGAGTGTAAGCTGTTCACATCTGGGGCTCAATCTAAGCAAAAGAAGAGGGTGGCAGATAAAGGAAAAATGAGAATTGAAATGTATGACAGTTGCTCTGCCTGGGGCAAAGATTGCACTTGGAAGGGAAGTGGTGGAAGATGGTGATGAGGTAAGATGGTACCGTATATGACAGCACACTTGAACCTATGAATTACCTCCATCTTACCGATTCTTTTGGTTTAGCTCTGACATCAGTCTCAACACAACAGCATGATTTGTGAGATCTGATGAGTCTCCAGTCACCTGTTGAAGAGCAAATACGGGCTTATCCTAGAGAACTGATACAATTCCACCATCTCTGGAGCTGTATTATTAAGGAGTCCTCTCCAGTATCAAACTGAGCCTTACGGTTTCTTTTGGCAGAACGTTCTCAGGTTGACCAGCTGCTGAATATTTCTTTAAGGGAGGAAGAACTAAGCAAATCACTGCAGTGCATGGATAACAACCTTCTGCAAGCCCGTGCAGCACTGCAGACAGCATACGTTGAAGTTCAGAGGCTACTTCTGCTCAAGCAGCAGGTAACCAAGGATGGAACATTTAACAAGAATGGATCATCTCTAAAGTTGGATTTCAAAATGCTTAACAAATTACTTTATTTTTAGATAACTATGGAGATGAGTGCACTGAGGACCCATAGAATACAGATTCTACAGGGATTACAAGGTATTCTGGAGAGAATCTGATGGATTAGATCCTCTGTAACTTATTTCTTTGTTATCTATACGGGGAATTGAAGTAGTCATGAAAAGGTCATATGTTTTCTCTCCTGTCTCCTTGCTTTCATCCTTTTATAGAAGGGCCTGTGAGACTATACCCCCAAAATGCTTAGCAGCAGGGGCAGTATGTTACAGAAAGAACCTTGGGTTAGGAATCAAAAGACCTGGGTTCAAATCTTGCTTTTCCATTAGTAACTATATGACTTTGGGTAAGTCACTTAAAATTTAAAAATGGAATGCTAATACCTATTTTGCCTGTGTCCTTGTTGGTCATATAGATTTTATGACAGTGTATTTCAAAGAATTATGAGGGACTTCAGAATTCTTTTGTAATCTTTAAAAATACAGATTGGCTCTGAAATGAATGACTTTTCAGAAACCATTTTTGCATTTGTACATATGTATGTCTCCCATTCTAGAAACATATGAACCTTCTGAGCGCCCAGACCAGGTTCCTTATAGCCTTCCACGAGAGCCAAGGAACAGTAGATCTCAGACATCTGCTGATGCCACACTGCTGCCTACTCCCTTTTTCCCAGTTTTTCTGGAGCCTCCATCTTCCCACATGTCTCCATCGTCCACTGGAGTCCCTCTCCAAGTAACCACATCTCCTACTTTCCAAGCCCATGGCAGTGTTCCTGCTCCAGACTCCTCAATTCAGATTAAACAAGAACCCATGTCTCCTGAACACGACGAGAGTGTGAATGCTGTGTCACAAGGCTCTGATGACAATGTGTCCAAGGAATTACTGCAAGCTAATAGTACGTAAACTTTTCTGAGGATTAACGGTAACCTGGCAGTGGGTCTAGCGCAGTTTTAGGTCAGTGACGTAGTCATATTTGCCCATTAAAACTAAAGTTGCTAGAATTAATTTTTCTTGAAATTCCTTCACTTAGAAGGATTGTTATTTTTGAGAGAGACTGCACATTTGTGGTTGGGGAGGGGCAGAGGGAGAGAGAGAGTCTTAAGCAGGCTCCACACCCAGTGCCGAGCCTGATGCAGGGCTTGATCTCTTAACTCTGAGATCATGATCTGACCTGAAATCAAGAAGTTTGGCTAACTGACCCATCCAGGCACCCCTTAGGAGGATTATTTAAATATCAATAACTTTTTTCTCAATTTTCCCTAATCTAGGATTACTAAACGGACTTTGCATTAGCAAAGGTTCCATAATGAGGATTGGTGCAGAATTGTTTGTTTTGTTTTGTTTGTTTGTTTGTTTGGGGGTTTTTTTGTGAGATAAATTAAGTTGAACTTAGTTAAGTTCCTAGATAAGCTATATCTTCTGAATTTCTCAGCACTTAACTTTATCATTTAAAAGCAAGGCTGGGGGATCCCTGGGTGGCGCAGCGGTTTGGCGCCTGCCTTTGGCCCAGGGCGCGATCCTGGAGACCCGGGATCGAATCCCACGTCGGGCTCCCCGTGCATGGAGCCTGCTTCTCCCTCTGCCTGTGTCTCTGCCTCTCTCTCTCTCTGTATGACTATCATAAATAAATAAAAAAATATATAAAAAAAAAAAAATAAATAAAAGCAAGGCTGGACTAATATAAGCCTAAGAGGCAGGTGGCCATGATTAAGGGCAGAGGACACTGGATTTGGAATCATCAGTAAGAACTTGAGTGGTTTTGAGAAATAGCCAGTTTTTGCTCTTCATAAAATAACATTCACCTGGTTACCATTTGAGACTAACTTCTAAGCTATTTTAAACTTTATCTGAAGTTTTTATAACCAAAATGGTGCTATACTGAAAATTAAGTAAAAATAAACTGCCATTGTGTGATCTGAACAAAAGCAAAAAGTCTGAAAAATTACCTTAGCTTTTGCTACCTGTTGCAACACTAACCTAGATATATATCTCAAATGTATATTTCATTTTGAATTTTGTTGTCTTTGTGTAAATAGTAATCAGTATTTAAAAAAAAATGGTAAAGTATTATAGTGACTTTTTAAGATAATATTTTTAAATGGCTTTTATTAAATTTTTTCCTCTGCAAAATAATTCATGCTCATGTAAAAAATGGAAAACTATAAAAATGTAGATATGTTATTTCAGTCTTAAATTATAAATGTTTGTGTGTTTACCTGTAAACTTTATACAAAGAGAAAATCAGTCTGTTATAACCTAACTTTTTTCTTTTTGATATATCTTGATCATTTTCTTGTGTCACAAAAATAATTCATCTGAAATATTTTAATTTTACTAGTTGAATAATACTTGAGAAGTTGCATAATATGGATGTGGTAATTTATATAATCTCCATTGAATATTTAGTTTTTATCTTTTTTTTTTTTAAGAATTCTGTAGAACACTACATTGTGTATGTCTTTGAGTATGTCTGTGGTTATTTCATCAGTTTAAATTCCTCAGCATAAAATAACTAAGTCAAAGAAAATAGACATTTTTAAGTCAGCTGGCTTTTTAACTGCTCTTATGTAGCCAAACTGGATGATGTATCATTGACAGTTTTACCAATGGCATAGTGAAAACATCTAAGAAATAAAGGTGAAAGCGCTTCAGCTAAGTAGATATTTAAATGTCTACCAAGAATAGGGGCACCTGGGTGGCTCAGCACCTGTCTTCTGCTCAGGTCATGATCCTGGGGTCCTGGGATCAAGCCCCATGTCTGGCTTCCTGCTCAGCGGGAAGTCTGCTTTTCCTCCCTTTGTCCCTCCCCCTGCTCATGCTTTGTCTCTCAAATAAATAAATAAAATCTTGGGGGGGAAAAAAAAGTCTATCAAGAATAAAACATAATGTTAAATATGTGGACATTTCAAACAAGAAAAAAAGAAAAAAGATGGGTAGAAATGGTCCATGCCCATAAAAAGCTTTTATACAGTATAAAACATGCATGCTATTTGTGAGATCAACGCAGGGCAAAGTGTAGTAAGTGCTATAATAGAAATTTTTGCAGGTTATGGAAAGCTGATGGGTGATACAACTGCTTTAACATTCATAGCTTTACTCACTTACCACTGAAAGGTGGTTATTTGGTAGAGATTTGATCATTGATAAACAATGGCAATTTATGATGTTAAATAAACACAAAAGATGTAATAATTCTTTTCTTCTCAATTCAGGAGAGAACAGTGACAGTTGTCCAGTTTATCCAGTTATCACTGCAACGTTGTCCTTATCAGAGGTCACAGAAAGTTTCCATGAGCCTAGCCAAGAACTGAAGTTTTCCACAGAGCAAGGAAATACCAGGAACAGAGGAAATACCCCCTCCTCCCAACCAACTGGTCTTCCAGGCATAAATAAAGAAGATGAAGAGGCAGTTAAAGGCAACAGCGGGTCTGAGGCCTGTACCAGTTCTTTTCCAAGATTGTCGTTTGTTTCCGAAACCCCCTTAGAGAGGGAGCCCCACTCCCCAGCTGACCAGCTAGAACAGCAGGCAGAGTCTACTCTGACATCAGCTGAAACTCGAGGAAACAAGAAAAAGAAGAAACTTAGGAAAAAGAAAACACTTCGGGCTGCTCATGTTCCTGAGAACAGTGACACTGAACAGGATGTATTTACTGCTAAACCAGTAAGGAAAGTAAAGACTGGAAAGTCAGCTAAAGGGGGGAAGGTAACAACCTCCACCTGGGAAGATAGTAGAACTGGCCCAGAACAAGAGAGTGTCAGGGATGAGCCAGATAGTGACTCGTCTCTGGAGGTCCTAGAAGTCCCTAATCCTCAATTGGAAGTGGTGGCCATTGAATCTTCTGAATCTGGAGAAGAGAAACCAGACAGTCCATCTAAAAAGGATATTTGGAACTCCACAGAGCAAAACTCATTAGAAACTTCTCGTTCTGGTTGTGATGAAGTTAGCTCTACCAGTGAGATTGGCACTCGTTATAAAGATGGTATCCCTGTAAGGTGAGGATGTTGTGCTGGTCCAATCAGAACAGCTTACACCATTGTTCTTTTCTTAAAAAACAGAACCTTTGGTTATGAATCAGTTTTTAAATGAATCAAATGTATAGAAAATCCAATAAAGATTATGGGTATGGAAGAATGAAACCTTGGCAATGGGGATTTTCTACTTTCTCATTTATGTTGTAAATATTTACTTGTATCTCTTTTCATATAGAAGTTTCAGATGGAAAAACTTATCTCTTCTGTTACTGCTGTGTTGCCCATTGTTTAGAACAATCCTTTGAGCCAGGAAATTATAAGTTTTACTGCCTGTCCTATTCACAGGTTCTAAAAAGATGTTTGCTATTATTTTGTAGTGTGGCAGAAACTCAGACTGTGATCTCCTCCATTAAAGGATCAAAGAACTCTTCAGGTATTGGTATATTCACCTTTATTTAAATTAGCCACAGAAAAAGCTTACAAATAATAGAGCCAGGGTTTAAATAGGCCTGTAGAATGGGGTGGGGTGGGATGATCATCACCAAGAGGATTGCTTCAACCAGCAATTTTGGTATCTGTAAATCCTAAATACTGCCGTTTTATAGTTTCTTATTCTCATCTGTCTTATCTGTTCAACTACTGAGTATTAAGGTTTCATTGGCTTCTGGGGGGTTTGCTTTGAGAAGGAGCTGCTTAAAGAATAATGCCTTATTCAACAAAATAACTGGCAGCAGAAGGGAGAATGTGGAGAGAGATTTGGTACTTTCAGGTTCATTCAAAAAATAAGTATCTTTTTTTCCTAAGTGAGAGGCCTTTTCTGCCTTCTCTTGTTATGAAGTCTTCATAATGAAGATCATTAATGAAAAATGTGTTTTGCTAGGGGAGCAAGGTTTTGAGGAGAATCCAGGGACCACTATATAGTTTTAATTTTTGAGTATCTTTTCACACAAAAGCAGACATGTCTCTGAAACATATTCTTGTTTTCCAGAAATATCTTCCGAGCCAGGAGATGATGATGAGCCCACAGAAGGGGCCTTTGAGGGGCACCAAGCTGCAGTGAATGCAATTCAGATATTTGGGAATTTACTGTACACCTGTTCAGCAGATAAAACTGTCCGAGCTTATAATCTAGTGGTGAGTTGGTAAATCAATTTGAATGTTTTTGCAGGTTTTAGGAACTCAAGTTCACACTCTCTTAAATAATAGGGGAATCTATTTGCTGTCCAGAGATGAGGTGAGTTTTAGACTAACTGTAGATAAGGTTGCTGCAGTAGCTTGGCAGGATCTCTGGGTACTTAGCTTCTTTCTGGCTGTCCACTCTGCTTTCTCTGGTATCACCTCTTCCTAAAGCTTGTCCTAAAGCTCATTCTCCTCTTGCTCACAGACAGATGTCAGAAGCCCTTGGGGTTTCTTCTTCCTCCCATCACCAAAAAAATAAAAAACAAAAATGGTCCTATGCCTGATTGTGGACAACCACTTGGCAAAGGGAGATGAGATGACAGCAGTAGGCTTGGCCAGTCAGTTTCTAGCCCTGGTGTTGCTGAAAAGGTCAGTCATATAGATATTACAAAATAGGATAGAAGGAATATTGGAGAAGTGCTAGAGGAGGCATTTTTCCTCACAGTTGATTAATTGTGCCAAGTTACTAAGGAGAACAGCATTGTCTATTCATACTTAGTATAATCTGATACTCACATTTAGTATAATCTGATGCTCATTACTCTCAATTTTCATAGGATGAACTTTTGAGGTTTGAATTTGGCGTATGTCAAACTAATTTGCTTTATCATTGATGATAACCAAGAAACTTTAGGCTGAACACCAGGAAAGTATTTGAAATTCCTAAAGTCCTTGAAAGTCAAAAGGCTAGATGATAGACCATGAAAATGTGTTCTCTCTAGGCAACAGGTCTCATTAGCCTAGTGATCTGAAGGGGAAATGGGGATGACTGAAGGAAGGGAACAGAGGTACCAGGGAGTATGAGTGTAACATTTAGGGGATCGGTTGTCACTCTGGATTGCAAGATAAATCTATCTATGTATGTACATTTGAAGTGGGTCTCTGTGCATGAAGATAACATTTAGGATGCTCCCTTGTGAAACCATCCCCGGACCACTATGGCCTGTGATAACACCATCTTTGAATATTGTGGAACATTCTCTCCGAAGTTATTGATGAAATGCAGGAACTTATTTGGGAAGTTAGCTACAGTTTGGATTTGTCAGACCTTTGGTCCATATGTTGGAGAGCCTTGCCCTAGGCATTAATTAAAATATTACTCTATCTTAAAGCAGATTGACCTAAGTATTTTTGGTATGGCTGAGCTAACATAGCTGAAGTACTTAGTTCCTGTGACTGTTTACTGGGCATTTAGTGAACAGATACTTACTGAGCACCTTTTGTATACCAAGCACTAACCTAGGCACTGAGGATACAGTAGCAAACTGTATGTTTTAGCATTTTTGTTGTTGTTGAGGAAATGTGTTACCTAATGCTTAATGTATCCACAAGCAATGATCTGATATGTGCTTGACTTTAGAGTCGGAAGTGCATTGGTGTCTTTGAGGGGCATGCCTCCAAAGTGAACTGCCTCCTGGTAACCCAAACCTCTGGGAAGAATGCTGCACTTTACACTGGTTCCAGTGACCATACCATTCGCTGCTATAATGTCAAGGTAAGTGAGGCCAGAGAAATCAAAAGTGATCATTTACACTGCTTTACTGTATTTACTGTATAGAGTGGAGACACTAAGACACTCTATTCTGTCCACATTCTTATTCTTTTTTTTTTTTTTTTTTTTTTTAAGATTTTACGTATTTATTCATGAGAGACAGAGAAAGAGAGGCAGAGAACACAGGGAGAGGGAGAAGCAGGCTCCCTGCAGGGAGCCCAGTGTGAGACTCAATCCTGGGACTCCAGGATCATGACCTGAGCTGAAGGAAGATGCTCAACCACTGAGCCACCCAAGTGTCCCCGTTCTTATGCTTCTGAGCCTATTTAGTACAGGCATACCTCAAAGATACTGCAGGCTAGGTTCCAGGCCACTAGAATATCAGTAAAATGAGTCAAATGAATTTTTTGTTTTCTTGATGGAAAGTTATATTGATGCTATACTGTATTCTATTAGGTGTGCAGTGGCATTATATCTAGAAAAACAGTGTATGTACCTTAATTAAGAAATACTTTTTTTTCTTCTCCACAGAGAGAGGAAAAAAGGAAAAGAAAAATAATACTTTATTGCTAAACAAATGCTAATCATCATCTAAGTTTTCAGTGAGCTGTAGTCTTTTTGCTGGTGGAGGAGGGTCTTTCCTCTATGTTGATGGCTGCTGACTGATGAGGAAGGGGTGGTTGCTGAGGGCTGGGGTGGCTACAGTTATTTCTTAAAATAAGACAAAAGTGAAGTTTGCTACCTGGATCGACTTCCTTTCATGAATGATTTCTCTGTAGTGTGTAATGCTGTTTGATAGCATTTTACCCATGGTAGACTTCTTTAAAAATTGGAGTCCCATGTTCTCAAACCCTGCCACTGTTTTATCAACTAAGTTTGTGGAATATCCTAAACCCTTTCTATCATTTCAACAACCTTCACGGCATCTTCGTGAGGAATAGATTCCATCTCAAGAAACCACTTTCTTTTTCATCCATAGGAAACACCTCCTCTTCCATTACAATTTTATCATGAGATTGCAGCATTCAGTCTTGTCTTCAGGCTCCACTTTGCATTCTAGTTCTTTTGCATTCCCACTACATCTCCAGTTACTTCCTCCCCTAAAGTCTTGAATCCCTCATTCAAAGTCATCCATGAGGGCTGGAATCAACCTCTTCTAAACTCCTGTTCACATTGATATTTTAACTTCTTTCCTTAATGGCATCTAGAATGGTGAATCCTTTCCAGAAAGTTTTCAGTTTATTTTGCCCAAACCCATCAGAGCAATCACTATCTTATAGCCTTGCAAAATGTATTTCTTAAAAAATAAGACTTGAAAGTTGAAATGACCCCTCCATTCATGGGCTGCAGAGTGGATGTTGTGTTAGCAGGCATGAAAACAACATTAATCTTGTTGTACTTCTCCATTAGATCTGTTGAGTGACTAGGTGCCTTTCAGTGAGCATTCATATTTTAAAATGAATATTTTTTTCCTTTTTATTATGGTATATATCTGGTTCCCCTATAAAACTACAAAAAAAAAAATCTCACATGGGTTAACCAGAGGCAATTGAATTTTAACATTTGGGCATGTTTATTGTCTTTTTCTTTATTTCACAATATTATACATGGCATTTATATTTGTAATTTTATGGGAGAAAATTGAATAATTTCTGAAAATGACTCTTAGCGGTATAAAAGAGGTTTGGGAAAAGAGGTCAAAAACTTTGACAGCGGGATCCCTAGGTGGCGCAGCGGTTTAGCGCCTGTCTTTGGCCCAGGGCGCGATCCTGGAGACCCGGGATCGAATCCCACTTCGGGCTCCCGGTGCATGGAGCCTGCTCCTCCCTCTGCCTGTGTCTCTGCCTCTCTCTCTCTCTCTCTCTCTCTGTGACTATCATAAATAAATTTAAAAAAAAAAATTAAAAAAAAAAAAAAACTTTGACAGCTTACAGCTTTTATCATCCTACCCACTTCTTTTTTTTTTTTTTTTTTTTTTGTTGATTTATGATAGAGAGAGAGAGAGGCAGAGACATAGGCAGAGGGAGAAGCAGGCTCCATGCACCGGGAGCCCGACGTGGGATTCGATCCCAGGTCTCCAGGATCGCACCCTGGGCCAAAGGCAGGCACTAAACCTCTGCGCCACCCAGGGATCCCCATCCTACCCACTTCTAACCATCTCGATTTTAACATCTGTTTTCAACCTTGCTTAAAAGCTACACTTGGGCCTTTAGCTGCTTAGTATCATTCAGTAACAGGTCTTGAGCATCACTGTCTTACTGGCAATACAGCCAGGTTACCTAAGTAACTATAATAAAATGGCTAGTATAACCCAGTTCTAGAAATTCATGGAAATCTTTTCTTGAAGGTGAGATTAAACAGTGCTTATTTAACCTGGGTATGCATTAGAATTACTAAAGAACTTTTTTTTAAATGCATATTCCAGAGCCCACTGAATTAGAATCTCAGGGATTGAGGATGAAGCTTGGGGTTCTATACATTTTAAAAGCTGCTCAGTTAAGTATGGCTCAGCCAACCCAGCACTGGTTTGAAGGACGTATTTGAGAGCTATTGAAACAGAGAATCAGTTACAGGGAAGCACATACATGATTAATGCAAGTATCAAATACACAACTGTAGTCTTTCTTTCCCTTTTTAGATGGCAAATGCAGCTTTACCTTTGGCTACTTAATTTAATAAGTTTAAGGCCCGATTCTTAGTGCCCTTTGAAGAACTCTACATTCCAAATTACAAACATGGGTAACATTACTGGAGTTTATATTTGTTTACAGCTTGAGGGTCTTTGGCCAAATCTAAGATAGTCTTCTTCAAAATAGAGGATGCTAAATTTTTTTCCTCATAAAAATCCTTTCACACTCTGCTTTAAAAAGGATTGATTTCACATTTTATTTGCTGCTAACCTCTGCTAATTAGGCATCTTGTACTCTTCTTAGACGCGAGAGTGTGTGGAGCAGTTAGAGCTGGAAGACCGGGTTCTGTGCCTCCATAGTAGGTGGCGAATCCTCTATGCAGGACTGGCAAATGGCACTGTGGTCACCTTCAACATCAAGGTCAGTGTCTGGGGAGAAGGCTGCATTCCCATGTCACTTGAAAGTAGTGTGTGTGTGTGGAAAGAAGTAGAAGGCAGACCTTTTCCTATTTTCTTGTGTGAGAAAACCGCAGAATTAGCTGCTACTCAAAAACTGTTACCTTCTGGTATAAGTGAAACAAGATCCTTCATTCTGTCTGCTCAGGCCCAAGTGTGCCAGAACCAAAAGGTAGCTCTACTAAATTAAACCAAGCCTGATGATTTGGGGCCAAATAATGAGTCATAGATTAAACTAGTCTATCTCATTTTAAGAATGACACCATGAAAAATGAGCTCAAATTCTTTTGCGTCTGACATTGATGTAGTTTGGAACTGATTTAGGGTTTCATGAGGATAGCCTATTTTGTAATGTGAACTAAATCATAGGTTTGCCTTTTGCCCATGTGGCCTCATTCTTTCCTAACCCACAGATAAATTCATTTGTTGAGCAAACCTTACTGAGCATCTGTTTTGTGCTAGGCCTCAGGATAGAGCTTAGGAAATGAGGAGGGACCAGTTCTTGATGGCCCTATATTGCTGTGTTAATGTAGGTGAACTTCCATCTTGTGGGCTTTAAAGTATGAGAGACATGATGCAATTTATATTTTAGAAAAAGTCATTCTGGAGTTGATGAGATAGGAAAATACTGGTACTAGTAGAGGCAGGAAGATCATTTAGGAGGCTTTGTAGTAGAAGAAGACAAGAAAGGTTAGAGTAAGGATGAAGAGAGGAGAATGGATAAAAGATGTAAGAGGTAGAGTTGATCATTTTGGTTACTAATAAGTTGTAGCACTGTATCCCAAGGTCATCAGGTCATTTTTTTTCTTTTGAGAGTGTTGCAGTGGGTGGGGCAGGGGAAAAGAGGGAGAGAAAAAAATCTAAAGCAGGCTCCATGCCCAGCATGGAACCCAATATGGAACTCAGTCTTCTGACCCTCAGATCACAACCTGAACCATAATCAAGAGTTGGACGCCTAACCAGCTAAGCTACCCAGGCTCCCCATGGTCATCTTTCAACACAGTGTGTTACAATGTTTACTGTGTTATACTGGATTATAGTATCATTCATATGTTTAATGAATACCTATCAATACTCTCCTTCCACATATGAGCTGGAACCACTACTTAAAAGGAATACAATAAAATATGTCATGGTTTCTGCCTTGAAGAAGCTTAAAAACAAGTTAGAAGAATCTAACATATAGATAATCAAGTGCCAAGTTATTTGGTTATCTTGATATGAATAGATCACAGAAGGGTAATTAGTGAAAGTTGTTGCATTTCATATGTGAAGTGTTAAAAGCTTACATTAGATTCTGTTAGGGCAACAGAAATGAAGAAGAAAGAATAAATTTAAAGTAGTTTAAAGGATGAAACTTGATAATTACTTAATTCTTTTTTGGGAGAGTAATGGTATCAAAGGTAGTTAGAAGTTAGGAGCAGGACTTTTGAGGCAGGATGAGGACAAGATATCAAATGGAAATGATCTTTAACTGGTTGACAGACCCCAGAGAAGATAGACCTTGAGACAGAGATTTGAGAATCTCAGCAGACATGGGAATTTTGAAGCCCTGTGGGGGCTGGGCCCTTTTTTGTTTGCCTGTACACCTAGAATGCAGTGCTTCTAAGGTCTCAGCAGAAAGCCAGGACTGTTTATCTGTGCCTGTCCACCAGTGGGCCCTGAACTCCATCAGACTGTCCCCTCAGCACCTAAGATTGCTGGAGTCATTGCTTAGCCCTGGAGGCTCCCAGCTGCTGCTTTGTGCTTTGTTTCTGGGAGTTTCACTGCTTGCATGCACTTGAAGTTCTTATTTCTTTATTTATTTACTTATTATTTATTTATTCATTTACTTACCTTTTTTTTTTTTTTTTTTTTTTAAGTAATCTCTACCCCCAGTGCAGGGCTTGAATTCAATTCAAAAGTAGCATGCTCCACCTAGTAAGCCAGCCAGCCAGTCAGCTCCCCCTCCGCCCCAACCACCACTTCCTTTTTAGAAGTATTGGGGAGGTGGGAGACTTTATGAGCAAGATTGGTGTGGGGATGAGGGAACCAAGTCTAAGATGTGAGATAAAGGAATGTTTAGGGATTCAGGATGTGACCATGCCACTCTGACTGATATAAAAGGCTTCTCTAATTCACAAAATGATGACATGAGAGATGACAGAGAACGAGAAATCAGAAGAACTTGAGAATAACAGAAAGGTGGTAAATGAGAAACTCTTGCCAAAGTAAGTAAGTAATTCTTAGTGGAAAAATTTGGAAACACATGACAAATTGATTGCACAAATTTTGGATGACAAAAAGAAAAAAAAAAACAGGGAAAGAGTTTCTGAGTTTATGGCATGGAAAATGTACTAGAATATGAAAAAAAAGTTAATCATTATCATTAACTTAAGGGAAGTGGGAGAAGGCTGAAAAAGAGAATAAAGTGCTAATTATGATCAGATAGTGTAGGTTGAAGTTAGAAATGTGTTTCTCGTGAAAAAGTTTGCCATATGCCCCCAACTGGAATTGGGGTGGAGGGAGTCATGGACACCAAGTGAGTTGGAATGGGAATGGTGGAGATTGGAAAGTTAAAGATAGAGATGTAGTGTGAAAACTTAAGCACAGGTAATAGAATTTAAGAATTTGTAGCAAAGTAGTGATTTGGCTTAGTTGATTTTTGACATTTACCAGCTAAGTTGCTTTTACTTCATCTAACAGTGGCTTGTTTTTCAGAACAATAAACGACTTGAAGTTTTTGAATGCCACGGCCCTCGGGCTGTCAGCTGTCTTGCCACAGCTCAGGAAGGTGCCCGAAAGCTGCTTGTTGTTGGGTCTTATGACTGTACCATTAGTGTACGTGATGCACGGAATGGACTCCTCCTCAGAACTCTGGAGGGCCACAGCAAAACCATTCTTTGCATGAAGGCAAGTAGAGTGCCAGAGAAGAAGAGTTGGTTGTCTGGCACAAATAGAAGGATTTGAATATTTCCCTTGTTATCTAATGCCTTATTTAGAACACATCATCTTGAAAAGAACAAGGAAATTACAGTGCTTTTCTTTCTTTTTTTTTTTTTAAAGATTTTATTTATTTATTCATGAGAGAGAGAGAGGCAGAGACACAGGCAGAGGGAGAAACAGGCTCCATACAGGGAGCCTGACATGGGACTCGATCCCAGGTCTCCAGGATCAGGCTCTGGACTGACGGCGGCTCTAAACTGCTAAGCCACCCGGGCTGGCCCTATAGTGCTTTTCTTTAGGCTTGAGTCACCAAGGGAAGTACTGTGGGTTTTTTTTTTTTTTTTTTTTTAAGATTTAATTTATTTATTAGAGAGTGCCAGCATGAGTGGGGGGTGGGGAGGGGCAGAGAGAGTAGCAGACTTCCCACTGAGCAGGGAGCCCGGTGTGGGACTTGATCCCAAGACCCCAAGATCATGACCTGAGCAGAAGGCAGACACTTAACCAATTGAGCCACCCAGGAACCCTGGGATGTACTGTATTTTATTAACAGAGAAACAGGTATATTTTATTATAGAATATAGATTTAAAGTCCTTCTAGTCTATTTCACAATCATAGGTAACATACCCAATAATACATTGTCCTGGTGGAAGGACAGAAATTTTCACTTTAGAAAATTTGTCTGAGGAACTTACTATTTTATCCCTAGTTCATGCTCATCTCAAAATAGGTTAGAAATTAGAAATCAACAATGTGCTTTGCAGGCTACAGAGAAAACTCAGAACCTTATATGGAATCTAACTCTGTGAACTGTCTTCTTTAAGGTGGTGAATGACCTTGTGTTCAGTGGCTCCAGTGATCAGTCGGTCCATGCTCATAACATTCATGTAAGTTGTGTTGTTATAAAGAAATCTTCAGTGGAAGCTTAAAGGATTCCTCAGATCTCTTGCAGTTTGAATAAGACCCTTTTTCCAGTGAAAAGCTTAATAATAATTCCTACTCACATAAGCTCTTAGAAGATAGCACTCTAGAAATTCTGACCTCATCAGAATTTTTAATGGGGGACAAATGTGAACTTTAGGTAAGGTTTAGTTTGTCTCATTTGAACTTGAGATACACTGAGCATCTGAGACTCACTAAGGAAGTGGATATGTTACATAGTTTAAAATAGAACAAATAAAAACAGCTGAGATATTCTGCTCCAGTCATAGAGGCAGCTCTGTGAAGCTCAGTGCCTAGACTATAAACCTGGGGATAATGCAGCCTCAGGAACTTGTCCAGATGCAATGAAATGATAAAAGTAGAAATACTTCAAAACCTATATATATAGAGAGTTGTGGGCCTTCGCTTTCTATGATACCAGGTTCTCTCCATCAGAATACATTTCATATATAATACACATATTGTAATAAATGCTTGTGTGAGTACTTCAGCTGTTAAAATTAGTTCAGTTATATTATGTGCAAATAGCTTCAGAGTTAGGGCTTTTGGAATAATGAAATCATAAATCTCAAAAGTCAAAAAGAATCTGGAAAGTCCATCTAGTGACTTGTCTCTCTTCTGGTGCAGACTGGTGAGCTTGTGCGGATCTATAAAGGTCACAATCATGCAGTGACTGTGGTGAATATCCTAGGAAAAGTGATGGTGACTGCTTGCCTGGATAAATTTGTTCGTGTCTATGAATTACAGGTAGAATTTAGATCCACTGTTTTTGCTTGAATGATTTGGGGAGAAGGTCTGTTTGAGTTTGGTGTTGAATTTTTTTTTTTTTTTAATATAGTAAGGCTGGGGTGGGGCCCAGAAATCTGCATTTTTCAAGCCCTTTAGACAATATGAAGCAGATGATCCATGGACTACACTTTCAGAAACATGGCTCTGAGATAAGTGGTCAGGTTCACAGAGGTCAATACCGAAATGGTTTCCAGATAGCAACTGTAGTCTCCAAAGCCTGTCTAGTTCTCCTTGTGTGCAATTTCAGGTTTGAGACTTTGACACCACACAGAAATTAGTTTTCTCATTTCCAATTACCAGCTCCTCCCTTGAGGACTTTATTAGATTGTCATTAGATTATGTTTCTGTAAAAATGCCAGTGGTACTTCAGTATAATGTCTCAGGTATAGTTTTAAACCCGCCAGAGGGATTATGCTTATTAAAAACACATGTTATAAATAACCTGAATTTTCTTTTTATTCCCCTCTACCTAAGTCCCATGATCGACTGCAAGTTTATGGAGGACACAAAGACATGATTATGTGTATGACCATCCATAAAAGTATGGTGAGTGTTATTAGCCATGTCACAGTAGTGCTTCTGAATATGTTTACTAAAAACTACAAACTGATAATAATGTTCCTATTTATCACTTCCAAGGATGACATGTTTCTGATATGCCTCATTATTGAATGCTTTTCTGTCTTTTGGCATAGTATCGAGAAGTAACCCAGTGAGATTGTTGAATATTCTCTTTGCTATTAATAGCTAAAATAATTACAATAAAAATCTGATACTTTAATGGTTTTAAAGATAAAATAAGTTTAAGATGTTTCCCACCCAAAATTGAGTGGTGCTTTTTCCAGAGACATTATGATCTGAACAGAACATTAGAATAGAGTCAAGGAGATTTGGCCAGTATGATATAATAAAGCAGACCTAAAAGTAAAAGCTAATTCACTTAACCTTGCTAAGCCTCAATTTATTTTATTTTTATATTACGTGGTTGAACCAGTATGGATGTTTTTTAGACTCTCAGCAGTAGAACCCTTTGTTCCAGTGAAACAGAGATGGCTAATAGTAATTCGCAATGCAGCATACGGTGCTCAGTAGTCAAGTACACAAGATACAGTGTAGGTGGGTGCTTTGGAGTCCTGCTGCCTCTGCTCTCAGCCAGTGTCTCAAGAGTGGCTCTCTGTGGAGCATAGCTTCAAAGTATCTACACTAGAAGATACTTACCGATTGTAGCATTGAGGGCTGGCTTTGGTTTAGGTTTATGTTTTCTTATAGCAGGCACAAGGAGCTTTTGAGATGTATTTTGAGGATGTTAGTAGTTGTTTTTTTGTGTGTTGTTTTGGTCTGATACAAGAAACCTCTTTTTCCAGATTTATACTGGCTGTTATGATGGCAGTATTCAAGCTGTGAGGCTGAATCTGATGCAGAATTACCGTTGCTGGGTAAGGAGTGAAACTGTTCTTATAACCAGACCTAGATGTTGCTTAACTCTAGGCTAATTTACAGATCTTCATTACCATCAATTAAGCATGTTTATATTTGAGCATCTACTTCGTGCCTCCCACTATAGGACAAGGAAGCTTATTTTTATTGTTTTAAAAGATTATTTGAGAGAGAACATGAGCAGGAGAGGGAGAAAAAAATCCCAAGCAGACTCTACACTGAGCATGGAGCCAAACTGGGGCTTGATCTCATAACCCTGAGATCACGACCAAACCAAAAGTCTGACACTTAACTGACTGCACTACCCAGGTGCCTCAAGAAGCTTATTTTTAAAAACTTTGTATAAAATGCTTTCATACTTTGTTCATGGGTAGTCTATTTTAAGATGAGATATGAGGTATGTTTACATAATCATCTACTCAGAGGTTATCTCTATGGTGGTTTTTGTTTGTTTTATTATAAATCTGTCATGCATACAAAAATATCAACAGTACAGAAGTACATTTGACCCTGGAACAGTGTAGGGGGTTAGGGACACCAAACCCTGTGCAGCCGAAAATCCACATAGAACAGGATTTTAACTCTCCAAAACCTTGCCTATTAATAGCCTACTGTTGAGCGGAAGCGTTACTGACAACATAAACAGTCAGTTAACATGTATTTTGTATATTTATTATTTGTTATATGCTGTATCCTCACAATATAGTAACCTAGAAAAAAGAAAATGTTGCCAAAATCCAAGAAGGGGCTCCTGACTGGCTCAGTTGGTAGAACATGATCCCCAGGGTCATGAGTTCAAGTCCCATGATGGGCATAGAGATTATTTAAATAAGAAAGTAAAATAAGGGATCCCTGGGTGGCGCAGCGGTTTGGCGCCTGCCTTTGGCCCAGGGCGCGATCCTGGAGACCCGGGATCGAGTCCCACATCAGGCTCCCAGTGCATGGAGCCTGCTTCTCCCTCTGCCTGTGTCTCTGCCTCTCTCTCTCTCTGTGACTATCATAAATAAATAAATTAAAAATAAAAAAAAATCTAAAAAAAAAAAAAAAAAAAAAGTAAAATAAAATCATTAGGAAATGAAAATACATGTACAGTACTATACTATGTTTATTGAGAAAAGTTCATGTATGAGTGGACCTGTACATTTGAAACTATATTGTTCAAGGGTCAACAGTATAGGAAATAAAAAGTGGAAGTTTATTTTGGGGACCTGCCCACTATCTTAAATTCATTCATTGGGGAACATATTAATAGTTTGATTTTTGTCCTCCTTGGATTTTGAGGAACAGGCAAATAAAAATTTGTGTTCTTTTTTTCTTTTTTTTTTTTTAATTTTTATTTATTTATGATAGTCAGAGAGAGAGAGGCAGAGACACGGGCAGAGGGAGAAGCAGGCTCCATGCACCGGGAGCCCGACGTGGGATTCGATCCCGGGTCTCCAGGATCGCGCCCTGGGCCAAAGGCAGGCGCCAAACCGCTGCGCCACCCAGGGATCCCAAATTTGTGTTCTTAAAGTTTTAAACTTCTGTTGGCTAGGGCTAAATTGCATGGTTTTTATTTTGGAGTGGGAGCTACACACTTTTATATTCCTTATAGGCCTTAAGTTGTTTCACCAGTTCTAATACTAGTGGTGATCAAAGAAAAGTTTCTGGCCTCCCTACCCCGGTTCCCCTAACCTCTTGTTTTGCAGAAATGATGGAATGGAATGATAACACTCTCCATTTTTAGATTTGTTCTTAGACTTGTCCACAGCCTGGTTACTTTGGAGCTTTTACACATTACTGTGTTTGCTTTTTGGTTTTTCTCAGTGTAGGACACAAAATACAGTACAACAGGATCCAAAATACAAATAGAGGGTTAATTTATCTAGAGAAAAGGGAGAAAATACCATCTGGTATTAAAGCTAGAGGGGATGGGATAGTGCTGACAGGAAAAACTCAAATATGCATTGTTTTATAGAAATGAACCTGTTAGAATTTTAAGATTTAAGACAAGCAAGCCTGGAGGGAAAAAACCAAGACCAAGAGTTTTTATGTTTCTGACTAATGAGTGAAATTGAGAATTGAGCCACGTTTTTGGTAAAGTAAAAATTTAAAAAAAGAGGGGCACCTAGGTAGCTCAATTGGTTAAGTATCTGACTGTTGGTTTTGGCTCGGGTCATGATCTCAGGGTTGTAAGATTTGAGTCTAATGTTGGGCTCCGTGCTTAGTGGGGAGTCTGCATGAGATTCTTTCTCTCTCCTTTTCTGCCTCCCTGCACTAACTAAATAAATTCTCTCTCTATATATATATATATTTTTTAAGACTTTATTTATTTATTCACGATAGAGAGAGAGAGAGGCAGAGACACAGGCAGAGGGAGAAGCAGGCTCCATGCCAGGAGCCCGACGTGGGGCTATCTTAGTGCTTTGCCTTCTCAACAGAGCACCATGTCAAGACTTTTCAGCCTTTTCAAGGCTCCTCAGAATATTAGTAATTAATGTGGTTGCCTCTGGCTTTGTTCTGTTTTCTAGCCAAGAATAAGGAATAAGGGGCTTACTTTTTGCTTCCTTAGTACTTACAGGATACAAGTAAGGAGTGTTCTAATTGCAATTGCATGTTTCCTGTACTCTTTTTAACTTACCCTTCATTGTCCTTCTACCCAGTGGCATGGTTGCTCTCTGATATTTGGCGTTGTAGATCATTTAAAACAACATTTGCTCACTGACCATACGAATCCAAACTTTCAAACTCTGAAATGCCGCTGGAAGAACTGTGACGCTTTCTTCACTGCTAGGAAAGGATCCAAACAGGTGTGTGAGTGGGACCTGAGGCCTCCCTAGGGTCATTCTACCGTTGTTAAAATGTTCAGAATTGCAATCAATTGGGAGAGTGTAGGGATTTTCCTTTTTATTATTATTCAGAGATTTGGGGAATAGCTTAATGAGGTTTCAGATGATGAATTAGGTAGTTTTTGAGAAAGAGCCTAATGAGAATGTTTTCAAATCTAGTAACTGAACCTACAGGTTTATTACCATGCTCCTATGTAAGATAAGAACTCATCTTTAAGTGTATAGTTTTATATGAGTTAGCAAAGTGCTGGGTCCTGACTGCCTTCCATTATATAGATCTTAGAATGTGCCCTGAAGCTCCCCTTGGCTTTGCCTTTCTCTTAACTACCAACTTTTCTCTCATGGGCCCTTTTCCCTTTATTCCTAGGATGCTGCGGGACACATTGAACGACATGCTGAGGATGACAGCAAAATTGATTCATGAAGTTTTCTGCCTCCCATGTTGGGAAGTTATCACTTGAACTAATTTTACATCGGCCCCTCACAGAGGCCACAGTCCTCCCCTCCCCGAGAAGCAGGGAAGGGGAAAGTGGTTACTAGCCAGGCTTACCACTCACATAAGTCTGGGCAGCTCTATGGGATGTTAAAGACATTTTAAGTTATTACTGGAGGTCTGTCAGATTTAAACAGATTTTAAGGAACCATACTTCTCTGGAACAGCATGGAATATAGTAATCTATGCTACTAGTATTCTCCAGATGTTTATTAAAGATACAGATCTTAATTGGCTACCCAGTTTGACCCTAATCATATGTATTTTTTATTGATTTCAGTTTGCGATTTTTAGTTTATGTTCTTATGATGGTTTAAACCCATAGTCCGACTTTTAAGTACCAGTTTGTGCAAATGCTAGATTTTTAGGATCACTTTTAATTTCTTTAGTTCTAATAACTGGGTATTTAAATTAGAAGCAGCTAGTTTCCTTTCTTAACAATTATGTGCAGTGTGTTTCACTATTCTCTTGCTTTGTAGATGGACAGAGGTGGCTTTAAATGCCAAAGGGACACACAGTAGATTTTTAACAGCTAAAGTGACTATTCTGCTGGTTATATTTTAGGAACTCGGCAAATCACATACGGACAAGTCCTCACAGACAGCACTTCCTGTTGAACGTCTGTGCCAGTTTTGATAGGAGTGCTCAGTTCAGGGCAGTGCACAGACCTAACATCTACCTTGACGTGTTGCTGTTAGGCCCAGGCGATCACAGCTGCATGTGTTGTCAGGCTCTTCGAACTGGAGTGTAGCGTTTATCTCTTCCTTTCCAGGTTCTGACTCTCCAGGCCTGCTGCAGGTGTGGAACCTCTTAGTTTGCTCCATTGCCAATCCCTCCCCTCCCACACGCCATCAAATACTTCCCCTAGGCTCCCAGGGTGCTTTCCACCCACCTGCAGCACCCAAGTTGGGGTAGTTAGGATAAAGTATCTGCACACAGTCTTTAGGGGCTCAAGCGGGCTTCTTAGAGATTGATTTCTGAAACAGAAGTCTTACCTTCAGCTCCCCTCTAGCTGACAAAGAAGAGTGGAGTATGATGAAGGTAAAGCCTCCGCTTGTCCATGGAGAGCAGCCAGGTTAACAAAGCCTAGTGAGACTACTTTGTTTTTGGATTTTCTCTGGACTCTAGAGAGAAGCTGTAGAAGTGTTGCTTTCCAGCCTTTTGTTTCTGGATTCTCAAAACTCTGAAAGATTCGTCAGAGAACTAGGAGAAGGGACAAGAGCCCTGTGCCACATTCAAGACTGGGGGATGTGATGTGTACGCTTTCTAGGATTGCATAGCATGCAGGTTTATCTCCACCCCTGTAGTGCACACACATCTACTCACAGGTCTTCACTCAGGCTCAGGGCTGGGGGCTTTACCAGGGCTTCATGGATGGGTTTCAAGAGGGTATGAAATTATATGCAAGACTAAGTATATGGGTTCCCCCCACCCGCCACCCCACCCAGGAAAGGCTCCAGTGGTTCTTACTGGAGCCATAAACAAAGAGCTAATCTAGGAGCTACTACTAAATAACGAATAACCCCACAAACTATTTACTTCTATCCTTATGAACGGTAAAACTTTTTTTTTTTTTTTACATTATTGATAGTTGCATATTTGAGAGAGAACAGAGAAGATTCTCTTGCATAAAATGTATTTGTGCTGTTTCTGTCCGAGATTAAGAAGTTTTCTTACCTCTCCTCCCCATTTCTTGTAAGGATGACCAGAAAAGTCAGGCTGTTGTGTGGGTTTGGGAAGGGTGACTTCCCAGGAAAGCCTATTGTAAATTTATTACTAAATGTAGCTTTTTATTTGGGGCTATAGTGAAGCTGCATTTCTATGTTGACTGGGCAGTGCACTAAGAAAGACTTGCATGCTCTGTTGCATAGGTGCCCTTCTGTCCTGCCTGAGGGCATTTCTGAAAAGATGAGAATGGTGGAGCCTTTGTACAGCAGGAAGGGGTTATGTGAGTTATTGGGCAATCGTGGGGAACCTTTGAAGGTATGAACAGATTGTTAGAATCAGTAACAACCGATTCAAGTTTAATTTTGGTAGAATTGTGCACAGCGTATCTGCCTTTGTGTGTGCAGGTGTGCATGTTCCTTGTATGTGTGTATGCGCGTGGGCACCTATATTTGTAATACTTTTCCTCATTTCACAAACATTTTCTTTGAAGCCGTGGTAATAACGTCTTTGTTTTAAGAATGGTAAAATTCTTTTAACCCCAGGTTAGTGTGTTATCCTAAATGCACTGTCCAGCCCTCGATTTAGAAATAAAGGCACCATAAGCATCTTGGCTGCTTATGGTTGTGTTACTGCTTTTTAGAGTCTTGAAAGTTATGCAGAACTTCGGCTATGTTTTGTCTTTTACAATGTTTTAACTGATTCTGTCCCTCCATCTTCCTTTAGAGAAGAGTTATGGCTGAGGTTTTTGTGTTGACGTGTATTTAGTACTTAATGAAGGGAGGAAAGTGTTACATGACCTGACAAAATCCAACTCATTTCTTATAAGGAGTTGGAAGCCATTTTTAGAATGTTATCCTTAATCACCTGTGCCTACTTCTAATGGCTAGAAGCCAAGAAAACCATAGTATTAGTCCTGTTCTGTACATACGCTAGTGTTTGAATGGCAGTTTACAACAATGTATCAGTCACTTCAAGTTTTATCCTAAAGTTTTTAATCAGGTTCAGACTGTCTTTTGACACACTCCTCTATTGAGTTATAAAGCAGTTAAACACATAAGAGCAAAGAATGATCTTGACCTGATATTACTTGAATTTGAGGGAACGCCATTGCTACTACACTCCTGCTTTTGTGGGGGAAAATATATTCCTGCCCTAGAAGTTAGCAGTCGAGTGTTTAGCTCCTGACCTACCTATAATTTATAGGCAATATCATTGCTCTTTAAGTGATGATTTGCCTAACAAAGGGGCTTTTTTGTTTTGGTTTTGGGGTAGATTCTACAGTAGACAACTTTAGTGACTAGGTATGTGGATGATATGGTGGGAGTAGGTGTACAACACTTAGTGGAATGGTATGGTCAATTCTATGGAAGAAAATTCATTGGAGGGGAGATCAAAGTATATCATGAAGTAGGATTTAAACAACACATACCCTCTGGTTTACGCAAATAGCCGCTATTTGTATTCGCTGACTTACAAATTTTGTTTCTGCTACCAAAAGGAGAGCTCCTAGACCTGTTATGGAGGCCATGCCTGCCATATTGGTAAAACTATGATTTCATCCCTACCCCAAATCATCACAATCTTTAGGATTTCAGAGAAACTGTCTAATGGATTAGGATAGAAGCTATGATTGTAGGTGACTTGGGCAATACTGAGTTCCATGTGCAAGTGGATGTGAAATCCTGGTGTAAACCAAACATTATACTTATTAGACAATAACCTCTGCCCTCACCTCCAGCTCCCAAGTATATAGCCCTGCTGGGTCATATGGCAACTGAAGTTTCCTAGATTCACTTTACATTCAAGGTCATAGCCCAGTTGAATTGGTGGGGGAGGAAGTCAAGGAGGAAAGGCTATTGAAGATCCTTCTCCTGCTTGAGAGAAATATATGTCCTAGAGCTGCTCCAGTACCCTTGGTATATGAATTTTTTTTATATATTGAATATGGATTAGATGAATGAAATCAGATGACATTTGACTGCAAAAAATGTTTATAGCTTAGCCTTCTTACATTTTGGTATAAAGCTGTGAACTTCATAACTTTGTAAAAGCAAGATATAAAGCAAATACAAGAGGAAAATAAAGTACTTTTACTAATTGTTTACTTTTGCTACCTTATCTGCATGTTAATAGCCAGTTCTTTTTTTTTCCATGTTGGTATAGACAGCAAGAAGGAAATTGGATGGAAAACATAAAACAGTTATAGATATACCACAGACCATGGTCCAGATAAGTTTGGCAAACAGCTACATTTAAGAATTTGTCCAAGGTCATAAAACAGGTCATGGAGTTAGTGGAGGAGCTAGGATTAAAACTACATCTTTAGGATTCAAGATGGCTGTGTAGGAAGACCCTGAATTCCCCTCTTTCCACAGATAACAAATTTACAGCTATATAAGGAATAATTTTCCTCCAAAAAGAACTAGATTAACAGAATCTCCACAACAAAAGATAAGAGATGCATTGAGACAGGTGGGAGAGGCAGAGACTCAATCTTTCTCTGGACCCTACGATGACCCACTAGCAGGAAGGGATCCCAAAAATACAGAGCTTTTCCTCGAAGAGTGAAGGGACTATGCCCCACTTCAGGCATCCAGACCCTTGTATCTGGCACCAGAAAGATAAGCTCCCAAAACACCTGGTTTTGAAAGTCAACAGGAATTAAGTCCAGGGGAACCATAGAACTTTTTTCTTAGAGAACAAAGAACTTTCTCTTAAAGGACTCACACGCCCATGCACTCATCCTGAAATCCACTGCAAAAATAATTTGAAAAGTGCCTAGATTGTAACCAATGGAGAGACCCATTTGCTAATCCTAAAGTTGCTGCAGGCAAGAACCCACAGTGATTTTCTCTTGGATGGAAGCACTGGCTGATGCCATTTTTGCAATCTCATTTTGACTAGGTGGTAACAGAGCTGGTAGGCACCATGTTTGGTGCCCTCTCTCTATCCTGCCAGTGCTGGTGAGCATGTTCCTTGTCCCACTGAACCTGTGTAAACAGTTGCACCATGACTGGGCCAAGTGAGTACATCACATCTGGGGCTAGGCATGTTCCATGCTCACCTTCTCTGTGCAGCAGCTATGCCACAACCAGACGGACTCAGTATATACTGAGAACACTCCATTCAAGCAGCAAAATACACATTCTTCTCAAGTATACATGGAATGTTAGCTGGGCAGTAAAACGAATTTCAATAAATTCAATATTGAAGTCATATCAAGCATCTTCAACTACAATTGTATGCAACTAGAAATCAGTTTTAGTAAGAAAACTGGAAAAACCACACAAATATGGAGATTAAACAACATGCCACTTAAAACTCAGTAAGTCATTGAAGAAATCAAAGGAGATACAAAAAAAAAAAAAAACCCACCTAGAGACAAATGAGAACAGAAATAATCTCAAGTAGTCTAATGGTTATAGCTAAAATAACAACAACAACAAAAAGAAAAAACAGGTGCCTGGGTGTCTCAGTTGGTTAAGCATCCGACTCTAGATTTCATCTCGGGTTGTGATCTCAGGGTTGTGAGATTGAGCCCTGATTGGGCTCCATGCTGGATGTGGATACTGCTTAAGATTCCCTCTCTCCCTCTCTCTACCTCCTTCCCCCCACTCATGCATGCTCTTTCTCTGTCAAAAAAAAAAAAAAAGAAAAAGAAAAAAAGGAAGCCCAAAGTAAGTAGAAGAATGGAAACATATATAAAAAAGAGACTATTTTAGATAGTAGAAAGATAAATGACTAAGAGCTGCTTCTTTGATAAGATAAAACCGACAAACCTTTAGCTAGAGTTACCAAGAAAAAAAGAGAACCAAAATCAGATTTGAAAGAGGATACATTACAACTGATAGCACAGAAATACAAAGGATCATTAGAGACCACTATGAACAATTATACACCAACAAATTTGGTAACCTGGAAAAGATGGATATATTCCTAGAAACATGCTGAATCAATAGGAAATAGAAAAATCTGAACAGACTGATTGCTTAGTAAGGAAACTGAATCGGTAAAAGAACCTCTCAACAAACAAAAATCCAGGACGAGATAGCTTCACTGGTGAATTCTGCTGAACATTCAAAGAAGAATTAATACCAATTCTTCTCATATTCTTCCAAAAAACAAAACAAAAACAAAAACAGAAGAGGGGACATTCCCAAACTCATTTTATGAGGCCATCATTATCCTAATACCAAACCAGACAAGAATTACTAGAAAATTACAAGCCAATATACCTGATGATTATACATTCAAAAATCTTCAACAAAATAATAGCAAATCAAATTCGTTTATTAAAAAGGTTATAACCCTAAAAATAAAAAGGTTATAACCCATAATCAAATGGGATTTATTCCAGTGATACAAGGATGGTTCAACACCTGTTAGTCCATATAATTCACATTAACAAAAAAGGATAAAAACATGATCATCTCAATAAATGGAGAAAAAGCCTTTGACATAATTCAACGGCCATTTATGGTAACTCAAAAGTGGTGGGTATAGAGGGAACATACCTCAACATAATAAAGGCCGTATATGACAAGCCCGCAGCTAACAACATACTGAGCGGGGAGGGTACAAGCTTTTTCTCTAAGATCAGGAACAAGACAAAGATGCCCACTCTCACCACTTATCAACATAGGAATTAGAAGTCCTAGCCAAAGCAGTTAGGCAAGAAAACGATATAAAAGGCATCCAGATTGGAAAGGAAGAAGTAAAACTGCCACTATTTGCAGATAACATGATATATATATATATATGTATATATATATAGAAACTCCTAAAGACCCCACAAGAAAACTTAGAATAAAAAGAATTCAGTAAATAAAGTTCAGGATATAAAATCAACATACAAAAAATATATTACATTGCTAAACATTGATAATGAACTACCCAAAAGAAATCCATCCAAAAAACCCCATTTAAAATTACATCGTAAAGAATAAAGTGCCTAGGAATCAATTTAACCAAGGAGATAAAAGATATATACACTGGAAACTACAAAACATTAATGAAAGAAACTGAAGACACAAATAAATGAAAAAAGATTCAGTGCTCATGGATTGAAAGAATATTGTTACAATGCCGACATTACCCAAAGCAATCTACAGATTTCAATGCAATCCCTATCAAAACCCCAATGACCTATTTCACAGAAAAGAAAAAACAATCCTAAAATTTTTATGGAACCACAAGAGAACCCCCAAACCCAAAGCAATCTTAACAAAGAAGAGCCAGGCTGGTTACTACCTGGGTACAAACTATTCTACAAAGCTATAGGAATCAAAACATGGTCCTGGGGCACCTGGGTGGCTCAGTGATTGAGCATCTGCCTTTGGCTCAGGTCATGATCCCAGGGTCCTAGGATCAAGTCCTGCATCAGGCTCCCATTGAGAACCTGCTTCTCCCTCTGCCTATGTCTCTGCCTCATTGTGTCTCTCATGAATAAATAAGTAAAATCTTTAAAACAAAACAGTATGGTGGCACAAAAACAGGCACACAGATCAATGGAACAGAATGGAGAGTCTAAAAATAAACCCACACCTATATGGACAATTAATTTCTAACAAACTGAGAACATACAATAAGAAAGGACAGTCTCTTAAATACATGGTGTTGGGAAAACTGATCAGCCACATGCAAAAGAATGAAACTAGACACTATCTTTTACCATACACCAATATTAACTCAAAATGGATTAAAGACTTGAATGTGAGACCTGAAACCATAAAGTTCCTAGAAGAAAATGTAGGTGGTAAGCTCCATGACATCATTAGCATTAGTTTGTTTTTAACATTTTATTCATTTTTTCATGAGAGACACACAGAGAGAGAGAGGCAGAGACACAGGCAGAGGGAGAAGCAGGCTCCATGCAGGGAGCCCGATGTGGGACTCGATCCTGGGAGGATCAGGATCATGCCCTGGGCCGAAGGCAGGCACCAAACCACTGAGCCACCCTGGGGATCCCCTGTTTTGTTTTGTTTTGATGATTTTTATTTATTCAACAGAGCACAAGCAGGGGGAACAGCAAGGAAAGGGAGAAGCAGGCTTCCCAACAAGCAGGGAGCCTGATGTGGAGCTTGATCCCAGGACCCTGGGATCATGACCTGAACCGAAGCAGATCTTCAACCAACTGAGCCACTCAGGCACCTCTTAGCATAGTTTTTGTGATCAGATTCCAAAGGCAACAGAAACAAAAGCAAAAATAAACACGTGGGGCTAGATAAGCTAAAAGGTTTCTGCACAGTAAAGGAAACCATCATTAAAATAAAAAGGCAACCCACTACCTGGGAGAACATAATTGGAAATAATACATCTGATAGGGGGTTCATTATAAAATATATGAAGAACTTACACAACAACAACAAAACCATTTAAAAATGGAGAGAAATAGATATTTCTCCAAAGAAGACCTTCAGATGGCCAAAAGGTACATGAAGATACTCAACATCATTAATTATTAGGGAAATGTAAACGAAAACCACAATGAGTTATTATCTCACAACTGTCAGAATGGCTATTATCAAAAAGATAAGTAACAAGTGTTGGTGAGGAAGTGGAGGAAAGGGAACCCATGGTAGATTGGTAGATTATAAGTTGGTGCAGCCACTATGGAGAACAGTATGGAGATTGCTCAAAAAATTAAGAATAGACCATGTGATCCAGCTATTGAACTACAGAGTATTTATTTGAAGAATACCAAAACACTAATTTGAAAAGATATATATACCCCTATGTTCACTGCAGCATTATTTACAATAACCAAAATACGGGAACAACCTAGATGTCCATCAGTGGATGCGTGAATAAAGAAGCTATAGCATATGTGTATGGCATACTACTGAACCATAAAAACATAACGAAATCTTGCTATTGGCAATAGCAAAGCTGGACCTTGAGAGTATTAAGCTAAATGAAGTAAGTCAGAGGAAAAAGACACAAATACTGTATGGTTTTGCTCATATGTGCAATCTAAAAAAAAAAACACAAAAAGATACAGAAAACAGATCAGTGTTTGTTTACCAGAGAGGAAGGGGTTTGGGGTTGGTGGGGGAGTGAGGTGGGTGATAGGCATGAAAGGGGGTCCATGGTAGGGTTATGGATAGTAAGTAGACTTTTGGGTGATCGCTTTATAGTGTATACAGATGTCAGATTAGTGTTATAGTTCTGATACTCCTAAAAAACAAACTACATCTACATCTCTGTTCTATTACACTCAGGTAACTGGCCCCTCCGGGGTGACTCATTTATTCTTTATATTCTATACACCAACAACTATTCCCCTTCCTTTCCTTGTTGATCTTGGAGAGTATTGGAGTGATTCCTAAGTTCAGGAAATAGCAATAGGCATGATTAACACAGGGTCCAGGTTTTGTTTGTGCATGTATACGTGTCTTCCATTGTATTCTGAAACTCAGGCTCTCTGCATGGCAGTTGAGTATAAGATAGGAAGCTACTCAGTCCTGCTCTGGTTGATATCTAAATGGGAGAAAACAAAACACAACTGAACCAGCCATACACATGCCTTTATTTAGATCAACTCTTTTTCAGAATGCAGCCAAACTTATGAGTCAGACAGCCCAAAGTATCCAGCCCTCTTCCACTGAGCTAGTTTATCCCGGAGCAGGCCCATCCTGAAACAATGAGACAGAACCAAGTGCTAGTTTGGTCACTGTCCCGGGGTGGGAGAACACGAAGGCGATGTAGGACTCCAGCACAGGAAGTGCTGAGTGCCATTGGCAAATGCCTCTGTGAACAGCCTAGAGCAAGCTAAGGAGAGCTGAGGCCACTCAGATTCTGAGCAGACCTCTCAGCTGCGCTACAACTAGCTGGGCAGACAGACAGACATTTGCCTCCGTGTGGCAAAGGGACAAAACTGTTCTCCCTCATTGCTTAACTGAAGGGTCAGTGTGGGTGTGACAGGTGGACAGATGCCCTGAGGCCAAGTGGGGAGTGAAGTAGAGGAGGAACAAGACCGATGAGACGATGAGACGCCTGGAGGCTGGCTGGGGCTGGGGGGGTGGGGGGCGGTGGCAGTGCAGCTACTATGTCCTTTGAGGTAATTGGCTCTAGCTATATTGGATGAAACTGAAATCCTGAGTGATCTGTATGGCCTTGGATGAGGCCAGCTTGGTTCAGGCATACATGGTGAGCTGCAGCCACTGAAAGAGGAAGTCCCGAGATCAGAATGCAACCAAGAAAAGAGAGCCCAACCCGAAGGGTCTGATGGGGTAAAGGTAAAGGCACAGCCCCAGCATGCCAGACACTGTGAAGACTTTCTAAGAAGCAGTAGGTTAGGGCATGCTTCCCCAATTTCTACTAGGAAGTGTGTTTTCCAGCATAAAAGCTTCTTAGGCTCTGAGTCCCCTTTGGAGCCTTCCCCCGGTACACAGTCCTTATGAGCCACATTCCCTGCTGAGCGTGTCTATGTTCCTTTCCTCTCCCATCCTTCCACCAGCATTTGGAAGTGAGGAGCACACAGTGCCTCCAGTCTGCCTCATTGACTCCTCCGCCCTGAATGTTAAGGTGCAGAGTGAATATACTGCTTCTATTAGGCTTTACCTCTAGAACGTTGAGCTTGATGATACCGTCTCCATCCTTGTCAAAGGCATTAAAAGCTCCTGTGTGGAAGAACGCACAGGCCAGAGGCCAGTTACAGGCTCACTTCCCCTCCAGTATCGGAACTCCTCTCTAAAGGACCGCGTGCGAAGTGCGGTCCTTCAGCGCAAAAATGTGCCAGGCAGAGTCTCGACAAGCACCCTCCCTTTACCAGCCCATTCCAAGCCCAAAGGGCCTTTGTCTTTGCTTAGCTTGGATAGGGTAGACTGGGAGATAGGCTGAGATTCGTACCGCTGAGGCTGCCAGGCCCCAGAGCATGGAAGGGTAGCCCCCCACCCCCACTTACTGAACATGCCCTCCAGCCTGACGAAGCAGCAGATGAAGCTGTCGAAGTCGATGTTCATGTGCTTGTCTGCATACCTCATGGTAATGATGTCATAGAGCTGGCTGTTGAGGTGGAACCCTGTGGAGGGCAACATGGGGGAGGAGGAAGTACTGAGTCCTTAGGCCTGCATTCTATTTTTTTTAAAGATTTTATTTACTTATGAGAGACACAGAGAGAGAGGCAGAGACACAGGCAGAGGGAGAAGCAGCCTCCCTGCAGGGAGCCCGATGCAGGACTCGATCCCAGGACCTAGGGATCATGCCTCCTGAACCAAAGGCAGATGCTCAACCACTGAGCCACCCAGGCATCCCAGGCCTGCATTCTATTTTCCTGCTTCTCAGCCACTCTGTGGCCTGGGGGGAAAGGAGAAACACTCTCTCCTTCCTTTGTCTCCCCACCCTCCAGTTGCTGCTTCCACCAGCCCTTGTCCATGTCCCCACCACCCACTTTCTTCCCCAGCACCTGCGTCATTGACTGCATTTCGCATCTCATAGCTGTTGATGGTACCAGATTGGTCTGTGTCATAGTGTTTGAAAATTTTCTGGCAATAAAAAAATTTGAGGACAGAGGTCATGCAGTAAATCCCTGAACTAAGTCTCCCCCGCCGCCCCCTTCACTCCCATGTTTCATTCTCTTCTCACCTGCCAGGCTTTAATCTTCTTCCAGAGGTGATGAAACTCTTGCAAGTTCAGCCTCCCAGAGCCGTCTGTCTGGAGGAAGGAGGTCAGGGCTACAGGGCACGCATAGTGAAATCCCCCTGGACTAGGAGGAGAGGGTTCTAGGCGACTACAGGGAAGGTCACCACACAGGAAGGCTCTGCCCCAGACAGCCTCCCCAACCACCCTGTCCTGATATTTAACTCTCCCCTCCACGCCTCCACAGTCAAAGTTCGTGTCTGCTCTAAAACCCAAGGAGCCTGTCTCCTAAGGACTATTTTGGCTTGGGCAGGGCCCTAAGCAGAATCCCAGGCCAGAGGTGAGGGCAGAGGTTAGGTGCTGGTTACAACCTAATGTCCTGCCCAATTAGGCCTTCTCCAAAAGCCCTCTTCAGACCAGTGGCTTAGGACCTCAAGTCCTCCCTTAGGCACAAATTTGGGCCCCTCTTTCTGACTGGGCACCCTTCATTGCCTTGGCCCCCATGGGCTGCACAGGGATGGATGACAGAGAAACATGGTGGGGAAGGGTGGCGGGAAGGATACATCCAAGAGAGCAATCATGCTACGGCAGGACTCCAGCGTGAACCCTTGTGTCTTCAGGTCCTTATCTGGGAGGTATGGAGAAGAGTGAGGAGCTTCCTTCAGATAATTGGACACCCACTCATGCCTGCCCATCCTCCACATACAGTTTGAGCCACTTACTTTTATTCACAACCATGTTAAGGATATTCTTGAGCTCGTCTGCACAGACCTCCATATCCTGAGGTGGAAAGGAATAGAGAACAACAGTTCAAGAAGGCAGCACCCGATGGAGCAGAGGGGTTGCAAAACGAGTCCCAACCGTCCATGTTGGTAAAGTCTGTCATTGCTATTCCGTCCTGGGAAGCCGGGGCTTTTCCAAGGGAGACACAGTGCCCTCAGTGTCCAGACTGCAGTGGGCAGCTCAGAGCAAAGAGACCTCTGAGCCCCTCAAGTGGATGTTGGCCTACAACCCAAGGCCCAGATTGGGGGATTCCCGAGCTACACATCCATGCTGCTTCCACCAAAAGCTAAATGACCCCTACTGAACAATAATGAAATAACTGGTCATTTGAGCAGTTAATCAAGGAGAGGAGTCAGGGTTGGCGGTACTCACGTCGCCTGCTATCTGCCTAAAAATGTTCCGGAATTGCAGCTGCTCCTCACTCTCTTGGTCAGTATTGCCAGGCCGTGGCTGTGGAAGCACAAAAGAAAACTGGTTCACAGCAATCAGGGAGATGGGCAGACCCCATCCTTCAGGGCCGAAGGAGCCAAAGGGCCTAAAACAGCCCTAGGTGGCAGCAGGAGCTGGGGGCAGGACAAAAGCTTTTCTTTCTTAGTTGAGCCCAGTGAGCCAGAGTGAGAGCCTTCTGGACCGCAGTGACCCCCAGTGACATCCTAGCCAGAGGAGTTACATTAGCCATGCAGACATGGACACAGTCCCCTTGGCCCTTTCCCCCACCCCCACCAGCTAGAGCCTTCCCCACTGTTTCGAATGTGACCTCCTCAACCAAATGAGTCCCAGAAGGACAAAGGGGACCAGACCATTCTGATTGCTCCACCCACCCCTGTCAAAAAGACTAAGTCCTCAGAGGACCCCCACTCCACTGCACGGACCCTCCAGCATAGAGAAGGTGGCCCTCGATTTGTCTGTGGACTCTAGTCCCTTAGCCTCACCTTCACTAAGCTTTATATGACCTCCTCTGCTCACTTCAATATAATACCCTTCTCTGGGCTCCGCAGGACTCCATTTCTGACGTCCACCCCCCTTTCAGCTACTATCCTTTATCCTCTCATTGGCAAGAGCTTGAGGAGACCAAGAAATAGGAGTTGTTCTGTCTTGGGCTCTCTTAAGCTGATTGTGTCTCAGGCTTTGCCTCCCTTTTCCTTGACTGTCGTGGCTGGGGGCTCCAGCAGGCAGGTTCAGCCTGTCCTTCCCAGGCCTAGGACTGGCTTGGGGTGGCTGCCAACTCCTAAGACACTCACCCAAGCAGCATCCCAAATTTTAGGAGAACTTGATGAGAAGAAAGGTCAGTGGGATAAATCCAAACCTCCGGATGTTCAAGGGATACCCCACCCTACAACCCCTCCAATCCAGAGGATCCCAGGTGTGTGCTAGCCCCCCATTCATGCCACATGCTCAAAAACCTGTGGGGATTTCTCTGGCTTATCAGGGCTTGTTTTGTCTTTGCCCTCCTCTGATTCCTGGTCCACACCCAGTTCCTTGTTGCTGTTTGCTCTGTCCGAAACGAAGATGATGGGCTGGAGAGAAGAGGGAAGTGGGGAAGGAGTAAGAAGGAAGCAGGGATTACAGGCTGAGTGGGCACATGGAGGCAGTCTCCCTCCTGGAGCGGCTTAGTCCAGTGAAGAGGAAGAGAGCAGAGTTAGGAGCTCCTAAACCTCAGGCCGAGCTCTGTCCCTGCCACTAACACGCTGTCTGTGACTTAAGGAAAGACGCTAAGTCTCTCTGAACCTCAGTTCCTTATCTCCTGATGGTAAAAGCTCTGGGGGCTAAACAAGGCAGTTAGCACATGCGAAAATGCTAAGAATGTTAAAAGCAGTTTTCAAATATATTGTAGGCTTTTTTTTCAAATGGAAACACTTCAGATTAAATTTCCCCAGAAGCCCGATGTATATGAAGTCACTGAAAACAAGCTTCTCTGGTCGATGAAGAGGATAGAGCTTTTTTTTTCCTCGGCACAGCTGTGTCACCCAAAGCAGCTGGGGAGGTACCTCCGAGGAAGCTCTATGACTCTGCAGAGGATGGGGTGAAACTGGGACTCTGTTTAGTAGCATGGTCAGCGGGTGAGAGATCAGAACCCCAGGCTGCAGGTCCAGCCTTGCCCTCACATACAAGAAATATCTTCTCTGGCCTCAGGTTACTCATCCATTTATGTGGATGATAAAACCTGCTTAACCTTTCCATAGGGTTCTTGGTGGGGTGGGGGCAGAAGGGGACCCATGAGATGCTGAATATATAACCATACTGCAAAAACATTCTAGATGCTGCACCAATATAAGGGATATTTTCAAGACATGCTCATGCAAGTAAAGAGGACACAAAAAAGAGTAGAGAGCAGCAGCCATGCTATGCCAATTGGAGCTGAAGCCATACGCCCCACAGGGAAAGCCCAAGAGGCTAAGCTGTTGAGGCTTGTGGCTGCAGTGCAGAAAGCAATGGGGCAGTCAGGGTCTCTCAAGGCAGAAAAGCAACTCGACCAGTTTCTGAATCCCCGTCTGCCTGTCCGTGCTATTCATCTAGCTTAGCACAAATGAGTAGACCTATGGCAATAAGCTCCTAGAACTTCGGTTCCTGGCAGGCCCCAAAGGTCCTGGCTTGCTCTGCCTTTCAAGCAAAGGGTCTTGCTCAAGCAGCTGATGCTTGTGGAGATCCTACAGCAAGTGTGGGTCACAGTTGGAGGGAGAATGTATGCCTGTGAACATGGTGTGGCCAGGGGTCACCCCTGCCAAGGTACACATCTCCAGGCCCACATGTGGGTCTGGATAACACAGGCTTGGAGTTAAAGGGGTCTGAACAAGATTGGTGAGGGCAAGATACATGGGTTTAGAGCAGTTTCCCCACTCCTTATCTGTGTGTCCTTCGGCAAGTCTCTTCACTTCCCTGAATATTTGTAAAATATCTATAGAAGGGGAATAATAATAGCACCTACCATGTAGATACTATTGTAACAGAAAACAATGTATGACTTACCCCTAGCACAGTGCCTAATATGTGGTAGGTGCTTGATCGATGTGATCGATGTCAGCTCTTATCTGCACCAGCATCAATACTTAGAGGACCTCTATGTTGGATCCTTCCAGAAACCACCTTAAACAGTAACACCAAACCTTGTCTGATGGCCTATGGCTGCTACCTCATGGGCTTGGGGATGCCCAAAGTAGTCCTTTCTGGATGGCACTCTGAGTGGTCAAACCAAAATTCTGAAAGGGCTATTCATCATTGTAGACCCTGGTGACCACAGGAAAGTTATGGGGCAAATGGAGCAAGGATGTAGGAAGGAGTACGGATTGCTCAACAACTGTAATCTTGAATTCTAAAACCACACAAAGGGAACAGTGCCCCTCGTCCCAGATGAAAGCTTTGCTCTGTGGCCTCTGAGATGCTCTTAGCACACATGGTCACTTTGCTCTGTGGCCTCTGAGATGCTCTTAGCACGCATGGTCACTTTGAGCAATAGTGTCCTTATAGCACAGTGGTTATAACCAGGACACTTAGGAGGAGATCTTAGAGGCCCTGGTGAATCAGTAGATCATGGCAACCTCCCACGACTCCAAGAAGGAAAGTTGTCCAGGTAGTTCTCATTCCCTCATTAAACCAGTCAAGTTGGTGAGCTCCTCTGGGGCTATGGGGATATGATCCCCTCCCTTTTCCCCAGTGCTACCTGGACACAGCATGCAGAGTCTATCGGGTCCCATGGCTTGGAGGAGCCGGTGTTTGGAATGAAAGGTCACTTGTCTAGAAGGGGATTTGGAACAGGCTTTATCTAGAGCCCTGGCAGTGACTTAGCCTCTCTGGGTATCCTTTTCCACCCCAACCCAGCAAGCTAAGAAAAACAGAGGAGTGGGGAGCGGGCAAGGAAAAGAGAAGCGAGGGAAGGAGCAGTCCTGTCTACAGAACAGGCAGCTGGCATCTCAAGACCCTCTCCATGGAAACCCTCACACACCTATCTCACCATGCCCTGAGAAACAACCAGTTGCCACTCCCCCCCAAGAATCAAGCCTTGTTTAGCAGAGCCAAAACTGCTCTGCGAAAGAAGGGGTGCTCCTTATGGATTTTGCAAGAGGCCCATTTTCACTGGTTGGCCATCCTCTCCCTCCTTCGTTGGAGAGGTGGGTTTGGTGGTTCAGAGCAGATTCTGGGGCCAGACTGCCTGGCTCCAAGTGTTGGCCATGCCAATTACTGGCTCTGTGGCCTTGGGGAAGTGAGTTAATCTGTACCTTTTCTTCCTCTGAAAGTGGGGGTAATAACAGTACCAATCTCACAGGGTCGTCGTGAGGATTGAGTATATCCATGGAAAGCACCTGGAAGAGTGCCTGGTACATAGCCTTCACTTGGCCAGGGTTAGCCAACATTGATCCACACCCATAGCTGCAATGGGGGTCCGGAAGGTGGGGCAGGATGGGGGGCAGTGAGGGAAGAGGCAAGTGTGGTACACATGCTGTCACACATACACACATACACACACACGCACAAACACACTCTGCTGTCTACCCACTCACCCGGTTACACCCACCTTGGCTTTTTTCTTTTTCTGCATAAGGAAAGGAAACAATAAATGCAGAATAAGTGAAAATCAAGTTTTCAGAAAACTCAGTGGCTTTTGGCTTCCTGTGACTTGGTATAGTTCTGGGGTCCAGAAATCTGGGCCACATAGAGCCAAAAGTAGTCTGGAGGGTGAAGAGAGGTGAGAATTCTCTAGGCCTGGAGACCGGTGGCTGCTCTGTTTTTACACTCATATCCTGGACACAGTCAAGGAAAGGGACCTTCTGGCTCATGTTTTGTATTTTTAAATGAACTTAGTTACTAAAACACAAAAAAAGTGGCTTACCTAAACTGGCCTGAAAATGATTTTTGTCTGACCTACAGAGTTTTGGGTTTTATTTGTGTGTGTGTGTGTGTGTGTGTGTGTGTGTGTGTGTGTGTTCCTTTTTAAAGCAAATATTTAACATAGGTAGAGACTTAATATGGAAATCTAGGTTTAGGGATTTAAAAAATAAATAAAACTAGAAGGTCTGTCAGGCTGCATGGGCCTGCGACCCCCTGTGGCAAAAATCTGGGGAGCTGAGAGCAGCTGTCGCCTGTGCCCTCCAGATGCCACAGTCACCACCACTCCAGTATAGTCCATCTTATACTGAAGCTAAGTGTCAGTTGAGAATGGCAGGCAAATATGCCCGTGTAGGGCATCAAAACCCCTGCACCTGCCAGCCCTATTTAGGTGGCACACCAACTCCCATAAGCTTCTGAATTTGAAATTCCTGATAAATATACTACCCTGATGACTAATGTTTAAAAGATAAGAACAGGGCTGCCTGGGTGGCTCAGCGAGTTAAGCATCTGCCTTTGGCTCGGGTCATGATCTCAGGGTCCTGGGATCGAGCCCCACTCTCCGGTTCCAAGTTCAGCAGACCATCTGCTTGTCCCTCTTTCCTCTCCATCTGCCCCTGCCCCTGCTTGTGCTCTCTCAAATAAAATCTTTAAAAAACATAAAATAAAAGATAAGAATAGAACCAAATGCACTTAATACCAAAACCAATGTCCTGTGATAATTCAGAAAGCACTTGGTCAGGGTCAGGATTAGAACCCGTGAGTGTGACTACCCAGAAGACAGTTCAATGGGGCATTTGCTATCTTCTTATTGACCCAAGTCACGCGGAGCACAAAGAATTGCTTACAAATCAGAGCTCAAAGGCCCAAGGCAGTCACAAGCCTCCTCAATATAAAGACACACTGCATATGCCAACTCTGTGCTTGTAACTCTGGATCCACATACGTGGGAACAGGTCTCAGCATGGCGACTGGGGAAAGAGCCCGAGTCTGGGCTCCAAGAATCTGGATGTCAGTTCCAGCCCTGCCACTTATGAGTTCTGTGAACTCAAGGGAGCCACTTAATCCCCCTGAGCCTCTACTTCCTTGCTTGAATGCCACGGGCAATAATAACTTTATTACATCACAGAAACCTTGCAAGGATCAGGTGAGGTAAGGCATGTGAGAAGTACCTTGTAAGATATAAAGCACATAAATAATGGCCACCATTTGAGAGTCCATGTCGTGCCAGACACTTCACATACATGATCTCATTGATTCAAACTTCACAAAAGCCTGGCGAGGCCCATAATATTATCCCCATTTTACAGAGTAGGAAACTGAGGGGTTATGCAACTTGTCCAAATCACCCAGCTGGTAGGTGGAGGAGGGAGGTTTTGACACTGACTCCAGAGCTGGTGTGTATTTTCCATAGCTGAGCCTGGCCCTCATAATCCAAGTTTCTCTTGCTGTCCCCTCCCCTCTAGCTGTTCAAATAGCTTCTCCCCTCTGTGCTTCCTTGCCCCTGGACTATGTGGCCCCAGTGCCAGGAGGCCTGTTATTCCAGTCCTGATGAACAGAGATTGCAGGAACGTGGAAGTCTGCTCATCCCAGAGCAGTCACCCTATACCCACTCTCCCCTCCACCACCCTTCTGTCCCCTGCCTAGATCAGGGAAGGTGACCCCTGGACCTTTTCACATATAAGAACCAAACCACTCACCACTGGCCGATCCACAGAGATTGTATTTTCAACTTCCCTGTGAGAAACACAAACATGAGGGGGGTGGGTCTCAGTGTCACCAGGAGCAAGCAGGAAGCACAGAGCGGATCTGCTCAGGTCACACAGCTTCTCAGAACTGAGTCCAGACGGAGCTCAAAGGAACCCCAGGAACTAATATCTCTTACCACAGAACTCGCCCATGTGGGCAGCATCCCCAGCAGCCAAGGACACACACATGGGTTCTTGTTGGCTTTGCCCAGAGCTCCCCAAAGTCAGACCCATGCACCTTGTGTTTCTTTCAGGGACAGAGTTCAGAGTAGTTGGGCTTCTGAACTCATCTACAGTAACCAAAAATGCAGAATATGGCCTTGCTGGCTTCCCTGGCCACGTTACCTAAAAGTTCTATCACCCCCCCAATGCTTCCTATCCCTGTTCCCTATTTTCTTTCTTCCTTTCTTCTTATCACTTATCACCCTCTAACATACATATGTGTATTTTTCCTCCATGTATCCTTGTCTCACGCCTGAATGATAAGCTCCATGAGGGCAGGGATTTCTGTTTATTTCACTGCCCTGTCCTCAGTGCCTAGAAGAAGAGCACCTGGAACATAGTAGGTGCTCAATAAATATCTGTGGGATGACAGACTGTCTAAATGAATGGAGGAGATGTGGCCAGTGGCTCAGGAGCAGAGGAAGAGGGGCAGCTGGTCAGCATATCCTAGGACTCCTGGAGGGGACTGGTCCAGCTACCTCATGTCTCCAATCTCTGGGATGGGCCGCAAGGGCTTTTAGGGACAAGTGGGGAAAGTGGGGCTGACTCACTCAGAGAGGTTCCTCTTTTCAGAGAAGACCCGGAGGATGAATTCTCCCTCCTGGTGGGGCTCATAGGTGGAGGGCACAATGACATACTCGCTGGGAGGCAGGCGGAAGCGCTCAGACACCTCTCGCATGTTGATGTAGGTTTTGCTCCTGGCCTTGGAGGCGTTGTACAGGAAGAAGTCCTTCTGCAGATGCTGCTTGTTTCCATGCATCTGAGGGAGAGAAGGGCCAAGGGACTGAGCTCCCTGACAAGGATGTCCCGTCCTGCTCACAACAGCCCCTCCAGGGGTCTCCTCCCGAATCCCTGGCCACCCAGTTCACAGTCATGACCTACCTACTTCCGAGTCCCAAGGCCTCAAATAGCTCAATATCCCTGGAGCTCCCGACCCCATTTCCTCCTCCTTTTCTGTTGTGATTCAAAAGTGAAGGTCAAGTCTATCATTCCCCCACTTACCAGAACTGCTGCTGGTCAGCTCCAAATCACCTCCAGGTTGGGGAAGAACCCCAAGGAGGCAGGAGGGGCCTTGGCTGGAGTTTGAGGGAGGTGATTCCTCCAGTCACCCTCAGAATGTGTGTGTGAGTGTGTAAATTGTGAGTGCAAGAGCATATGAATCTGAGTAAGTGTGTGAGCAGAAGTGAATAGGAATTCATGAGAGCATGTGTGTGACCATCTCTGGTGGGAAGGAGGAAAGGGCACACCGGGACAGTGATAGTCGGGAGGTCATGCAGTACCCTGAGGTACTCTCTGGAGTTTGTGAGACAGGCAAGACCCCTTCCCCCGTCACAGTCCTGCCCTCAAACCCCACCAGGAAGCTTCCCGATGTGCCACTGATGGGCACAGGACCCCTGGGCAATGCTGCACACACTGCTGGCCGCTGCCACTTCTATACCTCTTTGGGAACCTTGAAGAGAAACAGAAAACAAAGATGCTCAGATCCTGTGGATTTCACATCTGAACCGAGATGAAAAACTTGCAGGAAGGGAATGCTAGCAACTGTGGGGTGAATGCAGAAGTCTGATTTCCCATCTACCTATCTGGCCAGCCCCAGCCCCACTCCACCTCCCCCATCCTGGTTTTTTCCTACTTGTTAAAAATATCTAAGAGATTCTGCCTCAAGTGGACCTGATACCAGGAGTTCTGGGGGTCACTGAGTATTGGGGAAGCCCTCCGAGACCCTCCCCGCTGAGGAATGTGGGTGTTTCTTGGGCTGACAACCATTAGGAACTGCACACCTCGTAGATGGCAAAGCCAATGGTGAAGAGGTTGGCCCCCAGCTTGCGGTCCTTCCGCCGGTTCTTCTGCATTAGGGCCACCAGGAAGCTGCAGATCACCTCGGAGTCGTCAGGGTCGTCGTCCTCCTCCAGGAGTTTCAGGCGATACTGTGGGTTGGTCCAGAAAGTGTCTGTGCCCCCCAGGAAGGAAATGTACATTCAGATCTGCCTCTCAGAGAAAGGGCAGGAAGAGAAATAAGACAGAAGCAGCCGATCTATCTCCTGCATCTAGGTGCTCAATAAATACAGAAGGAATGGGATGCCTGGGTGGCTCAGTGTTTAAGCTTCTGCCTTCAGCTCAGGGCGTGATCTCAGGATCCAGGATCGAGTCCCACATCAGGCTCCCAGTGAGGAGCCTGCTTCTCCCTCTGCCTGTTTCTGTGTCTCTCATGAATAAATAAAGAAAACTTAAAAAAAATACAGAAGGAATGATTCAGGCCTTTGTCAAATTATGTGGGGGGAGCAGGGCATAGCCTATACCTTTATACAGACGGAGGCCCACTGCGAGCTGGATGGCTCCTCCTTTCTCTCTGACCTGGGATTCTCATTCTCTGCCGTTGAGTGCCTGGGATTTGCTCTTAGGCCTCTCTCACACCCCACTACTCTGCCCCCCCGAGGCTGTCTTATCCACTTTTTAACCATTCCTGCACACTGATGATGCCTGAGATAAAGATCCCAGCCCTCATTTTCATTTGACTCCCTCCCTCCCTCCTTCTCTTCCTCTCTCCCTTCTATTTTCCTTCCTTCTTTCCTTCCTTCTTTCCTTCCTTCCTTCCTTCCTTCCTTCCTTCCTTCCTTCCTTCCTTCCTTCCTTCCTTCCCTCCTTCTTCTCTCCTTTCCATTCTCTCTTCCACAAACATATACTGAGTTCTAATCATACAACCAAGTACCATTCTAATCTGTGCACCCAATTCTCTACGACACAACTTCACTTGGATATTCTACAGGTGCCTCAAACTTCCTATGTCCCAAATTCAACTCCCCTCCCCACAAGCCCATGACCAACTCCACTGAAAAACAACACAGAGTTTTCCTCCTGTGTCTTATATTGCGACATTGACCCCATCCACTCAGGCCCCCTCAAACTTGAAGTCATTCTTCAGGGACTTCACCCAATATTCTGTCACCTAAATCTGCCCCCTTCCCTCCATCTCCGATGCTCACGACTGGCTCTGGCTTTCATCCTCTCTGGCTCACACCCTTGCAGTCGCTGCTGTTTCCAGTTCCATCCTCAGCATTATGGACACAGTATCATTCTGACACAGTGTCCTGCTTAAAAGTTGTCACCAGCCCCCTACTGCACACTCCTCAGCGTGGCCATTTCCTTCTCGGTAAAATGGGGAGGGTTTCATACGAGAAGATACACCTGGAACTTAGCACAGACTCAGTTCCACTCAGAACTTGCTCTGCTTGGACCCTCCCGCACCCTGAACCTCTCCCACCTGGGAAGTTGCGGCAGCCTCCGGCAGAGCAGCCCCTCACCCAGCGGCCCTCGTTCACAGACACCGTCCACGACTGCAGCTTGTCGGACTCCAGGGCATCGGCCGTGAGGTTGCAGATCTCCAGTTTTGTGAAATGGTAGATGAAGTCATCGTAGGACATCCTGAGAGGTTGGAAGAGAGAGACCCATGTGGGAGGATGGGAAAGGTAAGACTCTGGGTCAAGCGGAGCACGATCGGACAGTTCAGGAGAACTTGTGCCTGGCCCCAGAGACGACCTTGTCTCTCCTCTTTAGGGTGAACACTGACAGTTCTTATGTCTCCACACCTAAACTACCATCTCTTCCAGTAATGACTCAAACTTCTGCATCCTTGATGGGAGAGCTTGGCAGAAATTCAATTCTCCGGTGGTACCATGTCCCTCCACATCAGGCCCAGGCACTTTGCTGGGCTCAGCAGAAAGACAGTTTAGGGGAGGACAGACAACTAAGTGAGCAATTTGAGGATGACAAGTCTCACTAATGAATCCCAGTCCTGGGCAAAACAAAGGGATCCTGAAGAAAGTCCCCTTTAAGCTGAGGCTCGAGGGCTGAGTAGAAATTATCTGTCAGAGTGAGGGTGGCATCAGGTGAGCAAGGTAGAGCTGGGCTCAGAAGACGGCTCTGCATAGGCCAGGGAGCAAATGGCTGGAGCCATATATGCCACGGAGGGGCACAGGTGACACAGACGCCCCACCATGCTGGCCTGGTCCCAGGCTCAGTCATCTCTGTGACCTGGCTGGCTCCTCTCCAAAACCCATCCTTCCTGGGCCTTGCGCTGGAGGAGAAGAACAGGGGCCAGATGTCCTGAGGGCTGGGGTCTGATGGCCTCTTTCCAGGGATTGAGGTTTGAGATTTCAGCTCCCCACCTCATCCCTTATGCTTTGGGGTCCTCCTGGGTTCTGAACTCACCAGAACTCTCCATCTTCAGTGACCTGGTGCTGCAGACGCGCCTTCTCAGCTTTGTCCACAAAGCTCCAGTCCTTCCAACTGGAGAGAAAATGGAGGGATTATGGAAGGAAGAAGGGGAGGCCTGATGTAGGTCGGGACAGGGGAAATATGAAAAAGTTGAAAGAGAAGCCCACCTCCAAGTTGTAGCAAGCACAAAGCATTGAAGTGGAAATCTGATTCGATCCCCTCAGTGTAAAACCCAAGAATACCTTTCCACCATCCACAGGAGGAAGGCCTTAAGTGGGTTTGTAAGGGCTCAATCCTTCTCTGGCTGATCTTTTTTTTTATATCATTCCTCATACTTTAAAGGTTAAGAGTTGAATTCCCTTTAGTTTAGATTTTATTTTTTAAAGTAGGCTTCATGCTTAAATTTACAACTCTGCAATTAAGACCCTAGCAGAGGGCAGCCCCGGTGGCGCAGCGGTTTAGCGCCGCCTGCAGCCCGGGGTGTGATCCTGGAGACCCAGGATTGAGTCCCACATCGGGCTTCCTGCATGGAGCCTGCTTGTGTCTCTGCCTCTCTCTTGCTCTCTCTGAATGAATAAATAAATAAATCTTAAAAAAAAAAAAAAAAAGACCCTAGCAGAGATGAAGAGTCAGACATCTAACCAACTGAGCCCCCAACTCTGACCCCGGCGGCCCTCCGGATCCCATGAAATAATACCAGTACTAGCTGTGTAGCGTTGGGCATGTCACTTAACCTCTCAGCGTCTGTTTTACCAACTGCAGAAGGAGAATGAGTATCATAATCTACTTATAGGGCTGCAATGAGCAATGAATGAAATAACACATGCAAAACTTTTAGACCAGCGCCTGCCATCTCATAAGTAGCTGTTTGAGTTACTAAGGAAAACGCCAAGCATGTAAACATTTCTCTTCTCCTGCCACCCCAGGAAATAGCCTCACTTTGTGTTTCTAAAGGCTGGCTGGTTTTCCACACTCTCCTCAAGAGGGAGGAAATAAAGTACATTTGGGGTTCAGATACACTGGAGAATAAAGCTAAACTGGATCGTCCCTGGCAAGGTAAGAGATTGAGGGAGGGCTTGGGGTCACGGAATGCTTGAAGGGAAATGGAGGTTCCGGAGAGCAGAAGGAGGGACCCGGTGCGGGGAGGGTGGTCTCCTTGAATGACCCAGAGATGAGCCCCATCAGCAGCCCCTGTGATGGAGGCATTGGCCGGATGTGGGTTAAGGCTGGACACCAAACTATGGTTCTGGAGAACACAGTGAGGGTCCCTGTGGGTGGCCTGGGCCAGCAGACAATCGATGTGCCCCAAGACCTTCCTTGAGCAGACAGCCTGTGTCACGTGCTGCTCTCTTGGGCAACCTTTCCCCACTCTTCCCATCCCACCCAAACTAGGTGACCTTTACAATAGCATTTATCTTCATTATTAGTTATTGTTGTTGTTCTTCTTCCCACTAGGAATTTGAAGTCTACAGGAGCACGGCCTGTGTCTCTCTGTTCATTTTTTTTTAATTTAAATTCAATTAATCAACATCATTAGTGTCAGTTGTAGTTTTCAATAATTTATCAGTTACAACACCCAGTGTTCATTACATCATGTGCTCTCCTTAATGCCCATCACCCAGTTACCCTATCCACCCACCCTCTCCCCTCCAGCAACCCTCAGTTTGTTTCCCAGAATTAAGAGTCTCTCATGGTTTGTCTCCTCCTCTGATTTCTTTCCATTCAGCTTCTGTTCAGTTCTAAGTCCCTAGGTAGTATAGCATGGGGCCTGCCACTTGCTCGGCACAGAGGAAATGAGGATTTGTCTCACCGATGAGGGAAGGAATGAGGTGAATGTCTGCAAGAGGCTGGAAGAAGACTAGAGTCAGCAGATGACTCAGGCTATCCGAGGAAGCAGCCTGGTCACAGACTATCCTCAGTGACCAGAGGGCCTGCTGTCCAGTAGGTGCTCAGCTCAGTAATACTTGTTAAGTGAAGGGGTAGCTGAAGGAACCAGTAATGATGGTGCCCTCGGTGGAGGTAAGCACAAGAGCTGAAGAGTGCATGCGGCCTCTGAGTCTTACCCCTGAGCTTAAGGGGCCACCCACCACTCAGTGAGGCAATTGGGAATCAGTGACTAGGTGCCCTATAAAGGCTTTGTTAATGTTTTGGAGCCATTATATAACTTCCCTATGTTTGTTATTTTTGTTGCACCCAGTTGGTTCTTCCCCGTTGATAAGCAGCAAGATCTTTCAGGGGACTGTGCACCTTTATATGGGGATAGCGAGGGCGGGGAAATCTTAGCACTGGCTAGGTACTCTCTAGCCTACCACTTAAGTGGGAACATTATTCCCATTTGACAGATAAGGAAACAGAGAAGGGAAATTGCTTGTCTAGTCCAGAACCCTACATTCAAACTTCGCTGCTACCTGGACCTAGCCCATGCTGTCTAGATTCTTTCCTATTCAGCCAGTGGCCATCAGAGAGGTCTCTGGATCTCCAGCTCCCCTGGCTCCTCTGTGGGCCCTTCCCTGGAGCCCACATCCCCTCTTCCTCTCTGCCGATCATGGGTTTTGAGGGTAATTTTAGACCAAATATTTGGAGTACTCTTGTGGTGCAGTATCCAGCCCAGCCTTGCCCTGAGCTCTGCGGGCACCCTGCCCCACTCTGTCACCTACCCATCACTCCAGGAGCCGTTCCACTCCACCTGGCCCCAGGGGTTCCGCAGCCGCACCAGCTTCACTTTTTCACCCTTGAAGAGGGCCTTGGGCAAAGAGAAAAAAGCTCTCTAGATCTGGGCCTTTCTGGAAAGGGGATTTTTCTGTCTGGCCCTGAGGGCTAGGATGGGGATAGGGAGGGAATCCTGTACAGGGGCTGTCCTGCCTGGTCCTGGTCAAGGAGATGAATCAGAGGCTCTCTGTGGAATGATAGGAGGAGGAGGAGTCAGAACCTTAGGACTGAGTCCGCAGAGGTCATGGCTATCTTCTAAGAAGTGATTTTCCCAGCCATGATGAGCTTTGGGGGAGGAGGGAGGATGTACACTGTAGGGCCACTCTAGCGCATTAGGTGTCTCTGAATTAGAAAAAAAACACCCCTGCTGCTGAGGAACTATAGACAAATGCCTTCCCCCTCCCCCCTGCCACTCATAGGTGGACCGATTGAGGTGCCACTCAAAGGTGCCCCAGGACACCTGGGTGGCTCAGTGGTTGAGCCTTTAGCTCAGGGTGTGATCTTGGGGTCCTGGGATTAAGTCCTACATCAGGCTCCCTTCAGGGAGCTTGCTTCTTCCTCTGCCTGTGTCTCTGCCTCTTTCTCTCTCAATAAATAAATAAAATCTACCAAAAAAAAAAAAAAAAAGGTGTCCCTTATTCCAGTCTCTGCCCATTCCTGTGCACAGGAGTCCTGACAAGTTTCCTATCTCCAGCCAGATGTGCTGGGCAGGGTGGGGGTGGGGAGAAGCAGCAAAATATCCTAACTACTCAATTCCCAGAGAACAGCAAACACGAGAGCCCATGAAATCAATTCCAGAACACCAAAGCGCTTTCTATTACCTCCCTGGAAATGTTGGGAAAACTGCCGTCTTTAGCACTAAAAGCAAAGATGAACCGATCGCCACCTTGTTGCCAGAGCACCCCTACCAGTCCCAGAGTTCCCTGGAGCCACAGGCACTGCACCCAGACCTTGAGCAGAATCCCTTGCAGGAGGCAAGAGGTGAAGAGGCCAAGGAAGCTAAGTCCTGACTTAAGGGGGCGACCCAGGTGGCTCCCAAGCCCGCCCAGCCTGCCAGCCTCACCTCCTCCAGCCCAGTGACCGAGTAGGCATGGCCTTTGACCAGCCCGCAAGCCATTCTTGTTTCATACTGAACCGGAACAATTGTCTGTGGAGCAAAAACCAGACATCCTGTCAGGGGGTGGGCAGCAGAAGTTCCGCTGCCTGAGACAAAGTGCACATTAGATATTTTCCGGGGTCTGCGAGGACAAGGACTCCTCCACGCTCTGAGAACGGGCCTCCTGGCCATGTGAAGACCACTACTGGCCCTTTTAGAGAGTCAAAAAGACACAGCCCAGACAAGTGGTTTCCCTCAAGCTGGTTGCCCCAAAAAGGTCTGTTCTGACCATCAGAGATCACTGTGAGGCTGGGACAATGTTGAGGTAGGTGAGAAGAACCCTGCCCCTTCTTTCTGGATCTCTTGGGGTCTTTGAAGGAAGAATAGGGAAAGGAGTCTGCCCTGGGCTCAGGTTCCCCTTCCCCAGATCCCACCCAGAGTTGACTATTCCTGGAAAAGAAAGGAATTGAGAAAAGAGGTTAGACAAAACAATAGGTCTGACCTCCTTTCTGTATATCCCCTCACCTCCTCCAGACTCACGGAGAACATGATACTCAAGAAATCAAGAGTCACAGTGCCCGGGAAGGAAATTTGGAGGAGGCCAGATGCGAGTCTTGCTCAGGCATGACTCAGCCTAGGTGGCAGGGGAAGCCCCTCTGTTTGCAGCAATTCCCAAGTGGCAGCCCCAGGAAATGCTCAGCGGAGGGGTAGGATCTCCAATGTCCAGTGAGCCCTGGACCAAATTTCTGTGGCTTCACATTGCCTGGTAATGAAACACCTTTAAGAAGAGCTTCCTGGAACCATACAGGGCTGTGCAATTTATGAGTCTTTTCAAGCTCAGAGATATGGGAAGAGCCAGGGCTTTTGGCATCTTAGCCTCTTCCACATTTCAGTCCTTATATGCCCCAGACCATGCTGTATAGAAAGGGATGGGATAGGAGATCCACACATCCCTCAAGTCTAGACCTGGAAAACCACTTGAAATGACTCCTTTGGCATTACTTATGCACACCGAGCAGTTGCTCTGCTGGCAGTCTGTCCCAAAGATGTATGTCTTGGCTCTCTATCACGATAGGATTTAAGAATAATAGCCAACCCAAGAAAGAGAAAACCATCCAATTTTTCAATAATAGGTTATTGGGTTAATAAATTAAAACTTCTCTGTGTGTTGGCATACTGTGCAGCCACTAAAAATGTTTTAGGAGGCACATTAACAGTATAATTCATATTGGCACATTAAGGATCTAAAGCTAAATGAAAAAAAGCATACTGCAAAGAGGTATGTTGAGTATGACATTTTAAAAGGAAACATTTAGATGAACTGTATACATAGCAAAATCTTAGATGGATTTATACTAAATACTTAGAGTTACTGCCGTTAGACGGAAGAAGATAGAGGTTAATATTTCCTCTGTGCTTTTCTGTGTGGCTCAGTCAGTGTTCTTCAGTGAATGTGCACTACTGAAAGTATTAGAATATAAGCTCCATGAGGGAAGAGACTATTCTAGTGAACAAAAACTATTTTGTCTGGAATGCCTGGGTGGCTCAGTGGTTGAGCGTCTGCCTTGGCTCAGATCGTGATCTCAGATCCTGGGATCGAGTTCTGCATTGGGTTCCCCGCAAGGAGCCTGTTTCTCCCTCTGCCTATGTCTCTGCCTCTCTCTTTGTGTCTCTCATAAATCAATAAATAAAAATCTTTTTAAAAAACCTATTTTGTTGGTTTACTAGAAGAGTGTCTGGTTCTTAGTAGGAGCCCAATAAATAGTATTGAATGAACAAATGAATGAATTAGAGGAGAAATATTTTAAAAATAAACCAAGTCTCTCATATTTCTGCTTGTTAATTTGTTATCCAAGAAACTGCCAGGACCACAGGGTATGAAGGAACTTTCACAGAGATTCCCTCCAAATCCTGCCTCTCCCACCCTTTTCAGGAGCCTCGGGGCAGGCAAGTTATTCCAACCCAGTCCCTTGGAAGCCCACATGGAGGTCAGTGTGTAAGGCCCCGGCTGCTGAGGGGAGTCTAACACCCATAGGCCCTGGGTCATGGCCATTGGAGGGGTGGTCAGTCCTGACAGTTGGAGGTGTACACACCCGGGTCGGTCTGTCATCTGAGCCTCTGGGGACGAGGTCTGAGTCCCTGAGCTGCGAGTTATCCATATTCCTCACCATCCGTGCAATCAACTCCCCCATTTTCAGTCCAGAAGGAGAGGTTCCATAGGTCATGTTTGTGCCATCCTGGGGCCCGATTGGGGGGGGCCGGGGACAGTCCAGAAGAAGGAGCGAGAGCGAACAAGGGAGGGTGATAGAAAGGGAAGGAGACGGAAAGAAGGGAGGGGACAGACAAGGAAAAGAGGAGAGATAAACAGTGTGAATGGAGACAAGGTGGAGAAAAGTGATACAGAAAGAAAATGTTCATCTATGGGTGTTTAATGCTAGCTGACCCTCCCAGGCTTTCAGACCCACTTGGAGCACTGGAAAAGGAAGGAAATTCAGGAAATCAGCTGGGGCCCTTTCCTCGGTGATGGAAAGTGCCAAGACTATTGCACACTAAGCGGCCTCTAGAGCAGGTGAGCCTCCTGAAACTCAGGAGGCCTGGCCAGTCTACGATCTCTTTCCCTTGGCCCCAGTCTTGGTTCACAGCATTCTGTGGCACTGAGACTGTTCCTGCAGGCCAAGCTTCTCCCACATTACAACACAAAGCCCATGTCCTAAGTGAGAGATAGGATCAAAGCTCGGTGACCAGGAGGCTGTATTAGGCTGGCCCTTAGCCTTGGACCAAGGGCTCAGGTCCAGAACCACGGATGTGGCCAGCTTAATTAGGACATACTGGGGCCAAGCAGCACTGACCACAGATGCTGGTGCTGACAGGCCTCTGGACCATCTACCTGAAGTCCAGGGCTTGGAATCCTTTTGCCCCTTTTACTAACCTCTTTAGTAAAAAATCTCCAGGAACACTTTTTCCCTGAGAAATTTTCAAAGTTGAGAGCCAGTTCCTGTTCCCTAAAACAAAATATCCACCCTGTCCTAGAGGAAAAGCCCTACGGTGCTTTTCATCATGTGAGTGGCTTCCTGATAGCTGGCTGCTCCCTCCCCTGCATCCCATACCCTGGACTTACATCAATGGAACAGCCCATGAGGGAGCCTCTCTCGATGGCTTTCTTCATGATCTTGTACATGTCTCTGGGAGCATCCTTGATCTCAAAAAACTCTGTCACCCCTCCTGTGAAGTCCTCCATGGCCTCCGTAGTGTTCCCACCTTTCAGAGCCTCATAGGAACCATGGAGCCTTGGAGAGAGAATGAAAACCAATCCAACGTCACAGGGTGCCTGGAAACATGACCCAGGTGCCACGACACCAAAACTTTACTCTTAAGTCCTGTGATGTTTTCTTATCTAATTCCCCAACAACTAATGGGATAGATACTATGGTTCCCTTTCTTCACATTGGAAAAACTGAGCTCCAGAGGCTAAGTGGCTTACCCAAGGTCCCAGAGATCCAGAAGTGCTGGGACTGGAACCTAGCTCTTCCCACTTCCTGATAGTTCTCTTCCCACCATACCCTAAACCATAAGGAAGGGTTCCATTAAAGCCATTATTAGTAGCTGTGGTGCAGCTTCCAAGTTGAGAGATAACATGATTTTATTAATATACTGCAAGATCATGAGGTTGAGTCAAGCAAGACCCTGGGATGTGAGCTTCAGAGATACAATGCTCGGATCCAAGACTTGCAATACCAACCTTTAATTCTGAAGGCAGAATTAAAGTGCTCACTATGATAAGCTAAATCCAAAGATTTTCTAAACATGTCTTCATTCTACCCTTAGATATAGTGTTTTATTTTTTATTTATTTATTTATTTATTTTTTAGATATAGTGTTTTAATTAAAGCCTTCGTTGCCTGGACCCAATCCTCTCCAACTTTGGGTCAGTTGAACACACACACACACACATGCATGTGCACAGGCACACATGCATACATGCATGCACACAAAAATGCCTTTTCTTGTAACAAGAGTTCAGCTGGATTTTGTAGTCCACCACCTTTTGCCTTCCCTCACATCCTAAAGTGTTGCCTTACTTAGCATAAGCTTTCTCCAGCAGAGCACTCCAGAATTCATTGCGGTGGTTGGATTTGGTGAAAACCAATTGATTGTTGTAAGTTGGCAGGCAGTCATCAATAACCACATCCACCCAATCTCCATAGCGCCAGAACTGCACAGAAACATCAGGGACAGAGTCACATCATCAGATTACCTTTAAGAAATGTGTCCCTACTCTATATTCCTTAGAAGTCTCTTTGACCCCAAGGCAGTCCATTTCTGATATTCTGCACCTTGGCGCTTATTCATACTTTTTTAGGTTTGGGGTGTATCTTTCTCTAGTTGGACTGTGAGTTCCTTGGGGGCAGAAAGTGAGTTACAGACCGCTTTATCTCTTCCACACAGTCCAACGCAGTCCCGGGCATGGTACATGCTCCATGCATACCTGAGGACTTGAGATTTTCAGTCTCCTGCTCAGAAGGTCTGGAGTGGGCTCTACGTATTGTATTTTAGGTGTTTTAGCTGATTCTAATGTGCAGCCAGAGTTGAGAACTACTGGTCTAGGTGAAGGTGATGTATTGATTTAAAAATTTCTTGATGACAAAGTAGAAATTGCTGCTGAAGAAGAAAGATTGACAGGGAAGAGGGAAGTGCCCCCATAATATACTCTGGCTGTAACAGGAGCATTGTCTAATAATTTCAGTTCTGGATCTTGTTCTTATATTTATTTTTATATGAAATTATTTATTTATTTAAGATAGAACACAAGCTGGAGGGAGTGGGAGAGAATCTGAAGCAGACTCCATGCTGAGCACATAGCCCAATGTGGGGGCTCCATCCCATGACCCTGCTACAATCATGACCTGAGCTGAAACAAAGAGTCAGATGCTTAACCAACTAAGGCACCCAGGTGCCCCTGGATGTTGTTCTCTTTTGAACAAATCAGTTTTAACTGAAGAAGGCCAAATATGGTTTAATTTCTTTCTAATGACATTTTTCTCTCTTATTGAAAAGAGGGTGAAAATCTATCTGATCTGTCTATCTATCTATCTATCTATCTATCTATCTATCTATCCCTATAGGCACAAGACCCTTTAAACATCAGAGGGGAAAGTAGCAGCTTGATGGCTCAGGAAAGAAACAAAAATGAAGACCTGGCTGCCTTATCCATGCTCAGAGGGCAGCAGGACTGAATCTGAACCAGAACAGAAGACCTATTCTGAGGCCTTCAGTCCTGAGGTTCAAGATCAGCAGGTGAGTCAAGTCAAGGTTTGGGTCAATTCCAGGACATTAGGAGCTTCCAGGGCTAGAAACAGATTGATGCCTCAGAACCCCAGCATCTGCGAGATCCCCACATGTAGAACTCACTTCAGTTCTGAGCCAGCACCAGGATTTGGCTCTCTGACAGGACAATTTGGATCAAAATTTCCAATGGTTTAATTGATTCTGGAAACAAAAGAGTCACCTATGGGCGGAACCAGAAGCCGGGTCTCTGGGTTGACCAGACTTTCCTTCCAGGGCCTAGAAAAGGTGCCATAGTTACGCAGGGTGTTTCCTTTATGAACTAGAGGACCCTTGGAATTTGCAGTGCTAATATCTCAGGGACCTACTTGAGAAGGGCTGTGAGTAATAACACAGCAGCCAGCCAGCTGGAGAGGCAAAAATAGATCCATTCAGGCCAGCAAACAGGATGTCTTTCCGGGGCATAGCGGAAGGGGCGAAGGGGCGGGGGTCAGGGGGACAGGCTTAGGGGGCAGAGATAAACAACCGCTTCCTAACAGGCCTCAGGCCTTAAGGGGTCAAGGCTGGGAGGGTGGGTGGAACCTTTCCTGAAGCTGCTGGGAAGTCCAGACCAAGAGACCGGTGGTGGGTAGACAGCAGCTGGCCCTTTTAACTACACTCCAGTTATCTCACCTGGAAGTGGAAGATCCCCGCATAGTTTTCGGTGAAACTCTGATCATGGGGTATAACTCGGAAAAGCAGGCGCTCGTTCAGGGTCAGGCAGGCAATGGCTGCAAGAAACCAGCAGTCACCTGCAGGCAAGTACATGGCGTAGATTACTTCCAGGGAAGAAAAGATCCAGTCCCAGCTGACTCTTCTTGTCTGCACAACGAGTTCACTGAGCGGTCACTGTCCCACTTCCAGATCTGACTTTACAGAGGTGTCAACCTGGAGCAATTCGCTGGTAGTCCCTTGACAGTTCGATCAGGCTACTTAATCCCTTCTGACTGGTTTTCCTGAAGGCCATAGGCAATTCCTCTATCTGTAATATAAGCTCACTTCCTTTTTGGTCCTCAAGAAAGATGGAGCAGTCCGTCCAAATTGGGTCCTTCTTCCTGACACCTCTATGAAATCTGCTCTGCTGGTACCTTGGCAAGGTGAGTGCATTGCCCCCTCAGTGGAGCTTGAGCATCTGAGAGCCATGGGCCAAGCCCATTTATATTGGAAGGAAAGCCAGTTAGGCAGCTGCCTGCAACCAGTTTATAGGGGTGCTTAGACATTACTCACAATGGAATGAGATGGGGATATTTTCTTATTCCTTGAATTTCATTTCTGGTAGAGTATGGTATGTAGCCATTTTGCTGTGTGTGTGTGAGAGAGAGAGGGAGAGAGAAAGAGAGAGAGAGGGAGAAAGAGAGAGAGAGAGAGGATGCCCGAGAGACATGCCTGGTCACATAGATCTGCCCCCTAAGGAGGATGGGTTAAGTTCTGCAAGGCCTTTGGTTTGCTGTGTGGATGTGATGGTCTCCTTGAGACCCCAGAGGGGAGCTGCAGGGCTGACAGCAGCCCTTCTCCTCACCCTGTCCTCCCAGAAGAAGCAAGCCTTTCCTTTGAAACACTATCTGTTAGAAGGTCCAGATTATTAGCTTGCCGGGGGCTCTGCAGGCAGCCTTTCCCTGAGTACAGAGGCACAGCTATCAAAAACCTCCTCAGATTCTCTTTCTGGGGCCAAATAAGCCAGATTCATTTCATTTGGTCCAGGTGCTCTTTTCTCTCAAGTTTTAAGTCATGTCTGTTGAAAGACATATGGAGCTATGCTGCGGTGCTTTAAACAACACTTTGAGCTACAAGTGCACTTTTCGTGGGCATATAGAGTCAATATACATTCAAGGGACAGGCTTGGTATGCAGAGTTTCAGAGCTTGGAATGTGTGCCGTTAAAAGCAGGGTTTTTATCTTGCAGAGTGTGGTGTACAAGTGTCCTGGAGACTCTAGGGAAGATGCTGTGAAATGACCCATATCTCTCGTGACATGAGACAAAGAACTAATGAGAGATGTAGGAGAAACAGAAATTAAATGAAGCCATCACCAGCACAAAGATACATGAGCATGAAGTCATGTTATAAGAACCTCCTCCCAAAAATTCATTAAAAGCAAAAACAGATTATTGTCCCTTTACTTCTTATAAAGGGACCACACCTTTTAATCACCCCTTGATTGTTTGGCTGGATACGACCCCAGGGGACTCGCCTACCTAGATCTCCTTGACAGATATCAGTTCTGTTGGCGCCACCAATGATAAATCGGGGATTCTCACAAATTTCCTGTAAACAGAAAGGAAGTAATGACAGAAGTAAGAGCTATAGTTTATTGAGGCTCATAATGTAATGTTGTATTGACATCCCATATCAGGAGTGTTGTATACACTACTCAGTCAAGCTTCTAGAAACAGCCCATGAATTGCATACTATCATTTTTATTTTTCAGATTAGGAAACCATGGCTCAGAGAGGTTAAGGAACTTGCCCAAGGACACACAGAGAGTAAGCGGTAGAAGCCAGAAACATGGCTTCTTTTCCTGTTGTTCTACACTGTTCCTGCACACTGACACACTGAGTAAGGATATACCTCAAGAGCTAGGGCAGTGTCATTACTGTCACAGATTTGACAAGGGACAACAGAAAACATAGTTATTTTTTTTCTTTCTATGCCAGGAAAATAGGTGTAGGAAGGAAAATAAAGATCTTTCTTGCCAAGATGTGGTAACTACAGATATTTAGAGTCAGTATATATCCCAGGGTCTGTAGGACTTGAGAGCTGGGAAAAGCAGAGAGTAAATTTGGTGTGGGTTTTGCAGGCTGAGGGTACTTTTTTTTTTTTTAAAGATTTCATTTACTTATTCATGAGAGACACACAGAGAGAGGCAGGGACACAGGCCGAGGGAGAAGCAGACTCCCCACAGAGAACCCAATGCAGCACTTGATAACTTGATCCTGGGATCACAACCTAAGCCAAAGGCAGACGCTCAACCACTGAGCGGTTTTTGTTTTTTTTTTTTTTTTTAATGGTCTTCACTCCCAGCCTGGAGCCCTGTGTAGAGCTTGAACTCACCACCCTGAGATCAAGACCTGAGATCAAGGTGCCCCGACGACATATTTCCTTACTCCGTCTAATCCAATACCACTGGCTCCAGCAGTTCAATCAGCTACCACAGTTTCTGTGCAGCCCAACAGAGGCCAATAGAGGGTGCTCTTGTTTTCCTTTCTAGGTCTTAGGCTTTTTTTTTTTTTTCTTTGTTTTTTAACTTAATACAATTTTGAAATAACTGTAGATCCTTTGTTTTGATTTTAGCACCATTCTTCAGAGCTTGAAGAAGCCTTGCTATCCCTGTGACACAACCCTCTCTCTCTCTCTACCACTCCTTTGTGTGTGCTTCTGTCTCTCTCTCCCCACACCGGCCCCCATCACAACTCAGTATCTCTCCCTCCTACTTGGTAGAATGTCTTGCTTAGACCACACTACAGGCACCTCCTGTCTGAAATTCTTCATGCAACAGAAGGATTCTTAAAACAAGAATTCTTAAAAAGGTTATTACCTCTCGGGGAAAGGAGAGAATAAGGTGGCGGGAAAAGAGATGGAAGAAAGAAACCTGAATATAACTGAAAATAGGTGTGATTTAGGAACCAAGTAAATTTGTACATAATTAAAAACCAAGTGGTGCCTGACTGGCTCAGTACATAGAGTATGCTACTCTTGATCGCAGGGTTGTGAGTTCAAGGCCCATCCATGTTGAGCATGGAGCCCCACTTAAAAAAATTGTTTTTAGGGGATCCCTGGGTGGCTCCCAGGCAGTTTAGCGCCTGCCTTTGGCCCAGGGCGCGATCCTGGAGTCCCGGGATCGAGTCCTGCATCAGGTTCCTTGCATGGAGCCTACTTCTCCCTCTGCCTCTCCCCCACCCCCCCCCATGTCTATCATAAATAAATAAATAAATCTTTAAAAAAATTTTTAAAAAGCCAAAATTAAAGGAAAGACAATTTTAAAAAGCAGCCTGTAAAAGCTGAAAACAAATTGAAGCTGAAAACAATTGAAGCCTGATTGTGTATTAAGTTGGTGGCATGACTACACACATAAAAAGAATTATTTCAAGTGACTTAATATATAACATTTTGACTTTTATTTCTTTTGGGGTATAGCTTAAAGTTGAAAACCCAAACCATAAGGAAATATGAATCGTAAGAAATAATAATAATGTTATTATTTCAAAACTTTTACATATATGTTATATGATAAATAAGAACTTATATTAATGCCATTAAGTACCAAGGTGTGTTTTTTACCATAAAAGAAAATATGTAAGATTGTAAAATCAAATAATTTAAGTAACAACCCTGTAATGTTAGAATTGAATTGGATATATAAATATAACTCATGGTTTACTTTTTGTCTAAGAAAATATTTCCTATTACTTGGCATTAAAAACAAATAAACAGGGGATCCCTGGGTGGCTCAGTGGTTTGGCGCCGCCTTTGGCCCAAGGTGCGATCCTGGAGGCCCAGGGTGCGATCCTGGATACCCAGGATCGAGTCCCGCGTTGGGCTCCTAGCATGGAGCCTGCTTCTCCCTCTGCCTATGTCTCTGCCTCTCTCTCTCTCTCTGTCTATCATGAATAAATAAAAATAAAAAAATAAAAATAAAGTAAAATAAAATAAAAACAAATAAACAACCCCCCACCAAAAAAAGCCCCCTCCCAAACTAGAAGCATTAACAATCTGGTAATAAAGAGAACATCAACATTCAGATTGTGTTGTTGTGGGTTGTTTTTAAAGGTTTTATTATTATTTTTAAATTAGGCTCCTCACTCAATATGGAGATTCAGCCCATGACCCCAAGATCAAGAGTCATATATGCCTTACCAACTGAGCCTACCAAGTACCCCCAGATGGTGATTTTTCCCATGAAGAAAAGGTAAAACTTATTATTCCAGGCAAGACTTCTTCCTCTTTTAAAAAAAAATATTTATTTGAGAAAGCACATGCGTGCACATGAGCATGTGAACACAAGCTGTGGGGGTAGGCAGGGGCAGTGAGAGAGGGACAAGCAGACTCCCCACTGAGCAGGGAGCCCCACACACTGGGGGCTGGATCCCAGGACCCTGGGATCGTGACCTGAGCTGAAGGCAGATGCTTAACCGATTGAGCCACCCAGACACCCCAAGACTTCTTCTTAAAAAGAAGCCACGTAAGGTATAGCGGACATGTTTCTTGGTGTCCCCAGTATTTTGTTTCCTTGGAGAATACCCACTTCTCCTAGGATTATACCTCACCTTTTCACTGGAGAACAACTGCACTGTCAGTGCACGTCCTTCTGGCGAGCTTCCCCTTTCACCCACCTCTAGACATATAGTAGGGGCTCAGGGATGGGCACATGACCAAATGTGTGCCAATGAGACAGCGGCTTTCATTGTAACTATTGAGATAAAAAATATCGTTGACCCTTGATCTACACTGGGATTGGAGACATCTACCTCTGCACAATAAAAAATCCACATATAGGGCACTCCGGGGGGCTCAGGTGGCTCAGCGGTTTAGCGCCGCCTTCAGCCCAGGGCCTGATTCTGGAGACCCGGGATCACGTCCCACGTTGGGCTCCCTGCATGGAGCCTGCTTCTCCCTCTGCCTGTGTCTCTGCCTCTCAATGTGTGTGCATGTGTCTCTCATGAATAAATAAAATCTTAAAAAAAAAAAGTGGAATCCAAATTTTAAAAAAAATCCACATATAACTTTTGATTCCCTAAAAGCTTAATTACCAGTAGCCTACTGTTAACTAAAAGCTTAATTACAGTAGCTTACTGTAAATGCTTAATTGCCAGGAAGCCTTACCTATAACCTAAACAGTTGATTAACACATATTTTGTATGTTATATGTATTCTATACTATGTTCTTACAATAACATAAGCTAGAAGGAAGAAAATATTATTAAGAAGATCATCAGGGAGAGAAAATACATTTAGAGTGCTATACTGGATTTATATTTTAAAAATCCATTTATAAGTGGACCCATGTAGTTTAAACAAGGGTCAACTGTACATTATTCTGCTATAGTTGCTAAACTGGTAGAATGTTAGCCTGAAGCTACCAGTGGCAGCTTGCAAAGTTAGCTGCTTGGTTATAAAGCCAACTCAGAGGAAACAGATGGGGATGGGGGGCAGAAGAAGGAGGTGATGACAGATAAACAGATGACAGATAAATCTATAGATACATACTATTAGGGACTATGGCTTGATGATGTAGTTTGAGGGCTGGATTTAGGTGTGTCTAAATCCAACATCACCCTTGAACATTCAAATTATATGGGCTTTTTTTTTTTTTTTTTTTGGTTTAAGCTAGTTTGAGTTGGGTCTCTGTTTCTTGTCATCTGAGACTCTTGACTAGTGGATGTTCTGTCCCTATTATAAGGAATATATTATAATATTATATAGTGACTCAAATACCAGACTTTTAGCTACATTTTTTAGTTGTTACAGGTATAGCTTCCTCTCCTTGGGACTACACGTTGCGAAACACTCTTCATCCTCCCATTGCCCACCAATTCCAGGGCTGGCTACTTGGAAAGGCAGAAGCAACTATTCTGATATCTTATCCATCTGTTTGGAGGTCTAGATATTGGAATGGAGTTACATTTTTTACAGTAGCATATTCCCCAATATACCACATTTACCCTTAACACCACCTCAGCTACTTTCACCAAACATTAATTGAGCCCCCAAGTATGTACAGGGCTGGGGGAATTTAGAGTACAATAAAAATGGGAAACCATCCCTGCCTGTCCTCCAGGAAACCCACAGCCTAGAGACTGTCCTCACAAAAGATATCTGTTTGGTGAGGTCAGTTACCAAGCTTGATGAAGGTTAAATAAACAAGCTCTGATTTGCCTAGTTACCCGCTCCTTACCACCTACTTCTCCCTCTCTTCTTACTTAAAAATACTGTGTAAATATCCTCTAGAGTGTTTGAGGCCTATTTATGTTGCCTGATATGAACAAAGGGTAAATGGTCCCAGCTCTGTCATTTTAGCTTGGGGATCTAAGATTTCTAGCTCTGCCTTTGGTTATAATTTAGCCTGGAGACTGGATCTGTCAATGAAGGAGTCCCAGCAATGAGCAACATATGACCATTTCCTCAGTTCCTAGGTACTGTGGTTTGTATAGTGACTCCAAACTTTTATTTTATTGTTTACCTCCATCAGTAAAATACTTTGAACAGGCAACACTATGTAAGTATTCTTATTGGTTTTAAATTATATATGTGTATCTTGATTCTCCTAACATATACTACAAATTATAAAATAAACAAAAACATACACTTAAAAGGGTGGGCTAAGGGACGTCTCAGTGGCTCAGTGGTTGAGCATCTGCCTTTGGCTCAGGTTGTGATCCCAGGATCCTGGGACTGAGTCCCGCATCGGGCTCCCCAAAGGGAGCCTGCTTCTCCCTCTGCCTATGTCTCTGCCTCTCTCTCTGTGTCTCTCATGAATAAATAAATAAAATCTTTATTTAAAAAAAAAAAGGATGGGTTAAATTAGATATCTGTGGAGGACCTCTGGTTCAGTTCCAACATGTAAAGAGCTTGAAAGTCATCACACTTGTCCTTACCACAAGAAAAAGCTGAACAAATTGAAAATCAGTGTCTTTGCTCAGACCCATCAGAGAACTGAGGTTGCAGGGCAATCTACCACCCTGAAATATGGACACAAGTGAAACTAGAAAGTTACAGCTGAGATGTACTTATCTAGAGCAGAAGCTGCTGAAGCCATGAAGTGGTGTGATCACACTTACCTGTAATTTTGATGAATTTCTAGAGGTTGAGTGTAGACTAGCATGAGGATAAGAAACTTCTGGAGGCCAAAGGTTTGGGACAATCCTCCCCCACCCATACTTTCATGGTTTTTACCTCCAAATATCCCACCAAATTCTCATGGTGAAGATCTAAGAAAGATCCACCTCTAGAAAAGCTTTTCTAGAGTCTTAACTAAGTTGGGAGAAGGGCGTTATACCCTCTCAAACCCCCTCCAGCCTTCCTTTCTCACCTAAGAAGGGAAAAAAATGCTATACCAATAGGGAAATGTGTATAAAGGTTACATAGGCCCATTAAAGACAAAGATTAAATCATGAGATTATGGAATGCTTCCCTTCCCACCTTAACACTCTGTCAACAGGGCTTCAGTGTTATAACAGCCACTTACAGCTAAAGAGCTTCAAGGTACAAACACTTAGGGGGAATATTTAGGAAAGCCCAAAGGCAAGAGGAGGGTGGGGAGAGGGGCAAAACAAAAATACCAGAGGAATTTGAAGCCTCTGATATCTGGCTATAGGCAGCATTAAACACCGCACAACTCCTAGTGAGCCTAACATAAATCCTCATGCCAAAGGCTTATCCATCTGCGTTCTCATTACCCAAAACAACATGTCTGGCTTTCAGCAAAAAATTACAAAGGAACCCAAAAGGCAAAATAAAAAATAAAAAATAAAAAAAAGTCTGGAAAGAAAGCAAGCATCACAACTAGGTTCAGATATGACACAGTTGTCAAAATTATCAGTCAGGAATATTAATAACTATGATGAATGCATCAAGGAGTCTAATGGAAAAAGGATATAATGTGCAAGAAAAGATGGGTAATATAAGCAGGGAGATGGAAACACTAAGAAAGAATCAAAAGAAAATGACATGAATAAAAACACTATAACATATATTTGACAGGCCCATCCATAAACTGGGTAAAGACAATGGGAAAAAGCAGTGAGACAGAAGGCCGGACAAGAGGAACTTCCCAAAGTGAAATGCAAAGGGAAAAAATAATGAAAAAAACAAAAAACAAAAAACAAAAAACCTCAAACCAAAATGCCAGAGCAGAACATCCCAGAACTGTGGGGTAATTTCAAAAGTGTAACATATGCATAATTGGAATACCAGAGGAAAATAGACAGCAGAGCAGAAGAAATAGTTGAAGTAATAATGGCCAAGAACTTTCAAAAATTGGGACACCTGGGTGGCTCAGAGGTTGAGCGTCTGCCTTCGACTCAGGATGTGATCCCAGAGTTCCCGGATCAAGTCCCATATCGGGCTCCTGCATGGAGCCTGCTTCTCCTCCCTCTGCCTATGTCTCTCCCTCTCTTTGTGTCGTTCATGAATAAATAAATAAAATCTTAAAAAAAAAAAAAAGAACTTTCCAAAATTAATGACAGATACCAAACCACAGATCCAGGAAGCTCAAAGAACATAAAACCACATAAGTACCAATAGAATACAACAACACAGGGGATCCCTGGGTGGCTCAGTGGTTTGGCGCCTGCCTTTGGCCCAGGGCGTGATCCTGGAGTCCCGGGATCGAGTCCCCTGTCGGGCTCCCGGCATGGAGCCTGCTTCTCCCTCCTCCTGTGTCTCTGCCTCTCTCTCTCTCTCTCTATGTCTATTATAAATAAATAAATCTTAAAAAAAGAAAAAAAGAATACAACAACACAAAACTACACTTAGGCCTATCATATGCATACTGCAGATAACCAAAGAGAGAAAAATCTTGAAAGAAGCCAAGAGGGGAAAAATACCTTTTCTATAGAGGAGCAAAGAAAATAATTACAGCAGACTTCTCTTTGGAAGCCATGCAAGCAGGAAAGACTGGATTGAAATAATTAAGGAAGTAAGTAAGTAGGCTCCACTCTGGGGCTTGAATTCATGATCCGAGATCAAGACCTAAGCTGAGGGGCTCCTGGGTGGCTCAGTGGGTGAGTGTCTGTCTTCGGCTCAGGTCATGATCCTGGAGTCCTGCATTGGGCTCCCTGCATGGAGCCTACTTCTCCCTCTGCCTATTCTGCCTCTCTCTTTGCTTCTCATGAATAAATAAATAAAATCTTCAAAAAAAAAAAAAAAAAAAAAGACCTGAGCTGAGATCAAGAATAGCATGTTTACCCCAACTGAGCCACCTGGGTGCCCCTGGATTGAAATATTTAAATGATGAAAGAAAAACCCACAAAACTCAAATTCTATATGCAAGCGGTTGTCTTTCAAAACTGAAGGAGAAAGAAAGACTTTCTCAGACAAATAAAACCAGAGAGAATTCATTGCCAACAGACTTGCCTTGCAAGAAATGTTAAAAGAAGTGCTTCAGGGAGAAGCAAAATGATAGAGGTCAGAAACCTGGACCTACATAAAGAAAAGAAGAGCATCAGAGAAGGAATAAATGAAGGTAGAATAAAACATATTTTTCTTATTAATCTAAAAGAAAACTTTATTTAAGGTAATAATAATAACAAAGTGTTGAGTAATGATAGCATATGCACAGGTGAAATGAATCAAGGGAAGGCAGGGAGTTACTGAGCATTTTCTATTATAAAGTTTTAAACTACATAAATAATGGCATAGTAATTTGAAAGTGGAATTAGATTAGTTGTAAACATATGTTGGAAACTGGAGCATAACCATTAACATTAAAGTAAATATAATTGATACACTTAAGAAAGGAGATAAAATGGAATCATATAAAATATTAAATTACTAGAAAAGGCAGAAAAGAGGAGAGAAGAGAAGCAAAGAACAATGGCAACAAATAGAAAACAGTTATAAACACAGTAGATAGGAATCCAGCTATATCTTAATCACTTAAACGTGAACGGTCTAAATATACCAATTAAAAGATAGAGATTGTGAGCTCAGATAAAAAAAGAGACCCGACTGTATGTCATCTACAAGAAATTCACTTTAAACATAAAGGCTGGGGTAGCTAGAGGATATACTATGCTAACACTGATCAAAGGAAAGCTGGAGTAGTTGTACTAATTTCAGACAAGGAAGACTGCATAATAGAGAATATTAAAGATTCGCATCACATAATTATAAAGGAGTCAGTTCTCCAAGAAAACACACAATCCTAAATGTGGATGTACCACATTGCATCACAAGAAGTCTGGCTGGTCGGCCCAGACCTTTCTGTTTAAATGGAAGCGGCACGTCCCTGATGAACCAGCCTGAGGAGGACGGTTCACACGGTGTCTCCAGCCACCCACAGCCTCCTGTTTCTTAACTGTTCACCACCTTCCAAGTAGACTTGATCATCAATTATGCTTTACCATCTTACTATGGATCCCAGCCAGCACATTAGCTCTCTCAAAAATATTTACAGCTCAGAGATCTCTAGTGGGTTATAATAACCTCTAGTTCAGGAATAGAAAAGAATAGCTCCTTTCAGGAGCAAGCAGAAAGGTACTCCTGGAGGCACATGGGCACAAGGGGTAGACCACTTGCTCGGGTCATGGCTTCAGGCTCTGAACCACTTGACCTCCTGTCCCCAACCACTGCCTCCAGAAGCCCCGTCCCTCCCATCCCTACCTTTGGCCTTTTCCACGTGATGGCCTTCATCTTGGTTTTCTGGCTCAGCTCATGGGAGCCCAGGGCCTGAACACCTGCTGGAAACACACGGTCTTCAAAGAGGCACTTCTGAGCTAGACACCGTCGTCGGAGAACAACAAAATCCTGCCCCTCAAACTTGAGGGGCTGTGTGACGGTGCCCTCTCCATTTCTCCTGTCCCTCTCCCGAATCACGCGGTCACAGAAGAATCCTGGCAGCAGGTAGGGCATGGTGACCGCTCGGGGAGTGAAGCTGGGCCTTCACTGCGGCCTCCCTCCCGCTGCGCCCTCAGTCAGGCCTAATCCTCTCGTGAATGGGCCGGAGCCTATATAGCTCCTCCACCCTCAGCAGCGCGATGCAAATGAACACAGCCCAGAGAGAGGCCGTGGTCAGAGTCAGCAGCTTTGGCTAGAGGCCCCTGAGCCCACGGTCAAGGGGCAACACCATGCCAGTCAGAGAGGGAGCCAGCAAGGGGAGCGAGAGAGCCAGGGACAGCCCCAGGACAGTCCACAATGGCGTGTAGACCTTTAGGGTACTTCCATCAGCCTTGCTGGGATTCTTTCTTTAAAAAGAAAAAATATAGTTCCTGAGAGGCTTACCCTGCCTCAGCAAAAGGCATTCATGCCTTTGACACTGGCGGCCAATGGGATATAGCATGGGGCCTTCGAAACATGCTGTATACACTAATCCTATACAGGCTGCTGAATGCATAGAAGGAATCTGCTCCAAGCCATTGTCTGAGGTTAATGAAGCCTTCATTCTCCTGATGTTCCTGCCCCAACCCCCCCAAAGACCTTGACTGGCCATTCAGGGACTCTAATCTGTGGAGGGTGGGTAAATCGACCTCAAATGCAAGCCCCTGTTAGAGTAGGCCCTGTGGCAACAGACAGACAACCACAGATACAAACTTAGGACCTTTGGGGCAGAGAATGTGGGCGGAGAGGGAAGGATAAATATGTGTCAGAATTACATTCACAAGAAAGCCCAGCACTTTCAAAGTCTCACCACACTTCGATGGGCAACTCGGATGTGAGAGCTGAGGGCTGATGCAGGTGGACCCTTGGGCCTGGCAGCCTGCCCACTAGGGGGATAGTGCTTCTTTCCAGGCACTGACTCTTCCCGGCCTGCATCTATTAGAGGCTCCTCCAAGTGTGGTCTTTGGAAGACCTGCATCACAATCACCTGGGATGCCCATTTAAAATGCAGATTCCCAGGATTCATCCTAGACCTAAGGATTCAAATATTTTTGGAAGGGGTCTGGAACTCTTCAGTTTGAAGAAGCATCCCAGGCGATTCTTATGTCCACTAGGGTTTGAATCCATGACATTAGCATTGCAGAGTACCATAATAGCTCAATATAATTTTTGAGATAAGTTCTTATAAGAGATAAGTATATTTTTGTTACATTTACCCATGAACAAAGTTTTTTAAAAAATCAAACAATATGAAAGTTACATAGACAAATAGCAGTCTCTTGCCCTGCAAATACATCTACAGAGACAGCCACTTTTAATTATTTTTTAAAGATTTAATTAATTAATTAATTTAGAGAGAGAGATTGGGGGCAGGGCAGAGGGAGAAGGAGGGAATCTTAAGCAGACTCTGTGCCCAGTGCAGAGCCTGACCTGGGGCTTGATCTCACGACCCTGAACTGAAATCAAGAGTCAGATGCTTAACTACCTGAGCCACCCAGATGTCCCCACTTTTAATTCTTTTAGCAATTTCTTCTGGTATTCACCTCAATATTTCTAAATAATATCCTTATATTATTACTTTTTAATTTATTATTATTATTTTCTGAGAGTCTAGGCTTTCATCATCATCTCTCTTTTATCTTTTTTTTTTTTTTTTTAAGATTTCTTTATTTGAGAGTCAGTGAGAGCACAGTGGAGAAGGGTCGAGGGAGAGCAAGGGAGAGTCCCAAGAAGACTCCATGCTGAGTGCAGGGCCTGATGTGAGCCTTGATTTCAGGACCCTGAGATCATTACCCAACTGAAAACCAAGAGTCAGAGGCTCAACTGATAGAGCCACTCACGCAACTCTGATTTATCATTTTTAGAAAGTATCAGCAGAGTTCCTTTTGGCAAATGAGATTTAGACTTTTCACATCATGCTTTGCCGACCATCTTCCCCAAATAGTTATGTCATAAATTTTGGAAAAATTAAAATTCAGTATTTACATGAGTATGATTAGGTGACTATTGTTCACTTCTTTTTTTTTTTTAATTTTTATTTATTTATGATAGTCACAGAGAGAGAGAGAGAGAGAGGCAGAGACATAGGCAGAGGGAGAAGCAGGCTCCATGCACTGGGAGCCCGACGTGGGATTCGATCCCGGGTCTCCAGGATCGCACCCTGGGCCAAAGGCAGGCGCCAAACCGCTGCGCCACCCAGGGATCCCTATTGTTCACTTCTTAGCTAAGTGCTAAGCTATATTACATTTCCTTTCTGTATAAATGCTTATTTTCTCTTATTCTTTATAATTTTCTGATTTTCTAGGAATCTATCAATGTTTTTCCTCAGTAGGAGTTTTTCCAAAAACTTAAACTCATCAGATAACGTAGTGGTTCTGTTGCTCTACCCCCAAAGGCCTTTCTCTGCAGCCTTGTTCTCCCATACAGACTGGACTGGCCATCCTCCAGGTTAGGAGTGGTGACTTGGGATGGACTGTGCCTTTCTGGGCAGAATTCCATTTCCCAGATCTTAACTCTTCTTTGGTTTGCTCCTTGACTGTATTGGCAAACAACTTGCAGCTTCCTAAGAAAGGGTGCTTGGGTGGTAAATCACCTGAGTCCTTGTCCAGCTAATTCTGTTTTCTACTTTTGCACATGATTAAGAATTTGGCTAGGTATTTTAAGTTGAAAAGCATTTTCCTTCAGAATTTTTAAGTTATGATTTCATTGCTTCTTGCATCTGGTGTTGTTGAGAAGTATGGTATAATTTTGATGAACATTCCTTTGTATGTGACCTATCTTTTCCCCCTGAAATCTTGTAGGGTTTTCTACCCTTCCCTCTTATTCCTCTTGCCCCCACTTCCAAAAGCCACATTTATGTGCCTTAGTATGAGTTTATTTTTTTAATTCTTTGTGCTGAGCACTTCTTTCAATATAGACTTTTGCCCTCAGTTCTGGAATATTATTATATTATTTCTTTGATATTTTTCTCCCTTTCAATTATTTCCTTCCTTCTTTTCCTTTCTTTCTTTTTTTGAAACTTCTAAAAATCATATGTTAAACTTCCTCTAATTTTATTGTATTTTCTTATTTTTGTTCTACATTCTAGATTTCATTGATTTTATATTTTCATCCTGCTATTAAAAATTTATTCTAAAAATTTAAATTTCTACTCTCATAGTTTTCTACTTTATATTGTATTATTTATATTATATATTTATATTATGAAAATTTTCATACTTAGGGAAAAGGGTTTTTTTAAAGATTTTATTTACTTATTCGTGAGAGACACACAGAGAGGCAGAGACATAGGCAGAAGGAGAAGCAGGCTTCCTGCGGGGAGCCTGATGTGAAACTCGATTGCAGGATCCCGGGATCAAGACTCAAGCCAAAGGCAGACACTCAATCCCTGAGCCACCCAGGTGCCCTGAGAAAAATTTACAGAATGCACATTCATATAGCTTACATCTAGATTCAACAATTGTTAACATTTTGTCATCTTTGTTATATCTATCTGTACATGTATATATAGAACTCTTTCTTTCTTTTCTTTCTTTCTTTCTTTCTTCTTCTTTCTTTTTTTTCTAAACCCTTTGAAAGAATGTTGCCAGTATCATGACACTTCACACCTAAATATTTGCAAGTATACTTAGGATACAGCAGGCATCTGCTAAGAACAAGAGCACATTCCTACTGACTATAATGCCATTATCACTAAGAAAATTAACTATTGGGGATCCCTGGGTGGCTCAGCGGTTTAGCGCCTGCCTTTGGCCCGGGGCGCGATCCTGGAGTCCCGGGATGGAGTCCCACACCGGGCTCCCGGCATGGAGCCTGCTTATTCCTCTGCCTGTGTCTCTGCCTCTCTCTCTCTCTCTCTCTCTCTGTCTATCATAAATAATAAATAAATAAATCTTAAAAAAAAAGAAAATTAACTATTTTCCAAGATCTATATCCATATGCTAATTTCTTCGGTTATTCCCCAGATGTCTTTTATAGCTGCTCTTTTAAAAATGATTTTATTTATTGCCAAATAAATCCCAGACTTTAAGCTGCATTACAAAACTGTAATCATTAAAACAGTATGGTATTGGCACAAAAACAGATACATAGATCAATGGAACAGAATAGAGAACCCAGAAATGGATCCTTCACTCTAGGTCAACTACTCTTTGACAAAGCAGGAAAGAATATCCAATGGTAGATAGACTCTTCAACAGTGTTGGGAAAATTGGACAGCCATGTGCAGAAGAATAAAACTGGACCATTTCCTTACACCATACACAAAAGTAGACTAAAAAGTATGAAAGACCTAACTGTGAGACAGGAATCTATCAAAGTCCTAGAGGAAAACACAGGCAGCAACCTCTATGACCTTGGCTGCAGCAACTTCTTGCTAGACATGTCTCCAAAGGCAAGGGAAACAAAGGCAAAAATGAATTTCATCAAGATAAAAGCTTCTGCACAGCAAAGGAAACAGTCGACAAAACCAAAAGACAACCAACAGAATGGGAGAAGATATTTGTAAATGTCTTATCAGATAAAGGACTAGTACCCAAAACCTATAAAGAACTTATCAAACTCAACACCCAAAAACAAATCATCAAATCAAGAAATGGGCAGAAGACATGAACTGATATTTCTCCAAAGAAGACATACAGAAGGCCAACAGACACATGAAAAAATGTTCAACATCACTTGGCATCAGGGAAATACAAATCAAAACCACAACGAGAAACCACCTCACATCAGTCAGAATGGCTAAAATTAACAACTCAGGAAACAATTAGCAATAATCGCGCCTCGGATAAACCTCATAGGCTACGATACTGCCACTGCGCAAAGCTACACAACTCAGGAAACAATAGATGTTGGCAAGGATGCAGAGAAAGGGGGACCCTCTTACACTGTTGATGGGAATGCAAGTTGGTACAGCCACTCTAGAAAACAGGGAGGTTCCTCAAAAAGTTGAAAATAGAGCTACCCTACGACTCAGCAATTGCATTACAAAGGATTTGTCCCAAAGATACAAAGGTAGTGATCCGAAGGGGGATCTGTACCCCAATGCTTGTAGCAGCAATGTCCACAATATGCAAACCATGGAAAAAACCCAGATGTCCATCGACAGACGAATGAATAAAGATATGGTATGGAATACCACTCATCAAAAAAAAAAAAAAAAAAAAAAGAAATCTTACCATTTGCAACAATATGAATGGAATTAGAAGGTATTATGCTAAGTGAAATATGTCAATTAGAGAAAGACAATTATAATATGATCTCACTCTTATGTGGAATTTATTAAACAAAACAGAGAATCATAGAGGAAGAGAGGAAAAAATAAAGACAAAATAGAGAGGGAGACAAACCATAAGTGTCTCTTTATCATAGGAAATAAACTGAGGGTTGCTGGAGGAGTGAGCAGTGGGGGAATGGGGTAACTGGGTGATGGGCATTAAGGAGGGCACATGATGTAATGAACACTGGGTGTTGCAACTGATAAATTATTGAAAACTACAACTGACACTAATGATGTATTATGTGTTGATTAATTGAATTTAAATTTAAAAAATGAACAGAGAGACACAGGCCATGCTCCTGTAGACTTCAAATTCCTACTGGGAAGAAGAACAACAACAATAACTAATAATGAAGATAAATGCTATTGTAAAGGTCACCTAGTTTGGGTGGGATGGGAAGAGTGGAGAAAGGTTGCCCAAGAGAGCAGCACGTGACACAGGCTGTCTGCTCAAGGAAGGTCTTTGGGGCACATCGATTGTCTGCTGGCCCAGGCCACCCACAGGGACCCTCACTGTGTTCTCCAGAACCATAGTTTGGTGTCCAGCCTTAACCCACATCCGGCCAATGCCTCCATCACAGGGGCTGCTGATGGGGCTCATCTCTGGGTCATTCAAGGAGACCACCCTCCCCGCACCGGGTCCCTCCTTCTGCTCTCCGGAACCTCCATTTCCCTTCAAGCATTCCGTGACCCCAAGCCCTTCCTCAATCTCTTACTTTGCCAGGGACGATCCAGTTTAGCTTTATTCTCCAGTGTATCTGAACCCCAAATGTACTTTATTTCCTCCCTCTTGAGGAGAGTGTGGAAAACCAGCCAGCCTTTAGAAACACAAAGCGAGGCTATTTCCTGGGGTGGCAGGAGAAGAGAAATGTTTACATGCTTGGTGTTTTCCTTAGTAACTCAAACAGCTACTTATGAGATGGCAGGCGCTGGTCTAAAAGTTTTGCATGTGTTATTTCATTCATTGCTCATTGCAGCCCTATAAATAGATGATGATACTCATTCTCCTTCTGCAGTTGGGAAAACAGACGCTGAGAGGTTAAGTGACATGCCCAACGCTACACAGCTAGTACTGGTATTATTTCATGGGATCCGGAGGGCCGCCGGGGTCAGAGTTGGGGGCTCAGTTGGTTAGATGCCTGACTCTTCATCTCTGCGAGGGTCTTAATTACAGAGTTGTAAATTTAAGCATGAAGCCTACTTTAAGAAATAAAATCTAAACTAAAGGTAGGGATCCCTGGGTGGTGCAGCGGTTTAGCGCCTGCCTTTGGCCCAGGGCGCGATCCTGGAGACCCGGGATCGAATCCCACATCGGGCTCCCGGTGCATGGAGCCTGCTTCTTCCTCTGCCTATGTCTCTGCCTCTCTCTCTCTCTCTCTCTCTCTCTCTCTCTGTGACTATCATAAATAAATAAAAATAAAAAAAATAAACTAAAGGGAATTCAACTCTTAACCTTTAAAGTATGAGGAACGATATAAAAAAAAAAAGATCAGCCAGAGAGGGATTGAGCCCTTACAAACCCACTTAAGGCCTTCCTCCTGTGGATGGTGGGAAGGCATTCTTGGGTTTTACACTGAGGGGATCGAATCAGATTTCCACTTCAATGCTTTGTGCTTGCTACAACTTGGAGGTGGGCTTCTCTTTCAACTTTTTCATATTTCCCCTGTCCCGACCTACATCAGGCCTCCCCTTCTTCCTTCCATAATTCCTCCATTTTCTCTCCAGTTGGAAGGACTGGAGCTTTGTGGACAAAGCTGAGAAGGCGCGTCTGCAGCACCAGGTCACTGAAGATGGAGAGTTCTGGTGAGTTCAGAACCCAGGAGGACCCCAAAGCATAAGGGATGAGGTGGGGAGCTGAAATCTCAAACCTCAATCCCTGGAAAGAGGCCATCAGACCCCAGCCCTCAGGACATCTGGCCCCTGTTCTCCTCCTCCAGCGCAAGGCCCAGGAAGGATGGGTTTTGGAGAGGAGCCAGCCAGGTCACAGAGGTGACTGAGCCTGGGACCAGGCCAGCATAGTGGGGCGTCTGTGTCACCTGTGCCCCTCCGTGGCATATGTGGCTCCAGCCATTTGCTCCCTGGCCTTTGCAGAGCCGTCTTCTGAGCCCAGCTCTACCTTGCTCACTTGATGCCACCCTCACCCTGACTCAGATATTTGCAAATGACCTATCAGATAAAGGGCTAGCATCCAAGATCTATAAATAACTTATTAACTCAACAGCAAAGAAACAAACAATCCAGTCATGAAATCGGCAAAAGACATGAACAGAAGTTTCACAGAGGAAGACATAGACATGGCCAACAAGCACATGAGAAAATTCTCTGCATCCCTTGCCATCAGGGAAATACAAATCAATACCACAGTGAGATACCACCTCACACCAGTGAGAATGGGGAAAATTAAGAAGACAGGAAACAACAAATGTTGGAGAGGATGTGGAGAAAGGGGAACCCTCTTGCACTGTTGGTGGGAATGTGAACTGGTGCAGCCACTCTGGTAAACTGTGTGGAGGTTACTCAAAGAGTTAAAATATAGAGCTACCCTATGACCCAGCAACTGCACTACTGGGGATTTACCCCAAAGATACAGATGCAGTGAAGTGCCGGAACACCTGCAACCCAATGTTTATGGCAGCAATGTCCAAAATAGCCAAAAGGAAGGAAGGAACCTGGAAAATTCATCCATTGAAAGATGAATGGATAAAGAAGATGTGGTCTGTGTATACAATGGAATATTCCTCAGCCATTAGAAACGACAAATACCCACCATTTGCTTTGACGTGGATGGAACCGGAGGGCATTATGCTGAGTGAAGTAAGTCAGTCGGAGAAGGATAAACATTATATGGTCTCATTCATTTGGGGAATATAAAAAATAGGAAAGGGAATTAAGTGGAAAGGAGAGAAAATGAGTGAAATTATCAGTGAGGGTGACAGAACATGAGAGATACCTAACTCTGAGAAACGAACAATGGGTAGTGGAAGGGGAGGTGAGCAGGGGGTTGGGGTGACTGGGTGATGGGCACTGAGGGGGGCACTTGACAGCAGTGAGCACTGGGTGATATGCTATATGTTGGCAAATTGAACTTCAATAAAAAAATTTAAAAATAAATTAAACTAATAATACACTATATGTTAAATAGTTGAGTTAAAAAATATTTTAAAAATATTTTATTTATTTTAGAGAAAGAGAAAGTGAGAGAGCATGAGTGGAAGTGGGGGGAGGGGCAGAGGGAGAGGGAGAGCAGACTTCCCAATTTGCAGGAAGCCACACACAGGCTTGATCCCAGGACCCCAAAATCATGACCTGAACTGAAGGCAGGCGCTAACTGACTGAGCCACCCAGATGCCCCTATAACTGCTTTTTTGGGAACCAGAATCCAATTAAGTTTCACATATTGAAATTAAATAATTTAATAATGGATTAGGTGATGTTGAAGTGAGCATTGGTGAACTAGAGGGAGATCAGAAGAAATCAGAAGAATTCACACAGGGAATCAAAGAGATGGGAAATTTAAAAAAAAGAAAGAGAAAAAAGGTTAAGATACATGTCGGATAGAGCTAATAAGTTCAGCATATATCTAATTGGAGTTCCAGAGGAAGATAATAGAAAATATGAAAAGAACTAATATTCTAAGACATTTTCTAGGATCAATCAATGACTCCAATCTTCAGATTCAGGAATCCCACTGAATTTTAAGCAGGAAAGATGTACAGAAACATATGTTGAGACAAATCATAGTGATATTTCAGAATACCATAGATAGAGAGATCTTAAAAGCAGTCAGAGGGGTGGCCTGGGTGGCTAAGTGGCTGAGCATCCGTCTTCCACTCAGGTCCTCAGGGCGAGATCCTGAGGTACTGGGATTGAGTCCCACATCAAGCTTCCTGTGGGGAGCCTGCTTCTCCCTCTTCCTGTGTCTCTGCCTCTCTCTGTGTGTCTCTCATTAAAAAATAAATAAATAAAATCTTTTAAAAAGCAGTCAGAAAGAAAAGGCAGATGGTCTTTTAAGGGACACCAATTAGAATGACTGCTGATTTCAACAAAAATGGAAGCCAGAAGATATTAATGAGAATCAACCTGTGACTGATTACCCAGGAAGACTATTTCATGAATGAGAGCAAATTTTGTACAAATAAAAATTGAGAATGCTTACAACAAATAGACCTAAGTTTCTAAAGAAATTTCTAAACAAGGTCCTTTAGGAAAAAGCAAAATTATTCTAGAAGGAAAAGTCCAAGACTCAAGAAGGAACAGTAAAAAAAAGAAATTGGTAAACGTGTGTAAAGTCAAACTATTGACTTTTAAAAATTATGATATTTTCTATTTGTTGTTTGAAAAATCAATATAGAACTAAAATCATGAGCAACAATAGCAGATTAGTTGGGAGAGGAGTGCTTGGAGTCAAAGTCCCTTATGGTCCCATACTCTTTTATTTATAAGGAAAATAAAGCTATTGATCAATTTCAGGTTTTGTCAAGATGAAATGTATGTTAATCATTTAGGGCAACCACTGAAAAAACAGAAATAGTCTATAACTTCTGAACCAGTAGAAAGAAAAAAAAATACTTTGTAAAATTTTTTAGACGGAGGCGGGGCAGAAAGAGAGAGAGAATCTTAAGCAGGCTCCACACCTAGAGCAGAGCCCAGTGTGGAGCACAATTGCATGATCCTGAGATCATGACCTGAGCCAAAGTCAAGGGTTGGAAGCTTAACTGATGGAGTCACCCAGGTGTCCTAGGAAAAACTTTCTTAACATAACATAAAAAACACTAGCTAGAAAGAAAAAAAATAAATTAAGCATTAACTTAGAGCTTTTAATTAAGGGCTTTTAATTAAGAATTTTTAAACTAAGAAAACCCTTAAAAGAGTGAAAAGGCAAGCCACAAAATAGGAGAAAAAATTTAAAAGATTTTATTTATTTATTTATTTGAGAAAGAGAGAGAGTGCACAAGCAGGAGGGGCAGAGGGAGAAGCAGACTCTCCGCTGGGCAGGAAGCCTAATGTGGGGCTCAATCTCAGGACCCTGAGTTCATGACCTGACCTGAGGCAGATGATTAACTGACTGAGCCACCCAGGCACCCCAAGAAAATATTCATAGCACATCTAGCCAATAAACAATCAGTATCCAAACATGCCTACAATTCAAGTTGAACAAGACAAACTCAATAGAAAAAACTAGAAAAGACAGGTGTTTCATGGACAGTGGGATAACAACAAATGGTCAAGGAACACATGAATGAAAAAAAAGATACATGAATGTTGAAAAGATGCTCTGCCTCATTCATAATCAGGGAAATGCATCTTTTCATACATTCCTTGGCTATTTCTGTCCCTGCCCCTCCCATTTGCAGCATTTTACTGCTGAGCTATTTCAGCTTTTTTGCTGTAATGTTTAGAGCTCTATCCCTATCATGACACTCAGGAGAAGCTGCTGTCTTGTGGAATATAAGGAGAGGCAGTCCTAATTATTGAATTTTCCCTTTCACCAGAATTTGCCTCTCCCACCCCTTACTACTATGGCACCATTAAGACTATGGACTCGAAAGAGGGCTGGCTGTCTCTCAGTGGGGTACCTCATTTTGTCTTTGACTTACCATGATCATTATTTGTTGACTCATTGTGCTCAGTATGTCATTTATAACATATCATTTAATCCTTACAACAACTTTATGAAAGTAAGGATTTTCATATTCTTTTCACAGATAAGGAAACTGAGAAGTGAAAATAGTCAGTAACCTGCCCGAGGTCACCTGGTTAAGAAGTGGAGTCTGGATTCCAGTCAAGCTTGTCTGGCTTTAAAGACTGTGCACTTCATCACTGTGTTATGCACTTGTCCTTTGCTGTCTCTGGTCACAGTAATCGCTACCTTTCTTTGAGCTCGGACTTTAAGGGTGCTAGCTCAGAACAGCTACATGATGACAATATCACTATGTCCATTATAGGCAGAATGTCTTTCATACATTTATGTATTTCTGGATCTTTTGTTATTTGCTGTCCACAAAATACCTGTCTTTTGCTCATTTTTCTTTTGAGTTTGTCTTTTTTAACTTGAATTGTAGGCATCTTTGGATATTGATTGCTTATTGATTAGAGGTGTTACAAATATCTTCTCCCACTTAATGAGTTGTCTTTTTCACTCTCTTAAGGGTTTTTGTTTAAGTAAGCTCCACTCCCAGCACGGAGCCCAACGTGGGGCTTGAACTCACAACCTTGAGATCATGACCTGAGCTGAGATCAAGAGTCAAATGCTTAACTGATTGAGTCACCCAGGCATCTTAAGGGTATTTATTAATTTAAACTTTAAAAAAAAAAGATTTATTTATTTACTTGAGGGGGAAGGAGCAGCAGGAGAGGGAGAGAGTCTTTTAAGCAGTCCCCCATGTGGGACTTGATTCCACGACCCTGAGATTACACCTGGGCCAAAACCAAGAGTCTGACGCCCAAACAACTGTACCACCAAGGTACCCCTAATCTAAACTTTTAAACATTCAATTTATGTGACTTGTTAGTGGCAAAGTCAGCCAGGGTCCAGACCAGGTCTGTTTGGTTCTAAATTTAGTTTTCTTACCACTCTGCAGGATGTCCCCTTTGTGGCTAGCCCAGTGATCACACTTCTCTCTAAACTGCCTGCCAAAAGAGTACACTCTAAATCAGATTACAAGCAGATCTCCTGCAGAGCTGGGTTCAGGAAAGATAAAAATCCCTGGGAGAAAAAGCCCCATAGCCAGTGACTGGGACCTTAGCCCTGGGAACAGAGGGCTCACTGCACACAGCCTGGGTCTTCCTATAGTTCTGTTTCTTCCCTCTCATTCCACACTGGCAGGGAGTAGCTTTTCTTTTATGCCAACCTAGAACTTCGTCTTTTCAGAGTTGAGTAACATGAGCCAGCCCTAGCTGGGAAGATACACAGGGAAGAATGTTACTGATGGAGGCAATGGGCTGTGAGAGCAAGAGACCTCTACTGCCCCCACTGGTTGTCAGGAAGCTTCCAACTTCGGAGTACTGATGCAGTGGCCCAGCACTGGGTCCTTGGGAAGTGGTGGTCCTCTCTCCTCCACATTTCACCCCTTTCCATTAGCTTTCTTCCAGGCTAAGAGGAACCAGGCTACTTGAAAAAATGATTCATTCCAGGTTTGGGGGAAGAAATATACCAGACGAGCCTGGGACATTTTGTTGTGGCCAGGAAACAAGGAAGCTTTGAAGATTAATGGGGTCACATCAAATAATACAGGCAACTTGTAGGGGCCTCCCATTGTCCAAAGAAGGGACAATTTGAACATCAAAAAAATCGTGACTGTAATGGATTAAAATATGGTGCAATGTTTCCTGCCAATCACACCCTCAATTGTTTTAAGCTGAGATATTTAAGAATACAGAGAACATAGGAATTAGTTGATTCTTGGTATTTGTGGTAGTTATATTCTATAAAATTGCTGCTGTGAATGCTGAATTGGTGAATATTAAACCATTGCTCTGGGGTGTCTGGTGGCTCAGCGGTTGAGTGTCTGCCTTCGGCGCGGGGCATTATCCTGGTGTCTTGGGATGGAGTCTTGCATCGGGCTCCCTGCATGGAGCCTGCTTCTCCTTCTGCCTGTGTCTCTGCCTCTCTCTCTCTCTCTCTGTGTCTCTCATGAATAAATAAAGCCTTTCAAAAACCAAAAAAACAAACCATTGCTCTTGGAGGAAATACAAGATTAGATTTCTGTCTCCAGTCACATTTTTATCAACCTATCAAAACACACTCTTAAGTGTGTTTGTGTTTAAAGATACCAAGGATACCTTAGTTAATATATTTTATTGAGTTTTTAACTTTGAACTCACAGCCAATAGCACCAAAATTCAGGCACATACTTACCTAATATATGTATTTTCTCCCTAGGGCACACTCCGGCCTTCTTGCACTTAGGAACTCGAGACAGCACTTCACATTATAAATGGAGAAATCACCAACAAAAGTGCAAAAACCTGGGGTACTTGGGTGGCTCAGTCAATGAAGTGTCTGCCTTCAGCTCAGGTCATGATCCTGGGGTCCCGGGAGAGAGCCCCACACTGGGCTCCCTGCTCAGTGAGGAGCCTCCTTCTCCCTCTCCCTTTGCCTCTGTGTGCTCATGCGCACTCTCTCTGATAAATATATCTTTAAAAAAAAAAAAAAAGCAGTGCAAATGTGAAAAACAAGGCGCTATGTAGACTATGAAAAGAACACCTGTTTACAGTGTGAGAGCTAAGATGAGAAAGCTGAGTGTCACACTGATTTCATCTAGGAATGTGTGCGTGGGAGGCGACTCAGATTTTTCACTGCCCTAAAAATGTGTGAAAATGACCACAGAAGCACCATGGATGTTGATTTTGGAGTTGCAAATAAATTTAGTGAGTAGGTGAATTTACAAATACAGAATCCACAAAAAACAAGGATCAGCTGTTTACAGATCGTAGCACTGACATTGCCCATGTTGGAAAAAACCACACTTACAGGGTGAAGTTAGAGGAGATTTATGACTATTTTATCTGAAGCACCTAAATTAAGGAAGGATGAGATTATTCACAAACAGGGAGAATCACTATGTACAGGAAATCTGCTGACTCTATTTCACTGTCTTCTGGATCAGACTAGAGATAAGGTAGAAAAATTGTGGCCATAAGAGTTCTGGCCAGAAATAAGGATGAACTTCCAGACCGTGAGAGGTACTAATATAGGCAGGTTATCAAAGGGGCAGAGAGCATCTGTTTTCCCTTCAAAACCTCAAATTCAGGAAAGAAACCCATCTCCCTGGAATGGCTGAAAGAAATTCCCAAACATCTCAAACAATCCTAAAAATTATAAGGAGTTTTTGATAGCAGCTTCAATACTGTCTTTCTGGTGTTCTGGGGAATATAATAAACTTCTGAAAGTTGTGATGATAATTATTTAGATGTGAAGTTGGGATGAAAATGGTAAAGCAAGTGTCAGCTTCTCTTTATTTTTTTGTTTTGGCTTTTGAATTTTTTATTTTAATTCCAGTTAAAATACAGTGTAATATTAGTTTCAGGTGTACAATATAGTGATTCAACATTTCCATATATCACCTGGCGCTCATCACGACAAGTGCCCTCCTTAATCCGCATCACCTAGTTCATGCATCCTCCCTCCCCTCTGGTACCACCTATTTGTTTTTTATTATTTAAAATTTGTTTCTTAATTTGTCTCTTTCTCTTTTGCCCATTTGCTGATTTGTTTCTTAAATTCCACACATGAGTGAAATCAGATGGTATTTGTCCTTCTCTGATATATTTTGCTTAGCATATACTCTCTAACTCCATCCATGTCATTGCAAATTGCAAGATTTCATTCTATTTGTGGCTGAATAATATTTCATTATATTATATATAATAGATATGTCACATCTTATTTATCCATTCATCTATGGACACTCGGGCTGCTTCCATTTCTTGGATATTATAAATAATGCTGTTATAAACATAGGGGTACATATAATTCCTTTGAATTTGTGTTTTTGTATACTTTGGGTAAATATTCAGTAATGCGATTGTTGGATCATAGGGTAGTTCTATTTTTAACTTTTTGAGTAAGCTCCATACTGTTTTTCACCGTGGCTGCACCATGTGTCAGCTTCTCTTAAGCAGGGCACACTCCAGGTGTTAGTGGGGGCCTCACAGTTACTAAGAGATCTGGAACTCCCACCTCATAGCCTCTGAGAGGACAGAGCCTGTGATATTCAGTGGGTTTCTGGCAGTATGCTTCTGTATACCTCTGTATACCTCTTTCTTTCCCCACTACTGTGCTTTCCACACCCTGGCTTCTGGGTGTGCTGGCTCATCCTGTCTGTGTAACTGAAGACACTAACTTCCCCGCTTTACCAAAAAAGTTACTTTTTACTTGCCTCGGGCATTTTACAAGTTCATGAGTAAAGATGTCTTTGGGCATTAGGTCAAGTGGGGGGATGACACTGGTATATATGGTCTCTTGCCCTGTTGCTTCTTCCCACCCCACTCTGGTTTCTATTCTGGCTCCCTCCCTATTGTAAATAAACTAGCATTTCCCCCCCAACTAAACAACAATCATGCCCACCCCAGAGAGACATGATTCTTTCTGAAATTAAAAGAATCTTCCTAATTTTTCTTTATGAGTTTTCCTCATGAAGAGAAAAGCTAGAGTCTTTAATGCCATATTAAGCATTCGTATTTTGTTAAGCATACTTGGTGATATATCTGTAAAAAAATATCAAGGATAAGGGACACCTGGGCGGCTCAGTGGTTGAGCATCTGCCTTTGGCTCAGGTCATGATCCTGGGGTCTGGGGATCTAGTTCCACGGGGGGAGCCTGCTTCTCCCTCTGCCTGTGTCTCTGCCTCTCTCTCTCTCTCTCTCTCTCTCTCTCTCTGTGTCTCTCATGAAAAAATAAATAAAAATCTTTAAAAAAAAAATCAAAGATAATTTTGTAGTAGTAACAAGACCTAACCTGAAAAATGTAATGATTTATTTATTAATACTATGTTAAAATTTTTATTTAAGTAATCTCTACACCCAAATGGGCCTCAAACTCATGACCCCAAGATAAGAACGGCTTACTCTTTCAACTGAACCAGCCAAGGCGCTCCTATTTATTATTATTATTTTGGATTTTTTCTTTTTATTGAAGTATAATTAACATACAGTGTTATACTAGTTTCAGGTGCACAACATAATGATTCAACAATTCTATACATTACTCAGTGTTCACCTCATTAAGCGTAGTCACCATCTGTCACCAAACAACATTATTACAATCTTATTGACTATATCCCCATGTTGTACTTTTCATCTCCATCACTTATTTATTTTATAACTGGAAGTCTTTACCACTTAATCTCCTTTATCTATTTCACCCATCCCCCAAACCACTTCCCTTCTGGTAAGCACCAGTTTGATCTCTGTATTGAAGAGCCTTTTTATGTGTCTCTTTGTTTATTTGTTCATTTGTTTTCTTTCTTAGATTTCACATTTGAGGGAAATCATTTGGTATTTGTCTTTCTCTGACTTATTTCACTTAGCATTATACTCTCTAGAGCCATCCATGTTGTAACAAATGGCAAGATTCCATTCTTTTTTATGAACAAGTAATAGTCTAGTGTGTGTGTGTGTGTACACTTGGGTTGCTTCCATAATTTGGCTATTGTATATAAGGCTGCAGTAAACATAGGGGTGCATATATCTTTTCAAATTAGCGTGTTTGTTTTCTTTGGACAAACGTATTTTCCACAGTGGCTGCACCAATTTACATTCCCGCCAACAGTGCACAAGGGTTCCTTTTTCTCCACATCCTCACCAACATTTGTTATTTCTACGTCTTTTTTATTCTAGCCGTTCTGACAAAGTAATATTTCATTGATGAAATTGGGCAAGAGCAGTCAGTTTCCCAGAGGCCCTTTTCTAAAAACCATTTTCTTCTGTCTCGGGGTCTGTCATCAAGAAAATGTGGCTCAACAATTGGGAAACGCTGCACGGTTTGTTTGCTTTCTGATTCTAGAAATAGATCATAGAAGAAAGGGCAAGAGGAATCATTTTGACCTGGAGGCTCAATGCATGAAGCTCCCTAGTAGAGGAGGGAAAGCAGTGAGGTAGCACTGGTGACTGAGTGAGAAGAGATTACAGGTGTGCCTGGCTAGGTGGCCTGGATGTCTCTTCTTTTAAAAAGGACTGAAAGTGCAGCATCATAACTAAAATTATACTTGGTTAGAATAATTCTCCTCTTATCATAATCATCATCATCATTACCATCACTACTGCCACCATCCAATTGTAATATGTATGACTTGATTATGAAGACACATTTAGACAGGCTTTCAGTGAGTCCGTGCCTCAGATAGTAAAAGCAGGAAGGGCCTCTCCTAAGACAGTCTCCATTTCAGACTGCTCAAACCTTGCAAAGGTTGCTACATCTTTGGAAGGCATGGAAAACATGTCTCCAAGAAGTGCTTTACACTCCAGAAAGTTCTGGATTCATTTCACTGTTTTAATTTCAATCATTTTGTGTGATTGCCCTTTCTGGACCTTAATCACTTCACGTTTACGTGAGGGGGTGTTGGTGGTGGGAGCACACTTTGAAACAGACAGGTCTTCTGGTGCCTCCAATGTTACACTGACAGTGACAGTATAAATTTTAGGACTGACATAGTGCCTAGAGCATACAGAAGCTTATATTGTTTTTGTTAATATCCAAGACTAGCTTTTAAGACTAAAATCCACCAGTGAGGGCAGCCCTGGTGGCCCAGCGTTTAGCGCCGCCTTCAGCCTGGGGTGTAATCCTGGAGACCTGGGATCGAGTCCCATGTTGGGCTCCCTGCATGGAGCCTGCTTCTCCCTCTGCCTGTGTTTCTGCCTCTCTCTCTCTCTGTGTCTGTCATGAATAAATAAATAAAATTTAAAAAAAAATCCACCAGTGATTTCACTAAAAACAGCATTTGTAAGTTTTTTTTGGTCTCTGTAGTAGTGTTAGAAAAGGCTTTTAGAGGGTGCCTGGCTGGCTCAGTTGGTTAAGTGTCCAAATATTGATCTCAAGTTCAGATCTTGATCTCAGGGTTGTGAGTCCAAGCCCCATGTTGGTTTCCACGCTGGGCATGGAGCCTACTTTAAAAAAACAAAAAACAACAAAGGATTTTAGGAACCATCTCTCACACCTTGGAGTGCTGGGCTGCCTTATCTCTTGGTGCTCAATGCCCTCGACTGTGGGTTTGCATTCAGCCACCAGCAGCTGAGCCCACAGTGGATCTGGCCCTTCCCTGGAAGTCCAGAGGTGACCAGGAATGGTTCCTATATTCTCAGCAGATGGGGAACAGACGTGTGAACACTTGAAGGAAGTGATAACTGAGCAGTGGAGAGAGTGGGAGGGACAGCAGATCAGATAAAAACAAGGAGGTCATTCCAGAGAGAGAGCATGAGCAAAGGCTTTAAGTACAGGATTTGGAAAAACAGAGCAGCTGAATGTGTCAGGGTCTGGAGGGAGAGGGTGTAAATGAAATGGACAGGTATGCAGGGACTAGCTTGGGAAGGCTTATAGCTCAGTCGGGGAGTTTGTACTTATCCTGAAGGCATGTGGGGAGGGGACAGCAGTGTCGTTGAAGATACTTCAGCAGGGATGTGACATGTCCCAGTACTCTGGCAGCAGGGCAGCGACTGGGCTGCAGAATGAAGTTCCTGCCAGTCCTTTCTTCTAAACTGAGGGTCCTCAGGGCAATCACAGGCCTCACAACAGAACTATCAGAAGAGGAAAGGAACCCTGGGGAATCCACAGAGTGAGATCAGAGTTGTTGGTCATTTCATCTCAGGTTAGAAAGAAAACATGGCTAATCAATGGCACTAGGTGCCAGAGTAACTTGACTAAGCTAATGAATAGCACTGGGCCTCAGCTTCAACCATCTCCTCAGGGAGGGTTTCTCTCCCTGGATGGCGTTAGCTCCCCTTGCCTTGTGATCCCATAGCATCTGAACATTCTCTCTTAACAGCTTTCCCTTCAGGACTCTAGACCCCAGGAGAGCAGAAATTTTTTTCTTCTTTCTTTCTTTCTTTCTTTCTTTCTTTCTTTCTTTCTTTCTTTCTTTCTTTCTTTCTTTCTTTCCTTCCTTCCTTCCTTCTTTCTTCTTTGATTTATTTATTTATTTGGAGTGGGGAGTGAGCAGGGGGAGAGGCAAAGGGAGAGAGAGAATCCTCAAGCAGACTTCCTGCTGAGCAAGGAGCACAAAGCAGGGCTCCATCCCCCGACCCGGAGACCATGACCTGAGCTGAAATCAAGAGCTGGACATTTAACCAACTGAGCCACCCAGGCGCCCTAATTTTTGTCTTTCTTATCCACCACTGTCTCCCCAGTCGATTGCCCACTTTGTGGCTCTAGTAGATACCTAATAAATATTCCTTGAATTGTAAGAGTCATACGGGAGATCTGATGAGAGAAGGGAGCCAGGGGGCTAGGATTTTCCTTCTGACAGATCACTGTAAATGAAACCCAGAGGCTGGAAGAGTTTTCTAGAGAGAAAGGGTTTTAATTCCAGCTGTCGTGCCCTCTTCACTCTGTGTGTCTTTCTCGTTTGTGGGGTGAGGTATGTGGACAAAAATGATGGCTAAGGATTTCTCCTTCTAACCCCGAACATTTCATGCAAGAAGAGGTGGTCTTTGCCGGCTACTCTCCTCTTTCCAGGGCTCCTGTGTGGCAGAAAGTCCTGGCCACTGACAAAGTAAAGAACATCAGGATTTGACCCCAAATCGAAGGGCTCTTACAAAGATTTGTTCTGGGAAAGGGATATTTACTTTTTTAAGATGAATTAAACCGAGTTCCCCCTATTGTTATAAAAAGCAAGGTGTTTTTTCAGAAAAAAGAGAGCAAGAGGGCGAGAATGGGCTGGGCCCGGCGGAGGACGGCGGAGGACGGAGCCCTGCGGGGCTGCTGCCCGGGGCCTTCCCTCGGGGCCGCGCTCTGGGGCCGCGGCAGGGCCCAAGCCTGCAGGCTACTCACCGGAGGCCTCTTCCAGATGAACTGGATGGGGAACTTCTGGCTGTAAAAGAGAGAGGTCTCATCCGGTGGGAACTCAGGATCCAGATAAAGAACCTTCTTGTCCAGACACTTCTTACGAAGCTGCTCGAATGTCTTCTCTTTCACTCCAATGATGGGAAAATTGCGGCTGATGATGGCGGAATAGATGCCACTGGGGTTCGCGCCCCCGGCCTCGGTGGTCCTGCCTTGGTCAGGGTGGGGAATTGGCCCCGGGGACCTGGGCTCGGCCCTCGTCCGTGGGGCCACCGATGCGCTGATGACGGTTGGCATGGCCGGCAACTGGGAAGGAAGAGGTTTTCAAGGGAAACAAGACACAGCTACCTGCAAGGGGGAGGTCGGAGGGACTGTGTCATCTGAGAGAAAAATGTCCACGTCCACACTCGAAGCTGAAGCCCATCAGATGGTCACCCCGCGTCTGTCCATCTCCAAAGCGCCCCGAAGCCGGCCGTTGTCCTGAGGAAGGAGCCCTGGAGGATTTGGGTGCCGCCGGGCCGGAGGGAGCCGCAGGGCCAGCCAGGGTTGTGTTTCAGTGGCCCCCAGAGGCCCGAGCCAGGGACACTAAAAATAGACATGAAGAAAGATGATGAGCATGACAGCAAGGGAGGCTAGTGTGCAGCCAGCCGGCCGGTGGAGAAAGGAGGGCCTGGCTAGCGACGTGTCCCTGGTGTCGTTAAGGGCTGGTATTGTCAGGAAACCGAAAGGGGAATAGCCCAGGAGGTTGAGCACCGGTAATGAGCAAAGAACTGCTGATGCCTTGTTGAGTCGGCTCGCATGCAGACTGCCAGCCACCGCCACCAAGGGAATGGAGATCAATATTGAGAAAAAAGGTAGCAAGGGTGAGATACTGAAGTCTAGGAGAATGTTCTAGACATTGTTGAGAACGTGATCTTCACTTTCTAAAACTCTAGGATATCAGAACATGATTCAGTTGGATTTGGCATCTCTTCTAGAATGTTATGGTGTCAGCGTTCAGTGGAACTGTCTGGGTGGAAAATGCCACTCAGCGGAGTCCCCAGTTGAGAAAAATCCCTGTCTCTTTCTTGCCCACTTGACCTAGACACCTCTTGTCTCTCTCCACCCCCAAAATATACTGGACCAAATTTGCTACAAAAAGTGCACCTGAATTGACTATGCAGGCCTGCCCATTAGGCATCTGAGTCAGAAGCTGGAATTGGACACTGAATCGGGTTGCCTGTTGACAAGTCTCGGGGGGATGTCATTCCAAAAGAGTTGGTTTCAGGGCTCTTAGAGAAGATCACAAGTGGCTCTGGGGAAGGGAACTGCCTTCCTGGCCTCCACCTAGTGTTGTACCCCTGGCAGCCAGTACCTGGGAGGTAAGGAGATGGCGATGTTCCACGCGCGGCTCAACAGAAGCTTGACCTAGACTGTAGCCCTGCCTGTTACCATGTGACTGGTCTCATCAGCCCAAGGCTGGAGGCTGTGAGAGAAGGTGGGAAGTGACAGCTGAGATAGGGAGTACTACTGGGCTCATGATCACTGGGGTTGCAGCTTTGAGGAGCCCTGTGTTTGGAGCTGCTGCTTGTAGGTACCATCAACCTATCCTCCTGCCTCTAATGCCCAAGGACCTTTACTACTACTCTTAGGGGAGGGCAGCCTGAAGGCTGACTGCCTGGGTTCAAAGTTTGGACCTGCTGCTTGCTGGCTGTGCCTGGGTAACTTTAGGTGGGTTACTTCTTCCTTTATTCCGAGTCTCAGTTTTCTCACCTATAGAGTGGGTATGTGGATAACCATTCTGTTATTGAGTTATCGTAAAAATTAAGCAACTTAATTTATGTAAAACATTTAAAATGATGCCAGGATTTTCTTAAGCACTCAATAAATGCTGTTGTTAGAGGTGTCCTAAATTTAACATTACTTTGGGGTTAGGTCAGGTTGGATGACAGTCACTCATTGGTGCAAGTCAGCATTCAGTCTATAAGCATGTACTGAACATCTTCCATGTGTACAGCACTGGGATAGGTGCAATCTGCTCAGGATCGTTGTGGTCACAGTGTTTCCAATCAGGGCATGCCTATCTGCCCACACTAAAAAAAGCCTCTAAAAAGACTGACTTCCACTCTCAAACTCCCCAGTGACATGGAAAGCAGAGGGGGGAAGCTTCCTTTCCCCACCATTAAACGTTGGAGTCCCATCCCACTGCTCTGTACCATCTTGAAATTCACAGCACCCACCCACATTTTATTGTTTCTGCTAATTGAGCTTCCTGTTTGCCCTCCAAGACACTAGCTCGGTGAAGTTGGGACTTGGGTTCCCATTCTACTCTCAGGATTAAGCACATAAAATACTCTTGGTTAAATACATGTTGTATATCTGCTGAACAAAATTTCCCTATGTGAGGAGAAATTTCTTATCCTTCTTATTGCTTTGCTAATGCAATCAAAGCATTTTGGCTGATTTGTCCCTGGGGTGGGGGGAGCTATCTCTGGGCCACACACCCACTGACTTTTCATTCCTTGGCCATCTAAGTAACTTGGTAACTGAGATGAGTGTGTGAGAAGATGAGCCTGCTATTGTCATAGCAGGATGGGAATATCAAACACATAGAGTGCAATGTGCTATGCATTTTGCTTTATCAACTGTTGTGGATAAACCGCCCCCTCTCAAGATTAGCAGTTCCAAAACCAAGGTTTATTCAGCTGTGTAGCTGTAGAAACTCATGCTATCCGGGAGAAATCTGATCTGAGCCCAAGAACAAAAGGCAGATAATGAGCATGTGAGCAGCTGTACATTTCGATTCCCAAAAGTCTCTTTGAGGATAAAGAACTAGTTTTTATAACATATTTCAGCCAACATCATGCAATATCTGTGATTGGACTGGTTTCTCTGGCACCAACAAGCCAAATTATGGGTTTGTATCACTATCTTTTCCATCAATAAATATTTCTTTGATTCAATTCTATTGGAAGCACTGCATTTGCTTATAACACCCATCATTCATTAAGTGCCTGCTGTGAGCTGGCCACTGCACATAGTTTTCAAAACTTTTCATTTTAAAGTAATTTTAGATTTGCAAAAGAGTTGCAAGATAGTAGAGAGTCTCTGTATGCCTTTCACCCAGCTTCCCCTAATGTTTATACCTTATGTAACTGTGGTACAATATTCTAAACTAAGAAATTAATGTTGGTAAAATACTATTCAATAAATTAGAAGGCATATTTTGATTTCTTTCTTTTTAAGATTTTATTTGTTCATGAGAGACACACAGAGAGAGGCAGAGACATAGGCAGAGGGAGAAGCAGGCTCCCTGCTAGGAGCCTGATGTGGGACTTGATCCCAGGATCTGGGATCATGACCTAAGCCAAAGGCAGATGCTCAACCACTGAGCCACTCAGATGCCCCATATTTTGTTTCTTTAGTGTTTCTACTAATGGTTTTGTTTCTTCCTCTCCTGTTACATGATCTGATCCAGGATCCTGCACAGCATTTCTTTGTTATGTCTCCTCAGTATCTTCCCATCTCTGATGGTTCCTCAGGTTTTGTCTCTCATGATTTGGTATTTGTTTAGAGTACTTGGCAGGTATGTTGTAGAATGCCCTTCAGTGCTTGAGTTTGATGTTTTTCATTTGATTATGCTGAGCTTGTGGATTTGGGGAAAGAATATCACAGGTCATATGCCCTTCTCATTTGGAAGTACACGATATAGATGTGTTTTATCATAGGTGACGTCAATCTTGATCACCTGGCTAAGGTGGAATCTACCAGGTTTCTGCAAAATAGAGTTACTATTTTTCCCTTTCCGTACACATAGTGTTACAGGATAGCAGGGTTCTTGTCTCACAGAGTTGAAGAACGAATCTCATGGACACAAAAGGGTGAAGTGAGTTTATTCAGTGAAGGTGAGAACAGAAAGGAAAGAAAAAAGCTCTCTAGAGTGAAGAGGGGTCCTGAATGGGTTGCCACTGTGGCTTTCGCTGGCAGTCTTTTATTGAGAACTGACTAGAGGACTTAAATCTGAGAGCACTACGTTTACCTTTACTTTGAAGTTTGATAATTTTCAGTGGTCCAGCTGTAGCTCTTAGAGAGATATCTTGTCTCTGAAAAGGTAGTCTCATTGTCTCTTATATTCTCTTATCTCTGGTTTTGTATGCCTTAGCATTTCCCACACCTGGGATTTCTGTGCGTCTGAACACATAACCCCTGCATGAGCCTAGTCATTAGCCCCCTACCTATCTCTCCCTACCTAGCCCCATCTGTCCCTTACTCACTAGGATACATATTTTTTATTTTTTAAAATATTTTATTTATTCATGAGAGACACACACAGAGAGAGAGGCAGAGACACAGGCAGAGGGAGAAGCAGGCTCCATGCAGGGAGCCCAATGTGGGATTCGATCTCAGAACTCTGGGATCATGTCCTGAGCCAAAGGCAGACACTCAACTACTGAGCCACCTAGGTGTCCCCTATTTTTTTTTTCTTCAGTAGGCTCCACACTGGACACTTGAACTCATGACCCAGAGATCAAGAACTGAACTGAGATCAAGAGTTGGACACTTAATTGACTGAGCCATCCAGGCGCTCCCACATAGAATAGTTTAAATCTGTATTATCACCTTGTGGGTTTGATTAATCCTATTTTACATGAGGAAACTTGAGATATCTGCTATAATTTTACAGCGAGGTCATGGAAAGCTCACAAAATTTTAGAAATTATCTCACAAATGAGAAAACCAAGGCCTGGAGAGATTAAATGACATGGCCAAGATCCCTCAGTCAGTTTGTGGAGAACCAAACTAGACCCCAGGTTTTCTGATTTCCAGGGAGATACTAAATGCATAACGATGACTCCAGTAATGTGAGCTAGACATAAGATTGCTGGATCCTTGCATATAAATAGTGAGGGCTCCCCTTTCCTTAGCTCTGACTGGGGAAGAATCTAATACCACAGCCTGCTGGAAACAACTGTCAAGAAGCAGCTGTCAAATTCTGGCTGGCCTTTCTATGGCACCGCACAGTCTTTTGCAATGCTGGTCATAAGACAGGCAGATTTGATATCAAATGCCATCCTTTATTTCTCCTAGAATGCTAGTTATATGGCCTCCATTGTCTGTGGTTAATATGCTAATCTATTTCCAGTGTAGATACTGTTGGCTTTCTATGCCCTTAGCTGCAAAGTTATTTGTCTTGGGTGCTGCCCCTGGAATTTACACAAGGCATTCAGAAGGTTTGGTAGGTGGAAATCTTAAAAGCAGAGTGGGAAGTTTGATATTGTCATAGGCATTCCATTTCCCAGAAAGCTCTGAGGTAGGATGGTTAGTTACGGGTGAAAAACCATTAAGCTTCAGATATTTATGTTTTGACTGTGTTTCTGCTATCATTATGATACCCTGATACTGAAAGAGATGTGAAAAAGTAGAAGAATCCTGCACACAGACCAAACTCCAGAACACAGAGAAACGCAGTCTTCTCTGTGGCTATGGTGAACAGATGCACTGTTTTATTTTTTTTAAAGATTTTTATTTATTCATTAGAGAGAAAGAGAGAGAGAGAGAGAGAGAGAGAGAACATGAGCAGAGGGGAGAAACAGAGCAGAAGGAGAAGTAAACTCCCCACTGAGCAGGGAGCCTGATGCAGGGATGATCCCAGGACCTGGAAATCAGGACCCTGAGATCATGACCTGAGCTGAAGGCAGATGGTTAACCATCTGAGCCACCCAGGTGTGCCCAGGTTCACTATTTTTTGTTAATCAGGATACAAGGCTCAGCACAACTTTAAGACAAACTCTTGGTGACAATCTGTGCTTTCTCCTCTAGAGAGCCTTTAAGAGAATGGCTTGATCTGGGATTGGCCTTGGTCATGTTGACACATGGGAGTTCACCTGTTCTGAAGTGAGCTGTGCCCAGAACATAGTTAGTCCTATAGGTCAATACTTGCATAGTATTCTGCTGTATGAAAGGGCTATATTTAACCAGTCCCGTTAAAGAATACAGCTTACTCCTAGTGTAAATCACACTGAAATTAGTAGCTCTGAACAATTTATCTGATTTATCTGAAGTGGAATTGATGAATTAGAGAATACAAATTTAAAGTTTTGATACCATTGCCAGATACTCATCCTGAAAGATTGTACTTATTTATAATTCCACCAATGATGCATGAGAATGCCTATTCCCCACACCAACTGGACACCTTTACTCTTTTTCATCTTGGCTAGTTGGGTGAAAAAAAATCATTTCTTTGATTATTAATGAGGCTGAGCACCCTTCATGCTTGTTTTGTCTGTTTTACTTTCTTTTATAAATTACCTTTTCCTCTTTTTCTGTTGGGCAGTTTCTGATTTAGACTAATTTGTCAACTTTCATTTCTTGGCATTTAAGCCTTAAGTAGACACATTAATGCATTTGAAAGCTTTGTTTCAATCTCTGCGGAGATTGTTCTAATTCTTACATGAAATCCAGTTTCCTGAGTAAACATGTCAAAAGTTAGCCAAATGGTAACTGAACACCTGCAGGCCAACTCACCCTCACATAGTGCTCTGGTGCACAGCTGCAGAAACAGGAGGTGAGTAATGTGTGAGAAGCAGTAAAGGGCAGAGAACAATTAACACCCAGACTGTATTTCTCTCTACTCAATGTCTCCAGGTGAATGTTTCAGTATCATTCTGGGTCAAGGTAGAGCAATGTACCCCTAATTTACTCAAGTAGTTCTTATTTCATTTCTTCTTTCAAAAATATTTTACATGGAAGAATAAATGCAACAAATGTTAAAGATAGGTCTTAATTATTCAACTTTAAATGCTATTAAAAACAATCATTTATATTAGGTAAAAGCAGCCTGTTTTCAAGTTCTTACTGTAGGTTGCTAAAGGGAAGTTTGAAGCTGGGAAATACTGCTTCAGTTAACATCAGCTTCTTCCTTTCTCCTCATTTGTAAAACTTACAGAGTTAGCAAAGAATCTGCAAATGTCTGTGTCAGCTTATATATGGTACAAAGCTCAAACCTTAATTGATATAATGAAAACATGTCCACAAGGAAATGTACAATGTCTACTACATCTAGAGGGAAGAGTCTTGTCAAAAAAAGTAAATCTGGGACACTTGGGTGGCTCCAGAAATCCGGGATTTAAGTCCCGCATCGGACTCCCTGCAAGGAGCCTGTTTCTTCCTCTGCTTGTGTCTTGGCCTCTCTCTCTCAGTCTGTATCTCTCATGAATAAATAAATAAATCTTTTTTTAAAAAAGTAAGTCCAGGGCAGCCCAGGTGGCTCAGCGGTTTAGTGCCACCTTTAGCCCAGGGTGTGATCCTGGAGACCTGGGATCGAGTCCCACATCGGGCTTCCTGCATGGAGCCTGTTTCTCCCTCTGCCTGTGTCTCTGCCTCTCTCTCTCAGTGTCTCATGAATAAATAAATAAAATCTTAAAATAAATAAATAAATAAATAAACAAACAAATAAATAAATAAAGTAAATCCGAAACTAATATATGCAATTCTCATTTTTTAATCAATCAAATCCATCAGTTAACCACTTGTAGCCAATAGTTACTGAAAGCTAAGTGTAATGCTGTTCTGGCAGACAGAAGACAAATATAACATGCTCTTAAGGAACATACAATCTAGCTGGGGGACAAGACAGACAGGATTGAAATACTAAGGGACTATCCCTGAGAATGCTAAGTAGAACACACTGGAACAACTTTTCAGAAATGGGCAAAATCACTGCTCATGGGTGCACTGGCATGGGGGTGTTGGGCTAGCTAGAAACGCTTAATGGAAAAGTGGCATTTGACTGGGGCCTGAATGGATGGTAAGATCTCCACAGATGGGGGAAGGCAGTGGATATGGGGCCCAGGGAACAGAAGGCACAGAGGTGACAGTTGGCAAGTTGCTTAGGGAAGGAAACATGGAAATGTGCATTGGTTTAGGAGTGCTGAGGACATGAGGCTGCCTCACAGCAGTGGTAGCAGGCAGCAGGGAGTCACAGGCAGCTCCAGAGCAGCAAGCATTCTAAGGAACTGGTGTGTTGTAATGTTCTAGACCATGCCCAAACCATACCGGAGCCTGAGGGAAAAGGAAAACTCAGTAATACTGATCATGTCTTTATTTAAAATGTTGATATTTTGGGCAGCCCCAGTGGCTCAGCGGTTTAGTGCAGCCTTCAGCCCGGGCATGATCCTGGAGACCCAGGATTGAGTCCCGTGTTGGGCTCCCTGCATGGAGCCTGCTCCTCCCTCAGCCTGTGTCTCTACCTCTCTCTCTCTCTCTCTCTCTCTCTCTCTCTCTCTCTCTCTCTCTGTGTCTCTCATGAATAAATAAATAAGATCTTTTTTTTTATTTATTTATGATAGTCACAGAGAGAGGGAGAGAGAGAGAGAGAGGCAGAGACACAGGCAGAGGGAGAAGCAGGCTCCATGCACCGGGAGCCCGACATGGGACTCGATCCCGGGTCTCCAGGATCGCGCCCTGGGCCAAAGGCAGGTGCCAAACCGCTGCGTCACCCAGGGATCCCAATAAATAAGATCTTAAAAAAATAAAATGTTGATATTTTGTTCTTCAGGAATTATTTTTTGCATTAATTTTGATTAAAAAAATACCATATTAAAATATTATTCATTTTGATGATTGCATTTTTTCCGTACCCCCTTAAACTTTTTGCCCAAGGCAAGTACCTCACTTACCCTTATCCCAGCCTTTTTTTTCTTTTTTTTTTTAAGATTTTATTTATTTATTCATGAGAGACAGATTGAGAGAGAGGCAAAGACACAGGCAGAGAGAGAAGCAGGCTCCATGCAGGGACCCCGATGTGGGACTCGATCCCAGGACTCCAGGACCATGCCCTGGGCCAAAGGCAGGCACTAAACCACTGAGCCATCCAGGGATCCCCTTATCCCAGCCTTCTGTTCTATTTCTGAAGTTTGGTATTGGGTATATGGGTATTCATTTAATTATATTAACTGTAAGCTATAGCTTACTTATGTTACAAATATTCTGTGATTAGTAAACAGTATTTAATGAAAATAACTAAGATAAATTGTAATTTTAAGGAGATTAATTAGGAACTGTGAAGCCCAAAGAGCATGACAGGGAAAAGAATCCTTTGTGCTTCTAAGTCAATCTTTAGGGGATATTAACTTCCTATCTCTGCAGTGTATGCAGTGCAAGCAGAAAAGGGTTGTTTTACTCACATCTAAGTGAGTGAAAGATAACTGGGGGGGGGGGAGGGGGTACCAAAGGTTGCTGTCTATTGGAGACAGGCCTTAAGCAATTCAGCAGCTATAGTCAGCCTGACTCTGCCGCTTGGCCTGAGGCAAGCTTCCACAAATGGGCCACACAAGGTGGGTTTGGCCCACATATCACATGTAACAGACCCATCCAGAGGTGCCTGGCAGGCTCATTTGGTAAAGCATATGACTTTTTTTGTTTTTTTTAAATATTTTATTTATTTATTCATGAGAGACAGAGAGAGGCAGAGGGAGAAAGAAGCAGGCTCCATGCAGGGAGCCCGATGTGGGACTCGATCCGGGACTCCAAATCACGCCCTGGGCTGAAGGCAGATGCTCAACCGCTGAGCCACCCAGGTGTCCCAGCATATGACTCTTGATCTCAAGGTTGTGAGTTTGAGCCTCACATTGGGGGCAGAGTTCACTTAAAGAAAAAAAAAGAACAACAAATAAACCCATCCAGTTATGCTCAAAGATAAGCTACTCATTGGGCCACAGTGTGTATCACAGCGCCATGGTCCAAGAAGCAGCAGCAGATCAATGAACTCTATAAATGTCTTGGGGCTACTTGCATCTAGGAGAAGAAGTAGTATTTGACACAAAGAGTATTACTAGTACCTCTAAAAATGTAAAACCCAGGGGTATCCCGGGGTGGTTCATGGTTTAGTGCCTGCCATTGACCCAGGACTTGCTGCATGGAGCCTGCTTCTCCCTCTGCCTATGTCTCTGCCTCTCTCTCTCTCTCTCTGTGTATGTCTCTCATGAATAAATAAATAAAATATTTAAAAAATATATAAAACCTGAGATCTACCAGTAAACTGGTAACTAATGAAAGATCATTTGTAGCCAGAGAAGTCAATTAGCATGCAGCACAAATATCAGTAAAGGTCAAGGGAAAGGGTAAAAGTGCAGGCTGCTTCCTGTGCTCATCAATGGGTGCACTTCACTGTCATCTGATGTGGACTTCCCAGTCAGTGCCGATGTTCAGTGAGAGCTTCTCTAGCCTCAGGGTAGACATTTTGGCACAATATGTAAAAGCCACAGGCTCCTCTTTACCATCTAAATATCAAGACAATAAGAGGAAGAGTTAGATGAATATCTAGGAGAGAAAATCTTTCCTTTGAATTTAAAATATTTCTGACTTGATCATAAAACCTTAAACTCTACTTAGGAGAATCCAATTTAGTAGCACTTTTACCCATGGATTTCCATGAATTTTTTAAACATTAAACATTCCATCATTTTGAGTGCAATATTGGTTGAAAAGAAATTGTAAGGAACAAAGTGATTTACCCAAGAAATTCAGTAGGTAAGAAAGAATATATCCCTTTAGGAAACTCCATAAACATGGGTAGGATTCTCTGGGGCTTCAGATATCTACAGTTAAAAATATATTCAGAGAAGCTACAATGTTATTTCAAGCCCCAAGTAATTTCCCTTAGAAAAATATTAATAGCTTACAGTTTGCAGAAAGGCCAGTTGATGAGAAGCACGATGGCCTTGCTTCCTCTAGATACCAGTATATTTGATCTCCATAAGAAAGTGTAGGGTGCAACTGACTAAGTGCAATTAGTCAATCAGTTTTAGGACTAATCATCTCTTTGCTGCAGAAACTCCCATGTTTATAAAACCAAATGACCTGTTTCCTCACCAGATGAATGGGTGGTCACAGAAGATGGCTGCTTCTTGAGGCCTTGGATGAAGATCTGCTCCACCACACACTTGGTAGGATAATGACCTCTTTTGTCAGCACAACTGGAATAGATACAAACGGCATTAGGAAAAGGAGAGGATGAGGGGTTTGGACTCATTACAATGTCAACATCCCAGCCTTGTGAGTTTCCCTCTCATCTTTCCCTATGGAGGCATGAACGATATGGTTGTCATGTTTACTATGATGAAGAGATGGAAACAGATGATTCCCTGTGCCAAGGGCAGCCTAACCAGTAGACAAACCAATCTTCCTTTAACAAGCCATTTGGAGAGAAATAATCTAAGGACACTGAAGTCTCAAATGTGACTTGGATACTGCAATAAGATTTTAAGAAATCAGATAATTGCTTAATGGGTGGATAAATGGGATTAATCATAACTTAAATTGAATTCTTTTTATTTTTTAGAGAGGGAAGAAAAGGAAGATGGAGACAATAAGGAAGGTTGGTTCATGGAGTGATTGAAAAATACTTCAGGGAAACTCCAGACCAAGATGGAAACATAAGAGGCCCCTGAATTGCCTTCCTCCCATGGATCCACAGAGTGTGGAGCTACATGTGGAGCAATTAATTTCCTTTTAGAGATACAGAAACTAGCTGAGTGGCTCTTCTATATCAGGTGACTGAGGAAATACCCCACTAAAACAGGTAGGAAAAGCTGAAACACTCTCACCATAACCCCCACCCCCAGGACAGTGTCATACAATTGGGAGAGGAACTACTAACTTCTTCCTGAAGAGTAAAAGGTTTGGATCACACTCCTATTGCCCCAGTTTTAGGGCCCCCATCTGAGGTATGAGCCCCCACACAACCTCTCAATAATTATTCTAAGTTTATTTAAACTAAAGACTCTAATCAATAGAGGCCGAGTTGCTGAATGGTTAAACAGTCAAGACCTAACTATATGCTATCTATAAGAGACCCATTTCAGCTTTAAGGACACATACAGACTGAGAGTGAAGGGATGGAAAATGATATTTCATGCAAATGGAGACCAAAAAACAAAAAAAAAAAAAACCAGGGGTAGCTAATATTTATATCAGACAAAACAGACTTTATGCCAAAAACTGTAATAAGACAACAAAAATTGTTATATAATGGATCAACTCACTAAGAGGTTATAACATTTTAAAATATTTATGCACCCAGTATCAGAGCACCTAAATATATAAAGCAAATATTAGCAGATATGAAGGTTGAAATAGACAGCAATACAATGATAGCAGGGGACTTTAATACTCCACTTCCAACAATGGATAGATCATCCACACAGAAAATCAATAAGGAAAACATGAACTTAAACTACATGTTAGGCCAGATAGACTTAATAGATATATAGAGAATATTCCATTCAACAGCAGAAGATACATATTGTTCTTAAGCATACATGGAACATTCTCCAAGACAGACCATATGTTAGAATAAAACCAAGTCTTAGCAGATTTAAAATGATATCAAGCATCTTTTCTGACCATAATGGTAGAACAGTAGATATCAATTACAAGAAAACTGGAAAATTCACAAATATATGGAGATTAAATAATATGTTCCTAAATAACCAATGGGTCAAACAAGAAATCAAAAGGGAAATAAAATACCTTAGGCAGAATAAAATGGAAACACAATATACCAAAACTTACAGGATACAGTGAAAGCAATTCTAAGAGGGGAGTTTATAGCAATAAATGCCTACATTAAGAAAAAGATTTTAAATAACCTAATTTTACACCTCAAGAAACTATAGAAAGAACAAGCTAAGCCCAAAGTTAGTAGGAGGAAGGAAATAACAAAAATCAGAGTGAAAATAAATGGAACAGAGGCTAAAATGATCAATAGGAAAGATCAATGAAACTAAGAGCTAGTTTTTTCTTTTAAATATTTTTATTTATTTATTAATGAAAGATACAGAGAGAGGCAGAGACACAGGCAGAGGGAGAAGCAGGCTCCATGCAGGGAGTCCGATGTAGGACTCAATCCCAGGTGTCCAGGATCACGCCCTGCACCAAAGGCAGGCGCCAAACCACTGAGCCACCCAGGCTGCTCAAGAGCTAGTTTTTTGAAAAAATAAACAATACAGGCAAATCTTTAGCTAGATTCACCAACAAAAAAAGAAAGAGTACTCAAATAAATAAAATCAGAAAACTAACATGTTAATTTTCCAGTATATTAACTACACTGGAATATAAATAAATAAATAAATAAATAAATAAATAAAATGAGAAATGAAGGAGGAGATGTTATATTTGATACCTCAAAAATACTAGGGATCATAGGAAACTACTATGAATAATTACACGTCAATAAATGGGATAAGCTAGAAGAAATGGATAAATTGCTAGAACATACAATCTGCCAATAGTGAATCATAAAGAAATAGAAAATCTGAATAGACCAATTACCAGTAAGAATATTGAATTCATAAATACAAACACTGCCAACAAAGAAAAGTCCAGGACCAGATGGCTTCACTGTTGAATTCTATCAAACATTTAAAGAATATCAATTCTTTTCGAATTCTTCCAAAAAACAGAACACTTCCAAATTCATCTTATGAGGGCAGCATTACCCTGATACTAAAGCTAGCAAGGACACTATAAGAAAAGAAAATTATAGGCCAATATCTTTGATGAACACAGATGTAGAACTCCTCAACAAAGTATCATACACCATGATCAAGTGGGATTTATTCCTGGGATACAGAGATGCTTCAACATAGGCAAATCAGTAAATATGATACATTACATTAACAAAAAAAGATAAAAATAATATTATTTCAGTAGATATAGGAAAAGCATTTGACAAAATTCAACAGCCTTTCATGATAAAAACTCTCCACAAATTATGTATAGAAAGAATGTACCTCAGGGAGCCTGTGGCTCAGTCAGTTAAGTATCCAACTCTTGATTTTGGCTCAGGTCATGATCTCAGGGTCATGAGATCAAGCCCTGCATCAGGCTCTATGCTCAGTATGGAGCCTGCTTAAGATTCTCTCTCTCTCTCAAAAAAAAAAAAAAAGATTCTCTCTCTCCCTCTGCCCCTTCCTACCCTGCTCGTGTCCTTTCTCTCACTTTCTCAAAAAAAGAAAGAATATACCTCAACGTAATGAAAGCTGTATATGATAAGCCTACAGCTGTATTCAATGGGAAAAAGCTGAAACAAAATCAGAAACAAGAAAAAGATGTTCACTTTTCACCATATTTGTTCAACATAGTATTGGACATCTTAGCCAGAGTAATTAGGCAAGAAAAAGAAATAAATTGGAAAGGAAGAAGTAAAATCATTTCTATTTGCAAGTGGAAATAGGGAGAGGCTGGTGAAAGGGGACAAACTTTCCGTTATAAGATGAATAAAATCTGAGAATATATATATTTTTAAGATTTTATTTATGTATTTGGCAGGAAGAACACAAGCAGGGCAGCAGGAGAGAGAGAAGCAGGCTTCTGATTGATCAGGGAGCCCGATGTGGGGCTTGACCCCAGGACCCTGGGACCTGAGTTGAAGGCAGAAGCTCTAACCAACTGAGCCACCCAGGTGCCCTAAATCTGAGAATCTAATGTATAAGATGGTGACCATAGTTGACAATACTATATCGTATAACTTTAATTTGTCAACTGAGTAGAACTTAAGTGTACACACACACACACACACACACACACAGCAAATATGTGAGGTGATGGATGAGTTAATTAACTTGATGTTGATTGTGGGAATCCTTTTACAGCATATACTGATAGCAAAATCATCAAAATGTTGTATACTTCAGATATATTACAATTTTAGTTGTCAATTATACCTTAGTGAAGCTGAAAAAAAGATACTCCACAAATGGTCTTCCTCCTTAATTTCTTTAATCTGAGATCACTGTAATTTTGAAGTTAGCATGTTAAAATATCAGCTGTGCTTTTGAGGATAGCATAAATTATTTAAGAAAACACACAGCTTTTTAGCTGTCATTACCTGTTGATCAAAACACCTGCCAAGAATGAAAACTTCCTGTGCAAGAATTGCTTCTGGTGGAGATATTGGAATGAATGGCCATCGTCAAGGTAGAATTCACCCATGGCAGAACCCTGGGAAGTGAATCATAGATAGAGGATGTGTTATGTAATAGCTTACTAGGAAAAGAATGTCACCCACTAAAGGGATTAAAAATTTGTGAAAAAATTTATTAAACAAAGCTTAATATTCAAAGTGTACAATGTAGTCATACAAATATATATATTAATCATCCATCAGTGAAATAATATGAATAACGAAGTCATATAAGAGGAACACAGTGTTAGACCTTGTTGAAAAAGATTTAAACTACAAAATATGGTGAGTGGCATAGGTGGCTTCTTTGAATATACTAACCTAGAATGTGATGACAGGTCAAGAAAAGTTCATAAAAGGGGATCCCTGGGTGGCGCAGCGGTTTGGCGCCTGCCTTTGGCCCAGGGCGCGATCCTGGAGACCCGGGATCAAATCCCACATCGGGCTCCCGGTGCATGGAGCCTGCTTCTCCCTCTGCCTGTGTCTCTGCGCCTCTCTCTCTCTCTGTGACTATCATAAATAAATAAAAATTAAAAAAAATATTAAAAAAAAAAAAAAAAAAAAAAAAAAAAAAAAAGAAAAGTTCATAAAAAAGAAAAGTTCATAGAATGGAACTAAAACTAAAGAGATTTAGTATATAATGGATGAGATCAGCTATCTTTAGAAACCCTCCATTTAGAGAATGGTATCTAGTTCCCATTTCCTTTCAGTAGGACCCCTTTGGCATGTCAGACAATGTCACAGCACTCTATATGGCAGTTTACTGTTAATTGATAATGCTTGATGTGCTACGGGCCTTGAGTCTCTTGAATTTATTCCATGATCTAAGGCTCATAGTTTGGCCCAAGAAGACATGTCTAAGTGAAACAGATGGAAAAGAAAGCTTAATTATCTTATAATATTTGTGTAGGAGTATGAATTTGTGGTTAGTCCTGTGGAAGAGTAAGAATTTGTGTTGGTATTATAGGTGGGCAAATGGATAGGAAAGGAATCTGCTATAGGTTTTATTTGGGTCAAAAGATATTCTAAAAAGGACATACAAATTCTGGATCCTTCTAGGCTTTTACCCCAGAAGATATTAGTTGTTTGAGCCATCTGATGAGAGCAGAAGTCATTGTGTGGGGTTGGTGTTCCTGAAATGTTGCATAGTTACAGGCAACTGAGTTTTAGGGCTAATATATGTGGTAGGCTGACTAGGCCCAATGGGCATGCAGTTCGGTGGTAATGCCAAACTTCAGAGTACCAAGGGTCACGGTGCCCCAGTGGCAACTTCTGTCATTTCTAGTTCTCAGAATTCTCTTAAGAACAATTCCAAGAAAGTCAGACAAGTGGGACAATGACTCAGGAATGATTTAAAACTTTGATTTCTAGAAAAACATCAGAGGCACTCATCCCATAATTGGGGTTTATCATTTTTACATAGTGTCACATACTCAAAAGGCCACTATTCCTGTAAAGAGATAAAGTTGTAACGAATAGAAAAAAAAAAAAAGTAGTAACGAATGAGATGTGTAAAGGTAACATTTTCCAAATACCTTAGTACTGAGGGCCACCCGGAGTCCATACGGGGAATCAGACATGTAGCCTGTGGATTTTCCTATAGTTGTCTTTATTGGTACTATACTTCCACCTCGCTGAAATACCGGTATCTACAACAAAACAATACTCTCAGGAAAGGAGTATTCGTATAAGGCAATTTCAATGTAGAATCTAAAAATATTTTGTCGTATAAGACTCACATGCTTTAGAAGTATAGACTCAAAGATGAAATACATTTGTGAGCAGAGATGGAAAATATGGAAGTCATGGCATTAAAAGGAAAAGAGTTCGAACACTAAAAATGGTCCATTTTAAAATTATTAGGGAAACTTCTCACCTTTCATCAATTTATTATCTATTTTGCCTATCCTATTTGCAGTTCCTATTTTGTATTTTTAATTTCTTGTCAACGTAATACATGTGTTTATTTCTAGCGCCCTGCTAAGGAGTGAGTTTTTGTGCCTATATAAGTAGGCTCACATGTATGTACATGTGCATATGAAATATTACATTTTTTTTTGGTTTTGGGGAGATGACTGTCCTTACTATATGGTCTATGCCCTTCCTGCTCCCTGCTTCCCTGGATCACCAGGATGATGGAAAAATTTTGAGAGTAAATCTGTGAAACTTTTATTATAGAAGCCACCAAACACACTTAAAGTGACTTTCACCACAGGGTTACAGGCATGGCCCATATCTAATTCTTCTGGAATGGCATTCCCAGCAAAGAAAGCCCAGTAAATTTCCTGCCTCCCCGTACAATCCCCTGTAAGGAAACTCTTTGGATCACATGAGGGCTTGTACTTCGCTCTAGGTAAAGTACAAGAGGGAGAAAAGTACAAGAATATAAATGAAGTTGGGAGTGAAGGCAGAGTAGTTAAGACGTCCACCCTCTGCCTGACAGCAAGAATAAAGCACATTTATCTCCTCCTCATCAACCAATCGCTTCTTCTTTTCTTTTTTCCCAATGACAGAGGTAGTAAATTAGTACAGAATGGGCTCAGAAGTGGGATGCTGCCCAGCTGATCTGGGGTCTTAGCTCTGCCACAATCTAGCCACAGCCCTGGACAAGTAGTTGAATTTCCCTGAACTCAGTTTCTTCACCTGTAAGCATGAGGAGTTGGAGTAGATGAATGTTCAGGTCTCTTTTAGATCTGAAAGTTGACATCTGACATCATTTTATTATTAAGAGTTAATATTACTGATAACAGCTTTAAAAAATAACATCAATGTATCTTTATTAATTTTAGCACCACTTTGGGCCTGTAGTGGTTGTGATCTGGCTGCAAGAGCAAACGTCCCTTCACGAGTTCAGTCTGGACAGGCCCCCTTAACTCTAACATCAGAACTGACAGCCTTCCCCTGGACGTAGAGGGCCAGGGTTACAATGGAAATCATGTTTTGTGACTTGGCCCTATAGAAGGACATTCTGTATGGTGTGTGTGCTGACCACCATCTTTACTCTGTTTTCAGCGTTTCTATTTTTCTTAGACACACAAATGTAAATATTTGGGGAAAAGTCATCCTTTCACAGTATGTCTCCTACTGTGAAATCAGGCTAAACGTTGATACTTTTTTCTCACACTTTTACATGCTTCGTTGTACAATTCATATACCATACAATTCACCCACTTAAGGTGTACAATGAAATGTCTTAGTATATTGAGAGTCATGCACCTGTCACCACAATCAATTTAAAACATCTTCATCATCCCAAAAAGAATCCTCATACTCATTAGCAGTTAGCATTAGAGCACCATTGCTCTCAAGCCCTCTCCCAGCCCCAGCCCCATGCAGCCCTTCATCTACTTTTTGTCTTTCGCCCTATGTGTTGTTATGCAGAACACTAATGTGATTGGTTCTTTCTATGTAGGCACATGTGTTAGACTGAATGTTTGTGTCCCCCTCCAAGTCATGTGTTGAAGTCCCAACCACCAATGTGACTGTATTGTATTTGGAGATAGAGCCTGTAAAGAGGTAATTAAGGTTAAGTGAAGTCAGAAAGTGGGGCCCTGATCTGATAGGATTAGTGTCTACAAGTGGGGACCTAAGAGAGCTCACTCACTTCCTCTGCTGTGTGAGGACACAGCAAGAAGGTGGCTGTCTATATGCCAGGAAGAGTCCTCACGAGGAACTGAATTGTTGGCACCTTAATCTGGAACATCTAGCCTCAGAACCGTGAGAAATAAACTTCTGTTGGGTAAGCCACCCAGTCTGGGGTATTTTATGATGGCAGCCTATGCAGACTGATACAGCACAACAGGTAAAAATAACAGCTTGAAAATAACTTACAGTGTCTAAGGCTACCGGGATCTTCACAGTACATGCTCCTTCCCAATGAGCAAATGTTTTAGAGTCATACCAGACCTGAAAAGGAACAGACCCTAATGAAAAGAGTATAGGAACAACTCTGCTCACAATTTCATTATTCAGTAAAACATTTATCTGGATTTCAAATAACCAGGAAGCTAAAATAAGTATAATTAAAAAAAATTCTTGAGTGGAAGTTAGCAAGAACATATGCTTTTAAGAAGATCCCAAAGGACTACCCTGGTACTGTGATGGATTAAGTTCACTAAAAGGCCATTCATTTGTCCATTTGTCCATCTGCCTACCACATGCCCAGCACTGCTAGGCACACGAGTGGACAGAAAGACAGAGTACCTGCCCTCATGGATTTTACTGTCTGGATTTTACAGTCTAGAAGCTTAATGTGTTAAGAGTAAAAAAGATGATGGAAGAAAGACAAAGCAACAACAAAAAAGAAAAGCACATTGTGAGCAACTAAATTATAAATGAGGTGGGAGAAAAGGAAAGTGTCTAAGAAGGAAACAGATCTTGGAGAAAGACAAATGGTAACTTGGATTGCTACTATAGTGTCATCTTTTAGCAGAGTGCAATTCAGGCATGAAGTTCAAAATCCTTTTTTTTTTTTTTTTTAAGATTCATTTATTTATTCATGAGAGACAGGGAGAGAGAGAGGCAGAGGGAGAAGTAGGCTCCCCGCAGGAGCCTGATGTGGGACTCAATCCCAGGACTCTAGGATCATGCACTGAGCCGAAGGCAGATGCCCAACCGCTGAGCCACTCAGGTGTCCCAGTGAAGTTAAAATTCTTTTTTTTTTTTTTTTAAGATTTTATTTATTTTTATTCACACACACACACACACACACACACACAGAGAGAGAGAGAGAGGCAGAGACACAGGCAGAGGGAGAAGCAGGCTTCATGCAGGGAGCCTGACGTGGGACTCGATCCCAGGTCTCCAGGATCAGGCCCTGGGCCGAAGGCTGCACTAAACCACTGAGCCACCCGGGCTGCCCTGAAGTTTAAATTCTTATCTGGGATCCTCATTGAGGGGGGTTTTGTCCGTGAAGTACCAAGAAGTTCCTCCAAAGGAATTTGATAGGATAACTCCTTAAGACACCAGCAGCAGCAGTATGGAAACAAAAACCTCTTTTTCTCTCTTTTAGCTCTGTATAATTTCTGGCAGCCACAGAGTCTATTTCTTAAGGTCACGTCCTGGGATTACCACATCCTTTCTAGAGCTGTCCTGTCTGGCGGTGAATGTGAGAGGGCTGTGACCTGACCATGGTCTGCTCTGGTGAACCCTTGATTCAACATGATCGACCCTACCTTGTCTCCATGTATTATCCTCAGCTGGATCCAATTTGCTAATGTTTTGTCAAGGATTTCTGTGCCTGTGTTTATGAGGATTTTTTTTAAGATTTATTTATTCATGAGAGACACAGAGAGAGAGGCAGAGACACAGGTAGAGGGAGAAGCAGGCACCCTGTGGGGAGTCCTATGTGGGACTCGATCCCAGGACCCCAGGATCATGACCTGAGCCGAAGACAGATGCTCAATTACTGAGCTACCCAGGTGCCCCTCTTATAATGTCTTTCTTTGACAAATTCGAGTAGCTTTAGATAAAGAGTAGTGGGAGTGAAAGGTAAAAGAAAAAAAAAAATGGACGTAAATAACGTTTTGGGATTACCTGTTTACCATTTCCAGAACTAATTAGAATAAAAGGTAATATGTACAGGGTAAATCCTCTGGTGCTATATGAATATACCAAGGTCCCCTGCCCATCACCCATTTAGCCCATCATCCCCTCCACCTCCCTCCACTGACCCTCAGTTTGTTCTCTATAGTTAAGAGTCTTTTATGGTTTGTTTCCCTCTCTTTTTTTTTCCTATCCCATATGTTCACCTGTTTTAGCTCTTAAATTAATTGCACCTGTGATTGAAATCATATGGTAATAGTCTTTCTCTGACTTATTTCACTTAGTATAATACACCTTGGCTCCATCCACGTTGTTGCAAATGGCAAGATTTCATTCTTTTTGATGGTCGAGTAATATTCCTATATATATATAGGAATATATATACCATGTCTTTATCCATGCATTAGTTGTCGGACATTTGGACTTTTCCCCTAGTTTGGCTATTCTGGATGTTGCTGCTATAAACATTGGGGTGCATGTGTCCCTTCAAATCACTGTGTTTGTATCTTTTGGGTAAATACCTACTAGTGCCATTGCTGGGTCATAGGATAGTTCTATTTTTAACTTTTTGAGGAAACTCCATACTGTTTCCCAGAGTCAGTCCAGGAATATCTTGATATGGAGGTCTCATGTCAGTTTGGTAACTGTCACCCCTCATCCCTCTGCCTGCAGAAGCCTGTGGTAATGCACCCATGCTCAAGGACTCTCTCCAGGGTTTGTTTCTTCCTTGATCTCCATACCATACCCTCTTTCCCTGGTCTGGTGCCCCAAATTTCTGCTCTGCCTCTTCTCCTGTCCCCTTTGCAATATATCCTTGGACTGTCTCTGGAGGCTATTGCTGTACTCATGGCTCTCTGCTCTGCAGCCCGTGGACTAATCATACCTCTTCCCTGTGCCCTGCCTGGGTTCAGTGCCTAGGACTCCAGCAGTGCAGGATGATATTTTATCCAGTAATAAAATCAATGATGACAACCAATAAAAAAGTTGGGAGGCTAGAGGAGCATAAAGGAAAGTCACCATTGTTACTTTTTACCCACTTTGGCAAGTGTCTGGAGACCAGTTTTTGGTACCAAAAATTTAAGATTTAGTTAGAGCCAGAACCAAAGAGCAAAGTCTCTTCTTACTTATGCTTCCTCCCAGAGACTGATAGCTCTTAGTAGACTAAAGATTTCTTCCTACTCAAAGCTTCAGTGTGTTTACTAGGAATCACTTACACAAGTCCAAATATGAAGGTAAAGAACTATTCTGACCCTCCTTGGTGCTATCATCTATTCATCTTTCTCCTCACTGTTAGTTCCATTAAGTTTCTTGACCTCCAAGGTCATGACTTACAAGAATCTTCAGTTACTATAGTCATTTAGGCTGTCTTCACAACTACATAAGGCAATCTATTTCCTAACAGGCTAATTCATCAGAATGAAAGAGGAAGATATGAAACATGTAAGATACATGGCTGTTCATCATTTATGCTTACCTCATTTGATCCTGGCAGGAACACATCAACTGTGGTGGCTTTTGGTTCTGTGACTGGATGAACCAATAAAGCGCTTCCTGAAAAACAGAAGAAATAAAGTTGAAAATCATTCTAAGAGGTCTGACAACATCCTTCTCCTTTGAGTGCTTTTGTGGTTTTAGAGACCACTCAACTATGATCTTGGTGAAAGTAGAGACCTTGGTGAGCTGAACCAATGATTCATCATAGCGATACATTGTTAGAAAGGGGACTGGTGCTCAAAATGGTGACTATATTGTTACTTATTATTAAATTCCTTATGGCATATTAGGACAATAAGGGAACCTGACACAGTCTATTACAGTCTCATTTGTTCATAGCTGCTAGTATGCCAAGAGTCTGAAAGAGCCATCACATTTCTCCAGGTGCATCATTGTTTGCTGTGACTTTGAAAATGCTAAGCCTATAACTGTTATCCAGAACTGTGGTCAGAATGGATAGGAGTATATCCATGGGCAGTTATCACTAGGAAGGCTGTAATTCTCTCTTTTTTTAAAGATTTATTTATTTATTTATGATAGACTTAGAGAGAGAGGCAGAGACACAGGCAGAGGGAGAAGCAGGCTCCATGCCGGGAGCCCAACGTAGGACTCGATCCCGGGACTCCAGGATCACACCCTGGGCCAAAGGCAGGCGCTAAACCGCTGAGCCACCCAGGGATCCCCAAGAAGGCTGTAATTCTCTTAAAGGTAATCCAGATCATTAATTTTGTTTTGACTCTGTCACTATGCATACGTAAATTTCATCCATTTATGCATTCACTCTTTAATTGTACAAATATTTACTGAGTTCCTGATGAGTGCCAGGTATTACGCTAGGCTCTGGAGAGTTAGTGGCATATAAAACAATGCTCCTGTCCTCGTGGAGTTTGCAGTCAGTAAAAATGGATATTAAACAAGTAATTACAAATTAGGACAAATACCAAAAAGGAAAGGCACAAAATGGAATGAAAGTTATGTAATAAGAGGAAGGAAGTAGCTATTTAAACTGAGACCCAAGAATAAGTGGAGATGTAGCACTAGGCACTAGGTTTTTTATATTTTAGGATTCCTGCTTGTTAGAAACAGGATGCACCTTTTGGGCTACTCTCTGTTAAGCCTCGTTTCATGAATCCTAGTCCTAAAATGATAAACTTCCATAATCTGGTTAACCTTTATTAAAGAAGAGGCCAACAAAAACACAACCAACAACCCTATTTTGCATATGAAGTAAATGCTCGAGTTTTTACTGCTGTAACCATCTGTTTCACTGTCTTGTACTTCCATTCCCTATAGTGGTATCAGAAGACTCAGGAGTGGATCCAGAACAGGAATCTTGAATTGCACTCACAAATAGAATGGGTTTATAGGAAGTTAACAATATGAGAAGTGCTACATGACCACAGAATAGCGCTATCATTCCACTAATATACTAAAAATCTTAATGCCAGAATTTCTTTTATTTTTTTTTGTTTTGATAGTAGTTTTTTTTTTTTAGTGCTCTTAAACAGGAAATAAAACAGAAACATAGAGTATTTATCATAATGAAAATTAAGCAAGAAATGCTCACCCAGCATGTATTCATCTTCTACACCAAAAGTGTCTAATTCCTCTGGGAACTCTATCCACAGAGGCCTGGGGAAAGAAAAAAAAAAATTCTTACTTCTACATCATTAGATGTTTTATTACTATTAAATCAGTTATATTTTCAGCTTTATAACTACTCAAATTGGAAAAGCCAAAGAGCCAAGACTCTTTTAATGATTTGAAATTTTATGAGCAATTGCTAGGATTACTATATATTTTTCTAATGTGAGGGATCTATCTACTCGCTGAAATGTTCCAATGAAAGATTGAGAATTCTAGGACCTACAGTTTTTCCTTCTGATTGTTGAGTACTAAATACTATTTTGAAGGCAGAATCAGAGAGGTATGCATGCAAGTCCAAATGCCGAACATACTCAATATGGACCAATTTAATGTTTGTAAAACTGTATTTTATAATGATGTGAAATTTGTGCCACAGTTTTCATGCTGTCACTGCCTTTCATGCATCCTTAATCATTATCTATTTAAATGAAAAGAACTGGTTTTACTTGTTTTCAAGCAGGAAACATTTTTGAAGTATTGAGAAACTATTGTGTGGTTTTTGTATGTTTATTATACTGTTTTACACAACTATCCAGGAGGTATTTGGGCTCATAAAGATAATAAAATCGTCAATATCTGTGCATCTGGATTTCAACTTAATGGTTCTAATATTTTTTTCAACCTTATGAGTAAAGGATATTTAGTAAGAGAAACTTATTTTTATTCACTAGCCTTTGTAATAATATATATCCTTTTCCTACTGAAAAGTAACAAAGCAGTAGTCTTTCAATATGGCTGATGTCTAGAATCATCAGGGAAACTTCTAACAAATCTAGATCCTGAGACCTACCCAAGGAGATGCCTAGTAGGTCTGGAGATGTGACCTTGGAATCTATAATTTTAAGAAGCTTCCTCAGGTGATTCTAGTCGAGCCAGGCTTAGGAACTGCTGATCTGGAAGCCTTGATGTATATGTGTCTCTCTATCATTCTCTAACTTAGAAAGTTGGTTTTTCACATCCTGCCTCCAAAACAAAATCAGAATATAATTTATATCCTGGGAAAAAAGTTCATCTCAAACTTGGAATGTTTAGCCCTAAAGGTAAGATAGAGTCTAAGACAGGCAGAATAAATTGTTCTTCATGAGAGGATGATTGTGAAGTTAGTGAATTCAGTTATAGTCACTTCTTTTTTCTTTGAAAAATCTCTATTTCTGTCTCTTATCAAATATTAACACTTGAATCACAAAGTAGCAGGGAATCTGGCTTTTCTGTGACCTCAACTTCTTGACCCTGCTCACAGTTGTGAGGACACTTGATTAAACATGTGGCTTTTCTCTTGAAATCACTGTGTAATTACTTTGTTCCCCAAGGGCTAGGGGGTTTTCTGGTATAGGTTAGCTGCTGGGGCCCCCAACCCATGAAGCCTATTTACCTCATGACTGGTTCAGCAGCCACATGTGCGCAGTAGAAGAGAAAATACCAATAGGGCAGGAGGGCATAGCGCTGCCTGATGGCTTCCCGGATGAGCCGAGTGTACTCCTCCCCAAAGAGCCAGGGTTCTCGCCGCTTGGTCTTCATGGTAGCATGGCCACGGAAGAAGGGCTGGTAGGCTCCAGCCTGGTACCATCGCACTAGCAGCTCAGCCTCTGGATTCCCGATGAAGCCGCCTACATCAGCTGATTAGTCAGTCAGAGAGAGGCCTAATGAGGCAACCAGGCTTCTAACAAATGTTGCACACAGGTAAAATAAGGGCTTGTAGCCTGACAGGACAAATATACTTGCTGTATGTGCACTCAAAATGCCAGGATGAAACTGTGGACTGAAATTAGGGAGCACACATTTGAAAACTCAGCCTGTTTGAGGATCTGACAATATTCTCTTTGAATCCTCTTTTCTTATCCAAAGCCAAAGTCAGAGGTTTTACTACAAGATCAACATTTCTGTATGTTTCCAAACCCAGAAATTGCAAAATGTTGACCTGACTCAATAACTCTGTGTTTAGTGGTGGGGTGAGGGCGGTTGGCAATTGATTTCCTTCTAAAGCAACAGCTCAAGCAAGATAAAAATTGTAGAACTAAAGAAAAACAGACGATCAGAATTAGAGATTTAGGTATAATTGTGTGCTTAGTCCTTAAGCAGGAGACATATTCTTGGTATGGGGATCAATGCTGTAAGAAACACATCTATCAAAGAGTGACATTAACTTCTATTCCTACAGAAAACAAGGAACAGCTGGAACTAGTCATGCTGTGCACCCTCCATATTGAGATTTCTCATCTGCAGAGAATTACTAGGATTTTGGGAAGGCAGCCCATCAGGGAATCCTATTATAACTAAATTTATCTTTCCTGAGAGTGTATCTTTTTTTTTTTTTTAAGTTAAATTATGTCATAGAATCTTAAACCTGCTGAGTAAAAAGCATTTCTGTGAGGCTGATTTTTGATTTGCTCAATTCTTTGTACCCTCCATTTTTCTCATTTTGAAGAAGAAAAGGTATGTTTCAGGAAGAGAGACTCAATTCTCAAGACCATCTAAGGAGGAATCAGAGAAAGAGGGAAAGAAGCACTTGGGCTCTCTGATAACTTTACTTCATGTCCTCATTTCAGACAAGATACAAACTGCTTGGAAGTGTCCCTTCACTTTCCTCATTTTCTTATTCCCAGTTATCCCTGCCCCAAACCGCTCATGAGGTCACATTTGTGACCAGCCTTGACAGAGAAACACCCTTGCTTTTTATTTTTCTCTCACTTCAAGCCTGAGGATATCATCTTACCTCCACAAAAAGAGATCCCAGTAATGCTGAGGGTGAGTAACATAGGGATAGAAATTTTCAGGTAGCTCCATTCTGCTGTGTTGTCGCCCGTCCACACAGCACCTTGGATCACCAGTAACAAGGTATGGAAAAAAAATCACAAATCAGCCCATGCACTCAATTTCAGAGATTGCTTATTTGAAATAGACAAATTAATATTAAGGAAAGCATTTCTTTCTGACCTTAAAATATACAAATTCTGGTTTCTACAATGAAAATATATTAATCTAATGTGAAGAAGTTCTTAAAATCCACAAAACATTTTGTGAGAATATTCTGAAATGGCATTTATTTTTGAAGTATAACTCCAGCCTGATTTTAGGAAACATTAAAAAAATCAACTTTACTGAAATATAACTTACATACAATAAATGTACCTATTTTAAGTGAAGAGTTTGATGAGTTTTGAAAGCTGTAACTGGCACCACAAGCAGGGTACAGAACGATTTCCATAATTGTAAAAGACTACGTGGGCTTCTTTGTTGTCATTCTATATGTCTTTTCTAAAATTTCATATAAATGGAAACATACATACTATTTTGTGTTTTAGCTTTTTTTGCTCAGCATAATGTTGTAGTTTATTCCTTTTTATTTGATGACTAGTATTCCATAGTATGGATCTATTATTGAGTTGTTTATCCACTCACCTATTGATGGACTTTTTTTTTATTTTTTTATTTATTTATGATAGGCACACAGTGAGAGAGACAGGCAGAGACACAGGCAGAGGAAGAAGCAGGCTCCGTGCACCGGGAGCCTGACATGGGATTCGACCCTGGGTCTCCAGGATCACGCCCTGGGCCAAAGGCAGGCGCTAAACCGCTGCGCCACCCAGGGATCCCGGACATTTGAATTCTTTCTAAATTTGGGCTATTATGAATGAAGCTGCTATAAATATTTGTGTATAAATCTTTGCATGACATATGTTTTTCATTTCTCTTGGGTGTGGAATTGCTGGATCTGTGTTCAGTGTATGTTGAACATTTTAAAATTCCAAACTGTTTGGCATAGTGGTTGTACTGCTTTTACATTATCAATACATGACAATTTCAGTTGCTGTACATTCTTGACAACACTTGGTAGTGTCTGTCTTTTTAATTCTAGCTACTGTAATGGATGTGCAGTGGTGTCTCTCTGGGTTTTAATTTGTATTTCTCTACAGACTAATGATGAACATCTTTTCACATATTTATTGATTATTCATATGTCTTTTGTAAAGTGTATATTCAAATATTTTGCTTATTTTTAAAAGTATTTGTCTTTTTATTATATAACTGTAAAAGTTATATATTTTGGATACAAGTTCTTTGACATATATGTATATTGCAGATATTTTCTCTGTGGCTTGACTTTCACTTTTTTAATATCTTTGAAACGGTAGAGGTTTTTAATTTTTTTTGAGGTTTTTTAATTTTGATGAACTCCAAGTCAGCATTTTTTCCCCTTTTATGGTTCATTCTTTTTGTTTTCTACCCAAGAAATCTTGTCTATTTGAGTCACAAATATTTTTTTATGTTCCCTTTTAGAGGTTTTCTGTTTGTTTTAGCTTTTATAGTGTAGGTTTATGTTCCATTTTGAATTACTTTTTGTGTGTGGTGAGAGGTTAAGAGTCAAGGTTATTTTCCTACGCTGCCCCTCTGTCATCCATACTCAGTGTTCTGACACCATTTATTGAAAAAAATCCATTTATTGAAAAAATTGACTTGGCAACTCTGTTCCTTATTAATTGATTGATCATATGTGTGTTGGACTCTTTCTGGATTCTTTATTTTGTTCCATTGATTTATATGCCTATTTCTCCATCCCTTCTCCAAACAACAACAACAACAACAACAACAATAACAACAACAAAAATCCTCTATAATTTAAGAGGAGTGGTACAAACTTTATAAAGGAGACATAATAACAGTAGCAAGAACAAAAGTTAACATTTATCAAGCCCTTACTGAGCTGGGTGATTCTACTTTGCTTGTAATAGCCTACTTAATCATCACAATCCTAACAGGTAAACATTATTTAACCCCAAGTAACACAGTTACTATATGGTAGAGGCAGGATTGAACTCAGGCAGTCTGACTTGAAAGCCACTGCTCTTGACCATTGTATACGTGGGAAGAGTTTATGAGGACAGATTATAAACCACTAAGGAGATCCACAAAAGAAAAAAATCTTATTTTACTAAATCTAGATTAGTTCTGAAGCATTTTGTCTCTCTTCTACCAAAATAGCTTTGGTAGCTATTTTTGTTTTAATCTTCCATAGAAATTTTAGGCTGTTATGTGGCAAGCAAAGATAAATCTTTTCAAGGGACTGTTTTTTTTTAAAGGTATTCTAATAATTTCTCCTTGACTTCAAATGAGATAAAATGGTTTTTGAAATTGACATGGTGGCATTCTCATCAAGAAAGAAAGTTCATGTAAAAGCATGCTGATATGTTGATCTCCCATATGGTTGTTCAGTCACAAGCGGTCTCTGCCTATGGGTCTAAGCATAAGACTTGACACAGTAGTGTTCTCTGCAATGCCTCACTTAGTACACTTTGGGGCAGGCTGATAGTTTCACAGAGAGTACTGAAGGCTAGGCAGTAGGCTGATATTTAAGGGATCAGATTACTTAGTATGCATATCTTTTTATCATTCTTTTTAGCTGCTACTTAAAAGTTTTCATTAAAAATACTTGACTTTTTTAGTGACTAAAAATGACACTTGTAGAGAATATGGAAAAGAGACTTAGGTAAATAGAAAACTTAAAAATCACTGATCACGAAGGTACTAAACTTACTGATTTAGATTGCTATCTATATTTTTTATTTTTTAAAAAAAGATTTTATTTATTTATTCATGAGCGACACAGAGAGAGAGAGAAAGAGACATAGGCAGAGGGAAAAGCACACTCCCTGGAGTGAACCTGATATGGGATTTGATCACAAGACACCGGGATCACGTCCTGAGCCGAAAGCAGATGCTCAACCACTGAACCACCCAAGCATCCCTTTCTATATTGTTTAAAACACAATTGTGATAATATACTACAAAAACATGTAAACATTCTGCTTTTTTCCCATTTATTATGATGTCACAAACATTTGCTCATGCAATTACAACTATTTTATCTTTTTATTAAATTTTTTTTACTAGTAAAATAATTACATACATATATGTATTGAGGAAAAATTTAAAAATAACACATGCAAAATCTCTGCTGGAAATCACTTTGTTTAGGACTTTTGCTCTTTGGCTCTTCTGTATGTACGTCTCATCTAATGTGTTTACAGGGACACATAGCCTTTTTATTCCCAAATAATACAATAGAGAGTCCTAATGGTATTTTACCATTATAAAATGGCAGAGCTTATAAATAGATTTCATCATCAACTTGTAATCACTGAGATTACTATTTTATTTTTATTTTTTTTAAGGTTACTATTTTAAATAGTCTTATAATGTCATATGGATATACCATCCTTTTATAAATATTCCTTTATTTGGATTTTCTTTCTTTTTTTTATTTCAGGAATTAATGCTATGGTGAGCATCTCTGTAAATGAATCTTTGCCTGATATAACAGTATTTTGGCCTTTTGTAGAATGCCACAGAGGCTGGTTTTCAGGGCTGAAGAAGCCTAATAATGTCTATGATACAGTAAAGGCTGCATTCTTCAAACTAGGACCTAAGCTCCTAGTTATTTGTGCAAGGCCAGGAGACTTAAAATAGCCTTCCCAGTGGAAGGTGGTTAAGGTGAATTAGCTAGTAAACTGAATCCAGTTATAGATGACCCCTGGCCACAAGCAACAGCCAGGTCTATTTTAAGCCATATTGCTAAGTGGTTCAACAGGTGGTTGAAGGAATGTCTAAGAAGTATATTTTCCCTGGTTTAGATAAATCAAACAAACAGAATTAGAGATGACCCTCCCAGCAGACTGAGATACTCTGAAGCCATTTTCCCAGCAACTTAAGTGGCCATTTCTTCAAAGAGGAAATAAGTAACTAAACTTTATTAAAATTGATGTATTCTGTCTCACAGGACAAAAGGGATATTTCAGGGCATGTCACTTGCTACAATCCAAGGCCTGCCCATCTGCCACTGAAGAGGAAGGGATCAACATAGTAGCAACATATACCATAAATGTTAAAAAAAAAAAAAAAAAAAAGGCAGGTTGCTAACTTGTGTTTTTAAGTCTGATCATATGAGTCATTCCTCACCATACTTTTGTGATCCAGCAAAGAAAGAACGAGTAAGAACAAAGGGTCTCTCCTTCCCCTCAGATCGTTGTATCAGTCCTTCTGCAGTAGCCATGTGCTAAAATGCAAAGGAGAACATTTTCAAAGGGATGGTTAGATTAGGGCATTGTGCAGATGTCCCTAATAAGCTACTGGACATGTAAGAAGTAAATAGTAAATGGTGGTGGGAATGTAAAATGGAAAATAGAAAAATGAATCAACCAAATCCACCAAATAATTTTCATGATGTAATGAAATTCCCCTAATAAGAGTGGAAAACTTTGATTAAAATAGAAATGAAAATAGTAAATAATAAGCTAACATATTCAATGATTACTATTGCTAGGCATTTTATAAGATGTTCTCTTATGGCCTGGGTGGCCCAGTGGTTCAGTGTCTGCCTTTGCCTCAGGGCCTGATCCCAGAGTCCTGGGATCGAGTCCCAGGATTGAGTACCACATTGGGCTCCCTGCATGGAGCCTGCTTCTCCCTCTGCCTATGTCTCTGCCTCTCTCTGTGTGTCTCTTATGAATAAATAAAATCTAAAAAAAAAAAAAAAAAAAAAAAAAAAGATTTTCTCTTATAATCATAGGACAAGCTCTGAGATGGATTGTTTTCATTGATGAAAAAAACTGAGATCCAGAGAGGTCAAGTGACTGTCACTGGCCAACATAGAAAATTCTTTAAAGTAGTTTGCAGTTATAGCAAGAGGCTTTTAAAGAAGGAACCACATACTATCTGAACTGTGCTATATGTAGCCAGCAGCTCCCACTGGAAAGTATGCCAATTGGTGGGAGGCCGTAGGAACATAGTTACAGGATGAAAATAACAAAGAACCATGGATATCAATTAGGGCGGATGTCTGACAAATGTTTGGGATGTGACTGACAAATGGAAGACAATTCTACTACCTTCTAATGAGAAGGCTAAGTAGTTAAGGCTTTCTACATTTAAAAATTTATTGAAATTCTGTATCTGTGTTCTAAATCTTATTCCCCTGGTATGAATGTAAGACTTGCTATATTTAGACATTTGTTAAATTTCAAAACATTTGTTTTAACTGCCTTCATTTATGTATTTATACATTACACCAAAAAAAGTTTTGAGGTATCCAATGCCATTTATTAATGATGCCTGTCAAGGAAGATGCTTCTATATTATCATTAATCTCACAATATCTGTAATTCACCAAGTTCATTAGAGAAAGAAAAGGTACAAAAGAAGAAATAATAAGTCCCATATTGGCTACAACCTGAAAAGATCCATTGCAGTTGTCAGGAAAGTCACACTAAGAGAAATGAACAATACAGAATGGCTATTACAAATGACTGTCAACCCAAAAGGTAGGGCACATGGGTCAAGTGGCTTCTTTATGGATATCTTACCTGATAAAAACCATAGATGTTGTGAAGTTCCCTGTGCTCCCAGTTGCCATGATGAACGGCATTCTTCTGCATGGTTAGCTCTGGCCCTCTAAAGACAGAAGGCTCATTCATGTCGTTCCATATGTAGAGGATGTCAGTAGATCCCTAGGAAGTAAATTTCTTGTTTGGTCACGATAATACTCCTATAGTGATGATGTTAATGTGATAGCCACGCTATTCCTCTTTCATACTCCATTTAATTTATTATTTATAGTGTTTATGATCTATGCTCTGTCTTCTGTTCCAGAGCTACAATAAATAAAAGGTCCACAGGGCAGGGAATTTTGTTCATTTTGTTCACTGATATATCCCAAACACCTAGAACAGTAGCTCAACCACAGAGATTCCCAATAAGTATTTTTCAATGAATGAAAGAATGCTTTGTAATATTGTCTGCGAAATACACACTGCCCAGCAAGTCCACTCCGAGACCTACCCTGGAGAACCCACATACAGGAAAGGTTGTGAATGTTGACAGATTCTATAATATCCATCATCTGCTACAACTCTTAAATAAGGGCAATTAAAGCTTTCCATGATAAAGTTCTGCCTTCCCTCTAACACTTTGAAAGACTTGACAGCTAAGATACCTCTTAGCATGGTCAAAAGTTTGTGTTCTACACAGAATTGTTCAATTTAGAGTAGAAAGGGGCTGCCGAGTCGTCTAGTTAACATGGTGTTGAAATCCCTATTATAGAATCTCTGATCTCTCAGCATTTGACTCAGTAACTACAATGACATGGAGTCCTTCAGGAAGCTCATTCCACTACTTTCCAAAAGTCCTGCCCCTTGTAACATTCTCTCACTGGGCCTGGCTTGCCTTATGGGATACCACAGAATACATGTGCTGCCTCACAAGCCAGCCTCAGGGTGACTTACATGTACTCTTCTGACTCTTTACTTAACATGTATCCTAAACATGTATACTTTGACGAACAAGGCTATTTAGTTTCCAAATATGTAATTACCTTGACTGTCCTTCTGTAGCACTCTCTAAGTAAGTAATTGGCAAGTTTTTCTAGAAAGGGCCAAATAATATTTTCAACTCTGCTGACCATAGGCTTCTTTCTCAATAACTCAACTCTGATACAGTGCGAAAGCAGCCATTGACAGTAGGGAAATGAATGAACATGGCCAGATTTCGCCCAAGTGTTATTACCCCTGCTCTAAGTTGTTTTCTGTATCCTAATATATGATGCTCAGAAACTAGAGCTTAGTGGTTTGAGACTTGGGCATGAGAGACAGACTGAGTTCAAATCTTAGGTCCACCACTTACTAAAATGGATGAACTGAGCAGGGTTTCAAACTTGTCCATATATCAATTTCCTCATCTGTGGGATTAGAATTAATTATAGTTCCAACTTCAGGGAGTTTTTGTGAAGATGAAATGGTAAAATGCACACAAAGAACTTAGCATAGTGCTTTGGCACACAGCAAATAACTCAATTTATACCAGGCATCTCTATCATCCTCATAATTGGTTGAAAACAGTTCTCTACAAGTGGCCTCTCTAGTTCTCTCTGGGGTACTATAATATTTTAAGAATTGATTTATTATTACATCTTTTAAAAAAAGTTTTATTATACCTTACTTTTAATGTCACATTATACTTTGCAAGATATTATCATATATATTACTACCATCTTTTTTAATTTTTAAAGGATTTTATTTATTTAAGAGACAGAGAGATAGTGAGAGGAAGCATGAGGAGGGGCAGGGGTAGAGGGAGAAGGAGAAGCAGGCTTCCCACTACGCAGGGAACTCAACCTTGGGCTCGATCCCAGGACTCTGAGATCATGACCTGAGCCAAAGGCAGACGCTTAACCAACTGAGCCTCCCAGGCACCCTCACTACCACCATCTATAAATAAGCTATAGAATATTATTTTATGTAAAGTGTATGTAGTAATTTGAAAATACAAATCTCTACTATTAAGTATTTTGTTATGTCACAGAGTCTATTGTAATGGAGGTGGAAATCACAGCTTCTGTGCATTTGGTAATACATATGGCACCTCTCCTGGTACCACTGAAGTCTGGAATGTGGTTGCCATCCTTGAGTTTTCATCCAAGTATTATTTATCAAGAGCTACTCAATGAAGCAGAGTAGTTCTATTCAATCAAGTTTTTCTTTCTTTCATCCTTCCAACTAATTAGGAAAGAGGAAAAGAATAAAAACAAACCTGGTAAGCAGAGAAAGTGAAAAGACCTGAATACCACTCTCTGACCTTGGGATTGGTGAAATCCAGATAAGAGGAGAGACCTGTAGAGGCAGAAGAATAGACTGTGAGAAATGGTGGTCCTCACGGTAGGATGTGCTGTAAAGATGTAAAAGCTGGCTCATCACTGGGCACTATAGCTGTAAGACAGCTGATGCAGATGCATGGTCTGGCAAGAAGTGAAGGAAGGCAATGCTGGACTCCAGTGATCATCACCAGACCTTCCAACCCAAGAGGCCCAGGGGAAGGTCAATGAACAAGCATCCAGATGAGCCTGTCCTTCTCAGATGGCCCAAGATAGCCCATGGAAGCAAAGCAAGTATCCTGGAGGGACCCTTCTGTTCTTAAAGAGAACAGAGAAGTGTTCATGAGTGGCATAAGGGAGGAAAAGAATGTATGGGGTTTCTTTGCAGGACATGGATTTGTAATAGAGGGCCAGGATATGGTAGAATGGTGATTTCCTTTTGTCCTCAGGTTTCTATTAAGGTTTTAAACTAATCATTTCTGAAATGAAGAATCCAGAGTTGCTGGAGGCACCTGAGGTCACCCATGAAAGTGTGGAAAGTCAAAACTATGGGCCAATCAGGCACAGAAGATTCAAAGGGAGAGACTGCAGGAATCCTTCTTCTGTTACTCTCATTTTCTTATTCTTTGGCTTTTTATTTGCCTAGAGAAATAGAGTGCTTGCTTATTTTTTATTCATTCATTGACTGATAAATGGATACAAAGCACACTGTACCACGTGTTATTGAAGATACAAAAGAAGGTAATACCATCTCTTTCTAAAAGGTGCTTACACTAGAGCAAGGGAGATCTGTAAGAAATGAGAGCAGTGGCTATGCAACCTTCATTAACTGGGGCTCCACAAGTGGAATTAATAAGTGCATAAAGTGCTATCTTACCAGGCCAGCATACCCCTTCAAAGTCTCCTCCTTCATGATTCCTCACAAAGAAGCCCTGTTCTTTGGCCTTAGAATACACTGAGTAGTCAGGATCAATCTTGATGTGGGGATCACTGATGACCACAAGCTGTCCAGACATAGAGGTTTGAAGAGCTCATCAGTGTCATAGGAGTTATATGTACATTTTTATTTTTTCATCACAGTTTTGGGGTTTAAGTTTTACTCAGAAATAACTACTAGTACTGAAATATTTTAAGACATAGGTAAAATCCTATCACTTTTCATGCTTATGGAAATTGAACTCATATCAAAACCAGGCCAGTGCTCTTTTATAATTATTGTTGCCCAACCAATACATGTTTTCAAAATAGCAGTTATTAAGCTTCTTTCTGAGTTGCTGGGTGCTATACATAAAGGATTAAGTCATCCCCGCTCCTAGACATCTAGAGGCTAAAACTGACAAAAACAAACATTAAAGAAAACAAAACAAAATAAAAACCCCAAACCCAATGGTATAGGCATATTTAGGAAGGAGGTTTGAGAAGATCTGTGATCACAGCTTTGTGTCTCTAGTATCTCTCTACCTTTCTTTTTTTTTTTTTCTCTCTACCTTTCTAATGCCATCACTTTCACAATCCTTTTGGTTAGAACAACCCTCCCATCATTCTTCAAATCTATTCAAATTTACTCTACATAATAAAGTTTAATTGTCCATTGCTCAAAAACTTTAAAAAAACTTTTAATCATGGTAAAATATACATAACATAAAATTTACCATCTAAACCAATTTTAAGTGTACAGTTCAGTAATGTTAAGTACATTTACAGTATTGTACAATGTCCAGAACTCTTTCCATCCTGTAAAACTGAAACTCTATACCCATTAAAAACAACTTCTCATTCCCTCCTCTGCCCAGTCATGGGCAAACACCATTGTTTTTCTGCTTCTATGATTTTTGACTACCCTAGGTATGACAGATTAGTTAAATTATATAGTATTCATTTTTTGGTGACTTTCTTATTTCACTTATTAGCACAATGTCCTCAAGGTTCATCCATTTTGTAGCATATATCAGAATTTCCTTCCTTTTTAATGCTGAGTAATACTCCACTATATGTGTATGTATCACATTTTGTTTACCCAGTCATCTGCTGATAGACAACTGAATTGCTTTCACCTTTTAGTTATTGTGAATAGTGCTGATATGAACATGGGCATATCTACTCAAATACCTGCTTTCAAATCCTTGAGTATATTCCCATAAGCGGGATTTCTGGGTCATATGATCATTTTTAATTTTTTAAGGATCTGCCATACTGTTTTCTGTAGTGGCTGTACCATTTTACAGTCCCACTGTTAGTGTTCCAATTTCTCTCCCTCTTCACTAGCTATTTTCTCTTTTTTTTTTTTTTATAGTAGCCATACTAATAGTATGAAATGGCATCTCACTGTGGTTTTGATTTGCATTTCCCTGATAATTAGTGATGTTGAACGTCTTACCATGTGTTTGCTGACGATTTGTATATCTTCTTTGAAGAAGTGTCTCTCAAGTCATTTTTTCAATTTTTAATTGGGTTTTCTGTTTTTTGGTTATTGAGTTGTAGGTGTTCTTCATATATTCTGCATATTAACCCCTTACTCAAAAACTTTTAATGTCTCCAAATGTATACAAAGCAGCCTATAATAAGGTCAGATTCCCCATTACTCAAACCTTGCACATGTCTTGTTTTCTTGCCAAACCAACCTTTGTGCTGTTTTCTAAACACCACTGGGTGCTTCAGCCTCCCCTTCCCCACTTCTCAGCTAGAGACTTATCTTTCAGGCTCACCCAAAATGCACAAGGCCAGCTTAGGTCCAGCTGGATGCAATCTTCTTTCTTAGTCCACTGCTGATCCTGATCTTTCTTTGGCTGTTACATTATTGCCCAATATTGTGGTTGTTGTATACTTGCCTTTTTCCCACTCATTGTAAGACCCCAAAAGCTCATCTTTAGCACAGCATTTTGAACATTTGATGGCTTCAATAAATAGTTGCTTATAAGAACATGGATTCTGGAGTCAGGCAGATCAGAGTTCAGATTCTTGCTCTACTACTTACTTACTATGTGCCTTTGCACAAAATACAAAACTATTCTTAGCCTCAGTTTCTTCATCTGAAAAATGGGTTAACAATATCTACCTTATAATTTTGTGATGACTAGATATAATAATGCGTTCTATCAAACTTTCTAGCCCATAGTAAGTACTTGTCAAATGGTAGTCAATTTATCAATTGGAAAACTAGGGGTTAACAGGATTGGTTCTGGCCACCTGTGAAAGGCCTGAGGTTGGAAGGAATGGATTGAAAAGGTAACTTTAATCTCAAGGAGAGGGCTGCAGGGATCCATCTCCATGAAACATATAGGGTCCCCCACCTTTTCCTCTCTCCATTTTTTTCTTCTTCCTCCCTCCACTCGTTATTGTTGTTACCACCATACATACTTGCCAGTGTCTTTCCCCTTCTCCATTTTCTATTTTAGTGCTTCCCTTGGCCAGATTGGCAGGTGGAGTCCATCAGGAAAGCAAGCAGGAAAAATGATGTGATGAAGAACCTGATTCCATTTCTGACTGACTGTTAAAGACTGTCAAGCCCCTCCATTCCCTCTTTACTCTTCTGCCCACACCTGACAATGAAAGCCCTAGTGCTCCCTCTTTGGGTGCCAGCAGGAAGCTCAAACCACATAAGACCTGGGCATTCACAGGAATCTTCACCCCAGTCCAACCCTCTAATCACCATAAAAGCTAAGCTGCCTCCATTCCCAGATCTCTCAAGCCATCTTCAGACTATCCTGGGAGCCAGTCTTGCTCCTTCTAGAGTGCCTCACTATGTGACTAATTAACCTTTTCAGACCCTGTGATGTCAATTTGATGTCCTCAAACTCAAGACTGATTTTGGGGTATCTATCCTATCACTACAGGGTGGTTATGACAAATGGGAATGCAAGGCCCCGTTATCTTGTGGGGACTTGGACACCTAAAGCAGGTGCTTTCCTATTATCACAGTTACAATTATATTTGAAGATAATACTGTCATGACCATTTTTTAAAAATCAGATGGCTCTCTTGCACTACTGTGCCAAGGCAAATTTTAAAAATTAAAAAAATGCAGGGGAGGGAGGGAAAAATTTTTTAAAATGCTTCATAATTAAAAGGTTTCTAAGTGTCAGCTTATTTTACCTTACGTTTTTTGCTTCTGAGCAGCTCTTGCATCCTTTTGGGATTTGGGAATCTTTTCTTGTCCCAAGTGAAGTACCTTTTGCCCTCGGTATGCTCTATGTCCAGCCACATGACATCATAAGGAATGTCATGTTCATCAAATCCTGCATCCACTGCTTTTACATCCTGCTCATCCTCATAGTTCCAGCGGCATTGATGGTACCCCAAGGAGAAGAGAGGGGGCATGGCTTGTGTGCCTGAAAAAGGAAGATGACAACTGAGTCAGCTATCATCACAATGGTAATTACTATTTGATAAACATTTCCTGAATGTCTACAGAGTCTAAGCACTAAGCTTGGTACTTAGAATATAAAGGAGAAGAAAACATAGTCCTTACCCTCAAGAAAGTGACCATTTGCAGGCATGTAAATTAACTGCTCTGCTTGGGGGGTATAACTGCTATGTTAAAGGTAGCAGCCTAGTGTTTTTTGTTTTTTGTTGTTGTTGTTGTTTTTCAGCCTAGTGTTATAGGAATACAGAAGGGTTAATAAATTCTGCCTGCAGTGAAGTGTGGAGTCTTGAAAGGCTTTATACAGGTAGTAACATTTGGTTTGGACCTTGAAGAACAAATGGGAGCAATCTACAAGAAAATGGATAGAACACTTAGGCACAGGGGATAGAAAAGACACAGAGACTGGTTACACTGTGAGAGAGACCAGTAGAAGATGAAACTGGGAGGGTCAGTTTGTAAGGGGCCCTATAGTTCAGGCTAGGAATTCTAAATCTTCTCTATGGGAAGTAATCAAAAGTTTGGCAAGATGTAATCTTAGCAGACCTATGTTTTAGAAATATTAGTGAGGCAGCAGTGTTGAGACTGACTTAAAGGGAAAGAGACTAAAGGTAGGAAAAAACTCAAGAAATTAAGTGTGCAATGAATAAAGTATCGGACACTCTTGAGCATTTGAAAAGTATAAACATACATATTGATTTAACCAAAAATGACGACACAATATTGGGAAAGAAGGAGGGATATGATCGAGTTAAATCCTCATCAGGAGTCAGTAGAAAATCCATATACTTAAAACTTGGATTTCTTTGAACATGGTGGCAGATGCACCATTTTTAAAGCATTTTCCTATAAACCAGGCTTATTCTCTGTAATAAAAATGTTAAAAGGGCCTGTAGGTGGGCCTTAACAGTCCTTTTTCCTAAATAGATGTCTTCCCATGTCCATAAATTTTTGGTTGTTTCTCCCATCAAAGTTGGAGTCAAATTCCTTTTCCCCTAAACATGGACTGAACCCAAGGACTTTTTAACAGAATGCAGCAGAAGCGATGCTGCATTACTTTTACTTGTAATAGCTGTATTGAGATGTAACTCACAAACCATAAAATTCACCCACTTAAAGCACACAATTAAATGTGGGGAGTATATAACCATTTTTTTAAATTGTGGGAAATACATGTATAACACAAAATTTGCCACTTTAACCATTTTGAAGTTTACAATTCAGTAGCATTAATTACGTTCACAATGTAGTGTAAACATTACCACTAGTTATTTCCAAAACTTTAATATTACCCCAGACTGAAACTGTAACCAGTAAGCCATAACTTTCTATTACCCATCCCACCCTTCAGCCTCTGGTAATAGCTAATCCACTTTTTGTCTCTTATGAATTTGCCTATAGTAGGTACTTCATGTAAGTGGAATGATACAGTATTTATCCTTTTTTGTCTGGCTTATTTCATTTTGCATAATACTTTTACAGTTCATGTTGCAGCATGTATCTGAATGTCATTCCCCTTGTTATAACTGAATAGTCCATTTTATGAATTTAACATATTTTGTTAATCCATGCATCTTTGATAGGTACTTGGATTGTTTCCATCTTTGGCTACTGTGAATAGTGCTGCAATGATCACTGGCATCCAAATATCCAAGCATCCAATTTTAGTAGAATTGTTGGGTGTATTAGAGTTCTGCAGAGGAAAAGCACCAACTGGGTGTGTGTGTGTGTGTATGTGTGTATACACACATACACACACACACACATAGAGAGAGAATGACTGATTCTAAGAACTGGTTCATGTGTTTGTGGGGGCTGGCAACTCTGAATTCCACAGGTAGGCTGGCAGACCAAAGACCCAGGGAAGGTGCATTCAAGTATGAAGGCACTCTGGAGACAGATTCCTTTCTTTTCAAAAGACTTTAGTCTTTTTCTCTTAAGGTTTTCAAATGACTGGATGAAGCCCACCCACATGGAGAGTAATGTGCTTTATTCAAAGTCTGTTCATGTAACTAAATAGTACTGAGAGCATAATGTCATAAAAAATACCTTCACAGTGACATCTAGACTAGTGTTCAACCAGGTATCTGGGTACCATGACCTAGGCAAACTGACACATAAAAGTCTATGTTTAGCTTTTTGATGAATTGCCAAACTGTTTTCAGAGCAGCTGAACTACTTTATGTTCCCACCAGCAATGTATAAAGTTCCAATTTCTCCACATCCTCACCAACACTTATTATTTTCTATTTTATTTTTTAATTAACTAATTAATTTGACAGAAAGAGAGAGAGAGAGAGAATGAGAGCACAAGCAGGGGGACTGACAGACAGAGGGAGCAGCAGGCTCCCCGCTGAGCAGGGATCCTGATGCTGGCTCAATTCCAGGACCATGAGATCATGACCTGAGCCCAAAGCAGTCGCTGAACTGCCTGAACCACCCAGGTGCTATTACTTCCTATTTTTAAAAAATTTAGCCATCTTAGTGGTTATGAAGTGGTATCTTACATGGTTTTAATTTTCATTTTCCTAATGACTAATGATGTTGAACAACTTTTTATGTACCTATTAATCCATTTGTATATCTTTAGGGAACTGTCTATTCAAGTCCTTTGCCCATTTTAGAATTATCTTTTTGTTGTAGAGTTGTAGGAGTTCTTTATATACCCTGGAAATTAAACCCACAACAAATACATGATTTGCTAATATTTTCTCCCATTCTTCTTATTGCCTTTTTACTTAAAAAAATATTTTATTTATTTATTCATGAGAGAGACAGAGAGAGGCAGAGACACAGGCAGAGGGAGATGCAGACTCCTCGCAGGAAGCCTGATACAGGATTCGATTCTGGACCACTGGGATCACACCCTGAGCCAAAGGCAGACGCTCAACTGCTGAGCCACTCAGGCATCCCAGCCTTTTCAGTTTCTTGATCATATTTTTTGATGCACAAGTTTTCAATTTTAACAAAGTTGAACTTACCTATTTTTTCTTTCTGTTGCTTATGATTTTGGTGTCTTTTCTAAGTATCTGTTGCCAAATCCAAGGTCATGATGATTCATCCCTGTTTTCTTCTAAGAGTTTTACGGCTTTAACTCTTATATTTATGTTGCTGATCCATTTTGAATTTTTCATATATGGCATTATGGTAGGGTTCTAACTTCATTTTTTGCTTGTGGCTATCCAGTTATTACAGTACCATGTATTTAAAAGAGTATTCTTTCCCTATTAAATGGTCTCGAACCTTTGTTGAAATCAATTGGCCAGGGATATATAGGTTTATTTCTGGACTCTCAATTCTATTCCCTTGGTTTACATGTCTATCTTTATGCCAGTGCCACACTATTTTGATTACTTTAACTTTGTAGGAAATTCTGAAATTGAGAGGTATAAGTCTTCCACATTTTTTTTTCCAGGATCATCTGGCTATTCAGAACCCTTTGCAATTCTATGAATTTGAAGATCAGTTCTCCTACTTCTTCAAAAAAATGACCACTGGAATTTTGGTAGGGATTATAATCAATCCGTAGATTGTTTTTCATATTATTATCTTGACAATACTAAGACTTCCAATCCTTGAACATGGGATGTCTTTCCATTTATTTAGGACTTATTCAATTTCTTTCAGGAATGTTTTGCAGTGTACAAGTCTTTCACCTCCTTGGTTAAATTTATTCCTAGGGGGCTTATTCTTTTGGATGTTATTGTAAATGGAATTGTTTTCTCAATCTCTTTTTTAAATTGTTCATTGTTGGTATATAGAAACACAACTGATTTTGTGTTGATAATATACCCTGCGACTTTGGTGAATTTCTTTATTAGCTTTGGTAGTTTTTTTTGCAGATTCTTTGGGATTTTCTATGTTGGATCACATGTTGGATCACATCATTTGTGAATAGAAATAATTTCCCTAAAAAAAAAAAAAAAAAAGAAATAATTTCCCTTCTTCCTTTCCCATTTGAATGCCTTTTCTTTTTCTTGCCGAACTTCTCTGGCTGGAACTTCCAGTACAATGTTCAATAGGAGTGGTGAAAATGGGCAGCCTTGTCTTGTTTCTGATCATAGGGGAAAGCTTGTAGTCTTCACCCCTGAACAGGGTGTTGGCTGTTGATTTTTCATAAATGCCTTTTATCATACTGAGGAAGCTTCCTTTTATTCCTAGCCTTCTGAGAGTTTTTATCATGAAATAGTGTTAGATTTTGTCAAATGCTTTTTCTGCATCAACAGAGATACTCTTTTACATCTTTTAAAGATAAAATGCTTTAGTGCTAAAGTCAGTGGTATATTTTAACGGAGAAGAGAACACAGAAAAGTTCAGGTTGGGACACTAATCTGAGATAAAGGCAGAGAAAGTCCAGGGCTTAAAGTCTCCACGGAAAGTAGACGGAGAGTATTAGGGATTAGAGAGTAGAGAATTCTAGCCCCAACACAACATTTTACCAAGCTAAATTTGATAAAAGTGGGAAGAGAAATGCTTGCTTCTTGAAACGCTTGTGTAAATTATTTATAAATTCTATACGGTATTTGAGTTAACAAATTAACTTACAATGATTGATACATTGATAGAAGAAATATAATGGAATGAGAGGCTGGCATTTCCACATGCAAGTACCTGTAAGGTATGAGTACTGCTTGAAGATGTCAGAAGGCGTAGGTCCTGTTAGCAGAAAAACATCAATGATTCCACTCTCTGACATCCAGTGCACATCAGTTCGACATCTAATCTTTTGTTTAGCTGCAACAGGGCCCATCTGGGTCAGTGTGTACTAGAAAAAGAATGGAATGAAGATCTGAAAAATCTTCCACAAACCTACAATATGTATCATCCATGTGTAAGTAACAAGTACATACTGATGATAACTTTTACGGATTATGCTGCAAAGACTTTGGTGGCAGAGAATTGTCACTACGAAGCCCAGAATTATGACTACACTGGTTTTGTTTCTTTCTAAGCATGACATGCAGCCATGATCCATAGCTCACCTTCACTGCAGGTTCTGTATTGATCTCCACTAGTGTTTCAGAGGCATTAAGCCAAAAAATGCCTAGAGTCCTGCCTAGCTTGTGGGCCAGAAGATAAGGCACTGAACCATAAATGCCCATTTTGTCATGTATTTTATATCCATAGACATCCAGGTTATAAAGACGGTAAGCATCGCCATCACTGAAACACACAAAGATGGACTATCATCAATTACAATCGCAAATATATTATTAGTAAATAGTATAGCCCCATTCTCCCCTGTAAACACTTAAATTCGATGCATGTTTAAGGCTCAACTCTTACCACTTCCGTAACCCAACCAGGGTTTATACCATTCTCTTCTGATTCCTTTGGCATCCCCTTCTGTGACAACTGGCATGTGTGGTCTCATAGCTTAGGTATCTTTTCTGAATATCTCTAGTGAGGTGAGGAGTGTTTCCTATGAATTCTCCAGAGTAGCAAGTACACAGTAAATATAATTGGTAAATTTTGAGAGTATTTCTCTGCTTCTAAAATAAAATGAAAGATAGTGTCCTAAAGTGCTTTCACAGTGCTGAGTAAGGAAAGCTGGGGAACTGAATTGGGGTGGAGAGCCCAAAGCTTGGCTTGGTATGTGAGCAGTACAGTTTTGTGATTCACTTGTTACTATGCCCACCTATTGACATGTTGTGTAAACAGCATCTGAACACAGCAAACTTGATCAGATTCTGTTTCTCTTTGGTCTTGTTTCCTCTTAGAATGATGCCTCTGGCATTTACTTGTCAATAGCATAGTTTGAAGTGATTTCCCTGAGGAAATCAAAGGTGACGAGATGCCACCTCTTTCCATTCTCTGGCTTACTGTCCTTTTTTGGTAAAAGCCTTTTTCTAGGTCAGTGATTTTCAGTATTCTCCTAAATTCCACACAGAGGCCTTGAGAGGTAAAAGCAAAACCCAGGGAGGTGGGATTGAACTACTTCAATCACAATAGTTCCATATTTTTACTTCCTCTGTGTATTTTAGGTCAGCATTACAGTTTTTATAATTCTCAAATTCTTGCCAAAAAAAATAAGATAAAAATTGAAAACCACTGCTCTTAAAGTTCTTAAAGATCTATAAACAATATCAAGGAGGAAGAGGCCAGGCACATAGTGGTCCAGGCTCAGACATCTCACATATTTTTCCTTCAAACTTCTAGTCCAGAAACCAGAGTGTCCTATAAGAATTTTTGTTTTCACTTTACCTAGTATTTTTAAGTTGGTGTGATTCTGCATGTTGTGGGATCCCGTAGAGATGTTCAAATCCATGCAAGGAGAAATCCAAACCAATGGAGGCAGGACCTGTAGGGACCAGGGTACTGAGTTTTGCTTTTCTGTGGGACAATTAGGGAGACTCAGTTACCTATAAGCATAGCAAGATGACTAGACAGGGCTTGAGAGACCTCAACTTGCCTTGATCAGTAAGTCATTGGTGTGCCCTTTCTGTAAGATGTGACATTCAGGTACTGTGGGGATACAAACATGCAAAAGGTAAAGTTCTGGTCACTTATTAGTGTTTCCTTAGCTATGTGCTGAAACTCTCTGTGTCCTCATTTATAGTAAATCTCCTTTCTATGTGTAAAATATGGCTATGAGGTTTTAGATTTTTTCCTAATCTAAACTTTCCTAGAATGTATGGCATATTTCTTTGCATTAGGAAATAAAGGGTATTGAACAATTTTAATCTTCACTAGATAAAAGACTGGGTATCTTCTATGATCGTTTATTCTTATTGCATATAGGGAGTATAATGTCAAGGGCATCAGGAGGGCTCCTCAAAATACCTCTTCCCTGTGATTGTAGATATATAAGTTTTTTTTTTAAATCAAAGACGTCCTTTATTTAACAATTATTTTAGAGATATGGTAAAAATGCAAGTAACTAGGAGAAAGAGCAAATACTCTTAGGTAAGAGTATTTGACATGAAATGGTCTTTATTTAAAGTTTTTTTTTTTTAAATCAAAGACGTCCTTTATTTAACAATTATTTTAGAGATATGGTAAAAATGCAAGTAACTAGGAGAAAGAGCAAATACTCTTAGGTAAGAGTATTTGACATGAAATGGTCTTTATTTAAAGGAATTTATGGAAAGGGGGTGCTATAGAGAAGGTAAAATAGATTATGGTGTTACAGAAAGGAAAGCCTGATGACTCTTCTACTTATAAATTTTGGACATGTTGTCAGTCCTGATCATTATACTAGCCTATAGATAAAGATGCTAGAACAGAAATTCTCAAGGAGTTAGGATCTGTTATCCTACTGGTAGGAGGGAAGAGGAAAATATTTTTTCCAACTCTCTAAGCTCCAAGTATCTGAACAGTATATGCTAAAGAGACAAACTCCACCTCCCCACCCCCCACCCCCATCACTAAGTCTAGTGAGAAATGTCACAGATGGGCATGTGATACTCATGAGGAGGTCTAGAAAAGGTTTAGAACCAATGGCTTGCAATGTTGGAGCTGATGAGCTCTAGAACTTCATTTCTCATCACTTGACTCTCAAAAAAAAAAAAAAAATGTGGAATGTGTGGCTGTCTGATATACTGAGTAGTACCAGCAGGGTACTGCGCCCTATACCTCTAGCATGAGACCATAAACTGCATGAGGCCTATCCTTCTCTTACATTCCCCACAAAAGGTACATACTCACTATTGTTCTGTAGCAAAGCATTATTGAAGAATAGAGGCCCCAAATCTGAAATTTCTGTTCCCCTTACAGAAATCACTTGTTTGGATACCAAGGGTCAAGGGATGTTAGGTACTGATATTTAGCCATTTTGGCAAGATCTGCTTCAATACTATACCAATTTCAATGTTACCATTAACTTTGACATCCACAAATTTTCCAAATTTCTCCTCCCACAGGCCTAGATCCTCTTGGTCTTCCTGGTGGCACAAAAGAGGAGCAAATTGAGTTTATACATTATAATATTGAATGGTTGCTACAATAGCACATTTTGTTTGATTGTTAAAAAATTAGACTAAGAAAATAAATCTATCTTTTAAAAGACCTGCTTGTGATGTCAGTACATTTGACAAATTTGATCTGTGTTCCATATAAATGCCAGTAATCATCCTCCTTATGAATTGTAGCTGACATGAAAATAATTTTTTACTGTGGTAGAACAGACATAATATAAAATCTATCATTTTAACTATCTTCCATTTTAATCATTTTATTTATTTTTGAAGTAATCTCTACGCCCAATGTGGGGCTTGAACTCATGACTCCGAGATAAGGAGTCACATGATCTACTGACTGATTCAGCCAAAGGCTCCCTATCCTTTTTTTTTTCATTTTTATCATTTTAAAATTATATAAATGTTATTATTAAATGACATTAAGTACATTCACATTGTTGTAAACCATTATCACCATCCATCTCCAGAACTTTTACATCTTTCCAAACTGAATCTTAATACCCATTTTTTTTTTTTTTTATTGGTGTTCAATTTACTAACATACAGAATAACACCCAGTGCCCGTCACCCATTCACTCCCACCCCCCGCCCTCCTCCCCTTCTACCACCCCTAGTTCGTTTCCCAGAGTTAGCAGTCTTTATGTTCTGTCTCCCTTTCTGATATTTCCCACACATTTCTTCTCCCTTCCCTTATTTTCCCTTGGCAAAGAAGAAGTCAAACTCTCCCTCTTCGCCGATGACATGATACTCTACATAGAAAACCCAAAAGTCTCCACCCCAAGATTGCTAGAACTCATACAGCAATTCGGTAGCGTGGCAGGATACAAAATCAATGCCCAGAAGTCAGTGGCATTTCTATACACTAACAATGAGACTGAAGAAAGAGAAATTAAGGAGTCAATCCCATTTACAATTGCACCCAAAAGCATAAGATACCTAGGAATAAACCTCACCAAAGATGTAAAGGATCTATACCTTCATACCCATTTTTTAAAAATGACTTTATTTATTTGACAGAGAGAGAAAGAGGGTGGGGGAGCAAGTGAGCACAAGAAGGGGGGCAGGCAGCAGAGAAAGAGGGAGAGGCAGACTCCCTATGGAGCAGGGAGCCTGATGTGGGGCTCGATCCCAGGACCCCAGGATCATGACCTGAACCAAAGGCAGACACTTAACCGACTGAGCCACCCAGGTGCCCCTGCATCTCCATACCCATCAAACAATAACTCCCCATACCTTCCTCACTCAGCTCATGGCAACAATCATTCTACTTTCTGTCTGTACAAATCTGACTACTGCAAATATTTCATATAGTATTTATCCTTTTGTAACTGGCTTATTTCACCTCGTATGTCTTCATGATTCATCCATTTTGTAGCATATGTCAGAATTTCCTTCCTTTTAAAAGTCAAATAATATTCCACTGTATGTATATACTACATTTTGTTTGTACATTCATCTGACTCTTGGATTGCTGGACTGCTTTTACCTTTTGGCTACTGTGAATGATGCTGCTAAGAACACAAGTATACTGGGATCCCTGGGTGGCGCAGCGGTTTGGCGCCTGCCTTTGGCCCAGGGCGTGATCCTGGAGACCCGGGATCGAATCCCACGTCGGGCTCCCGGTGCATGGAGCCTGCTTCTCCCTCTGCCTGTGTCTCTGCCCCTCTCTCTGTGTGTGACTATCATGAATAAATAAATAAAATCTTAAAAAAAAAAAAAAAAAAAAAAAAAGAACACAAGTATACAAATATTTGTTCGAATCTCTGCTTTTCCTTTTAGATATATATCCATAAATGAAATTGCTGGACCATATTGTAATTATATGTTGAATTTTTTTTAATAATCATTTCTTCTGATTTTTAAAAAAATTTTATTTATTTATGATAGTCACAGAGAGAGAGAGAGAGAGAGAGGCAGAGGGAGAAGCAGGCTCCATGCACCAGGAGCCCGATGTGGGATTCAATCCCAGGTCTCCAGGATCGCGCCCTGGGCCAAAGGCAGGCGCCAAACCGCTGCGCCACCCAGGGATCCCCTATATGTTGAATTTTTTGAGGAACTGCCTCACTGTTTGACATAACTATCTTTACACAGTCCAGAATGACTATCTTTAAACAGTCCAGTGTTTTCAAAACACTTTGAAAAATGCATTCTGGTGCCTGGGGTGGCTTAACTGGTCAAGTGTCTGCCTTTGGTTCAGGTCATGGTCCCAAGGTCCTGGGATAGAGTCCTGCATTGGGCTCCCTGCTCAGTGAGGTATATGCTTCTCCCTCTACCCCTACTCCCTGCTCATGATCTCTCTCTCATACACTCTCTCTCAAAAAAAAAAAAAATTTAAAATAAAAAAAATTAAAATACAGTCTTTATATATGTCAGATTTTTTAAATTCTTTTTTTTTTTCTTGCAAACGATGTAAGGCAAAATATTTAGAATCAAATAACTCAGGTCAAAAATCAAACATTTTGGATGAGATGGGTACTTCCTCACCTTGCTTCAATTAGCCAAACTACTTCAGAGTCAAGACTGGTCAGGTTCACAATCTTTGATGTAGAGCTAATAAATTTTCTCAGCTTTACAAGTTTCCTTTCTTGGTTTTACTAGTTTCATTCTTTCTAGTAGAATGAAAATGTTTTCTAGAAATTGTGTGTGTGTGCATGAAATACATGTTTCTTTTAAAAAATGAGCCCCTTGTTCATTTCTAGGTGGTTTCTTCATAATTATAAGCTTCTGTAAAGTCAGCCTCTATGTGCCGGGGTGTTTAAATCACATCTAAATTCTTAATGTAGGGACTATTATCCTGGGGTCTATGGATGGGCTTTAGAGTTTGTGAACTCCTTCAAACAGTGTGAAAATTCTGTTCTACAGAAATGGTTCATTAGCTTTCATCAGATTCTTGCATCTATGATGCAAAAACCACTATCTAAGCTCTCTAATTGGAGGTCTCCCCAAAGCTGGTTGGACAGATCACAAAACTGTAAGGCTATGTCTTAGTTGTCCTTCTCTACTTGAAAAAGGGGGAAATATTCTCTCTCATATTCATCAGCATGGGTCAGTTTCAAGAGGAAGGAGGCATGTCCTTGCTCTGGAAATATTTTTTTCACCATTCGGTGGCCATACCTACTGTCAGGGATCTTTCAAAGATGCACATGGCTTTGGATGAAGAGAAGATTTCTGGAATGCCCATTATCCATAATTCAGCTAAAATAATCTTTTAAAAACAGGCATCAGGCCACATATATCTCTGTTGATTATAGCCTTTCCATAGTTTTCCTTTGCCCTTAGGTTAAAGCCCAAAAACCTTAACAAGACATAGAAGAATGCCAGCTCTACAGCAATGGGGGACTTGATTTATTCAAGATATATTACCAATTCCTTGAACAGTGCCTGGCATATAGGAAATATTCAACAATAGTTGCTGGATAAGAGAATTATTATAAGGCTTTTCACAGAATTGCCCTGCTTATCTCTCTGGCCTTGTTATACAATACCTTTTTCTTTGCTTTTTTTTCACCTGCTAAAAAGTATGTATGTTTTAAAAAATTTCTTCAGATGTGTTCCTTCCTACCTTAAGGTCTTTGAAAATGAAATTTCCTCTATCTGAAATATTCTTTTCCCACCTTTAGACTAGCTATTGTATCCTCGTGCATCAGTTTTAGTTGGAAAATCATTTCCTTCAGGAAGTCTATCCTGACCCTCATCTTAGTCAACTTCCTTGTTATATTCTCCTATAGCACTCTTTGCAACACTCCTCATGCTTGTACTTAATGTCCATCTTTCCCATTAGATTCTAAGATTCATGAGGATAGGCTGGGATTTGTTTTATTCACTGCCAATTCTCCTTGCCTAGCATAATTTTTTGAGCTGGAATAAAAGCAGGCACTCAGGAATTAACTGTTTTATGAATGAATGAACACATGAGTAGATGAATGAAAGAATTAATGAGATTGCAAGGTGAGCAAAGACATACATGGCCCAATTTATATGTAGTAGAGTATTATCAAGTACCCATCTGGGAAGAATAGAATCATTATATTCCATACCATGATAATGATGGTGAAATAGACTAAGAAAAAAATTGGTCAATCTAAATTACCTGAGAAGCATCAACTGATGTGTCCTCCTTATTTTCTTTGGTAGATCTGTTTTAATATAAATAAAGATGTTTCACTCATGGGAAGACTGACAGAATTTTGTTCAGTGATAAAGATTTTAATTTCTAACTTTTGAGATGCTGTAAATTATATCTTAACTTATTAAAAATGTCATTACCAAAATAACTATGAAATTGAACATTTATGATGAACATTAATAGCTTGATTTATTAAAATGTAGATATATTTGAATTTTCTTGTTTATCTTTGAAAACTTTACCAGTTTTTTATTATACATGTAGTACATGTAATATATAATACACTATTTAAACAAGATATAAGCAAGCAAAGTAGAACAAGCTGCTCTCACCCAATGTTACCCTAGAATAGAGCAACATAACACACTCTCTTCCAAAATGATTGTGACAACTTATTCTTTCATGTACAGTTGGATTTGAGTACTCATTTCTCATTCTTAATATGGGGCCTTATACACTTAAAATTTTTATCAATCTAAAATTTTAGAAAAGACTTTCCTGCCTCATCACAATGCTCTGATGAAGTCTCAAAGTTTTTACTTTAGCTGCCCTATCAATCCATTGATTTATATGAATTTAATAAAATAGGATTTTAAAAACTGGAATGTGCTTTTTTCCAGTTTTTTTCCCCCAGTTTTCTTCTTATACTTTATTCCTAGCTTCCTAACGTTGTAGCCGGAAAATATTCTTAATAATGATTTCAACCTTCTTAAATTTACTGAGACGTGTCTTGTGGCTTAATAGGTTAGATCTCCAGATTTAATTTGGAGAATGTTCTATGTGTACTTGAAAAGACTATATTCTGCTGTTTTTGGATGGAATGTCTGTTTATGTACATGTATGTGGGTATAAAAAGTTCATCTGGTCTAATGTGTCATTTCTTGTTGGATCTTTTCCTTTATCCTATGTAATGGCTTTCTTTGTTTCTTGATATAGTCTTTGTTTTAGAGTCTGTTTGGTCACTTAAGTTCAAGCATATTCTAAATGCACTACATTTTTACTCCTCTCACACCATGTTTTATGTTTTAGATGTTGTACTTTACATCTTATTGTGTATCCATTGATTTAATTATTGTAGATCTAGATAGTTTTACTACTTTTGTTTTTTTTTCCTTAAAGATCTTATGTATTTGAGAAAGAGAGTGAGAAGCAGGCTCCCTGCTGAGCAGGGAACCCAACATGGGGTTCATGACCTGAGCTGAAGGCAGATGTTTAAACCAACTGAGCCACCCAGATGCCCCATTACTTTTGTCCTTTTGCCTTGTACAAGCTGTGCAGGTGGTTGAACTGCTGCCTTTATTACGTTTACCTTTACCAGTGAGATTTTTTTTCTTTTATAATTTTCTTATTTCGGGATCCCTGGGTGGCGCAGCGGTTTAGCGCCTGCCTTTGGCCCAGGGCGTGATCCTGGAGACCCGGGATCGAATCCCACGTCAGGCTCCCGGTGCATGGAGCCTGCTTCTTCCTCTGCCTGTGTCTCTGCCTGTCTCTCTCACTGTGTGCCTATCATAAATAAAAAAAAAAAAAAAAAAAAAATTTTCTTATTTCTAGTTATGGACTTTTCTTTTCCATTTAAGGAAGTCCCTTTAACATTTCTCAGAAGGCTGGTTTCATATTGATGAACTCCTTTGGCTTTTGCTTATTTGGGAAACCCCTTATTTCTCCCTCAATTCTAAGGGATAACCTTGCCATATAAAGTATTCTTAGTTCTAAGTTTTTCTCCTATCAGCACTTTGAATATATAGCATCATTCCCTTCTGCCCTATCAAGTTTAGGGGGTTCCCTTGCTGCTTATAAGATTCTTTCATATTTAACTATTGATTCTTCCACTGTAATGTGTCTTGAGGTGGGTCTCTTTGGGTTCATCTTATTTGGGCTCTGTACTTTGTGGACTTGGATGTCTATTTCTTTCACCAGGTTAGAGAAGTTTTCTGCCATTCTTTGTTTCTTTTCTTTTTTTTAAAAAAAGATTTTATTTATTTATGAGAGAGAGAGAAAGAGAGAGAGAGAGAGAGAGAGAGAGAGAGAAAACGACTGGGGGAGGGGCAAAGGGCGAAGGAGAAAGAGACTCCCCAATGAGCACAGGGCCACCATGGTGCTCGACCCCAGTACCCTGAGATCATGACCTGAGCTAAAGTCAGATGCTTAATCGACTGAGTCACCCAGGTGCCCCCATTATTTCTTTAAATAGGTTTTCTGTCTCTCTCTTTCTCTTCTCCTTCTGGGACCCCCCTATAATATGAATGTTAGTATGCTTGATGTCCCAGAGGTTCCTTAAGCTATCCTCATTTAAAAAAATTTTTTTTTCTTTCTGCTGCTCTGATTGGGTGATTTACAATACTCTCTCTTCAGATTGCTGATCTGTTCTTCTGCATCATCTAATCTGCTGTTGATTCCCTCTAGTGTATTTTTTACTTCAGTTATTGTATCCTTCAGCTGATGGGTTCTTTTTGTATTTTCTACTTCCTTGTCTAAGTTTTTACTGTGTTCATCCATTCTTTTCCTGAGTTTGGTGAGCATTTTTATGACCATTAAATTCTTTATCTGGTAGATTGCTTATCTCTGTTTCTTTAGTTCTTCATGTTTTGTCTTGTTCTTTCATTTGGAACATATTCTTCTGTCTCCTCATTTTGCCCAACTCTCTGTTTGTTTCCATATATTAGGTAGATCAATTATATCTCCTGATCTTGAAGGAATGGCTTTATGCAGAAGGTGTCCTGTGGGCCCAGTAGCACAGACCTCCTGCTCACCACAGTTAGGTGCCCCAAGAGTGTTCCGTGTGTGTGCTGTGTATACCTTCCTGTAGTGACTGGGTTGCAATTGGTGCAGGCTCACCAAGGTGTGTGGGGCTACCCTCCAGCATGACTGTGAGGTCTGGCTGTGACTGCTATAGTCATGCTGGTTAGTAGGACTAGCCCCTGGCCCATCTGACTGAGAGGCCTGGTTGTGACTAATGTGGATATGCTGGTGTGTGGAGTTGGTCCCTGCCATGGCTTGCTGTGAGGCCTGGATATGACACTGTGGTGCACTGATGAGTGGGGCATGTGTCCTGTGTGGCTTGCTGAGCGGTCCAGCTGTGCCTGTTGTAGGTGTTCTAGTGTGCAGGGCTGGCCCCTGAAGCTGGAGATGCTTAGGAGGGGTTCTAATACCAGCTGAGGCTGCCCACTTCAAGTGCTGAGGTTGAAGGTTGCTTAAGAGGAACTCTGATGGTAGCCAAAGGTGGCCACCAGGAATGCCAGGGTACAGAGACACTTGGGAGAGTCTCCAGGGTGAGAAATGGCTTGAGTAGATCAAGTCTGCATGGGAACATTGGACTGGGCAAGTGGTGCTAACATAGGAGATAGAGAGTACCAGAAATGACACCCACCAACACTGGGCCAACCAGGTAAAAGAAGAAAAATGGTACCCACCAGTGCATCTGTCCCTAGAGGGCATTCCAACAGATTCCCGCTATCCTAAAATTAGTCAATGGATCTCCTCCACATGTAACCCATGCAACTTTCAAGTGTTGCCTCTGGGGATGTGGGACCTGACCAAACTATGTCTGGGCTCCTCAGACCCATCTTGAGGTTTTTTTCCTTTATATCCTTAGTTGTGTATGATCTGTTCTGCTAGTCTTTAGTTTGTTCTCAGAGATAGTTTTCTTTTTTTTATAAGTAGGTTTTATAAGTAGTAGGGCTAGTGTGGAGCCCAATGTGGGGCCTGAACTCATGACCTGAGCTGAAATCAAGAGCCAGATACTTAACTGACTGAGCCACCCAGGTGCACCTCAGAGTTAGTTTTCTATATGTAATTGTAGATTTTTATGTGTGGGCGAGGAGGCAAGCTCAAAATCTTCCTACATCACCATTTTGATTTTGTCTCTCTTATTATCTGGAATTCATTTTTGCTAATGTTGTGAGGTTTGGATCTAACTTAAATTTTTTTTCTAGGTGGATAGCCTGATTTACCTAACACGAATGTAAATGCTGGAAATATAAACTAGTACACAACCTCTGTGGAAGGTAATTTGGCAGCATCAGTCAGAATTACAAATTCACAAACCATTTGGTTAGCAATTGTACTTCTATGACTCTAGTCTATGGATGTACTTGCATGTATGCAAAATGACACATAAAGTTATCCATGAAGTAGCTGTAAAACAAGATTAGAAACAATTTTAAAGTCAATCAAGAGAGAATTTACTAAATGAATCATGGTGTAACCATACAATAGAAACTACATAGCTGCTTTAAAGAAATTAGGAACTATCACATTGATAAAGGAAAAATAGCAAAGTACAGAATAATGTGTAAAGGTGATATCATATGTGTCAAAAAAGGAAAAAAACAAGGCATATATATATATCTTACTATATAAACATAAGTTGTCTCTGGAAGGATACATAAAAAACTGGAAACAATGATTGCTTTCAAGGATGGAACTGGGTAGTTCAAGGACAAATGGAAAGGCAAGGGAGACTTTTCACTGTATCCCCTTGTGTAGCATGTGCTTATCCAAAACTAGAAATATTAAGGCCCAATTTAGATATTATCTCTTAAACAAAAATATGGGAGTTTATTAAAAGAAAAAATATCTTAAATATAAATAACCCGGGTACTGGGTACACAGGTATTTGTTATGCTATTTGTTTGGGTTATTTCAGTTAAAAAATAATTGAATATTCATGAAGTACTAACAAGTGGCAGAATTATAGGTATTTAAATTTTTCTTTTTAATATTTTCTATTTTTCCTATAATGAATTACAGAGATATTATCTCTGTAATAAGAAAATTTTTAGGTATAAAATATAAATAAGTTGACTTATTATATGGGAAAATCACTATGTGGGAATAATGAATGTTGAATGCTTTCTACAGATTACTTAAGATGTTTATTATTAGGATAAAAATAGAACTACAGACTGGAGGACTTAAAAACAATATTGGTAAAAATGGAAGAAGAACCTCCCCCTATTACTACCTCCCAGTTCATCTCCACATAAACAGTTTTTTTAAAAAAGTATTTTATTTATTTACTCATGAGAGACACAGAGAGAGAGGCAGAGACATAGGTAGAGAGAGATAAGCAGGCTCCCTTTGGGGACTCCAATGTGGGACTCGATCCCAGGACTGCGGGATCACTTTCTGGGCCAAAGGCAGGTGCAAAACCGCTGAGCTACCCAGGCGTCCTCACATAAACAGCTTTGAATAAGAAACTGTTTTCTGAAAACTCTTGGACAACTATTCAAGTGTAGGATAACTCAAGTTATTACAAGGAGATAAAGTGAAATTCTGAAGGCAAATCAATTCATGTTAACATTTATCAAGTCTCAACAGAATGTTTTTTAAGAGTATAGAGAGTAGAGAATGCCATCAGTTAAAGACACAGAATGTGTTAAGAGTATTGAGTTGCAAATGTCTAGGAATTATTCTTGTCATCAAGCTTGCATTTACTTGCACAGGTGAAAAGATGAAAGACCTCGAAAGACCTCATAACAATATTCCAGCAAATACGGCGAACCAATTTTCCATGGTGATATAACAACTATTTAGGCAATTAGTAATCACAATCTGGTTTTCTAAAGTCGTTTACATGTCAAGTAATGTGCAAAAATACCTTTGCTTGAGAGGAATCTGCAGGTGCTCAAAGTACAATTGGTCCAGGGAGTTTATGCTCATCACAATCTCTTCTTCAGACACCAAATCTATCTTGAATGGGTTTGCTGTGATATGACACTTCAGATCTCCTTTTCCATCTGCCAATACCAGACTACCTGCATCCCCTGAACATGAAATCAGCCTAGAAAACGAAGTAAGAAGAGAAAAACAGGTTTACATGGTTCAATGTGATTCGCAATTCAAATTAGTGTGTAAATGGGGTGCCTAGATGGCTCAGTCAGTTTAAGTGTCTGGCTCTTGATTTCAGCTCAGATCATATATGCAAAGTGCTTGGCAGTGCCTGGCACATAATAAGCACTCAATAAATGTTAGCTAGCATCATTATTACCCTGGTCTGGACAGTCTAGTAACACTTTGTTGCACCGAACACTTTGCTTTTTTCTCTCATCCCAACCGTACACTCAAACACTAAGGAAATAACATAGGTTGGATTTTGATCCACTGAGTCCACAGTGAGATGGAATCTCTCCTGACTCTCATCAGTCCTTGATTTGACAGGTAGACTGTTAGAATATTCTGGATCCCCAGGAATTATGTAAGCTCAGAGGCAGCACTTACATTCCCTGAGAGGTCTAGATATTTCTTTCTCTGGTGCATAGTCACCCTGGTAAATGGTCACCTGCCTCTTTAGGGAAGGTGAGGGGGGATATTTTATGTTATTATATCCTTATGAAGTCCTTATCCATGGATTCTAGGCTTCCCCTTCAAGAAAGATGCCTGGGTTCTAGAAACTGTCTGGATTTTTGTGAGAGGTTGTATCTCACTGTTCATCAAACCTAAATGGAATTCTTTTGATTGCTCTATCAAGTAGGACTTTAGTGCATCTATTCCAGTCCAGGGGACCTTGGATACATTGTTCACTGACTTGAGGGTTAAACCATCTTGGGTACCATACATGCACTGCTGTACATTATGGAAATATCTTCACCTTGTCTCTAACAACTAAATGCTGCTACTTTCATTCTGCCACGTGGAGTCTCATCATCTCCACTGAAATCAGGGAGCCCATTTTGATAGCATGATTTCCCACCATTATTTCTAGCTCACAAAAGACATTCATTGACTATAGTGCTTTCCAAGTGTTCCCTCACCAATATATTTCTCAATGAAGGGAGTATCCTTTGGATCCTCTTGGAGAACAAAATTAGGGAAATTAGGGGCTAGATGAGCTGTTGCATATGATATATCCACGTCAATATCTTTACCTTTCTAAGTCTATGGATATCCTAAGTCTTTCTACTCTGTGCCAAGGAATTTCTGGTATCTCAACTTCATTCAGCAGATCCCATAGATGAATATAGATTATAATTAACCAGCCAAGCAATAATTAGACCCACTTGCAGCTGTCCAAGCTAGCATATCAAATCTAGATTCTCTGGTACATGTACCCATGTCAATAAATTTAATGTGGTCCTAAAATTATGTTCCTTCCTTCAGTCTAGGAATCTCTCAGAAATAATTTCCATCCATATTCCCAGGACTTTTGCCAGCAAAAAAATCTTGTAATTCTTCAGGTATAAAGGTTTGACTGTAATTAGCTCTGTAGTCATGATGGTTTCTGATGGTGAGTTTAGCAGCAATGAAGGATGGTAGGTTGAGGCACAAGAAGTCCTGGAATCCCCTTGCAAAATATATCTTAGGTGAGGTCAACACAGGGTGTCCAAGTCAGGTAGGATCAGCTTTATTAGAGGAAAAGGAGCTGCTTCTGCTGGAATAGGAAGCTCGGTGGAATTCTGAGGTTTAGGTACTCAGTTATTCAAATCTTCCCAAATGTTGCTTTTTAATTTTCCCTTTTTCCACTCAGTGCCCTAAATTCTCAGAACTGATGAGGCTGTGAATTAAACTCATGGTCTAAGTCAGCAAATCATGGACTCAAACTCTGTACCTGATTTTCAGCTATAAGGATAGCTACAACAGATGTGAGAGACTTTTAGGACTGTCATAAAAACGTATTTGGTTTCTGAGAATGCCTGAACTAAGAATTCAAAACCTGATACTGTACTTTGCTTTCTTTAAGTTCTTCAGTGAAGTTAGTAATAGGCCACTTCAGAGTTTTGAGTTCTTTGATAATTGTGCTATTCTATGCCCCTACTACTTGGTCTGCAGGGGCCATACTTTCAATACGTGCTTTATTTTAGTTGACCACAGTTAGTAATTTAAATAACTCTGCCATGGAATGCTGTGGTTTACTGCTAGTTGTATTAGTTTGCTAGGTCTGCCACAACAAATACCACCCTGGGCAGCTTAAACTACAGAAATTTATTTTCTCAAAATTCTACAGGCTGGAAGTTCCAGATCAAAGTGTCAGTGGGTTTGGTTTCTTCTGAGACCTTTCTCCTTGGCTTTCAGATGGCCATCTTCTTGTTACATCCTCACACAGTCATCCCTCTGTCTGTGTTGTGTCCTAATCTCCTCTTCTTATAGGACACAAGTCATATAATATTAGAGTCTACCCTAATGACCTCATTTTAACTCAGTTACCTCTTCAAAGGCCCTACCTCTAAATATAGTCACATTCTGAGGTACAGGAGGTTAGGGCTTCTCCTGCGGATTTACCCCAAAGATACAGATGCAGTGAAAAGCCGAGACACCTGCACCCCAATATTCATAGCAGCAATGTCCACAATAGCCAAACTGTGGAAGGACCCTCAGTGTCCATCGAAAGATGAATGGATAAAGAAGATGTGGTCTATATACAATGGAATATTATTCAGCCATTAGAAATGATGAATACCCACCATCTGCTTCTACATGGATAGAACTGGAAGGTATTATGCTGAGTAAAGTAAGTCAATCGGAGAAGGACAAACATTATATGGTTTCTTTCATTCATTTGGGGAATATAAAAAAATAGTGAAAGGGATTAAAGGGGAAAGGAGAGAAAATGAGTGGGAAAAATCAGAGAGGGTAACAAAACATTAGGGACTCCTAACTCTGAGAAGCAAACAAGGGGTAGTAGTGGAAGTGGGGGGGGATGGGGTGACTGGGTGATGGGCACTGAGGGGGGCACTTGACAAGGTGTTATACTCTATGAGCACTAGGTGTTATACTCTATGTTGGCAAATCGAACTCCAATAAAAACTATACCAAAAAAAAAAAAAAAAAAAAAAAGGAGGTTAGGGCTTCAACAAATGAGTTTAGGTGGGGGGGGGGCACAATTCAGTCCTTAACATTAATATCCCATCCTATAATGGTAACCAGGTCTTTGCTACCTTCAAATCCAGCCAAATCATCTAACCAATCTCATATTCCCATCCTGGAGGGTTTGTTGCTTATACTCACTTCTGATACTAAAAACTATCAACTAAGAGTCAACTGTAGATTAAAGAAAAAACTCTGGCTATTTAAGTAGAAAATAAGTAACTTAATATGGGGGAATTGGGAGCTTACAACATCATGGGAAGTGTTGAGGTAATAGTAATGACCCCTAGAACAACACTACATAACTGTATGGTCAATGGAACTTCTATTGCAGCTAGAATCAGGAAGCTGGAAAAGAAGACACCAAGGCAACTGCTGGGCTCCAAGATCATGCCACGTTAGCTCCAGAGATTGGGAAATTACTTCCCTAACTAGTGTGCCTCTAGAGACATTCTATACTTGCCAAATCCACACTAGCAAAATGGGAAACTGAGTTCTTAAATCAAGATCCCTGTAAGTGCACCTGATTGGTAGAACCTGAATTATACCAGAAACTAGATGCCATGGGAATATGGGAGATGGAAGAATGTAGTTTTCAGCTTTCTAGTTACTACAGTAGCCACAGGCCCTCTAGAAAGAGGTTGGAATAGAAGCAGAATATGCCATATTTACTATACAAAGTAGTTATCACCCTGACCCTAAAACACAGTAAAAATAACACAGAAAAAGTACAGATGAATTTTACTTAAGAACATAGATGTAAAAATGTTAAAGAATCTACCAGTAAACTGAATCCTCCAGGATAGTAAATAATAATACATTGTGACCAAGTACACACCCTCCCCCCCATCACACACAAGCATAAACACAAATGTGCATGCAAACTGCAAAGCCTTGAAAACAGTCTCTTTTTATTTCTTGTTTCCTAAGTCCTTGGCATACTAGCAGCTCAATGAATAGAGACCTATTTTGAATTTATGGTGATTCTACTATAATTGAAATAGTTTCTCCTTATAATCTTTTGACTATTAAATTTTTATGAAAAATTATCTACATAAAACTATGATAATGATATAGTGAAAATAAAAGCATCTGGCATAATCTTATCTACCCTTAGTGAAATAATATAAAACAGTAACAAGAATTAACAGGCAGAACCAAGTTGAAATATCACTGAAAGATATGCTGAGAACTAAAGAAGATGCTGTAAGTATATGAAAAATGCTTTTTAATCCCCAAAGATTTTTTTTCACCTTGACACTGATTATTAATTTATCTCTGACTCTAAGTCAAATTACATGTTAGACTTCTGAGACTACCCTTAATTAAAAGTGAGTCAGCCTAACTGTATAAATTATGGTAAGCATGGGAGTTTGGCTAGTGTATTAGATCTCTGGAGTCCTGCTGCTAATCTGAGTAAATTAAATAGCTCTGCTTCTATTTATTCCCAAAGTCTGGTTGATGAATCCTTTTCTTTGTGAGAAGGACAGCAGGAATCAAAAGCTCTGCCTCTCCCCATTTATAAGTGCCAATAAATCAGATGGTAGAGGAAGAGAAAACAAAATGGATAACATACAAAATGGATAAATATATCCCCAAATAACTGAAAACAAACTCTGCAAATGATGGTAGCTTTGACTAGAAAAAACAGGAGGCACACATAAAATCTGCTACTCAAAGTATAATGAAAGACCATATTGGGGGCATGTGCAAGAAGATCTCTTGTTCCCTGGCTTACCTTACAGTGCTGGGCTTGATTGTGAGGACATCAGGAACTTCATACCTGGGTTTCAGGGGAGTTTCTTCATTTATTTTAAGCCTGAAAATATTTCCCTCTATACCATAAACTTCGGCCAGTAGAGGAACCTGGGAACAGACAAGAGATTAGTTTCAAGAGGTTATTACCCAGTGATGGTCAGTTCTACAGTCAAATTACAATAATTAGAAACTATGTTTGAATTATTATAGGCCACACAAACTGGAGGACAATGGGAATCACGAAGGAAAAAGCTCCCCAATCGGGGATCCCTGGGTGGCCCAGTGGTTTAGCGCCTGCCTTCGGCCCAGGCTGTGATCCTGGAGTCCTGGGATCAAGTGCTACGTCGGGCTTCCTATATGGAGCCTGCCTGTGTCTCATGAATAAATAAAATCTGCCTGTGTCTCATGAATAAATAAAATCTCAAAAAAAAAAGAAAAAGCTCCCCAATCTTTGTATATACTTACTTGTCTATACCTGTGGTAGAGCAAGAAATACCTTCTATGTATTCTATGGCTAGGCAAACATATAATTGTCTATACCAGGACCTTTAAGGATGAAAGAAGTTTCTATTAATAATTGTACTGAAGGATGGGCATAAACTGAAACTGTTTTTGGAAAGCTGGGACCTATGGCCCCTTGTATATACGACAAAACTGCAGATATCTTAAGAGTTTGGTGTTAAAACTAGGGCAACTGGATTCCAGCAGAATGAAAGATGAAGGATAATGAGCCATAGAATGGAAAGGAATAGAGAAAAAAATAGTGGTCTTTGGAGTTCCCTAGGATAGATGATTGTGGCTCGCTGTACCAAAATCAAGGCATTTCCTGTATACCTGGGAATAAGGTCTGGGGAACTTTCTCAAGAGGTTGGGATATTCTCAGCTTTCTTAAGAAGCTGAGGAACTTAGGTAAAATTCTGTCTACAGTGGGGCATGGAAACAACATAGAATTATAGAGAATATAGAATTTGATAAATAAAACAAAACAAACCTCAAGAGAATAGAAGTGGTTAGCTATAGGTTACAAAATGAGGCATCTAGGTCAGAGAAATATGCATTATTTAATATGCAGTCATCTTTATTATAACTCATATACACATTAGAATCAGATGTGGATCTTTAATAAAAAGTATCTAGGATCTCAAGTGTTTTTGTCTTCCATTTGTCAGGTAGTTAGAAAAATCCAGTTTACTTGAGAATAGTGGAAAAGTCCACTATACTAAAAGTAGTATCTTAGTTTCAGTATGACAAATTTTCTCCTCATAGGTATTCTGGAGTCTTTGGGTGTTTTAATGAACCTGCCCATTTTTCAGTGCCTTCTCCAATTCCTTAGAAATTTCAATGGGCACCTGGCGTATAGAACATTCTATTACTCTACTGATTCTTAAGGTATGATACACCCGAGAATTTGCTTTTCTAATCTATTGTTCCCCTTTGATCTACTCTAATGAGCAGTTTTAAAAAGGGGTCAAATGTGCCCATGCTTCCAAACCTCCATGCTTATCTTACAAAAATATCACTTACTTTATCATTCACATTACCAACTCTCCCTACCAAATAAAGGACCCAAAAGCATGAAGTATCACCTGCCAATGTTAGGCGAGGCGCCTCTTTTCTCCCCAAATCACGTTATTTAGAATTCTGAGTGATAGCAAGCAATTCCAACACAGAGCTAGTCTTTCTCAAAAAATGCTTAGTCAGAGAAATATTTTGACAGTTTTCAACATGCTGTGCCATATAGTAGTGGTTGTTGCCAGATTCTTCATTAAATCCTTCATGTGATGCTGAATTCTGGTTACAATTGGGTACATGTAATTGTTATGTAACATCTTTTTTTTAAAGATTTTATTTATTCATTCACGAGAGACATATATATAGAGAGGCAGAGACATAGGCAGAGGGAAAAACAGGCTCCCTGCAGGGAGCCTGATGCGGGACTCCATCCTGAGACCCTGGATCATGCCCTTAGAGCCAAAGACAGATGCTCAACTGCTGAGCCACGCAGGCATCCCATTTAACATCTGTTAAATGGGCAGCCCCAGTGGTGCAGCGGTTTAGCGCCGCCTGCAGCCCAGGGCGTGATCCTGGAGACCCTGGATCGAGTCCCATGTCAGGCTCTCTATATGATGCCTGCTTCTCCCTCTACCTGTGTCTCTGCCTCTGTCTCTCTCTCTCTCTGTCTCTATGAATAAATAAATAAAATCTTAAAAAAAAAAACATCTGTTAAATGAAAGGGTAAACTGAGCAGGCTGTGTAACATAGTGTAGAATGGATACAATGTGGTGTAAGTAAGATAGGAAGCAGGGAGACTATCACAGCACTTAAAATAATGATTTTACTGGAACTTTGCCTTTTGGAAATATATGAAAGTAGTCAGGGCACTTAAGCAGTGACATGACACTTAAGAGTGACCAGGTAAAAAGTACAGTGGCTGTGACTGCTTTTACAGATAATTCTTAAGGTAGGGTTATAGAAAGAAGCAGAGACATAGGCAGAGGGAGAAGCAGGCTCCACGGAGGGAGCCCGATGTAGAACTTGATCCCAGGACCGCAGGATCACACCCTGAGCTGAAGGCAGATGCTCAACCACTGAGCCACCCAGGTGTTCCTTTTTCTAGCTTTATTAAGATACTATCCATTGGAAGAAAGACAGTCTCTTCAATAAATGGTGCTGGGAAAATTGGACATCCACATGCAGAAGAATGAAACTAGACCACTCACTTTCACCATACACAAAGATAAACTCAAAATGGATGAAAGATCTAAATGTGAGACAAGATTCCATCAAAATCCTAGAGGAGAACACAGGCAACACCCTTTTTGAACTCAGCCACAGTAACTTCTTGCAAGATACATCCATGAAGGCAAAAGAAACAAAAGCAAAAATGAACTATTGGGACTTCATCAAGATAAGAAGCTTTTGCACATTTTAAAAAAAAAAGAAGCTTTTGCACAGCAAAGGATACAGTCAACAAAACTAAAAGACAACCTACAGAATGGGAGAAGATATTTGCAAATGACGTATCAGGTAAAGGGCTAGTTTCCAAGATCTATAAAGAACTTATTTTTTTTATAAGGAACTTATTAAACTCAACACCAAAGAAACAAACAATCCAATCATGAAATGGGCAAAAGACATGAACAGAAATCTCACAGAGGAAGACACAGACATGGCCAACATGCACATGAGAAAATGCTCTGCATCACTTGCCATCAGAGAAATACAGATCAAAACCACAATGAGATACACCTCACACCAGTGAGAATGGGGATAATTAACAAGGCAGGAAACAACAAATGTTGGAGAGGATGCGGAGAAAAGGGAACCCTCTTACACTGTTGGTGGGAATGTGAACTGGTGCAGCCACTCTGGAAAACTGTGTGGAGGTTCCTCAAAGAGTTAAAAATAGACCTGCCCTACGACCCAGCAATTGCACTGTTGGGGATTTACCCCAAAGATACAGATGCAATGAAATGCCGGGACACCCGCACCCCGATGTTTCTAGCAGCAATGTTCACAATAGCCAAACTGTGGAAGGAGCCTCGGTGTCCATCGAAAGATGAATGGATAAAGAAGATGTGGTTTATGTATACAATGGAATATTACTCAGCCATTAGAAATGACAAATACCCACCATTTGCTTCAACATGGATGGAACTGGAGGGTATTATGCTGAGTGAAGTAAGTCAATCGGAGAAGGACAAACAGTGTATGTTCTCATTCATTTGGGGAATATAAATAATAGTGAAAGGGAATATATAAGGGAAGGGAGAAGAAATGTGTGGGAAATATCAGAAAGGGAGACAGAATATAAAGACTCCTAACTCTGGGAAACGAACTAGGGGTGGTGGGAGGGGAGGAGAGCGGGGGGTGGGGGTGAATGGGTGACGGGCACTGAGGGGGGCACTTGACGGGATGAGCACTGGGTGTTATTCTGTATGTTGGCAAACTGAACACCAATAAAAAATAAATTTATTATAAAAAAGATATAATTAACATGTAACATTGTACAAATTTAAAATGTACAAATTTCAGGTTGATTTGATACTTATATATTGCAAAAATGATCACCACTATAGCATTAGCCAACAACTGCATTATATCACTTAATTATCATTTCCTTTTTTGTGATAAGAGCATTTAAGATCTACTCTTTTAGTAACTTTAAGTATTATTAGTTATAATCACTATGCTGTATAGGAGAATCCCCAGAACTTACTCATTTTATGTACAGCTGGAAGTTTATACTGTTTGGCCAGCATCAACCATCCCCCACCCCAATCATACTGTAATCATCCCTTACATGTTTAATGTTCTTTTGTAAATTTAATTACTTCAGGTCATTCAGAATTCTAAGATTTAAAAACGTGCTCAAATACAAATAAAGCTGAAATCCTGTTAGATTATGTATTGTCTCCTAAGTGAGACCTATATTTCCATTGCTTTCTCAAATTCAACTAACATTTATTTGGCATCTAATATTGTGATGTGCTGTGAGAAAGATTACTAAACGCTTAGAGGGAAATCTCAATTTAGAGATGAAACATAAAGTATTCTGTAAGTGCTGTGGGAGAACAAGAGAAGGGACTATTAACAATGACCATAAGGAGAGGGGCTCTGGGCTGTCTCTAGACATTCAAGGGCTAGCAGGACTCTTGGCAGACAAAATGAGCAAGAACATCCTAAGCAGGGAACACACAGCCTGCCTACATATGATGAACAAATTGCACCTAGTTTCTACACTCAGGGATCCTCCCAGTTTTAGTAAAATGGCTCCCTTCAAAAAAATTTTTTTTAAAACTAAAACTGGTATGTTCTGTTCTTAAGGTTGCAGCTCAGGAAACAATCCTAATTATATGAAGAGGCAGTTAATAACCTTGCTTTTACTTTTACCATAATGACCTTTTACAACCAAACACACAAATCAGAATCAAAGCTCCATTATATTTTCATTTTAACTCAATTAAACAAGTGATTTTTTTCCCAATAGGTAATCTTTTTTAAGGTCAATATACAGATTAATTCATATCTCCTACCATTATCAACATAGCTTTCATGTTCCAAGCATATAGACTCCTTAGACATCAGTATGCTTTGCTGCTATGATCTGGCTCATGCTGTTTTTAATTGACTTAAAAATTTTTTTTAACAGCAACAGATTTTCAGAAGTCCAAAAATAAAGCTACTTGGGTTAAAGCCGGTGGGAGTGGCTCGGATGCCCTATCTCTGAGTCTCTCCCTGAACTGAGCGCTGAGACAGGTCCATGGAGACCTGGGCTCTGTGGCTGACAGTTTAAAAACCACTTCTCCGGATTTCTCAATTGCCGGTTATTGCCTAATTCTTCCACTAAAACCTTGCTTATGTTAAAACACCTGGACATGAACATTATATTCTTCTAACACATTAAGAATTTCTATATGTTCCTGTTCTTCTCCTGTTTGGACATTTATGAAAAAGTAATAGACAAATAAATGATTGAATCTCTTTCTCCAATTAGTGATGATTGGAAATGACAATGAAAAGATATGTTAACTTACAGAAACGAGATGTATAAACTAGGAGTTAGTGTGAATACTTACTTAGATCATAGTGGCAGTTACATTCAAATTGCAGCAAGATGGATTTATGTAAAACAAGTAACATTTCATTGAGCATCACCCCCTCTGTAACTGAGCATTTTAAATAATGACACAGTACGGATTTTGCTCTCTTAAAAATATTTAAAATCAGTAAATGTCCACCTACACAGAGAAAATGAGATAAATCTTCAGAGAAAGGAATACATTTTAGAGGTTCATTTTAGTACAAGTCTCCACTTGGTTTTTCATAAAACTTTATTTAAAGGCTCACTTCTCATGGTCTGGGAAAGGGTACTAATTCTCTTTTCCTATCTTATTTCTTTCATACTTATTAAAAACAAAACCTGGTAGTCTGTCATCATAAATCTGGTCTCCTTATTGTTATTTGTTTTGTTATTGTTTTTGGCCACATGAGCAAAAATATCAGATTGTAAAAATCATGGTGGTAGAAACAGCCTTGTCTTTGTCTTCAAATAGTGGACTGATCACAATTATATTAAAACAAAATTTGTTATTTACCAAGAACTGGGAATCACAACTAGTAGAGACTGTGACTGAGTTAAGAGAACAGCCCTAGAACACATGTTTAAGTGGAATGGAATGGAAATTATGACTCTTGATTATAATACATATAATAATATATATATTATAATGGACATTATAACTTTTTGATGGATACAGACCTTGCCTTTCCTCTGGCACCAGGTGTCTTCACTATACTCTAAAAAACAGTTCATCTAGAAGATCTACAAGTGTGAGTAAATTGCAGATCAAGACCTCCCAGGATTCAGAGGACTAAGAGCTCATCAAATTGCCATAAGGAACTAAATGCCCCTTTCACTGTTGTAGCCAGTTTATTATCGCAAGCACTGATTCTCTACAGAGAACATCTGCAAGTTCACGCTGAGCATTAGCCTATTGGTTCCCCAAGGACAGTTAGCCTGTTCAGGTATGCTTCTGATTGTTTGGCTAGTTCCCAAATTAGCTGCCTGTTCATGGCCACCCCTGCATAAACAGTACTGGCTAACAAGTGGTAGTTCTTCCTCATCTGCTGAGGAGGTGGCTGGTTGGGCAAAATCCCATTTTCATCAGTCTTAGATGCAAAGAGAAGGGGGTAACTTCATGGAGGTGCTCAGAGATATCCCTACATCCTTGGAGATGCTGCTAGAAGTGCAGTCTCGTGAAAACTTGCAAACAGGCTGCAAAGGAAAGTAAATATGTTGCTAAGAGGTCATCCATGTCATGAAAAAGCATCTAAATTGCCAATCTAAAGTAGGTCAAATAGTGAAAGGGAATATAAGGGAAGGGAGAAGAAATGTGTGGGAAATATCAGAAAGGGAGACAGAACATAAAGACTCCTAACTCTGGGAAATGAACTAGGGGTGGTGGAAGGGGAGGGGGGGGTGGGGGTGAATGGGCGACGGGCACTGAGGGGGGCACTTGACGGGATGAGCACTGGGTGTTATTCTGTATGTTGGCAAATTGAACACCAATAAAAAATAAATTTATTAAAACAAATAAAAATAAAGTAGATCAAAGACATAGGTCTGTTCTAGAGAGACTTGCTTGCACTGTTTTTTAGCTAAACTCAGAGGACAGAATAAATTTCTCTGCTCTGAAATCCCAAGACTAGATCTCTGTTTCTCAATCCAGGTCAAATTTTCATTGAAGGTAAAAAATTGATAGTAGAAAAAACAGCTCTAAAAAGCAGTCAACATTTTACTGTTAGCTTTCTTTTTAGCTTTTCTTTTGGAATTCTCTTTAATATCTAACTTGATTATTTTTTTCATCAGGAATAGGCAAGATATTATCCTGGGACCGTATGAGAAGAAAATGTATGCATTTTAACCTTAACTGGCTTTTCTTCAAAGCCTAGATGTCCTGAGCTGGAGACAACACACAGGGCAACATTTCAGCTTGTTCTGTAACATTACTGTGTCCCAGGAACATTATGTTAGCTACAAACTGAACTGTGTCTCTCTCCATCTCCAAATTCATATTTTGAAGCACTAACCCTCAATATGATGGTATTGAAGATAGGGACTTTGGGAAGTGATTAGGTTTAGATATGGTCATGAGGGTGGGGTTATGATGTTTTTAGTACCATTGTAAGAAAAAATCAGATAATTAGTTCTCCCTCCAATATATGAAAATATAGTAAGATGGTAGTCTATAGGCCAGGAAGAGGGTCCCCAAAGACACCTTGATTTTGGATTTCCCAGGCTCTAGAACTATGGCAAATAAATATCTGTTCTTTGAGATACCCAGTATATGGTATTTGTTATGGGAGCCCAAGCTAAGACAGTGTTGAATGAAGCTTGTTTCTGTTTCTTGGTTGCTTATATTGGGAAGAAGGATTTTAAAAATTAACAGATCTTGACAACAGAGTTACTGCTGTAAGAGTTTTAATGATGTGGGGGCAGGCACTAAGAATGCTGGGTTTGTCAGAATCTGCTGGATCAGTGAAATCTGAGAACTGCAGCTGTGAGATGAATATGATCCTCTTAGACTATGGGCTCTATCTCTCTGAACCTGAAGTAAAAAGCTATCATTCTGAGTAAGTAGATATGTGCAGCTTGTTTTAAACCTCCAGACCACATCTCTACTGTAGCCTAAGTGAAATCTCCATGAAACACCCATTTCGTTCCAGAAACAACCTTTAAATGGAGGCTGCTTGACTATACAATGAGCTGGATCCAAGGTTCAGACAATTTTAGAGATTACTGTCTGGATCTTCATTGTCCCTCTCGGACTGACAAAGGACATAAAATCCTAAATCCCTCTTAGTCATCTCAACTCCAAGTGACAAAGAAAACATTAAATTGGAATTCAGCCCAGAAATTCAGGGTAACCCCTGACACTATACATTTGCCTGAGAGCAGAGCCTGCAGATTCTCTATGCAGCCCCAATATTTCTAATACCCTAACATGAAGTCTGTTCCATGGGGCCCTCAAAGTTCTCTGTCCTGGGGGCCACGCTGTTGACATCCTGGATAACCTGCCCTTGCTTGTTGAGCTTCTCAGCTCCCTTCTAAGCCATGTGCTGTCTTGTGCTGAGATCCTGTGGGTCCTCCTGGACTGTAGCTTCTTTTCTTTGGAAAGCATCTAGATCTAGTGGGCTCTAGTTCTGGCACCTGACCTGAACAGCATGTCTCTCATGTTTTCAAGCTCCAAAGAGGATGTGCTTAGAGAATTGATCTATAGTTTTGTAAAAGGTAGTGTGTGGGGATCCACACTAACTGCACTGGTATCAAGATGAATAGACATTTGCATTCTGACCCACAGAGTGCTTTTGCCTCATTTACTTTACTTCACCATGAGTCTTCATGACAATATACTGAGGCTCCTCAAGGATGAAAGTGATTCTTGCCCCGACTATGGGATAGCTACAACTCTCTGGGTTTAGACACATTGGAGACAGGAAGGAAAATGAGCAAATACACATATACATACACACACACGAAAGAAAAAATAGAAAAAACAATAAAGAAAGGAAGGTGCCTGACATTCTGGTGGCAGGCTTAATGACCATGACTCCAGGAAGGTTTCTAGTGGACTCCTTGCATTTCCTGGAGCCAATTGTTTCTGCTGACCCTGAATATAGAGGATTGGCTGGGTGTCAGGCCATGTGCGAATGGCAGGTGGATTTCCAGGAAGGAAATTAGTGATACTCCATGTTTCCCCATGAATAGCTCTCAACCTATCCAAAAAAAAAAAGATTAGTATCCTCCTGGATCCAGTTGTAGAGGACCTATGACTTTGTGTGTGGGGGTACCATGAGCTGAGAACTCAAAGGTATCAAAAATGCCAAGCAAGGGAGCAAATTCCTTCAGGGAAAAAATAAGTGGTACAAAAGCAAGACCAGGTTTCACAGAAAGGTTAACTATCCCATCTGTGTAGTTAAGAGGCATGAACTAAGTATACCACTACCATAATACACCCAAAAGTAACCTGAAGTTGGGGACAGGTGATAGGAATAGAGAACATAGAACTGTTGATATGATTTTAGCCCTTATTTTGAATTCAGGCCAGAAAAGTGTGTAAGAAAATTCCACATCTATGAAACAGCTAAATTTTCTAAAACTTTGTAAGGAAGGCAGACTTCCTCAGTGTACAGTTGATCCTCCAGTCTGGGAATAAAGTTAGAATTCTTTGCTAAATTAAAGGTCTTACAAATGTTATAGAGAACCCCCTGATGTGGAGCAGTTTTTATTGTCTTCTCTAAAGAGGTTCCTCAGTGCAGCACCACAGGGTGAGACTTATGGTCACCAAAGGGAGATCTCTCACAGCTTTGCAGTGAAAGGGGATTTCTTCTCAGTCACCTGTTAGGAAACCTAGACTGCATGGCTGTAAGTATGTCTTTTAGTTACATGAACTACCAATTAAACCAGATTGGTTTGAGAAGCCTTAGAAGCATCTGAAGCTTTTAAGAAGACAGGAAGGATCTAGAAGTGAGGGTCAGGCTAGGAGCATCAGTACTTGTGCACAACTTCTTGGCTCAACCCATACAGTACTTCCTCCTCTGCGACTGGTCCATCTAAAGTAGCATGGGGACTTGACAAGTGAGAAAAAGTACTTAACATACTGTTCTAATCCCTATAGTATGTAATAACTAGAGCGATCTGATAGTGAAGCAGCTCAGGAGACGGAACATTTATAACTTAGGTTTTCAACTATACAGTCCCTTGCTCCCTCGGCCCACCCATATTTTGAAATTTGACACCACGGAATCTGTACCTTGCTCAGGCTGCATGCTCAACTGTACACTGTGTAATAGTAACAAAACATGGGTGCTTGATAGATGCAGGTGAAAACTCTACTAGCTGCATAACTTTGAACAAGTGACTTTCTAGTTGCTTTTCTGTATTATGAGGACTAGTTAAAAGGAAATAACATTTGTAAAACATCTAGGAAAGTGATACACAGGCAATTTGTAGTCAGTATTCACATTACTTTTAAAATATGTAGATATGGGGACACCTGAGTGGCTCAGCGGTTAAAGCGTCTGCCTTTGGCTCAGGGCGTGATCCCGGGGTCCTGGGATCGAGTCCCGCATCAGGCTCCCTGCATGGAGCCTGCTTCTCCCTCTGCCCCTCTGCCTATCTCTCTGTGACTCTCCTGAATAAATAAATAAAATCTTTTAAAAAAATATGTAGATATGAAAAAGATGACATTACTTCTCTAACAAAGTTTATTTTTGAAGCATACATAGTTTTAACTAGCCTTTGTAGAAATTTACTTCATTCGAGCCCAATTTAATATAAAAAAATAATTCTCTGTAGAAAATACTTCTGTCTCACCTTGGTTGTTTCATTGATGATGTGGAACTTGGTGCTGTCTTTGCCAGTTGTGACTGAGTCTAGTAATGCCTGATAGGTGGATCTCCTGGAGAGCTGATGTTTCTGACGCCTGCAAATATAGAGTATACAAATAATTGAGAATTTGTGACTGTCAGTATCTAACAGACTATATTATCACGTGGAAGTCATTAAAATTCACTATGATTGTAAATGAACTCAGCCCAGATAATATTAGTACTCCAATAAAGTACTAACAGCAGTACCTTATTATTAGAGTGCTAATAAAATTAGTATTAATAATACTAATAAAATTATTCAACATAGAACTGCTCAAGGATGCCATTTGTCCTCTTTATTGAGAAGGTGGCAGGTTTCATGGATGGTATTTATTAGCTTGTTAATTTTCCTTTCTCTTTCCATGAAATGTACACTTTAATAGAAACTTAATAAATTCTAATAGAAATCCAATACAATCCAGTGATTTAACAAAATGATCAAGCGTTCTCTATTGAATTCTCTCTAAGGTACATATTCAGAACTTAAGTGATCTTGGGAATCCCTGCGTGGCTCAGTGGTTTGGCGCCTGCCTTTGGCCCAGGGCGCGATCCTGGAGTCCTGGGATCGAGATCACACAAAGACAGACACTCAACAAAAAGATTTTTTTTTTTAAACAAAAAGATTTTAAAGAAATATTTTTTGAGGCTCTGGAGAAACAGGTAATCTTATAGCGTGGTGATGGGAGTACAAAATGGTACAATCCCTACGGAGGGGTAGCTGGTAATACGTAAAACTTTAAATGTACTTATTCTTTGATGCAGCAATACCATTTCCGGAAATGCATCCTATGAATACACCTGCATGTGTAAGAAATAATATATATATATCAGACATGATACTTCAGCTACAAGATTAAAAACTCGAGGATCTAGCAATAGGAAGGAGAATGAATATATTATAGTACATCCTCCCAATGGAATACTACACAGCTCTAAAAAGAGAGTACAATCTCTATATACTCATGCAGAGCTCTTCAGAATAAACTATGAAGTAGGAAAAAAGTATACAACCATGTATATAGGAAGCTACTTGGTATAACAAAGGCAGTGATTAAGAATATCTGCGTTACAAAAAGAAATACTGGGAGAACAAATAAGAAATTAATAAATCTGGTTACTTAGAGGGACAAGATGTGGAACAGGGTGGTAAAGGATAGGCATGGGAGTAACACTTTCCAAAGTATATCTTTTTACATTATTTGACTTTTGAAACATGTAAAGGTATTACCTATTCAAAGATATAAACACTTTTAAAATAAAATATATATTTATTGAGAAATTTAAATAAGACAATAGTAAGTGTATAAAGGTAAATGTCTCCTATCTGATAAATTTCTTAATGATTACATTTCCTAGTTGACCCTTTCCTTAGAAAGCCTGTAAATATTGCAATATTGAAATGTTTTGATCCAGGTAGTACATTTCCTCTCCTTACCTGTAGAAAGCAATCTTGCTGCAGTCTTTGAAAATGTTTTTATCCACAGCTTCATCTTCAACACTAAAAAAAAGACATTTTAAGACACTTATTTTCTACAAGGTTTGTGAGTCCATTTTTTGTTCCTTCTCTGAATGCAGGTCAAAAACTTCTGCAATGCAAAATTGTGTCATGGCCATAACATGACACAATAGCATGTGTGGTGCAGAAAAACATCCTTTTGTAAATCACCAAGGTAAACAACAAAATATCAAATTCTAGGATTACTCTGAAAGCACTGGAAAAAGAGTATTGTTACTCATAAGGAAGGGTTCTTTTAAAATAATTGAAGGGATGCCTGGGTGGCTCAGCGGTTGAGTATCTGCCTTCTGCCCAGGGTGTGATCCTGGAGTCCTGATCGAGTCCCACATTGGGCTCCCTGCATTGAGCCTGCTTCTCCCTCTGCCTCTGCCTCTGTCTCTCTCTCTGTCTCTCATGAATAAATAAATAAAATCTTTTAAAAAATAATTAAAAATAAAATAATGACTGAAGGCTACAACTACAACAGTAAAATCAGAAGAAGCAGAAACACACAAAAAACTCAAACCAAACAAAAACAATCCACTTATTTATTCAATAAAATATTTTCAGAATATCCTTACTGAGTACTAGGGTCTGAGGAAGATATGAAGGACTGTGTCTGAGCTTCCTACAAGAGCTTAACCAACAAGCACAAATCAACCTGACAAATGCTCTGTGCTCTGCTTGCACAGAGGTATGTGCAAGGGCACTAAAATAATAGAAACAGACGTAGAAGCAAAATCTTTTGCTTTTTAAGATGCTGCTGAAAATTTGGAACCAATGTTTTTTAAAACCAAATTCCCAGAACATTTGTTTCTGGAATAGAACATGAATACGATGCATGTATATTGCTAAAAATATGTATTTAAATTAGCCTCAAGTGGCACCTGGCTGGATTAGTTGGTCCGTGGAGCATCTTGATCTTGGGGTTCTGAGTTGGAGCCCCATTTTGGGTATAGAGATTACTTAAAAATAAAATATTTAAAAAAAACACATTAGCCTCCATATGATTAGAACAACCATAGGCTGTAAGGAGGAGGGAAAGAAACACACTGGTCTTCAGGCAGCCGTGTTGCTGAATACAGCTGTAGTCAGCAAGTCTATGATTTTTTTCTTTTTCTTTTTTTTTTTTAAGTCTATGATTATCTAGGAAACTATGAACACACATTTCAAGATATTAGGAAAACAAGCCCACACAGATACACTTGGCTGTACTTAAAAATTATTTTCTTGGAAGTCATCAAATCCTTCCCTGATGCAGTCTTTGTCACTGTTTCTTTTAATCAAGTGTGCAACAATTAAAGAAATTTGCAGTCTTTGCTTCCCAGCTTTGAAGAATGAGCTCTGTAATAACATAGGAAGATGGGGCTATAGCTGAACATGGAAGGCTACATGCTTGAAATTCACGTGTTATAGTTCTGATCACAACTCTTCCACTGTTTTGTAAGTAAGGACTTTATGAGGGGCTATTGATAATCGACTAATTCCCTGGGGAACTGAAAAAAAAATTTTTAAGTACACGAGTATCAAACATGCAAATAAGAGGTCATACAATCAGTAAAACCTTCAAAACCAGAATGCTGCTTTCAGGTTTTGAAAGCAACTATCTATCCCCTGCTGTCTGGATTCAATAGTCCTTGCAGAGGACCACTGGGCCTTTACCTGATTTCCTCTTTCTCAGCAGCTTCCATGGCTTCCTAGTCAATCTGATTGGCTTTCAGCCCTCAGGCCAAGGCCAAGGGCCGTCTTGCTCAATACAACCAGCACTTCACCACTGTCAGGTCCCTTAAGGAGTAACAAATCTATACTTATTCCCGGGTTTTCCAGGCCCAAATTAGCGTTTCTTCGGGGATTTATTTGGCCAAATTTTCTTGACTACTAGTGCCCGACAAGGAACTGCTTTCATGAGGAACCGAAAGCTGTCTTGGCGCGGTGGAGGGGGCGTGTACTCCAACAGCCCCAGAGGATCCAAGTCAAGAGCGTGAGAACCAGGAAGTACCCACACCGCTTCCCTTGCCTGATCCAGGCCAAACCTCTGCAGGTTTATCTCAGTGACCGTCACGTTACTGATATAGAAACCTGACCCATTCTTTCCCTTTTTAGTTTTAAACAGAAAGCGCCGCTCGGCTCTGTGCTGAGGGTTGATGTTCTCCGGCCAAATTCTGCAACTACTGAACTACTTTTCAGGGCCAGAACGGTCTTTATAAAAGGGCATATCTACCACAGTAGATACCGTTTAGTAAGTGCTTATACTCTACCCCTGCCAAATTCCAACCTTTGATTAAATACCTCCAGAAACCGAAACTCACGACTACACGCCAAACAGGGGGACTTACGGCTTCCCCAGACTTCCGGCCCCCGCGTTTGACTTTGACTTAGAAGGGATGAGAGGCTGGGGCGAACGAGAGGAGAGAGCCAAACGCTACATTGGGAGCTTGCTTGGTCCCCAGACCCTTTAAGGGCCGGGCGACGGCAGAGCCGACCGAAGCGCAGGTGGCTGTTGGTGAACATCCCAACGCTCCTAGGTGACCGGGTTACCACGACAGGGCGCTAGCGCCGTAGGGTCTGAAACTCACACGAGGTGGTGACGGCTGGCTTAGGGAGGGGCTGCTGGGTCGCAAAACAAACAAGCCCCGCGAGGTTTCGAGGACCCGGATGATCCCGCCCCCAAAGCGGAGCCGGAAGAGGGCGGGGCGAACCGGAAGAAGGTGAAATGCTTTCGGTAGGCGCTCCACGGCTGTGAAGATGGCGGCGGCTGCGTGGCTTCAGGTGCTGCCTATCATTCTTCTTCTTTTGGGGGCTCAGCCGTCCCCACTGTCGCTTCTCGGTGTGGGACCGGCACCTGTCGCCGCTGCCGACCGATCCAAGTGGCACATCCCCATGCCGTCGGTGAGTGTTCACTTCAGAAGCAACTGAGCCTGGAGGAGCAAGGGGTGGGGCTACGGTGGCCCTAGGGGTCCATGAAGGCTCCGCAAAAGCCCGCTTCCAAAGGGATGGAATTGCCTGGAGCGTCTGTGTCGCTGGTTAGCAGGGATCCACCTCCTTGGAGCGGAAAGCCGTGCACTTCGGTGGGTAGGTTAGCGGAAATGCCAGGGCCGCTTCAGGAGCGGTGAGGAATGGTGGAGCGGTTTCTTATCAGCCAAGTCAGAACTTTGAATGCCTTAACTTGAGACGGGTAAAGGATAGGTGGAGAACGGTTTCCCTTTCAGCCGAAGTTTCTAAGAATTCAGTGACCCCGAGTTGGATGAAAGAGATCTGTAAATAGGTATTTTTCTTTCTTTTTTTTTTTTTTTCCCTCTGCACTTTGTTGTTGTTGTTGTTGTTGTTACTGGATGATTCTCCTTACGAAGTTGTTTGGTTTCTTTTGAACTCTGGAATGGTTATTCTAAGCTTTGCTGTGTGATTAAGAAGCCTCGGCGTTTAAAAATGTATTCTAACATGAGAATGGCTGAAATGGAAGAAATCGTATTCTAAAATTTGATAGGTAAAAAGATAGTCTTTCTGCTGGACGATTGACTAGGTAGGTTGACCCTTTCTGTCCCTCCACCCCCTCGTTTAAACCTTATTTGAGTAAGAGCTGTATGGTTCTGTGAGCCAGCAAATCAGACGCACGCAGGAAATGCCAAAAAAGCGTTTTGTCCTATTGAAACCACCGTGGCCTTTTTGTTTCCATTCTGCTCTGCTCGCTGGTTGTAATGTCCAAATCTTATTTAAGCTTTCATATGGCAAGCATTATAGCTTTTGTTCATTTGGTGAAGAATTTAAGGTTCTGAATTTTAGGTGCTGTTGCTAAAATGGTTAATAGTTAAATCTATCTGTTCATAGAATAGTTTATTTGAAGAAATGATTGGTTATTCTGAAGAGTGGTTAGTGAGTAAACTGATGAAGGAGTACCCTCTATGAAGATTTAAGTTGGGATTTCTGGCGCTTTTTTTTTCCTAGAGTCCTTGCTTCATGGCCTGTGGGGGGTAAAATTGTGTCTCTGCACCAAGCTATAAAATTCTGCATTTGGATATGGTTGAATTTTACTAAAAGAAAGGCTATTGATATATTTTTTTGTTAAGAAAACTAATATTAACATTTTATAAGTTTAGGTTTTTATAACAATTTTTTATAGTCTGCCTTGGGAATTAAAAGTGATCTGATGCTAATTATCTTTCTCTCCTTTATCTTCTCAGGGGAAAAATTATTTCAGTTTTGGAAAGATCCTGTTCAAAAATACCACTGTCTTCCTGAAATGTGAGTTTTTGCATTTCATGAAATTTTTATTTGAGTTTTTGAGTGATCTTTAAACTTCCAAATGACCTATTTTCTATCTCTGATCTACTCTAAATATAAGCTTTGAAATTTAATAGTCCGGCACTATCTAAATAAAATAAATATAGGTAGTGTAATTAAGGGTTTTTTAACTGAGTAATCTTAAGAATACTTGTGTGAACTTTATTTTCTTCTCTTGTTTTTCTGGTGTTTACTGTATACAATTAGACAAATTGTTTGATTTGTCTTCATGGTGTTTTAATCTGTCCTGTGTCAGAGAGATACCACTGATTCTGCTTTTGTGTGCTTGTTAGATGTTTACCGAACACAAAAGTTAGTTTTGTCAGGCCTTTGGCTCTGAATGAATATGTTCAGTTAAACCTTTGTTTACAGGAGTATTTTATTATTTGATCTTTGGAAGAGGAAGCTCAAAGATATTATCAGGGAAAAGGGATTATTAGAACAAAACCAGTCTGTCCAGTGAGAAAACCACTGTATCTGAATCCAAAATATCCAGTTACATATTAAAGAAAGACTTCTTTTTATTTTTGAAACTGGCTTTATTTTAGGGAACAAATGATCACGGATAGCTCTGTTTCAGGATCAGGGATAAAAGTTCAGATCATCCATGTGTGCTTCTATGAACATCTTTTTCCATGAAAGTGCTGCAAAGTTATAAGTTGTAGTTGGATGATTTTATTGTCTTAATCATTTAGTAAGTAGTTATTAAAAACCTGCTATGTGCCAGGCAATGTTTTAGACAGCAGGGAAGTGATAGAAAAGGCCGTCTCTCTTACTGAGCTTACAGTCTAGCAGCAGTGAAGGGGAGTCAGTAAAGTTTCTATGAAGAATAGACTATATCTATGAAAATTCAGTCTCTTGACTAATGACTTAAATTTGATTTAAATCATATTACGCAGAATAATTTGCTCTGTCTTGTGAGGTTGGTATGGTGGATTAGAATAATTTACAGGGATAGCAGTATTTGGGCTTTTGGAATGGCCTGACAGCCTGCATGCTATTCTACCTTTCTATCGTGTATAGTCTTTTCTCATCTATTTTGATCAAATGGTGCTTTGCCAACTCACACAAGCTCCATATTTTGCAGTGTCTACATTTCATTTTTTTGGAGAATTTGAGGCTCCTAAAAATGTTCTTTCATTTTGTTACTTCTCTGCTTTCTCACATTTACTTTGTCTCTGATTTTATACTTTCAGGGTTATAGTATACAGCTTTCTGTGAAATTGCCAGGACCATTTTTGCCTCTTAATGCCATCCATTCAAAGTTCTGGATGGTGTCTTTTTAACATAAATAGTAATATTTTTGCAGCCAAGTTTTCCTGCAGATCTTCTGTTTAGGGGATTTTCTTATTGGCTTCTATTTAGTTAATTCCATCTCTGTATGGTTCCTCTGAGTAGTTTACAGTGAGATTGCAAATACCCTTTATATAATTTTCAGAAATTCTATTTAGCACATCAGAGTTCTGTGTATTTTGATTGAACCTTGTAAAAGTATGTCACTTGAAAATTAATTTGAGAAAACAATTTAAAACAAAGAAAAGGGAAAGGTTATAATTTTAGGTGTGCACTTTTTGTTAAGAACCAAAAATAGATTCCTAGATGCAGTCATATTTATCTTTGTGACATTTGCTTGAAGCAGGTATCTTCTAGTATATTTTCTGTAACGTTTCTGGAATCAAAGATAAACTGACTTCCAGGTGGGACAGATGATCAGTGATATAGTCAGATTTATGCTCTCAGATTTTCAAGCTAATGTCTTGGTCCTCTAAATATTGGGTTCCAAAGTATGTTTAATGAGATCAAGGCCACTCTGATTTTTGTGAGGTTCCTTGAGGCCTCTTTTAAGGTGGGCTAAGACTCTTTTAAAGAGTCTTCCCTTTTTTTCTTTTGCTCTTCCTACCTTCCCCAACCAGGTGATTTTTTTTTTCTTTTTCCTTAGTTCTTTCTGTCTAGTTTGGTATCTTTCAAGGTCTAAGCTATTAATTTTTCTCTCAGTGGAACTATTTTGACTACTGCCTTGTGATGTCCCTAATGTTATTCCTTGTTTCTCCAAATAGAATGTAGCTTTTTTAAGATCCCGTTCTCCTACGGCCTAACACAGTGGCATGTAGCTTCATATACTTAAGTGCCCTGTTGAGTAAATATTTGAATGATAATAGAAGACTGGTTTTAACTTGGGACTGCTCTATCACTTCTAGTTTTTTCCCAACAGAGAACCAGAAATTGAGGTTTTAAGGCATAAAAGTAGATACAGTTAAGCCGGTCAAAAACATCTTCTGTGAACAACAGTACTTTTATCTGAAGAATATCCAGTTCTTTTTACGTATATTACTTTATTACCTTGTGCTTGGAGAAAAGATGGTCCTTGAGTATCTAAATTTAGCAGGAAAGATAGAATTTTAGGAAAAATACTTTGGCAATCATCTTTATTCACAAAGTTTTCTTCTTCTATAGTTGATGGAGAGCCTTGTGATGTATCTTTGAATATAACCTGGTATCTGAAAAGTGCTGATTGTTACAATGAAATCTACAATTTCAAGGTAAGGAGAATAAAACTAATAGACTTTCGATATCATCGGGTCCTAACCTGATAGAGGAAGGAGTGTTGTGTAGCTAGGAGGAGAAGAGCTGAAATTAGAACCTGGGCTTCCCAATATATAGACCTACCATGCTAGCAGTTCTCAAACTCTTTGGTCTCAATCCTTAAAAACTCCTGCAGACTCATGCTCTTTTTGGCAGCACTGTAGGAGTGAGGACAGTACTGACTCCTATCTTTGGTCCTCCATCTTGTTCATGTTTGCTCAGTTACTTCTCTTGTGGGGCTATGTGTTCTAGTCCCCCTGGAGATTAATACACATAACCTTAGAACCTCCCAAGGCCAGGATCTGGGAGGCTTGTTTTAGCCTTCCATAAATCTATACATAGTTTTTACCCTTCCTGGTGCACACAGGTGGTGCCACAAGATCTAATTAATGATTAGCTGTTAATTAGGTGCATGCCAGCCCTTTGGAGGTGCATGGGAATTCTTTGATCTCACGATAGTGCCCTTCTGTGCATCCCCTCACTGTATAAAATCTATAGACAAAGGTCTGGATTTTGTGGAGAATATCCCTGCAACTGCCATGAATTGTCCTCTGCCCATTTCCCTCCCCCATCAGTAAGTTACCCTGAATAAAACTACATAAACTAGAGAGTTCCCTGCTTTGTTTTTTGGTCTCAAAATACTTTCTTAGTTTGAGGAATACTTTATTGTCCCTCCTCCACCTTCTAACAAGCACATATACTAAAATTGCAGTAATGTTGAGAAGATGAGCATGGCCTCTGCACAAGGATGATGCAATTCATGAAGCATTCCATATTAAAAAAAAAATTACTGCAGTGTCCAAAAACCTTTTTGTTCATGTGGATCACTGTATTAGAAGTTACAACAGAGAATACAGAAATTTTTATTAGTGCATTTTAAAATAGCTGTAATAAGCCATTACATGTTAATAAAATATTTATTTAATGAAAAATAACTTTTTCAAAAAAAAAAACTCAGAAGAGTGGTATTATTTAGTGTTTTTGAAAGCCCTTCATTTAATATTGGATATAATAGAAGGCAGCTGGATTTTTATATCTTCACTCACTTTATTGTGGTATATTATTTTGGTTGAAGTAAATGCACAAAGTGTGGCCTCACATAGGTACATAGTTGGCAAAAGGAATGGTATTTTAATAGTGTTTTCAGATAATTGTGGATATTGTTTTTTGTTCTATACCAAACATAACAAGTGGGTTTCTTAAAATGGGTGGCAATGTGGAATCTAAAATCGTATCAGTGAACTTTTTTCCTACTCTTTTATTTTAAATAAGTTGGTGTGTCATACACTTTGGTCTTTTATCCATGTCTGATTTTGTAACCTCGGTTATTTAGAAAATACTGTTTGACTGAATTTTATAAATCTTTAACATGTTAATTCATTTTATGATGAAGTTGAAGTTACATTTGTTAAAATCACCCTTCTGTCACATCAGAAACTCCTTAAGTATTGGAGGCTATTCGGCTCATGGTGAGGAAGACACGAGTTCTCCAAAATTCCAGTTTTTGCTTGAAAGCTCAGATTTTATCATTAGCAGTGAATGTCCGTTTTCTTCCTTGAAGCAACAGTCTTCCTTTGCCCATTTTCAAGAAAATACCTCCCAAATAACCAACTCTGAATAACTGTAGTTTATCAGTTATTCTTTAGAGTAAATGAAAAAGTAGATAGTTTAGGTTATAAGTCAAAACAGGTATTAAGTGTTTTATCTCATTTATAGTATTTTGCATATTTCCCATTTTGTCTCATAGAATATTAAAAAAATACATGTACTCAAAGTCCAGATTTTTTAAGATTTTATTTATTCATTTGACAGAGAGAGTGACAGAGAGCGAGTACAAACAAGCCAGGGGATCAGCAGGCAGAGGGAGAGGGAGAAGCAGCCCTTCCCACGCCCCCCCAACAGGGAGGCCAGGAAGGGCTCAGTTCCAGGACCCTGGGATTACAGCCTGAGCCAAAGGCAGGCGCTTAACTGACTGAGCCACCCAGGTGCCCCTCAGAGTCCAGATTTAATAACATTAATACTTTTTACTGCTTCATCAAAGTCATTCTTTTGTAAAACTGGCCTCTTTTTTTTTTAATGCTGTAAGTTTGTGACCTACTGCAATGACTAGTGGTACAGTTAGATGCCCTGCCTTGGTTTCCGATAAGAGGCAGCAATTTTACCCATTATTAGTTTTGCGTTATCAGTACAAGGCAAATAACATTATTTTATTAGTAGTAGTTTAGAAATAGTTGTAGACCTCATTTCAGAGTTGACGTAGTACACTGTACTTGTACAAGATGGATTTTTCAGGCCATTTCCATTCTGTTTCTATCCTCCATTTATTATTTCTCTTTTCCTTTCCAAAGATAGTCTAATTGGTCTTTAAAAAATGTCTTCCATCCAGTTGGTTTTTTAAACCTTAAGCGTTTTGAATATCTGCCTTGTATTAGGCACCACAACACCTTTTTTGAGTGTTGGTGATTTTTTTTGCTTTGTTATACAACATCGGATTGGATTGATACAATGGGGAAGACTAAAAGGACTGAAGAATTTCGAGAGAAATGATAATATGTCCAGAATATAGTTTGAAGCATTACTGATCTTTTGCTGTTAATCAGTCACTAATTGAATTTATAGTTGAAAACTTCATATATTTGAAACTTCTGATAAACTGGTCAAGAGCTTAGCAGATCTAGTCTTTATAGGTAAGACAAGAATATAAAAATTATCTTGGATTGCCACAGGACAGAATTATGGAAATGACAAGAATGTAATTGGAGATGTAAAACTGGAACTTTAAAAAAAAAAAAACAAAAAACACTTAAAAAAATAAAAGAAAGGGCGCCTGGATGGCTCAGATCATGATTTGGGAGTCCCAGCCTCGAGTCCTGAGTAAGGCTCCCTGCCCAGCACAGAGTCTGCTTCTGCTCTCCCTTGGCTTCTACCCCCACTCATGTGCATTCTCTTGCGCTCACTCTCTCAAATAACTTAAAAAAAAAAAAAAAAACTGTTTAAAAAACTGGAGCTTAGAAGAAAGAGGGGAAGATTAGCGATGTAGGTATGGGAGAAAAATCACAGAACTGACGGATGCTGCCGCGGAAATGAGTTTTTCAGGATGTCAACAGTGGGCTATGAACAACTAGAGCAGTTTTGTGCTATGCCTTAGCTTATAAGCACAAGTATATCTTTTTGTTGGTATTGGCAATTTAGTCAAATAACTCTTTTGATTATATTTCTTGTGACAAAACCTTTTGGACTCTGATAGTTTCCCAGTCTTCTAGAAGTTTTAGAACTACTCTTTGTGAGCCATGGACTAGAATTCTGTACTTCAGACACTAATACTGTTAGATTCTTGGGTACTATTACACAGTTTTTATCTGATGCTGTTAATTTTTAAAATAGCATATCCAAAACTGTATCTGTCCTATAGACAATCTATTTATTATCTTCTAAGTACCTTACTTGTGAAAAGTAAGTTGTATATTTTGTATTCTCTGTTTTTACAGGGAGAAGAAGTGGAGACATATTTGGAAAACCTTAAGGAAAAGAAAGGCTTGTCTGGGAAATACCAAACATCATCAAAGTTGTTCCAGAACTGCAGTGAACTCTTTAAAGCACAGGTAATGTTTGATAGTGGTTGGAGGGAAATAGAGGTGAAATATGTAATATGCATTTTTGCTGATTCCCCATTTCCTACTTCTCAATTCTTTGTTCTGACAGAAATAACTTAGAAGCATGTTCTGAAGGTGCATAGTCAACCACTTAATGTTCATCTCATCAAAAAGAGGGTTTGCTTCCCTTTGTGTGTAAAAAACTAATCCCCACTTTTTTATTATGGTGGAAAAAAAATTTACCGTTGCAGTTTTTAAGTGTACCATTCAGGGATATTAAGTACATTTGCATTGTTGGGACAGTGTCACTAATAGCCATCTCCAGAGCTTTGGTCATCCCAAACTGTCGCTTTATAACCAGTAACAGTAATATTCCCCTCCCCCCATCCCTGGTAACAACTATTCTACTTTGTCTCCATGAATTTCTATATTCTAGATCCTTACAAGAAGTGGAATCATACAATATTTGTTTGGCTTCTTTCTCTTAGGGAAATGTTTCCAAGGTTCATCCATAGGGCATGTGTCAGTATTTAATTCTTTTTTAAGGCTGAATTGTACATACAACATTGTACATACAACATTGTTTATCCATTCACCCACTGATGGACATTTGAAACATCTGATTTTCAGTTCTCTTGTCATCTCATCTAATTGTTGTGTCCCCGAAAAATCAGTGTTTCCAGATATTATTGCTATAGACCTGAACTCAAAGAGTTGAATTTCACACCTTTTTTTTAGGTAAAGGAGAAGAGGCGAATAATATGTATTTTTAATGCTTACATATGTGTAATCGTGTAAGTGGAATTTGTATTTAAAATTTTCTTAAAAATAGTATCTAACACCAGTTTTTTCATAGAAAAATTATATGTTTGATGGGTATTGAAAATGGTTATTTTTAGCTATAGCCTTTTTGTCCTTATTGTGTTTACTGCTTTGGAATATTTAGCAAATTGCTGTGAAGAAGCAGATTTCATTGAAAGCTAGGCTTTCTATCCAGTTACTAGAAGTAAAGTTGATTGATAAGAAGGCTTTAATTTAATAATTAATAGTTGACAAGCAAAAGAAGTAACTGGTAATTCAACTATAACACTTGATAATTGAGTGCTTGTCATAGCTTAGATTTTGTGGATTTGGAGGAAAAATCCTTAGATTTTATTGATTTGGAGGAAAACATTTAGATTATCTTTAAAATGGTGGGAGAATAAGCTAGAAACAGTGGACTCTTGAGTAAGGGGCTTTCTGTTAGTTTTCTAGCCTGGGAGGTTTGGTTGGCCTTTCCTCGATTTGATCATGGAAAGCTACCTATTGTATACTACTATTGCCCAAGGTTCACTTTCAGATCTGCTGTGATCTTTCCAGGATCTTGGTATATACCCCTATTGGTAAGCTTACCTTTCCTCTAACAGTCAAATATAACAGAGTTGAGCTATGTGTTCTAATTACTCAGAAAAGAGAATGTCTCATTTGCTGATAACTGATAAGAAAGGTAATTAGTGTGAGTGTGTTGTGTTGGAAGGAGAACCTAATTCAGTGGACCTAAGAGTTAAAAAGCCTAAATTTAAATCCCATTTCTGCATCTAAAGCTTTATAACGTTGAGCCATTTTTTCTTATCTGTAGTGGGAGAGGGAATGATAAGATCTGTCTATCCTAAGCATGTACCTTCTATTTAAGGTTTTTTTAATTCTTAAAAGTCTTTAATTCTTAGTAGAAAAATTGAATGGCCAGTTGAATTTGATATTATTTTTTAGTTCTCAACAGAGGTTTATTCACTTGTTTATGCTTAATTGGAAATCTTGTCTGCCAATGCCATTTTATTTATTGTTGCAGTAAGTTTTGCTTTAACCATTTCTGTGGATTTTGAACTATATTTTTACTATTATACATCTTTAACTTTAATGTTATATTTCTTTCATAGAGCTTTTCTGGGGATTCTGTGCACCGATTGCCTCTCTTAGGAGAAAAACAGGAGGTAATTGTTTTCATTGTTAGATATTTATAAGAGTAAAGTAAAAATTTGGAATTAATTTCCTTTCCTTTTTTTTTTTTTTTAATGTTTAAAGGCTAAGGAGAATGGAACAAATCTTACCCTTACTGGGGACAAAACTGTAAGTATAGTAGGGAATTTGGGGCATAGGACACATATGTCAGTTCTTAGGTTTATGTGTTTTGAACTATCTTGGTATTATACCATTTAAAAAAGGAATTTAAGAATGAAAGTTTAAACACCAAAATGTTGGGGTGCCTGGCTGGCTCAGTCAGTAGAGCATGCAACTCTTGATCTTGGGGTCATCAGTTCATATCTCACATTGGGATATGATTACTCAAAAAAAAAAAAAACCCCGGGCAGCCCCGGTGGTGCAGCGGTTTAGTGCCGCCTGCAGCCTGGGGTGTGATCCTGGAGACCTGGGATCCAGTCCCGCATCGGGCTTCCTGCATGGGGCCTGCTTCTCCCTCTGCCTGTGTCTCTGCCTCTCTCTCGCTCTCTCTGAATAAATAAATAAAAAAATCTTTAAAAAACAAACAAAAAAACCCCCAAATTGTTAATAATAGTTGTTGTAGATAGTTAAGTGATTTTTATTTTCTTCTATGTGTTTCTTATGTTTTCCCTATTTGTTGCAAGCAATCTATTGTTTTTGTAGTTATCACCTCATAAATATGACTCATAAATAGGATGAAACTTTTAAGAAAGAATCTCAAACCCCATCTAAAATTATCTTATAGAATATTACTGGAAGACAGTTTGGAAAATTCAAATGCCTTTATTTTCATATTTCATTTTCTAATTCCTGATAACTAATTCCTCAAAGCTTTATCACTTAAAAATATACAGGGAATAAGACTTAACCATGTTGGATCATGCTTTTTACAAAACTAAAGTTTTACTGTTATTTTTTTTTTAAGATTTTTATTTATTTATTCATGAAAGACAGAGAGAGGCAGAGACACAGGCAGAGGGAGAAGCAGGCTCCACGCAGGGAGCTGGACGTGGGTCCCGATCCCGGGACTCCAGGATCACACCCTGGGCCAAAGGCAGACACTAAGCCGCTGAGCCACCCAGGGATCCCTGAAGTTTTACAATTTATAAGGACTTTATTCAGACATACATATCTCAGATTTCAGCCTTTTAAAACCTGTAAAGTCAGTGGTTTTTATAGTATATTCATAAGTTGTGCAATTACCGATCACAATTTAATTCCAGAACATCTTTATCACCCAAAAAGTCACTATATTGAATATAACAAAGCTATTAGCAGTCAATTCTCTTTCCACCCTTGCCCCAGCCCTAGGCAACCACTATTATTTCTGTCTACGGACTTCCTGTTCTATTCGTTTTATATAAATCAAATCATGCAATTTGTGTTCATGTGTTTGACTTCTTTCACAGTTTCAAACTGTCTTAACTTTTACTTCATTACTGTGCAGAACTTTAAGATCAGAGGTGAGTGATGAGTGCCTTCTCAGGTCTCTCTTGGGTATGTGTGTACAGCCCCTGCACATATGTGCACAGATCTGCATGTACTTTTAGCCTTGTACATTTTCAGGAATATTTTGGAGCTTTTTTTTTTTTTTTAAAGACCTATCTATTTATTTATGATAGATACATATATATATATAGAGAGAGAGGCAGAGACACAGGAGGAGGGAGAAGCAGGCTCCATGCTGGGAATCCGACGGGGGACTCGATCCCGGGACTCCAGGATCACGCCCTGGGCCAAAGGCAGGCACTAAACTGCTGAGCCACCCAGGGATCCCCTATTTTGGAGCTTTTTAAAGCCCCTGTGGCCATCTCATTTCCAGTTTTTCGTTAAGTTTTTAGTCAGTGTCTTGATAGCCCAGTCTACTAACCTTGCCTAGGGACAGCTCTGCTTTTTCACAGTTTCTGCTGAGTGCCTTTGACAGTGCCCTGAGTATAGAATCCTTTCCACTGAACAAGGCTGGATCAGGTCATATAAAAGATGAGCCCTGAGAAAGGAACTTGCCCAATAGCTCTGCTACTGGGTTTTAGGGCATCTCCATACTTGTTCTGTTTTTTCCAGTGGCTGCCAAACTGTTGTTTTTCACAGCGGTTATGAGTTGTGAGAACTTCAGTTTTAAGGTGCTTGGATGAGGGACATGGGATTAGGACGAACAAAAACACCACAGGTTCATTTTTTGTTTTTAATAAGACTGAACTATTTTTCTTAAGGAAATACTTTTAGGGTTGGTGCAAGTCTTTAGCTAATCTCTGGACTTGCAAAAAAGTTGAGTTAGATCATTTTTGCCCATGTTCTTACTGCTTTTAGGGATGAGTAAATTTTCAGAGCTCCTTGTTCTGCTATTCTGCAAGTGTCCCCACTGTCCCTGCCCTGATTTAAAGTTTATAGAATTTTAACCTAAAAATGAGTTTGGCACTGCAGACTTCATTTTTTTTGTGTGTGCTAATATGTATATATTCACTATCAAATTTAGAAAACATACATAAATGCAAAGAAGAAAATAATAATCTAGAATACTACCACACACTGCTAGAGTATAAATCTATTTATAGGGGATCCCTGGGTGGCTCAGTGGTTTAGTGCCTGCCTTCAGCTCAGGATGTGATCCTGGAGTCCCAGGATCGAGTCCCACATCAGGCTCCCTGCATGGAGCCTGCTTCTCCCTCTGCCTGTGTCTCTGCCTCCCTCTCTCTCTCTCTGTCTGTCTCTCTGTGTGTCTCTCATGAATAAATAATAAAATAAAATCTTTTAAAAAATAAATATATTTATAGTTTTTTGTCTATGAGCATATTTATTTAATAATGGGCATCCTATAATGTATTATGTTGTGGCCTTTTTTTTTAGCTTCTCAGTATAGCATAAACATCCTTCTAGTTTAGTAAATACTATATGGCATCATTACTTAAATCCCTTCAGAGTATTTTATTGTATGATTATGTTGCAATTTGTTAGCCAACTATCTTTTAGACATTTATGTGTTTCATTATCTTGCAATTTTAAACAGCACTTTTAGTTTTGAAGATTTTTTAAAAACTTTTATTTTCTGGTTTTAATACACTTCCATGTTGGCAGGCATGCTACTTCTATAACTTAAAAGTAAAAATCCCTTGTAATTTTATTTTCTGGTAGTTTTTTGTGATTACACAGAACCTGCATATTGACCAAAATGGGATCGTATTACATATACTGCTATATAATTTTTTGTTTTCACTTAATAGATTGGTACATTGAGTGCTACTTCACTTCTTTCATGGTTTCATATATTTTATTTTACCATTTTTATATTTAACTCCTGGTTGATGTATATTGTTTTGTTTCCAAATTTTCACTATTATAGGTAAGGTCCCATTCATAAGGTGTAGCTATATCTCTGTGCACATCTTTTTAAAGCTTTTATTTATTTATTTGAGAGAGAGAGAGCATGATGAGCAGGACGAGGGGCAGAGGTAGAACCAGACTCCCCTCTGAGATGACCCTGTTGAATATCACAAGTAATATTTAAAGCTATTTAGTCAGATTCTAATAAAAAGAAGTCCGATTTTTCTGTCCTTTGATAATTCTTCCTGAAAATTGGGCACAAGAGGAGAATACTTTAATAATTCTTTTTAAAGGATACTCACAAGTTCAGCACCTCCACCCCCTTTTATTAAAGCTCTGATAAAACATGTTTTTTAGACAAAGTGGCCTCTTCTATTCCTTCTCCCTAAGATTTAATGTTTTTATTAGCTCATTCTTATGGTTTGATTTAAGCAGTAATGTAATATATTTACCATTATGTTTTTTAAATTAGTAGATTTTCATTTTTAGAACAGCTTTAGATTCATAACAAAATTGAGCAAAAGGCAGGGTTCTCACATAGACCCTCCACAAATACACACTCAGGTCCCCCCCCACCCCTCATCACCATCCTGTACCAGCCATTGTGGCACTTTATTACAATTGATGAACCAACATTGACACATTGTTATCAACTAAAGTCTGTAGTTACATTAGTGTTCTTTGTGTAGTACAGTGTTTAGTTTTTAACAAATGTAAAATGACAGATGTACACCATTATAGAAAATAGCTTTGTTGCCCTAAAAAGTGGCAGTGCTCCCTCCACCTGCCTAGTCGTCTCTCACTCCTCTCAATCCTCTGGCAAACATTGATTCTTTTTTTTTTTTTAAAGATTTATTTATGTGAGAAAGAGAGTTGAAGAGGTGGGTAGAAGGAGAGGGTAATAAAATCTCAAATTTACTCCCCGCTGAATGCAGTGTCTGACAGAGGGGCTCGGTCTCATGACCGTGAAATCTTGACCTGAGCTGAAATCAAGAGTCAGATACTTAACCAACTGAACCACCCAGGCACCCTTGGTTTGTTTTGTTGTTGTTGTTGTTGTTGTTTTTACTGTCACCATAGTTTTTTTTGTTTTTTTTTTTTTGTCACCAGTTTTGCATTTTCCAGAATGTCATATAGTTGAAATTGTGACATATAGCCCTGTCAGATTGGGTCCTTTCACTTAGTATTATGAATTTAGGGTTTCTTTATGCCTTCTCATAGCTTGATAATTTGTTTCTTTTTAGTGCTAAATAATATTCCATTACCTGAATGTACCACAGTTTATTTTATCCTTTTACCTCTTAAAGGACATCTGTGTGGTTATTATGAGGATTAAGGGCTGTAATAAATGTTAAGTGTATGACAGGGTGCCTGACACACTTTTAAGATTCTTAGTTGGCCTTATGTTCTCAGTATTCTGAACTAGACTTGTCAGAACTTGGTTCCCAAGTCAAAACTTGCATATGGTTATTTTTACAGGCTCAAAATATGTATATCCTAGAGTTAAATGGAAACTTTGTCAAATCCTAGAATATGAGAGTTAATGAGTCCCTTTTGAAATTTGTAAGAGGTAGTTTTAAGATGTATAAAATAATACCAAGAGCAGCTTATTACACAAAACTAAGTTTTATTGGTTAGTGAACAAGTAAGTTCAGGGAAGGTTCAGTTAATTATGGGTATATAGGACAAGATGTATTTATAACTTTGAAGCTCTAAAATTTTTCTCATAAATTGCTCCTTAATTTTGTCAGAAAGAGGCCTGCAGTCAGAGATAAATCAATCTGTGATTCAGCATGGCATTTATGTTCTTGAGTGACTAACATAACCTAGTAAATGTATTACAGCTATATAATCATTTACTCTACTTTGACATTTTGGATTTCTATTATGAATATAATTTTTGAACTCTTGGCCTTTTCTTGGGTTGTAGAATAACTCGAGCATTTGGGAAAACCTGTGACTCCACAGGAAAACACATACATATGGAAAATCTGTTATCCATATTGAGGGGTTTCATAGATCAATGAAGCTTACCCAGAGGTGTCTGGATAATAATTTCTTTTAATTTTAAGACCAGAAGATAATAAATATAAGTCTAAGTAGCAGTACTTCCTTTAACACACAAGGAATAAGCCAATAATTTTGTTTTATTCTCCTTTATCTTTGTGTTTTAGTCTTGTGTTCATGAAGGTCCATAGTGCATCTAGCAAGTACGGCAACAGATCTTTTTTGAAGGCTTTTTGTTTGGGCTATGTATAAACAAACTGGCCTTGGAACAGATTCTTCCCAAGTAACTAGTTTTGTAAACATGGATGCTGTTATCTCCGCTTCCTTTACTTTGAGAGACAGTGACTTTCCATGTAGAATAGCCATAATTAAATTTTTGATAAAAATGCGAGTCCTCAGTAAAAATTCTGCTAGTCTTGAGAAGGACATTGAACAAAGGGAATTAATTAAATTCGGGCATTAGTGTTTATATTATAATTCAGTGTCAGCATCATGGGTGTTTTTGTTTTGTTTTAAGGTAATTTAAATCTCCTTAGTTTATGTGTGTAAAATATAACCAAGTATCCTAGCATGGCTTAATATAACATTCAGTTTAGTGATTTTTAGCTGAGGTTTTCCTTGTTAAAAAATATGTTAAATATGTGATCTTTGTGCAAGACAACATAGAAGATTTTAGTAATTTATAGACTAACACACTTTCTTGTATGCATTATAGGCCTGTTTGTTTTGTTGTGCCTGCTGTTTTAATGATACAAGTGAAGAACTCAGCCATGTTTTTGGGCACATTCTGGAACAAGATTTTCATATTAATGTGTTCTTAGTTCTAAGACTTGCAGGTTTGATGTCTTTTTTCTTTTTCTTTTTCTCTCCAGGCAATGCATGATCCACTGAAAACTTGGCAAGATGCACCATACATTTTTATTGTACATATTGGCTTTTCATCCTCAAAAGAATCCTCAAAAGAAAATTCACTTAGTAATCTTTTTACCAGTAAGTACATTTTGTTCCTTTTTATCATTCATATTATCTGGTGTCATGCGTAATGGGTAGTGTGAAGTTGCTCTAAGGGAGGGAGTAATTAAGAATGTTTATAGTGTAACAGACACAATCTTAGGCGTGTCACTTATGCTTTCTTATTATGTATTTATTATAGATACCAGATTTCATTTTCCTTCATTTGACCCTCCTGCTTTTAAGATTCTTATTTGGTACTGTGCTCTCAGTATTCTGCACTAGACATGGCAAACTTGGTTACTAAGGCAAAACTTGGGAAATTTTTAAATTAATTGACTTTGATAATTTTTTAATGTCTCAGTTTTTGTTAGTATTCTCCTTTCTACTCTTACTAACCCAATTCCTGCAGTCATCATCTCTTACTTGGAGTTTCCTGATCACTTAACTAACCAGTCTTTCTGTAGTTTCTTTTCTTTGTTTCTTCCTTCTTTGCAGTTTTCTTCCCTCCCCTCCTTTCTCAAGTAGAATATTGAATGGAACAGTGATGATGACCATCCTTATCTTGCTCCTGACTTTATTGGCAATATTAGCACATTACACCATTAATTATGTTTACTGTGGACTTTCCAGAAATATTCTGTGTTTGGTTAAGGATGTTTCTTTCTTTTCCTCATTTGCCAAGTGAATTTTTCTGCCTTTTCTTTCTTTCTTTCTTTCTTTCTTTCTTTCTTTCTTTCTTTCTTTCTTTCTTTCTTTCTTTCTCTCTCTCTCTCTCTCTCTCTCTCTCTCTCTCTCTTTCTTTCTTTCTTTCTTTCTTTCTTTCTTTCTAGTAGGGAGAATGAATGCTCAGTTTTATCAAATGCTTTGATTGTATTGATTAAAATGATCATCATATAGGTTCCCCCATTTAATCTGTTAATGTGATGCATTACATTAACTGATTTTTCTAATGTTAAAACATTCTTGGGGGCATCTGGGTGCCTCATTGGGTTAAGCATCTGGTTTCGTCCCAGGTCACAATCCCAGGATATGTTGTGTTTGGTTCCCTGCTCAGTGAGTGTCTGCTTCTCTTTCCCTCTCCCTCTGCCCCTTTCCCTTTCAATCCCCCTCCTCTCTCAAATAAATAAAATCTTAAAAAAAAAAAAAAAAAAAAAGATCTTTAAAAAAACCCCATTCTTGAATTTCTAAGATGCCCGTATTTGGTCTTGATACACACACGTATACACATACACTTACACACGTGTGTGTGTGTGTGTGTGTATAGCTGGCTTCTGTTTTTCAGAATTATATTTGGAATTTTTATTCATACTAAGATTGACCTATAATTTTCTTTTCTTGTAGTGTCACCTGTGGGTTTTGGCATCCAGGTTATGCTGGTCTTATATAATGAATTGGAGAATGTTCCCTATTACCAAATTCTGTGGAGTAGTTTTTGTATATGGATAGGATTATCCGTTTTTTTAATGTTTCGTAGAACTTACAATGTGTTTCGGCCTAATGTTCGTTTTTCTTCACCTATATGGATTTTAAACAGCTGATTAATTTTCTTTAAATAGTAATAGGTTGCTTTTTAGTTATTCTGTTTTTACTTGAATCGATATTTTTGTTTTTGAGAAATTGTCCATATCATTCAAAATTTCAAATTTTTTTGGCATAAAATTATTAATAGTATTTATTTACCAAAAAAAATCTGTATTTGTAGCTTTTTTCAATCTAAATATTGCTTTTATCTCCTTTTAATTTTATAAATCTTTGCAGAATTGTATTTTACTATATGTTTATCCCAGTGAACCAACTTTTGTTAGTTGTCCCAACTATTTCTTTCTTGTCTGTTTCATTATTTCTTTTGTTTGACTTAATTTAAAATTTTTGTTTTTTATAGATTCTTGTGTTGAATGCTTTTAATTCCCAATCTGGAAGTGAGTCTTATGCTCTATAGTTAGATGTGATATAGCAGATTTAGGTAAACCAGCAGGTGGCCTGGCACAGTTTCTGGACCCAAGATGTATGTGTATCCTGTATTTCTAGGCCCACAGCTTTCTAAAGAGTAAGTCTAAAGCAGCAGTTACCAACATTTACTTTCAACCTTCTTTCTTTGAAAAGAATGGAAGGCCTGTTCCATTCTACTTCAGTCTCTTCATGTATCATATCTGGCTCTGGTCCTCCTTTTCCTTAGAATCCTACCAGTTTTCGTGATCCCATGGGAACTGCAATCCCAGCTGCCATAGCTTGCTTTTTGAGCCCAGAGTCAAACATGACATAGCTTTAGCATCATAAACTGTCTGAGTTTTTGTTCAGTTTTGATACTTAGAGATATTTATCTTGTTTTTGAGCTTATGTCCTTGTTTTGTTTTGTTTTATCCATCTATTGTTAGGAGCTAAGAAGAAGGTACTCTAAAGCATGGACTTAACTACACCATGTGAAATCCCTAGAATTTTCTGGAATAGTTCTGTCTTCTTTTTTGCCTTCATTAAAACCTCTGTGTCTCCCCATTGCCTGTAAAATGTCCACCTTGTGCAGCAAGGCTTGTAAAACTCTGCAGCTTGTCCCAATTTGCCTTTTGCTGTTTTCTTTCCAAATGCTACTATATCTATGGTACCATGTACAGCCTCAGACTACATGTTCTTTAAATATGTATCATGCGTTTTCACCTGCCTTCATTCATGTTATTTCCTCTGCCTAGATAGCTTTTTACTTTGTCCTGGAAAATACACACTCATCCTTCTGGGTTTGGCTCAGAGGGACAATTCTTTATCTTGCTTTCCTACTCTCTCTTCCTTCTAACAGGTAATCCACTAGTGGGTGGAAAACATCTTATCTTTTTATCTCTTCTGTTTTCTGTAGTGTGTGTCACATAGTAAATGATCAGTAAATGTATTTTATATTTCAGCATAGAGCAAGGATTAGCCAAATTTTCTTGAAGGGCCAGATAGTAAATGTTCTCTCTACTACAGCTTAGCAACTCTGCCATTGTTGTGTGAATGCAACCATAGATAATATGTAAATGAATGGAGGTGGCTATTTCCCAATGAAACTTTATTTATAAAAATTGGATGACTAAATTTGGTCCATGTGCTATATTTTGCTGATCCTTGGCATAGAGTAAGCAAGGATACAATAAATATTGACTAATTATTTGATTTGCTGTTTTATTAAATTAAGAAGGTGTAGATTTAATAATCAGTCTGCTTAAAATTCTTATGATTGTTATTATGGGCTGCTCCTTTTGTTCATATGAATGTTGGACCTGTTTTACTTTCTTTATTTGGTTTACTTTTAATAAGTGTGTCCTTTTTGCTTGGTAAAAACCAGGAAATTTTTGTTAAATAGGCAGTTGTTTGTTGTCACAGACTAACACTTCTCACAGAAGTATTTATCAGACCTGAAATTTATCCAACTAGTTCGATCAGTTACAATTTTAAAAGTCATAGTTCTGATTCTGTAAGGCAAATCTTTCAGATTCTTGTTATTGTCACTTGTTCTCATTAAATACTTTGTTAAAATAAAGTTTATTAGTACTTTCTGAAAATGATGCATTAATGTAGCAAAGTCCCATAAAATTGAAGTAGGAAAAAAAAAGCTGTAGGAAAATGTAGGTGAGGATAGATAGAAGACAAGAGGATAGTAAAAAGAAGGAATGAAACCTGTACTTTTCAAAGCACATTAGTGATGTGTTGTAAGAAGAAATACATATGAAATGTGTTTGGAATTTAGAGGAACTGAGTTATGGTTCCTGTTGGGCTTTGTGGAGGAAATACCTTTAATGTAGTCTTTAAAGGATGTGTATGTGGGAACCAAGGGCTCTTTTATTTAATACACTGATGGGAGCAGAAGCATAGAGGCCTGTGCGGGATACAACATGAACCGTGAGCACACCTTATGAATTTCAGAGTGCTCTATAAATGTAATATTCACCAGGTTCAAAATGGTTAAAAATAAATAACCATTTATTTTTCATTAATTTCATCAAACAGATATTATGCAGTGTTTTTGATTTCTACATCCTTTACATTAATTCTGAGAACTGTGTTTTGGCAGTGACTGTTGAAGTGAAGGGTCCCTATGAATATCTCACGCTTGAAGAATATCCGTTGATGATTGTAAGTGAACTTATAATCTTAACCTTAACGTTACAGGAGTTTAGCTTGAAAGATTGTCCATTTTTTGTGGCAATATTCTTCTTTAAAGAATTGTTCCTGTGAACAGTTCAGAAAATACTTGTAGTTCTGTATTTACTTCTTACTAGAATATGGCCTTGAGAGTGTATGTCTGTGAATTCCTCTGTGCTTCATATCATCTGTAGAATGAAGAGGTTGATGACTTGTGGAATTTCAGAATTGGAAAGTACCTCAAAGATAATTTCACATCTCACATTCTCTCTAGAATCCAAAGGGGGGCACTTCTTACTGCCCTGTAGTTTCTGATCCCATTTAAAGTAACTAAATGCTGATGCTTTGTCGTGTGAATGTCTATGGGAATAGCCTTACTGTGTTGGCAGATTTCCCTTGTCCATCATTTCTTTCTTCTTCTATTCCCTTTCATAGTTTTCCCACATTGTATTTCATTGCCTTCAGATGTATCCTAACCCTGCCATATCTTTTTTCCTCTTCAGTGTTATCTTCATTTATGTAATTTTAGGTCAGAGCTGAGAAGGCACTTTTAATGCAGAAGAACAGTTACTCTTAATGATAGGTTTTTAGGTAGTTTCTCTCTGCACGCGAGATCTTTTTGTGTGTGTTAGTATTGAATTCCAAAGAAAAAAATAATTATTCTTAAAGTAGGAGATAGGATATGTCTTTTATAGTTTAAGACTATGTATTAATTCTAAATTGGCTATTAGCCCTAATCCTCCTTTTTTTCTTATCCATTTGGATGACAGTTTTTCATGGTGATGTGTATTGTATATGTCCTGTTTGGTGTTCTGTGGCTGGCATGGTCTGCCTGCTACTGGAGAGATCTCCTGAGAATTCAGTTTTGGATTGGTGCTGTCATCTTCTTGGGAATGCTTGAGAAAGCTGTCTTCTATGCAGAATTTCAGAACATCCGATACAAAGGAGAATCAGGTATGTGACCAAAAAAACGTTTGCCATTTTGTGAGTCACCATCAGGTAAGACATGTGACAGTTTTCCTCAGGTCAGCAGTTGTTAAGTGGGTTTAACTTTTCAGTTACTTAATTAATAGAATAACTTTAATCACTATAACTGTAACTTTTGTTTTTAATCTCATAACTTATGGGTTCAGTAATTTAAGAGTGATTGTACTGAAATATATTGACACAAGTTAAAACAGTAGTGGCCATTTTGGGTAAGATTATCACTAACATTGAATCTCAATTGCCATGGATTTTTAAGGCACCGTTATTGTATTATACACCTAAGGAGGGAAATAAATCCTGCCAACTTAATAGTAAGTTGCTAATGATGATAAGACCTACTTTGATTTCAAAGATTTTAAAATACAAGGGAGAAGTACCTCTAAGAATTGGTAAAATAGAGTAATACCAAGAAAATAGGAGAGTACTTATGGTTTACTAAAGTAAACAGGTAATGACAAAAATTATTTTGTACTGAGGTTTTTTATGATAGTTCTGGTCCTTTCTCATCAGACTGTTTAATTATTGATTATTATAAGATTACTAGTTAGAGCTTTACCTGTCTTTGAAAGGGCTTGAAAATGGTAGATAGGAAAATGATTTGAAAACTCTGTGTCTGTGTGTGTGTGTTGTGCTTTTCAGTGTATATGTATATTTTCAATGTATATTCCCCAGTTTTTAAAAATGGGAACATTCCCTAGGTGTTACAAACTGTCCATGTAGGTGAGATATTCTGCTGAGGTTTTAGTGAAGTGGAGTTGGGGAGGGAAAGTCATTTGAGCACACACAGATTGCTGCTCACATGAACAAGGTAAGGGAAATCAGCTTGTGTACTTAATTATAAAAATTTCAGGAGAGGTGTTCTCTTGGAACAGTATTGATCCCAATGCTTATTCTAAAGCACATTAGAGATCTAGAGCTACATTAGGTGAGGTTATAGCACTCTTTATCTCTTGCTTTTTTATCCTAGTTCAGGGTGCCCTGATCCTTGCAGAGCTGCTTTCAGCAGTTAAACGTTCACTGGCTCGAACCCTGGTCATCATAGTCAGCCTGGGATATGGCATAGTCAAGTAAGTATTAATTTTTTTTATATGGAAGGACATATTAAAATACTGATTAAATTGAATCAGTATTGCAGGTTCCCTTGTAATTCTCAAAGAATTGGTATAAGAAATAGTTCTGTAATAAGACAGGTATCTAAAATTTTGTAGATTTGTAAAAGCTCGAAGATGTTAAGTGTTTCATTTCACTTCTGAGAACTCGAGCATTCAAATGCCATTCACCTGGAGATCTTGTTAAAATACAGACTCTGATTGAATGATATTTAAATGGCAAGGATTCGAGACTTCCTCCTTCAAACAGAAGTTGCTGGAAGGAAAGACTTCATATTTTGTTGAATTCTGAGTTTACAAGTGTACAGTTTATCTAATGAGTTGCAATAGGATATTTACTTATATTGTTAAAATTTTTAGATTTGATAATGGTATTGTGGTTATGTCTTTTAAAAGTCCTTATTAGTTAAAAACACATGCTGAAATATATACAAATAGAAGATACGGTATCTAGGATTTGCTTGAAGATAATAGAGGAAGATAGGAAGTGTAGGAGGTTTGCACAAGGCAGGATTGGCCATAGCTTAGTGGTTATTGGGACTGGATGATGGATATAGAGGGGTTCATTATACTATTGAATGTTTCAGAATGCTCTATAATAAAAAGGTGTTTTTTAAAAATTTAATACAATAATCAGAAACCAGATTTAAAGTTCTCATATTTATTATCTTGGTTTAAGACCATATGTTCTTCTGGGTTTTTTTCCTCTAATGAATCAAGTATGTCTGACTTACATCTTTTTAAGTTGTTGGCCTGTATATTAATTATCATGAGTTGCTGTTACTTAGCTTATTTTGCAGTTTGTGGCATTGGTACTCAACTTTCTCTGCTTCCTGTTTAGGCCTCGCCTTGGAGTCACTCTTCACAAGGTTGTGGTAGCAGGAGCCCTCTATCTTTTGTTCTCTGGCATGGAAGGGGTCCTCAGAGTTACTGGGGTCAGTACTCCTTAGTCTAAGTATTTATGGTCAGTTCAGATATATTGTTTGTCTTGAGAGAGTGAATTGAAGTGTCTGTAGGCTTCTTTACTATTTCTTCTAAATCACTTTTGATCTCTGATTTTCAAAATGTATGTATAATTCAAATTTTCTTCTTAATCTCTTAGAGCTTTATAAGTTTAATTTGTGACCAGAAACGAATGCTTTCTCACCTGTCCCTAAATTGCTACTTACTCAGTTCCTCCTCCCAGACAATAGGCTCTCATTCTTGTAGAAGTGGCAAAGATTGTAATCATGCACTTGCTTGATAAATTTTTTTTTTTTTAAGATTTATTTGTTTGAGAGAAGGAGAGTGTGCATGCGCATGTGCTTGTTGGGGAGGGGCAGGGGGAGAAGAAGAGAGAATCCCATACAGCTTGAGCTTGGAGTCAGATGCTCAACTCACTGTGCCACCCAGGTGCCACCTATTTTCTGTTTTAAAGTGATAGTGCTCTTTGCTTAACCAGCACTTGAGTTTCAAAGGTTTTTCTAAAATGCAACTAGTTGTTTCACATCATTCTTGAGAATTATAAATCATGCCTTTTGTCAGGGAGGGAAACCAAAGCACTGAGATAAAATGATAAAGAAATTTTGTTAGAGCTGAATTAATGTGAAGAAGTACTGGTCCTTCCAGTAGTTATTTATTTAAAAATCACTCTCAGAGAGATGCCTGGGTGGCTCAGTGGTTAAGTGTCTGCCTTTGGCTCAGAGCATGATCTCAGGGTCCCTGGATCGAGTCCCACATCAGGCTCCCAGCTTCTCCCTCTGCCTATGTGTCTGCCTCTCTCTCTGTGTCTCTCATGAATAAATAAATAAAATCTTAAAAAAGAAAAAAATCACTCCCAGCAATAACCCATTAGATTCAAGGTGGTAAATGCTATGAACTTGACTTTGCCTTCAAGAAAACTGAGCTCAGTAAGTTTTGCAATAAATTCCCCCGTGAATAAAACACTTTATGGATATATATTTGTTTTTCAGATCATACTGTCCTCTATATAATTTCCTTCAACTTTTAGCAACTTTAACCCTCTGTCAATTCGTTTTCTTTCTATTGCTGTAGTATTTTTCTTATCCCTTGGCTCTGATAGTAAACCTGGCCCTCTCAGCAATTGATGCCTGTATTATTTTATGGATATCCTTTCAATAATGCCCTGGTGATTGGATAAGCAGGTCATATAAATAACACCTTATATATATAAACTTGTGAAACAAGCAGCGTAGTTTTGGGGACAGATATTTGGTTCACATTTTATTTTGGGATGTGCTCTTATATGTAGAATTATATTGTATTACATAATTCTGTAAATTAGTAATTTGTAATATATTAATACAGTACTTTGAAATATGAGAAAGGTCTTTTTAGACTTGTAGCTGAAATCACAGTGATAGGAGATTATAGAATGGGATAGGGGCTTTTAACACTGCAATTTTTTGGTTTGGTCCCTTTTTAACATGGACCTTAGCATGCTAGGAACTCTGTGGTGGTTGCTTCTTATTAGTTAGTAGCGTGTTTTATTGTATTGAGACTGTGATCAACAGTTTGTATGAAATGCTTACAGCTGAGTAATTTATGTGATTGTTTATCAGAAGGGAAGAATGATGTAGGTACAAAATATTATTCCTTACTTTCTTTCAGTTTGAATGCAAAAGCATTCCAGATGATTATGTAAATACAGAGTCTTTTGGTGGTTTCTTCTCTGTGCTCTCTAGACATCTCTTTTTCACCACCTCTTTTTCTTTGTCTGCAGGCCCAGACTGATCTTGCTTCCTTGGCCTTTATCCCCTTGGCTTTCCTAGACACTGCCCTGTGCTGGTGGATATCCTTCTCATTGGCTTGTTTGATGGCGGTCCATTTTCTCCCCTTGGAGTTGGGTTTCCATTGATCTTTCTACAAATGGTTTTTGCTGGTTTTGTTGATTACTTGTTACTTTGGGGAATAGGGTATTTTCACTCTAACAACCTGAGGGCTCAGGTAAGCAGTTATTTTGTTTTTAATTTTAAAAATTGCATCAAGAGTTGGTGACTGCAGACTGAGAACAAGACAAAAGCTTCTGGCCTTTTTTTAAATGAGTATTTCACTTTAATTTTGAATTTATTTGTGTGCCTCACTTAGTGTTAGAATCACTGGCTGATGTGGTCCCACTATTTCTTTCAGCCTCTGCAATACTAAATGCTTTGAAAATTATGTAAATATTTTGATTCTTAAAATATGGTTTCAGGAACTATATGAGGTTGTTTGACTCTTAAAATTCTAAATAGGTTTAGCAGATTTTAACCTTTACAGGGTAAGTGTTTTATACCCTCATTCAGAAGCTGACTTGGGATTATTTGAAGACTTCACTCTTTGAAATAAATCTTGATTCATTTATAGGAAAAGTCAACCAGCAGATAATAAATTTCTATTTGAATAATCTTTTCTTCCTGCTTTTCAAGAGTAAACATTTGTTTATTAGGGATTTGGCCTATTGGATGAAGGATTCAGGTTTTTGGACTTTAATCATTTGGGAGATTTTAAGAAATTTATTTTGGTTTTTGCGTTATTTGGTTCTATGTACAATTGTTCAAGATTACTGTCCTGATGGACTGTGACTATTATATAAAGCTGAGTGTAAATAAATTGTAATTATGTGAATTTGAGGGGATTTTCATATATCAAAAATGTTTGAAATTGAAATGTCCTAGGTCAAATTGGCCAAAGCTTTTCTAAGTCAGTATTATTGTGAACCTCTACTATGCATATTGAGAGGAGTTGAGAGAGGGACTGGACCATACAGGAAGATGACCCAATAATTAGGCAGCAGCTAGGGCTTTATTGAAGGACGTGAGTGAGCTCCAGCTCACTTTCATATCTGCCCCTAATTCTGAAAATTGAACATAAGAGCAGATACCTATCATTAGTCATTAGTTCTCTCCTATCTTTGTGCAGCAACTTCTACTTGAGAGAATGATTTGAAAATAGAGAGTTGTTGCTTTAAGAGCCTAACTGCCTGGGACTCTCAACCAGTTGTAATTGTATGGTCCTTTTAATTTAGGCAGCTGATGGCCGGTTCCTTAACATGGCACAAGGGGACTGAGTGTAGAACTCTGAGAGGTCATGAATGTATGACTCTAGCCTGGATTATCTAGGACAGTGAGAACACAGCCACTACCTTACTGGAAGAATGAAGATGATGCTAAACCCTACTGCTTTGCCTCTTACTCATTTTTATTTCATTTTCTTCCATTTGGTTCTTTTTCTTTGTTTCTCTAGAAAGTTTATCTTTATTTCTCCTTTATATTTTTCCTCTTCTTTTTTTGTATCTTTTGCACTCTCATTTTATCCTAGTTATGTCTTCAAATCTCATTGAAAATGAAGACTTTCTTACTGATCATGGTGGGGTGTTTGTTGTTTGTGAGGTTGAGAGTGAGAGCTTTAAGGCCTAATGTCTATGGCTCTGTCATTATGACCCTAGATCCATAAAGAAATATAAGGATTAATTTACTAGCTTATTGTTTTTCTGAATGTTGATTTCCTTGACCTGCAAACACATATTTATTAGCTTGACTCAAACAATGAAGCTGTTAAAACTTCGGAGGAACATTGTGAAACTCTCTTTGTACCGACATTTTACCAACACGCTTATCTTGGCAGTGGCAGGTAAGCTGGGGACTTGCTTCCTGCTGTTTAAATGCAGTTCCTTTAGAACAAAGATGCTTAACCTGAAAGGCCATAAGTGGGCTTTTCTAAAATTACATAGAAAGTTTTGTGTGTTTCACTTAGGGAAGGGATCTTTCACTTTTGTCAGATGCTCAGAGGGGTCTATGGTTCAAAAAAGTTGAGAACCACTTATTCTAATAGCTGAAAATTGATTACATATAATAATGATTCTTGATATACCCTCTCCTATCTCCATTCTTTTTCTGAGACTTTTTTTTGAGGCAAGTTAGCATTAGTGTCCTATAGCATTTAGATTTCTTTTAAAAGACATTAATATTTGCTTATTTAGTTTTATTAAAATAAACAATTTTAGGTCAGTAAACATTGCTATTATATTGCCTTACATATGCCATTAAATATGTATAACATAAACATTAGGCTAAACTATAGCCCACATAGGCTTATTTGCTTGCCTTTTGGCTTGTGTACCAGGAATAGGGAGGTCTAGCCTATGATTGGAACCAATAATTCTATTTATTTTACAATCATTTTGTCAACTTTTTTTCCCATCTGACCAGGCAAAGAAAAATTAATATTATATTAAAGATAAAGAAAGGGAAAACAGTCATATTATTGATAATGCTGGAAAAAGCTGTATTTCTTCTTTTCCACTTCTGAGGGTTGCTAAAGTAGCCAGATGGTAAACAGAACTATTGTTTAAGTACAGAAAGGGTTGGCAAGAGTACATATTGTGGGCCTTGTTTATAGCAGTTGTGAAGTAAATTTTTGTTGAATAAATATGTTAAAATAAGTGAGAGAAAATGATTGTGATGTATTGGGAGGTAGGGATATGTAGGATTCTACTTGATGAGAATCAGAGAATATAATTGGGGCTATAAACTAACATACATACTCTGACCGGGTCTTCTATTTCCTGTTAGCATCTATTGTATTTATCATCTGGACAACCATGAAGTTCAGGATAGTGACTTGTCAGTCGGTGAGTTATAAACACATGCATTTATGAATAGTGTACTGTTTTATACTTACAGAGTGATGTCAATGACAGTGGTAAGGTTCACACCTTTTAAGAATTTAGGGCTAGGTCTCCACTCTGAGGGTTAGAATGCTTCCTTCCTCCTGAGTATTCTGTATTATTACTGTGCTTAGTAAAGGTAGGTTTGTCTTGCGGGTTTTTTGGCAGACAATGGGAGAAATGACTGACTATATATCCCAGTAGTGGGAGAGAACATTATAAATGATATCACAGTTTTTCATAACCCAGTCTTTCCTTAACAAAAAATTCTTAACAAATCCAGAGTCCTAAACATGAAGTATATATGAATAATGCTAATCTGAGCAGAAGCCATGTACTTAAGATTTGAACACAGAGACTGGCCAGTAGCATTTCTTTGGAAGCAAGAGCTAAGCTGTTAAAAATAAACAAAAATGAAAACTATAAGAAAATAACAATGTTACTTTCTCTTACCTTGTATAAAAACTCTTCCCTAAAGATTCTCAGAACTGTAATGAAGCATTAGTAAAGTCCTCCATTTGGCTGGTGCTTTTTCTTCAGCAACAGTAAACACTACAGGGAAGAAACAGTGTTCATTCATTTTTAATTCCCAGCACTTAGTACAGGGCTTAGCACATAGCAGGCTTCTAGTAAATATAAGTTGAATGAATGAATAATTGATTCTTGTTCTATGCCAAGGGCTTTGTGGAGTAAGAGTTAACATTATGTATAAAAATGTACTTCTCCTTTTGGTAGGATTGGCGAGAGCTTTGGGTGGATGATGCCATCTGGCGGTTGCTGTTCTCCATGATCCTCTTCGTCATCATGGTTCTCTGGCGACCATCTGCGAACAACCAGAGGTTCTTGGACACTTATTTATATTGCTAACTATTGAATGACCATATCATCAGTTAGGGGTGATTCAATGGGTGACAGTGTCAGGACCATGTCATGGAGTGTAAGGAATATTCACTGGGTCTGAAATCCAGTGAATGGGTTCCTGTCCAATGTCAGTTCTGACATCTTCTGATAATATGTATGTATATGACTAGGTAAGGGAAGTAGGTAATTGTGATACTTGTAATGAGAGTCATCTTACCTGTCTAGTGTTGGGAAGGAAAGAACAATTTTTATAGCCGGTAGCCCAGCTCACTTCATAATGAAAATGAAAACTTATATGACAGACTTTGGAATTAAAAATTTATATGGGATTTTGCTTTGTTCAGCTATGGGCAAATCTCAATTATTTAAAAATTGGCTGTCTTTATTTTGTGTATATCCATGTCTTTGGCATGGCCTCCTTTTTGTGTTTCAGACAGTTAAGGGCTTATGTTACTCAAGCATATCACCAAAGGATGACGTGGAATAACTGAACAGTTAATTTTATAATCAGACATACCAATAAAAGACTTAGAATATAAATGATATCTTTTTACCCCATGAAAATAGCATTTTATTAAGCATTTAATGTTTGTGTTCTTTGAAAAAAAAGTTGAGAAAAATAGTGTAGGCAACATTTTTTAAATGTTGCATTTAAGGCTTAATTACTTTTTTATGTCTTTTATGTGTTTACTGGTCATTTAGTTCTCCTGTCAATCAGCTTTTTATATCTTTGAATTATTTTTTATCAGCTTATTGATCATTTTTATATTGATGTGTAAGAATTCCTTATCTATTTTAGATTCCAATATTTTGTTTTAAGCATTCCAGATATTTTCTTCTAGTTTGTTAATTATCTTTGAACATCTTAGTGATGTTTTTGGCCATAGAAAAACTTGAAAGTGTAGGGTCAAATTTGGCATTTTTTTTCTCTTTATGTATTGTATATTTTGTGTCTTGTTTAAGATTTTTTTCCTGGCTTGAGGTGAAGTCTAAAGTTACTCTATATTTCTTTCAAAATGTTACAGTTGAACTTTTATTCATCGAGAATTGTTTGTGGGTTCTCTATTTTTTTTCCCCTATCCCTCTGATCCTGCATTAGTATGTATGCTATTTTATCTTAGTTTCCTGTTAAGTCTTGGTATGTGCCCTCCCCCTTAATCCTCTTTTAAAAAAAATATGCCCATTGTTATTGGATCTTTGCTCTTTAATGAAATGTTAAGCTTGTTTGTTTAATTCTAAGAAAACCTTTATTGGATTTTGATAGGAACTGAATTGATAGCTTAATTAGGGAAATTACATATATTTTTCCCATCCTTGAATATATGGGATCACTTGCCCATTTTTTAGTCCTCTGCTTTAGTTATGTTTTATAACTTTTATTGAAATATTTGAAAAATTTAGGGGTGCACCCTTTTAAAATAATGCATGTGGCTTTGGCAAAAATGTAGAAATGCTATCAATTTTTTCTTCTTTTTTGAAACTAATAAAAGAACATATAAGTTATTTGATTACATTTTATACTGAGTATAGGATTACAAATATTTATTTTTAAAACTAAAATTGAAAGAATATCAGAATGCATTCAAAAGGTTAAATGTTGCTTTGTAAAACTTTCCTTTTATTTACCCATATCTATTGAAAATAAACACCTGCAGTAACTGGGTCATAATGTAGCATATATTTCTTTTTTTTTTTTTTTTTATTTAAATTCAGTTAGTTAACATGTATTGTTTCAGAGGTACAGGACAGTGATTCATTAATCTTATATAATACTCAGTGCTCATTACATCACATGCCCTCCTTAATGATTTTCTTTTTTAATTTTAAGTAGGCTCCATGTCTGATGTGGGGCTTGAACTCATGACCCTGAGATCAAGAGTCACATGCTCTATGGATTGAGTCATCCAGAAGCCCTTGAATGCTATTGATTTTTATATATTTATTATAACCATAACCCTCTCCTACATTGTTTTGTTCTGATATTTTTTAGGTTTTCCAAGTAGATTAATTATTATCAAAAGTAATGACAGTGTTATTCCTTCTTTTCCAAATACTACTGCTGCCTCATTATTGTTTCTTATGTTGGCTAGGCCCTCCTGTATAATATTGAATCAAGACATTGAGACTGGGCCTCCTCATTGTATTCTGACTTTAAAATAAGTGCTTCTCTAGTATCATTAACTTTGTCATCTACTATTAATTTTTGCTAGTTTTCCTTTAATAAATAGGTTATGGGTGCATTCCCTATTATTCCTAGCTTTTTTAAAAAAAATATTTCATTTGTTTATTTGAGAGAGATAGAGAACACAAATGAGGGGAGGGGCAGAAGAAGAAGCAGGCTCCCCACTGAACAGGGAACCCAACTTGGGGCTCGATCCTAGGAGCCTGGGATCATGACCTGAGCTGAAGACAGACACTTAACCAACTGAGCCACCCAAGTGCCCCTATTCCTAGATTTTAAAGAGTTTTGTTTTGTTTTTTTAATTGAAAGGGAGATTTAAAAAACAAGGTAGAATGAAAATATAGGCAACAGTAAGTACAGAGTGAGTTCAAAGCTAAAGCTTTCTAAGAATTACCTGTCTAGATGCTTAGGTGGCTCAGTTGGTTTAGCATCTGACTCAGTTTTGGCTCAAGTCATAGTCTCAGGATGATGGAAGTTAGCCTCTTTTCAGGCTCTACGCTCAGCAGGGAGTCTGTTTGAAAGATTCCCTCTCTCCCTCTCCCTGCTTTCTCTCTCTCAAGTAAAAAAAAAAAAGAATTCTCTGGCAGCTGCTTTGGTGAATCTTTTCAAAGTTGTAAAGGAAAGCTATCTTAAGATGAGGACTTCATCTTCTCAGCTCCCCAGTTGGAAACTGAGATTTTTAAATTACCTGGTACATATAAGGTCAGGGTTTCTGTCTCCAGTACAAATTCACAGACTGAGATTTTAAATTATGTGAGAATTTACTTCCCTCTGTGTGATTACATATGCTTGTAAATGCTTACAAGGTATTATTCTAAGCATTTTTTGAAATAATTTGTTTACTTTTTACAAAACCCTCTGTGCCTCTGTGAGTAATGTTTCATCATCCCTATTTTCAGATGAGAAAACTTGAGACACAGAATAACTTTTCTCAAGTCATAAATAGTGCGTGGCTGAGCCTGCACTCATTAGTGTGATGCTGTCCTGCTTTCTCTTGCTTGTATAGGCAATCAAGAGCTTTCTAAAGGGGAAGAATTACTTTGTTTTCACTGAAATAATTTTATGAATGACTCATTGCAGTTTCAGTAGTAAGGCCTGTAAAATTGAGTTAGTGAAGCATTTTTTATAGTTTTCTAAGTTTTTTCCTTCTTTCTTTTCTCAGATTTGCCTTTTCACCATTGTCTGAGGAAGAGGAAGAGGATGAACAAAAAGAACCTATGCTAAAAGAAAGCTTTGGTAGTGTAAAATTTTATTTGTGCTTTAAATATTATTTTCTGGTTTTTAGGAATAGAGTAGAGCAAGTATAATTGTGAGTATCCAAATCAAGATAGTTGGATACAGTTTATTATTTTGCAGCCGTTTTATAGCTGTGTCTCAGTTTGGTCTGTGGTATAGTTAGGGGACTGCAAAAATAAGGGTATTAATTTTAAGGTGAAGCTGTGGCAAATTCAGTAAATAATTGCACATTAAATGTCCAGTTTGCTTACTGGAAGAGCTAAAAATCTGGCTTTGAACTTCCTAGCATAAAGATGGAGAAACATTTGTTTTATAATTCAGCTTCAATAAACTTAAAGTTCTGAATCCATGTTGGAAATCATTGCTGGTCTACTGATATACTTAACCCACCTACTTTGTTTTCCCTTTACAGAAGGAATGAAAATGAGAAGTACTAAACAAGAACCAAATGGAAATAGTAAAGTAAACAAAGCAGTAAGTAATTATGTCCAGGTCTTAATGATTTTTTTTTGTTTTAATGATTTTTAAAATCTGTGCATAACTAAACTTGCTTTATAAAAAGATCTTTTAATATATATTACATTTACATTTTTAAAAACAGAGACAACCAGTGATTCTAATACCTAGTAATCTTTAACTAGATGGTTTGCTACTATGTCCTGGAAAAGGTACCAGATTAGTCTGATGATTCTGTTTAATTGTTTTCATCAGTGGAAATTAATAACTTTTTTAATAACCTAAGATGTTTTTTGTAGTAAAGATCAGGATTTTTTTCATTTAGCTGTTTTTTAAATTTTTTTGTTGTTTATTTTTAAAAACTGTATACACAGTCTACATTAATGGTTTTAGAGTTTTAATATCACTTTTAAGGGGCAAAACTTACATGAGGCAAACTCTTAGGTAGTAGACTATTGAGGAGAAAGCATTTAAAGGCATTTTATATTTCACTTATATAGTTTTTTTAAAGTATTGGACTGTATAGTTTTTTTAAATTATTAGCAGTCCCATTTGTTATGTGAGTATACTACTTCAGAATGCCCAAAAGATTAAATTTAAAAATTTTGAAACCTCTGTAGATCTTTACTTGTCATGTATTATTTGGGGCATTTTAGTAACAACTTTGTATTTGTATGTTCCTAGCAGGAAGATGATTTGAAGTGGGTAGAAGAGAATGTTCCTTCTTCTGTGACAGATGTGTAAGTTTTTGAATCATTACCATGAGAATCCTATTACAGTTAGTATTGCTTTTATTATTTTAAGGGAATGAGCTAAAGAACATGCTAATGAGAATGCTTAGATTAAATTAAATACTATTAAAAATGTTAAAAGGATGTTAAATAAAAATTATGAATAGTATACAACCAAAAGTAATCAGGATTATTTGTTCAGATAACATTTTTGCTTAGACAGATTTAGCTATATATACATCTTCCCAAAATCATTGGGATAATTCTTTGGAACTTTTTAGTTCCTTCTCATGGTTGTATTGTTAATTAAATATTGGCCCTGTCACAGTGCAACATAATTTTTTTTTTCTGTACAACTCCAGTAATCTTTCTGTTTTTGTATTTGCTTTTATTCCCCTGAAATGGCCATTAATAAGATGCAGATCTTAGATAATTATAAAAATGGTGGGCAGCCCGCGTGGCTCAGCGGTTTAGTGCCGCCTTTGGCCCAGGGCGTGATCCTGGAGACCCAGGATCGAGTCCCACGTTGGGCTCTCTGCATGGAGCCTGCTTCTCCCTCAGCCTGTGTCTCTGCCTCTTTCTCTCTCTCTCTGGTCTCTCATACATAAATAAATAAAATCTTAAAAAAAAATTATACAAAAGGCTTTAAATTGTATTCCTAATTCCACTCTCCTTTATGAACTATTTATGACTTTACATTGTTCATTTTGGTGTTTTTCTCTCTGCAGAGCACTTCCAGCCCTTCTGGATTCAGATGAGGTTAGTAATCAAGTCATGTGCATAAACTGTGGGTCTGGTGATTCAATAGGGAATCATAGGTCCTTTGTTCAGGGGAATTTTACTTGACTCAGTAATACCCTGAAGAACTATAGTTGGCATAGTTAAAAAAGGATGAGAATAGAAATACTAAGATTAGAACCCAAGTATTCAAGAAATTTCCTTTCTACACATACCCCTATTTCTTTTCTTAAGTTATACATCAGATTTGAGGGCATGTATTTTGTTCTGAGTATTAGGTTATTCTAGACTCCCTTGATTTTAGAAACCCCTTTGAAAGCATCTGCCTGATTCCAACTATTGTTTTGGATTGGCTGCTACAGAATGATTTGTTCATTTCCCACTGACCTGCTGTGTGATATAGCACACAATGTCAAATTCCTTAGCTGTTCTGTGCATTGACATAAAATAATTGAGAACTGTACTGTGCAGAATTAAATCTGTCTTTCTTTGTAACACTTTGCTTTCCTATGGTGTATTCTGCAAGGTCCCAGATCTCCCTCTTGAAGACTTCTGCTAATAGTTTGTCCTCAGGGCTTCCCTTTGACTTAAGCTCTCCAGCCACTGCTGTATTTCAGGTAGAGAAGGCTGACTTTGTGGAACTCTGTTAGGCTATTCATGGCAATGCAGGGTTTTTATAGTGTTTTCAGTGGTATTGACTGCACCCATATGTTCATATTTTCCTGTGTGAAAACCTTTTCTAGAATTGAATAAGAACTTAAGTGAATTACAGGAGAAACAAGTTTTAAAGGACCGGAAATCAAAACTGATCAGACTCTTCAGTCTCATCTTTGGAAGCTAGAACATAATAGAACCATGTCTTTGAACTGTGAGGAAAATTATTTTCAAACTAGAATTGTATATTCAACTAAACTGTCAATATGAGGGCAGCCCAGGTGGCTCAGCAGTTTAGTGCCGCCTTTGGCCCAGGGTGTGATCCTGGAGACCTGGGATTGAGTCCCACATCGGGCTCCCTGCATAGAGCCTGCTTCTTCCTCTGTGTGAGTCTTTGCCCCCCCCCCCCCCCGTCATTCATTCATAAATAAATACACAAACAATATGAGGGTTAAATAAAGATGTTTTCAGTCATTCAGGAAATAAAATAACATCCTATATGTGCTTTCTCAGAAAAGTAATAGAAAATGTTCTTTACAAAATTAGAGAACTAGAAACGACTTGGGATCCAGGAAATAAAGGCTGTACCAGAAAGGCAAGGATAATCTTAATATCCCAGGATGATAACGTAAGAAACTCTGAGAGTGATAGCTGGGCAACGTCTTGGAGGGCATCCAGTCCAGAATGGAGCAGACCAGAGAGCTTCAGGAGGAGTAGTTCTAAGAAAAAAAGTGAAAAAGATAGTTTAGCTGATGCAATTGTTCATATTGAAAAAGTATTTACAGTTCTGTCAGAGTTCACTATAAATTTATACACGTACTTTTAGCAAATGAAGTAAAAATGAAAAATACTAACTCTAAGGTAAAAAATTACATAAGAAATTTAGTAGTATGTTAATTTTCTTAATTGAAAAGGTATACTATAAATTTTTTTTTAAGATTTTGTTTGTTTATTTGAGAGTGAACAAGTGCTTGAGTGAGCATGAGTGGGAAGGAGGGGAGAGGGAGAGGGAGAAGCAGGCTCCTCGCTGACCAGGGAGCCCAACATGGGGCTGCATCCCAGGACTCTGGGGTCATGACTTGTGCTGAAGGCAGTCAACCAACTGAACCACCCAGGCACCCCTAAAAACTATTTTTTAATCAGATATAATTTTTAACATGCCTTTTACAATTATTTTTTTAGAATTATTCATTTATTTTAGAAAGAGAGTGTGATTGGGGAGAGGGGGCTGAGAGAGAAAGGGAGAGAGAATCTTCTTTGGCTTCCCCACTGAGCGCAGAGCCTGATGTGGGGCTTCAGCTCACGACCCTGAGATATGACCTAAGCCAAAACCAAGAATTGGATTCTCAACAGACTGAGCCACCTTTTAACATGCTTTAAAAAAAAAATTATGAAAATACATAAAATCTACCGTCCTAATCTTCTCAAGTACAAAGTGTTAACTGTATGCACAGTGTTGTACAACAGATCTCTAGAGCTTATCAAATGTAATTTTAATGAATATGTAATATTTCATTATAAGGGTATACTATAATTTGTTATACAGTCCTACGTTTTTGGACATTCTACTATTTTGTTATGATTTTGAGTTTTGCAGTAGAAATGTTTCTGGTTAAATCTTTGTTCACATCCTTGACTTTTTCTTCAAATTAAATTCTTGTATCAGAGGAGGTACACATTTTCATTAAAGTTTAACCTTAAGTAGATATTTGTTTAGTCATCTTATTTGTCTCAAAAATACACATTTCCTTTTGATCTGTGGTTTAATGTCCAGAAACTTGGAGAGTTTGGTTCAGTTAATCTTGGGTGAGGCCTGGGCATCTGTATGTTTCAAAATCTTCATAGTTAGGAACCTTTTTTTTTTTTTTTTATGAGACAGAGTGTAATCAGAGGCAGTGTGGGGGGCGAGAGAGAGAGAATCCTAAGCAGGCTCCACACCCAGTGCAGAGCCTGACTTGGGGCTCAGTCTCATAGCCCTGAGATCACAACCTGAGCTGAAATCAAGAGTTGAGTGCTTAACCAGGTGCCCCAGTTAGGAACCATTTCTAAATATTTAATGGACATAAACAAAAGTACTTGAGGGAAGTGTGTGTGTGTGTGTGTGTGATCTTTGTAGAAGATATTTGGAATGTAGACCATTTAAAATACTTACAAAAAACTTTTTCTTTTTCCCTTAGGAACGAATGATCACACACTTTGAAAGGTCCAAAATGGAGTAAAAAATGAGAACATACGCAGTTGAAGATGGGCAGTATCTGGGAAGAGATCAGCTTCTGTGTCAATCTTCTACACTCCTCCATGGAATTAGAGGAGGCAGTGAAACCTGATCTGTTCCTTGACCTTTGTGCATTGGAGCCGGTGAGAAGTGTCAGAACAAGGAGAACATCTTGCTGAAAACAAGTTCATAGGATGAGAAAAATCTACAAGTGTTTTATTTACAACATTGATGCCCCTTTCCCTTCCACACCCTGACATGGATGTTTATGCAACTTATGTGTGTTGTTCCTGAGCCTTCTATAATGTTTAAATTGTTTAATCTTTCCAACTAAAAAGTTTAACATCTTTTAAAGAACTATGACATCAACACCATAATATGTAATCTCCAGGAGCAACTGCCTATAATTTTTATTTATTTAGGGAGTTACATAGGTGATGGGGGAAATTGTTAATTATCTTTCCGTTTCCTGAGAAGCCAAGGTTACATCTCGCAGAAGTGGTTTGGAGAAAAAGAGTCCTGAGTTAAGGAGCCATGGTTCTGTCGATTTAAAACAAAAAGAAGAGTGTACAAAAACTGTTACAGTATGATTCAGATCATTTAAAAAAAATCAAGTGCAATTTTGTTTACAAATGGTGTATATTAAAGATTTTTCTATTTCAGATGTACTTTAGAGAGAAATATTAGCTTAACTCTTGACATCTGCTATTGTGACACATCCCATTGCTGGCAATGTGGTGCACACTCCAGAACTTTTAACTACTGTTTTGTAAGCCTCCAAAGGTGGCGGCATTGCAGAATCCTAGGCAATGCTTTGTTTGCCTTCAATACCATTCACTGGGTGTTGCACTAGATGCAGAGAGGCACTCCATCTCAGTGCTTTTGAGTGAGCCCCCTGCTAAAGGAACTGTAATGCTTAAGCAGGAGCTAATACAAAGGAAACAGGTCCTTCTGGCTTAATTGAAACAGTTTTTCCTGCATGAAGTAGTGTGGAGGCCCTGGACTGCTGCTCATTCTTTAGGATTGACTGTTCTTATACCTGGTGTTGATTTAAAGACTGTTTATAAGAGACATCACAAGGTGATGGGATTCATTTGAAGCACTATATTTCTGTTTTAATGGTTTTGTCCAATTTTGCCTTCCCAAGATTTTTGTTCTACATAGAAAGTTCATGCCACTTTTTAATATAAAAAAGTTTTAACAAAATTAATGTATTTTCCTCATTTTTTTTCAAACTTGTCCCTACAGACCCTTCTTCCTCTCAAACCCTTGTGGGAATTTTCCTTATGTGGCTTTTGTTCTTCATCATCTTACTATTTGTTGAAACCAGTGATCACATCATGCAATCTTTACTAACTCATACAATAGTGAAAGTGTTTACATTTATTTAATCTCTCTCTATAGCTGTTTGCTGTGGTGATTTAACAAAAAAAGTCACGTAGGCAGTATCTCTAAGGAACAATATGAAGAATTGACTATGTTCTCAGGTTAACCTACTAGCAAAAGGCTAGTGATACTATTTATTGTGTGCATCTGTTCTTCCATACTGAAACTAAGCAGGTGAAAAATAGTTAAAATGCAGCAAGATAGTTGGTCAAATATTTTTTGAGGTTGGTTAGATGTTGACTTAAGACTAGAGAAAAAATCATACTGTGTATAGTAAATTATATAGACTGGGACCTGATAATTCTTCTTCTTTTTTTTTTAAGATTTTATTTATTTATTCATATGAGAGAGAGAGAGAGGCAGAGACACAGGCACCATGCAAAGAGCCTGACATGGGACTCGATCCAGGGTCTTCAGGATCACGCCCTGGGCTGCAGGCGGCGCTAAACCGCTGCGCCACCAGGGCTGCCCCCTGATAATTCTTCTTTCTCTTAATGATGTATGTCACTGTAATTATAGTGTATCATTTCTTAGAACTGGTTCAGAAGTAATTTACAGTATTACATTGATCTGTTTAGTTCTTAGTCCTTGGGCCTGACACTACTAGGCATTAGGACTTATTCCAGAACAGCAGCTGGCAATTCTAAATTTTTAAGGTGTTCGTTTTTTGTGGTGAAAGTCAGCCACAACACTTGATTTATTTAGCAACTTTTGTGTATTAACACCTTGAAAATATTTCACTAGATTATCAGATACAGCATTTGGTAAAGAGGGACAATGATACTAATTTACAGGTGAGGAACTGATGTATAAAAATGTAGTGAAGGGGAAAGAGTAAATAAAGTGACCAAGGCCAGTTTTTTTTTTTTTTTACTTCTTATCATAGACTCACCCTTTTTTTCATTTACATTTTTTAGACCCAAATGCTTATTACTCTTATGACCTACCTCCTCTGTTTCCTGCTGGAGCAGGATGGAGTTGCCAGATTCACTCACTTCATTATTGCAGTAGTTTTCAAACTTCAAAGTGCATGGACTCACTTTAGGGACTTACTAAAAAGCACCGACTGCTGAATCTCCCTACTCTGGATTTTCTGATTGAGTAGGGAAAGAATGAGGCCTGAGACTGCATTTCCAGCAAGTTCCCAGGTGATGTTGATGCTACTGGTGTAAAGCACTGGCCTAGGACAACCTTTTAAAAACTGGTTGGGATTATAATGGTAATGCAAAAACCACCATTTACTAGGTGTTCAGAGGGGGTCAAGAATTGCTAGGCGCCCACGACGCTAGGTTAGTGCAAAGCACTACCATCCTTTTGCGGATAAGAAAATAAAGCCTCCGGAGATTAAACGTCACAGCTAGTTTCCTAAATAGGAAGGAGATCTCCATCCCGGCTAACAAGCCAAAGCTCGAATTCACCACCATGCTATATTACTTGAGACAGTTTTAAGTTATTTTTTCCCTTTTTCTTAAACCCCGACGCTAGTCAGGCTCCATGACCAAGAGGCGCCAAGTCCCAAATAAGGCGGGGACCCAAACGCCGGCGCATTCCTCGAATGTGCGTTAGAAGCTAGGGCGGAAGGGGCGGGGCTTTCTGCGGAAGAGGCGGGCTTAGCCCCGCAGGAAGTCCTGTGTTGATGGCTGTGGAGCGTAGGCCTGTGGCTGGGGTGCCGCTTCGGCGTCGCGGTTGACCCCCTTTCATTGGGCTGGTTCCCGGCCGAGGACCCGGCCCGGCCCACTCCGGGTGAAACTGCTGCGGTGACCCTGCTCGCCGCCATGCACGACGCCTTCGAGCCAGTGCCGATCCTAGAAAAGCTGCCTCTGCAGATCGACTGTCTGGCTGCCTGGGGTGAGCTGAGGGCCCAAGGGGCCGAGGCAGGGTCAGCGCAGAAGCGGTTCCGACCTCTCACAAAGTAGGAAAGTGGACAGGCGTCTGGCTGTATGAACTCCGGTCGGACGCTGTCGGAGAGAGGCCTGGGGTGGGGAAGGGCGTAGTATTGTAGACGGTGAACGCTGTTTGGGTAATCCTCAGGGACCCGGCCGTTTTAGGTTCGTTTACTCTTGTTTTCGGTACCGAGTTGAAGGTTGAGCTTTTCTTGTTAACGGTGCTCGGCTTTGGCTCCTTTCGATTCCCAATAAGTCTTCAGTTTGGGAGGGGCAAACAGTGGGGAGTTTTCAACTTGTCCAGATGATTCTGTTGTTTTCTAGGTGAAAGACGACACTATTTTGGGAGGCTCTAACTGCTTAGCATCATATGCCTTTTTCCCCTCAGTGATCATTCATCGTTCGCTTCTCATTACTGTAGGTAACTCGTATTGTTTTAAATTCAATCCAGGCGAGTAGTCGATTGCCTTATATTCAAAGTGCCCAAGTTACCTAACTGTGTAGGTAGAAGAGCGTCAGTCCAGGCTGTCATGAAATCTAACCTATTAAAAACTTGTGTAATCCTTCTGCAGTTGGCCAGTATAGAAAGCAGGGTCCGGCATCTCTTGTATGCTCTAGAATACAAGTGGTTTCAGGGGGCTAAACCTTGACTCTTAATTATGAACATTATACTTGTAGAGTGGTTGTGTCTGATAACAGTCATCAAAGACCAAACAAATAATTTCAGTCTTTCTTGTTACTGTCCAGGTCCTAGAAATCAAGGGCCACACAAAGGTGACTCAGAACTCTTAATCAGATCAGATCTTATACTGAGCCAGGGACCCAAGAGAGGTCTGGTGGAAATCATGGTAGTGGCTAGCATCTTCTGCATCATTTATGGATAGTGCCACCCAGTCAGTCTTGCAGAGTTTCTCACAGCCTCTTCAGTAGGGTGCTTTCACTACAGGTCTTCATGTTAATGTGCACAGTCTTTGCCTCTAGCAGCCCTGGGTTCCTTTAAAATCCCACCTCCACAGTAAGCTGTCCTAGTCCCTTGGGTGAGGGAAAGAATCTTGCTTCCTCCAGATATCTCCAAAAAAATTCTCTCTATTTTCTGTTGTTAAATGCTCAACAAAAATTAAAAATAGAGGAAAAAATTTTTAAAAATGAAAGACTTGACACTGCTACAAAGGGACACACATTCCTCTAACTCCACATCAAATATGTACCAAATGCACACGTGGACCAGTTTCTCTGCTAAAGAGAAGGATAAAAGGATGAATAAGAAGCAGTGGCTGTGCTCCTAGGACACACAGTGAGGGACAAAGTGACAGGAACAGATAATGATACAAGATAATTGATACAGGAAGCATTTGCTGCCTGTTATAGAAACAGGGAGGAGGGGTACCCAGTTCAGCCTAGAACATATGCTTCTGAAAAGGATGAATGCAGCTGCCTACCGTGCTTTACTTAGCTTGCCAGAGTCCTTGACTGATGCCTTGTGGAATGAGTAGTACATGTATCTCAGCCTTTCACTAATCTACTTTGTCACAGTAAAGATTCCTTGTACTTGAACTTTTCAGAAAAATAATTTTGAAATGTTGCGTAGTTTTTTGTCTACCATGATCCCCCACCCTACAGGGGAAATGCTCATTACCTTTTAGGGTGCCGTGGTAGGTATTGGGCTACAGGAGGCTACTTACCACCTCTTGACTCAAAACTGTTTTCAGATTTAAGCAGCAGTGAGTATTACTCTATCTAGTCGTTACCCCCTTTACCAAAAATTCATCCAGGAACCTCCAGAAGCCAGATCATGCAGGGCCAGACAATAATCGAGAGACACCATAATCCATCCCTTGGGAAATGGAAATGAGGATATTAATGATGATGACTTCTCCCTAAACTCCAGGGTTGTAGAATCCAGCTGCCTTTTCAGCACCTTCATATGGATGTCTAATAGCATGGCCGTAATGGTTCTTGATTTCACTCTCCCAAAACATGCTTGTCCCCCTGTACCCCACATCTCAGCAAATGACATTTCTGTTTACCCATTTTGCTAATGATTTTGGAGTCGTTCTTCACTTCTGTATGCCACTTCCAATCCATCTGCAAATTCTTTCTGCTCCACCTCCAGAATAAGTCTCGAATCCAATCACTTCTCTCCAGCTGCACTATTTCTGTTCTGTTGAAAGCACTACCTCTCTCATCTGAATTACTGTAGTAGTCTTCTGAGTGATCACCCTGTGTTTTTCATTGTACCACTTTCAGTCTTTTTTTTAAGATTTTATTTATTTATTCATGAGACACACAGACACACACACACAGAGGCAGAGACATAGGCAGAGGGAGAAGCAGGCTCCATACAGGGAGCCCGATTTGGGACTTGATCCCAGGACTCAGGATCACGCCCTGAGCCGAAGGCAGACTCTTAACCACTGAGCCACCCAGACTTCCACACTTTCCATCTTTTATCCACAGAGGTAGAGTGAGCCCTTGAAAACTTAATCTCATCACATCTCTCTTCTCAGAATCCTTCAGTAGCTTCCTGTCACAACTGGAATAAGTTCCAGGGTCCTTATTCTGCTTTCTACATCTGACATCATCAGGCCTCTGGTTACTTCCCCTCACCTACCCCATCTGCGCTCCCCATCCGTTCTCCTACTAGTCACACAGTCTTCTTATTTCCATAGCACACAAAACACATATCTACCTTAGGGCTTCTGCACTTGTTCTTTTCCTCCTCCAGGCACTCTCTTGCCCTAAATATTACATGGCTCATTCCTCATTTCCTTCAGGTCTCTGCTGAAATGTCACATAAATCAGCAAGACCTTCCCTAACTATGCTATATGAAAGACAATGTGTTATTCTCTTATTCAGCCTTATCTTTCTTATCATAGCTTGCTACCTAATGCTATTTTATGTTATATTATTATTGTCTCTCCATATTAGAATATGATTTCCTTCAGAGCAGGAACTTTGTTTTATACATTGCTTTATTTGTAGTTCTAGAATAGTTCCTTGTAATGGTATTCATTAAATCTTTTTGTTTAACGGATAAATGAATAATGATATTAATAGTAATAGCTTCTGCTTATTGAATACTAATCTTTATTCAACTTTTATGAAATAATAACTCCATTTTGCAGAGGAATAACCTGAGAATTTAATTTTTCCAAGGTCATGTATCCAGTAAATAATGTCTGATTCTGGCCCCTGCTTCCCAAACTTTAATATATATTCAGAGCCTATAAAAAAAAAAATGCTGACATGTATAATGTATGTGTATCTGTATGTGTGTTTACACAATCATTCTTCTAGTTTCCAAAGAAACAATAGAAAGAAAAAGGACTTAGATGGTTGCTTATAGGAGAGGGAGATAACAGGGAGAGTGGACAAGGGTGGAAGCTACACTTACCACAATTTTAGCATTAAAACTACATACCTGCATCATATAACTTAAAAATTGAATTAAAAAATACAGATTTTCACCACTGCCTAGTTATTGTGTCAGAATCTGGGAACAGGGGACGCCTGGGTGGCTCAGCAGTTGACCATCTGCCTTCAGCTCAGGGTGTGATCCTGGGGTTCTGGGATCGAGTCCCACATCAGGCTTCCTGTAAGGAGGCTGCATCTTCCTCAGCCTGTATCTCTACCTCTCTCTCTGTGTGTCTCATGAATGAATAAATGAATGAATGAATGAATGAATGAATGAATAAATAAATAAATAAATAAATAAATAAATAAATGCTTTAAAAAAAAGAATCTGGGAACAGCACTCGGGAATGTGCATTTTTAATAAGTTCAGGTGACTCTGATGCAGCTAATCAGGCTGATGCTTTAAGAAACACTATTCTTTGCCCTATGACCCCAAAAAAGGGGAAGTGACCACTACCTTTTTCATTTCTGCAGTGGCCAGTGTTGGGCCAGGAATGGAATGGTTTATCACATGAGCTTGGGCTGAGTTGCACTGTTGGACAGAGCTTCATTAGGGTAATTAGGAGATGATGGCCTAGCACTTACTCACTTCCCAGGAGGAATAAAGTCCAACCTTGTGGCTCAGGATGAAGCTGTCAGGAGTTTTCTAGGGCTGGTTCACATTTGTTTACGTGTGTGTTACCCACAGACTATAACGTTTATGTAGTGTGTCCCACTTTCTGGTTTGCTGTACTGGATCCCAGAAGAGACTGTCTACCCTATTCTGTGCCTGCTCTGCAAGCTTCTCATTCTCTGTTTTGCATCCACGATTTGTATTATATGATGGTGTGCCATAAAATGTGGAGGCCCAGCATGGGGCAGGTCCTCTGGTCACCTGAGCCCCCACTGACTTCTCTTAACCAAATCAAGCCTCCTCAGGGGTTCTGTGCCATAAGTGCATCTAGATGATGTACTATTTTCCCTGAATGAGTGTGAGCATTAGGAATGTGTGTGTGGTACTTTTACTATTTAAAGAAAGTTGTTACAGTACTTTGCATGTATGATCAATGCATTTTTTTCTCAGCACCTTCAAATTAAAATGTGAAAAGGGTTAAATAAAACTTCAATTAAATTTTTTTATTTTAATGTATTTGTCTGATTCTCAATTTTATGACTAATAGACGTTTGATAACAAACATCTGTTGGCAGGTAAACATCTCGATTAAAATGAAGAGTAGGGGCAGCCCCGGTGGCGCAGCGGTTTTGCGCCGCCTGTAGCCCAGGGCGTGATCTGGAGACCCTGGATCGAGTCCCGCGTTGGGCTCTCTGCATGGAGCCTGCTTCTCCCTCTGCCTGTGTCTCTGCCTCTCTCTCTCTCTCTGCATCTCTATGAATAAATAAATAAAATCTTTAAAAAAAATAAAATAAAATGAAGAGTAGACCCCTGAATGTCATGCTTATAAGTTTGACTTCATATTTTGGTAGTGCAGCTTCATGAGGATTTAAGCCCCATTGTGACAGTATCACAGATTTGCTCTCAGGTAACCTGCAGCAAACATGGAAGGACACATAGTGATACCAGTTGGGGCCATCACTAGGGTCCCTGGGGAGATTGGGATATGCTGTTGCGAGGTGCCTTGTAGAGGTAAAATTGATAGGTCTTACAGACCCGAGTGTAAGATGAAGCTGTTAGGTAAAAACAGGAGCTGTTAGGGATTTGGGGAGCAGAGTAGGGAGAGAAGGAGGGGGAAGATGGTGAATAATCTTTTGGTTTTTTGGTTATAGATTTTTAGGTATGCTATAAGTGAGTTAAAATTTTTCCACTTCATTTTATTTATATCTGAAGTAGCAGTGAGTGTCCTAAAAATCAACTTGAGACTTATCAATTGCTCAATACAGTGATATCTAGAAGTAGAATTCTAAGCACAATATCTTTTACAGAGCAAGCATCATGAACTTGTTTCTTTTGTCTTCTATGTTCTCCAACATAAATCTCCAGCATTCCTTGAGAGCTAGTTTTATTTCTGATTTCTCTTATGTCATTAAGAGCATGCATTGTCTTACTCTCTGTGTCCTGCCTTGGTTTTAAAACACAAAGGAAGTCAGACTCACTACATTTTTCTGGAAGACTGGGTACATCAACCTGGAGAAGTGTTCCTGATGTGACCTCTAACCTGTTTTTATAAATATAACCAGTGCCTTTCAGACAACCTCTGGCCAACACCCATTCTTTTGATGTAGGCTACCTTAGTCATTGCATCACAGCTTGTGGTTACATCCTGATGCTTCTACACACATCTTCCTATATGTATGTCTCTGGACAAATTATCCCCTAGGCCTCAACTTCCTCATCTATAAAATGGAGATTTATAAGAAGAACATACCTCAAATGGTAGTCATGAGGATTAATGAAGTAACACATGATATGTGCTTAGCATGTCCTGGAACACATTGCATGCTCAATAAAGTTTTATCTATTTGTACCATTATCCAGTATTTTATCTTGCAAAGGATCAAGAGAGTTTATGAAAGAAATGAATGACCTTTCACAGTATCAAAAAGATGAGGAAGTACCTGTACATGTGTAACTTCTCTTAATAAGTTAGTATAGATCTGTCAGGGTAATTATTTAAACGCTTTTTGGAGCCTCTTTTAGTATAGACGAGTGTCTCTCAGAATGCAGTCCTTGAACCAACAGCATTAGCATCACCTGAGAACTTGTTAGAAATGGAAATTTTCAGGCTATTGCAAGACCCACTGAATCAGAAACTGAGGGCAAGGCCCACCAATCTGTTTTAACAAATCCTCAAATAATTCTGATATATACCAAAGAGTCACTAGCCTAGACCATCTTTTTTCTTTTTTTTTTTTTTAAGATTTTATTTATTTATTCATGAGAGACACACACAGAGAGGCTGAGACACAGGCAGAGGAAGAAGCAGGTCCATGCAGTGAGCCTGATATGGGACTTGATCCCGGGTGTCCAGGATCACACCCTGGGCCAAAGGTGGCACTAAATCCCTGAGCCACCCGGGGATCCCCTCTTTTTTCTTTTTTAAATAAGAGCTTTACTGAGATGTAATTCACATACCTTACAATTTCCTCATTTTAAGTGTACAGTTAAGTGTTTTTCAGTACATTCACAGAATTGTGCAGGTATTGCCACAGTCAATTTTAGAACATTTTCATCACCCTAAAAAAAAACCAAAACCCATATCCATTAGTATGTACTCCCCATTTTCCTGTCTGGTCTTTTTGTCTCTACAGATTTGGCAATTCTGACATTTTATATAAATAGAAGCATAAAATAAGTAGCTTTTTTCATCTAGCTTCTTGAGCATAATGTCAGATTCGTCCCTATTTTAGCATGTATCAGCATTTCATTCCTTTTAATAGTCGGCTACTATTCCATTTGTATGGCTTTGCCACATTTTGTTTATCCATTCATCAGTGGATGGATATTTGGGTTGTTTCTACCTTTTGGCTGTTACAGATGCTGCTGCTCTGAACATTTGTGTACAAGTTTTTGTGTGGACGTATGTTTTCATGTGTCTTATGTATATGCCCAAGGGTAGAATTGCTGAGTCATATGACAACTGTATGTATAATCTTTTGATGAACTGCCAGACCATTTTCCAGAGTGACCACACCATTTTTTTATATCCCTGCCAACAATGTGTGAGGGTTCCAGTTTCTTCACATCTTCGTCAACACTTAATTTTATCTGCTAGACCATCCTTTAAGATAGTGAATTCTGTGAACTTAATATGCCATGACAGTTATTTTCCCTAAAGTAAAATCATAAAACCTTTAAATGATGCCATTTAGCTTTGTTTCTGATAGTTACCTAGTTTCCTGTTTATACTATCCATTTTATGATTTTATATATATTTATCCTATTTTTGGTCATTTTAATTTTGAAACACTGAAGGCAGGAACATTTATTATTCTCTAATATGTCTAGTAATACTTTTTTTGATTGGCTGGTTCTCAAATACTTTTTTAAAAAAGATTTTATTTATTTATTCATGACAGACACAGAGAGAGAGAGGCAGAGACACAGGCAGAGGAAGAAGCAGGCTCCATGCTGGGAGCCTGATGTGGGAATCGATCCCGGGTCTCCAGGATCACGCCCCGGGCTGAAGGCAGTGCCAAACTGCTGGGCCACCGGGGCTGCCCTCAGACACTTTATGAATATAAATATTCCTTAGCTTTGCAAAACGGCTATCAAAAACAATTCATTTTCTTGACCCTTTGATTTCTGATTATAAGCCCCAGCTCAAGAAATAGGGTTTTACTAAAGCTGATTGACCTTTCTCACCGCTGTTTTCTCTTCTAGAAGAATGGCTTCTTGTTGGCACCAAACAAGGACATCTTCTTCTCTATAGGATCCGAAAGGATGCTGGTAAGTGGCAGCTCTCCAGCATCAAGAAAGAGGTGACTTACTATTCATGCAAAAAATTTTGATAGTCAGCTAGTATACAGCTATGAAATCAGTGATTCCTGGACCATTAAAAATAACTGGGGTTGAGACAGTATGTTGGGAAAGTGGGGAGAAGCATGAGAAAAGTCTCTAGGTTTTTTTTGTTTTTTTTTTTTCAGACTCTGTTCCCCTACCCTGATTTCATCAGTGGGGTTGAATGTTCCTCCCCTCCTCACTTCTTGGAGACTGACTGTCAGAAATAGGAAATATCACTGATGGGAATAAGGTTTTTTTGTGAATGATGTGGTAGTAGGAAACAAAGTTAGGAACTATTGATTTAAAAACCTTTCTTAACTTGTGAGGGGTGGACTAGGAGAGAGGAGGTCTGGGTTTGAGCCCAGGTTTCTCCTGGGCCAAATGACTGAGTAGGTCCTTTCCAATGTCATTTTCCTCTTCTATAAACTGTCTCACAAAATTGTTGGGGTCAAATGCAAGGACTTTGAAAAGTAAAGCTCCAATCAAATGTGACTTTATCAGTGATAAATGTGGAATAATAGGGGCACCTGGGTGGCTCAGTCAGTTATGCTTCCACCTTTAGCTTAGGTCATGAACTCAAGGTCCTGGGGTCTTGCCCTGGGTCGGGGTCCCTGCTCAGTGGAAAGCCTACTCCTCCTCCTCCACCTGCTCCTCCTCTTGCTCACTTCTTCTCTCAAATAAGTAAATAATCTTAAATAAAATTTTTAAAATGTAGAATAATAACTAAAGTGAAATTTATTTTGTTAGGGTTTCCTCTTTGGGGAGAGAAAAAACACCTCAACTCTCTTTTCCTCATTTTATTTCTTTGTTCTCTTCATGGAAAATTGATGTGTTTGGATAATGTATGTTGGAGCTACAGAGTCTGTAGAAATCTGCTGTTAATGCCAGAATGTGTTGAACCATATGAAATTGTCATTATTTGACTATATTAGAAAAAAAATTTCATAACTTTCAACTTAAAAAACTTTTTGTAGTAAATAGCTTAAGGTTAGAATGGAAATAGATACTTTGTTTTGGAACCTGGAGAAAGGGTAACATGGGAAAAAGGGGCATTTTTCTAGGGTGTATGGGGGGGGGAATTTTCTTCTACCTATTTTAGGTTCATTGGGTGGGAACATATAAATTGGACAAAAGACAGATTAACAGGAGAAAAATGTATTAACATGTGTATTATACATACACATGGGAGCATTCAGTGATGGGTAACTCAAAGGGGTGGTTGAAATTTGGGCTTATCTTAACAACAAATGAACAACAAATTTTTAGAGAAGTGATAAGACAAAAGAAAAGGACCCTGAGTTTCTAGGATGGCAAATTGTTAGAAGGCAGACACATGGGGGAACTAATGTAATAATGATGAGTAAGTAAAGTTTGTTAGTAGATTGGTCTAGTGTCCTTTCAGGGCTAATGAAATCTAGAGCTATTTCCACTGATTAAATTCTGTCCTTGGTAGAGAGGGGAGGAGGGACACCTTTGTAAATGTATATTCTGTTTTTAGGCAAATTGAAGGGAAGGAGAGAGCCTTTTTTTATCTGCTTCTTCTCAGTTGCCTTCAGCTCAAACTGTTTTTTCATGGACACGTATTGACATTTGCACTGATGGTACAGAAGTGATAGTACTAGAACTGGTCCTTAGCATAAGTTCAGGATAGTGGTTAATGAGCTTATTGGTACATAACTGTTCTAGTAGTTGATGTGTTGTTCTCTATAGAGCACGCACTCACTGTGGTTTCTGGTATTTTAAGCCAAGTTTCACTTAAGAATGTTCTTTGTGAGGCAGTAAAAATTATTTTATTATATCTAATCTTTGACAACACATCTTTTTAATAATCTCTGATGTAGTAAGAAGTGCTGTGTGCCTGGGTATGAAGCACAGTGGCTGGCTCGAGAAAAAGTACTTATTTGAGTTTTAAGCAGAACTGGCCACTTTTTTTTTTTGTGGGACATCATTTTTGCTTAAAAGAATGACAGATTATGGTTTTTCAGACCATTTGGGTGTTTGGTACATGTTTTCTTAAAACGAACAAAGGAGTCTGTCATTTCAAAGAAAACAACTGGAAGTATATGCTGCTAAAAGTAAGGCTGGGGCTTTCCATAGAAAATTAGAATTGTGGAAAAATTATATCCACCTCTATGAGCTCGACAGCTTCTCAGTACTTTTCTGATGACATTGGAGGTGATAATGAGTATGATTTTACATATATATATGTCCTATAACAAAATGTACCAACATCTGGAGAATCTGTATAACTCAGTGAACAGTATTTTCCAGTGCTTGAAGTTTCTAAATCATGCATGAGTAAAAGATCCATTTAAAAGTTCTAAATCATGCATGAGTAAAAGATCCATTTAGTACTGTACTTAAAGTACAAGAGGTGTCTGGGTGGTTTAGTTAGTTAAGTGTCTGACTCTTGATTTCAGCTCAGATCTTGATCTCAGGGGCACGAGTTCAAGCCCCATATTGGGCTCCATGTTGGGCTCTATGCTGGGTGTGGAGCCTACTGAAAATTTTTAAAATAATAAATAAATAAAGTGTAAGACTAATTGACTTTAATTTGACAGAAAGTTTCATTAATAGGTTCAGATTTCACATTGCAAGAAACTCTATTTGTCAAGTTTTGGTATAGTATCAAAGATGATGTACAGTTATCTGAAAAAGCTTTAAAAATATTCCTCTGGAAAAAATAAAAAAAAAATATTCCTCCGTATTCCAACTATATGTCCATGTGAGGGAAGATTTTTGTCCTCTCCTTCAATCAAAACTATCAAAATATTCAGTGCAGAAGCAGATGTGAGAGTTCATCATGTTTGCTTCTGGGCTGTCTCTCACTGGCTGCTACCTGCTTGACCTGTCAGGTCCCTCAAGTATGAAATTGGAATAATTATACGTACTTCTTGGTGGTAGTTGTAAGGTTATAGAAAATATGTGGGGAATCCCTGAGTGGCTTCGCAGTTTAACGCCTGCCTTTGGCCCAGGGCGCGATCCTGGAGTCCCGGGATCAAGTCCCGCGTCGGGCTCCCGGCATGGAGCCTGCTTCTCCCTCTGCCTGTGTCTCTGCCTCTCTCTCTCTCTCTCTGTCTATGAATAAATAATAAATAAAATCTTAAAAAAAAAAAAGAAAATATGTGTAAATTTTTAAACCCAGAACCTAGCACCTAGTTATGACATAGTTTGTGATAGCTGCTGTAATTATTATGATAATTATTCTCTTTTTGACTCTTCGGTAACCTTTGAGACAGAATGTTTTTGTCATCCGCATAAGGCTGGCATCACTATTTTTATGGTATGTAATTTCTTCCCTTTTTGTAGCAGTGTTAACAGGTGTAGCATCTCCTGAAAGCGGCAGTAAGTATAGATGCATTAAATTGCTTTAGTGTTGAGTGTTTGCTCTATCCCCATGATGCAGGACGTATGGTAGCTGCTGGGATTTAGCTGGTCTAGATCTAAGGATGCTTCGGGCTGGGTTTCATTGCTTGGACTCTTTTATTTGATTGTAACTTTTTACAAACACTTAGCCAAAGTACTATTTTGTAGGATGAGACTTTCAGACTCACAGGTACCTTGCAGCTTCAGTATTCACTGTGGTGTGATTTTTTTCTGCTAGGTGTATGAAACACCTTGTTCTAAACTTGGAGTTGAAAGCAACTTCCTGCACTCAGTAAAGACAGCTATCCAGTGTAGGTCTCTGGCTTCCAGTCTTTCAGGAATTTTTAGACTCATGTAGGAGAGCAGTGTAGAGCAGCATTTTTTGTTGTGGTTATTTTTACACATATCCTTGTGTTTGAAACTGTACATGTTTGTTTCTTTTCTATAGGTTGCAACAGGTTTGAAGTGACACTAGAGAAATCCAATAAAAACTTCTCCAAAAAGATTCAGCAGGTAGGCAGTGATGGTCTCTACAAGAATATTTGACTTCTGTGAGACCCTATCAAAACTAGAACTTCAATGACATTATTTATTAATTCTGAATTTTCTGCTGTCTGTTCTCCCATTTATGCAGGGATCTTAGTCCATCCATCATGTGCCTGAGATCCCCTAGAATGAGCAGAAATTGAGATTGCACATACATAAAAGTCAGATCCCTACCATTGGCATAGACTCTTTAGTCCCTTTTTTTAGTACTGTACTTAAATGAACATTTGTTAAGCCTTGTCAGAAATGTTAATTGAGTCTAATGATTTGTTCTTTTCTAGATCCATGTGGTTTCCCAGTTTAAGATTCTGGTCAGCTTGTTAGGTAAGAAAACGGGTTGCAGTTGTATTTCTTCTGGTGAAAAATAAAAGCTATGACCTGATTAACTCTTTCATGGTTAAATTGATAGACCTTGAAACTCGTTCTAAACCAGACACAGCATGGTACACAAGTATTAAGGGCAACAGCATCCCTCATAAATTTGAGCTCTGTTCTCCAAGGAATGTAATTCATTCATTCAGTCATTGAGCAGATACTGACTCCTGCTCCAGGCATTAGGGATACCAAGTTGAATGAGACAGGACTTCTGTCTTTGAGATTGGTGTTCTGATTGTGAAGACTGAAATGACAGAAAGTAATCATGATACAGTGTGATAAGTTACAATGGCAATTTATAAAAAATGTGTGGATCTTAGTAATGGGAGGGACAACATCATCTAGGGATTATGACAGGAAGAGAAAGGAAGGCAGAGCATTTTAGGCAGAGGTCCTGGGGTCTGGCCAGACTTAGGATGTCTGTTGGAGAGTGGCAGAGTGGCAACAGATAGGGGAGAGAAAGATCAAGGCCAGACTATTCAGGCCCTGTTTGAAAAGCCATAGATTTGATTGAAGGTAGCCAGTGAGGCCTTTTCTTAACAGAAGACTAGAAACTTGCCTCATGCTTTGTACTGGTCAGCCCAGAGCCCAAAAGGTAGAATCATTTTAAACTGAGTTTCGAGGAGGAAAGAAAAACTCTTAAAGTAACTAAATCTTCATGAGTAAAACTAGATAGGAGACCTGAGTGAAACTATTTTGCTTGCTTTGCTAAAAAATAAATCCATGCCATGGGATTGTACCAAATCCACAGAGGATTTCCTTTCTTTTACTGATGCTTGTTAATAGAAGGAGCTTTGAAAGCCAGTTCTTATACAAATATTGCATCATAAATTTCCAGACTTGAGAAAGACAGAGTGTAAGAGTGCTTGGGTTGTGAAAGAGCTCTTCTACATAAACCAGTCCAAATGTAAAGGAACAGAAGTGACCTCTTAAACATTTGGTAATGTGATTCTGAGAACAGACCAGAATAAATCCTTGTTAATGAAACCGCAGATACATCTTCAACCAACATTTGCCCTTTGGTTCTTCTGATTGTTGGTTATTTTTTTGTGTGTAGAGAATTGTGCTAATTTATACTGTTGTTGTACCTCCTTCCAAACAGAAAATAACATTTATGTTCATGACCTATTGACCTTTCAACAAATCACCACAGTTTCAAAGGCAAAGGGAGCATCACTATTCACATGTGACCTCCAAGTAAGTATAGGCAAGGTGAAGTTTGACTTCATGTTTTAATAAATATGGTCTTTCTTATATTATTCCTACCATTAGATGGGAAGAATAACATTGATATCCAAACCCAGCAGAGACTCCAAAGAAAGTGTTTGATTTTGGATTGTATTAGAGAAATGTCTCCCTTTGTATGTGGTCTGAAGGGGAAAGATTTGGGTTCCTTGTGTGTGTACTAATTAGAGAACCAGACATCTGTATGGCGAGAGGCAACTAACACACAGTAAAAGCCCTTGCCATGGACAAACCATCAGTAGGAAAAACCAGGCTTAACCAGTATCACAAACATAGCTGTAGGACATTAAGTTGACCTTGTTCTGAACATATTATTGTATTCTTTGTCTATTGGGTGTTTTTTGTTTTTTGGGAAAGACATTTCTCATTTTTGCCAATTCATCATCCTTACATTATTCAAAATCTGCCTTACCCTTCTACTCAGCTTTGATCACTTTTTAGCATCCGTGATCTACATTGATGCTGCACTGTTTTATGCTTAGACATTTTTCTCCTCACTCCTTAAGGGATTGAAAGTGAGCACTGACACATGCTGATCCCTGACCAGCATGTATTGACAGCCATGAGTGAGAAACATTTAAGAACAAAAGGAGTAAGCAGTTACATAAGTGAAGGCCTGCCCTGGGATTTTCCTGTGTGAATTATGAATGTCCAGGAGATTTATGGGGATTGGGGCTTTGACTAGCAGCCCTTGGGGAAGAAGTGCTCTTCCGTACATCTTAGAAAACTGGCATTCTTCCACTCAGTTTGTGTGGCAGTGTGATTTTGTATTACAGGGGATTTTCAGATTAGTAGCCATTTCAAGGTAGAAAATCTCTAATTAATTTAGCTGTCACTCAGTTATGGAGTCATTGTATACACATCTCATTTTCTCTGGGTATCTCTTCCTAGCACACAGAGACTGGTGAGGAGGTATTGCGGATGTGTGTGGCCGTGAAAAAGAAGCTGCAGCTCTATTTCTGGAAGGATAGGGAATTTCATGAATTGCAGGTAAAGTCCATGTTACCTGGTCCATGTTGACTCCCACCTTGAAAGACTTCCTGTTCAGTAATACTGAAGGTCAGGACCTTGACCTGGAGCTCTCTCCAGATGAAGGCTCTGCCACGGGTACATGAGAGCCTATTCATGGCCACTCATCAGAGTTTCCTGGTCTTCGGAGGCAGGGGAGATACAGTTCTGTAACGTTAAATGGATTGGTTTATTTCAAAGTGGATATCTAATACAATCCAGTTCATGGGTGGCTTAAATTTTTGTTAGGTGGTTTCCTACCTGTATGCTTGTAGGCTTGTGTTTAGATAGGGGTGAGGGTGATTTTGCAGCATGGGGGTAGAATGACAGGAAAATCATGTTGTTGTTGTTTTCCTGTTAACATCTTTCCATTTGAACTCTTGCTCTCTTTCTTCAGGGGGACTTTAGTGTACCAGATGTGCCCAAGTCTATGGCATGGTGTGAAAACTCCATCTGTGTGGGTTTCAAGAGAGACTACTACCTAATAAGGGTAAAACTTACTATTTTGCATATATCATAGGTTTACCTCGGGATGATGGTCACATGATCATCTGAATTACAGGTCAAGAGACTGCCTTAAGTAGCGTTTTGGCATAACAGGGTTTGTGTTTGTATGTTTGGCTATTTTTTATGCTTCTCAGAATCTCTACAAATAGATGTCTGATGCCCAGCAGCATCAACTCTCAATTCTCTACATAACTAATTATCCATATCATGTATCTAATTATCAGAACAGATAGTTAGGGCTGCCATCTTAAGGCTTCAGTGCTCAGGAATTATAAACTAATTTTCGTATTAACTTAAGTATTTTTAAGACTTTGAGTTTTCTGCATGCCAAAAGCTTTTAGCATATTTATTTTAAAAGTTATTTTAATTTTTTTTAATTTCAAAAGCCACATGTGTTAATATTAAAATATAAGGAAATAAAGACAAGCAAAATAAAGGAAATACAAGTCACCCATAATCCCTTCACTCAGAAATAATCCCTAAAAATAGCATGTTAAACATTATTTTGTGACCCTTTTGTTTCTTAACCCATGTGGTAAATATCCATGATGTTGGTTTTCCTCCAGTATGCATACTGTATGTAGAAAAGGTTAATATACCATTCATTTCATAGAATAACCCAAATTTCTTAGCTTTATATCACTCCCATATTCCAGGGTTGGCAATTCTCTTAGAAGCCTTTCTCTCCATCTCCATTTCTCCCCACTTCCCTACTCCCTACCTTGTTAGCTCTTCTTTATTTATCTAGTTAATATATTTGTTCCATTTTTACGTTATTGGGATGTCCTGATTTTATCAGCATCAGAGTTGCAAACTCGTAAAGGAGTCACTGCTATCCAGCTGACTGATGAGCAGAATAGCAGCTAGACCTGTAGGTGCTGAAAGAAGTCTGTGAGGGATGGGGATATAGAGCCAGAAGCTGCAGTAGGCTCTCATTCCTCTGACTACCTTGAATGCTGCCACCATCTTCATGAGGGTACAGTGTTTTGAGGGTGGGAAATCTTGGTTTAGGCCCAAGCTATTAAAAAATTACTTATTTATATCATACAATAAAATTCTTTCTTTTTGCTATACAGTTCTAACATAGCTTAGAGTCATCTAACCACCACCAAAATCAAGATTCAGAGCAGTTCCATCACCTGGAAAATGCCTTCATGCTCCCCTTTGAAGTCAACCCCTCTTCCTGTGCCCCAACCTCTAGTAATCACTGATCTGTTCTTCATCTCTTATAGTTTTGCCTTTTCCAGAGTATCATATAAATGGAATCCTACAGTATGTAGCCTGTTGAATATGGCTTCTTTCACGTGGCATAATTTGATATCCATCTGTATTGTTGTGCAAGTCATTATATTCTTTATGGCTAAGTAGTACATGGTATGAATGTACTACGGTTTGTTTATCCGTTCATCAGTTGAAGGACAAAGTTTTTTCCTCTTTTTAGTCATTATGAATAAAGCTGCTATCAACATTTGCATACAGATTTTTACATAAACATAAGTTTTCATTTCTCTTGAGCAAGTGCCTAAGGAATGGGATTACTAGGTTGTATGGTAAGTATATACTTAACTTCATAAGAAGCCGACAAACAAAATGGCCATACCATTTTGTATTCTCACCAGCAGTGAGTGAGAGTCCCAGTCACTCTGCACCCTCACCAGCACTTGACATTGTTAGTTGCCAGGCTAGTTGCTTGTCTCCTGTGTTAAAGAAAAGGAAGCCTGGCTCTATGTTGTGATGACAAAACACAGTATAGTATTTCCTTAGGAATATTATTGGCTTCTGTAGATTTGGGGTTTTGTTTGGATTTTTCAGGCCATGTTCATGTTCAGGCCCCTGGTGAGAGAACGTCGATTGACTCACTTTATGTCTTCCTATAGGTGGATGGAAAAGGGTCCATCAAAGAGCTCTTTCCAACAGGAAAACAACTGGAGCCGTTAGTTGCACCTCTGGCAGATGGAAAAGTGGCTGTGGGTCAGGATGATCTCACCGTGGTGCTCAATGAGGAGGGGATCTGCACACAGAAATGTGCCTTGAACTGGACAGACATCCCAGTGGCCATGGGTGAGACCACCATAGCGGCTGTTTCCCACTTTGGCCTGGGGTTGTGTGCCATCCTCAACAGAATGGAATCCCATTCATAGTGTTAGCAGACTGTGGTTTACAGTGTCATTTACTCTGTTCCCCTTCTTATAAGTAGATGAGTGTTTAAGATCATTAAAAATGGGATATTCTGTTTTTTTTAGGAAGCTGGGTTGTGTCCCAGAGAGGGAAAAATATAAACAGAGTTACATGTTTTAGGAAGTGATTGTCTACTGCCATATATTTTTACTTCTTGCTCCTTTTTATTTTGCCTCTTTGTAATGGTTTTATTGTGTCCTTTGCCAGATAGACCACATTTGGAAATTAGTGGAAATTATTTATTTATTCCTATAATACATGTAACCCAGTATTGAGGTGCTTTTGATGTAATGTTTATTGCTTCTGTTGTCCTGTAGCTTGGAGGTGCAGATTGCATCTAAAGGCAGTCTCTGGCCTACCCATTGGGTATTTCTGCTCCTACCCCTGCCTCAGGCTCTCAGCAGTGGTACTGCTGAAAGGGTGTGTGACCACTCTTGCAGCAATTTATTTTCAGTCAAAAGAGTGAGCATATTAAAAATCGTTACTGCTGTGGAGTGGAGCATGCAGTCATGCCATCTTTAAGGACTCTAGCTGGGGAGGTAAGGATTACATCTTGGATAAAGAGATAAAGCAAGGCACTGCTTTATCAGTTGTTCAGAGATGGGTTGAGATTCAGTCGTTCAGAGAGTTCAGCTTGCCAGTAAGAAGTTTCATTACATATGTAAGATTGGACTAGACTGGGTAGGGAGTTTATGATCTGGCTTGAAGAAAAGTCCCTGTCATTTTAGGCAGAAAAATAGTCTGAAAGGTGATTGGAAATGCTAATTTGTGAAGGAGCATTATAGAGATTGACCTGGGTAGAGCATGTGGTCTGAATTACAGAGAAATGAGGGTAGGCCGGTTGTTAGAGGCTGCAAAGGCCTGAGAGGCCCGTAGATTCTAACTGGGAGAGTGTTTTGGTAAAACCATCATATTCCAGGGTAATTATTGTGGTGATGGCTAGAGATGAACAGATCAGAAGGAAGATAAATAAAAAAGATGATATAAGGCTCAAGATTATGTTTATTAACAAGTTTGAAAGGCTAAGAGCTTCTTGGGAAGCTTCATGGTGTTCTGGGGGGCCCTTGTGTTCCCTTCAGAAGAGGAGTTGTGCGAGAAGTGATGAGATATGTGTAATATGCTTGAAGTATGCTTCTGTTTCCCTAGTGTTAGAGTTCCTGTTTTATAAGCGTTGTTAGCACCCAGTGCCTTTGGCAGTGTTTCTTAAAAATATATCTGTGCCTTAACACACTGAGGAAAGGAGAGGGCAGGGTGTTCTCTCTAGGCAGGTTAGGAGAACCACCATCTGACAGGATGAAGACTAAACTTCCTCAACGGTGTGCATTTTAAACTTCCTTTATACTCTGCTCCCAACTTGACCACCTCACTTAGGCTCCAGTCATCTTGGACGCCCCTGCACCTAGCCATCATCACCCGTGCTCTTGCCTCTTCCTTTCTTTGCCCAGCACTGTCCTACTCATATGACAAGGCCCTGTTCAGTGGCACTTCCTCTCTGAAGTCTTCTTGACACGCAGGCAGAATGAGTCACTTCCCCCTTGGTGCTTCCACAGCCCTTCAGGTTTCTCTGTCATGATACCCACACTGTCCCACTGGATGCAAGGAGTCATCTGTCTCCTCTGCTCACGTAGGAGCTCTGTGAGCTCTGGACTCATGTCTTGATCCACTTGGAGTAGGGCCTGAAACCTAGCCATTTAGGAAATGCTTGCTGAATAGATGAATCACTGTCATTATCTTCCATTTATTAGATGTCTGCTATTTACCACCCACTCTGCCAAGTTTTGAAGATACAAAGAGATCCAGACCATCTCTGTTGTCAAAGAGTGGGGGAGATGGGACAATGATACGATATGACAATCAAAAGCCTTTCTATTAAAGATTACTTTTTTAAATTAAATTAGACCTTTAATATTAAAGTGGGTCAGATTAAAGGAGACAGAAATTTTACATATTTATACAAATTAACACTAAAGGGAATTATACTAGCTTTTAAAAATGAGGCCAGCATAAAAAGTAAAGTAAAAAAATCAATACAAAACATTTTTAAATTTTTTTTGTAAGATAAAAAATACCAACATTAATAACAGCAATAGCATTCAAAGTGATGGGACTGTTACTTAGGCCAGTTCCCTTCCAGCTTTAATTTTTTTTTACTGTATTTAGAGTATAAATTGCAAATATAATACGAAAAACTTTTTGTCAGAAAATGAATGAGAGGGACACCTAGGTGGCTCAGTGGTTGAGCATCTGCCTTTGGCTCAGGGCATGATCCTGGGGGCCGTGATCAAGTCCCACATCAGGCTCCTCGCAGGGAGCTTGCTTGTACTTCTGTGTCTCTGCCTCTTTCTCTCTGTGTCTCTCATGGATAAATAAATAAAATCTTTAAAAAAGAAAGAAAGAAAAGAAAAGAAAAGAGAAAGAAAGAAAGAGAGAAAGAGAGAAACAGAAAGAAAGAAAGAAAGAAAGAAAGAAAGAAAGAAAGAAAGAAAGAAAGAAAGAAAGAAAAAAGAAAGTAAATGAGAAAACTAAATCCATAGCAAGTTAGCCACACTAAGAAACTATGAATATATTCTTTGAAGTTAAATTTCTGTATGATAATTATGCCATCTAGTGGTTCATTTTTTACTGATTTTTTTTTTTGCATTTAAAAATTTTTTCAATTTTAATTTTGGTAAAAAAACAAACCATAAAATCTATCATCTTTACCATTTTTAAGGGTACAGTTCATTAGTTACATATGTTCACGTTGTCATGCAGCAGATTTTCAGAACTTTCATCTTGCAACAATAAAACTCCATATCTATTAACAACCCTCTTCTTCCTCCTGTAGCCCTTGGTGACCACCATTCTACTTTCTGTTTCTGTGATTGAGACTCCAGAGACCTCATATAAGTGGTAGAGAACTGCCACGCTGAGAATGCCAGCCAGCTGCTTTCTCTGTGAACCATTAAGCTCAGGTGGAGTTTTGCATCTTTTCCCTGTGAAAATTTCCAGCAGAAATAACCGTGGCCAGAAATGTGGAACTCTTTCTTTAGCCTCGTTTTAGGGAAAAAAGAAGTTGCCTTCCTCTTGCCCTTCTAAGAAAATGAAAGAAGAGATCACATAATCTTCTTCTCCCCTGATGTGTTGGTAAGGGCAGCTGCAGCTGGCCTTAATCTCTCTATGATGAGAAAGGGAGCAGAAGCTTTCAGCTCTTTGGAGGAGATGGTAGGAGTGGGATGAGGTCATTCTCACCAAAGCTGGATGCATCCTTCTTGTGCACGAGATTTCTCTTAGTGTCACTTGGACAAAACAATTTTTTTCCTTTGGATATCACAGCATAGGATCCTGGCTTGTTATTTGAGTAGTAGACTATCTGGAGATCCCATTTGAATGCAGCTTAGAAATGGGAAGCTGAAGCAGTCCATAAACCTTAGACCAGATCTACAACTCAAAGTTCTCTTTCTTGTGCAGAGCACCAGCCTCCCTACATCATTGCAGTTTTGCCTCGATATGTGGAGATCCGAACATTTGAGCCAAGGCTTCTGGTCCAGAGCATTGAATTGCAAAGGCCCCGCTTCATTACCTCTGGAGGGTAAGGAATTTGTTTACTGTAGCTGCCATATTATTGCAAAGCTTTAAAATCACCTAAGTCATCATAAAGCCTGTGCTCTTTTGCTAATATTCTTATTCCTACCTCCAGATCAAACATAATCTATGTGGCTAGCAATCATTTTGTTTGGAGACTCATTCCTGTCCCCATGGCAACCCAAATCCAACAGCTTCTCCAGGACAAGCAGTTTGAATTGGCTCTACAGCTCGCAGTAAGTGTTATTTCTGAGATTTGGCTGTGAGTCTACCTCTTCATTGTTCCCCATAGTAGGTGATTTTGATTTAGTTGTTTATATTTAGTTTGGACTGGTAAAATAAGCACAGAGCTGAAAATTAGAGGACCTGGATTCAGGATTTGACTCTGCCATTAAATATCCATTTAACTCTAAGTAATTTCGCTTTTTCAGATTGCTTATCTGTCAAATGTAGAATGAATGCCAATTATAAAATAGGACCTGTTAGAATTTATAAAACAATAAAATAATTTAATAAATATGTTACAGCCTTGAAAAATTAAAGAAGGTGCAAGCATTAAAATAACAATCAGAAAGTAAAACTATGGTCTGATTGAATGTAACAACTAGAGGGCTTTTTAAAATCTCTTTCAACAGTAGATCCCTGTCTTTGGATAAGCAGGCCTTCTTCAGGTATTCTGTAATCACCTCAAGTTGCTGCATTCAGTAGGGCTGCTCTCTTATATTTATGGCTGTCACTGTCCTTGAATGTTTGCAAGGATATGCACAGCCTCGTAGCGCCCATGCTTTTGTGTTGGTGATTCTCTCATTGCCAGCACACTTCTTGGAGACTGACTTCTGATACTTGTCTTACTCTTTTAAATATCCTCAGTGGTGATTATTGTCTGTAGAGAGTGGATTTGTTTTGAGGAAACAACCGAAGGTCATTCTGATCCTAGACATTAAACTGGGCAGTCCTAATTTAGTAAAAGAGAAGATTTTTTTTGAAGATAATATTAAAAAGCATTGTTTTTAGAGTATATTGTAAATTATTTCTGAAAGGAAAACAGTGGTCACAAATTTTGGAATTTGTGTTTATAGTCACATGTGGTAGATACTTTTGAAGGGCAACATTTATCTTGGATGTATACATTTTCTTTTTTTTTTTTTTTTAAGATTTTTTATTAATTTATTCATGAGAGACCAGAGAGGGAGAGAGAGAGAGGGAGGGATGGAGACAGAGACACAGGCAGAGGGAGAAGCAGGCTCCATGCAGGGAGCCCAACGTGGGACCTGATCCTGGGTCTCCAGGATCACAACCTGGGCCGAAGGCGGTGCTAAACCACTGAGCCACCCAGGCTGCCTGGATGTATACATTTTGTTTTTGTTGTTGTTGTTGTTTGTTTCTTTTTTGTTTTTTTGTTTTTTTTATTTTTTTTTATTTTTTTTTTTATTTTTATTTTTTTTAATTTTTATTTATTTATGATAGTCACAGAGAGAGAGAGAGAGGCGCAGAGACACAGGCAGAGGGAGAAGCAGGCTCCATGCACCAAGAGCCCGACGTGGGATTCGATCCCAGGTCTCCAGGATCACGCCCTGGGCCAAAGGCAGGCGCCAAACCGCTGTGCCACCCAGGGATCCCTGTTTTTTTTAAATAATAAATTTATTTTTTATTGGTGTTCAATTTGCCAACATACAGAATAACACCCAGTGCTCATCCCGTCGAGTGCCCCCCTCAGTGCCTGTCACCCATTCACCCCCACCGCCCTCCCCTTCCACCACCCCCAGTTCGTTTCCCAGAGTTAGGAGTCTTCATGTTCTGTCTCCTTTCTGATATTTCCTACCCATTTCTTTTCCCTTCCCTTCTATTCCCTTTCACTATTATTTATATTCCCCAAATGAATGGGACCATATAATGTTTGTCCTTCTCTGATTGACTTATTTCACTCAGCATAATACCCTCCAGTTCCATCCACGTTGAAGCAAATGGTGGGTATTTGTCATTTCTAATGGCTGAGTGATATTCCATTGTAGGATGTATACATTTTGGATCCAATCTTAACAGTTAGACATATTTAATATGCCATAAAGATAGTTTCTGTCTTGAGGCATTTCATTTCAGTATCTTACTAATTTATTTTATTTTTGCCACTCATTCATTGCCCTAAATTACTTTATTTTCATTTTTAAAATAATAAATATCAGGGTGCTTGGGTGGCTCAGTTGGTTAAGCATCTGCCTTCAGCTCAGGTCATGACCCCAGGGTCCAGGGATCACCCCACGTTGGGCTCTCTGCTCAACAGGGCATCTGGTTCTGTGTCTTCCTCTGCTCCTCCCCCTCAGCTCATGCTATCTCTCACTTTCTCTCTCAAATAAACAAAATCTTTAAAAAGATAATAATAAATACCCAGTAACCCACCATCCTACCCAAGAAAAACAGTTTATATAATCTATATGTTCCTCCCCATCTCATCCTTCTGCTTCCCCTCCAGACACAGCCATTTTCCTAAATTTGTGTTTATCATGCTCTTTAAGAGTGTGTTTCTTGCTGAAAAATCTCAAAATAACAACCTAACTGTACACCTAAAGGAGCTAGAAAAAGAAGAACAAACAAAACTCCACACTAGCAGAAGGAATGAAATAATAAAGATTAGAGCAGAATTAAATGGAATAGAACCAAGAAAAAAAAAAAGTAGAACAAATCAATGAAACCAGGAGCTGATTTTTTGAAAAGATCAACAAAATTGATAAACTGCCAGACTCATCAAAAAAGAGAAGACTCAAACAAAATTAGAAATGAAAGAGGAGAAATAACAATTGACACAACTGAAATATGAAGAGGATTATAAGAGAATATTATGAAAAATTATATACTAACAAATTGGACAACCTAGAAGATGTAAATAAATTCCTAGGAACTATAGCCTCCCAAAAGTGAATCAAGAAGAAATAGAAAATTCTAACAGACTGATTACCACCAATGAAATTGAATCAGTAATCAAAAAACTTCCAGAAAACAAAAGTCCAGGACCAGATGGCTTCACAGATGTATTCTACCAAACATTTCAAGAAGTTAATATTATTCTCCTCAAACTATTCCAAAAAATAGAAGAGGAAGGAAAGCTTCTCAATTCCTTCTATGAGGCCAGCATTACTCTGATATTAAAAACCAGATAATGATGTTACAAAAAAAAAAAAAAGAGAACTACAATATCCCTGGGTCAATACCCCTGACGAACATAGATGCAAAAATCCTCAGTGAAATACTACCTCACTGAATCCAACAGTACATTTAAAAAAAAAAAAAAAATCATTCACCACAGTCAGGTGGAATTTCTTCCTGGGTTGTGAGGGTGGGATTTCTCCCTGAGTTGCAAATCTTCCTGATTTGCAAATAAGTCAGTGTGATACATCAATATGAGATAGGATAAGAACCATAATGATCAGTTCAATAGACAGAAAAAACGTTTGACAAAGTACAGTATCCAATCATGATTAAAAAAAAAAAAAAAAGGTTTAGAGGGAATATACGTCAACATAATAAAGGCCATGTATGAAAAACCCATAGCTAATATCATCCTAAGTGGGGAAAGCTGAGAACCTTTCCCCAAAGGTCAGGAATAAGAAAAGGTTGTCCACTCTTATTCAATGTAGTACTGGACGTCCTAGCCAAAGCAGTCAGACACAAAAAGAAATAAAAGGCATCCAAATCAGTAAGGAAGAAGTAAAACTATCACTATTTGCGGATGACATGATACTGTATATAGAGAACCCAAAAGACTCCACCAAAAAACTACAAGTAATAAATGAATTCAGTAAAGTTGCAGGATACAAAATCAATCTACAGAAATCTGTTGCATTACTATACACTAGCAATGAAATAGCAGAAAGAGAAATTAAGAAAACAATCCCATTTACAATTGCACCAAAAAGGATAAAATACCCAGGAATAAACTTACCCAGGAGGTGAAAGACCCGTACTCTGAAAACATTGATGAAAAACTTTAATGACACAAATGGAAAAATATTCCATGCTCATGAATGGAAGAATTAATATTGTTAAAATGTCCATACTACCAGAAGTAATCTGTAGATTCAATGCAATCCTTATCAAAACCCAACAGTACTAAAATTTGTATGTAACCCACAAAAGACCCAAATAGTGAAAACACTCTTGAGTAAACAAAAAAACAAAGCTGGAGGAGAGGTATCACAATGCCAGATTTCAAAATACACTGCAAAGCTGTAGTAATCAAAACAATATGATACACAAAAATGGACACATAGATCAATGAAACTGAATAGAGAGCCTAGAAATAAACCATGATCATATGACCAATTACTTTGCGACAAAGTAGGCAAAAATATACAATGGGTAAAAAACAGTCTCTTCAACAAAAGGTGTTGGGAAAACAGGACAGTAACATGCTGAATGAAACTGGATCGCTTTCTTACACCATACACAAAAATAAAGTAGACTGAAGACCTAAATGTGAAAAATTTTTTTTTAAGATTTTATTTATTTATTCATGAGAGACACACACAGAGAGGCAGAGACACAGGCAGAGGGAGAAGCAGGCTCCATGCAGGGAGCCTGATGTAGGACTCAGTCCCTGACCCTTGGATCATAACCTGAGTCAAAGGCAGAGGCTCAACCACTGAGCCACCTAGGCGTCCCCTAAATGTGAAATCTAAAACCATAAAAATCATAGAAGGGAACAAAGGCATTAAATTCTCCGATATGGGCCACGGCAATATTTTTCTAGATGTGTACCTTCAGACAAGGGAAACAAAAGGAAAAATAAATTATTGGGACTACATCCAAATAAAAACCTGTGCAGCAAAGGAAACCATCAACAAAACTAACAGACAACCTACAGAATGGGAGAATTAATTTATTGAATATGAATGACATTCAGTAAAGGATTAGTATCCAAAACAAAGAATTTCTACAACACAGCACCCAAAAAACAAATCACCCAACTATAAAATGGGCAGAAAACATGAACAGAGATTTCTTCAAAGAGGACGTACAGATTGCCAAGAGACACATAAAAAATGCTCAATATCACTCATCATCAGGGAAATGCAAATCAAAACCACCATGAAATATTACCTCACACCTGTCAGAATCACTAAAATAAAAAACATAAGGAACAACAAGTGTTGGTGAGGATGTGGAGAAAAAGGAACCATCGTGAACTGTTGGTCGGAATGCAAATTGGTGCAGTTACTGTGGAAAACTCTGGAGGTTCTTTAAAAAATTAAAAACAGGGCAGCCCGGGTTGCTCAGCGGTTTAGCACTGCCTTCAGCCCAGGGCCTGATCCTGGAGACCCAGGATCGAGTCCCACATTGGGCTCCCTGCATGGAGCCTGCTTCTTCCTCTGCCTGTGTCTCTGCTTCTCTTTCTCTCTGTGCCTCTCATGAATAAATAAATAAAATATTAAAAAAATTAAAAACAGAACTACCATATGATCCAGTAATTCTACTACTAGGCATGTTTACCCAGAGAATACAAAAACACTAATTCAAAAAGATATATGCGCCCCTATGGTTATTGCAGCATTATTTATAATAGCCAAGATAGGGAAGGAATGTAAGTGTCTACTGATAGATGAATGGATAAAGAAGGAGTGGTGTATATATACAGTGGAATATATATTCAGCCAAAAAAGAATGAAATCCTGCCATTTACAATGACATGAATGGAACTAGAAGATATAAAGCTCAGTGAAATCAGTCAGAGAAAGACAAATACATATGATTTCACTCGTGGAACTGAAACAAAAGGACAAAAGAGGCAAACCAAAAAAACAGACCTCTTAACTGTAGAGAACAAACTGATGGTTACCAGAGGGGAGGTGAGGGGGAGGGGTCATGCGGGGAAGAGGTGATAAGGACTAAGGAGTGCACATGTTGTGATGAGCATAGAGTGTTGTATGGAAGAATTAAATTGCTACATTGTACACCTGAAACTAATATCACACTATGTTAATTATACTGGAGTTAATAAATTTTAAAAGTTGATTTCTTGCTAGTCATTACATATATATGTGTGTTTGAATATGTTACTTAGTTTTTGAAGTTTAAAGGGTATCATGCAGCACATAGCTTTTTTAATATCTATTTTCTTCACAGGAAGGCCTTGGATCTTTACAGGGATCTTCCTGCTGCAGGTTGTGTGTTTAATCTTCGGTAGAATAGGTGCAAGTGGGTTTCCATTTTTCCTTCTCTTTTCTAGACTTGTACTTACTAGATGTTCCACGCTATGATGAAAGAAGGTTGGTTGATAACATCTCAGCTGTTGAGGAACCTATCTGGGATAAATAAACCAAAAAACATACATGAAACTTTGAGAGGGCGAATACATATTAAACTCCGCCATTGACCAAATGTGGAGCAAAATTTTAGCCAGAGTATAGTTCCCTGTGGTCTGGACAAGGCATCCCACAGGTGGACCGCTGAATAAGTGGTATCAGGATCAGGTGGGAAAACAGGGAAAATTAAGAGCCTGAGGAAGTTGAAGAAGTGAAAATGTGTGGAAATGATTTGGAACCATCCTGACTGGAGCGGAGAGTGATGCTTGAGTGTCTGGGAATAAGCTAGAGAAGGAGGCTGTGCCAGGTTCTGAAAGCCTGTAATGCACCAAGAGGGCTTTAGACTGGGTGTGGCCATGTGGTGATGGTGGTCTGGACTAGAGTGACAGCTACAGAACAGGAGAAGAAAAGAAGGGAAAAAATGCAAAGACATTTTGAAGGAAGAAATTAAATGTAGTAAAGATTGGTTAAAAAGAATGTAAGAGGACCAAAAGGTTATAAGGAAGAAAGAAAGATAATAAATAGCCATGTTAAGTTAGCTCTTACTGCAAACAGGACTGTTCACAGCTGTGTCAGCTACATTAAATGCCCTTCATTCCTTGAATATGCCATGTTCCTTCTGTCACATTAGGGCATCACACATGTGCTGCCCTCTTCCCTTCTATCAGCTGACTGGCCTCTGGCCAACTCCAGCTTGGCTCTGTGTCTCACGTCACATTCCTCCTGGCTTCCTTCTCAGGCCCACCACTCAGACTAGATTGGGTACCCCTCCCATGTGCTTCTGACCTCACGCTGGTTTTGTTTTAGTTTTGATTTTTTTGTGTTTTAAACTAAACTCTAGACTTTATTCAGTTTTCACCAGTTTTCCCGTTAATGCCCTTTCTCTGTTACGGTTTCAGATCCAGAAATTACGTTGTATTTAGTTGTTGTGTTTCCTTAGTGTCCTTTAATCTGTAACAGTTTCTTAACTTTCCTTGTATTTTCAAGACCTTGACAGTTTTCAGGAGTACTGCTCAGGTATTTTGTAGAAACTCTGTTGCCTTGTAATTGCATAGTTTCTTCTCAGTCTTGTGGTTAGAATGTTAGGACAGTCCATGAGGGCACATGCCATGTGGCTTGTCTTGTACACTTTGGCATGTGGACCTCCCAGGATGTTGTCTGATACATAGTATATACTGAATAAATATTTGTTGAATGAGTGAGCTCTTACCTATCCTACTCTCTTACTAGGAAATGAAAGAAGATTCGGACAGCGAAAAGCAGCAACAGATCCATCACATCAAGAACTTGTATGCCTTCAACCTCTTCTGCCAGAAGCGTTTTGATGAGTCCATGCAGGTCTTTGCTAAGCTTGGCACAGGTAACACATGGGTTTGGCCTTGGTTGGACCTAATGGAGTGAGGTGAAACTGGAAAGCATGGGAGAAATGGTGCTGGATGTCTGAGACCAGGGAAAGTTTCTGCTCATCTCAGTTGATCCTTGTGCCTCACAGGATCCTGTGGATGGCCACAGTGGTTATATATTTATAGTCCTCATCTTGTATCTCTGGTCTCACCCATTAAACACAGACTTCCACTATCCCTTTATTTACAGTAGAGAGGCTAGGTCTCTTTCCAGTGGCTGGAATGTTCATACATGGCACCCCAGGCACTCCTTTTTATGTATATCGAGGTACAGGCATTTTTGCTATGATGCCTTGAATGTGGTCCAGCAAAACCTGATATTCTATAATAAATACTCATGGGAAATAACAGGGCTTATGGGAAAAATGAGGTTGAGACAGACCACTCAAGACATAGGCAGCCTTTTATGTGGAATACTAATGAAAACAATAACAATCCTACTAAAATTAAATTCCCATTGATTTTGGTACTCAGCATGTCAGTGCTTTGCAGCCTTAAATCCTGAGGCTATGCTTTTTTATGTGGAATACTAATGAAAACAATAACAATCCTACTAAAATTAAATTCCCATTGATTTTGGTACTCAGCATGTCAGTGCTTTGCAGCCTTAAATCCTGAGGCTATGCTTTTTCTTTTAAGATACACATCTTTGAGAATATTTGCTTCTAATAAAAACTAGTTTCATCAAAATAAAAAGTCTGATCTTGGATATAGACTTCTTTGTGAGACCCCCCAGAAAATGAATATGTGGGGAACATCCTTGCTTTATTTTTACTCTCAGCTTTTCCAGGTGGTTTAACTTAATAGAAAGTATAGTGGTTTTTGAAGCTTCTCATCAGCTCAAAAGAGGTCATTTCTATAGGACTTTCAGTTCTTTTCTTTAAGGTCTCCCTGTGTAGTTAAGGCTTTCTCTTTAATTGTGAAGAAGCTTGCCTGGTCACTTCAAAACATTAACAAGCTGGAGAAATTTGCATACAAACCAACACAACTTTTTAAGATTTTATTTATTTACTAGAGAGGAAGAGAGAGAGCACAGAGGGAGAGGGAGAAGCAGACGCCCCATTGAGCAGGAAGTCCAATGTGGGGCTTGATCCCAAGACTCCAGGATCATGACCTGAGCCAAAGGCAGATGCTTACCCGACTGAGCCACCTAGGTGCCCCCCTCAACACAACTTATGCCTCATATCATTCCTATTTACCAGCTGTGCATGAACTCATTCACATGAAAGAAACTCAAGTTGTAGCAGAACAGAGTGTACCTGGGATGCCAAGTCAGAAAACTGTTTTGGAGGCATGGAATAGGAGCAGAAAAGTTTTGTGGAAGGATGTTTCTTCTGAGCAGAGGGAGGCTAGCCAGATGGCTGGAATATACTACCAGGCCCAGTGTCCTTTGGTCCCCATAGTGTAGGGTGGACTGGGCCCAGGTTTGCTTTCCTGCCCCTCCCTTTACTTGTTCCACAGATAGGCTTCTTATAAGGGGGGCCTATTTCTACCCCTTGTGAATGAGGAAGAAGCTCTGTCTGTTCCCACTGGGGACATACGGCCCTTAAGTGGGCTTTATCAAGTTTGTGAACCACCCTAGACTTAATGTAAAATATTTTTCATATGTGAGTTTTTCTGAAGAGAGGATCGGTACTTTTTATCAAATCCCCCAATGTTTTAGATCCTTAAAATGTTTAAGAACCAATATTTTAGAGTTATTTCCTTGCGGCAGCCCACAGCTTATGCATAAAAAGCTCTAATGCAAGATAGCAAGGTAAGTACTATAGGTATTTGTACTAGGGTTTGATAAGACACTGCATTGAGGCCATGGGGCTTTGGACTCTTGGTGGTCAAGCATAATGCATGGAATGGCAAGAATGTGAATAAGATAGTTTTTATATATTTTTTAATATTTTATTTATTTGAGAGAGAAAGAGCATGAGAAGGGATAGGGGCGAGAGAGGCAGAGGAAGAAGCAGACTCCTCACTGAGCAGGGAGCCCCACATGGGACTAGATTCCAGAATCCCAGGATCATGACCTGAGCCAAAGGCAGACGCTTAACCGACTGAGCTACCCAGGCACCCAGTTTTTAAATTTCTTGAAATCCATATTTAGATCTTGAAATTGAGCCTTAGATTCTTGAATTGGTTCACATACTATATATATTCATTACTTAGTAAAAATTTTTATCAAGCTTCTATCATGCCTTGAAGACTATTCTGGGTACCAAGTAATGGGGCTTATATTCTGATAGAGTGCAGACAAGAAAATAAATTAGCAAATTTATAATATATTGGGAAGTCAAATTAAAAAAGGGATCCCTGGGTGGCACAGCGGTTTGGCGCCTGCCTTTGGCCCAGGGCGTGATCCTGGAGACCCGGGATTGAATCCCACGTCGGGCTCCCAGTGCATGGAGCCTGCTTCTCCCTCTGTCTATGTCTCTGCCTCTCTCTCTCTCTCTCTCTCTCTCTCTCTCTGTGACTATCATAAAAAAATATATATATATATATAGGGAAGTGGTAAGTCCTAAGAAAAACAAAGCAGGGGAATAGGGATAAGGAGTACTGAAGATAGGAATTAGGATTGCAATTTAAGATAAGATGATCAGGATTGCAATTTAAGATAAGATGATCAGGAAAGGAGTACTAAAAATAGGAATTAGGATTGCAATTTAAGATAAGATCAGGAAAGATAAGATCTGAAAAATTAGGGTCTCAAGGAAGCTATTTAATGAAGTGGCAGAGTCTGGGGAAGTGCCCTACAGGCAAAGGGAATGGCTAGTGCCACGGTGGTGAGGTTGGAATGCTGCCTTGTGTGGTCCAGGAGCAGCCGGATCCATGTGGCTAGAGCAGAGTTGATCTGTTGATCAGCATAAGGAATATGCAGTTGATCTGCATAAGGAATATAATCCCATTGTCAATTACTAGTCTATATTACTAGGATTCAGTGTATGATATAATCCTCCACTCAGTGAACATGTGGCCCAAAGGCAAATCAGGTAAGCATTGTCAGTGCCAGCTCTACCTTCAATTTTGGGCTTCACAGATAAATAAGACCCGTTATATGTCCACAGAGAGTTTGCATGTAAAACCATTCAGTAAAACATTGTGAAACAAGTGTAAAAGAGTTCTTCAGGATTGTGGAAAAGTAAGTTAGGAGGTCTTAAGAGGAAGAGAGAGAGGAGGTGACTGGGCTCTGGAAGGTAGAAGGAAAAGCAGAGCGTAAAGGAAGGAGGGTGACAGGAAGACCCAGTGATGGCTGAGGGTCTGTGAGCCACAGTCCAGTGTGAGGTTTGTGGTACTTAATAGGTCATATGAGAAAGAGATGTTGGGTCCAAATTTTAGAGGACCTTGAATACTGTGAGGGAATTTGGACATTGTATTGTAGGCTTCAGGAGACATCACAAGTTTTTAATTAGAGCGATATGGTTAGAGCCATATCTGTAGACTCTGTGATGAGGGGGGCTGACGAAGCCTAGGCAAGGGCCATATATTCACTCCAGGTCCCCAGCAGTTATCTTCGTTTCTTAGACTGTGTTTCTGTGTGGCCATCACATAGATCTGTCAACTGCCCCATTCAGTTGGCACTTGTCATGAGTGTCTTTTTCACATCATCATAATTCTCAGATTTTGAGGAACACAGTCTTCCTGGCTTGGCAGAAATATGGTGACCCAGGTTCCTTGGGAACACTATGGGTTCTGGAGGGTTCAAGGCAAGATTGTGAATTTTTCTTCTGGTCTGCTGGCCTGGAGCTCAGCTCCTTGTAGAAGGAACATGGCCTTCTCTTGTTCCTCCAACTTTTTTTTTTTTTTTTAATGAAAATCAAGTAATGCTAGGACAAAACATTTGTTAAAGTATTAAAGGAAGAAAAATTTACTCTAGATCTTGATTCTCGTTTTGTCTTTTTCATCCAAGCTTTTTCCACATATATACATCTCAATATAATTATAATCAAGACTGTATATGCTGTTACAGCTTTTGTTACTTAATATTGTTAGTGTTTTTCCATTTTGCTGTGTGTACTTTATAATTATAATTTATAATGATTGCATTATAGTCTTTTAGTTAAATAGACTATAGTCTGCTGCTGAAGGAATTCCACATTGTTTCCAGAATTGCACTGTTACAAATAATGCTCCCTACGTGACCTGTTCATTCGGATGTCTTCTCCCTTCCATCTTATAGATTGTTTTCTAGGGCAAACTCTTAGAAGTGGGATTAGTGGGTCCAAGTGCTTTTTTCCTTATTGAGGTAGCAATATTTTTTTGCCTTGGCAGTGTAAGAGTGATTCAGTTTCATAATATTGCAAGCACCGGGTACTATATAAAAATTTTTTTACTAATTTTACTAATGTACTACTTTGATTCTTAATGTGACAGAATGTTTTCCCACTTATTTATATTTTCTTGTCATTTGTTCATGTCTTTTGCGTATTATCTGATGAAATCTCTTTATCAATTTATGTTTTAAATAATTAATTATAAGCCTCTTGTCATATATGCTGCAAATATATGCCCTAGCCTATTGTCTGGCTTTGTTTTAATAATAATAATTTGTTTTAGTCATATTCCTTTTTTGACATAGTTATTTTATTTTTTAAGGCTATTGATCTTTTCAGCTTTAATGTCTTAGCAGAAAATTTTTTCTCCTCCACTTTCAGACAGTTTGTAAATTTTCAGTTCTAATTCTGCATATGTGTATGTGTGTATACCTTGGAATATGGAGTCAAGCCATTTTTGTACTGGTTTAGTGAAATGTATATATAAATAGTGCTCAAATTATATAAGTATAGAGCTCATTGAGTCTTTATGAACTTAGAGGCATTCTTTAAAAAAAAAAAAAAAATTAGTCTGAGGGTGCCTGGCTAGCTCAGTCGGTAGAGCATGCGACTCTTGACCTTGGAGTTGTGAATTTGAGGCCTGTGTTGGGTATAGAGATAACTTAAAAAAAAAAATCCTTAAAATCAATCTGGAACTTATTTTGCTATATTAATAGTCTTGTTTTATTTGATCCTCAAATTGCTGTGCTTCTTTCTGGGAAATCATGTTTACCTCTATGTAGATCCTACCCATGTGATGGGCCTATACCCAGACCTGCTGCCCACAGACTACAGAAAGCAACTGCAGTATCCTAACCCACTGCCAGTGCTGTCGGGGGCTGAATTGGAGAAGGCACATTTAGCTCTGATTGACTACCTGACACAGGTAGGTATGATACAGAGGAGTATGGAAGAGTTTACCTGGGAGTTCCAGCACCTGCTTTTCTATTGCAGAGAAGTGAGGGCCTTCTCTCTACAGGCATTCCATAAATGAATGATGTAAAAGTGATGGTGCGCTGAGCATATTTCTTTCTCCTTCATCTCCCTGCTCATACCAGTGAGCTGCTTGTTGCCAAATCTTTATACCAGGAAATGTACGTGATTTCTGGTAAATTTACACTAAGCTGTTATGGGAACTAAAAAGGATAGATTTTAGTTGATAAGAAATACTAAGTTTTTTGAAACACTTTTTTGGAACATACATACTTGTGGAAAAATACTTGCTCAATGCAGGAGACTGGGCAAACACAGAAAAGTATAAAGCAAAAGTACAAGTCACCAATATCTCTACCACCCAGAGAAAAATCACCAACATTATAGTGTTGTCCTTTAGACCTCTAGAGGCATACCTCCTTTATTGTGTTTCACAGATGCTGCTTTTTTTTTTTTTTTTTTTTACAAATTGAAGATTTGTGCCAACCCACATTGAACAAGTCAGCACTATTTTTCCAATAGCATTTATTCACTTTGTGTCTCTGTGTCACATTTTGATAACTCTCACATTTCAAACTTTTTCATTATTGTATTTGTTATTGTGATCTGTGATCACTGATCTTTTATGTTACCATTATAATTGTTTTGGGATGCCACCACCTGTGCCCATATAAGATAGGAAACTTAATAAATGTTGTGTGCATTCTGACTACTCTACCAACTGGCTATTCCCTGCCTCACCTATCCTTTGGGTCTCCCAACTCCCTGAGACATAATAATATTGAAATTAAGTCAATAACAATGGGGGCAGCCTGGGTGGCTCAGCGATTTAGTGCTGCCTTCAGCCCAGGGCGTGATCCTGAAGACTCAGGATCAGGTCCCACGTCAGGCTCCTTGCATGGAGCCTGCTTCTCCCTCTGCCTGTGTCTCTGCCTCTCATTCTCTCTGTCTCTCATGAATAAATGAATAAATAAATAAAATCTTTAGGGGGAAAAAAATGGCCTCTAAGTATTCAAGTAAAAGGAAGAATTGCTATTTCTCACTTTAAATCAAAAACTAAAAGTAATTAAACTTAGAGGAAAGCATGTCAAAAGCCAAGATAGGCCAAGATTTAGGCCTCTTGTGCCAGTGAGCCAAATTGTGAATGCAAAGGAAAAGCTCTTGAAGGAAATTAAAACTGCTGCATCAGTGAACATGAATAAGAAAGTGAAAGCAGCTTTATTGCTGATGTGTAGAAAGTTTTAGTGGTCTGGATAGAAATCAAACCATCCACAGCATTCCCTTTTACCAAAGCCTTATCCAGAGCAAGGCCCTAAAACTCTCTTCAACTCTATGCAGGCTGAGAAGGATGAGGAAGCTGCAAAAGAAAAGTTGTGAAGCTAGCAGAGTTTGGTTCATGAGGGTTAAGAAGGAAGGCATCTCCATAACATGAAGTTAAAGGTGAGGCAGTAAGTGCTGATGTAGGTGTTTGCAGCAAGTTATCCAGATCTGGCTAAGATCATTAATGAAGGTGGCTCCACTAAACAGATTTTTCAGTGTAGACAAAACAGCCTTCTGTTGGAAGGAAATGCTAACTAGGACTTTCATAGCTAGAGAAGAGAAGTTATGCTTGGGTTCAAAGCTTCTAAGGACAAGTTAGGGGCTAATACAGCTGGTGACTTGAAGTTGGAGCAGTCTTTCTTGACCACTGAAAATCCTAGGGTCCTTAAAAATTATGCTACATCTGTTCTGCCTGTGCTTTGTAAGTGGAGCAACAAAGCCAGGGTGACAGCACATCTGTTTACAGTATGGTTCATGGAATATTTTAAGCCCACTGTTGAGACCTGCATCTCAGAAAAAAAGGATTCCTTTCAAAATATGACTGCTCATTGGCAACGCACCTGGTCACCCACTCTGATGGAGATGAGAGTAAGATTAATGTTGTTTTCATACTAACAGCATCAATTCTGCAGCCTGTGGATCAAGAAGTAATTTTAACTTTCAAGTCTTATTTAAGAAATATATTTCACAAGCCTATAGCTTCTGTAGATAATGACTCCTCTGTATCTGGGCAAAGTAAATGGAAAACCTTCTGGAAAGGATTCATTATTCTACATGCCATTAAGAACACTCATGATTCATGGGAAGAGGTCAGAATATCAATATGAACAGGAATTTGGTAGAAGTTGATTCCAGCCCTCATGGATAACTTTGAGGGAGGGGTTCAAGACTTCAGTGGAGGAAGTACCTACAGATGTGGTAGGAATAGCAAGAGACCTAGGATAAGCAGTGGAGCCTGGAGACGTGACTGAACTGCTGTGATCTCATGATCACACTATAATGGATGAGGAGTTGCTTCTTATGGATGAGCAAAGAAAGGAGCTTCTTGAGATGGAATCTACTCCAGGTGGAGATGCTGTGAAGATTGTTAAAAATGACAACAAAAGATTTAGAGTATTCCATAAACATTGTTAATAAAGCAGCAGCAGGGTTTGAAAGGATGGACTCCAAGAAGTTCTATGCCTAAAATGCTACCTGACACCATCACATACTATAGAGAAATAATTCTTGAAGACTCAATTTCTGTGGCAAACTTTGTTGTCATATTTTAAGAAATTGTCACAGCACGCCAACCTTGAGTCATCAACATGGAGGCAGGACCCTCCACTAGCAAAAAGGATCACAATTCACTGAAAGCTCAGATGACAATTAGCATTTTTTAGCAATGAAGTATTTTTAAATTAAAGTATATCCATATTTTGTTAGAGAATACTACCATATCATGTAAGCATAACTTTTGTATATACTGTGAAACCAAAAAGTTAATTTGACTAGCTTTACTGAGATACTCATTTTATCAGAATAGTCTGGACCAAACCCACAATGTCTCTGAGTTCTGCTTGGATATCCATTTGTGAGTTCGGTTTTTTAAAAATTTACTGGGGCCCCTGGGTGGCTCATTTCGTTGAGCGGCCGACTCTTGGTTTTGGCTCAGCTCATGATCTTGGGGTCCTGGGATTGAGCCCTGCATCAGGCTCTGTGCTCATCAGGGAGTCTGAGGATTCTCTCGCCCTCTCCTTTTGCCCCTCGCCTCACTCACATGTACTCCATCTCTCTCTCTCCCTCCCTCTCTCAAATAAATCTTTAAAAATTTAAAAATAAAAATTTATTTATTAGGTCATTATTGCCAATGGATATCAAACTAAAGTTCTCTGGTTTGCTTTTTAAAAATGTAGCTGTATATTGAGAAAGTCCCTCCCTGTCAATAAATATTCTTCTATAACCTGGTTTTTTTTAGAGGGAGTATTTAAATTTAAGTGTTTTTTTCAGTTTACTGTTATGGAAAGATAAGTGAAATTTTCAAGTGAACACTAAAACTAATGTCTCCATTAAAGATTCTTCACCCCATTTGTCACAAGGGCTTTTATTTCCTGAACACTCACTCAGAGTCAGATAACTTAGTAAATCTTTTCCTCATTAGTGTTCTGAAGACCTCTACAAGAGGTCCCCTGGGCAGACACTGAGAAATACTGCTAGGAAATTGTAAGCCAGCTATCTGCCACCTGCTTCTGGGCTAGTGAATGTCCCACAGCTCTGATCTGGCATACATAGCCTTGGCACTTCCTTGACATTGGGACCCAGGAGTACCCAGCCGTGGCTGGCAGCCTGCAAGGAGCACACAGACCTGCCTCTGTCTCCACCTTGCACAGCTCATATGGCCGTACCAAGTGGAAAAGGTTCCTGGGAGTAAAATATCTCCTAAGCCTGTGGCATCAAAGAATGCCCTTTATTGCCAGTGTCTTTGCTTTACAACTCTGACCACACATTTTTTTCCCTGGACTTCTCGCTGACATTTGGAATGTGTGAAGTTAACTGACATTGGCATTGTGTCAGAGAGATGGTTGAGCATATAAGAATAAGGGCATTGCCAGGCACAATATGGTACAAACAGGATTATTCTCTTTATATGAAGTTCTAGAATAGGTAAAAACTAATCTCTAGTGATAGAAACCAGATCTGTGGTGTAGGAGTTGGGTGAAATTGAGAAGAGCACAAGGGAACTTTCTGGGGTGTTAGAAATGTTCTTTTCATTGATTGGGGTTTTGGTTATGTGTATGTGTGTATGTGTCAAAATGGATTTCATACTTTAAAAGGGTACATTTTATTGTATGCTACTTACACCTCAAGAAAGTTGATTTTTTTTTTTTTTTTTAATAAAAGAAAATGGGCTTTGGAATTAGACCCTAGTTTGAAACTTGCCTCAGCTACTTGTGAGAGATCTAATACCTGTGCCTTGGCTTCTTGGCTTGTAAAATAGGGATTATAATACCTGCATTTGTTGTAGGTTTAAAATGGGATGACATAAAATTCTTGATACAGTGCCTGGTATGTAGTAACCCCTGATAAATAATTGTTACTGTATCTGTGGCAATTTGGCATTCATCTATTTTGATCCCTGATAAAGACTATATGCTAATATGAAATCAGGGTGGATAAGTATGAGCCATGTTGGAGATATTTGGAATTACCTGGTAGCTCAGGTGATTAGGATGATTTAGTCCTGGCCTTAATCCCACTTTTTTGGGCCTTTGCAGAAACGAAGCCAATTGGTAAAGAAACTGAATGACTCTGATCACCAGTCTAGCACCTCCCCTCTCATGGAAGGCACTCCGACCATCAAATCAAAGAAGAAGCTATTGCAAATCATTGATACCACCCTGCTCAAGTGCTACCTCCATGTGAGTTCTCTGAGCTCTCAGTACCCACAATTGCCCAGTCCCCTGAAACCGGGAAAGTGCTACTTTGGAGTCCTGCCATTAGAGTGAAATCTTTGATAATGGGAACCACCTAGTCTTTGCTTGACACCTCTGAGCTTCTAGCAGTTAAGAAAATAAGGCAAGATACTGCCCCAGAATGTGTAGTAGGCTGGTCTTCTCTGCTAAGACTGGGAGTTAGTGCTACAGGATAAAGAGACAATGTTTCCTGAATATATCCCCTTCCTCCTCCTACTCCCCTCCAGAACATTAAAACCTGCTGTGTGAAAGAGTATACATAATGCTGTAAAAGCCACACCTGTAGTCCTGAAGAAGGGTGGTTTGCCTATTCTTGCTTGTGTTTCATCCCTGACCTTTCAGCCTGAAGCAAACCTGGGCTAGGTGGGGGACGGGTGGGGGTGCTCCTCCATGATGCAGCGTCCCCTGAAGTCCTGCTTCCTCTGCAGACGAACGTGGCCTTGGTGGCGCCTCTGCTGCGCCTGGAGAACAATCACTGCCACATCGAGGAGAGTGAGCATGTGCTGAAGAAGGCGCACAAGTACAGTGAACTGATAATCCTGTATGAGAAGAAGGGGCTCCATGAGAAAGGTGGCCGGAGGAGGGGCTTCCCTGATCTGGGAGGGTCTCTATGTCATAGGGGAGACCTACTGAAGTATGATAACTCTTCCGTGGGGATGTGCCTTCTGGAAGAGGCTCATGACCTTTTTGGGGTGGGGGGGTGCTTCATGGCCAGCTCTGCAGGTGCTGGTGGACCAGTCCAAGAAAGCAAACTCCCCTCTGAAAGGCCATGAGAGGACAGTGCAGTATCTGCAACATTTGGGTAAGTCCAACTTTTGAAAGGGAAGTAGGAAAGGATTGTATTCACATGGACCAGATCTCCCTCCATTTCTGATTCTAGCTAGTCAGTCCCCTCCCTCCCTTGTTCACTCGGCTTTGTTTCCCCCCTACAGTGGAACTATGACACCCCCTCGGTATGCAGCCAGCCTAGTAGGGCCAAGTGACTGGTGCTTGGGACAGAACTATCTGCCCTGGAAAGCAAATTTGGGGGCAACCTTTGCACCCGCCTCCCCAGTCCTGTGGACGGGGCAGGCTTCACCTGCTGACAAGTCTATTCCCTTCCAGGCACAGAAAACCTGCATTTGATTTTTTCGTACTCGGTATGGGTGCTGCGAGACTTCCCAGAGGATGGCCTGAAGGTAGATCATGGGGGTCTTGGATTTATCTCATACCATGCTTGGTCTTGATTCTACTGAGGACAGTGATGGGTGGAGGGGGAGGAAGGATTCATGCAGTTTCTCTGGTGTTCAGATGAGTAGCCTGGGAAACAGCCGATAGTGTAGTATAGTGGAGAATGCCTTGTGCAGACATCTGGAAGCTGGCATCTGCCACCTAGTCTGGCACAGTTGCTACAGGTGCCATCTGGTATACCCTTCCCCCTTCAGAAGTCCACTTGACCCTCCACCGTGTATGTGTGTGTGTATGTGGTTGGTTGGCCGCATTGCAGTCAGATGGTTCTGCTGTTGGAACTCAGGTTTGTTCCCACAGATATTTACCGAAGACCTCCCGGAGGTGGAATCTCTGCCACGAGACCGAGTGCTCTGCTTCTTAGTGGAGAATTTTAAGGGTCTAGCTATTCCTTATCTGGTAAGATCTTTTTTGGTCTGAACTAAAAACATTTCAATGTGGGAACCAGGACCACATGGGTCAGTTGTCGGGCAATTCAGATTGGGGTTTGTGTCACTTGGGGATTGGTAGAAGAGTAAGGAAGATTATTTCAGCATCTTCTGAGGAAAGAGATCTTGGTAGATCAAGTTGGCAATATTACTTGGGTTGAATGCCTTCTAAATCTGGGTAAAGTACAGAGGGATAAAAGAGAATGATGTTCGAGAAAAACATCTGAAAGCCACATTTGTATGGTCATTCAGATTCAGCTGTGACCACTGGGCAACCAGATTGGTTTTAAGTACCAGGATGCAACTATTATTTAACCTTAACTACATGGGCTGATGTGAGAGTTTGGAGGATTATGGGACAAATTAATAAAGGAACTTAGATTGCAAATCTAAGAAGATAATCCCTAATGTTGCTGGGCTGTATTCCAAAATTTCCTGGTGGTTTTAAAAGAGCTGTCGCTTAATTAGGAGATGGTTTGGATGGGACCTGTCAGGCCTTAAAAATGTGAGGGAGACTGGGTGACGGAGATGGGTCACAGCTTACAGGATACCAGGTAGACCTGTGTCTTGCCTCAGGAGCATGTCATTCACGTTTGGGAGGAGACGGGCTCTCGATTCCACAACTGCCTGATCCAGCTGTACTGTGAGAAGGTGCAAGGTCTGATGAAGGAGTATCTCCTGTCCTTCCCTGCAGGTACCAGTTCTCCTAGAAAGCCAGGTGACCTGGAACCCAAGGGTGTCTTGTGGCATAGGGAAGCAGGCCTTACTGTTCTCTATGGGCCCTGGTGGGTGGGACGTTCCTCTGAGCAGCCAGGGCAACTAAGTGACCCAGCATAGGAGACTCAAGAGCTCTTGTCTGGATCTGGGCATCTCCGTGCATCACCCCTGTGTGAAGGGGAAGGAACAGATTTGTCAGCTGTGCTGAGAATGGGTTTGCATACAAGAGTGTGCAGGTTTTCTTTATGTCTCAAGCTGATGTTTTGGGGTCACGTAGAGACCATAAACTAAGAAAAGCCCAGCTGGAACCCACTCTGGAGGCCCTTTCTGATCATTGTGGTGATGTCATCGAACCCCATCCTCTTCATTTTTCTCAATGAGCCCACATTGCTGCCCAGCAGCATCCTTTCATACCGAGCTTGGTTCCCTTTAAGGCAAAACTCCAGTCCCTGCTGGAGAGGAAGAGGGTGAGCTGGGAGAGTACCGACGGAAGCTCCTTATATTCTTGGAAATTTCTGGCTACTATGATCCAGGCCGGCTCATCTGTGACTTTCCTTTTGATGGTGAGTGTCTGGCTTTTGGCCAGAAGCCACATCAGTGGAAGGTAATGGAAAAAAACACATGTTTGAGGCCAGTTGTTTCTGTCCCATCTGAAGACTCACTTTTTTTTCCATAACTGAGAGGAGTCTCCTTGGGTATGAACCACCTGGCAATCGGTGGCATCAGTACGTGTCTTGGCCACGTCCATTATTTAGCGATATTTGTGATCTGGCATAATTTGTCTGAAAAAGACACACGTTTCTCTGATATATAAGCTCTGGGAGAGCAAAGCCCAGTGTTTACTTTCCTTAGCTGGAGTGCTTGGCACATTGCAGGCGCTTATTATGCATTTGGTTGTTGGATGAGAGTTCTTACCCAAATTAGAAGCAATCACAAACAAAATGGTATAAAGTACCTCCTAAAAAATAGCTCCCTCTGCCCTCTTTTAAATTTTAGCAATTTTCTCCTTGAAAAAATCCCAAGTAATACAAATAGTTTCACCCACTTACCTAACAGCCTAGCCTCTGGCCTGTGCTTGCACAGTGGTGGTGATGATTACTCACACCCCTTCCTCCTCCCAGGCCTCTTAGAAGAGCGTGCACTGCTGCTGGGGCGCATGGGAAAGCATGAGCAAGCGCTCTTCATCTACGTGCACATCCTGAAGGACACAAAGATGGCTGAGGAGTACGTTGACCCTGCCACCGCACCACCCAAGGACTCCGACAGCAGGCTCCACAGACAGAGGAGAGGCGGGGGAGACAGAGGCAGAAAGCCACCTCCCCTCTGCTCTGCCTCCCATCCTGGCCCCTGATTGTGGTGCCATCATGAGGCTGCTCCCGCGGGGAGAATTGATGACCTCTCTTTAGACATGGCTGCTCTGGCCTAGTCTCACCACTTTCTCCCTTGCAGGTACTGCCACAAGCATTACGACCAAAACAGAGATGGCAACAAAGATGTAAGTAGTGACACTGGCCCCAGGGAGCACATGCGCTCTTCACTGTCCCTCGTAGCACACCTCATGCCCTTGGGTTTGGCCACAGGTGACACTGGTGGGAGTAGCTGAGATCACGGTTTGAATGTGTGTATTGAGGAAGAAGGCAAGGTGACCATACATCTTGGTTTCCTTGGGATAGTTCTGGCTTATTGTCATGCATGTGATTATCAGTAGCATGCCTGCCCTTTTACTTTCAAAAGAGTCCCAGGTTGTATAATAAATTATATGGTCAGCCTATTGAGGGGTATCTGATGGATGCAGTCAGGTGCACTTATATACTCGGTCTAGAATGCATGTGGATTCATCAGTGTCTGGAGACATTTTTGATTGTTATGTCTGGGGATACAGGGACAACTGGAATCTAGGTGGCAGAGGCCAGAGTTGCTGCTAAACAGTGCACAGGACAGCCTCAACAAAGAATTATCCAGCCCAGAATGTTGGGTGCTGAGGTTGAGAAACCCCGTGTTACTGGTACCAGTAGGAAAGATGGCATCTCAGCTTGGGGTTAATCCTCACCTGCCAAAATTGGTAGGGTCACAGCCTCAAGGCCAGATTCCTAGGAGAGATCTTTTTTTTTTTTTTTTTTTTTTAAGATTTTATTTATTTATCCATGAGAAACACCGAGAAAGAGAGAGGTAGAGATACAGGCAGAGGGAGAAGCAGGCTCCATGCAGGGAGCCCGATACAAAACTCAATCCTGCGACTCCAGGATCACGCCCCGAGCAGAAGGCAGGCGCCAAACCGCTGAGCCACCCAGGGATCCCCTAGGAAAGATCTTTTTGTGTCATTTTGCAGTGTTGGCATTTTGTCAGCAGCAAAATGTATAATTAACATAAGGCATTTGATTTTTTTTTCCTCAGGAAAAACAGTTCTTAATTCTTACCATCTTCAGTTGACTGGCTTTACCAAAATCTTTTAAAATGTGAAAAACGGAGCAGCCCAGGTTTTATAAACCCTCTTATTTTTAGGTGTGGTCATGCTGGCGGGTCCTGGGAGGCTTACTGCCAGCCTGACCTATGTGACTTGTATGAGACAGGTGTATCTGTCCCTGCTCCGGATGTACCTGTCGCCCCCTAGTGTTCATTGCCTGGGACCCATCAAACTGGAACTGCTGGAGCCACAGGCCAACCTCCAGGCTGCCCTGCAGGTCCTCGAGCTGCACCACAGCAAGCTGGACACCACTAAGGTCAGGAGTTCTGTGCAGATGGGAGGGACCTGGGGGCACGCTGAATGAGAGGAGGGCACTGAGAAAGGCACTGGGGTTTGAGAGCTGTGTGGCTTCAGACTTTTCCTCAGGTTCACTCCTGTTATGGCTCATCCTGTTCCCATCTCTGTTCCTGTCCCTAGGCCATCAACCTTCTACCAGCAAACACTCAGATTAATGACATACGTATCTTTCTGGAAAAGGTCTTGGAAGAAAATGCACAAAAAAAACGGTTCAATCAAGTGCTCAAGAACCTCCTCCATGCAGAATTTCTGAGGGTAAGAACCTTCCAGACTTTAGGGTGAGGTTGTACCTTTTAGCATGAGACACACATTACCTATAGACAAAAGCAGAGCTTTATATTCCTTTAACACTATAGCTCAAACTGACACAGTAACCAACTTGACATTTAGTTGCAGGGGTTTCAGTGAGAGGCATCTGTGGGGGCTGAAGGATGAGACTGTGCCAGCCTCTGCCTTCTGTGTGCTGGACTATGGGGCTTCTGTCCCAGTCACTCTCCTCTTCTAGGTCCAGGAAGAGCGGATTTTACACCAGCAGGTGAAGTGCATCATCACAGAGGAGAAGGTGTGTATGGTGTGTAAGAAGAAGATTGGGAACAGGTGAGCCTTTTCTCCACAACTGTGTAGCCCCAGCTCTGATGTGGTTCCTGCTCAGGATGGATTTCTTCCCCTTAACTAAAGGGAAAGCATGGCTGCTGATTATCTTGGCCATGGTTACTTCCTGAGCTTCCAAAGAGCAATCCATGTTGTCTGTTGTGAGTTAGCTTTGAGGATTTAAAGACTTGAAATGTATGGCATGTACTCTTGACTTCTTGCCTGAAAAGCCCTTCCCTTCTGGCAGCTAGATGCTGTGATGTAGCGAGTGGGTGTGTGTGAGTTGTATGTGGGCAGAAAGTTCTTATCTTTTAGGGTGTGCCTGTTAAGGAAGAAAAAGATCTTTCCATCTGCTGCTTCATGACTTGAGTAAAATCCTAAGCCAGTGTCATTTTGTTAAAGCATGTACTCTAGTCTGTCCCCTTTCCTGAGAAGCAAGGGTGCTTTGTCCTTTTTCTTATGTGGGTGGAAGAATCTTTGTCTTTAGAAAGACCTAACTTGCTGTCCATTGTTAGAATTAGCCTAAAACTTATTCTGATGGGCATTGTCAGCTCTCCCTAGACTGGTGCTGAGGCAGGCTGGTAGCCGGTTCCATCTGCCCTGGATTTCACATTGATGACTTAATAAGAAGTATTCTCATATTCAAACAGTCTTCAAACTGCATGAGCTCACCCTCTGTTTGATTATTTGGCAGAGACGGTTGCTATGTAAATCCAGAAGACGCTGAGGATGGGTCCTTTCTTGTGGTTAGGGTGGGTTGCTTCTGGGATGACACCTGGGTGAAACACCTTTTCTAGGAAGTGGTCTTCTTTTAGAAGTTGTTCTCCCTCCTGAGCAGTCTTTCTTCCATACAGTGCATTTGCAAGATACCCCAATGGAGTGGTCGTGCACTACTTCTGTTCCAAAGAGGTAAACCCAGCCGACACCTGAGCCCAGCATGCCAAGGATTCTTCAGATGGACAGTTCAGCTATCCCAGAGAGGAGAAGGAGCACCGGCCTTAGGATTGGGGGGCTGGCTACATCCACCACCAGGTGTCTCCCCATTTGGACACGACTGGCTACCTTGAGCCCTGGAATATCTCTGAATTTATCAGACTTATGGTCTGGTGTTACCAGCTTTTTGATAGAAAAAGAAGATATTAGCTATACCTTATATACCATTATGTTGCAGGCAGTTTCAGAGAATTTACTACCCCCGTTGACGGAAAGAGGTAGGGAAGGGCATCCTCCTGCCTTTGCACACCGATCACCTGAACAAGGAAAGTGTCTCAAGTGTCCGTACCCCCGAGATTGTTTATGCAGAGTTTTCTATTAAGACACGTGCAGGACTTGACGTGGAACTCTCTGCATGGTGGCCTGGAGTCTGGGAGGAGAGCAGTCCTAGGGCTCCCCTCGCTTCACTGGCTGGCCCTGGCTCTCAGGTGACAGCAGTCATTTCTCCATAGTCACAACCGCACACCTCCCTCTCTCCCCCCCACCCTCATCCCCTTGGGTCTCCCCACTTATCTCTTCCTGTTTCAGTCCTCGATATCGATTGTCTTCCTTTATCTCCCTTCACTGTTCCCCCCCACACACACTTTGTCTCCCATTTTTCCCATGCAGGGAATAAGTGATATAAACAAGATAAAATGAGAAGCAAGAGGACATCTCAGTTTTCAGCATACACTGATTTGATCATTGATTGTCAGGTATGCTGTAAATAGGTCCTCCTTGGATAAGAGCTGTATGCCTGGAAGCTTAGGGGAGCACTGTCCTCCATCCCCCCTGGAGCCGTATGTGACAGCGGCTCTAAGGACGGCCTGCACTAGGTATAAGACCTCTTAGGCAGACACCTGCAGCGGTGCCTGCTCCTAGGCTGCTGCTTGAGTGTCTGTGAGCCAAGTGCTTCATACTTTGGCACCTTTCTCTTTGCAGCCAGTGTGGTCTGCTTACCTCCCAGTTCAGCCTGGCAGTCCTTCTCCAGCTTTGTTCTGCTGGGGTTGGAGGCTGCACTGGCATGTCACAGGTAGGTGGATCTCTGCTACACACAAGACCGATCAGATGGGGAACTGACAGGGATGTGAGGTCAGGCATGTTTGTGAGGTGCCCAGGGACAGCTGAGAGCACTGCGGGAGGTGGGAGTAGTGGCAGCACATGGTTTTATGAAGGAACTCACTGCCAGATCCCTGGAGCAGGAGGCAGGGAGACCCCCCTCCTCCCAACAGAGCACTGAAGGCCCACAGGAGGAGTGGCTAGCACTGCAGACCGAGGACCTACAGGCAGAGCGGCCCTGCATCCTGTCTTCCCTGTGATTTGCAGACATAGCCTTGATGCTGCTGTGTTTTTAAGGTGGGAAGGGTGGGCAATGGCGCCCAGCCCTGACAGTGTTTTAGTAGCCTGTCCTTGACATGCTGTGGTTCTTTTTAAACCGATGCTCTGTGCCATGTTGGGCCTGTGTTGTAGGCCAGCTGGCCGGTGTTGTAGACTAGGCTTCTCCCTGGCACACTGTCTCGGAGGGTCTGAAGGTACAGAGTATGTGCCCTCAGCATCACACATGCAGATAGGGGCTCTGCTCAGGTTTGGGAGGCAAAGTGGTGCTTCTGAAGAGCCACATCCTAACTGGCACGAGAAGCATTGCTACCCTTGGACCTGTTTGCACAAGCTCAAAGAAGCTTCCCATGTGAGCAGCAGTAAAGTCATCAAGCCAGCCCTCTGCAGCAGAAACCCACCCTGCGACTCAAACCCCGTCTTCCTGGCTTGCTGTGTTTGTATCTTCCATTCCCACAACCTGTGTGGCACATGTGTTTGAAGCAATAAAGAATGTGTATTTTCTTTCTGGAATACATAAACCGCGCAGTTTTCCCAAACTCCATTCTTCCTTCCCTGGACTCTCTTTGCCCTCTCTGGAGGTACAGAGAAGGCTAGAGACTGGAAAGCTCTGTAATGACTTATGAGGATCTCTTATAATAAACATCATAAAGTAAGGAGCCAGCCAATTTGCATCTCTTTTTCCTCCCTTCCTGTGAAGTTTGATGGAAATAACTATGAGGAGATAATGATTTAGCTAAGAATTGAGAAGAATAAGCCAATTAACGACAAAAAAAGTCAGTATGACACCTCTGTCATGTATGTCTCCATCTGTGCCATAGAGCACAGCTACTGTGGCTGGTGGCTAATGGTTTGACGGTGCAGGTACAGAACATTTCCAGCATCACCAAGTTCTGTTGAACATACTGGAACTCCAGCTAATCCCTACTATTTCCCCCTGCACTTCACATATTAGGGCCTCATGCCTCTTCCTGCAGCTCCTAATGACTAGGAGAATCATGAAAGAAAGGTATGGAATTGGTGGGATTGAAGGGACTAAGGATGTTTGAGAATTGGAGAAAGGATAGTTCATGTTGGCCAGCTCCAAAAAGGCAGTTTGGTCCTTCTGTGTCCCCCTCTTGAGCCATCTGTGGTCATCTTGAGTTTTCTTTATTGAAGCCCAGAGCACGTGACTTCCAGGAGAGAGTATCATCCAGCTCAGAGCATGGGACGTCAGAGCACTCTGTGTGCCCCAGGTAGCTCCCTGCCCTCACCCGGGCCCCTCTGAGGTGAGTTCCTCCACACGCTGTGCATGGGTACCAGCAGCGGTGTGGCACTCTGGCATCTCAGACCCCAGCATGTGTCTTGGCTCTATGCTCCAAATTAAGCAGAAATAGGCCCTTCCCTTGGAGACAGGCCAGTGGCAATCATCTGCCTTTGTTTTCTGAGAGTTTCTGGTCTAAACTTGCCTACAGGGTTCATTTTGGAGTTGAATCACCTGTTTGTAGATGTTCTTTTTTTCAATCTCCACCTCAAGCCTGGGGGAAGAGTAGAGATGACTAAATCTTGGTTGAAGAACAGAAATTATCTCCCAATAGGTTACTGCCCCAGAGATCCTTTCTCCTGGAAACTGCCTATCTTGGCCATCCAGATGGCCACAGTCCACAGAAAAGGGGACATGACGTTCATCGGTAGCCTAAGGCTTACGATGGTCCAAAGAGTACTCTCCAAAGCCTTATCTCCAGTAGCTTAAGGATAAACAGACCTGCTAAAAGCTGTCATTGATGCCACCTGACCATTTCCTTGCCTGTTTACTTGGGGCATCCAAATATATCCACTGATCTAGCAAGAGGTCTCGGGCAAAAGCCAACAGAGCCCTGAGGCTGTGAATTTCCTCAGGATACAGATGGATCCTCCTCACCTTTGGTTGCATAGCCCAGTATTGGTCTGGTACACAACAGGCTGTCAGTGTTTGAAGAATAAATGAGAGGGGTCACAGATTAGAAACACATTCAAGTCCAGCTAAAACTGAACCAGAGATTTCTATGCTTCTGCTTAAGAGTCATGGGCCAGGTGGGACTTGAAGGGCAGATGGTTTTAGAACTTTTTTTCCAGCTGGAGAAAATAAGGCTTGATGTAGCACTTCCTGGCTTCCATCCCCTGGGCCTGCTGTGTCAGCACTGTCTAGAAGGCTTGTTGGAAATGTGGACATGTAGGCTCTACCCACACCCACTAAAGCAAATCATCCAGGGGGTGAGGCTCAGATATCTTTTCCAAAAGCAGCCCAATGATAACCAGGCGTGGGGTTTGGAAACCAGAGTACCAGTTCCTCATCCTCTTGGAGACAGGCTGAAGTGCCTCCTGCCTGAGGGAATTGGATTCCAGTCACTTCCTGGAGCACATTAAACCCCACCTCCAGCCCCAGCAGGCCACCCAACTCTGAGTCCTCCAGAGAGCAGCCAGCTCCACCCTCCCTACCTCGGTTACCTGTCAGACCTGAGCTAGCAGCAGGTGTAGCTGGAGGAGAGCAGGGTGGCTCTGGAAAGCAGGCAGGGCTTCCAGCTGAGAGCTGCTCTGCCTGGCCATGCACTGGGTGCTCTGGCCAAGGTGGCTGGCAGGCAAGGGGCTGCCCCTCCTGGGGGCAGTGCTGCTGCAGAAGAGAGAGAAGAGGGGACCTCAGTGGAGGCAATGGCGGGTAAAGTACATGGTCTTCCTTGGGAATTGTGTAGGAGCCCTGGGATCACAGTCCCCTGTGAGAACAGAGGCCAGCAGGGAATTGGGTTCTGATCTGGGCCAGGACCAATTTACTCTAGCCAACCTGGCAGAACGTAAAGAGGTTGGCCAAGATCTTGGCTTTTAGATATAATCCTCACCTCACCTCGATCAGGAATGGAGGGTGAGGTCATGTGATACTTCAGCTGTTGGCTCTGCCCAGAATGTACCAGCCTGGCTGTAGAGTGCCCCAGGGGAAAGGAGGAGGGTGCTTGCTGGGATTTTGAGGGGATAGCCCCACTTCTAGGAGGCTGCAGGATGCTGTTACCTCTCTTGGACCCAGTTGTTATCTCTTTAACGACTCGTCCAGACCAGTACAAGCTGGGCGACGCCTGGTTTCCCTTCACCTGCTGCCTCCTAGGAGGTGTGGCTTTCATCAGTGAGCTCCTGAGCTAGCAGGTGGGGTCTATCATGACTTTCTCTACGAATCTTTAATCTCCCTTCTAATCTCTAATGTCCTAGGGACATCACCCTGGCTTGCACTCAGGCTCCCAAGCTATAGCAGCAGCACGAAAAAGTGAGGGGAGCTGCCAGTTGGTGCATCACAAACATAATTAGTAACAGTGGCTACATATATTAAGCACTAATACCAGGCACTCTACACAACTTCTCATTTAAAAATCACCGCACCCCTATGGGATTGTAAAACCCCATTTATAGATGGGGAGAATGAAGCACAGGGGAAATCAAGTAATTTGCCCAAGGCCATTCAGCTAGTACATAGTGGAGTTTAGATTTGAACCCAGCCTGAACGATTCCAAGGTCCAGGCTCATCCCCGACATGCTGAAGTCCCAACGGCTGGGCCCTGCCAAGGCCTCTCAGTTCCTAAGCACAGCAACATCTGTGAGCCTGGGCCAGGCTGTTGTTCTGTGAGGGGACAAGGGAAGCCTGAGCTGGGCACCACCACGGGAAGAACAGGCCCGGCTCTTCCTGGGACTGAGTTCCAGAGTTCTCTGTTTCAGCGGGAAACCCACCCATACTTTGACCTCCAGGTGAAGGTGCTGAGGGCCAGAAATATCCAGGGCACAGATCTGCGTGAGTGACCCCCAATTTCACCCTTCTTCCCCTTCCTTTCCCCGGGGCCTCCCCAGAGTGCAGCAAGGGCTGTCTGGAAATGTGTGTGTGTGTTTGAGTGAGGCAGAGGGGCTAATGCTGACCATGAAGGAGTCCTCCCTGGTGAGGGAGCCCCAGGGCAGGCAGGGAGGGGCTGGAGGGGAGACATGTACAGACCTTGGACTCCTCCTTGATTGAGTCTAGCAAGTGGAGCAGAGCCAGCCTGGGTGAGCATGTGAGGCCAACTGTTGCCACAAATCAAGGTCTGTTCTCCAGCAGTTTACCACACCAGTGCTTGTCACGGAAGGGGACTTTGTTGCCTGAATCATGCCCTTTCAGGGGCAGCGGTCTGTGCAGCCATGTGGTCTTTTCAACTGGCCACTGCAGGATTGAATGGGAGGTATAAGTGGTCTAGATGGAGTTAAGGACATTGGCTCTCCCCACATCTCCTTGCCCCGCACAAGTAGCCTCCTTCCCCCGACCCCCAGCTCCTTCCCCTCCTGCCCCAGCCTTCCCCAGGCAACCTTTACAGCAATAGGAGCTAAAGGCTGAGGACCCCTCTCCAATCCCACCTGCAGTGTCCAAAGCCGATTGCTATGTGCAACTGTGCCTGCCCACTGCGTCCTCCAGTCCCACCCGGACAAGGATGATAGCCAACTGCAGTGACCCCGAATGGAACGAGACCTTCCACTACCAGATTCATGGTGCTATGAAAGTGAGGGCCAGAAAAGGGCAGTGGAGAGGAGAGGGCTACTTCCTGCCCTCCTGCCCTGCCTCAGGCTCCCACCTCTTACCCACCATTCCCAGAACGTTCTGGAGCTCACCCTGTATGATAAGGACATCCTGGATAGTGACCAGCTCTCCCTGTTACTGTTTGACCTGAGGAGCCTCAAGCCTGGCCAACCCCACAGACATACCTTCCAACTCAAGCACCAGGTGAGCCACCCTACCTGTGGCAGCAATGAACTGAACTCAAGGAAAGGTCTGGCACAGGGCACTGAGGTGAGGGCTCCTGGGCAGCACAGGCCAGGCCTCCAATACAGACCCTCCTCTATCCTATACTACTAACCCTCCAAAGATTTCCCTCAATATTTCTTCCCTGAGTGCCAAAATGTGAGCTGAGGGCAGAGTGCTTTGTCTGTCTTGGTCACTGCTGAACCCTCCGTATCTGCCCAGCAGACAGTCTTGAATGCATGAAGCTCCTCATGAAGATGATACTACCTACCCCTCCTGTGCCCAAGGAAGCCCCAACAACAGTCACCTCTTGTAATCCCTGTTGCTGAGCCGGGTAGGGGGCAGGGACAATCTCTGATGCTTTCAGAGCTCTTTGAAAATGAATGCTTCCTTGCTTCATTCATGTAGGATTCACAAGAGCTGCAGGTGGAATTCATTCTGGAGAACAGGTAAGTCTGGGTGGAGCCTAGCTTTAGTCATATTATTATAGTAACAGTCATCTCAAGGGGAGCTAGATGTCCCATGAGCTCCTCATCTTTTGCAGCCAAGTGCCTGCATCTGAAGTCATCACCAATGGGGTCCTGGTGGTGAGTAGGGAAGGTGGGTTAGGGCTGTCCAGGGCTGGGGGGGAAGTACAGATTCCACAATTGAGACTGTCATGTCCCCTTGCCTCTGAAGGACACTCAGGCCTTCCTGAGAGGGGAAATGTGCTAGGGAGGCATCTCCAGGGACCAGGGGCAAGAAGCTACCTCAAGTCGGAAGCACCAGATAGGAAGCCAACCTTCCTATCTTGTGCACTGGGGCCCCTGGTTGCTGGGACTGCTGGAGGCACCACTTTCAGCGGCCTTTTCCTCCTTCCCTTTCCAAGGCCTGGGAGGAGGGCTCCCACAGAACTCCTACCCACAAGGCACAGGCCCTGGCAAAGTTGTTAGCTGGGCCCTGCCCCAGATAACCCCTCATTCCACCCTGGTCTGTGAACAGTGGGTTCCCACAGGCCTCTGCTTTCCTCAGGCTGCCCCCTGTCTGAGAATCCAGGGCACCCTCGGGGAAGGTGGCACAGCTCCACATCGAGAGTATGGTGAGTCTGGTCCACGACCTTGGGTCTTGCCTTCTCTCCTGGGGGCTGAGGCCTCAGACATCAATAAGGTGGGTCTGAGGCAGAAAGTTCTTCAATGTTTCACCACTCACAGCTGACCAAGGATGGGACGGATTGCCTCTGAGAGTAGTGATTTCCTATCCCTGGAAGTGTTCAAGCATGAGGGTTGTACCAGTCCAACTACCGCTCCACAAAAAGCAGCCCTAAATCTCAGTGGCAGACAACAGGAAGCATTTATTTAGCTCACAAGTCGGATGGTCAGCTGGCATGTGGTTGATCTAGGCTGGGCTTGGTAGGAGTGAGCTGGCTTCATGCCATGTGGCCCTAATTCACCTTCTATGACCAGGGGACTGATCATGTTCTTAAGGTATCAGCCAGAGGCACAGCAGCAAGCCAAAATGAGCAGGTGGTCTTAAGCCTTTGGTCACATCACAGCCACTAACTGCCATTTTGCTCTCCAAGACAAGTCACAAGGCTGACCCTAAAGCTGGGGGGCAGCAATATAGTTGGCCTCTCTGCAGGAGGAACTGAAGTCACATGGCAACATGTGGAAATTTCAGAAGTGGAAGTGGAAGAACCAGGGCATGTCTGGTTCCAGTTAGGCCACTGATGTAGTGTGTTGCAGAGGGTAGCCGCTCAAGATCAGGGACAGGGGGCAGGAGGTGGGGTGGTGAACGTCCAGATGCAGCAGCAGAGCAGAGGCTGTGGGACAGCTAAGGTCCCCTCTGACGCTGAGAGTCTGAGCCCACAGGATGAGGGAGTCCTCATAACGCCTGGCACTCACTGTGAACCAGGCAACTGTGCTCAACATTCCATGTGTCTTTTATCTTTAATTCTCATAACAACCCCATAAAATGCACCTATTATCCTCATAATTTATGAAACCTTGGCTCAAACAAGAAACTTGCTTAAGGCAGTCTGCGGCCCCCTCTGTCTGTCATGCACATTCCTCTCTAGGGTTTTGCCTCCTTCCCAGAAAGCTGCTCAGAGCAATGTGGGCTCACAGGCCTCCCTCTGCCTCCTTCTAGCCTGGCTCTCCCCTGCTTTTCGAAGCCTCTACCCACCCACTTCCTCTCATCTTCTCTGCACACCCTCTGTTCTTGCAAGGTCTTACACTTTGGAAATAAAGGGCAGGACAACTTGCTATCTATTGTCTTCTCCCTGGCCACAAACCTTCCCCAAGGTGATGAGCACAGAGCTTGAATGGAGGCAAGAGATGGGGGAACTACCAGTGGAAGACTGGTAATTAATATAACAATGTGTGACAATTATAACATTATAATTATTATAGAATTATATTTTATATACTTAATATAATCTCAAAATCATCAGCCCCATAAACTCTGAGCAAGGAGCCCTCTCCCTTCCTGCTCTTCCCGTTCCCCAGGCATTGTGTTTCCTAGCCCTCTCCCCGCGTTCCCAAGTCTGACCAGGGCAGGTTAAAGGACCCGAGTGTCCTTCATGATGCCTTTGCTATGGGTCACAGAGCCAGAGAGTGAGCAGGGTGGTAAGTTGGAATTTCCAAGGGGAAAGACAGGGGAATTGCCATTCAGGGTGCTACCATTACATGCCACACACGCACTCCATTCTCACCCCCTCACCTGGGCCCTCTGCTCCCAGGCTCTAGGCAGATTTGGCTGACAGTGCCTGGGGCCTACGAGAAACCACAGCTCTTACCCCTGCAATGCCCCAAAGAGGGAGGCCTCCCAGCTACCTTCACCTTTCACATGAACCCAGTGATCAGCTCCAGGCTGGATGTGGAGCTGGAGGAGGAGCTTACAGTCCTGCAGGTGAGTGAGGCCCAAGTCTGAGAAGGTGTGGCTGGTAGAATCAGTCCAGCCTAGAGGGGCGTCCCAGGGCCACCACGGAGGCATGTTTTCCTTCACCATGGAAGGTTCCTTGGGTGTGTTTTCTTCTCTGCAGAGCGGCCCAAGTGCTGAACTAGAGACCCAGACCAGCAAGCTGGGCCAGGGGGGTATCCTGCTATCTTCTTTGACCTTAGGCCAGGAGGAACAGCGCTCCGTGGCCCTGGGGGAGGTAAGACTCTCTCTGGGTGCCTGAGGAACCCCTGCCTGCTCTGTGACCACCAAAAGAGGGCTGGGGAGGGGCCTGAAAGGAAAGTCAAGGGGCCTGAGAGGGAAGGGGTCATAATCAGCCCAGCCTGGAGTTCAGCCATGGTGTCCATATCTGGGCCAGAGCTACCAGAGCAACAGGGCCTGCAGGTGGGAGGATCCCACTCAAGATACTCAGGGACTGGGCTGTTGTCTCTTTCAGGACCAGGAGGTGGTTCTGAATATGAAGGCAGAAATAAGGTGAGGAAGGCTGACTTCAGAGGAAGGCTCTTGGGCTACCCAGGAAGTGTAGGCGGCCTCTTCTGCCTACTTGACTAAGCCTGGATGGTGGAGGGCATGTCTGGTTCCAGTGAGGCCATTCTAAGGGGTTCCATGGAATGTGGGTCTACTACTGTGAAAAATGGGCTGGGTCTGAGGCTCTCCTCCGGTGAAGAGTCACCCAGTACCTCACCCCTACCCCACCTGAGGCAGCTCTGGAGACCTTGACCTGCGCCTTGGCTTTGGCCTGTGTGACGGCGAATGGGAGTTTCTGGACAAGAGGAAGCAGATCGTGTCCAAGGCTTTGCAGCAAGCACTGGGTTTGAGCCAGGCTCCAGACAGCAGCCAGGTATGAAATGGAGGAGTTGGAGCCCAGGGTCACCAGGACCAAGTCCAGCCTCTTTCTTTGAGAGGACTGTGTGGCCAAGTCAGGACAGGAAGCCTTGAGGAGGGGGGAGGAACAGAGGAGGAAGGGGCAGGCCTGTTTGCCAGAGCTGATAGGCAAAATCAGGAGAGTCAGGACCCTGTGTGTAAGGAGGGATGAACAGCCCTGGCCAAAGGAGGTGTCTTAGTCCCCTTGGGCTGCTGTAACAGAACACCACAGACTGGTTGGCTTAGACAACAAACATTCATTTTCTCACCTGGAGTCTGAAAGTTCAAGAGTAAGATGCCATCAGGGTTGGTTTCTGGTGAGGCTTCTCTTCCTGACTTGTGGACAGCCACCTTCTGGCTGTGCCCCCACATGGCTCCTCCTCTGTGCCTGTAAGAGAGGGTAAGGGGAATGTCTCTCTTCCTCTTCTTACAAGGACACCAATACCGTTAGATAAAGGCCCCACTGTTATGACCTTCCATAACCTATATAACCACCTTACCGGCCCTTTCTACAAATGTCGTCTCACTGGGACTTCAACATGTGAATTTGCAGGAGCACAGTTCAGTCAGTCACAGTAGACAAAGGGATCTGGAGGTGGAGGGTCCATGGGAGCCTGGGGCGGGAGGGCAGGTGGAAAGGCAGTACCAAGGGAGAGAGCGATGGTAAATCAGGAGCAAGTTGGTGGCTTCCTCCTCGCTGCAGGTGTGCTCGGGAACTGGGGTCAATTCCCCGTGCTGACTGGGTGAGCAAGCTCAGACCGTTCATTTGGTAATGCTTGCTCTCTGCCAGGTTTCCACTCCAGAGGTGGGAGGTAAAGAGGACGTAGACCTGGCTTTTAGGGAGCTCTGTCTCCTTCAACACTCTGAAGGGGCTGTGCCCTTGCTGAGCACTGGCCAGGGAGCATTTCTTTCAAGACAGAAGAAAGGAGGGCAGAGAAAGGAACCAAAAGTTGGGGTAGAATGAGCTAAAGCTTCATGGAAAAATTGAAGAGCCAAAAAGCTTCTAGTCTGATCCCAGCAGGCACCTCTGATACTGAAGAGACATCTGGGCACCTCTCATGTCTGGGGCAGGTCTAGGCTGCTTGGTGGTCTTTGCCACTTTACCCAGTGGTTCTTAACTGGGGGACGGGGGCATTTTACCCCCAGGCATTTGTCAATGTCTAGAGACATACTTTATTGTAGGGGCAGGGAAGAGGGCCGCTACTGGCTTCTACTAGGGAAAGCCCTGGAATGCTACTGAACATCCTACAACATACAGGACAGCTCCTCATGACGAAAAATGACCCAGTCCAAAATTATCAACAGTTCCAAGACTAAGAAACCCTGCTTTAATGGTTTTGAGTGAAATCCAGTATGCCTTCCAGTTACACACTTTCCTGGTACAATTGTTAAGAGTCATCTCTGGGGTCATATTGCTTCAGTTTCATAACCACCACTTACCACCCGTGTGATTGAGAGCACATTATCCAACCTTCCTGTGCCTCAGGTTCCTAATCTGTAAAATGGGGATCCCACTGGGGTGCTGTGAGGATTCAGTGAGACAATACATATAAGGCTCTTAGGTCAATGTCGTTATGATCGCTTTCTGCTCAGGTGCCTGTGGTAGCTGTGCTGGGTTCGGGAGGTGGAACCCGAGCCATGTCTTCCCTATATGGCAGCCTGGCAGGGCTGCAGGAACTTGGCCTCCTGGACACTGTGACCTACCTGAGTGGGGTCTCTGGTTCTACCTGGTAAGTGAGGTGGGGACAGGGCCCAGAGTAAAGGAGAGCCCTGAAGGGGCAGGAATGTGAATGGTGGGTTCCCTGAAGGGATGCTGGGTTCCTGCCTCCAAGGGGGTTAGGAGAGGCAGGAAGGCAGTGAGTTCCCAGGCCTCCTTGAGTGGGCGGTGCAGGGCAGTGGGGACAAGGGATGGAGAGGTGGGGCACTCGCAGACCCTTGCATCCCTCTCTCCCCTTGCTGTGCTCCCTGCACCACTGCCCCTAATTCTCTCTCTGCCCAGGTGCATCTCCACACTCTACAAAGACCCAGCCTGGTCCCAGGTGTCCTTGCAGGGCCCCATCGAGCGTGCTCAGGCTCGAGTCTGCAGCAGTAAGATGGGGGCGATGTCCACAGAGCGCCTACAATACTATGTCCAGGAACTGGGGAGTCTGGAAAGCAGTGGCCGCAGTGTTTCCCTCATAGACCTCTGGGGTCTCCTCATTGAATATTTCCTATACCAGGAGGTGAGAGAAGAACAGATAATAAATAAATCTGGCTCCTTTCCACTGCTGCCCCACCAGCATTTACTTCTGCCTTAGTTACTAAGATTTGCAAAACTATCCCTTAGGTCTGAGCTCGCTGAGGACAAGAGGTAAGAACCCAGGGAGGGCTGACAGGGCTTCATCTTTCCTGGCCCTGAACTCCTAGGAAAGGAGAGCCTGGTCTGCCATTCTCAGATCTGTCTGTATTTTAGAATCACCTACACAGCTTTTCAAAAACACTTGGGCCTGGGCCCCAATTCTGCTACTGACTTGGGCTGATCTGGGTTTAGGCCCTAGCACACCTGTGTTTTGAGAGCATTCCAAGTGGTTCAGACCTGCAGCCTAGATGAATGCCACTCCCGCCCACTGACCAAGCTGCCCTGCAGCTCCTAGAGCTATGTGCCCAGCACAAGTCAGGAGATGAGAAGAGTCAGAGCTGAGGGAGGTTCTCAGCCCTGGGGACCTGGCCCCCTGGTGTGGTTCTCAGTTGTGGATGTATATCACAAGTAGTTTCTCACAAAAAGGATTCATGTTTTTGAATGATTTATCTTTTTTTTTTTTTAAGATTTTATTTATTTATTCACGAGAGACACAGAGAGAGAAGCAGAGATACAGGCAGAAGGAGAAACAGGCTCCCCGCAGGAAGCCCGATGTGAGACTTGATCCTGGGACTCCGGGATCACACCCTGAGCTGAAGGGAGACACTCAACTGCTGAGCCACCCAGGCATCCCATTGAATGATTTGTCTTTTAAAGAAAGTAAACTGGATTTTCAGTTTTTCCTTTAACAAATGTCCACTGATTCCCCTGGGCTCTAATCTGCTTTCTTCAACAGGAAAGAAGTAAGGAGAGGAGTCCCAGTGTCCCCGGAATTGCACAAAACTCACAGTGGCCTTACCTGTGCTGCTTAAAGGCCCTTAGCTGTCTCTAGAGTACTGGCCTTGGCAGCTGCAGCCTCTGGTGGGCACGCCATCCCCTGCAGGGTATCAGGCCATGGGGCCATCCCCATGGGGTAAGGGGATTCCCCCAAAAGCCAAATACCTCCCTTCATGCCCACTAGGAAAACCCCGCCAGACTGTCTGACCAGCAAGAGGCCATCAGCCAGGGCCAGAACCCTTACCCTATCTATGCCAGCATTAATGTCCGCACCAACATCAACGGGGAAGACTTTGCAGGTGCCTCGGTGTGGATGTGGGGACCTGGGAAACAGGTGGAGGTGGTGGTTGGTGGGAGGGTGTGAGAGGCCAGTGCTAGTAATGTACAGACGGGAGCCTTGGAGCACAATGGGGTTGCTGCCTCCTGCTCTCGGCAAGTCTGATTCCTGCTCAGGCACTCAGGTGTCAGGGGAACCCTGGTATCCTGGTAGAAAGGCCCTGGTAACATTCCCCTTTACTCTGGTCCCCCAGAGTGGTGTGAGTTCACCCCCCATGAGGTCGGCTTGCCCAAGTATGGTGCTTATGTTCCCACTGAGCTCTTTGGCTCTGAGTTCTTCATGGGGCATCTGCTGCAGCCCCGGCCTGAGCCCCGGATCTGCTACCTGCAAGGTGAGTCTGGGCTGGAGGGCTGGGGACAGGGCAGGGACTGGGCCAGGACCTGAGATGGGCTGGAGTTGTGAGGGCCCAGGACCTTGCCTTTCTCCTTAGGTATGTGGGGCAGTGCCTTTGCAGCCAGCGTGGATGAGATCTTCCTGAAGACTGCTGGCTCAGGCCTCAGCTTCCTAGATGGGCACAGATGGAAAGTAAACATCACAGGTGAGGGTAGACACCCTGACCTCCCCAGACCCTCTTTTCCGGCACCAGTGCCATGGCTGAGGCACGAAGGATGAGGGAGGGGGTGGTGAAGGACTTGGCTGTCCCACTGGGTTCAGAGAAGTCCTGAGAAAATGACTTCTAGCTTAGGGTCTCTAGATGCCCAGAAGTCTGCAGAGGCAGTGTGGCTGGGGCCTGGAGGAAAGCCCATGTCAGAGAAGCCAGTGGGAGTTGTGAGTGCTCTGTGGTAAGGCCTATAGCTTCAAACTCTCTGCTTGGGTTCCAATTATGTCAACTCAGCCCAGGACCATGGGGCATCTCATGCTTATCTGTCCACACACCTCAGGGCTCCTCTTCACACTGCTCCTTACGTGGCCTATGTATGAGCTCCCTGCTGCACAGAATACCTTTATCCACCTATCTTTTCTGGATAACTTCTGCTCAGCTTTTAAGATTTAGCTCAGACATCATTTTGTCAGGGACCTTCTCTATTCTCCTTCATCCCTCCGGGCTGATCAAGGGTCTTACCACCAAAGTCTCATAGGACTATGTACACACTCCACCACTGTCCTTACCTCAGGGCATCATTATGATTTATGATCTCTTTATGTGGCTCTCCCCCAAGTAGGCCGGGGTCCTATTCACCTTCCATCTCCGTTCAAGCCTAGCACGGTGTCTGGCATGCAGTACTCCTCAGTGGGTATTTGATGGATGAAATTCTATTCAGAAGTTGTATATACAACTTTTTTTCAAGAGGAGAAAATAAATTATCACTTTATAAATATAGTGCCATAGGCAACTTTCAAAATATAGATAAGCTGAAAGAAAAGGTCATTTAAGGGATGCCTAGGTGGCTCAGTGGTTGAGCATCTGCCTTTGACTCAGGTCATGATCCCGGAGTCCTGGGGTCGAATCTCGCATTAGGCTCCCTAGGGACTTCTCCCTCTGCTTATGTCTCTGACTCTCTGTCTTTCATGAATAAATAAATAAAATCTTGGAAGGAAGGAAGGAAGGAAGGAAGGAAGGAAGGAAGGAAGGAAGGAAGGAGGGAGGGAGGGAGGGAGGGAGGGAGGGAGGGAGGGAGGGAGGGAGGAAGGAAGAAAGAAAGAAGAAGAAGAAGAAAGAAAGAAAGAAAGAAAGAAAGAAAGAAAGAAAGAAAGAAAGAAAGAAAGAAAGAAAGAAAGAAAGAAAAAAAGAAAGAAAGAAGAAAGAAAGAAAAGAAAAAGGAAAGAAAAGAAGAAAAGAAAAGAAAAGAAAAGAAAAGAAAAGAAAAGAAAAGAAAGAAAAGAAAAGAAAAGAAAAGAAAAGAAAAGAAGAAAGAAATCATTTAAAAGAGGTTCTGAGAAGTAGTGGTCTGAGGCTTGGGAGCCAGGGGGAAGGAGAGATGAATGTGGGGAGGAAATAGAGGGGGTGCCCTGAGTCATAAAGGCCACTGGACAAAGGAAGGCACGACTTCTCACTGTATTTCACCCTCCCACCCCCACTAGATGACTGCCAGAAGCTCCAGCTACATGACCCCACACAGCTGCGAACCAGGCTCTTCACCCCCCAGGGCCCCTTCTCCCAGGCTGTGCTGGACATATTCACCTCCCGCTTTACCTCTGCAGAGAACTTTAATTTCACCAGGGGCCTCTGCCTACACAAAGACTATGTAGCTGGCCAGGAGTTCGTGGCCTGGAAAGGTGGGTGCTGCTCTGGGTGGGGCTCACTGGGGCCAGTGCTGCCTTTTTTCCTGGGGGCTGGGCTGTGGGCTCCTACCACCCAGGGGCTGAGAGGGAAGGACTGGGATGTCTGCCAGAAGGCAGGGCCAGGGGTTGGGGTAGGAGACTCTGCTGCCCTCAGAACAAGGGGAGGAGAGATCTCTACAGAGAGGGATGTTCCGTTCCCAATGGGAAGAGAAGAGCAAGCATTTGACCCTGCTGCAGCTACGCACCCTGACGCCTTCCCCAACCAGCTCACTCCCATGAGGGATCGCCTGTGCCTGGTGGATGGGGGCTTTGCCATCAACTCTCCATTCCCCCTGAACCTGCTGCCCCAGAGAGCAGTGGACCTCATTCTGTCCTTTGACTACTCCCTGGAGGCCCCTTTTGAGGTAAGGTGTACAGTGGGGATGAAGTGAGGATCTCTGTTGAGGTGGCCTAGCTGGGGATTTGGGGATGGTGCTTCATGGAGGACCAGGCTTCTAATCTTCAGGCAGGTGCCTTGTGAAGATTTTTAGTGGCACTGGACTCCCCAACTGGAGGAAGGGGGTTGCTGAGGTTATGGGATGGAGTGGGGGCTGGGAGAAGAGGCCAAAGATGGTCATCAGGAGTCTTCCATCCTGGTGAAGAGAAGGCTCCTGTACCGGCCCCTGCCTATGTCTGATAGCATTCTTTGCTCCCATCTGGATCTGGATCTACTGTCCCTTAGTTACTGTAGTAACAACAGAGCCATGAGGTCCCCCAAAGAGTGTCTCGAGACAGCTCCCTCATGTCCTGTGGGGGTAGTGGACAGGTTCTACCATCTGGATGAGGGTTCTGGTTGTGCTGCTGGGCCAGCCCTTCTCTCTTATCCTCCTTAACTTCCGGGGTCCAACAAGAGCCTGGGATTAGATGATGGATAAAGCCTCTTCCCATGTGACCTTCTGTAATCATTCCATGTCCACTGAAATCAGCCCCTACTCGGAAGCATGGAGGCATCAGAGAAGGGAACCAGTGGGTGGTTATGGGAAGAATCACCATGAGAATGCTGGCAATTGTCGTTAATCTGGCTGATAGGGTTTTCCACATTTTTATTTTATAAATAAAGCAACTGGCTCAGAAAGATGATGTCACTTGCCTGTAGTCACTCAGCTAGTAGAGGGGCTGTGTGACCGCAGGTGGTAGGATGCAGGGTCAGAAGCTGGCCTCCTTGCCCAGGTCTTACAGATGACAGAGAAGTACTGCCTGGACCGAGGCATCCCCTTCCCAAGGATTGAGGTGCTCCCTGAGGACTTGGAGGAACCCCGTGAGTGCTACCTGTTTGCCAAGGCCGAGGACCCCCGCTCACCCATTGTGCTGCACTTCCCCCTTGTCAACCGTACCTTCCGCACACACCTGGCCCCAGGTAAGGGGAGACCCTGGACCAGGGTCTGGCTCACGCAGCCCAGAGATGGCGGTAGGGTGCTTTTCTGGGAGTGGGCTTCCTGGACAGCATACCAAAGCGTGCCTCCTGGAGGGCCCAAGCTGGCCATTGGTACCCTCTTCTGGGGCCCCAGCATTCACACTGGCCCAGTTCCTCCTGATGGTCAAGAGAGCTAAAATGTGGGTCCAACCAGATGTCCTAGGGCAAGGGGGAGCTCCTGGGCTGGCTCCTACCCCCAGAGTGCCCCAGCTTGGTCTCTTCTCCACTTCTCATCCACAGGTGTGGAGCGACAAACAGCTGAGGAGATAGCCTGTGGGGACTTTGTCCTGAACGGGTCAGACACTCCCTATGGCATGATGAACTTCACCTATGAGCCTGAGGAGTTTGAGCGGCTGGTGGCTCTGAGTAGATACAATGTTCTGAACAACGCGGAGACCATGAGGCATGCCCTCCGGCTGGCTCTGGAGCAGCAACAGGCTAGGGACAGGGCCAGAGGCCGACCAGGCTGGAGTCGTAGGACTGTGAGAGAGGGGAGCCATCGTGGGCTCCAGACCAGGGATTGAGAGAGGAGGAATGATAGATGCTGTGGGGCTCCTGCTTCCCACATTACAGAGACCTGCTTTAGGTCCTCTACTCCCCAGAAAGTTCCTGCAGAATGGCAGCTTGGCTTTGGGGCTGGACCCTTCTTTGTGTTTCTGGGAGATGATGGGGCAGCAGGCCTCTCTAGGGCTCCTGGGGATGGGGGCCAGAGGTGACAGTGCTCATTTTACATTGGAGTGTAGAGGGGATCAGAGGACAATCTAGCCCCAGGGCCTGCCCCAAACCCAGAAGGATCTTAGAAGACCCAGATCTTCAAACCCTCACCAGACGGAGAGCTGTGAGAACTGAGGGACAGGTTCCTCTCCTTAAGCTGAGACCAAAAGCAAAGATTCATCCATCTAATCCACACTTTTCTGGCTAGGATCCCAGATGCAGTGCTCAATGCTATCAGAATAAAGGGGGATCTTGGGGGTTCCCAGTTTGGATCACTACCTTCATCCTTCAGCCTGCTGACTCTCATTGGCCTCTGGCCTCCTCTGTCTCCCTCACTGCTCACCACCCTTCTCTGCTTAGCCTCCTGAAGGCTGTGGGATGGTACTCTCATCCTGGCAGAGCTCCAGTTGATGGGTGTGCTCCTGTCTGCCTATTACTAATGCATCACTCTTTAAACTCAGGCCACACTCTCGTCATGTGTACAGCTGCCATCTCTTGCAAATAGCCTTGCCATTCCCAGAAGCTTAATGGGTGTGTCTAGAAGGTGTATCTGTTTATCAGGGAGCATAGTAAATGTGTGCCTGCAAGTGTGTGCATGTTCCTAGTGAGGGTGGGGCTGGTGAGCACCTGTCTGTTGGCAGGGATGGGCATTGGTAGAGGGTACCTGGCTGGCAACCCAGAGGCCTGGGTTCCTGGCTCTTTCACAGATACATGCTAAGATCTGGACAACCTGGCCCTCTCTCTCCCTGGTTTTCATCCACCCTGACCAGCTGAGACCCTCTGAATAGCTGGAGCCTCTCCAGCATGGGCAGATTTTAAGTCTGTGGAGAGGAGATCCACCCTGACTGGGGAGGAGATCCACCCTGACTGGGTGTCATCTAGGAGCCCTCAAGCCCTAGGCCTCCATAGCTGCTTCATCCCACCCTATACGGAGCTGTCTGGGTCCCTTCAGTGGCCCGGGTGCCATCCTCTCTTGAACACTCGCTTCTACTACTGTCTCCTCCAGAGTGCTATCCTGGGCTGCAGCTTTCCCCCTCCTTCCTGTCTCGGATCAAAGCCACAATGGCTCTTCCAGTCAGGGATTCCTTTAGAGGAAATCTCACTTGTCCCAACTCTGAGAAGAAAACCCTCATTCTAGCTCCCAACTGGAAGAAGGTCCTAGCTTGTGCCCCCAGCCTGGCCTGGCCTGGGACCCCCAGGCCTCCAGTTGGATGAGAGCGGAGAGGACTGAAGGAGCCAGGGCCCAGAAGGGCCAGTGATTTTGACTGGCATGGGGTGGGAGAGAGTTTGGTTCTCTCCTGCCTCCTCACCATTGCTGTCCATCATAGACCATCATCCCTGTCTTGGCTCAGCAATGAGAGGTTTCCCTTGGCGTAGCCCCAGGCTGGCTCCTGAGCTCCCGCTATGGTCACTGTCATCATCACCCCTGCTGTGATGATGTCATCAGTAACTTATTAAGACCTCCACAGAGTTCACAACTTAGAACTTTGTAGAGTTCTTAGAACTTGGAACTCAGAGAGTTCTGAGTTCTTAGATCTTTGTGGAGCTCAAAACTTAGAATCTTCAGTCATTCTGTCTTTAATGCCTCAAATAGCCATAGGGTGTCTCTGGCTTCCTGAGGGTAGAAATTTCTGTTTTGTTCGCTGCTGTATTTTCAGCGTTTAGAGCAATGGCTAGCAGATAGTAGATGCTCAGTAAAAATTTGGCAAATAAATGAATGGGATCCTACATTCTAGAGAAGTGGATCATTACCCACCAGCCATGAAAAGATGTGCAACACTGTATTCCAGTGGTTCTTAATCCATTTGCTCCTTTTAAAAAATCTGATAAAAGCCATAGACCTTCTCCCAAGAAAAATGCATGTACATATGCAAAATTGCATACAACAAGGTTTCTGTTTTACTATGTGATCACCACCCCAGGGGGTAGGGGACTGGTGTTTGCCCTCCCAGGCCAGCAAGTTTTATGCAGGAAGCAAACACCTGGGCTTGTGCAGAGTTGGGAGTTACCTTGATTCATACAGAAGTGTAGGAAATGCCACCTTGGCTCAGATCAGGTTCGGGAAGATGTAATGAGACAAGGGTGGAGGGCTAGGATAGGGACGCTGGTCCAATTCTCTAGCCAAGAAATTGGTCAGGGGTGAGCTCAGTTAGAGCATGAGGAACCATCACCAGGATTGAATCTGGGAGCCAACCAGAGTGAGGAGTGGGGGGTCAAAGATGACCTGGCCAGTTTGGCTCCTGCTCCTAGGTCAGGAGGGATCTAGTCTATTTCTAATGTATTTCTGCCCCATTTCTAACCCTGGCCCAAGATGGCCAGAAAGATGTTGCAAGGTTCCAAGGGTGACCAGGCTGAAGGGATTTGACCACAATAACACAGCTACAGGCTTGATTCATTCTGAGGCTGGGCAGAAACACAGGAGCAGGGATGTCATTCCTTAACTTGTTAGACCCCTTCATCAGGTAAAGGAAGAAAATGATGGCCACCAAGCCTGCATGTATGATTGCACAGGTTGTATACTACACAATTCCAGGGGCTGCCATTCACAGGAAGTAACAATGTGAACTTTCCTGGTGCAGTTGTACCACATGGCAGCCCTGGGGTCACGGTCTTAGCTCAAGGTGCATGAGAACAGACACATTCAAATATTAGGTCTCTTGGCTTCTTCAGATATATCTCTGGGCATTCACAAAAGTCTCCTGCAGAAAAAAGAAAGAGGTGCAGGGCAGATGTGGGGTTGGGGGAAGGGAAAAAAGGAAGGAAGGGAGAAGGAAGCAAAAGAGAGAGAAAGAAGAAAGAAGCATTTTCTTCTTTCGTTGGCTGGCACAGCACTAGGAGGGGGGCCTCCCGTATTGGCAGGTGGCTGTTGGCAGAGGTGCCCCCACCTTCTCCAGAGCTCAGTCCCTGCAGCTGATTTCCTCATTGCTACTCCATTCTTTTGTTGAGAGTTTAAATGAAAGCCCCCTCATTTCAGATGGAGTCATTCTTGGAAAGGAGAAAAGGAGGATTACCTGCATTGCTCTGCATGCACCTATTTTCCCCTCAGTACCCACTCTATGGCAATTGAAAAGCCACAGGAACACAAAACAGGGCAAGGAGTCCAGGACTTCCCCATGCAAGAGAGAGAGAGTCTACACTGGGGCTGTCCTGCAAATCAGGGAGGCTGGTCACCAGAGTTCAGGGGTGGAAATTAAATTTTTTCTATTAGGACAAGTGAGGCACAAGAAATATTAAGCAAGTAAGAGTCCACACATATTTTTTAATATTTTATTTATTTATTTGACAGATAGATAGAGCCAGAGAGCACAAGCATGGGGAACGGCAGAGGGAGAGGAGAAGCAGACTCCCCACTGAGCCCGAAATCCAATGCAGTGCTCCATCCCAGGACCCTGGGATCATGGACTAAGCCGAAGGCAGATGCTCAACCAACTGAACCACACAGGAGCCCTGAACTCACACATATTAAAAAACTTTTATTTTATAGGGGCACCTGGTACCACCTAAGCCTCCTGTTTCTTGCTTTCTGATTCAATTCTCTTTCCTCCACTATCCCCCTCTGCTAGTATGAAAGTTCTATTTTCTATGTTTAGAATAATATAGTGCACCTCTTCTAAGTAGTAAATGTATAAGATTAAGTGTACAGTTCGGAGCACCTGGATGCCTCAGTCAGTTGAGTGGCTGACTCTTGATTTCGGCTTTGGGTCATGATCTCAGGGTTGTGAGATGGAACTCTGTCAGGCTCCACACTTAGCAGGAGGTCTGCTTGAGATTCTCTCCCTCTCCTCTCCACCCCCTTGCATGCATGCTCTCTCTCTCTCTCAAATCTTTTTTTTAAAAAAGATTAAGTGTACTCAATGACTTTTAGCAAATTTACATACACATGTAACCATCACTATAATTAAGATATGGAGCATTTCCATGACCCCAAAATGTTCTCTTGAGTTTCATCCTTTTTTTTTTTTTTTTTTTTTTTGAGTTTCATCCTAATCAATCTCCAACCCTTGGTCCCAGTGCCTACTGATATGCTTTTTGTCATTATAGACCAACTGTGTCCTTTCCAGAGTTTTATATAAATGGAATTATATAGTGTGTAGTCTTTGGGGTCTGGCTTCTTCCACTCAACATAGTGCTTTTGAGATGCACCAATGCTGTTGTGCGTACTAGTAGTAGTTCATTTATTTTTATTACTAAGTAGGAATTTTGTGGATATACCACAGGTTGTTTATCCATTCACTTGCTGATGGAAATTTGGATTATTTCCAATTTGGGGCTCTTACTAAGCTTTTAAACTTAAACTTTTATTTTTTAAAAGCGCTTTTAAAAAACCAGTCTCCATTTTCTCTCCTCAAATAGGACAAGAACCTGAGCATGCTAACACATTTTCTACATTTCTGTCCTACATCTGGCTCCCCACCCACCAAACCTTCCACAAATCACCTTGGAGCTCTTGCCTGAATTTTATTTCCAGTGTTTTAAAAACTTCAAAATAGTTGGGGCGCCTGGACAGGTCTGTGGATTAAGCGTCTGGCTCTTGGTTTCAGCTCAGGTCATGATCTCAGGGTCCTCCAGGATTGAGTCCTGAACTGGGCTCTGCAATCAGTGGGGAGTCTGCTTCTTCCTCTTCCCCTAACCTCTGCCCCCCCACTTGGGTACTTTCTCTCCCTCTCAAATAAATAAATAAATCTTAAAAAACACTTCAAAATAGAAATATTTATTTCAACTTTACAATATATTTTATTGACTTATTCACTTATTGCTTCTTATAACTCCTTCCTTTTGGGTTTATTTTTATTTCTGTTGATTTCAAAACTGAATAGGTATTTAATGGAGGGTGTATAGGTAGTAAACTTTCTGAGTTCTTATAAATCTGGAATTATCTTTTCTTGCCCTGACTTATGAATAATAGTCTGGATGGATATAAAACTCTTGACTCAAACTTAGTTTTACTCATATTTTAATGCTTTCTTGATTTGATATCACTGATGGGCAATCTGATGTCAGTCTAATTCTCACTCCACTGTAGGTAATTTGTCTTTAACTTTTAGGGCTTCCTCTTTGACTTTCAAAACCATCCCTATGATTTTTCTGACCTTAAAAAAATACCAGTGAATCTTTCAATTCCTGGCTTCACATCTTTTTGAAGCTCTAAGAAATTGTCTACCAATTTTATCAAAAACACTACTCTTCTTCATTCTCTCTTTCTGGAATTCCTTTCAAACTCAAACTGATTTGAGTCTCTATATCCTTCAACTTTTACATATCCTGTCTTTTCATTTGTGCTGTTTTGGGGAGATTTTCTTTGCATGCTTCTCAATTGAGAATACAATGTTCCTCTGTATCCAATCTGCTCCTTATCCATCTGTTGGGGATTTTTGTTTAACTTTCGACTATCACATTTTTCCATTTAAATTCTCTAATAGGATCTTCAAAACTACCTGTTTTCACTGTATTGATGTGCTCCTTTAACTCAGATGGTGTTAACATTTGAATTTTTAAACATTTTCCTGAATGTTCTGTGAACTTTTTCCTTGAGATAAGTTCTTTGTTGCCCCTCCTTCATAGACTTTGCCTGTGTTATATGTTTGGTAATTCTTGGGTGTAATCTCATCTCTGAGAGGGTTCTATACACGCTCTAGGCTGTGATGGCTCCTGCTCATCATTTGCTGTGCAATTGGCAATGGTGGCCTCCAGGTGGCAGTTTGGGACTAGGAGAGGAGTGGGATGGAGGGCCGGGAGCCCTGCTGCAGCCCCTGGGGGCCCTGCAGCCAAGGCAAGCATGGTGCCCCATACTGCTAAGGCTCTGATTTGCCCTCTTTTTAGGGTTTCTGATTCTTAAACAGCTACCTTTCTTGTTTTGAATCATGGCTTCTGAATGTATTAATCTGTTTATATCTTTTCCATTGTTAATCTTTTTTTTTTAAGATTTTATTTATTTATTTGACAGAGAGGAAGAGAAAGGGCACAAACAGGCACACATAGGCACAAGCAGGCACAAGCAGGGGAGCAGCAGATAGAGGGAGAGGGAGAAGCAGACTCCCCACAGAGCCGGGAACCCAATGTGGGGCTTGATCCCAGGACTCCAGGATCATGACCTGAGCCCAAGGCAGATGCTTAACTGACTGAGCCACCCAGGTGTCCCTTTTCCACTGTTAATCTGATGGATTTGGTGCTGGTGGTAAGTAAAATATTACCAAGGAGAATTTCCAATTTTACTTTCCAACACTAAAAAAAATTAATGATTTTTAATTACACAGTAAATTTTATGAATTTGTCTTTTTTTTAAGATTTTATTTTTTTAATTTATTCATGAGAGACACAGATAGAGAGAGAGAGAGAGAGAGGCAGAGACATAGGTAGAGAGAGAAGCAGGCTCCATGCAGGGAGCCCAATATGGGACTTGATCCTGGGACTCCAGGATCACACCCTGGGCCAAAGGCAAGCGCTAAACCACTGAGCCACCCAGGCGTCCCCATGAATTTGTCTTTTAAAGAAACAATTTAGGTTAAATTAACTGTTGCATATCTTAAGTAATGAAGAAATTTTAGATATTATTATTACATAAAATTGTATTTTATTAATAATATCTGAGGTGTTTTTTTTTATCACCAAATGCACCATCAATCTGAACTAATAGTCTCTCTTCTGAAGGATCCATTGGATCTGACACATTCAAGGGTAAGGAGCCTCTTGGTGTGAGAGCAACCAGCCTCCCTAGGGCTCTCCGAGGCCGCTTGCAGGGCACTGTGAGGGTGAGACGAATCAGTGTGTGACATGCTGTGACTGTGGCCAGCACACTGTGTGTCCTCAGTACATGCTCGGTACTCCTACACAGGGTGCTGAGTGCTCTGAGCTGCCAGGAGTGGCCTCTTGGCCAGTCCTAAGTGATTTGGTCCTCACAGCTCCCCAGACACTGCCAGGTACATATGAGCAGTCTAGCTCAGACCTGGGCTTGTTGCTGCCACTCTCCTGGGGAGTGGGGGGCTGGTTATGCTGGGCAGAGTGACTAAACTTCTGGTCCAAACCCTCCCCTGGGCCGGGGGGAAACATCGGCGATGTTTCACAGGACTTGCTCCTTGTGAATTTGCCTCATTTCCCTCCCTCCTCCCAGCCTGGGAGAAGGTGTTGCACTTACATGTGTCCCCGTGTGCACATGTATGTACTTAATCTTTTTTTTTTAGTAGTTGTACTACTAGAGGTACTAGAGGTTCTTGGTGGTGCTGGTTGACCTCCAAGATGTGAGGAAAAAGCCCTTGGCATGGGAGCCACCCAGAGGGTGGAGTTCCAGTCTCACAAATCCCTGTCGTGCTGAGCTGGGAACATCGCAGCCACCACCCAGGGAACAGGTATCTGTCAGATGGGCTTGGGGCAGAGTCAGAGCCAGGGCTGGAAGGTCAGGCAGGGTGAGCCAGCAGGCCAGGGCAGGGCCTCCTAGCCGCTGGCTGCTATTCTCCAATATTCCAGAATGGAGACACGGAGCCCCTCAGCCTTCTAGGCGGCTGGGAGGGCCTGGGCGCTTGGAGCCCTCTCAGCCATTCTCCTCTGGCTCCCTATGGACTTGTCCATTTACTCTGGTGTACCGGGTTGGTGGCAGTGCTGAACAGGAGGGCCACAGATGGAAGGACTGGGGGTTACGGACACAAAGGACCACCTGGGCTTCCTCTGTCATAACATCCTTGAATTACCTGCTGGGATCAATAGCTGAGGCCATAACCTTTACACAGGCTCCCTTCCCTGCCCTCATCGGGCTGGCAAGGGGCTCCCACGTGCACCAGATAATTTCATTCTCAGTAGAAGCCCTAGTAGACCTCTCTCCTGATCTGTGCTTTCTTCTTCTGAGCAAGAACTACTGCAGACTGGCTGCCTTCTCAAGTCTTCTGGTGTCCCATATGTTGGCCTGCATGTGGCCAGGGCCACTACCCTGAGGTTCCTTGCCCCAGTCCCAGACTGTGTCTGGCTTCTGGAGCCCTGACTCTGGAATCTAGGCCTGACCTGGGTCTAGACAAACAGCTTCCAATTGAAACTCCCAGAGAAGCTTGCTCGTGGAGTCAGGCTGACCCTCGGGAAATCAAGAAATCAAGAATGAGAGGTAGCTTGAGGTCCCACGGTCAGAGATCTCCTTTCTTTGAGGGACAATATGGCCAGGGGCTTGCCACCACAGCCTATATCAGCCTGAAGTTCTGGTGTTTCACAAAGAACATGGTCCACTAGCAAGTAGACATGCCCTCTCTGGTCTGGAGACATAAGTGTGGAAATCACCAAAACCAAGAGACCTAAAGGAATGGTTAAGTGAGTGAATATAGACAGAGGGGGAAAAAAGCAGTTTAAGAGCAGAGCCACGGGGACTCCGATATGCAGATGTCAGGAAGGCAAGAAACAGCTGTAGTAACTGAAGGGGAGCAGCAGGTGAGGTAGGAGAGATACTGGGTTAGTGAGGGGTCCAGGAAGTGAGGAGAGTACACTCGAAGTGGGAGAGGATCACTGATGGCATCACATGCTGCTGAAAGGCCGGGGAGAGTGAGGACCCATTGTTGGATCAGCTTCGTGGGCTCACCAGAGCCTCACCAAGCAGTTTGGCAGAACACTAGGAGAGAAACCTGACAGGTTCAGGGAAGAATGGGAGGAGAGGGATTGGTGACAGTATGGATACATTTTTTGAGGACCTAAGCTATCAAGAAAAACAAAGAAATGAGGAAATAGCTAAAGGGATGAGCTATGCAAGCAGCAAGAGAGTTTTTGTTTTGACAATGAAAGATTACTGTGTGTTTTGACAATGAGAGTCACTGATGGGTATTATCCAACAGGAGAAAAACTGATGATGCAAGAAGAGAATGCAAACTTTCTGGACCAGTGTCCTTGAGTAGGGGAGTGGGAATGGAACCTAGAAAACAAGCAGGTGATTGGTCTTACTAGATGGATGATTGGCCTCCAGTTATGGAAGGGAAAGCTGGGACACCACATGGCTACAGATGGTGGGTGGTGGGAGCTTAGGAAAGTTTTTTTCTAAATTTCTTCTATTTCTCAATGAAATAGGGATTGAGGTCATTGGCTGAAAGCTTGGAGGAGGTTTTGGAGGCTTATGGATAGAGGAGAAAGTATGATCAAATGGTTTGAGTGGGAGAGAGAAGGGACTAGAACATGGGCTAGGCTTGTAGGCAGCACAAGAACCCACTTGAGGCTCATGGTCATGGAGTTAAAGTGAGACATTTGGCTGTGTGAGTGCAAGTAGTCCAAAGGTCAGATTCCACCAGGACTGGATGTTGTCAAGTGGGTATAATGTAGCAAGCAATGGGCAAACAGGTAGAGAGTGGATGTCAGTGAATGATTATAAAGATAGAACATAGAACTGATGACTTTTATTGTTCCAGGAAAAAGGGAAATTAAACAGCAATTGCTCCTTTGAATTCTCAGGGGGGACCAGTCCCCAAGTATTTCCAGTTTCACACAGAAAGCCCAGCCTATGCTCAACCTGGAAGCCTCCTCTTACCAACTAAGTGGGGTTTCTGTGACTTGTTCCTTACCTCCTCTCCCCACTGAGGTCAATGTCCAGGGCAACCAAGAAAACATTTTCAATTCTCCTCACACTGTTCTTTTTCCTATATGATGTCCAAAGGGAAAGATGTTGACAACTGGTCACCTGTGTGGCCACAGCACATGCTGCAGACCTGAGGCCTCTCTGACACAATGGGCTGTCAGGGGTGAGTGCAGAAGGAGGCCCCCAGAAACCCTGAAGGCCACACTCTGCCATACAAAGGTTCGGAAGTTTAACCCAATCTACACTGAGCAAAGCCATGCATGTCCCTGGGCTAGCATTCCCAGTTGTCCTAGGCCTGGGCCACCTCTGCAGCTGCTCACAATGCCCAGGACCTGCATCCTGGCTAAAACCCTCCCTTACGTCCGCAGCTGGTTTGAGAGGAGCTGGCAATAATGTCTTCCTCCGGCCTGTGTAGAATATTGGTCAATGAAACAATATTCACAGGAGTGATTCTCGTGTCTGCGCAGGACAGATTGAAGCACAGGCCTGAGAGTCAGCCCAGGGCGTGGGAGCAGCAAGAGTCAGGGATTGCCTGGCCCCAGAGGCCACTCAAGCACAGAATGTCACTGGGCCTGGGGCATCACAGCATGTCCTGAGGGCACTCACTTCCCTCTTACCATTCATGGTCATCACATGGCCATGGCTGCCCTCACCCCAGGGGAGGTGGTTTTGGTTTTGTTTTTCCACACAGTCTGGTTTACTGGCTCATCATACACTCACACACCAGATATGTACACAAACATAAATATTCCAATGTACAAATTTACACAGGACTCACAGATCACCTTCTCGTCTCTTTCCCCCAGCACCCCCCAACCTGTGCCCTATCTGTCCATTTTAGGACAGGCTCCATTTTAGGACGAAGGCTTGCAGGGAGCTGGCAGTAGAAAGTAGGAATCTGGAGAAGGGAGAGGTCCTGCTCCCCTCTCCTCACAGGTACCTCTAAAGGGTCCTGTCCCTTTTTAGTGACACCATAGGGCACTTGGATGATATGTATGTCTCCTGCACATGCTTCCACTAAAACAGACAAATAAAAAAATAAAAGGGAAAACCAAAGAGGGTCTTTTCCACATAAGGCACAGGACAAAATTAATCCCATTTACACATTCAAGGCAAAAATGAGTGTTTTCCTGGCTTTGGTTTGTTTCTTTTGCTGTCACATGTCTATAGATTATAGGGACTCAAGCACATTACTCATGACAGAAAATTCCACTGTTGTATAAAATAAATTGGTAATTGTAACTTTTATTCTTATACAATTTGCAGAATAGAGTTGAAATGATTGCTATAGGTTTTAATGTTGATAAGAAGAACTGGACTATAATACAACTGAAATGCAGTGGTGACCTGAGCAAGGAGTTTAAAAATGAAGTCACAGACATGATTTTTCTATACATTTTCTTGTTTGAAGAAAATTATAAAGTCAGCAAGCAGTCACGGATGAAAGAACAAATAAAACAGGTGGATTGGAGAGTTAAGATGTGGTGCACAGCGGGCATTTGGGACAGCCTCTCCTTTGAAGGCCCTCCCTCCAAGGAAGCCCAGCTTTAGGGTTGGGGCCTGGGTTAGTTCAGTCCTCTGAGAACCCGCTGCTTTATTGGGCAAGAGATTTATTAAGAAAACACCTGTTAATTAAAAAGGAAAGGGATTGGGAAGAGCCTTCACAGCATAATACCGTGTGGACATGAGAGGGGGAAGGAGGATTGGATAAAAAGAGCCTGAGTCTGCAGCATAGTTCTAAGAAAATTCCAGCCTGGTGGATAGGGAGCCCCAGCACCAAAGCTGCCTAGTAGAGGAGTCCCATCCCACAGGAATGGGCCAGCACCAGTACCCACCGAGTCCACCAGCGGCTGGGAGCAGCCCTGAGAAAGCGTGGCCTTAGCCTGAACACAGTGGTGTTCCAGAAGGTAGCGGGTGCTTCTACCCCCCACAGGAGGTCCTCTTGAAAATGGTTTGAACATCCACGCGGCTGCCACTGGGTCCTCAGCATTTTCCGTTTCCTTCTCTTCTGCGTTTGTTTTGGGTTTGCTGTCAGCCTTCCCCATTCTTATCACAAGCTCTTATTTTTTTTTCTTTTACAAGCTCTTATTTTTAATTATAAGAATATATCTCCTCTATCAAATGCTTATTTTGTGCTACACATTTTACATATATATTTTATATTTTCTTTTATCCTCACAACATTTCTATGGGGGAGGTAGTATGATTATTCCCACTTTACAGATGTAGAAACTGAGCCCCAAAGAAGTTAGTCACTTACCCAGGAATATTACCAGGTCTTGAACTCAGGGCCTTTTTTTTTTTTTTTTTTATAATACCCAAACCCAAGCAATTAACTACCATACCACCTTACATCTTTGAGCACTTACTTTTTCACCTGCCCTGCTCTGGGTGTGAGTGTGGAGAACATTAGGCAGGGCACAGGTTAAAAGAGAGAGAGGGGTGGAGAGAGACTTTGTACCCGGGGAGCTTTCAGTAAAGCCAGATGCTGCGCTGAAGGGTGTGCCCTTGAGCCACCAGAGCCGGTTGGGCTGAGCCCCAGGGACAATGTGTGGGGGGGAGGGGTGTCTCATACTGACCGACCAGCTGCTGTTATACCCAGGTCCCCGGCCCCTGGGTGAGGACTGTGACTTGGCCGCTGTCAGGCGCCCAGCTACAGGCTCCCCTGAGCGTTGCATAAGGCATCCCTGTAGCCCCTGGGCCCACCCTGGGCCAGGCCCGGAGCCAGCTGGCAGATCCCCTGCTCGGTCCGGGCCCCAAGGCCCAGCAGGCTGGTAGTCACCCACGCAGGCCCTTTCTCCCCAGTCTGCTGCACAGCTGAGCAACCCTCCCGTCTCGCAGATAATTACTCCGGAGCCACCCCCGTGGCCATAGTCCTAGGATCGGGGTCAGAACTCAGCCCGTGAAGTTGAGAACTCATTCACCAGTTTCTGTGGGAAGACACTCGGGGCTCGGAGCAGAGCTGGTCACTGAGGGGTGACCTGCCTGGTGCCGGCTGCATGTGTGAGGGGAAAGGGAAGAGGTGGGTGCATCCTGCGCAAGAAGACTTCTGGAAGGAAGGGGCCCAATCTGGTCACAAGGGACAGTGGGGAGGAGGGTAGGGAACACCAGGGTAAAGGGGCGGTGGGGGGGGGAGTGTGAGGAGAGGAGGGAGTCCTGTGGCTGTCCAGGGAGCAGCAAGGGCCAGGGGGTGGAGGCCCTGCCAGTCGGCAGGAGGGTTTGGGCTCAATGGTAGGCTGAAGGCCTACGTGTCCCCATGGAGGGTGTGCGTCAGTGGGACAGGGATGAAATATAAAGCAGGGGTTCGGAAGCCTCTTCCAGAGCCGTGGAGAAGGAGAATGAGGAAGGAGAGCTCAGAGCTGGACGATGGCCGTTGTGAGGGCACACACGTCTGAGAGTCTTTCTACAGGGATAGAATATGTGAATTTGTGACACATCAGGTAGAGACGAAAGAGAGGAGAATCACAAGATGGTTCTCAAGCGGGGCCTGACACTAAAGGAGTGGCGGTGTTGAGGGGACAGCCGGTGCTGGAAGGTTCTGGATGATTTGTCAGTTATTGGCTTACTACTGCCCCTCAGCTCCAAACGTCCCCTTCACTGTATATGCCCTGTGATTGACAACGGGATTCCCCTAAGCATCTCTCCTTTAGGGGGAGCATGATGTTAAGCTCCTGAGCAGAAAGCACTGGAGGAGACACTCTCCCACTCTTTCCAAGGCTGAGGATCAACCGTGGGTGTGAGAACACCTGGTGGGGCCCAGGCCAGGGGCCCAGATGACTGCTGTCTCCAACCTTGCAGCCTCAGCCTGGCCGTAACCTTTCCACAACCCTCTCAGTATGCAAATCAGAACCTCTGAGGGTGCAGTGGGTGCACCCACTCCTTGCCCCTCTGGTACCCAGCCCCTACTTCACACTCACGCCACCAGTTGCTGGTCACCTGCTCCCCCTTCTAAATTCTGGAGCTGTGCCTAATGCTTGCCAAGCAAGTCCAGACTCAACTCTGGCTTGGCCGAACCAGCGAACTTCTCTGGCATCCGGTGGGTTGAACCTGACTTCTCCAACAGTGCTAGGGGACTGTGCAAAGTTCCTTTATATCTTGTAGTTATTCTAACAATTTTTTATATCATTTTGAACTACTCTTGATTGGACCCAGACTGCTACACTTTCTATTTCTGGTGAATCAGGATTTTGCTTTTTTGATTAAAATGATGAAGAGTTTATAGGCTATGATGAGACCCTCTCATTCTGTCCCCTATCAAGGGCTCACAGAGCCTTTGTGAAGAATTGCATAAAACACCCCCTGTGGACAAGCAAAGTACAAAGCAGTTCCCTTTCTGGGCTAGCAAATGCAGAAACATCTCTTCTGGGTGGATAAAATACAAAATGTGCCTCTTCTTTAATTCTCAACCAGCCCCATGCCAGGACACCAACTTGATGATTGGAGCAGGAGCTGTGTATCAGCCTTCACTCACCCCTCAGCTGGGTGCCTCTGGACAGGGCGGTGGAAATGAGCAAGACACAAAGCCTGGGGAGAAGGAAGATGGGGAACAGAGAGATCTAGGGGAGAGGATGGATAGAGAATTCGGAGGGAAGTAGATGGACTTAAGGGAGCAGGCTCAAAGGGTGAGCATCTGTGTGCTAATGACAGTGCCTACCACTTGGAGAAGAAGGACTGAACAACCAGATGAGTAGTGTGGCCCATCCAGTTGTCAATCAGCCTGTGTTTCCAGCCATCCAATATCTGGACACCATTACTCGGCCTAAGGAGAGGCAGCTGTTGGCCTGCTCAGCTTTAGAAATATTCAGCTTCTGGTTTGAGGAGCTCGTTTCCAGGATTTATCAGTCAGCCCTACCTCCTACATTTCTCATAACTAAACTGATTCCAAGAAAGTTCTTTCCTCAAACCCATGCAGCCACTCCTTAATCTGGCTTTGCAATTCAGGGCATGTTCTGCACCTTGGTACACGCCGTCAGCATATCCCACCCCCTCCCCAGTCCACGAGTTCAGCATTTGCCCACCTCCCTGCATCTCTACCTGCTGACTCTTGCTCCATCATTATTGCTCTGGGGAGTCTTTCCAAGCATTTTGTAGTTTGGGATCCAAATAAATCTCTTTTACTCTCATCAAAGGTGAGGTTTGTGTTTCTGTTATTATTTTATCCTGTTGCTTTTGGATGACTTCCAAGGGGAAAATGCTGAATTTACTGCATCATTTAAAAATCTTATAAGGTTTCTGATTTTTTTGCAAGTGTGATGTTTATGAAATACTATCTCTCTGTGGATTTAATTTGCATTTCCCTGAATACTAGTGAGATTAAATGTATTTTGTGTGTTTCTCAGTATTCTGGTTTGCTCTTCTGTGATATGCCTGTGGATATATTTGTCCATTTTTCTATTCAGTGTTTTGCTTTGTCTGTCTGACTTGTATATAAACATATGAATATTTTTTATCTAATACTTTTAAAGCTAAATACATTGCAAATATCTTCCCCTAGTCTGTGGCTTATTTTCTCAACTTTGGAATGTGTCTTTTATTAAAAAGAAGTTTTATTGTTTTGATTTTTAAAATTTATTTATTTATTCATGAGAGACACACAAAGAGAGACAGAGACACAGGCAGAGGGAGAAACAGGCTCCCTGCAGGGAGCCTGATAGGGACTCGATCCCAGGACATGGAGATCACGACCTGAGCCAAAGGCAGATGCTCAACCACTGAACCACTCAGGTGCCCCAAGTTTTATCTTTTAATGTAATTGTGTATATAATTGTTTTCCTTTGTGGTTTGAGTTTCTTGATCAAGAAATCCTTCCTTATCCTGATGCTGTAAATAACCTCCCTGCTTTTAAAATAAAGGGCCTAAATTATGTTTTTCCCAGCACTATTTAGTTTATCTTTTCTGTTCTGATCTACACGGCTACTTTTCCCATCTAATAAGTGCCAATATGGGTGGAGTTGTTTCTGGATTCCATATTCCGCTAATATTTTTCTATGTGTCTACTGCACTGAGACTTAGCTGCTTTAATTAATTTATAGTAAGACAACTCTCTTTTCTGTTGCTCTTTAAACTTTTCTTGGCTGCTATTGTTTTTTGGACCCTCTATATAAGTTTTAGATTCAACTTGTCAAATTTCACTGAAAACTGTTCTGGGCCTTCATTTGGAATGACATTAAATGTATAGATTGTTTTTTGAAAGAATCAACATCTTTAGATATGAAGTCTTTCTGTGTAGAAACATAGTATATTTTTTCCAATTTTTAGGTCTTTGTTAATACCTTTCAAATACACATTTAAACTTGTGTCCAAAACAAATAAATAAATAAAAATAAAATTGTGTCCATTTCTTGAGTGCTTGCTTGATAAGACCTGCCATAAAATAATCTGGGTCTTAAGTTTCTTTTTTGTTGTTAGATTTTCAATTATTAGTTTATTATTTGTTTATTAATTATTTTTATTTACTTATTTGAGAGAGAGTGTGCATGTGCATGAGTGGTGGGGAGGAGCAGAAAAAGAAGGAGAAGCAGGCTCCCCACAGAACAGGGAGCCCAGTGTGTGGCTTGATGCCAGGGCTCTGAAATCATGACCTGAGCCGAAGACAAATGCTTAACTGACTGAGCCACCCAGGTGCCCTAATTACTAGTTTATTGTTTAAAAAGAACTTCTAGATGACTAGAGTGAAGCACATAGGACGGGATTAGAACTAGAGACTCAGTGGGATGCCTGGGTGGCGTCTGCTTTTGGCTCAGGTCATTCCAGGGTCCGGGGATCAAACCCAGGGCTGGGCTCCCTGCTCAGTAGGGAGTCTGCTTCTCCCTCTCCCTTTGCTCTGCCCCTGCCCTCTCCTCCTCCTCATGTTCTCTCACTCATTTTCTCTCTCAAATAAATAAATAAAATCTTAAAAAAAAAAGAACTAGAGACTCGATGAATATGAACTCACATTTAGCTTGATACAAATACTGATAGATACAGGAATAATTATAGGTATAGGTCTATATATGGCTTGATATGTTATATACACACAGGTTTATATATACATATATAATATACTAAATATATAACATACTTTATACACATAAATTTGAATAACAAAATAGCTCAGTATTTATAATCCAAAGCATAAACATCCACGGAGTCATACTGATATAAATAAATGATTGAATAAATCAATCAGAGAGAAGAGACAGACCAATTTCCTATACAGAAGATTTTCAAAGGATTTATGTGGCTACTCCTTGCTGAAAGAAATAGAACATAATTCCCAATCCCTTCAGTATGGGCTACACTCAGTGACTAGAGTACAGTATGAAAAGGAGGAATAAAATAAATTACAGTAGGGAAAATTGACAAATGTTACCTCAGCCAGGTGATCAAGGTCAACTGCAACAAAGGAAGGGCATGTTGATAGTATGTACCCTGATGTGATGTGAAGAAAATGGCACTTACCAGTGAGGTCTTCCTCCCCAAAAGCCATAACCCCAATCATGAAAAAAAATCACACAGATTTCAATCAAGGGACATTCTACAAAATACCTGACCAGTACTCCTCAAAACTGTCAGGTCATCACAACAAGGGAAGGTCAGAGAAGCTGTCATAGCCCAGAGGGAGGCTAAAAAGACAAGATTTACTAAATGTGATGTCATATCCCACGTGGAATCTTGGAACAGAAAAAAGCCATTAGGTAAAAACCAAGGAAATTGGAGTAAAGTAAAGATTTTGTTAATAGGCATGCCTGGGTGGCTCAGTGGTTGAGCACCTGCCTTTGGCCCAGGGTATGATCCTGGAGTCCCAGGATCGAGTCCCACATCTAGCTCCCTGTGAGGAGCCTGCTTCTCCCTCTGCCTATGTCTCTGCCTCTCTCTGGGTCTTTCATGAATAAATAAATAAAATATTTATAATAAAAGATTTTGTTAATAATAATGTATCAATATCAATTAATTGTAATAAATGTATCACAGTAATGTAAGATGTTGGTAACAGGGAAACTGGGCACATGGTATGTGAGCACCCTGTACTTCACAATTCTTCTGTTCTCAAAAATAATTTTTTTTAATTTTTTAAAAAAGATTTTATTTTATTTATTCATGAGAGACACAGAGAGAGAGAGGCAGAGATATAGAAAGAGAAGCAGGCTCCATGCAGGAAGCCTGATGTGGGACTCAACCCTGGGACTCTGGGATCATGCCCTGAGTCAAAGGCAGACGCTCAAGTGCTGAGCCACTCAGACATCCCAAGTTTGTTTTTTTTTAAAGTAAGTTTATTCTACGTCCCATGTGGAAATGTGTTTCATATTTTTTAAATCCTAGATCTTTTGAAGGCATGTTTTTGTAACTGATTTCTAGTTTATTTACATCTCGGTGAAATGATGTTATCTTTATGCTACCTCTAAGATTTTTGAGACTTACCATAAGGCTTGTTTATGATCAATGGTTATAAATTTTCCATTGTGCTTGAGAAGAAAGCGTACTCTCCAAATGTTGTGGCTGTAGGGGATCTATATCTTGTCCCGTAGACAACTTTGTTAACTGTGTTATTCAAATCTTCTACATTCTTACTGATATTTTGTATGTTTTTATTTATCTATTAGTGAAAGACGTGATTGTGGATTTGTCAGTTGTAGTTTTTGTCAAGTTTTGCTTAGAACATTTTAAGGCATGCTACTTAGGTACATGCAAGTTTTGAACTTATCATATCTTTTTTTTTTTTTTTTTTTTTTTTTTTTTTTTTTTATGATAGTCACACAGAGAGAGAGAGGCAGAGACATAGGCAGAGGGAGAAGCAGGCTCCATGCACCGGGAGCCTGATGTGGGATTCGATCCCGGGTCTCCAGGATCACGCCCTGGGCCAAAGGCAGGTGCCAAACCGCTGCGCCACCCAGGGATCCCGAACTTATCATATCTTTAGGGTATTTTGAACTTATCATATCTTTAGGGTAAATTATTCCTTTTATCTTTACATAGCAATTCTCTTTAGCCCTAATTACTTTTGCATTAAAGTCTCTTTTATCTATGTGTACACCAATTTTCTTATGATCAGAGTTTGCCTAGTGCAGCTTTTTCTAGACTTGTTTTCAACTTTTTTGTGTTCTTATGTTTTTAGTGTACCCTTGAAAACAGGTATTTTTAGAAACTCTAGGCTGACAATCTCCCATTTAAAAATGTTTTATTGTGATCAACTTCAATCAGATGGAAAAGTAAATTTATGTTTTTAAACTGATGCATTTAGTCCATTAATATTTATTACAATTATTGAGGTATTTGGATTCATTACTACCATCTTATTTTGTATGTTATATTGGCTCTGCTTTTTCTGTTTTTTTTTTTTTCTTCCTGAATTCTTTTTGATTATCCCACCCTTCTTCATTATTTTGGGCTTTGTATGCTCTACTTTTATGCTCTTAAAAAGTACCCTGAAATTTTAACCTGTTTACTTAAATGAGCAAAGTTTAAAGTTGATTTTTCACTCTCCTCCAGAACAATACCATATCCTCAGAATTCTTCAGCCCCATCACAACTTCTATTTTACTTGTCATTGCTCTCTGTTTTATTTCCTTCTTTTTAATTTATTCCTCATATTAGTCATCATCATGATTATTATTTGTATAGTCAATCTTAGTTGACCATATGCTTGCTAACTTATTTTCCCATCAATATTTCTTGCATGTCATCCTTTGTTCTATTTCCTTCTTCCTGGAGTGATTCTTTAGACATGCTTGATGAGTCGTTGTTGATCTGGTAAGTTCTTCTTCATTTAGTATTCCATCCTAAAAAATAGTTTGGCTGTGTTAAAATTCTAATTTGGCAATTTTTTTTCTCTCAGCCTTTTAAAGTTATTTTATGATCTTCTGGCTTCTATTACTGTTGTTGAGAAACCCACTCCAGCCTAATTGTCCATTTTTTTGTAGGTAACTTGTCTCTTTTTCTTGAAAGCTTTCAATACTTCTTTCCTTTATCTTTGGTGTTCTGCTGTTACACTACAATGTATCAAGGATGAATATTCTTATTTGTCCTCCAGACTTGAGGTGATTCCTGGACAATAGTTTGTAATTATAATAGCTTGTATCTACTAAGTGTTAGCTATACATCAAGCACCATTCAAAGTACTTTAAAATCTTAACTCATTTCATATTCACAACAATACTTTTATTACCCCCACTTTATAGGTATTTTAAGTATCTTGTCCAAGTTGCACAATGATAAATGTTGAAGGTAGGACTGGATACAGGGCTTCTCCCAGGGTTTCCCATGGGCTTCACAGGACCATGGGTTGCTTCTCTGCTTAAATCAGTCAGAATTTGGATACTGATACTTGCAACTGAAAAAACCTTGGCTGATCCATTGGGCAACTGGGTGGACATTGCTGCTTGCTGAAATAGGAAACCCAAGAGCGAAAAGTCTCTCCTTTGGAAAAAAGTAGGAACGGTATAGTATTATCTTATCCAGTGTCCTCCTGGATGGCAGGGGGTTCAGAACCATCTCTGGAACTTGTTATTGATGTACCCCCAAATATTTCCTGCTCCTGAGGAATGGCAATGCATTGTGACAGGTATTGTAAGTGATTTATTATTAATGACAAAACATTAGTGACAAAACATTCAAATCATTTTCTTTATTTTTATTTAAATTAATGTGGGGATCCCTGGGTGGCTCAGTGGTTTAGTGCCCACCTTCGGCCCTGGGGTGTGATCCTGGAGTCCTCGATCCAGTCCCACATCAGGCTCCCTGCAGGGAGTCTGCTTCTCCCTCTGCCTGTGTCTTTGCTTCTCTCTCTGTGTCTCTCATGAATAAATAAATAAAAATCTTTAAAAAAATAAATTATTAATGTACTTAGTTTTTTTAAAAAAATCAAATAGTTTTACAAAGCTTATAATGAAAACAGCATTAATTCCCTGCTCCACTCCAACCCACCCAGCAGCAGCTGCTTTGAATTCTTTTAGTTGTTTTTTTAGGTATCTACCTCTATATTTCTATTTTCTTAAAGATTTTACTTATTTATTTGAGAGAGAGGACACACAAGCAGGGAGAGTAGCAGAGGGAGAGAAATTAGGAGGCTCCTCGACTTGGAGCTTGATCCCAGGACCCCAAGACCATGACCTGAACTGAAAGCAGACACTCAATCAACTGAGCCACCCAGATGCCAGTACCTCTATATTTCTAAACAACATACTTATGCTGTTATTTCTTGATTTTTGTTGACTTTCTCCTATGGAAGATGAGGGTTTAGTTCTTTTATCCTACCCTCCTTCAACTCCTCAGTATTGTTATAATTTTTGGTTATTATTTATTGTTTATATTATTCTAACTATATAGTATATGATTATATTTCTTTTATTCTTAACTTTTAGTTTTCCTTGGCGTTAGTATTTGCCTTACATTTTCACTTCATTTTCTGTTACTGTCACTAATTTGTCTTCAAACTCTTCACTAGAAATATAAATCTCTTGCTATGTCAGGTGATTTATCAAGTTCATTATTTTCTCCTCTTTAACCTCCTTCCCCTTTGATACTTCCTTGATGTCCCAATTTACTGGTTGCCCTGTAGGTAATGTCCTGGGACTTACCTTCAGCATGCTTCTGGATTTTCCCTCCTTTGATTTACTTTTATGTTGGATCCTCTTCCTTCCTCTTCCTTTGTTTATTCTCTCATTTTGGTTGGACCTTATTTCTTAAAGTACCTATTTCCGAAAGTATGGTCTATGGACCAGCAGTTATGGCATCATCCAAGAACTTGTTAGAAATGATGAATCTCAGGCTCCACCCCAGATATCTTGAATCAGAATCTACATTTTAACAAGTTCCCCAGGTGATTCATGTGTACTTTAAGGCTTAGTAAGTACACTGAGAGCTCACAAGAGGGGTAAAAATAATTTGAGAACTTGCATTTTTGTATGTATCTATATTCTATTTTCACTTTTGACAGATAGCTTGGAAATAAAATTCTAAGTTGGGAGTCATTTTCTATCTGAATTTTCAAGATATTTCCCATTGTCTTCTAACTTCCAGTGTTGCCGTTAAGTTTAATTATGTTGTAATTTGGGGGGGGGGGTTGTATATTTTTTATTGGAATTTGATTTGCCAATATATAGCATAACACCCAGTGCTCATCCTGTCAAGTGCCCCCCTCAGTGCCCGTCATCCAGTCACACCTCCCAATTTCCAGGTTTTTGTGTGTGACCATTTTGTGGTTTTTGTTTACTTTTATTTCTAGGTTTCTGAAATTTCATAATAATGTGCTTTGGTGAAAGTCTTTGTTGTTGTTGTTGATCATTCTATATATTCAACAAACCCTTTTAATCTGAAGACTCTGGTTTTTAATATCTTCTTGTATCATTTCTCCAATTGTTTCCTCTATTATCTGCCCTGGAACTCCTAGAAAGATATTGGACTTCCTGATTTGCTTCTCTAAATTTTCTTATCTTAGATCTATTATTTTCATTTCTTCATATTTCCATTTTGCTTCTAGAAAGATTCTTCTCAACTTTACTAATTCTTCTATTAATTTCATTTCTGCCATCATATTTTTAATGTGTTCTTTATATTCTCTGAATGTTCCATTTTATGATGTCCCATTTTTTTCTTGCATAGATAAATTATATTTTTTATTTCACCAAAAATAAAAGGGTTTTTAAAAGATTTTATTTATTTATTTGAGAGAGAGAGAGAGCACTTGCACACACGTGAGGGGAGGGAGGAGCAGAGGGACAAGGAAAGGGAGAAGCAGACTCCCCACTGAGCAGGGAGCCCTACTCAGGGCTCCATTCCAGGACCCCAAGGATCATGATCTGAACCGAAGGCACTTACCTGACTGACCCACACAGGTGCCCCAAGTTATAGTTTTGTTTTGTTTTTTAAGTTTTCCTCTCCCTCCTGCATTGTCTGTTTCCTCTAAGTCTCTTTATTTACTTTGTAGTTTTTATCTTCTGTCGTCAGTAGAAGACTTAGAGGATTTCTTCAAATGTCTGGTGACAACTGACTGTTAGTTCACATTAAGAGTGAGGCACTAGGCGGGCAGCCCGGGTGGCTCAGCAGTTTAGCATCGCCTTCAGCCCAGGGAGTGATCCTGGAGACGAGGGATCAAGTCTCCCTGCATGGAGCCTGCTTCTCCCTCTGCCTGTGTCTCTGCCTCTCTCTGTGTCTCTCGTGAATATATAGATAAAATCTTAAAAAAAAAAAAAATAAGAGTGAGGCACTAAAGTGGCCTCAGAAGCCCTGTGCATATAGTCTGACCTGGTTGAGTAGGGACCTCACTATAGGGTTGATTAGACAGAGACCTAAAATTGTGAAGTAAAACGCTTACCTGTTAATATTGGTAGCTTTCTCTCTTTTGTTGTTCAGTTTCCCTGCAAGGGACTCTCTATTCTCTTACGTGGTGGTGATGATAATGGTTGGTGGCAGGAGAGGCCTATGGTTGGCTGCTAGCATCCTGAGGGCTGACTGGGGGAAGAAGTCTGGAGGTAGTAATACACATCTCAGTACACGGACTCCCTTTCAAACTGACTGCCTGTTCACAGCCATCTGTTGTCCTCAAATCTTCCTCCTCTCCCTACAGTAAATTTTCTCTTTTGCCGGGATTTGGTAGGAAATCTGTGGGACTAGGATTCTTCCACCAGCTTCCAATCCATCATCCTATTTTCAGGTTCATCTGCACTTTTACCTTTAGAGGTACCTGAGCTTTCCTAACTTTTTTTTTTTTTTTTTAGTTTTTTAAAAGATTTTATTTACTTATTCATGAAAGACACACAGAGAGAGTCAGAGACACAGGCAGAGGGAGAAGCAGGATCCTCGCAGAGAGGCTGATGCAGGACTCAATCTCTGGACCCCGGAATCACACCCTGAGCTAAAGGTCGACGCTCAACCGCTGAACCACCCAAGCATCCCTTTCCTAATGTTTTAAACCACCGATTAGTTTATTTTTTTTACTCTCTGACGCCACTCCCAAATGCAGACTCCTAGATTTTTTTTAACTTTTTAATTAAGTGTAACTTATACAGCAAGGTATAAAATCATAGATATACAGCTGGTTGAATATTTACATAAACATACATCTGGAGTAACCACCACCTCAGTCAAGACATAGATCATTTTTATCTCATCTGAAGATTCCCTTGTACCTCCTCCCAGAAAATAATCCTGAACAAGTCACCACATTTTAACATCTATCACCAAAGATTAATTTTGATAATCATAGAATCATGCAGTGTGTACTCTTCTGTGTCTGGCTTCCTTCACTCACCATTATGTCTGTACTGGTACTTTGTTTTCAGTTGCTGGTCTTGGCTTCTGATTTACCATCCTTTGGCTCCTTCTCTTGGCTCTCTAGCCCCTTCCATCCCCCCTCACAACTCAGTGCCTTCTTCAGCCTCCTGAAGACTACGGGGTGATAGACCCATACTGGCATGGCTCCTGCTGATGGGTGTGCACAGTTTCCTCCCTAATTATCCACAGTTAGCTCTTTGAACTTGGGCCAATTGTCCAGCTGCCATCCCATGCAAATATGGGCTTATTATTCCAGAAGCGAAATGATGTGTGTGAAAGAGTATGTATGTGTACATGTGTGAGAGATCCTGGTCTAGATTCTTGGCTCTGTCATGGGTGCATCCTTTGATCTGAGCAGGTCTGTTTCTCTGTCCCTGTTTCTCATTTCTCCGAAGCCATTTTGATCCAATGAATACTGAGAACTTCTCCAGGGTCAGCAGATTTTAGGCTGGTGAAAAGGAGACTCATTCTGACTTAGTGGTCTCATCCCTTCCCCCCAATCCACCCCTCAGTGCTGAGCTGCCCATAGTCAGGCTGCTGCATCACCTGTACATCTGCTTCCACTGCTCTTGCCCTCCATTTACATAAATATTAACATTAAATATATATGTATAAACATATATATATAGTTAGCATAAAAAATCAATCAAAATATTTAAAGTAGCAAATTAAACACTATATAAAAGGTGAATGAGACGCCTGAATGGCTCAGTGGTTGAGCGTCTGCCTTTGGCTCAGGTCATGATCCTGGGGTCCGGGGATCAAGTCTTGCATTGGGCTCTCTGCATGGAGCCTGCTTCTCCCTCTGCCTGAGTCTCTGCCTCTCTCTCTCTGTGTCTCTCATGAATAAATAAATAAAAACTTTAAAAAAAGTAGAAGCTTTGCTTTGTTAATAATTTTCCTTTCTTAAAGATGAAGGAAGTATAGATAAATATGTTTTAGACAAAATGTACTTCAGTTTGATTCAGAATTTTACTTCAGTGCCAGACTGTGTAGGGAAATGTTGTGTTCAGCAAGTATTCTCAGTATAAATGGGACAAAAGTCATTGATAGTTGTTTTAAGATGTAGAGACTGATTTCATTTCTGCTTCCATATTTTAGATACCAAAAGAATGGGTGACTCTACCACCTCTGATCTCAGTGCCCTCCCACCCAGTGTCCTCAGAGGAGTAGCCCCGGATGGAGCTCATCCCCTGCCTATTGTCTGAGCCTTCCAGGAATGGGGCTCCCAGGACTTCTGCTTCCAGGCCACTCCTTTGCACTGGGAGGTGTGTGGAAGGGTCTCATGGGTACCTGACTCATGTCTAGTGGGAAGCATCTGCTTCACAGGGCTCCTCTCCTCAGCCTTCTCGGAAAATGAAGGGATGGGAAGGCCTGGCAATAAGATATGGGCAAGACAGGAGAGGTTGTAGGAACAGAGTGATGAAGAAGGCCTAGAAGGGGTGTGAGGAGAGGGTCTGGGAAGTGGTAGACAGGGAAGTGGGAGGGGCTGCAGACAGCCAAAAAGCCTGAGCACTGCAGGTGGATGACCTCTGAAATAGCATTTTCTACCATAAATATACTGGTACTTCACTTTTAATTAGCACAGAATACTGTAAATTGGTGTTGCAATGATCAATAAGTACTACCTCATCTTCTAAGTCTCCACTTAAGGAATTCCTCCTCTGTGGAGCTTTTTTCCAGACGTCGCATTTAGATTTCTTTCTTTCTTTTTTTTTTTTTTTTTAGATTTCTTTTCATTTTGATAACTTGTGTCATCTTATATCCCAGCCCCAAGCTTCTGGATGGTTGTGTAAGGGGGAGATTGTAATGAGCTGGCTGGGAGGAATTAAAATCTGCCACTTAATGTAAACTAACTTCAGGCTTAGTTCTGGATGAACTCAACCACTTTTAGGAAATGCTTATTTTGGAAATCTCCACCCGCATCCTTGTAGTCAAGATGGCAGCTAAGCATAACGAGGAGCTTCAGCAGCCTGAGGGGATGTAGCCCAGAATCTACCTGGGGTTTTCTGGTATCTCCCTGGCCTGGTCTTTGGGCTCTTGGTTGCCCCATAACTGATACCACAGCTAGTGGGACAACTGTCCTATTTTATGCTGGCCAGGTCAGGGTCAGGACCCCACTGACCTGGAGCTACCTCAGCTCTCTTGGGAGCTGAGAACACTCTGTGCATCATCCAGACCCTGTCCATCCCTTGGCTCAGGCTGGCCTCCCAAAAGCTTCTGTCACACCTCACTCCTTTCAGGGACGAGCCTGGCTCTCAGCTTAGCTACCTTCTACACTCTGAGATCTCAGGAGACTCCTAGATCTCTTCCATACCATAAGGGGGCCTAGAGATATTGGGGGCCACCACTGCTGGCTCTTGCCCTACCTAGACCCTTTCTCAGTCATTTCTAACAACACCATGGGCATCACCAGGTCGAACAGATGCTTCTCTCAGGGGATGTGACTTTTTCCAGGATGCATCTGTGGAAAGAAGACCAAGACCACTGTTGTGCATAATGCCCCCTTAGGGGCTAAGGCAAGAGATGAGATACATGACTCTCTGACTTATTATTCTCCATGCTCCTCATCCTGGAACTACAGGACCTTTCTCCATTCATCTTTTCTTTTCCTTAAGATTTTATTTATCTATCTGAGAGAGTGGAGAGAGCGAGCACAAGCAGGGGGGTGGAGTAGAGGGAGAGGGAGAAGCAGGCTCCCTGCTGAGCAGGGCCCCCCCCCCCCAGGCAGGGCTCCATCCCAGGACCCTGGGATTATGACCTGAACTGAAGGCAGGTGTTTCACCGACTGAGCCACCCAGGCATCCCTCCATTCATCTTTATGTTAGGTGCATGTGTTCCCTAAGCACACAGGACCCACATTTCAAAGTTTTGCTTGTGACATGTAAAGGCAACTTTATTTTTTTCACAGTGTCCAGTCTGGGGCCTTGTCTATGGGGAGTTAACTTTGAGACTTGAAATAGAAGGTGGTGTGGGGCGGCTTTTGTGTTCTCATCTCCAGCCTTGACAACAGGTGCCACTGGCCAAAGAGCAGGAAGATGAGCAGGAGAAAGGATCAAATCATCAAAAACGCATTTACATATATATTTAAGATCCTGCTACATGAGGGATGCCTGAGTGACTCAGCGGTTGAGCGCCTGCCTTCGGCCCAGGGCGCAATCCTAGAGTCCTAGAATGGAGTTCCACATCAGGCTCCCTGCATGGAGCCTGCTTCTCCCTCTGCCTGTATCTCTGCCTCTCTCTCTGTGTCCCTCATGAATAAATAAATAAAATCTTTTTAAAAAAATGTTGCTATATGAGAAAGATATCAACTGTAGCTGTGGCTGAGGAGTGTGATGGGGGGCCCAAGCTTGACCCCCAGCGCTCAGTTCCATCTCAATCGCTCACTGCAGCCTCTGTGGAGCAAGAGGGAGGGAAGACTTATTGGCACAAGAGAGGAGCCGCAGGCGCTGCTCTACTTGGTCACAGGAAGTGGTCTGGTTGGCTGGGGCCCCAGGACTTGCAGGTAGCACTGGTTCACCCCACACCTCTCCCAAACCCTGGCAAGCTGACCATTGTCTCAGGGTCCCCCCCTTGGGGTTGTTGGGTGTTTACAGGAAGACTACCACATTTCAGATGAGTCAGTGCTGGGTGGAGAAAGAAGAGTAGATTTCATACGAACTCCTGGCAGCAGAGCAGGGTACCTAAAATTCTGGACACTGGACACTCTGGGTAGCAATTTCCTGTGAAATCTGGTGATATGGGGTGAGGGGGGGTCACCACTGAGTTTTAGAGAAAGACTTTTTTTCTACTAAGATAAACTAATGCACAAAAATAAAAATAGAGGGCCTCATTCATGCTTATGACAGTTTGGTTTTGCTTTGTGTTTTGAAATGTATAAAGGCTTTAACTAATCTTTTTTAAAATTACGAACTAGAATGTAAAAGTTATAAATACAATAAGCTGAAAATGCTCACACACATTTCCAATGCGTGGAAGGTTTATGAAAAGAGGACTCTGAGAGGAAGAGACCAATAAGGCAGAGTGGGGGTCATGCAGAGCCCCCCAGAGATGAAGGCAGCCAGGTGAGGGAGGCAGAGGAGTCTCGAAGGCCGGCTGGTCCGATTACATCAGTAGTTCTTGGGACATGCTCTTATTTCTTAACTTATCCTGAAGCTCATGTACCTGCTACCACTGCCTCCAGATAAAATTAATTAGCTGAATAATGTTTGTTTACAGCTCTTTCATGGCTCTTCATTTCAAAATTCCAGAGGCTCTATTCTGGGTCAGCTACCTGCCCCAGCACTCCCGAACCTGCAGTGTAATGTCCTAGGTTCTGAGACAACGTCTCTTTTCCATTGGCTGAGAGACATGGAGTGGAAGCAGATTCATGCCTGACAGAAGCTTCCTTAGATGGGAATCAGGCCTGTTTTTATTCCCCTGGCTCTCTCTTCTCTCTCTCTGGGACTTGGTAGACACTCAATAAATATTTGTCGGATGAATGAACAGATTGGCTGGGTGGTAGCCTGTCCATTACTTAGAGAGGGACTTATCCATTCCGATAGCCCCAGAATGAGGGCCAGTGCTTCTTTCCTGCTTGGTCCTGAGCAGTCGTAGACAGGAAGTGGTCCTTTCTCTCTTGTCAACAGAGTAAAGAATTACTTCCTCATGAGGCAAGAGAGCACACCTGCCTCTGCCTTGATCTTGACATGGTAATTAGCGCTGAATGCTGAAGCATGTGTCATCCCTGCCTCACACGATACATCTTGCCACCTGTCCCACCACCTGCTTCAGGACTTTTGCCTAGAATTGAGACTCAGCTAGGCATCAGCTCTGTCTCCTCCTCCACCTCTGTCAGGTGCCTCTTCTCCTCCATGACACTGTCATCAAATGCTTTTCTAGGGAAAGGCAGAGGGAGAGGAGTAACTGAACCTTTCTTTCCTGGAGTTAAGGTAGATGAAGGAGGAGCTGAGACCCAAATGAAAAGCCCAGAACTAGATCTACTCCTCCAGGCAAGGCTGGATCCAGAGACTAGCTCATGCTCCTCCTTGCCTGCACTTCTGCTGAGGAGAGAATGTATTGCAGGTAATGGTTAAGAACACTGTCTCTGGACTAGATCCCCAGAGTGACCTGGGGGCAGTCCCTCACCAATCCCTGCCTCTGTCCTCTCATTTTCAAGTGAAGATAATAATAACACCTGCCTCATAGAGTTTTAGGGGATGAATAAGTATGGTGTATATATATATACACACACACACATATATATATATACACACATATGTGTGTGTGTTATATAAAGTTATATATATGTGTGTTATATATAAAGTTATATATATATATATAAAGTGCTTTGAACGGTGCGATATATGGCCTACACTCCTGATCCATGGAGCCTGATATTGATACAAAATTAGGTACAAAAGTATTTATTTGGAATGATAAATCACACAAAAATACAAATTTTAAAAGGCTGATAAGTGCCAAAATATCACAAAAATTTAAAAGTAACTATTTGTGGGGCCACCTGGGTGGCTTGGCGGTTGAGCATGATCTTGGAGTCCTGGGATTGAGTCCCACATCAGGCTCCCTGCATGGAGCCTGCTTCTCCCTCTGCCTGTGTCTCTGCCTCTCTCTCTCTGTGTCTCTCATGAATAAATAAAATCTTTTTAAAAAGTAACTATTTGTGCTAATTAATTGCCATTAATTAATCCCTATGTCTTCCTTTAGCTGTTTAGGAATCTTTGATTCCTCTTTATTCAACACCAATTTTGCAATTTCGTTTTCTTTAGAGCAAATAGAAAGCAGGATTCCTTCTAGCTTGGTTGATTGAGGATTTTTAAAAATTGTTGGTCATAGGGTGAGGAGATGGATTAAATAGGTGGTGGGGATTAAGGAGTACTCCTGTTGTGAGGACCACCATGTGTTTTGTGGAAGTGTGAAATGATTACATTGTACACCTGAAAATAATACACACGATGTACCATATGTCAACTAACAGAAATTTAAGTACAAACTTCAAAAAAATTGTTGGTGGTATAATTAATTATCAGTAGATTCTGCTTCACTACTCTTCTTCAGTTGTATCATGTCAAACTTTAGGATTGTTTGCAAATTTGGGAAAACCTTTGATTTAGTGACTATGGCTCTGTAACAACCTCCCTTCCCCACCCCCCACAAAAACCAATGGCATAAAACAGCAATCGCTTTATTAAGCTCTTAGGTTCTGTGGGCCAGAAATCCAGAAAGGGCACAGGCTGGGAGTGACTCAACAGTTGGGCTGGATCCATTTGAAGGCTCATTTGTCCCCAAGCCTGGGCCTGGGCTGAGAGGGTTTGGAGACAGAACTGCCGAGTCCAGCCCTAACTCATGGCCTTTCCACAGGGGTTGGCTTCCTCACTGCAGGCAACCACAGGGGAACTTGGGCATCTCACATGGCTGTCAGTGGGAGGAGCTGCTTCACATTTTATGAGCTAACCTTGGAGCCAAGCAGTATGAGTCCCTCACATCCTATCAGAGTCTGCAGCCCACATCGTCAAGAGGAGGGGAATTTGCCCTCTTTTGCTTACGGAGTGGCAAGGTTTTAGAAGAGCATGAGAGATGAGAGATGTTGCAACCATCTTTAGAAAAAAATCAAATCTATCAAGTGTCTTTCATATCTGAGCTATTGTAGATGTGCTAGTTACTGACAGTATAGGAATATGGTAACTTCCATCTCTTGAGATTTCCATTAAATAAAGGAAAAAGAGATTCCAGACATTGAAAACGTCTCCTTCAGGAGAGAATTCTGTTTTCATCAGGTGTCAGTGAAAACTAAATCTTGCACTTAGGACTTTATGTGTCTAACTGGACAAATTTTCTGCAGACTACTCTCTGGCTTTGTATATTTCAGACCTCTTTTGTCTTTCTCTAATCTGTTCTCCTCACACCTGTACAACCTCTGGACTTGTACCTCGGTGCCACAATGCCAGATGAGTTGGCACAGTGGGAGGTAGGAGTATCTTTGAAAATTATTCCTAAGTCATAGAGGTTAGCAGTAACATCAGTATACATGAAACTGAGTGCAAACCACGTAGCTATGTCCCAATAAATCAAAATTAATTGTATCTCCGACTCACCTTCTCCTTAGCCAGATCCTAAAAATACACAGTCACATTAGTGCTAACAGAAGAGAGGAAAGAATGGGAAGACAGGGGTCTCAACCAGTTGTAGCTTAAGAAGCCTGCTTTTTTTGCAAATTTGATTAACACATAGGAGCCAGCAAGCCCGGAACCTATTGCTAGGATCCTCTCAGAGACTTGGAAGGGCGTGTGCAAGAAGCTTAAGCAATATTAGCTTCACAGTAAGCCCACCTCTGCCTGCATATAGTTAGAGTTGCTTAAGTGTTAACTATTATTGTTGGCTCTGTTTTCTGAGAGCCCTCCCCTTGTGGTGGCAAGACGTCTACCGTCAGTAACTCCAGCTTCACATCCTGCCGGGTTCTTGTCTGGCAGGAAAGACAAAGCACAGTACTTCATGTACCAGGATTTCCTTCATACCAGCTTGAGTCATGAGTCCAACGAACCATGCCCCACAGGTTGCATTCCTGCGGCTAGAGATGGAACAACACTACCCAAACCGTGGGGCTGAGAGTGGGGAAAGGGGCTTCCACAGAGGGAGTTGGGGAAAATTAAAGGGTCTATGAATGTAGAACAAAAAAATAGATGTTCATTTACTGTGGGTGTAGAGCAAACTCTGCGTGGAGAGAGTAGAAGGAAGAGGGAAGACCAACAAAGGAGAAGGGATGACAGAGATGTCCAAGATCCCTTCCAGCTTGGCAGCTGGGGTGGGGCCCATCCTGATAGGTTAGGCAGGCATGTCCCTCCTCTGAGGGTCTCATTGGCCTGGGTGAGCAACACGCGCCAAACCCTGCTATTCCTGCCAGCCCTGCTTCAGACTGACTGCCCCCAAATCTCCTCTGCCTCTCTTCTGTCCTCTCACCCTGACCTTTGTCCTCTGTGGACCACCTCTCCCTGGCCCTACTCCCTAATCACAGCCTTTGCAGGGAGGCAGGGGGTAGGGGAGATCAGTAAGACTTAGGCCAATAACTTTGCTCTCCTGCTCTTTGTCTCCCCTTTCCAACTTTGAGTGTGAACCTAGTACAATCCTAAATCTTGGCACACAGTTCATTTCCTCTTGTCCTTGCCGAACTCTGTGGCCCCTCCATACACCTTCTCCAGTAAGGTGGCCACTAGCTACATGTGGCTGCTCTATGACACTTGAAATATAGCTAGTCTGGAGGCACCTGGGTGGCTCAGTGGTTGAGCGTCTGCCTTTGGCTCAGGTTGTGATCCTGGGGTCCTGGGATTGACTCCCTGCATCGGGCTCCCGGCCTGCTTCTAACTCGGCCTATGTCTCTTATGAATAAATAAATAAAATCTTAAAAATGAAACAAAATGAAATGAAATGAAAAGAAAAGAAAAGAAAAGAAAAGAAAGGAAAAGAAATGTAACTAGTCTGAATTAAGATATGCTCTAAGTGCTGCGAAAACTTACGGCTATATGCAAAAGAATGAACCAGGACCACTTTCTGACACCATACACAAAAATAAACTCAAATGGATTAAAGACCTAAATAGGAGACCTGGAACCGTAAAACTCCTAAAAGAAAGCATAGGCAGTAAACTCTTGGATATTGGTCTTAGTACTATTTTTTTTTTAATCTGTCTCCTCAAGCAAGGGCAACAAAAGCAAAACTAAACTACTAAGAAGGACTATATTGAACTAAAAAGCTTTGGCACAGTGGAGGAAATAATCAACAAAACTGAATGAGAGAAAATATTTGCAAATGATATATCTGATAAGAAGCTAATCCAAAAATAGATAAAAAAGAAATACAACTCAACACCAGAAACATGAACAATTCAATTTAAAAAATGGGCAGAGGACCTGAATAGGCATTTCTCCAAAGAAGTTAATTCACATGGCCAACAGACACATGAAAAGATGCTTGACATCACTTGTCATCAGGGAAATGCAAATCCAAACCACAATGAGGTACCACCTTACACCTGTCAGAATGGCTGCTAGTATCAAGAAGACAAGAGATTGCAAGCACTGGTGAAGATGTGAAGAAAAGGGACACTCACTCATGCACTGTTGGTGGGAAAGCTAACTGGTGCAGCCTCTGTGGAAGACAGTATGGACGGTCCTCACAAAATTAAAAATGGAAGTACCACACAATCTAGTAATTTCACTTTTGGACACTTAACTGAAGAAAATGAAAACACTAATTTAAAAAGATGCATCTTTTTTTGCAGCATCATTTATAATAGCCAAGATATGGAATCAACCTAAGTGTCCATCAACAGAGAATAGGTAAGGAAGATGTGGTATAGATAGATATATATAATGGAATATTACCCAACCATAAGAGAGAATGAAATCTTATCATTTGGGAAAACACAGATGGACTTAGAGAACATTGTGCTAAGCAAAATAAATCAGACAGAGAAAAAGGAATACCATGTGATTTCACCTATAAGTGGAATTTAAGAAACAAAACAGATGAATGAACAAATAAAAACAAACAAAATTGTAAATACAGAGAGCAAACTGGTGGTTGGAGGGTTGGGAGAGGGGCATATGGGTGAAAGGGATTGAGAGGCATGAACTTCTAGTTATAAATAAGTCATGGAGACGAAAAGTATAGCCTAGGAAATCTAAACCAAAAGATAAGCTCTAAGTATAAAATACACAGTGGATTTTGAAGACTTACTGTCAGAGTAATATAAAATATTTCTTAATAATTTCATATGTTGGGCAGCCCAGGTGGCTCAGTGGTTTAGCGCCGCCTTCAGCCCAGGGCCTGATCCTGGAGACCCAGGATCGAGTCCCACATCGGGCTCCCTGCATGGAGCCTGCTTCTCCCTCTGCCTGTGTCTCTGCCTCTCTGTGTTTCTCATGAATAAATAAATAAAATATTTAAAATAATAATAATGATAATTTCATATGTCGACTACATGTTGAACTGATAATACCTTGGATTATTGGGTTAAACAAAGACATCATTAAAATTTATTTCTCCTGGGGCACCAGGGGGGCTCAGCAGTTGAGCATCTGCTTTTGGCTCAGGGTGTGATCCTGGGGACCTAGGATCGAGTCCCATATCGGGCACCCTGCATGGAGCCTGCTTCTCCTCTGCCTGTCTCTGCCTCTCTGTGTCTCTCATGAATAAATAAATAAAATCTTTAAAAAATAATAAAAAATTAATTTCTCCTGTATCTTTTTACTTCTTAAACTGTGGCTCTGTGGCTTACATGACATTCCTATTAGACAGTGCTGCTCTGACCTTTTCTAGAAGCATTCACATGCATACGTACCCACATAATTTTGTATATAACTTCAGCAACTACTGAGAGTGCTCCAAATCCCATCCATGGGCCCTTGCCCCAAATTAAGAATCTCTGAGTCAGAAATGTCATTGTTTTTACTAGGCTCAGGATCAACCACATTGTCACTGCGCAGATGGGGAAACTGAGCCCCAAGCTCTCCTTCTAGTCCAACCAGCTGAGTCCTGGGCCCTGGGCCTCTGAGGATGTGGGGGTGCCTGGCCCTACTGTACATGTGTGAAGGGCTGGGACTGGGGGTTACCTCATGGAAGGTGATGCAGCAGCTCTGCCTCTGTAGCTTCCCCCCGACAAGCTGGTGGTTGGTTCCAGATGAGGCCCCATCACTTCAGGAGATGTTAATTCACTCCTCAGCAAGATGTATTTCTCAGGACTCCTGCAGTCCAGGATGGCTCTGAGACTGGCCCAGGCCTTGGAGGATGGGCAGGCTCCAGGCTAGGCTAAGCCCAAACTAGGGAAGGGGACACAGACTTTTAGTCCAGAGAGCGTAATCCTGGGCTTTGCCACTCACCAGCTGTGCAACTCTGAGCATTGCTTCATGTATGCCCCACTTTGGAATACGCTGTTCTTCACAGTTTTCTACACTTTACATCGACTTTTTCATTAGATTTTACAGCTGGTTCATGCAAATTGGAAATATTTCCCATTCAATGATTTTTCACTTTTTCATAGACTATTACTAATTTTTTGTTTTTGGCCAGTTTTGTAATAATACTTTTTAGATCTATTTGTACTAATTCAGTTTCATTTGCCTTGAAAAACAAATCCTATTGTTTCACAACTAAATTCATGTCATTTCAGGAGAACCCTTAAGGTTGTTGTGGACACTAAATAGTTTAAACAGGTAACTTCACAAAGTTTTCTTCTGTATTATTCATAGTCTAAAAGTTCCCTGATTGGTCTCTGCTACATTTATTACAAAGTTTGCCATTTGAGTCTAATGGAAATCCTCTAAACTCCTCAGAGGAGCCAAAGGGAAGGAGTGAGGGTATAGTTGAGGGTGAAAGGCTTAGAACCAGAGAGTCTAGAGCCCCCTGTACTCTCCAAGTTCTGCTTAGGACATGCCACGGTGACTGCCTTTATTATGATACCCAGGATCCTGGCTGCAGAGAGCTGCCAAGGTCAGGCTTCTTGTCTGCTCTCATATGCTCAGCCCTCCTCGCTAGGAGGCTTGCCTGGCTCAGGCTGGGGCTGGGCTGCAGGGTTTCCACAGTTCTGCCCCTACCCTGGCCCAGACCTTCAGCCTCAGGGGAACCAGCTTCCTGCCACTGCTCCTAGGCCTTGTCCCCTCTCCTTGCAGCATCTGCAGTCCTGATGCCCCATGTCTGAAAGGGGTGCTCCACCTGCGGGTCCTGGAGCCCTGCCAGGAGTTTCTGGAGATGCTGGTTGGCCCAGCCTCTTGGGGAAGAGGAGAAGATGCTAGGCTAAGGGAGTGACCCAGGGGTGGAGCTCTAACCTGTTTATAGGATCGTGGCTCCTCGGAGGCTGGCAGAGTCACAGTCCTATCCCATTGGAATAGTTGCTTCCAGCCCGCCAGGGAGCTGGCATCTTGGCAGGAGCTGGTCCTGGAGTGGATCCAGAGGGTTGGTATGGAAAGACTGACAACTAGGGGACCACCTGGCCATCCTCACCAGGTAACAGTGTCGCCAAGCCCATGGGCATCACTCAGGGCAAGGCCTGGGGCTGGGATGCATTATGGGAAGCGTGACACAGTTAAAACCAAGGTGATTCTGGCCTCTGCAGAAGGCCCGGGTACCAGAGCTGGGGTCTCTGACAAGGCAGAGGTCAAAGATGGGAGGCAGGGGGTAAAAGAGTCTATGCTTGGGGATGGGGAGGGGGAGTGGGTGGGGTAGGTTGATGACCAGCATCCATAGAAGTGAGGGCCTGGGAGACCAGAGCCTACCCTCTCCTCTATGAGTGACCAGCCAGCCTCCCCCTTAGAGCCTCTCACCCTCCTCTCTGCAAAAGCTCACATGCCGCGTCAGAGAACACAGTGGCTGCGTGTCACACAAGGACGCCCCACCAGGCCCACAGTTCATCACGGCAGGTAGTAGACTTTCTGGAACTGGCTGGGGCCAAGGAACCACCCTGTGTGTCTCAAGAGTTTTGCCAGGCCAATTCCCTATCCACAGCCAATTATTTACTGGGCCAAGAGATGAGGCTGCAACCAGGTCAAAGAAGTCTACAAACTGCTAACCCCACTCCTTCCACATGCTTCCTCTCAGCCCAGATTTCTCATCCTCTGCTATGGACCCCGGCCAGAGGGACTGGCTCTTCAGGTCTCTCCTGGTGCCCTACACAGTGCCATGAAAGAGGCTAAGTGTATCAAGCTCACTATCCTCATTCTCAGACTTTGCCAGGCTTCTGGAAACCCAGACCCGCGTCAAATCCAGTCAAGCAGCTCCAGACTGGTGTCCCTGGAGAAGACTTGCCTGGCTCAAGCCAGGTACCAGGCAATCCTAGGAAATATAGAAGGGACCCCTCCATTGAAGGACAGCACCTGCTGCCCCAGCCCCTATCAGCCTGAGGTCTAGAGGATGCCCCCACCCTCCCTGCACGGCATCCACCCACCAAGGTGGACACCAGTGAAAACGCCCTGATGGGACTCTGGGAAGAATCCAGGGCTGCAGGAGCAGGGTAGTGGAGGGGCTGGACAGCTCTGGCTCAATCTGCTCCTCCCATCAGGGCTTTGAGCCCCAGAAGCCAGCTGTGGAGGATTCTGCAGTATCTGTCTTCATCCTCATCTTCCTGGAGAAGTCTGGGCATCATTTTCCTGCTGCCCTCTGCCTGCCCTAGACCCAGCCCAGTGGCAAAACTGAAGCCTATGGTGCAGTGACCCTGGGAGCTTGAGTCTGCCCATAGGCCTGGAAGGTACCTTGTCTCCAGCTGATGTTGTTGGGACTGGTTGAGTCTCCAAGATCAGGACTTAACCCTCAGCCTTCAAGTGGGTTCCTAGGGCAGCCTCAGCAGTGGCTTCACCCAGGCCTTTCCTGCTGGAGCTGGGCTGACAGGGCAGGCCTGCCATCTAGGACTTGCTCTGGGACAAGCCTGCTGTGTGATCCAGGACCATCAGCTCAGCATGACTCAGGAGATACAGGGCCTGAGGCTGTTCTTGAATTTTCCACTCCTCCTCCCTCCAACCTCCCCTACGACAGTGGGCCAATGGAGGCCAGCAGGCTGAAAGGCAGCTTGCTCATTTTTCTCTTCCTGGTGAAGACCCCATGGTACAGAGCCCATGGTCTGGACTCCTGTAAGGGGACTCCAGCCCTGTCATACTTGCTTGGGTCTCATCCCCTGTGATGGGCAAGAGCCAACACTGAACCTCTACACAGGGAGGAGGCTAGAGGAGGCTCTGGGGTCCCTGCATTGGGAGAAAAGTGGCTGAGACTCTCAGCAGGAAAGTACTCTCAGGATCCTACAGGAAGCGGAGGTGGGGGTGGGGGGGTTGGAGGGCGTTGGGGGGGATCCCTGTTGGAAAAGCCCTCCCTCCATAGCATATAGCATTCAGGATCAGTCATCAATTAAGGCAGTATTTCAGATGGGGGAGGGGCATTTCAACAGAGAAAGAGAAGCCCCAAAGCCTTCAGGAGAATCACATTAGTTAGTTCAATATTCATATTGGTCTAAAACAAAGCTGTGAAATTCTACTGTTTCCATATCTCCAGGGCACTGGAGGAAATTTGCATGCTTTTACAAAGGAGCAAAATCCTGGGAAGGTAGAACAGCATAGGAGATGTGAGCTCTGGCCTTGACCTTTGTGACCTATGGCAAGCTGTCCTTTCTTTTTTTTTTTTTTTAAAGGAATCTTTCTTTTTTTTTTAATTTATTTTTTATTGGTGTTCAATTTACTAACATACAGAATAACCCCCAGTGCCCGTCACCCATTCACTCCCACCCCCCGCCCTCGTCCCCTTCTACCACCCCTAGTTCGTTTCCCAGAGTTAGCAGTCTTTACGTTCTGTCTCCCTTTCTGATATTTCCCACACATTTCTTCTCCCTTCCCTTATATTCCCTTTCACTATTATTTATATTCCCCACATGAATGAGAACATATAATGTTTGTCCTTCTCCGATTGACTTACTTCACTCAGCATAATACCCTCCAGTTCCATCCACGTTGAAGCAAATGGTGGGTATTTGTCGTATCTAATGGCTGAGGAATATTCCATTGTATACATAAACCACAGCTTCTTTATCCACTCATCTTTCGATGGACACCGAGGCTCCTTCCACAGTTTGGCTATCGTGGCCATTGCTGCTATAAACATCGGGGTGCAGGTGTCCCAGCGTTTCATTGCATCTGAATCTTTGGGATAAATCCCCAACAGTGCAATTGCTGGGTCGTAGGGCAGATCTATTTTTAACTCTTTGAGGAACCTCCACACAGTTTTCCAGAGTGGCTGCACCAGTTCACATTCCCACTAACAGTGCAGGAGGGTTCCCCTTTCTCCACATCCTCTCCAGTATTTGTTGTTTCCTGCCTTGTTCATTTTCCCCAATCTCACTGGTGTGAGGTGGTATCTCATTGTGGTTTGGATTTGTATTTCCCTGATGGCAAGTGATGCAGAGCATTTTCTCATGTGCTTGTTGGCCATGTCTATGTCTTCCTCTGTGAGATTTCTCTTCATGTCTTTAGCCCATTTCATGATTGGATTGTTTGTTTCTTTGGTGTTGAGTTTAATAAGTTCTTTATAGATCTTGGAAACTAGCCCTTTATCTGATACATCATTTGCAAATACCTTCTCCCATTCTGTAGGTTGTCTTTTAGTTTTGTTGACTGTATCCTTTGCTGTGCAAAAGCTTATTATCTTGATGAAGCTGTCCTTTCTGAGTCTCAATCCTCTCATCCGTAAAATGGGAGGAAATGAGAGTACCACTTGTATGTACCACCTTAGGAGGTTGTCAGGAAGATAGATTAAGTTGGGATATGTAATCAGCTTAGTACAGCACCTAGAAATATGACAAGCACTGAATAAATAGTAATAAGAGCAATTATCTAGAAACTGCTTTTTTTTCTTTTTTTTGCTAAGCATTCTACAGGAATTAATACATTTCGCCTCTATTAACTAGTCCCACTACATTTGAGGAAATGGAGACACTGACAGGTTTAGTGACTTGTCAGGGTCACACAGCAAGTTAGCAGAGTACCAAGGTTAAGGTCCAAATATCCTGGCTGGGAGCCTGCCTTGCCCACTCCACTCCACCTCCCTGAGTAATGACCTGACATTGTATTTATTGTCACAGCCCATCCTGTGGTGCTCTGTGCTAGTGATGGTTTTAGAGGCAATGAGAAATGGGGCTTCACCCTGGGGAAAATATCCTGCCAGGGGACAATGGGTTTCCTAAGGTTGAGAGGCTTTGGTGACCAGACTGAGAAATGGACAATGATGCTCAAACTGGGCATGGTGACTGGCTGGGTAGGAGCAGCCGGGTGCACTTGGTAGCCCTGGGTGGCTCTAGAGCAGCCCACAGGCTATGGTCCGGAGGAGGGGGCGTCTGGGCTCTCCCTCCCTCCAGGGCCACAGGATCCTGGCCAGCACTTTCTCTGTGGCAGGCAGTGATGGAATCTGGGTGCAGGGAGGAAATGGAACCAGGGGTCTAAGAAGCCGTCTCTGCCATTTATGAGCTCTGGCTTAAGGCCTGTAGAGTCAAAACATTGCACTGGAGTTAATCCCCAAGAGGGGAGAAACAAGTATACTTTTGAGGGGCAAGGGGAGGATGCATAGAGGGTTGGGGCATCACTAGTGCTCTACCAGAAACTTGACAGGAATGATAAAGACACTCGGCAGGAAGGCGCAGGAGAGTGAGGCGGGGACCCACAGGGCACTAGTCCTGAGTGCCTCTGCTGGGGCCCATCGTCCTTTAAATTTCTCTATGGGAATAGAGAGCTGGTCGTGCACACTGAGCCAGCCCTGTGCAGAGCCCGGGCGGGTTCCTGGCAGGAGACTCTGGGGCCACAGGCACGGAGGGGACCGGTGATTGGAGGGCACAGGGCAGAAAAGCTCTTTGGTTTCATCACAATGAAACCCCACGAGGCCCCACGAGGCCACAGGTCTGTCCCACAAGCACAGTGCTACCTTGGTCTCTGATCGCAGGGGTTTTCCATAAGAAACGTGCGCAGGGCGCCCAGAAAAAGCTACATAGCTAGGCCTCAAGAACAGAAGCCCAAGGTCCCAGGGTTCCAGGCAGTGTGAAGGGCATCAGCAGTAGGGATTTGAGGAGAGGCCCTTTGTGCTTGTCCCCAGAAGGACTTGGCACTCCCCGTCTGCCTTCCTTCTCCTTCAGCACCTCTGCTCCGTCTGCCCCCATGAGCCTGTGACCTCGCAGTTTCTTCTTCCTCCTTGTCAGGCCTGTCAGTGGGCAGATACACAATGGCCTCCTGTTCACCGTAGTGGCCTGATGCTCCTCTAGTGGCCTGATGCTCCTGCAGTTTCCTATTTCATACCGAAGAGAGGGGGAGTAGCTCAGCTTGCCTGCTAGTCCCACCTCCCTCCAGGGCGCTGGGGGGTGCAGCAGAGTCCTGTGCTTCACCAAAGGGCTGCCTTCCCTGGGAGCTCTGGGGGTGGGCAGCCCCAAACTGACATGTCCAGTGTGGTGGCCACTCCTTAGGCCCTCATTTCCCTGCTTTCACCACCATGCTGTCCAATTCTGTCCCGGCAGGGGAGGGGAGCCCCACAAATTCTACCCCCGATTGGTCTGCCATGCCCAGAACCACGGCCCTGAGGACAGTGGTGGCAAAGGCTGGTCCCAGAGCTCCTGGCAGCGTTACTCAGCTCAGAGTGGTGGGCCCCGTCGTGAGTAACAGGAGGGACTGAGCTGTCTGTTATTTCTCTCCAGGGGGAGGCCTCTGCCTGCTGGCAGCTCACTGTGAGGGTCCTGGAGGCACGGAACCTGGGCTGGACTGACCTGTGTGAGTAGCTATTTCTTGGGCTCCAAGGGTATAGTGACGACCCGGTCCTATGGGAAAGGCCCACCAGAACCTGGAGGCTGGGCTGGGCTGCCCACAGGGGCTGCCAGGGTCGCGGTAAGAACCTGGTGAGGCCCCTAGGAGAGGAGTGTAAGGAATTCTCTCTCCCCCTGGTTTCTTGACGTTGGCAGTGAGCCAGGCAGACCCCTATGTGACCCTGCAGTTGCCAACCGCACCTGGAATAAAGTTCAAGACCAAAACGATCACCAACTCCAGCCATCCTGTATGGAATGAGACCTTCAGTTTCCTAATCCAGAGTCAGGTCAAGGTAAAGGCCAGGACCGTGCACCCAAGGACAGGCTGTACCCTTTTTTGGGAGCACACTCCCCTCCCACCACCAGCTTAGAGGCCCTGGGGATGAGTGTCTCTGTTCCCAGCCTGGGTGTGCCATGTGGGAACGAATGTGGGACCCACTGTGTGGTTGTGAGCCTGACCTCTGGCAAGTTCCTGGTCCTCTCTGTGCCCATTTGCGGAATGGAGACAGTAAGAATACCTTCCTGATGGGGTTGTTATGAGGTTAAATGACATAATGCATGGAAGACTCCTAGTACAGTGCGCAGGACATATGGTGCCTTGGGAGCATGTAGGGTACAGAGGTGAGGAAAGGCTGAAATAATGTTATTTTTATAAAAACAAAAATTAGCGGGGGGAGATTAGGAACTCTGCTGGATTTCCTTTCAGTGCTTTTACGTTTTACTATTATTTTTATTTTGAAGTACAAAGTGTGCAGGCCTAATGATCTTTTCTGACCCTGGGTATCAAGTAAAGGCTCAACAGGTATGAAGTATAGTAATGGGTAAATGAGCTAAGTTGCTGTTTGCGGGTCCTCAGAATGTTCTGGAGCTAAATGTCTATGATGAGGACTCAGTCACGGAGGATGATGCCTGCTTCAAGGTTCTCTATGACGTCTCAGAAGTCCAGCCAGGTGAGCTGCTCCGGAAGACCTTCTCCCTGCGTCCCCAGGTAAGTGGGGAGGTCCCACCCCTCTGCACCCCACCCCTCTAGGCCCCAGGCTGAGGAAGTCACACAGCTTCTCCCTTCTGGTGGGATGCTGCAGCCTGGAACTCATCCTCAGCAAGAGGGAAACCCCTCCCTGAGATATTTGCATTTTAATAGGAAAGGAGAAGCCTTTACTAGACTGTTAAGGACTGAATCACTCAACCAAGAGCTTTTAGCCAACTGTGGGAGGAAGGTTTCTAGTGGTGATGAACTGAATGTCAATCGAAACACAGCTCAGTGTAACTAACCCTTGGGGCAGTTGGGACGTGGCTCCATCTCTCCTGCCTCAGTGCCTGAGGCCTGCTCTTTGAAGGTCTCTCCTCCTTCTCCAGCAGGTGAAGGCTAGGGAATGGGAGGCAGGGTTCTGGGGTCAGGTCCCCTCTCGAGAAGAATGGGAGAGATGGGCCCTGGGCATCCTTCAGCCTCTTTTGGGGGCCCCTGGGTGGCTCAGTGGTTGAGCATCTGCCTTCAGTTCAGGTCGTGATCCCGCGGTCTTGGGATCGAGTTCCACATCAGGCTCCCCTCAGGAAGCCTGCTTCTCTCTTTGCCTGTGTCTCTGCCTGTGTCTCTCATGAATAAACAAATCTTTAAAAAAAAAAAAAAAAAAGCCTCTTTTGGCTTGTGCTCTTCATCTCCTTCAGCCCTGCCAGAAGGGAGACCTGTTCTCTGCAGACTTCTCAGCTTGTGGGTAACTTGGGCAAGTAGCCCATCTTCTCCCCACTTCTCAATCTCCGCGTCTGCGAAGTGGGAAGAATCGTAATACCGCGCCTCCCCCGGGGACTGCTCGAGATGAGACAGTGCCTAGTCCAAGAACTGTCAGCTCCAAAGATAGGTGTAAAAGTTGATGACTTGCTCATCTTTGATTTCAGGGACAGGAGGAGCTGGACGTGGAGTTCTTGCTGGAAAAAACGTTAGTAATCATCACACAGCCCAGGGAGTGTCTCAAGACCCAGGCTTTACTGAGGGAAATGTCTTTGACCCAGATTCTCTGTCCCTTGTGTCTCCACCACTGGGGGGTCCTCTTGGAGGGATGAGGAGAAGGGGGTCACTGCTTCCTTGGCCCCACTCTCCCCCTCTCTCCTCACCTTGCACTCTTCAGAAGTACTTCCCTCACCCTGAATGGTATCTTAGGGTCCCTCAGCATCACCCAGGGAGGCCCTATGGGTGCTGGGGGCAGCTCAGTGCAAGCAGCATTTGCCTTTGTCAGGCTGAGCTCCAGGTGTTTTTATTTTTCCAGGTCAGACTGCCCAGAAAACCTCATCACCAACAACGTCCTTGTGGTAACCACCCCCCCCCACCCTCCCCAGGCTTGTGAGAGGGAGCAAGGGGCAGGGCCCCAGAGCACCCACTGAGGTGGGCGGTGCAGAAAGGATAGGCGGGGACAGGACTTTGTGGTAAGACCACCCCCGGGCCTCCCAGCTAGGTGGTTCCCTGGGGCTGGGGCCTGTCAGAAACATGGAGGGAGGGAGGCCCAGTCTCTACTGGGAGGAGCTTCTGGCCCAAGATCCAGTGGCTGAGGGACTGTCGGGGCAATTTTAGGTGCTCCTGATAGTGTTTCATCACCTGTGATGGACTCCTAGTTCTTAGACTCAGAAGGTGATGAGGAAGCCATGCAAGCCGGCCCAGCTGGGATGATAGCACTAAAGTAGCAGAGGCTCAGAGGGAGTTTCCAGGGTGCTGTGCTTCCAGCCTGGGGACTCTGGGTAAGAGGCAGGGGGTCAGTCAGCTCCTCCTTGAGATGGTAGAGAGTCTTGGTCAGCCCTTCTAAAACAGAGCAAGCTCACAAAGCTGCAGTGGACAGGAATGGGTGATAAAGAATGCACTAGAAGCTTTCTACTCAGAGGTCACAGGCCAGCATCACAGGCATGACTTGGGGGAGCAGAGCCAGTCTTAATGTGAGATAAGTCACCTAGAGCCCCAAACTGCAGGAGGCCTCTGCCCTCAGGGTTGTACCCATGCCTGTTTGATGAACTAGTATTAGTTTCAATAAATGCACATTAAAATCGTCATACCTATGGCAGCTGCTTTTTATCTGAGATGATGAAGACCAGTGGTGGGTCGATAAACTCAGCAGGTGGATGGGAGAGAGTCGGTTCAGGAGCTGGGTGCGCTCGGGCATCAGATGACATGCATTGCAGCGCATGCAGCAGGCTCACTTGGCAAGCTGGTCAGCGGCAGGCCAGCGGGAGATACTGTCGTTGCTAAAATGTTAAGGGCTTCCCTAATCGTTCCGTCATCCCGTAGACCCATGGTTTGCATGTTACTGTTCTGGGAGCAGTTGTGAAAGGCACCCTCCACGCTGAGTCCACAGAGAAATGCAAGGAAGGCCAAACGGTGCCTGAGGGTTGGGTGGCCTTCAGAGATCCCTGAAGTTTGGCAAATCTTGGAAAGATTTGCTAGGGGTGTGCACGGGGTGGAGGTAGGGGTTCTCCTGGCTGCTCCAGAACATCTGACCTAGCAGTCGTAGCAGATTGGGGGTGGAGGGTGGTAGTTCTGCCTCCCATCCCACTCTGGCCCCCACTTCCTGTTCTGTGTGTGGTGGATTTGGGACAGTGGGGCTCAGAGGGTGAATTTGAGGGGACCTCAGCTTTCTCTGCAGAGCCCCTTGCCCATGATTTGGTCTGCCCTAGGCCCGAGAGCTGTCATGCCTGGATGTCCGTCTGGACAGTGCCGAGAGCACAGCCCGGGTCACAGGTGAGGTCTGCTCAGAACCAGATCCGGTCTCTGCTAGATGGGGTGGCTGGGAAACCTGTGCAGGCAGAATGTGAGAGGCAGAGCTCAACCTCTTTCTTCTTGCTCACACAGCACAAAGGCAACAAGTCTCCTCTGGGCAGGAGGGTCCCCTGACCTGGGGGAGGGTATGTTGCAGGAGGTGGGAGTCCAATGGGGGTTGTGGGGGGGCCCTTTCCAGAATCAGGTCTGCCATGGTCCAAGCTTCTAGGTCCCAACCCTGTTGGAGTAGTGCTGCCAGTTTCCTGGGGTCTGGGCTCAGATGCCTGGCTCTCATTCCCCTCGGGCTAATCTGCCCACTTGCTATGCTACCTAGATGAGGAGCAGCTGAAGCTGGAGCTGGTGCTGAAGGGGTCATATGAGGACACGCAGACATCTGCCCTGGGTACGGCCTCTGCCTTCCGCTTCCATTACCTGGCAGCCCAAGAGACAGAACTGAGTGTGCGGCTGAGGGTAGGTCTTGCCTCCGGAGCTCTCCTACTTTGGGCCAGCTCCAGCTGTCATGGCCCCTCTCAGGCCAGCGCCATCTCCCCAAGTTAGGTGCTAAGCCCTTGGCACACAGGGAGACTCACTAGGAGCCCAGAGCGGGCACAGGGGCTGCTGTGCCTCGTCAGCCTCTGTTTGCACCTTTCAATGGCTCCTGCATCGATGCTCTTCGGATAAATGCCCTCTCTGTGCCTGCCAGGCTTTGCATGGCCTGGCCTCTGCCCACCTCTGCTCTGCTGCCTCGTCTGATTCCACGCTCCCCCCCTTTCATGATGCTCCAGTGTTTGTCTCTTTCCCAACATGCCAAGTGCTTTCTGTGTTCTCCTGTCTCTCCCTCCTTCCAAGGCTGCCAGCTCCTCCTCCTCCTCTTCTCCTTCCTCCTCTTCCTCCTCTTTTAGATCTCAGCTCAAAGGGGGCCTCTTCAGGGGGGCCCTCCTTGACCTCCCACACCCCACCTTTGTTTATTGTATCATATCACACTGCTTATTTCCTTTACATTTTTTTCCTTTACGACTTTTGCTAACATCCATTCGTTACCTATTTTGTTATAAATTCATATACATACCTCAGAACAAAAATATTAGCAAGTATTTTAATAATTAGCAATTATAATAATTAGAATTATAAAAAAATTGTAAGTGTTGTGATTATTTTTCTATTATCAGAGAAGGACTCTGTCCGGGTCACTGTCTAGATACTCAGTAAGGATTGGTTGAATGAATGAATATTTCCCTCCAGAGCTCTGAAAGCAATGACTGGAATTCAGACAAGTCAGCTGGGCACCTCACTGTGCCCCTGAGGTCCTTGGCCATGGGGAAGGAGGTGACTGTTAACGTTCCTGTTATAAATGTAAGTGGCCTCAACTGCATGGAAAGTGCCAGTGAGAACAAAGATGGGGAGTCCAGGCCCCCAGGGGATACCCACATTGCCCCCAGGGTCTAGAATATTTTAACCTGATCTCTTGCTTTGATTTCAGACCCCAGGAGTGAGGCTGCAGCTCAAGGCTGAGGGCTGGTAAGGGACATCCCTATCTGTGGGGGACAGTGCAGGGTGGTCGCGAGGCAGGGGGCTGCTGTGGAAAGGATGGCCCCTGGGGTTGGGAGCAGGGAGGTAATTTGGCAGCTATCATGGGCTTGGCCAGGCAGCCGCTGAGCTCTGTAGTGCCCCCTGACCCTTGGATCGTCTACTGTCCCAGCCCTAAGGAGCTGGCTGTGCGCCTGGGCTATGATTTGTGTGCCGAGGAGAAAGCTTTCCTGAGCAGGAGGAAACGGGTGGTGGCCAGAGCCCTCAAGCAGACCCTGCAGCTGGACAGAGACCTACAGGAAGATGAGGTTTGGGGGTACAGGGGAATGTGGGTGCAATACCTTGGAATGGCCTTAAGGAAGTACCTGATTCCTCTGCCCTCTCCAGACACTCTTGTCAGCAGAGATGGGAGTGGACATGCGGGGTGGGGGTAAGCTTTGGGGTTCTCACTCCCTTTCAGGTCCTGTCCAGGGATAAGAGCTGTCACTTGCTAGGGAGGGTTGGGGTGCTAGGTCTAACCCTGACTCCATCAGGCCTGACCACAAGGTCCCTTCCCTGGAGCCAGGAAGCAGCTCCATCCTGGTCCTTAAGCCAACCAATGTCTGTGTATGGTCCAGGTCCCTGTTGTGGGCATCATGGCCACAGGAGGAGGTGCCCGGGCCATGACCTCTCTCTACGGCCACCTGTTGGCCCTGCAGAAGCTGGGCCTCCTGGACTGTGTGACCTACTTCAGTGGCATCTCAGGCTCTACATGGTGAGGGCCCTGGGGATTGGAAGAGTAGAGAGATCAGGTCTCAGAGGGGATGGGGTAGACACTAGAGGAACCCTCTATGGTGGAAGCCAAGTGGGTGTGAGCAGTACGGTTTGATGGGTGCCAAGTGGCTTTCTCAAAAGGGAGGAAGTATATATCACAGAGGTCCTCCCGTGAGAGAGGCATTGTAGGACATCCATTCCACACGACAGAAGAGGTGTGAGTAAGGCAGCTGATTCAGAAGGAGCTAGGGTTTGAGTTTCTGCAACAGCACTTACTGGGCAACTTATTTCCTCTGATTCTCAGTTGACTCATCTCCAAAATAGGTGTGATAGTAGTACATACTCCATAGGATCGTAGTAGGATAGCCCAAGTAAAACACTTCTACCTTGTCTGACATGTACCAGGAACCCCAAATTGGTAGCTCCTTTTTTCTTTAATCATTATTACCTCATTTAAACCCACATAACACTCTCTAGGGTAGTTTATTATTTACTGTCCCTATAGTATAGATGAAGAAATTTCAATGAAGAGATGCTATCTTACCCAAAGACAACACTGCCTCCCTATACCCAACCCTGATTATAATGAGGTGGGACTTTTCACTGTTAGAGATTCATTCCTTTGAGTCTTATTGAAATGTGACTTTAAGTAGTAAAAGAGGAGTAAATTCAGGGGACTTTAGGTGATGGCTATTGACAAGCAGAGTCTTAAAAGGCTTCTTCAGGACAGGCCCATGAAGATGGGTGTAGGGTCTAGATCTGCTCTGTACAGTGGAGTAGCCGCTAGTCACATGTGGTTATCAACAAACTGAAATGTGGCTAGTCCAAATTGAGATGTGTTACAAATATAAAATTTGAAGACTTAGGTTGAAAAAATACACATTTATGTTAATTTTTTATGTAGATTACATGGTGCAATGAGAATTTTGGATATATCGAATTAAAATATACTATTAAAATTAATTGTTATTGTTCTATTCTTGCTTTTTCAAAATGTGGTTACTAGGAAATTTCAAATTACATATGTGGCTCACATTATATTTACATTGGACAGAGCTGATCTGAGAGAAAGCCCCAAGACATATTTTCCAGATGACAGGGCCTGGGCTGCAGGAGCACCATGTTGGGAGAAGAGGGACAGTGGCAAGGAGGAGTTGCAGCGACCCAAGCTGGGCCTCCGTCTCCCACCATACTGTCCCTTTATTCTCCCAGGGCCATGGCCCACCTCTACGGGGACCCTGAGTGGTCACAGAAGGACCTTGAAGGACCCATCAAATATGCCAGGGAGCACCTGGCCAAGAGCAAGCTGGAGGCCTTCTCCCCAGAGCGCCTAGCAAGCTACCGCCAGGAGCTGGAGCTGCGGGCCAAGCAGGGCTACCCCACAACTTTTGTGGACCTGTGGGCTCTCGTGCTGGAGTCTATGCTACATGGCCAGGTAGGGCACCGATGCTTGCACGGCAGGATGTGAGCACACCAGCCTCGGGGCTAAGGCAGTTGCACCCTTAGCTATTGTGCGTGGGCATATCCTGCAGGGTGCGGGAGGCTGGGATCTGTGGGGAAAGGACATGGGGACCACAGTGTCTCAGCATCTGCTGTACTTTGGGATGCTGCCTTTTTGTGTCAGGCTATTTTTCACTTCATTGCCGTGAAATAGAGATTTCTGGATCTCTCAGGAGCTTAGGGATGAGTCAATGCCTGAATCAGTTAAGTAAACAAAACTTTCACATTTTGTCAGTGAGATTGCCTGAATATTTTTAATTTTATTAATACTGCAATATAGAATGTCTTCTTCTATATCTTCATGGTAGTGTTAAAAGCACAGACTCCAGGGGCACCTGGGTGGCTCAGTGGTTGAGCGTCTGCCTTCAGCTCAGGTCCTGATCCCGGGGTCCTGCCTGCCTCTCCCCCTGCCTCCCTTCTCTCTGTCTCTCATGAATAAATAAATAAAATCTTAAAAAAAAAAAAAAAAAAGCACAGACTCTGGAGCCAGATTCCCTGGATTTAATCTCAGTTCCTCTTACTACCTATGTGTTCTTTAAGCGACTAGTTACAAGCTACTAACCTCTTCCGGACTCAGTTTTCTCATCTGTTCAGTGGCAATGAGTGAGAATAGTACTTTGATCTCACAGGCTTATTATGAGCACTCAGTGGAGCTTTGGCTTAGAGTTAGCATTGTTAGCTATTATATTTTTTTACTGTTTATTGTAACACGATGAAGACCAAACTGAGCAGAAACATTTTTTACAAATTGCTTCTTTAAGGAAAGTTTAGTAAGTCAATTGCTAAATCTTATATTAACTGATAGAATTATTAAAATCAGTAATTTTTTTCTAGTATTGTTTTACCACATATAATTATCTGAACCTTTCTTTTAAAGCGTTTGGAACAACTAAAATGCAAAAAAAAGTATCTTTAACATGCATAACAAATTAACAAATATATTAGCAGAGAAAATATTCTTACCTTATCTTTGGGTGTCAGGAGTTTGACCGAGAAAGATTATCATGTAAACTAACCAAAACTGAATTTACTTTGAATTTTTTTCTTTAAATTTTATTCTTGAGGCACCTGGGTGGCTCAGTCAGTTAAGCATCTGCCTTTGGCTCAGGTTATGATCTAAGGGTCCTGGGACAGAGCCCCACATCAGGCTCCCTACTCTGCAGGGAGCATGCTTCTCCTCTCCCTCTGCCCCCCCACCCCCCCCATTCATGTCCTCTCTTTCTCTCAAATAGATAAATTTTTTAAAATCTTTTTAAAAATTTTATTCTTGCTGGTAAGAACAATGCTACTTGAAAATTACCAACAATTCTTATTTCTTATTTATTAGTTTAAAAATATTTGTTATAAAAGTAATATATTTTTTAAAGTAATATTTATTATTAAATGTTATAATAATCTTCAGATCTAAGAAAATGCATAAAGCGCAAAGAATAATGTAACGGATATGCATGATCTTACCAACCAGCCTAAGAAATAGTATGTTACAGAAAGAATTGAGGCCTCCTGCAGATGCCTCCCCCGTCCCATTTCCCTCCCATCCCCAGAAGTAACCACTACCCTGAATTTAGGTTTATCATCACATTCATATCTTCAGTCTGTATACATTATCATATTATATAATACATAATGTATAATTATATGACATGCTTTATTTACCTTTATTATATATTTTATTATGTATACCTTTTATTATACATCCTTAAGAAAAATATGTTACTTGTACAAATGGTTTTGTACAAGTCTGCTTGTGCACAACTTTTAGAGATTCTCTGAGCCTTGAAGATACATACCTGGCAGTGGAATTGTTAGGTCATTGGGTACACATATCTTCAGCTTTCCTATCTGTTGCCAAATTATTCTCCAAAAGGTTTCATTAATTCACACTCCCACCATCAGAGTATCATAGTTTCTTTTTCTCTACACATGCTTCAGACTTAATTTTTTGTTCATTTTATGGGTGTTATACAAAATTTTATTGTAGCTTTCCATTTCCTTGATTTTTAGTGAGACCGATCATATTTTCAAGTATATTTGTCATTGGGACTTCCTCTTCCATGGATCACCTACTCAAATCCTTTTCCATTTTTCTATTAATTCATCTTTAATATTTTCTAGAAACTCTTTGTAGAGTCTGGATATTAATCCTTTATCTGTTCTTCTGGATTTCGATGTATAATTTTAATATAATCCAGTGTATCATTCTTTTCCTTTATGGATTGTGCTTTTAGGGGCCTCTTAGAGAAATCTTTTCCTCTCCTAAAGTTATAAAATATCTTCCTATGTATCCTTATAAAAGTTTTAAAGATTTGTTTTTCACAGGACTTCACTCAGAATATATCTTCAAGTATTATGTTAACACAAATCCAATTTTATTTTTTTCCATATGGATAGCAAACTTTCCAAATGTCACTTATTCTTTTTTCTCTACAAATCACATTACTACTTATGTCATATGTCAGGTTTCATATATTCATGGGACTTTTCCTGCGCTTTTTTCCATTCTAATGGGACAAATTTTCTGAACATGTGCCAATACTGTACTGGTTTAGAGACTACATTTGTAATACATGTTGGTATCTGACAGGGCAGATTTAACCCCATCTTTCACCTTGGTTTTTCTCAGAATTATGTTGGTTCCTTTTGGCCCTTTGTTCTTCTATACGTGTAATGGAATCCACCAGTCAAGTTTCACGAGACATGTTAGAAATTTTATTCAGGGGCACCTGGGCGGCTCAGTTGGTTAAGCATCAGACTCTTGGTTTCTGCTCAGGTCATGATCTCAGGGCCCTAGAATCAAGCCCCTTGTATAACACCCTGCTCAGCAAGGAATCTGCTTGTCTCCCTCTCTCTCTGCCCTTTGCCCTCCTCGTGTGCTCTCTCTCTAGATTAAATAATTTTTAAAAGATTTTTTATTGAAATGGCATTTAATTTGTAAAACCAGTTAAACTAATTGAAATGTTATTTGTCTTGTTAATATATCCTATGTATTCTTTTGATCTACATTTTAAGCTAATGTTCAGTTGTGAGGATATTGTGTTTTGTTAACGCCTTTTCTGCCCAGCGGAGGCAATTAGTTACTATAGAGTTGGGAGAAGCTCTTTTTAACTGTTTACTTTATGAAGTGCTAAAAAATCAGTTTGACCTGAGGCTATAGAGAAGACTTTTTATTTAATTACAATCTGATCCTTCAGGTAGGACTTAATGCATGGTGTTATGCACAAGATTTATAGTCATTTTTTAAAAGACAATAAGGTTTGGGGTGGTTTTGATTCACAAGAAAAAAATCTTGTATTATTGAACAAATAATGTATCCTTAAAGATGAATGCTCACATGGTTTTAAAAATTTTGTCTCAATATTAGAGCTTTTCAAATATTCTTTAAGCTATCATGCTTTATCTCTTAAAGCTAACATTCATTGTATGCTTTTTAAAATAATTCTTAAATCAGACAAATTTAGTAAGTATTTCCAATTAGTTTTCAGGTAAAAGCATTTATTATCTCTATTTTATGCTATTGAACAGCTCCAAAAGTCATTTTAAATGTCAGAAAATATAACTCCATAAGAAATCACAATGTTATTAATATTATTATTAGAGAAATAGTATACCTTAAACTTTACACAGAACCTTATTAGTCTACACCCTCCTATAATAGTGCTTTAGTTTTTGGGAAAAAAAAATTGTTTGTAAAATATACCAGTTCTAATCAATGCTTCTCAAACTATGTCTTTGAAACTTTTTTCTTTAACCTTTTGCTGGCAAGTACTAAACTGCTTAGAAGCTGCTCATCATGCCTCAGGAAGAAACTTCTAGTTTTTCTCTTGTCTTTTCCTGAATTAAGAAGGTCTTACATGTTTTCCTTCAATTCTGGCCAGAAAGGTTTTGCCTTTTGCCCCCCTGCCCATGCAATGCCTAGACCTTGTCAAGGCATCGCCAACACTGCACTCAGCTTCTACACCTCAGGGAGTCCCTTGAGTCATCATAGTGGTACTCTGCAGGATTGTGCAGGGTTGGGGATGCTCATTTGGAAACAGGGCGGGGGGCTGGGGCTGGAGATCCAGAGGCCTGCCACCACTGGCGAACTATTAAAAGGAAAAAAGAAAACTGGGTATTATTTCAGTAGATGGAGGGGTGTGCTGACCCTTTACCCCAGGTCAGAAACGGTACATCTGGAGTAAAAGGACACATTTAACCTCATCATATGTGTCAAAAGAGCAGGTAAACAGGATTCCTGAATAAAAAGACTTTGAGAAGAGAAATTGCAGTTATTAATCAGGCTCCCTCCCTCTTTAGCACATACACACATTCATATCTGCGGGACTGACGTGTAGCTGACACAAGGTGCCAGGGGCTTGAGCAGTTGGGAATTTTTCCTGTAGGTACCACTGTAGAGCTGGCGGGCAGGATGACACATCAGTGACAGAGGGCTGCAGGAAGAGGAAGGACACTGGGGGATGCTGGGGCCTTGCCACCGCTATGGGAGGGGGACTCCTCATTGGAAAGGTGGGGCTAGAATCCCGGGACATACACTTGGCTGATCATCAGAATCACCTGGAGAGGTTGAAGAAAAAAATAGATTCCTCAGTGGCTTCTGCTGATTCTCAGGAGAAACCTAGTAACCTGTCTATAGCACATTCTCTAGGTAAATCAGATAATAAGGGCTGATCGGGCAGTTTGGGAACCCCCTTGGTCTAGCTGCTGAGTGAGGTGCCTTCCAGTTGAGAGAGCCCAAGAGAGGGATAGTGCATGTGTGGTCCCGCTCTATCTGAAGCAGCCAGGATCTGTGGCAGGCTCCTTCCTGAGGCAGGGCTCCAGGCAGCCACCACCATTAACCCTGCTGATGCTGGAAATGAACCCAATTGGCATCTCTGGTCCGGATAGAAGGAGACCTTTCTGTGCCCCTAGAACTCTGGGAGCCTCTCCCAAAAGGCAAGTCATAGTTCTTGCCATCAAGGCAGAACCTTGAGTTTTATTGAAGAGAAAATTGGAAAGAGGGGCAAGAATAAACAGTGGGGTACAACTTCATATTGTGCAAAGCAGGAAAGCGGGGGGCAGGCGAGGAGGAGGCAAGGATGCCTGGAAAACATTTCAGAGGGGTTGAGACCTGGACTGCATTCATGTGAACCTAGAAGGGGCAGCCCATCCCCTGACAGAGCTTATAGCGTATACTAAAGGGATTCTTGTCCTTTCTGGAAAGTGATACGTGTGTGTGCGTTGTGTGCCTTTGTGGCTGTGCATCAGGTTCCACATCCCCTCCACCCTTCAGCCCCCAAAGATGGGCAATGCACTACAGGAGCAGAGGTGGAGTGTCACTGTTGACACTGTAGTCCTTGTGAATGGCATTCTCTTGAGATATGCAGTGTGCAACCTCTGTAGGCCTACGTGGTGACCCTGCATCTGGTCAGAATATGGGGGTGGGAGTGGGAACCGGATGGGTGCACCCACCCATGCCACCCAAATTCCAATGGTGAGCTGCCTCCTCACGCTCAGCCTGTGCCCCCCCCCCCCCCAAGTCCTGGTAGGGTTGCTGCCTCTAGGGTGCTCCCAACCGCACCTAGAGCCTCATGCCTCCCACCCCAGGTGATGGATCAGAAGCTGTCGGAACAGAGAGCAGCACTGGAGCAGGGCCAGAACCCTCTGCCCCTCTACTTGAGCCTCAATGTCAAAGAGAACGATCTGGAGACCCTCGACTTCAAGGGTATAGTCTTCAGTCCCGCCCACATAACCCTCCAACACACACATACTCATACGGACACGCACACATACATGCCTCCTGTGCACCCCACTGGTTTTCAGAGAATTCAAGCAGCAAACTCCTAGACAGATCACTCAGCCTTCTGGAAGGGAGGCAGTTCTGATGGACTGATGAGGCAGGCAGCAGAGCTCACTGTCCTGGTGGTGTGGGTGCTAGGGGGGAGCAGTCAGCCCAGGAGTCAGCCAGGCAGGGAGGAGGCTGGGGCCTGCGGGGGGGCAGTGTCAGAGCTGGAGCTCCCCCCAGCCCACTCTCCTCTCATTCCTGCCTCTTGCCTCTGGTCCATAGAGTGGGTGGAGTTCTCCCCCTATGAGGTCGGGTTCCCGAAGTATGGAGCCTTTGTCCCGACGGAGCTCTTTGGCTCCGAGTTCTTCATGGGGCGGCTGATGAGGAGGCTCCCGGAGTCCCGCATCTGCTTTCTGGAAGGTGAGTGGTGGTTACTCCCGAGATTCTGGCCAGTCCTGAGCCAGGCTCCCTTGACTGCGCACGGTTCCTGCTCTCCTGCTCTGGGCCTGGGGGCTGCTGGGGTTGGGCCTTGGGGAAGGGCCATTGCAGGAGCAGCCCACCTGCCTCCCATCTTCCACCCGGCCCTCGGGGGTGATGGGAAGTGGAGTGCTGAGGCCTGAGGTTGACTTCCGGGGGTGGTTGGCCTTCAGGTATCTGGAGCAACATTTTCTCCCTGAACTTGCTGGATGCCTGGTACGACCTCACCAACTCTGGTGACACCTGGAAGCAGCACATCAAGGACAAGATCAGGAACCTGGGTAAGAAGTGGGTCTGGAGGGGAGCCTGGAATGAAGCCACTTCCTCTTCAGATGCTTGGGGGAGGGGCGCTATCAGAGGGGAGGCAGGCCCAGGCATTGCAGGGCCTTTCACTGGACCAGTGTCTTTCTCTGAGCCCAGAGGAGTCTCCTGCCTCCTTGACGACCTCCTCATGGCTGGAACCTGGAACGGCCCTGGCCAAGGCATTTAAGGGCTTCCTGACAAGCAGGCCACTCCACCAGCACAGCTGCAACTTCCTCCGGGGCCTCCAACTGCACCAGGATTATTGTAGCCACAAAGATTTCTCCACTTGGGCAGGTAAGGGCCTCTGTCCTGTATCCCTAGGTAACAAGCTTGGGCTCCTGGTGGGGGTTGGGGGATGGACCATGGTTAGGACTGGCAGAGGACTTGGGGGTGCCAAAGCATCCCCTTCTGGGTTGGCCAGCAGAGGGTCTTGGGAGGGGCTGAGTGGCGTGTGCATACAGAGAGTGACACCAGAGGTCAGAAGGAGACATGGAAGCAAATGCAGTCGGAGGCGTAGATGATCTGTGGCGGAGTGGCTGCCCCTGACTGTCACTGCCTCCTCCATCAGACTGCCAGCTAGACTCCACCCCTGGCCAGCTGACCCCTCAGGAGCCCCGGCTCTGCCTGGTAGATGTTGGCTACTTCCTCAACACTAGCTGTCCCTCCATGTTCCTGCCAGGCCGAAGGCTGGACCTCATACTCTCCTTGGATTACTCCCTCTCCGCACCCTTTGAGGTGGGTCTGGTTACCCCCTGGGAACCCCAGACATTCTGCAGGCCAGGCCATGCTGCAGGGCTCCTGGGTCCCCACAGGGAGAGAAGGGAGACAGGCTCCTGTCAGAGTCCTTGGTTGGGAGGAGTTGTGGGAATGCTGGGGCCCTGGGCTTCCAGGACAGGTGGGCAGGGAGGAAGCAGGACACACCCACCCCAAGAAGAACTGCTAGATGAAGCTGGGAGGAGCCCCTGGCTTGCCCACATCCATCCCCTCAAATCTTCCCTGGGGACTTAGGAGCCAGGGCAGTTGGGGGGGGGGGGGCGGGGGCGGGCAGTGAGGGGAGGATAGGGTCCTGGTACAGAAGTGGGTCCCCTACTGAGGCCCTCTAGGCTATGGGATTTGAATAACCTAGCAACAGAATCCCAAATGGGAGCAGGAGTGCTAAGTCTGTACCCCTCACCTAAAGATTTTGACCAAACAACATTGCAGACCACTGGAATCCTTCACCTCCCTCTGAGGCACTATGTATCTTAGCTGGTCACACACGGGTCAGGACCACGTTGTCTCAACACTGAGCAGTCAGTCTGGGCTAGAGCTATCGTAGCACTTTCTTTCTTTTTTTTTATATAAATTTATTTTTTATTGGTGTTCAATTTGCCAACATACAGAATAACACCCAGTGCTCATCCTATCAAGTGCCCCCCTCAGTGCCCGTCACCCAGTCATCCCCACCCCTGCCCACCTCCCCTTCCACCACCCCTAGTTCGTTTCCCAGAGTTAGGAGTCTCTCATGTTCTGTCTCCCTTTCTGATATTTCCACTCATTTTTTCTCCTTTCCCCTTTATTCCCTTTCACTATTGTTTATATTCCCCAAATGAATGAGACCATATAATGTTTGTCCTTCTCCGACTGACTTACTTCACTCAGCATAATACCCTCCAGTTCCATCCACGTTGAAGCAAATGGTGGGTATTTGTGGTTTCTAATGGCTGAGGAATATTCACTTCCTAGAGCACTGACCTGAGATGACCAGGAAGTAGCTGGTTCTCTCTGGGCTCCCCTCTCCCCAACCAGGCCCTGCAGCAGACTGAGCTATACTGCCGGGCCCGGGGACTGCCATTCCCTCGAGTGGACCCCAGCCCTCAGGACCAACGCCAGCCGACAGAGTGCCACCTCTTCTCAGACCCCACCTGCCCTGATGCCCCTGTCCTGCTGCACTTCCCGCTGGTCAGCGCCTCCTTCAAGGACCACTCAGCCCCCGGTAAGGCGTCCCCTCCCCTCCTAACAGCCTGGCAGCTTGGACCTTCAGAGGCACTGGCTCACCCTTCCCAGAGCTCCTGTGGCCAGCAGAGGGAGGAGGTCCGCAGGCTAGTCCCACCCCGTTGGGACACATCCGTTGGGGATGCCACATCCCTGCAGGGACTCTCTGCTGGCAAAGTCACTGTGCTGCTGGGCCGGGTCAGGACCCCAGGCTCCTTTGCCACCCTCCCCACCCCCTGCCGATCCCCTGCCCGCACACCCCAACTACACCTGGGCTCCTCTGCTCTCCTGTTCTGGGGTGGTGTGTGGGAACCCTGTATCCAGAGGCCCTCCTGCGTTGTGTCCTGTCTATAGACATTTCTACCCCTGCCCGGGCACCGTGTGGTTGGAGGGCTAGACAGCCAGGGCAGAGCGGCCCCAGGCCCCTGGCTCTCAGGTTCTCCTGAAGCTACCTGGGATTGCAGTTGGCTTTTACCTTTCCACCCTGGCCCAGCTTGTGGTCTTTTCTCAGGAAGCTGGGCCTCTACTCTGGGGTCCCTTAGATGTAAACCATCATCACATGCATTCCAATCCTTACCTCCCGCCAACTGCTCAGGCCGTTTTGGTGGGAAAGCCTATTTTCTGTTTTTGTACGTGATTCCTGGCTTTCTGGTTCCCACTCTAATTCCAAACCTTCCAGCTTTACCCTTAACAAGCTCAGCCCACATCTTGGAATTCTCTGTCTCTATCTCTGTCTCTCTCTCTTGACCAAAACTGGTTCTTACAAAACAAAGATCCCTTTGGCTTTCAGACTCGTGTTTCCATCATGAGTTTTCAGAAATATTCACTAGCCTGAATGATTTTGTTGTCCAGCTGTTTCCACCTTGTCCCTGAAGGTGAAACAGAGAGAGATCATGGGGTCGCCCACGTAGTGGAAGTGCATCTGCAGCAGGGAAGTGTGGGGAGCAGCCAACCCTTCATATCTCCAAACAGTACCCTGCTATCCACATTTATATTTCTAGGCAAAGGAACAGAGGGCTGGGTGGTGGAGAGTGAGGAGCCCCTTCAGGGAGGAGCAGCCCAAGCCCACGACCAGCCACGAGGCTTCCTTCTATTCAGCTCGGGGAGCCTCTGGGTCCTACCCCTCACCCCTCTCACCCTTGGGCAGGTGTCCAGCGCAGCCCCGCAGAGCTCCCAGCCAGCCAGGTGGATCTCACTGGGACCACCTCACCCTACTACCTGTTCAACATGACCTATAAGGAGGAGGACTTTGATCATCTACTGCAGCTTAGTGACTACAATGTACGGAACAGCCAGGGCGCCATTCTGCAGGCCTTGAGGACTGCCATGGAGCACCGGGCCCTGGGCACCAGGCCTCCAACAGCGAGGAATTGAGGCTGCTCAGGGACCCCAGCGCTTTGGTGACCCTCCAGGGGCTAGGGCCTTAACCCAAGCACAGCTGGGTACAGCCACAGCCCTCACTGGGCTGGAGTTCCCGGGCTGTCCAGGCCTTGGCCTCTTCTGCAGTGGGTCTCATGGCCCAGACGGGCTGCTTGGTACCCCAAGTTCTCCCTTACCTTCATCACTGGCTTGGGAGGAGCTGAAAGTAACTCCTCACCAGATCAGTGTGTAGAATATCTGGTCCGACCAGACAAATGTTTACATGTGATTACTTTCCTGCCAGGCAAAACAGATTTGGGGTACAAGCTGCAGGTGTCAGACCAGGAGTGGGGGCAGGCAGGGCAGGGCATGGCCTGACCGAGAGGTGGCTCCAGACATCAGGCATCATCATGCCGTGTCCTGAGAATCTCCTCTTCATCCCCTCCTCCTCTCCTCACTCTTCTATTATCTTTAAGCAACTTCAGTGACATGTAATCCACATACCACAGAAGTCGTCCATCTATAGGGTACAACTCGATTGCTTTTACTATGTATTCACAGAGTTGTGCAAACCTCCCCACGGTCATTTTGAGATTTTCATCACCCCAAAAAGAAACCCTTCACCCCTTAGCTGTCAGCCTCAACCCTCCCTCCCGAGCCCTTAGCAATGACTAATCTACCTTATGTTTCTATAGATTTGCTTATTGTGGACATTTCCTATAAATGGAATTATACAACATATAGCCTTTTGTGTCTGGCTTCCTTCTCTCAGCATGATGTGTTCAAGGATCATCCATGTGGTAGCAAGCATCAGTACTTCATCCTTTCTATGCCTGAATAAAATTCAGTTGTGGGTGGCCCACATTTTACCTTATGGTCATTGGTTAATGGACACTTGGGTTGTTTCCATTCTTTGTTACAAATAGTGTGGCTATGAACATTCACGTACAAGTCTGTATGTGGACAATGTTTTTTGTCCTTTTGCACATCTACCTAGGAGTGCACTTGCTGGGTTATAATAATTCTCTGCTTCCCCTTTTGAGAACCTGCCAGCCTGTTTTCCAAAGCTCCTGCTCCACTCTCCATTCCTGTCGGCATTGCAGGAGGGCTCCAATTTCTCCACGTCTTTGCCCACATTTGTAATTGTCTGTCTTTTGATTTTAATCATTGGAGTGGGTATAAAGTGATATCTTATCTGCATTTCCCTAGTGGCTAATGATGTTAGGGATCTTTTCACATATGGTAGGCCTTTTACAGATCTTCTTTAGGGAAATGTCTATTCAGATCTTTCGCCCATTTTCATTGGGTTATGTCTTTTTCTTATTGTTAAGAATGCTCTATATTTTCTACATACAAATCCCTGATCCAATATATGGATCACAGATTTTCTCCTAATCTGTGGGTTGCACAAAAGCTTTCTTATTTTGATGGTGCCATTTATATTTTCTTTTGCTACTTGTGTTTTTGGTGTCATATTTAAAAAAACATTGTCTAATCCAAGGTCATGAAGATTTACAACTGTTCTCGTTTAATAGTTTTATAGCTTCTGCCCTTACATTTAGATCTTTGATCCATTTTGAGTTGACTCTTGTATACAGTGTGAGATACGGGGTCAATTTCATTCTTTTGCATGTGGGTATCCAGCTCTTCCAGCACCATTTGTTGAAAAGGCTGTTCTTTCTCCATTGAATTGTCTTGACACCCTCACTGAAAATCAATTGCAAATGAATGTCTAGAAGCTCCCCGTTTAGACCCTCCTGGACACAGCCATGTGCATCTCTGTATCCTTTCACTATAAATTTTAATCAGTAATCGTAAGTACAGAGCTTTCCTAAATTCTGTGAGTTATTCTGGCCAATTATCAAATCTGAGGTCCTGGGGGACCCCAGAAATGGCAGCCAGCTGGCCTGAAGAGAGGGTCGTCCTGGGAACCCTGAAGGTGTGGCTGATGTCTGAAGCCAGGGTTCTATTATCAGGCGGTAGTTTGATAAGCAACTTGTAAGCAGGGTCAGAAGTCCTGGGCAGACTTGGCAGTGTGGAGGGACTCTACCCTCAACTTTGCAGTTTGGCTGATTCAGAGCCCCTCTGAAGTGAGAAGGGCACAAGTAGAAAAAAACAAAGATGTGTTCTATTTATGACTTTCCCTAAAGCCAGAGAGAGGGCCAAGGAGTTCCATGCAGCCCCAGAGTGGGCAGGGCTGAGGCTCAGGGCCACACCTGGTGCATGACCCCAACCCCTTGACTAGCCAGCTGCTGATCCCCAGGTTCCCTGACAACCTGAGGTCTCATTCTGGTCTGAATGGGGACTGCAACTCAGGCAGCTGTTAGGCCCACCCGAGCTCCACGGAGATTGTGCAAGGCTTTTCCTGCAGCCTGTGGCCCCCTCCTAAACCTGGAGGGCCTTCCTGCATGCCTGAGGGGCAGGAAGGCCCTCCAACTCCCTCATCACTGCTCCTGGGCCTGTGCTGGCAATCTGCTCTGTTCAACACAGGTGGTGGCAGTGGGAACAGCAAAGAATGAATTGAAAGATATTTCATTTTCCTGTCAACTTTTACTTAACAATGTGTAGACCAAATGAGAATAATAATGTAAAAGTAACTGCTTGTTAAAATTCAACATAAACTCAAGATTTATGAAAAGTTCTTCATAAATTAGAGATGGAAGCACATTTACTTAACCTGATATAGGGTATCTGATGGTTAATTGTGTCAACTTGGCTGAGTCACAATGCCTGGATATTTGGTCAAACAGTATTCTAGACGTTTCTGTGAAGGTTGTTTTTGGATGAGATTAACATTTAACGGTGACTTTGAGTATAACAGATTACTCTCTACAATATGGATGGGTCTCGTCTAATCAGTTGAAAGCCTTGATAGGACAATGACTGACCTCCCCTAGCAAGAGGGAATTCTTCCAGCAGACTGCATTGAAACTCTTGGACACCTTGAAACTCTTCCCTGAGTTGCCAGCCTGTCAGCCTTCCCTGCAGATTTTGGATTCACAAAGACGCCATGACTATATGAGGCAATTCCTCACAGTAAATCAATCAATATCTGTCTCCCTCTCTGCCCTCCTCTTCCCCCCATATATATGTATATACATATCACCTGTTGGTTCTGTTTCTCTGAATAATGCTAATACAGTATCTATTAGAAAAAGAAAAAATGCCTTGTCATTCTGAATTGTGAAATCTTAGACTCATTTCCTTACAGTTCAGGAACAAGATCAGGATGCCTGCCATCTCCATTTCTTGGTAACCATTTCCTGAAGCTCATTCTGTTTCTGTTGAGCTGGGAATCCAGGCATGATGTAGCTGGCCCCCTGCAGTCAAGGTGTCAGCTGGGCCATCACTATCACTGGCATCAGCTCAAGGCTCAGCTGGGGAAGACTCTGCCTCCCAGCAACACATGTGGCTGCTGGCTGGACTCAGGTCTCCATGGGCTATTGGCCTGAGGCCACCCCCAGTTTCCTTTTACTAGACCTGTCCACAGGGCAGGGCCCAACATGGCAGCTGGCTTCATCAATGTGAGCAAGCAAGGAGAACCACAGAGAAGCCTGAGGGACATTCTAGAGAAAGAAAGTGACAAACATTATGACAGACCAGATTCAGGGATGTAAGGCCAGTAAAGATCTATAGAAGAGGCTGATGGAGTTTGTAGCCTGAAAGAATGGTGGTGATGAGCATGATGAGGTGCTATCTAAAGACTTCTGGCCTTGTGGTGGGCTTGGTTGAGAAATTGTTGTGTGGCAAGCTACTTCGGAAATCATATTGTCTGCCAGAGGAATGTGCTTAGAACCACAGTCTGGCATTTTTGAACGTTCAACTTGGGAAATGCTCTGGAAGACTGGAGCAACAAATGCTAACACAAAGTTCTAAAGAGGTCAGGCCCAGCTGTGGGTTTATTTGTTGTTGTTGTTTTTTTTTTTTTTTTTTTTTTAAGTAGGCTCCACACCCAACATAGAGCTTGAACTCATGACACTAAGACCAAGAGTTGCATACTTTACCAACTGAGCCAACAAGACACCCCACCAGCTGTGGTTTTAAATGGCCCAAGAGGGATCCCTGGGTGGTGCAGCAGTTTGGCGCCTGCCTTTGGCCCAGGGCGCGATTCTGGAGACCCGGGATCGAATCCCACGTCGGGCTCCCGGTGCATGGAGCCTGCTTCTCCCTCTATGTCTCTGCCTCTCTCTCTCTCTCTCTCTCTCTCTCTCTCTCTGTGTGACTATCATAAATAAATAAAAATTTTTTAAAAAAATAAATAAATGGCCCAAGAGTAGCAAGGAGTCACAATGACAAGGCAGCCAGAGCCCACAGAGAGTCTATAGGCCTCTGTCATCAATTATCACTATCACCCACAGATAAAAGAAAATAACACCTGATGATGTGATTAAAAAAAAAAAAAAGCCTCTCATCGAACTACTATCTCAACCCAATAGCGCTTGGACTCTCTCTCTTTATGGCTAAGGATGTCCACCAACAATAAAATGGATAAATAAATCTGGGTGTCATCATGCAATGGAATACTATGCAGCTATAAAAATGAGCACTGTGCCTTTACACACAGCAATATGGATGGATTTCATCAACATCATGTTGAGTGTAAGAAACCAGGCATAAAAGAAGAATACTGAATGACTGCAGTTATATAAAGTTCCAAAATAGATGAGATGAATTATGATATTAGAAATCAGATTACTGGGATGCCTGGATGGCTCAGTAGTTGAGTGTCTGCCCTTCAGCTCAGGGCATGATCCTAGGGTCCTGGAGCCTTCTTTTCCCTCTGCCTGTGCCTCTGCCTTTCTCTGTGTCTTTCAGGAATAAATAAATAAATCTTAAAAAGAAAAAAAGAAATCAAGTTACTATGTACCTTTGGAGTTCAGGAGAGCAGTGCATAAGGAGGGTCTCAAGGATTCTGGTAATGTTCTGTCTCTTGCTCAGAATACCGATTCTGGGGCAGCCCTGGTGGCTCAGCGGTTTAGCGCTGCCTTCAGCCCAGGGCGCGATTCTGGAGACCCGGACATTGAGGTCTGTGTCGAGCTCCCTGCATGGAGCCTGCTTCTCCCTCTGCCTGTGTCTCTGCCTCTCTATCTCTGTGTCCCTCATGAATAAATAAATAAAATCTTTAAAAAAAAAAAAAAAAAAGAGAATACCGATTCTGTAGGTGCGCTCAACAGTGAAAATTCACTGAACTGCACACATACGATTCGTGCACTTTTGTGTATGCACACAAAGCTTCAAAGGAGAGTTTATTTTAAACACTGGGGATACCAGCATCTGTGTAGCGAACTCTGTACTACTCTTCAATTGTGCTCACCCACCACACTTCCCTGCCAACAACCCCTGCCCAGTGGCCTCAGGCGAGATGGAAGGTGTAACCAGGACTGACCTATCACAGTACGTCTTCTTGTTGACACTGGGATTAGCCAAGGGGCTGAGACTGAACTAGGGCCGGCTGATCGGAGTCCTACCCTAGGATAAGGGTGCCTGGTGAAAAAACTTCTCCCTTGATGTGGGGCTTGCTAGGTTTGGACTGCCAAGACTGTATCCCCCACAGGCGGAAGGGGACTGTCCACATTAGGAGAGAATGAGGTCAAAGGGAAAGAGAAGCAGAGGAAGAAAACATGGAGGCAGGACAGAGAGTTCTATTGCTTCAAATCCTGCATTCTATCCTTCCTCGGCCTCCCAAGGTCTTCATTTCCCAATTTTGTGAGCTAATCCAGTTATCTCTCCCAGCTTAGCTGAGGCAAGAAATTGCTCTTTATGCTTAAGCTTGCTCCTGATACCTACAACTGAGACAGTCCTGACTAATCCATTGAGCAACTAGGTGAGTGACAAAGCATCTAGCTACTGGAGTAGGTCACAGGAAGAGGAGGAGCACTCTCTCCTGGAAAAAGTATGAGCATCATGAGTCCATCTCTTCTGGGAAGGCGATGAGAGCACTTCTGGATGTCAGGAAATTGTCCTAACTTTTTAAATGATCTTTATCTATGGAGGGGTGATGATTAGTGCCCAGAGTGATAGCATATAATCACTCCCCTAGCTGAGATGATATTCTTTATTTTTTAAATTTTTAAAAAAGATTTTATTAATTTATTTGAAAGAGAGAGGGAGCACAAGTAGGGAGGGCATGGAGAGAGAGAGAAGCAGGCTTCCTGCTGAGCTGGAGCCTGACATGGGGCTCAATCCCAGCACCCTGGGACCATGACCTGAGCCGAAGGCAGATGCCTAACCAAATGTGACAGGCTGAGGGACAGGGAGAAGCAAGCTCCCTGGGGAGCAGAGAACCCCCCATGGGGCTTGATCCCAGGACCCCTGGGATCACAACCAGAGCTGAAGGCAGAGTCTTAACTGACTGAGCCACTCAGGAGCCTGTATATTGTTTTTAATTATCAAGGTAGTTGACTTCAATCCTTTACCTAGTCCAGCTTAGAAACATGTCTTTACTGAGGGCACCTTCGTGGCTCAGTCAGTTAAGCATCCAACTCTTGATCTCAGCTCAGCTCTTGATCTCAGGGTTGTGAGTTCAAACCCCAGTATATGGAGCCTGCTTAAGAAGGAAAAAATGTCTTTCCTTCCTGGATTTCTCCCATCAGTGATAACCACAAAATCACCAGGGATGCTTGCTGGTCCAAAGATGGGGGCGGGGGGAGGGTCTTGGCCGTTAAAATCTTGAGGAGAGGGGCACCTGGGTGGCTCAGTGATTGAGCACCTATCCGCCTTTGGCTCAGGTCGTGATGTCTCTGCCTCTGTGTGTCTCTCATGAATAAATGAATAAAATCTTTAAAGAAAAAATCTTGCAGAGAGGAAACTGGACAACCTCCTTTTAGTGAAGATTTTCAGCTTTTTTTTCTCTCAGTGCCACATGGTGTCACTGTGGAAGCATGGGCAATCCCAGCTCGGTCTATGGCCTCCTGCTCTGGTCCTGCAGCCCTGATGGTGAAGTACCGATGCTGCTCTGGGGTTGTCCTCCTTGCCCACTGCTAAGTGGTCTGGACAGGCTGACCGTGGACCCCACTAGCATCTGCTCTGGTTTGCCCCTTTGCTCCCTCTTGGGAAATGAAGCTGAGGGGGCTTCTCCGAGCACACACCCGCAGGCTCTACTCCCCGGGGGAGGGGGGGGGCGGGGGTTGCCCACCAATTTCCTGGTCCAGACCCACTCTGGGTTCCTCAGCTCATGATGTGTGCACCAGCGCACAGCCACTTTCCCTAAGGCCTGGTGTGCCAGGGTGGCAGGGTGCAAAAGTTTTTCTAGACCACAGCTTTAGGCACACACCACCCTGAGCTACCATCCTTTCCCTCTGTCTGCATTCTGGCCTCTGGAATGAGGGAAATTTTAACTCGAGCCAAACTCTGTCCCATTTCCTGCTCATCGATCAAGAACTCCTCATCAGGCTTCCCGCAAGGAGCCTGCTCTCCCTCTGTACCTCTCTCTTTCTCTCTCATAAGTAAATAAAATCTTTAAAAAGAAATAAAAATAAAGCATCATTATATTAGGAGTCTCAACAGAACTGTAATAGTTCTATGAATCAATTCTGGTATTAAACTGGGTTATCATGACGCCTGGGGGGTTCAGTGGTTGAGCGGCTGCCTTCAGCCCAGGGTGTGATCCTGGAGTCCTGGGATCGAGTCCCGCATTGGTCTCCCTGCATGGAGCCTGCTCTCCCTCTGCCTGTGCCTCTGCCCCACCCCTCTTTCTCTCTCTCTCTCTCTCTCTGTGTCTTTCATGATAAATAAATAAAATCTTTAAAGAAATAAAAAATAAACTGGGTTATCGAAGCTGCACTTTCCATTAAGGGGAACTGGACAGAAAAGGGACTGACATCGATGGCAGCCTACTCTTTGCCAGGTGTCAATTCTCACACTTCTCTGAAGCTGGCACCATCATTATTATCCCTGTTTTACAAATGAAGTGACCAAGGCTCAGAAAGGTTGGGAGCTTGCCAGTAGTGTGTTCTGGAGCTGTGGGAACTTCTTCCCTAACCTCATGCCAGCTTCTTACAGGCTTGCTCCATCCCGTTTGGCACCAAAGGCTGCAGGAGAAGCAGCAAGCCTTTTGTGACTTTCCTGATGTCACCCAATACTTTTTCTATGGACCTGTAAGGAGATATTCTAACTGATTATTACTTTCCTCTTTCTGTGGCTGAAGACAAATTATCTCCTTTTGATAAAGTCTTTTCTGAGCCAAATGAAGTGGGCTTTTGTTGCCTGAAACCAAAATAGCTTCCAGAGTGCCAGCTTCCGGAGTGCCAGCAGCCCACTGCTAAGGGCAGTGGCAGCTGCTGTGCTCTGGGGGCCTGCCGGCCACGAACTCTATGCTATACCCTTTACAAACATAGCCAGCTCCTTTTGGGGTAAAGAGGAGATAGTTATTTTTTCCCAATAACTGTCCCAATTACTCTGTCAAATTTTCCTTTCTTAATAGATATAGATATTGGAGAAAAGACAGTCCTCCAGACAATATGAGATGACCATTGTTCACTTCAATAACATACCTTATTAGGTGTTATGTTTCTATTTGTGAATTTTTTCATTTCCCTAAAATCATAGAGCCCACGGGTAGTAGATGCAATGCTTATTAAGTAAGTCCACTGCTCTCCAAACCTGGACATACAATATTGCCTACACAATTAATTAGTTAAATGTGCCATGAGCCAATTCCAAAAATTCTAATGTAAACACCAGTGGGTCTAATTTTAACACCATGGATTGACTTGATATCACTGGACTGTTCGACAACCTCTTTCTTTCTTTCTTTCTTTCTTTCTTTCTTTCTTTCTTTCTTTCTTTCTTTCTTTCTCTTTCTTTCTTTTCTTTCAGATTTTATGTATTTATTCATGAGAGAGAGAGAGTGAGGGGGCAAAGACACAAGCAGAGGGAGAAGCAGGCTCCATGCAGGGAGCCTAATCCCCGGCCTCCAGGATCACACCCTGGGCCAAATGCAGGCGCTAAACTGCTGAGCCACCCAGGGATCCCCTAACAACCCCTTTCTCTACATGGTTTTCTCCCTCTATATCCCATATGGGGGCTTTCTTGTTGGAAAACTTCTTTCTGGGATGCCTGGGTGGCTCAGTGGTTGAGTGTCTGCCTTTGGCTCAGGTCCTAATCCTAGGGTCCAGGGATTGAGTCCCTACATTGGGCTCCCCGCAGGGAGCCTGCTTCTCCCTCTGCCTGTGTCTCTCTGTGTTTTCCTCTTGTTAATTTGTCTATTACAGAGTTCCAGTCAAGAACCTAAGACAGTCATCGAGAAAAACCTTGTCCTCCCCTCCACTATAATAGATACAATTTCATGGTCCATGGAAAAGACTTGAAAATAAGTGGAAACACAGCACAATGTTATTTTATTGAAAATCAATAAAGAAATTCAACTGGATTCATTGAATTTTCTCTGGAAAGTACTTTTTCCCCTTTCTCTCTTATTTTAAATTTAAAAAATAGGACCCCCTGGGTGGCTCAGCGGTCGAGCTCATCTGCCTTTAGCTCAGGGCATGATCCTGGAGTACCAGGATCCAGTCCCACATCAGGCTCCCTGCATGGAGTCTGCTTCTCCCTCTGGCTGTGTCTCTGCCTCTCTCTGTGTGTCTCTCATGAATAAATAAATAAAATCTTTTAAAAAATAAATTTAAAAAATACATTCCCATTATAAGCAATTGGAACAGAACAAGAATATACAGCCTCCCCCTCTACTCTGATTCCCATTTCCCATTCCTATTATCAGTTTTAGGCTTTATTCCTAAAACCGTTTCTAGATAAAAATTCGTCAACAGGGCAGCCCCGGTGGTACAGCGGTTTAGTGCTGCCTGCATCCCAAGGTGTGATCCTGGAGACCCGGGATCGAGTCCCACATTGGGCTCCCTGCACGGAGCCTGCTTCTCCCTCTGCCTGTGTCTCTGCCTCTCTCTCTTTCTCTCTCTCTGCATCTCTATGAATAAATAAAATCTTTTAAAAAATGGTCAACATTAGTATACCTCTCATTAAAACGCTTATATTTAACAGGGCAAAGTCAAAACTTCCTCCACTACAATGTGGAGGATGCAGATGCACATTTTATTAAAAATTTTTTAAAGATTTTATTTATTTATTCATGAGAGAGCGAGAGAGGCAGAGACACAGGCAGGGGGAGAAGCAGGCTCCATGCAGGGAGCCCGATGTGTGACTTGATCCTGGGACTCCAGGATCATGCCCTGGGCCAAAGGCAGGCGCTAAACCACTGAGCCACCCAGGGACCCTAAGCAGATGCATATTAAGGCCATGCATAGGGGTCGGATGGCTGTCCCTGGTAACCGCCTCACTTCATCCTTCCCCCTCTCACGTTAAATGCTTTTACTTCTGTGAATCCCCCTCTGTCTTCCCACCCTGCCCTTTCTCATTAGCACTTACCGAGCCCAGGCCAGGGATTTTGCTCCAACACAGCCTCTTCCCCCGGGTGAAGGAGCTGGCCACACACACACACACACACACACACACACTCACACACACTCACATACACACGCATGCGCGCAAGCGCGCACACACACACAAGAGTGAGCACAGCCAGACTAGCACTGTCATGGGAGCCATGATAAATATTTGATTGTGTATATTTAAGTTCAGAACACACTTTTGCTTAGGAACCACGCTTAGGGACTGACCATGCTGCAGCCATCGGTGGAGAGGGGGCTTTCTGCAGGCCTGCCAGGGAGGGGTCTCTCAGGGGTTTGGGGGCACAAACTGCCCAGGGCAAGAACGTATGTTTTGACTGAGGTTGAAGTTCATGTGCAGGCCTTTCATTTGTAATATGCAGCAAGTGGATATATCAGGGGACTAAGCTAGAGGAAGCCCGGAGACATTCCTCACAAACATTTCTTTTTTAAATATTTTATTTATTCATGAGAGACACACAGACAGAGAGAGACACACAGACAGAGGCACAGGCAGAGGGAGAAGCAGGCTCCATGCAGGGAGCCTGACGTGGGACTCGATCCCCGGCCTCCAGGATCACACCCTGGGCCAAAGGCAGGAGCTAAACTGCTGAGCCACCCAGGGATCCCCCGACTCACAAACATTTCTAAAGCAAAACACACTCAGATACTCCCTGACACAGATCTGGGATCCAGTCTGCTCACTAGGTTGGGGGGTGGGTGGTGAGAGACCCTACCAGTACTATGCCTCTGAGGGTCTGCAGCGGTGCTCCAGGACTCAAGTATAAGCCACCATAGAGGCTGTTGCAGCTACTGTGACACCAAGGACACTGCCCAATCACCTTCTGCCTCATTTTTTTCCAGCTTTGTGGAGATGTGATTGACGAATAAAAATTGTATATATTTAGGTAGTTTGATACTATTGTTAAAAGGTGTACAATGTGATGATGTGATATAGGTACACATTGTAAACCGATTACCATAATCAAGCTAATTAATGCATCAGTCACCCCACATAGTTACCATTGTGTGTGTGGACCCTCACGGATGAGACAGGATTTATTCTCTTAGCAAATTTCAAGTACACAATACAACATTCTTTACTATAATTGCCATTTTCTGACTTGTGTCTGGAAAAGTTAAGAACCCATCTTAATTTCACCTCCTCTCCACAATTGCTTCTAATAAAAGTGTTCTGGCCAAGATGACACTCTGAAAAACAGACCGACGTCCCAGCCTCCTCCCTGACCCATATACCCCTGCAGCAAATTGCATGCAGGAATTGTAATTCCTAAGGTCTGGGCTCCTGGAGACACAGATGCAGGCACAGAAGGCCGAGACTAAGGAGATGTGGTCAAATTGGCTTCATCTGCCTCTGTCTTTGAAGAAGAGCTGTTTTCAGCATTTCCTCCTGGGAGCTGAAGCAGTGTGATTCAGTGAGAAGCTGGTGTGGGCTGCAGGGGATGAGGCTGAAGCCTTCTAGACCTGGAGAAAGGAGAGGAAGGCACCGTGGGGGGAGGGTTCCCCAGGATGTAGTTCTGGAACTACATCCTTGGTGAGGTCTGGAGCCGACGGCCAAGAAAGAATTCTTAAAATGTCTTTGGTGCAAAAGATGATTTTAAGAAGGCACCAGGACAGGACCTGTGGGCAGTAAGAGTTGCTGCTTTGGTGTGAGGAATGGCTGATTATATACTTGGGAGTTGAGGGCGGTAAGGAAGAAGAAATGTGTCCAGAAGGGCTTTCACATGCTAGAGAAGACTTTCTGGGTACTGAAGGCTTGGCTACCGTCAAGTTAAGGTGTTTTTGCTTCTAGTAAGGTATTAACATGAAGACAACTGGGAGCTTCCTGGAGGAATGTTGTACTCTATTATTAAAGTCCTGTCAATAGGCTGCGGGTCACAAAGAAACTCAACTTCCTTTACGTTTTCTTCTGCCCCTTTCTTTTCCCACATCGCTCTTGGAAGGGAGGGTGATGTTAGAGCTCCAGGAAATTGAGTCATGGGTTAGGCTATTGATAAGAATGCTTTTTCCTTGTAAATCACTGTCATCGGTACACTCATGTCTTGCAGGATTGTGAGCTCTATGAGTTAACCATTTGTTTTTCTCTTCCCTAAGTTTTAGGGCAGCCAGGAGTGCCTGAGGAATGTCACAAAAACCCCTGGGGGTGTAGGGGGTGTGGGTGTCAGATTGTGCTTTGTCCTCAGTTTGCCTTCTGCTTCCTCATCATCCATCTCCTCCCTCACCTCGTCTCTTCTGTCACCATGTTCCTCCCTTGGAGCAGCCCTGAAGTTAGGACCATGTAAGGAGAAGTTCACCAAGCAAGGAGAGGGTCTTTGAGTGCAAGAGGAAGGGAAGTCAGGGTAAGGGAAACCTTGGATCTCCTCTCTGCAGCCCCACACCCAGGCCTCTGAAAAGGCTGCTCTCTCTGCTAACTTTTCAGTGAGCCACAGCTTCTACTCTGCTAGGCCCTCAGCTCTGTAGAAGCTCAGCCCACCAACTAGCATCAGGTCAGCCTCAACCCAGGATCTGACTGATCAGCTGCTTAGAATCAGCACCCATTCTGGGTCTCACTCCATGGATGGGAGCCTTGGATTCATGAGCCATAGCAGCCCCTTCCAGGTACCCTCCAGGATGCTCTGGGCAAGGCAGAGGGCTCTAAATGGCTGTGCCTGGGCCCTCCTTTTGCCTTGACTAAGCTTGAAAAATATTGACCAAAAAAAGCTTTAAGTTATCCCATTCTAATATCTATATTTATCTTTAAAATTTATAAATTGTAGGGTACGATTAAGAAAATGAGAACAAGGGGCATTTGGGTGGCTTGGTCGATTAAGGGCCTGACTCTTGGTTTTGGCTCAAGTCACAATCTCAGTCAGGGTCATCAGGTGGAGCCCCGTGTTGGGCTCCATGATGGGTGGAGCCTGCTTGAGATTCTCTCTCCTTTCCTCTGCCCCTCCCTCACTCAAAACAAAGAGGGGAGGCACCTGAATGGCTCAGTGGTTGAGCATCTGCCTTTAGCTCAGGCTCAGGTCATAATCCTGGGGTCCTGGGTTGGGTCCGTCATCATACTCCACGCTCCCCACTCCCCGGAGGGAGCCTGCTTCTCCCTCTGCCTCTGTCTCTGCCTCACTCTCTGTGTGTGTCTCTCATGAATAAATAAATAAAATCTTGAAAGAAAAAGGAAAGAAAGAAAGAAAGAAAGAAAGAAAGAAAGAAAGAAAGAAAGAAAGAAAGAAAGAAAGAAAATGAGAAACACACATACAATTAGGTATTTAATTCACTAATCTTCAACTATCATCTGCCAGTACCTAATCTAGTCCAGGTTTCTCCCTGGCATTCTAAAAGTTCACCTACAATCAGAAGTTCTTTTTGGGTCACACAGATGGCTTTCTCTTGGACATCAAGGAAGCTTGGCTTTAAATGCCCTTGTAGACTCTATCCACAGAACTTTTTTTTCTTTCAGTCTTGAGCTTCCTCTCTTTTGTGGCAAAATGAAAAGTAAAGTATTATAGTCCTACCTGGCATCTGCACCCTTACTCTACAAATAAATGCTTTTTCCTCAACCATTTGCTGGCACTGGCTTCTAATACAGATTTCCAGAAATGAGGCCCCTCGTAAAGGGCCCTGCTCAGTAACTTGCTGAACACCATGCTGGGAAGAGATCCAGCGACTCTGCAGGTCACTTCCCAGCCGCCTCATTTGTAAAGGGACCCGTGAGTGTGCTTGCTTTTATCATTATTATTACTGACGTTCAGGCTATTATTTTCAATTAGCACAGTAGGGGACCAAAAAAAAAATCTCTTCCTCTACCCATCTCCGGTTCTCTGCCTGGTGTCCAGTAAATCCTGTAAATAAGACTGACAAAAGACAGATCAAGGAGAAAAACTAATAGAAGTGCATTAACGTGCGTGTGGTCAGGGAACACCTGGGGCACGTGGTCAGGAGTAACTCCCTGAGTGCTTAGTGTTTAGGCTCACATGGCACCTTAGCAGAGGAGCAATACACTTGGGTGTTTGGGGTTTTTTTTTAAGAGTTTTTATTTATGCATTTGCGGGATCCCTGGGTGGTGCAGGGGTTTGGCGCCTGCCTTTGGCCCAGGGCGCGATCCTGGAGACCCGGGATCGAATCCCACGTCGGGCTCCCGGTGCATGGAGCCTGCTTCTCCCTCTGCCTGTGTCTCTGCCCCTCTCTCTCTCTGTGACTATCATAAATAAATAAAAATTAAAAAAAAAAAGAGTTTTTATTTATGCATTTGAGAGAGAGCCACAAGCAAGGGCGCGAGCTGGGGCAGGCAGAGGGGGAAGGGGCGGGGGGAGGGGAAGCCGGCGCCCGGAGGAGCGGGGAGCCCGAGGCGGGGCTGGGTCCTGGGACCCTGAGACCAGGACCCGAGCCGGAGGCAGAGGCTGCACCGCCAGAGCCACCCAGGCGCCGCGAGCAGCACATTTCTAGAGAAGCGACAAGACAAAGGACGAGGACCTTGCATTGCTAGGGTGGCACCCGGCGGGCACACAGACGCCGGGGGACTAATGGAAGGTAAGGCCACGTAGTCAGTTCGCCGTGAGACTTCCTCTGGGCCGCTGAGGGTCGGTGCTGTCCCCGCTGATGGACAGGTGGGGTCACCTTTGTGGAGGTACGTCAAACGGGGGTGGGGGGCAGCGAGCTTTTCTGTGACCTGCTTCCTCTCGGTTGCCTTCGGCCTAACACCCCCCTGCGGGGCGCGGGGGCGCGGGGAGGGCGCGGGGAGGGCGCGGGCTCCCCAGCGCAGGCGGAGGAACCTGCTTTCCGCGCGCGACCTTCTGCCGCGTGGGCCGGTGGGCGGGAGACCGTGCCCCCTGGAAAACCACAGCCTCGGGGAAAAGAGACTTAAAACACACGGGGCGCCCCCACCTAGGGAGGATGCTGGTTCCCCCAGAGCCGACACCAAGAGAAACTAGAAAGATGCACATTTGAGTGGACATTTAAAACAATTTTTTTGTTTAGATTTTATTTATTCATGAGAGACACAGAAAGAGAGGCAGAGACATAGAGGGAGAAGCAGGCTCCTTGGGGGGAGCTTCATGTGGGACTCGATCCTGGGACCCCCGGATCATGACCTGAGCTGAAGGCAGATGCTCAATCACTGAGCCACCCACGTGCCCTTTGAATGGACATTTTAAAACCCTCGACAACAGGACACACGGAGTGTTTGGGTTTTGTTTTTAGTTGAGCGTTTTAATTTTTACCATGAAGCTGTGACGCATGCTCTCTCAGCTGCCAGCATCTATTAAACTAAAAAAAAGAGCTCAAATGAGAGAGCAAATTATTAAATTCTCTTCTGGCCCATGGTCCCCTCATCACCTGAATGGCAGGCCAGGTATTTATTTTCAGGGCTCAATGGAGGGATGTGGGGGTGTCAGCTAAGAGCCAGAGAGTGGCTTCATCTCCATCAGCGGCCTGGACAGCCTCAGCCACCTCACCTCCAGGCCTGCCTCCTCCGGCCCTCCCTCCTTGGTGTCTGACATATTGAGTGTCACAACATTAAAAATAGCTGCTGAGCCATGAGGAGCTATCTCTGAGCCTGGATCCAGCTCAGAAATGCAGGCAGGCCTCCCTGAACCCGGAGCCATCCTGGGTGAGCGTAATTCTAGCTCCCTGCTTACTTTTCACACAGCACAAGAATGTTTTCTTCACCAAAATAGGTCCAGATTGTTTGAAATATTCAGAGATATGGGACTCCTTTAGCTAAGCCCTGACTTCTATCACCTCCTTAATAATTCATCAGGCTTATTTCTTTTCCTGGAGGAATCCAATGGCATTGTTCCACATTTTTGCAGAACTCCCTTGAAATTTCCCGAGGATGTCCAGATGCCTCACTGTGAAGGACCAGCCTCAGCTCCACAAGGGCTGTCCTGAGCCCCAGAGAGGGGACACAGCCAGAATGACTCTCCAGAGCTCGGGAGGCTGTCCTGGCCTGGGAACTGATGCGTTCATTCCACAGAGCCCACAAGAGGCAGAAGAAGAAGGCAGGTCAGAAAGAAATGTCAGTGAGTTTGAGCATACACAGGACCTGGAGACTCCTAATCTCCCACCTCTGCTTCCGATGGCCCTTTGGGGCTCTCAGGTACGTCTGCATTTCTGGGGAGAGGGCTCCTACCCCTTAAATTTTGCCCCCACTTTGCTGATTTAGAATAAGATCACCTGCATCGCTGTAGAGCTAAAAGGTTGTGTTTTTGTTCATTCTTCCTTTCCCAGAGGAATCCCTTCACTCTTAGCCCCATCACCTGTCCTTACCTGTCTCCTTGACCCAGTGACCCTGTTGCCAAGGGCATTCTAAGTGCCTGACACTCTGCTGCGGAGGGATTAGCATCTCTGTTTGTTGAGAAGACTGAGGCTCAGAGGGTTTAAGGTCACCCAGCTAGTCCGTGGAAGACCTGAGTTGGAAGCTATTGCTATTAATACAATACTGAGAAGAGTGGACAGGACCTAGCAGGGTGTCTGGCACACAGAGCTGCTGAAACCGTGCAATCTAGCGTAGTGGTGGGGCAGGGGTATAAGTGCTGGGGGAATGCACCGAACCAGCCTCCCTCAGGAACTGCACCTATTGGTCAGTGAAGAGAAAGTCTTGAATAAGTAAATTCCATGGGTAATTTAGTGGGCTACAAAAACTGAATAGTGTCTTTAGGTAATTATCAGCAGATCCGGATCTACCCATGCTTCTACTTTGGGGGCATGTGTGAGCTTGTAGGTGCCCTACAATTGGAGAGGAAGTAATGTTCCTGTGTCCCTCTGGCAGCTATGGGCTCGGCAGTGGTGCCAGGCTGATTTCTGCAGGGGTAAGCCTCTTCCTTCTGTGGGCCTGGGCCTCGCTCATAGGGAGCACTGGCCATGGTCCCTTTGCCTCCTATGGACCCCTCTGTCTGGCCCTGGATTGGTGGGTCTATCCTGGGCCTTGACCATAGGTTCACCTTGCCTGACCCTAGTAGGTCCCACTTCATAGCTGTGGTTGTCAACCAGCATCTACCACCACAAGGCACCTGAGGGCTATGGGAGAATGACCAATCCTCCCAAAGACACAACTCTAGCTCTTGACGGGGCTGACTGCCCCATAGAATCACCAGGATCCCTGCTAGGGACTCCTGTCAGAGTTGGAAGTGAAGAGTGATCAAGGGTCCCACCCCCGTGCTTCCCTCAGCCTCCCTGCCCCACACTCTCTCATTCTTCCTGTAATCTCCCAAATCTCAGTGAGCAGGCTTTCTTCCCCTACCTCTTCCTGACTCTACCTCCTTTCCAGAAGTCTCTGGTCCAATAGACTACCCCTGCTAATATGCTGCAGTGGGAGGAGATACGCCCAGCTCTTGCCCTGACAGAGAAATCAGGGCCTGCCTCTGCCTCCGCTGGTATCAGAAACCTCCTGGGGACTCACACTTACAGGTGGCTGTCCAAAAGGTTACAAAAGCCATCAACACATAATGGTTCAATATTTGTGAGAATGCTGTCCTCATTGGTGTGGTGTAGAGCATGGGCTGTGGAGTCAGACTGGGGTTTGATACCTTTCGCTGTCCTTTGCCAGCCCTGTGACCTTAGACCAGCTCCTTAAGCTCTTGAGACTTGAGTTTCTTCACCTAAGGGGAAAAAATTATGCAGAGTAAATAACATGCTTAGCAGAGTACTTGGAGCCTATGAAGTTGGAACAATTTGACCATTAGCGACTTTATGATTCTTTGTTCCTTTCTGCTCTCGTCATCCCCATGCCTGACATGGTTCAGGAATGAGGCTGCACTCATGGCACCTCCTCTTGTTCTAGCTGCTTGAGGGAAGAATAGTAAGGCCTGCGAAAGAACCAACCACACAAAGACATTGTATTTAATCTTAATATTTTCATTTTTGTATATATAAAATAATTTCAGAAAGTGTTTGGAAACATAAAGGAAAAATCCATCATAATCACTTAATACAACAACTGTCTCTTATAGTCTTTTTTTCTTCTTGGATAATGTTGACATAGTAGTGCTTATAATATTTATACCAGACCTATGTCCTGGGCTTTTTTCTTAACCTAAAATTATAGTCAAATAATTTTTAGGTTGATACTTAAATTTCCCAATTATCACTTCAATGCCTAAAAAGTATTTCACTGTGTGCCTATACTATAATTTATTAAGATTTATGGTGAAACGAGTTTTTAAAGGTGCTTTATTTTTGCAAACTTCTGTGCAATCTCTCAGAAACTGGTCAGTTGGCCATTCCCTAAGGCCTTCTGAACTATCTGAACAAGATAAGAAGTAACACAGCTCTGCAAGAGGGGGTTTAATGTTAGGGAGTATATGTATGATGAGGCATGTATGATTGGGGAGGTTGTTTGTGCATTTGGTGACAAAGAAATCCTTGATGACTTACATGATAAATTTAGAGGGAACCAGAAAGACCCACCAGTCTTCAAATAGCTCCTCATCTGCCCTCTGTTTTGGTCCTTGAAGTGTTTCCCTCCAGGACTACCATGTGAATTATGCCTTTGTCTTTCTAGGGTCCCATTAGAGGCCAGCATTACTGGGTAGCATATTGTCATCGAGCAATACTTCAGCCAAAATCGGTTTATTAGATTAGCTGTAAATCAGTTTTCAGAGTCCCCATTTCCTGCACTGCATTCTTAGGTAACTCTTCCTGTGGCTTGTTACATAACTCTCATCTCAAGAAGACTAAGAACCACATCTAGAGCATTTATTCATTCATTGAACAAATATTTATTGAGCTCCCACTGTGTTTCTCGTATTGTTCTAGCAGTAGGAAATAAAGCACTGAGCAGGTCAGACAAGATCTAGCTCTCTTCGAACTTATATTCTAATGGGGGAGACAGACAATAAGTAAATAGATGACTATTTCTGTGTCACAGATAACAGAATAAAATATGTGATTGTGAGGGACTGGCAGCAGGGAAGAGACCATTAATAGGATGGTAACATTTGAACCAAGACCTGAATGATGAGAAGACTAATGAGAAAACGTTCCAGAGAGAGCAAACTCTAAGTGCAAAGAACCTGAGGAGGGCATAAGGCTGAACTGTTCTGGAAACAGAGAGAAAGCCAGTGTGTCTGCAGAGGAGACAGCAGGGAAAGAGATGAAGGAGCTGGTGGTAGAAGCAGAGGTCAGACACTTGCTTATGCTGGCCCGATGATACAGAGGCAGCTTTTGTGTTGTTCTGAAGCAGTAGTGAGCCAGTGGAGAGTTTTAATCTGAGGATTGGCTTTATCTGATTTGTGTTTTACACAGATCACTTCGGCAGGTCTGTGGAGAGTGGGCTGGCTGGCAGATGAGAGGGGACAAGTGAGACAAGTGAGGAGGTTTTTACTGTAGTCCAGGAGGAAACAGCAGGGGCTTAATTGGGGTGGTCATGGTGGACAGCAGAAGTGGACAGATTCTGGATTTTTCTGGAGGTAGGGCTTACAGGCTTATTGTTGCTTGGATGTGGAATGAGAAATCAGTGATGCCCTAGGTTTTGCCTTAATACGTGGGAGGACCCTTACTTGGCTGGGAAACACCAAGGTAGAAATGGGTCAGGGTGGAGGGGACTGGAGGTGTCTACCTTGGACATTTTAAATTTGAGATGCCTGATATATACCTAAGTAGAGATGTTAGATGGGCAGTTGAAAAATACAAGTCTGGAACTAAGGAGCTAGGATAGGGAGATAATCTGTTTGAATACATAAAGCAGAGTATAGGTGGTTTTTAAAGCCATAGAGCTGGATGGGATCCATCTCCAAAGGATGGGATGAAGAGACAGAAGAGAAGAGGCATAAATCTGTGCCCTCCTGCTCCCTACCGTCTGGATCCTTGATGGAGGCAAAAGAGCCATCAAAGGAGACTGAGAAAGAATAGCCCATAAAGCTGTAAGAAGCCAAGGAGGTGGTTGTCCTGAGAGCCCAGAGACTTTATAAGTGTCCTGTACTATTATAGGAGCAGGTTGTTAGTTAAAAGCACAAGCTTTGTGCCACTTGTTCATGTCTTGTCTGTCACAGACCTGGAACGTTGAGAGATGGGCCGTTGGCTGGCTGGCTGGCTGGCTGCTGGCAAGAGCCCACAGGCTCCCATTTTATCTCTGACATCAAGGCTGATATCTCCAGTTGGCTCCAGAGGCCTGTCGAAATCAGGCCCTGCCCCTGGCACTTCCCTACTCCTGTCACACACCCTGTGGCCCGGTGCCCTTCTTCTCTCCTGGCAGGGCTGGCTCCCTCGGTGCCGCCTACATGGCATGAGGCAAGCTCATTCCCACCTCTTCTCCTGGATTCTGCTGCTTCCCCTCCCAGAGAACACTTCCATCCTCCTGCGGCTTCTCCTTTCAGGCCCAGCTCAAGCCTCAGTTTCCCAGTCTCTCCCCACCTACCTGCACTTCACTAGGTGGTGGACTTCCTTTCAGAACCACCCCTATGGCTATACCTTTCCCTGCCAGGTGACTGAAACCCACTGGACATTGCCACCCTGCCCTTCATATCCAATCCGTCTTCCTACTGTGTAGGTTCTGTCCTGAAATCCCTCTCGAATCCCACCACTTCTCTCCATCTCTGCCCCTCTTGCTGGCCCAGTTCACCATTTCCCATCTGACCCACTGCAACTCCCCTTCCCACCTGCAGTCTTGTCCCCTCCATTCTCTACACAGTAGCCAGTGATCTTGTTCATGTCGCTTCTCTGCTTAACATCCGTTAATGGCATCCAGTCCCTTAAGATAAATACTCAATCCTTACCAAGTCTTCAAGGCCTCATGTGATTCAACCAACTACCCACCTTCCCAGGCATTTCTCACCTCTCACCTACATACCATGTCCCAGACACACCTGTTCCGCTCCTAAATGCACCAGCTTTTACCACCTCTGGGCACCTTGTGGGGCTAACTCTGATCTTTCTTTAGGTTTAGCTTTTTAAAGGCTGCTTCCTCCAAGGGTCATCCCTGATTCCTCCCCCTTCCTCCAAGAACTCATCCCTGATCCCTCCCCCAGTTGAAATTATGTACCCTCTGCTAGTTTGTTTGTTTATTTATTTAGCCTAGTATCTTTAATAGTACCCTGTGCTTTTCCTTGATTAGACTATCAGAATTTATTATTAGAAATTTCTTATCACTTATTTGTTCATTGCCTAGCAACTGTACTTCACTGCTCCACAAGAGCAGGTGCCACGTCTGTTTTGATGCCCAGAACCTACAGTATAACATAGCATCTAGCACTAATAGGGGTTCATAGGTCATTGTCATTAATAAACAAAGCTTTCCTTGACTTCTCTTACTCAAACTGACTTTTAGGTTCTTTGCTGTTAGTTCTTCCCAATTTATTTGTCTCCAAGCAGAAACATTAAAAATAGCAATAGCTACAATATATTAATAGGTTTATTATATGCCAGACTCTGTGTGCCACTCATGTATGCATATGTGTGTATGTGTGTGTGTGTATCTTTACAATAATCCTATGAAATAGATACTATTAACCCCATTTTACAGATTAGGGAAATGAGTCTCGGAGAGATAAAGTAATTGCCTAAAGCTACCCAGCTACACTTACCCAATGTAAGTGTCACTGGCAAGATATGAATTCAGGCCTCTCTGACTCCAAAACTCTTAATCTTTTCTCTACGTTTGTCTGTGTGGGTGTTGTCTCCAGCTAGTCTGAAATTTTGTTGTTGCTGTGTTTTGTCAGTGGCCTCTTTGGTTTGTGGTTGTTGTTGTTTTTTTGTTTTGTTTTTGGGTATCTTCCATCTCTGTGCTGTGGGTCCCCATAAGTACCTGCCACTTATGAGGGTGTGTCACCGGGCAGGTGAGAGCCACCTGTGTGAACAAGAGTTCCTTATTTCTGTCAAAGCCGCCCTGTAAGGGGAGTGCTAGGGCTAGATCTAAGAAAGGGAGGGCAGATGGCCATCTACAGAACCTGACTTATGGGGGCCCAAAGGCCCACCTTCTCCTAATATGTCTACAACCAGGCCAGGCTGGCTGTGTCCCACCCTCTCCTCCCTGCCTGGTGAAATTCCCATCACGAGTGTTGCTTATGTGTTAGGTGACAAAGGTTGGCCTGATCTTCAGAAGGCCTCTCATAGGCGTTTCAAGCAGCTGAAGGGATTATTGAACTGTCTCCTGGATCAAGGGCCTGGATGGGTACAGAGTAACAGAATCTCAAAGCTGAAGCAGATGAGCTAGATTTTAGAGCAACCTTCTGTGTAGTAGAGGAATCTCTTCTGTGGCCCCCAGGCAGGTACCCCTTGCATAATTCCAGTAATGAAAATTTAATACCTCCCATATGACCAAGTTCTTCTTACACTGAGGTCAAATCTACCCACCCATAAAGGCCCATTTCCACTGCCGGCTGTGACACACATCAGTCTAATCCTCTTCTGGACCCAACAGGCCTTTACATACTCTGAGTTAGTTTCCATACTTGGCAGTTTCAAGACTCTGCTATCCTAGACTCCGCAGTGTACTCCAGTCAAGTTTTCAAGGAGCTGTGGCTTGGCTCCCTGCCTTGTCCCCTTGTGGGTGTTCCAGCTGGGGAAAAGAGGAAGATCCAGATGCTGAGCAGTAGGCCAGCTGCCTGGTGGGAGGAGGAGAGGACTCTGAGCACTTGAAGAAAAATTCCTCTCTGACCCTGTCCTTGCTCAATGCTTCCTGCTGCTCTCAGGGAAGAGGCACAAAGGAATACACCTGTGTACTCTTTACAATTAACATGTAAACATCTGGTATGATGACAGCACGTAGTTCGCATGAAATCCAGTAGTTTTCCTTCCCTGTCTCTTTATTTACTTAACATATAATAAGTTATTTAACGCACAACCACTTTATCTACTTATTTAACATATAGTAATTCTACTTTTTTTTTTTTTTTTTAAAGTTTTTTTGTTTTTTATTTATTTATGATAGTCACACAGAGAGAGAGAGAGAGAGAGAGAGGCAGAGACTTAGGCAGAGGGAGAAGCAGGCTCCATGCACCGGGAGCCCGACGTGGGATTCGATCCCGGGTCTCCAGGATCGCGCCCCGGGCCAAAGGCAGGCGCTAAACCGCTGCGCCACCCAGGGATCCCTTTTTTTTTTTTTTTTTTTTGGGATGTCTGCCTTCGGCTCAGGGTGTGATCCTGGTCTGGGGATCGAGTCCCGCATTGGCTCCCTGTGCAGAGCCTGCTTCTCCCTCTGTCTGTGTCTCTGCCTCTCTCACTGTGTCTCTCATGAATAAATAAATAAAATCAATTTATTTATTTTCAGTGATATGTATTTATGTATGTATGTATGTACGTATTTATTTATTTATTTATCAGGCGCAGAGAGCCTGATTTTGGACTCGATCCTGGGACCTCAGGATCATACCCTGAGCCGAAGGCAGAGGCTCAACCACTGAGCCACCCAGGTGTCCCAGTAATTCTACTTTTTAAAAAAATTGGTTTTCTGTCAAGAACATGTAAGATATTTTCAGGATTGATACTAGAAAACTTTTTTTTAAAGATTTTATTGATTTTATTTATTTATTCATAAGAGACACAGAAAGAGAGGCAAAGACAGAGGGAGAAGCAGGCTTCCTGCAGGAGAGTCCTGACATAGGACTCGATCCCAGGACCCCAGGATCATGAACTGAGCGGAAGGCAGATGCTCAACCACTGAGCCACCCAGGCATCTCAATACTAGAAAAAATTTTAAGGATAATAAAGAAAATAAACATTCACAATAATCTTATCATTCAGAGATAACTTCTTGAACCCTTAATATATTTCCTTTCAGTTCTTTTCTTCTAGGCACATATATACATAGAAATCAGTTTTATTTATATATACATGCAATATTGAGCTCATATTGGAAAAGTTTTTTACCAATCAGCAAATAGTAATCGTTTTCCTTTGCCATTAGAAAAAAAAGGTTTTAATCAATGGCTATAATTATCATCACATCATCTAAGTGTGATCATATCCACCAATTTTTGATGCTATGAGTATTATACCTTAAAGCCTAGAAAACCTGTCATTAATCTCCAAATTACAATAATTCCTCTCTCCTCTTTGCCAAGTTGGCAGAGATTTCAGTATTTCCCCATGATTTTTCTCCAGGCAACTCAGAGAATTCCCAGGCTGCTGTCCTTGTCCATGAGGCAGATCCCCTATCACTTTTCCACTGACTCTAGCATTCTCTACAGAAGAATCTCTGCTGATTTCCCCAGGTGAAGGAATGTGCCTGCGTGGTCAGGATTAATGAGGAGAATCCCCCAGAAAAGTTACTGGGTTACTGTCAACCCATATATGCCGGGAATTAGCTCCCCCCTAGAGAGACCCATGGTAGCAAGGTAAGCAAAGAAGTTTTAGCAATATTCCTATACCTTAGAATCCAATAAACTAAGCCCTAATACTGAGTCTCAGACACCAGTCCAAACTTCTCTCATCTTTATGGGCATTTCCTCCCTGGGACTACTCCCATTGTCCTTCCCTGCCACCTGACCTCAGTGGGTGTCTTGAGTCTCTTCAGTTCATCATATACATTTCAATAATTTGAATCCCTAGTGTGAAGGGGTCAGGATCTCTACCTCCTTTTTCTACCATAAGGCTTCTCCGCTCCTATACAAATTTATGGAGGCAAACTGGATTCCTGAGAGGGTGCTACCCAACTCTACTCAGCAATGCCCAAGGCCCAAATGTCATGGATGTATTAAGAAGCAGATGACTGCTACCTCTGTTTATCAAAGACTTCTAAGCCATAGCCCCTGTTAACCTAAATAAACAACAAAAATGAAAAGCAGTTACAGGAACAATGCTACATCGAACATCTTTGAAGATTTGTAGAAGAGTTTATGTACAGTCAATTCCTAGAAATAGAATTGCTGGATGTAAGTTCATGCAAATTTTAAATAAAGATTACCAAATTGCCCTCCAAAAAGTTTGTGCCGATTTGCATTTTATCAACAAAGTCTCCTAGAGTCTTCCCCACACCCTGACCAACGTGAAGCCTTATCAACTTCTCATCCTTGCCAATCTGATAGATGAAAAATAGCATCACTTTGTTGTTATAATTTACATTATTAGTAGTAGTAATAATATTTTACAGGCTTATTGCATATTCCAATGATCCTGACGTTGTTGAACATCAGAATCACTAGAGAAACTTTTTATTTTTTATTTTTAAAAGATTTTATTTATATATTCATGAGAGACACAGAGAGAGAGACAGAGGCATTGGCAGAGGGAGAAGTAGGTTCCCCGCAGGGAGCCTGGTGTGGGACTCAATCCTAAGACTGCGGGATCACGACCTGAGCTGAAGACAGACGCTCAGCCACTGAGCCATCCAGGCGCCCCAATAAGGATTTCTTAATTCAGAGATTTTTAAATGTGAAAAAAGCATGCCTTAGAATTGATGAAATATAGTAATAGCAAAAATTTAGACACAACTTAAATGTCTACCACACAAAACTATATAGATAAACTGTGGTATACTTTACAGCTCTGAAAATGAATGAGCCAGTTCTATATTTATCAACATTAGCAGATTATATAAACATAATATCTAGTGGGGGGAAAACCAAGTTTACTGTAGAATACACATCCTTTATGTGATACCTCTTACATAAAATTTAAAACATGTGAAGTCATACAAAATGGAGCTTAGAAATAAAGACATATTTAGGAAAGGAATAAAGAGATGCCTCCAAATGATGGCTAGAAATGCAGGGTTGTGGTTACCCCCAGGGGAGGGAAAATGACCATGTGAGGGGCACACAAGAGGACTTAACTCTGTTACCACTGTTTTATTTTTACTCTGGGTAAAAAGTTTATGGATGTTTACTTTATTATTCTCTATACATTTTGTATGTCATAAAATAGCTTAATTCTTTTTTTAAAAGAAGAAATCAGAGGGAAAAATAAGATAATCAGAGAGGGAGACTCTGAAACAAACTGAGGGTTGCTGGAGAGGAGGTGAATGGGGGGTGGGGTAACTGGGTGATGGGTATTAAGGAGGGCAGGTGATGTAATGAGCACTAGGTGTTAAATGCAACTAATAAAACACTGAACTCTACCTCTAAAATTAATAATACACTATATGTTAATTAAGTAAATTTACATAAAAATAAAATAAAAAATTTTAGAAAAAGAGGAATTCAAATTAGAAGCTAAGCCAGGAAGATGTGCTTTGCTGGGAGTCTTTAATATGGGCAGGACAGCAATGTTTTCCTCCCTCCTCCCATCCTTTCCCAACTAGATGTCTCTAGGTTAGAAGGTCATCCTGAAGGTCAAGTGTTGAGCTCATTGTGAATTCTTATCCTGACTTGCTTAGGCTGTGATTTCTGTTTCCTGTGGTTTTGTTGCCATCTGCTTCTTCCTATGCATTATCTCTGTGCCAGCCCTGTCTTGCCTGCCTTCCCCTTCCCTCAACTCAGCCTTACTCACTGGGAAAGGATGGCTGCCTCTTTCCACTCCCAGACGGAAGAAAGAGTGAGGCTCCTCTACCCCAGCTCTGGGCAGGGACACTAACCAATGCTCTTTCTCCATCCCAGTTTACCCGGTGTTAAAATGGAATGACGAAGGCAATGGTCGGTCCTCCCATGACTAGGAAAGGCTTTATCTATGCTAGGATGTCATAAAGGCAATAGGCATGTGAGTGGGAGGTAGATGTATTATAGGGTTGACTTCCAGAGTCAAGGACCAATAAGAGATCTCAATAGATCCTTGAAAACATGGGGAGGAGTGGGAGAAAATGAGAGAAAGAACTTGGAAGAGCTCTTGCTTCATTACCCCCAAAAAGAGACCCCTGAAGATAAAAGCACAGACATGTACCTCCCATCCTAGATGTTTCCTAGGAGATATGGTTTTCCTAATCTAAAGACATAAGGGATGCAATTCAGGAGACAGAAGAGGACCCAACCTTGGGTAGTCCTCCCCTCCCCTTTCCCCACTGGAGACCCCCAAATAGAATCCTGCCACAGAGGTGGTGGCCTGGTGTATTAGTCAAAACCCCTTCAACCACAAGTGGCAGATTAATGGAAACTGGATTCAAGAAAGCATAAGGTGTGTTGGTCAGGGGTTGCCTTTATCATCTCATGTAATTGATAAGTCCAAGAAATATATGGGCTTTGGGCATAGCAGGATCTAGTGGTCCAGACCGCATCCTCAGAACTTTCTTTTTGTCCCTGTCTCTTAACTTTGCTTTTTTCTATATCAGCCTAGTTTCTTATGCTAAGCAAGCCCTTCATGTGGTGATAACTCAAAGCTTACATCTTCCTTAGAGTTCATAATCTAGAGAAAAGAATAGTGTCTCTCCCTCTCACTGATTTTCCCCTCCTCTCATATAATCCTAAAAAGAAAAAGCAGGAAAAGATCTAATTGTTCATGAACCAACCACTAAATCTAAGCAGATAGGAATGCTGACTAGCCTGGTTGACCAGGGGCCCACCTCTGAGGAAGGAGGAAGATCCCCCATGATTGACAGCTCCATAGGATCCCAAGCGCTCTCTTTTAGAGGAAGGGGAAAAGGATTCTGGGGGTCATTATATCCACATACCAGGATCCCATACACTCAATTCACCCCCTAACCTCAGAATTGACTTGAATGTATGAAATTGTTCCATATAGATTTGTTGTTCATATATTCCAAAATAAAATCATAATACAATCAAGTTATTTCATTTCAAATAATTATAAAGCCTAGGAGTAATTATAAATACCCATAAGTACGAATAATTACAAATTGCAGGTCTAGCATGCCAAGTATGTCTCTGCTTTAAAAAATATTTTCAAGGGGCCCTTGGGAGGCGCAGTCAGTTGAGCTTCCAATTCTTGGTGTTGGCTCAGGTCATGATCTTGGATCGTGGGACCCAGCCCTACGACAAGCCCCCTGTCAGGTTTGGGGGCTCAGCTCAAAGCTCAGTGAGGCAAGTGCTGAAGTTTCTCCCTCTCTCTCTGTTCCTCCCCACATGTTCTCAGGCACATGCTCTCTCTCTCTCTCTCTCTCTCTCTCTCTCAAATGGATAAATAAATCTTTAAAAAAAATTTTTTTTTCAAGAAGAGTTTGTAATAATGTAGTCAATCATCCCACTTGGCCCAGGATTCTGTTTTAGCACTGAAAGTCCCTTGCCCCAGGAAACCCTTCATTCTTTGGCCAACTGCACTGTTTGTATACCCTAAATGAGTCTTTAGTTATTGTTTGCAGCAAACGGGAGCTAAGGGCTCCACGCCAGGTACAACAGGGGCCTGGTTGGCACTCTTGGAGCCCAGAGTCCTTCTCTCTGAGGATTTGCATCACTAGAAAGAGGACATCACCAGAAAGGGGTGCCCCTACTCCCATCCACTGCACCGCTACAAAGGCATGTACACAGAGGGAGGACAGAGGTGTCACCTGCACTTGGCAGAAGATGGCTGTGATGCTGTCAGCTCCCACACACTCGGGACACGAGGCCTGAACCCTGCCCCCTCCAGGGCCGGCTCTGGACAGAGCTGGAGGGCCCAGCTAGCCACAGGAGGCAGGCAGGGAGAGGGCTCCCACACCTCTATGCTTCTCACAGACCCAAGTGCCCCTTCTGCTTGCTGTGCTTGGGTCCCATATCTTCAGGCTCGCCCAGGCACAGCCTAGATTATAGCAACCCAACTGCAGAGTCAGCCCCAAGTGCCGGCCCTACCCGCCCCACTGCCCAGAATGCCCTTGGCCTCAGTGCATGCTCCTGGCAGCTCCCCTCTGCTCTCCAGGCCCAAGTGCTGCCACCAACCAGCCAGAGCTTGTATGGAGGCTGGGCGGGGGCAGAGGAGGGCAAGCAGCCAGGGGGAAGTGGGCCTCCCAGAAGTCACTGCCGTGTCAGTTACCTGAGCCACTCACCACTTCCTCGGTACAAATTCTCTCTCTCTCTTATTTATTTATTTATTCATGAGAGACACAGAGAGAGAGAGAGAGAGAGAGAGAGAGGCAGAGACACAGGCAGAGGGAGAAGCAGGCTCCATGCAAGGAGCCTGATGCGGGACTCGATCCCCGGTCTCCAGGATCACGCCCTGGGCTGAAGGTGGCGCTAAAACGCTGAGCCACCCGGGCTACCCTGGGTGCAAATTCTTTAGCTCAAATCTTGATTGCTATGCAAAAATCAACCAAATATCACTAAAAAAACCCCTCAGTGTATTTTGCCTGAACCAGCTACAAGGCTTATATGAACCCTGAGTCTGGCAGAGCAAGCAGGGCTGAGGCTCATGGGGACAGTTGGAAATTGATATTTTTTATTTGTTTAAGATTTTATTTATTTATTCATGACAGACGGGGGGGGGGGGGAGAGAGAGAGAGAGAGAGAGAGGCAGAGACACAGGCAGAGGGAGAAGCAGGCTCCATGCAGGGAGCCCGATGTGGGACTCGGTCTGGATCTCCAGGATCATGGCCTGAGCCAAAGGCAGATGCTCAACCCCAAGCCACCCAGGTGTCCCGGAAATGAGTCTTTAGGGTCACATTCCAGGACTCCCTGGGGCTGATGACACTAATCCAGTGGCACAACAGGACCGTATTCTCCAGTGAGCGCTCAGGGATGCCCCCACCCCCCCAAAGAGCACATGTGCCTCCACCTCTTGAACCTGCACACACACACTCATATGCTCACACACACACAACTGGGTATGGAGTTGGTAAGAGAATCACCAGCTCTGGATCCTGCTGGGTATAGGCGATAACCTCTGTTTTCACTCACCATCCCCACTGCCCCAGCACCGCCGCCCCCCCCCCCCCCCCGTCCATGCCCTCCTCATAAGGTCTCCCATCACTCACCAAATGTCAGTCAATTTTTAGTCACTTTGAACTCCTCCGTGGCCATACTTTGGCTGTTCCTCTTTTCTGGCATCAGACACACCATTTTTACAATTTGGTGTGTCTGTTGTATCTTATTCAGAAGGACCTGCAGAATCCACCATTTATTTTCATTCTGAGCTGATGCCCCAGCATAGTGAGGCCTCAGTGGGCAGTATGGCAGGCCAGATGCCTGAAGGCACAGCAGTAAAAGACTCAGAGGATTCCCAGTTCTGTGGTCTTGCTGTAACTGTGTCTCACACTTACCTGAGATGATGAAAAAATACAGATGCCAGGCCCTGTTCCTGGGATTCTGGACTCACCTAGTCCAGCCTTGCATTGTACAGAAGGGGAAAGTGAGGCCCATCCTGCAGAGTTGGAACTGGAGCCCACGACTCATGGCTTCCAGGCCCGAGCTCTGCCCAGCACACCACAGTGCCTTCCTGAACATGAATGGGCACTGACCTTGAAACCAATAAGGAGCCAAGGCATTCCTCAGCTCTGCTGGGCTCTGTCAAACCCAAGGCTTGATATGAAGGCATCTGCTGCTCACAGACCTCGCAGGCCAGTACCACCCCAGCCTTCATCTCCTCTGCCTTGAGACATGCTGGGGAGCAGCTCTCAGGAAGTGACTGCAGAACCTTGGCTCAGGGGCTTGAACCAGATGCAACCAATGGGAAATTATGTTCCTCTGCTAGAACCTGCCTAGAACCAAATTCAAGTAAAAGAGCACCAGGCGCACCTGGGTGGCACAAAAACCTGAGTGCGAGTGTTTATGGCATCTTTATTCCTAAGTGCTAAAAATTGGAAACAGCTTTCTTCCCTGAACTGATGAATGGACAAAATGTAACACTTTTACGATGGAATACTACACAGCAACAAACAAAAACAAGCTCAATACAGAGACATGGATAGATCTCAAAAATCTGGTATTACACAAAAGAAGTCAGACACAAAAGACTAAACACCATGACCCATTTATCTGGAATTCCAGGAAAGACACCTCTAATCTACAGTGACAGTGAGCACATCCAGGGCCCCGGGGAAAGGCAAAGGATTAACCACAAAGGGCTATGAGGCAACATTTGAGAGGGATGGAAATGAAAAAAAAAGAAAAAAGAGAGAGGGATGGAAATGATCTACATCTTGATTGTGGAGGTGGTTACACAACTAAATATGTTTGTCAAAACTCATCAAATGGGTGTATTTTATTATACTAAGTTATACTTCTAAAAGTTGATTTTTTTAAATTATTTTTTTTTATTTATGATAGTCACACAGAGAGAGAGAGAGAGAGAGAGGCAGAGACACAGGCAGAGGGAGAAGCAGGCTCCATGCACCGGGAGCCCGACGTGGGATTCGATCCCAGGTCTCCAGGATGGCGCCCTGGGCCAAAGGCAGGCGCCAAACCACTGCACCACCCAGGGATCCCCTAAAAGTTGACTTTTAAAGTAAGAAAATAAGTCAGTTCACCAAACGGTCACTTTACCAAAAGCACAATCATTCTTCTGGGCCGGGCCGCCTGCTAGCGCCCAATCACATGGCATCCACTGAGCTGAGCCCTCAGCCTCCCTCCCCGAGCCCAGCTGCATGGTACCTGCCATCAACCCACACAGCACCACCGTCTCCCTCAGACCCCAGCCCAATTCATTCCCAGGGCCCCTCGGACAGCCTTGCATAGCTTGCATGAGTCTGGGCAGGCCTCTCTCTTCTGCTCTGCGGTGGGCAAAGGATAGTGCTATGAGGCCCCAGATGTCTCCCAGATGTCAACGGGAAGCAGGGTGGCTGCGCTTGGGATATCCAGAGTCTCCGACTAGTAAGCCATCGCTACTGGGTGGCAGAGGTCAGCACATACCCTACGATAACCGACTACCCAGGTATTTTTCCACGTCTGTTATTTACAGGAAAACAGGCCTAGAGAAGTTTCAAAGCCACGTTTTAACTTCTGTTTCTCTTTGTATTTTGAAGATGGCCATCTTCCTTGGGGCAGTGGAGGCCAGGGGCCAGTTTGAGGGAAGAGTGGACTGTAGGGATCACAGGGACAAAAACCTAAAACTAAATGATCACTTAAAATGACATTGCTTTGGGGTACCTGGGTAGCTCAGTCGGTTACGTGGCTGCCTTCAGCTCAGGGCATAATCCCAGAGTCCCGGGATGAAGCCCCACGTTGGGCTCCCTGCTCGATGGGGAGACTGCTTCTCCCTCTCCCTCTACCTGCTACTCCCCCTACTTGTGCTCTCTCACTCTCTGTGTGTCAAATAAATAAATAAAAATCTTAAAAAATAAATAAAATAAAATAAAATGACATTGCTTGAAATGGTCACAGTTCATCCTTTGGTTTAATTATTGAAATGCAATTTTTAAAAAGCCGTGTTTATCTATTTGAGAGAGAGAGAGAGAGAGAGAAGCAGATTCTGCTAAGCATGGAGCTTGGTGCCAGGCTGGATCTCACTACCCTGAGATCATGACCTGAGAGTCGGAGGTCTAACTGACTCAGCCACCCAGGTGCCCCAAAATGTAATTGACATACATACTATTAGTTTCAGGCTTACACCATAGTGATATGTTTTTAATACATTATGAAATGATCCCCATGATAAGTCTAGTCTGTCACCATACACAGTTATTATAATATTATCGATGATTTTCTAAGCTGTATATTACATTCCCATGGCTTATTTATTTTATAACTGGAAGCTTTTAACCCCTTTACCTAGTACACACACAACCCCTAAACCCTCCTCTGGTAACCAACAGTTTGTTTCCTGTATTTGAGTCTGTTCCTGTTTTTTTTTGTTGTTATTGTTATTGTTGTTGTTCTTTTGTGTGTCAGTTTCCACATATAAGTAAATCATGTGGATTTGTCTTTCTCTGTTTGACTTACTTTATTTAGTGTAATGCCTTCTAGATCCATCTATGTTGTTGCAAATGAACATTCCTTTTTATGGCTGAGTAATATTCCATTATATATACACACACATACGTATACATATACATATACACAGTACCTCTTCTTTATCCATTCATCTATGGATGGACACTGACGTTGATTCCATATCTTGGCTATTGTCAATAATGCTGCCATGAATATAGGGGTTCATGTATCCCTTCTGACCAGTGTTTTCATTTTCTTTAGATAAATACTCAGTAGTGGTATTACTAAATCATATGGTAATTTTATTTTTAATTTTTTGAGAAACCTCCTTACTGTTTTCCACAGTGGCTGCACCAATTTACATTTCCAACAACAATATATGAGGGTTCCCTTTTTTCCACATCCTCACCAACACTTGTTATCTTTTGTCTTTTTGGTAACAGCCAATCTGACAGTTGTGAGGTGATATTTCATTGTGGTTTTTATCATCATTTTTTTTTAATTCCTTGGTAAATCTTTGGTTCTCAGGAGAGCATAGTTCCTAATCACAAAGTCCCTTCCTTTGCAAGCAATGTCTGTTCAGAATCTGTCTTTCCAGAATCAGAGCCCAGTGCAGAGCGAATGTTCTCCCCCAATGTAATGTCATCTGTTGCAGGTACCCAGGGCCATATAGGCTCCAATGGCCAGGTGACTTTTACCCAGTGTGGCCTCCATCAATATCCAGCCTGGCATTCAAGAGGCCCTCCCAACCCTGTAAAGCAGCCATAGGGAAAGGCAGTGTCTGCCCGTGTAGACTTAACCCCTACCTAACCACAGATGGACAGGACTCAGCTCTGGCCTGGCAGGGCAGACTGAAGGCAATGAAATGAACAGAACCTACAACCCCACCTCCCGCCACCTTCCTCTGATACTTACAGGCCTGCTTGGAGTCCTCCTCTCCCTCCACAGATGAGCAGATCTTTATCTTTCCCAAGCCCCAGTCCCTTAGGTCCAGAGTGACAGCTAGAGGATCTGAAGCCATCTGCAGGCACTGGAGCCACTAGGGCATGTGGATGAGACAAGACCCAGAGCATTCTTCACAGGTGAAGAGGAAGAGGTATATCAGAGGCCTTTTGTAGACCCTGGCCTCCCCTGAGGGTCCATACTAAGCTAATAATGGTGGCACACCTGCCTTCCAGCTCACCCACACTACACAGTGAGGATGGTCACCCGTTCTACCCCTAGGAGGGGGATTTGCTATCTTTCTCAAACTGCCAACAAAAACCATGATTCTTAAACTTGATACCCAGGACTTCCTGTCATCTCCTTTCTGAGTCTTCGTACCCTTGCTCATGTTTTCGCACCTGAGACAAATGCCCCTTCCTGCTTTATTCATCAGGCTCTACCCTTCAAAGGCAAGTGCAAGTTCTTCCTATGCCAGGCAGCCTCTTCTGACCTCCCAGGCCCTGGGCGGCTGTGTTTTCTGAATGGCATATTTTTCACACCTCTCCTCAGATGTGACAGGATCATCCTGAGACCACTTGAGTGACCTTCCTGTCTCACCCAATAAAACGGGAGGGAGCTCCTTGGGCAGGAATGATGTCTAGGTGTCTCTGATAATCCTGCGCATCACACCTCTTTGGTGAAACCAGTGCTAACTGAAGATCAGCCATGTGCTGAGCGCATTATCTCCTTTAGTCTCTGTAACCAACCCATGAGGTTGAAATCCTTATGCTTTCCATTTTGCAGATGGAGAAACTCAAGTTCTCCCATCTTCAAGTGTATAGGGATAAATTGAGCCAAGTTCATGCAACCAATAAGTAGCAGAAGCCACATTCAAATCCAGGTCTATGAAACTTTAAAGTCTAGACCCTCAACCCTTAACCCTACTGTGTTCAGTCAAGTTTGAGACAATGGCCACGTCATTCTCACTGACGTGACCAGGGACAAAGAGTGAACGCAGTGTGCAAAAGTCTCCAGCCAGTCTCGCTCTGTGGGAGAGAGTCAGGAGCTGGAAAATAATAAACATCTTGCTATAAAGGGGAAGAATGGAACATATTTGTGAGCCAGATCTACTGCCAACACTAAGAATATAAGGATTACCTACATTGGGATGAGGGTGCTTTCTTGTCATGTTTATGCTTATTTTGTATTTCCTCATCATCCTAATGGAATCATGTCTAGCTTGTTGGCCAGAGGTTCTTACACATCTGGACATACTAACACACATCTCCTGATGCATGTATTTTTAGAGCCAGAAGTTCTGAGGTCAGACTGACTTGCCTCCCAAACCTGTCACTTACCATGGTGACCTAAGCCACTTACTTCTCCTCTCCATGTTTTAATCCTTATTTTAGGGGCACCTGGGTGGCTCAGTGGTTGAGCATCTGCCTTTGGCTCAGGTCATGATCCTGGGATCTTGGGATCGAGTCCTGCATCAGACTCCCCACAGGGAGCCTGCTTTTCCCTCTGCCTGTGTCTCTGCCTCTCTTTGTGTGTCTCTCATGAATAAATAAATAAAATCTTAAAGAAATCCTTCCTACCCCCAGATCAAAAATAGATTCTCTTATGTTGTCTTCTATTAACTTTATAGTTTTGCATCTCAGATGTTGATCCCATTTACAGCCCATTTTTCAAAAATATGGAATTAAGTGGGGATACTGTTTAATTTGTTCTATTTGCTGAGCCACTCATGTCCATATCATCTGTTAAATACCTATTCTTTCCCTATTGATTTGTGGTGCCGACTTTATCATTGATTCAGTTTTCTTAAATATAGGGCATGTCTCTGATCCCTCAATTCTATCCCATTGGTCCAGTTCTTGCCCCAACAGCATATTGTTTGTTTAAGTGTAGCTTTATAGTTTATCTCAGAATCTGGTAGGGCAAGACTCTCCTCTTTACCATTATTTTTTTAAGGGTGAGCTTGTTACCCATGGATATTTATTAAGAGGAGGAAATTTAAGATGTATTTTGCATGTAGCAGTGTGCTTGTGGCATCTTTTGCTTTACTGAAATTTTATGTTTCTGTATTTCAAATCTGGTGATATATCCTTATTGGCTTATTTAGTAAGATTCTCTTCATCCCAATATTATATTAAATTAATATTCTCCAATATCTTATTTTAAATCTTCTCTAGTTTTATTTTAATCGTTAGGTATTTAACCTGTCTGGAATTTGTGTAGTTATCAAGTTAGGAGCTAACAATTTTATTCCAGTGGCAAGCTAGCTTTTCCAATAATGAATAGTCCACCCTTTCATCCCTATTTGAAAGATTTCCTTTATCATATACTAAAATGCCACATACACATAGGACTGTTACTTGCTTTAAGGAATTTGTTGGCAAAGGATGGCTAAGCATCGGATGCATTTGAGCAGGAGAACGGCAGGTTGGAGGGGTGGTTACAAAGTTCACTGGCCAGCCAGGTGTGTGGGGGAGGAATCCCTGGGAGTCAGAGGAGGCCAAGAGACAGATGCCACTGACAGGATGGGCATAGATACCAGAGGCATCTTGAAAGAAGAAAGGGGAGGAATTTATCCTTGCTGAATTCTCGGGGGAATGCTGTCAGTTGAACCACTAGAACAAATGTACTTTTCAGTGCTGGGTTACCTGAGGCCAAGGGGGCTGCTGGTGAGAGGCAAGTCCAGGTCACCCTGGTCAATGGGAATCGGTGAACAAGGCCCCAGCCTCCGCCACAGGCAGAGCCCTCCAAGGACACAGGTTGAGGGCTCTGTGGAGATCTCAGGCTCCCTGCTCATCAAGGAGGAGAGGGGTGGGATGGGAAGGAGCATAGTCCCTTCCACTTTGTGCAGCAGCAGCTTTGGAATTTCCACCCAAAGTGACTCTGGGACAAGGGGAGAAAGGGAACCTGGCTTGGAGCATCAGCTGTTTAACAAGAGCTTAAGTTTTAGCTTAAATTGTATGTTCCTTAGAGGCCTGTTAGATGAGAAGAGGAGGTTTATGCGCTCCTTCCCCAGTCACAGGGACTGGCACTCATTACCTTCCCAGCACACTTCCCACCATCCCCACGGAGTCCTCTTCCCCTCCTGCCCCACACTGGACTGGTTACCCCTGAGTTCAGCTCCCTCTTCTCCCCTCACTAGATCATATATTCTTCGTTGTTTCCTTCTAGACGGCCCTGAGCAATGAGTGCAGAGCTGGGGACACAGTGGGCAGTAAGTAAGTGCCTGCTGGGAGGTTGGTCCACTCAGTTTGCCACTGCACCAGCTCCCACCTGGGTCAGAAGCTATGCAGAGGGTGCAGAGGAAGGCACTCCAGTTCACCTCCTGTGAGCCTCCTATTCAGTTTGATTCCATTCAGCTAAAAATGAGGCCCTGCTCTCAAGGCATTTATGGACGAGGAAATACAAGGGTTGGAGACCTAGATTTTTCCATGCATTACCTTGGATGGATGGAGAGGGGCGTGGCTGGGCTTCTTCAGTGAAAAGAGGATCAAGTACCAGGCTTTAGGGAATGCTCTGGAGTTTGGGGCTTGCCCTGGGCCTATTTGATAGGCAAAGATAAAGGAGTGGAGGGAGGGGAAAGACAAGAGGGAACCCCAGTGAGGAGGTGCCCCAGAACTCACCATCCCTTCATCCCTCACTTTCAGGGCACTGTAGTGCTGTGGGTTGGGCTGCCCACAATAGCAATAGTGTTGCCTTCGTAAAGTTCAGCTCTGATTGCATCGCTCTCATGCTCAGAAACCATCTATGGCTCTTCATTGCCTACAGAGTAAGTTCAAATTTAAAGCTTGGACTTTGAGGGTCACAACTATTGGGCCCTAATGTATCTTGCCAGATTTGTTCCTTCACAAAGCGTCCCTCCTCTCTGCCCAACTTCCACCATTCCCTGTATCCCACATTCCACCCCCACATCTCCTTCCACACCTTACTACTCTGACACCAGAGTACTTGCATAGCTGAGCATACCCTGCTTTCTGGCCTCCCTGCTTTTGCTCATGCTATTCCTTCCTCCTAGCATACCTTTCCCACCTCTCATTAGCTTTTGAAATCCTAGCTGTCCTCTAAGACCCAAGTCAGGTGCTACCTCCTCCATGAAGTCTTCCCAGATCTACTCTTTTGCCTCCCAGCCAAATCCACCTCCTATTTTCTGGGCCCCCTAGCCAGTTATTAGCTATGTGACACAGCTCTGTAGACCACGGATGTTTACAAATGTGAAGGATTTGTATTGCTTCTTCTAGGATGCCCCCGTTACCATAGGAGACTTGGACCTCAGCCTCTGAGGGGTTGAATGCATTTGTCCCACCCACCCCCACCCACCATCACCTGGACTATCAGCAACTTCAGGCCTCGAATTTCCTTTCTTAGTAGCATGTATACAGTTGATACTAAGTGTGTGAACTAAATTGAATTTAATGGATTCCACTGAGGGGTGTGGGTACTGAGTCTGTGTCCTTGGCAGTGGGGTAGATGGTAAGGGAAGGGAAGGATGCACACTAAGAGGGGTTTAGGCTAAGGCCCCATCTACCTTCTGGAGGGCCTGACAGGCAGAGGGGAGCAGGGTGGGGGCACCTCTGCCTGGCACAGGAAAGGGTCCCCCAGATACCACCGATTGGGTTTCATCCATGCATTCGGGCCTAGTCAGCCCTGTGTTCAGATCTCACCCTCGATTTCACAAAATCGCTTTAATATGTGGGCCAGAAAAGCCGGTTGTAGGGCCTCGGGCGATAGCTCAGGCAGGAAACTCCCAGTGTACCCAGCTGGGCAGCCGAGCAGGCGAAGTCACCTCACCAGGCCCCTGAGTGAGCCAGCCATCAGGCCGAGATAGAGATCAGTTGGGTGGAGCAGGAGCATCCTCTAAGCTGCCCTGAGATAGGCAGAGGCTGGGCACACCCTCTCTCCACTTGGCCTTCCAGGAGGGAGAGCTGGGGACACTTGCACTTGACCCTTTCCTCACCAAGGATTCAGGCAATTATTTTTTCTTCTCCCTCTAACTTTGGGAGCCCTGACCTCCCTGCCTTCCACGAGGTCCCTGTCCACAGCTCCTGGGTATGAAGCTGTGGGACTAAGTGGAATTAGGAGGGAGCATACCACCTCCCCATTCCCCCAGATGCCCAGAAGGGCATCTCTGAGCCATGACCTTGATAAGCTAAAGAGGGAAGGCTTTCCCAAATCCTGGCTGGGCTAACCTGAGAACTGTGAAGGTCCTGCATGCTGTTCTCACCACCCGTTCCCTTGGACAGCCAGCTGCCTCTGAGTTTCTGGGGGCCAGCAGACTGCTGACCCCAAGGGTCAGGACCACCTGCTGGTTCCTACATTTCCAAGATCTGAAGGCCTCTGAGTCCCTTGATACTAAAGAGTTGAGGCCCCCCACACCCCCCATCTGCCTACCCACCATAACCCCTCCCCATGCAATCCCAGCCACAGCAGAGAGGTGTCCAGAGGGCGGAGCTCTGAGTCAGAATATAAATTCCCAATCTTGCCACCCAGCTGGAGAGCTGCCACGATGCTCCAGAAGCAGATGCCTGCCTGGCTCTCCCACTACCTACCAGACCTATGCCAAGCAGAAGATGGCAAGCCTTCAGCCCCCTGTGCCTTGGAGGTGAGGGAGAAGTGCTGGGTGGGTGGGGCTGGCGGCTGAGGGCAGGAGGCAGGCACGGGGAGGGCTGGGAGAACTGTAGACTCCAGACACGGAGCACTTAGGCTTGGGCAGCCCCCACCTAGCACTGGGGGTGTGGGCTGGTCCAGTTGGGGCTCCTGGGTGGATGGCTCAGCTGAGGGTACCCACGGACTCGACAAGGTGCTGTGTGTGGCACAGGGCCATCTGGGGCCAGGTCAGCACCCGGGTAGACGGTGCTGGGAACTGCCAGAGGTGGATCCATGCTTGCCTGAGCTAGCGGTGAACGGGCATTTACCCTGTGGACATCCTTGCCATGCTGTGCAAGTGTGCGGCATGGTGTCTCATGAGGATTGGTGGCATTGCCAACCTGTCATATCAGCCAGGAAGTTCAGCTGGATCTGTGGTCAAGACTCCTGGGCCCACCATCTGACTCCTGAGGGCCTCCTAGAGAGACTCTGGGTTCAAGGCCAGGATTCCAGGGCTCCGGACCAGCTCTGCCTCAGCTTTCTCATTTACCTCAAGCTTCCAATTTGCCATGGGCATGCCATGGCCCGGACTGTCAGCAGCTACTTCTTCCCGGTTCTCCTCTCCGGGCCCTTCCCCCAGGCCACACTGACTCACTGAATGAGATGAGCAATGGCCTGAAAGTGTCTTGTCCTTTCGGGGTGGAAGATGGAGACCCCACTCAGCCTCCAATGAGCCCAAGGAGGAGAGCTCCGAGCTGCATGGTGCCTGGTGCCCTGCTGCCATGGTCAGGACAGGTACCACCTTCTGGGGGGCGCCCACGTTTCCCCACAGCACTCAGGGGACTGGAAGAGCCTTTGGTCAGCTGTTGTTCCTGCCTCCCCAGTCTAGTTGAGCCCCTGGAACCTGGGCTGGGAGAGAGCTTCCAGAGAAGCGATAGAGCGCCTGAAGCAGGGAATGAAGCAGCTGAGAACAATGCCTGTCCCTCTCGGGTCCCAGAGGGTCTGTGACTCAGAGCTGGACTTCTTGCCCTGACCCTCACCTAGCCTGTGTGATACAAAGGGAAAGAGCCATGGTAGCTCCTCCCAGGAGCCCCCTGGTCTGGGATGTTGCTCAGACAGCTGGGAAATGTTCTGAGGTCCCATAAAGTCCTCATCCCAGTGATGTCCTTTGAGGGAAGGCCCACACATACTGGAAGCTATCACCAGGCTATTCGAAGCTCTGACACAGATGTTGCAAGGAACTGGTGGGATGTATACACCCAGCTCTCTGGGGAGGAGGAGGCGGCATCACCAGCCAGGCCTGCCTCGAGAAGCCCTGAGGAGGGAGTTCCCACAGGCTCCCTGGGAGCTGTCTTGCCCTCTCCTGCACCCAAACCTTGTGGGCTGGTTTGGTTAGGGTCCACCTGGCCTGGGGGTGGGTATCACACCCACCACTTCTGAAACATGGTTGTCAGACCCAACCTCCCGAATTCCCACCCCTACCTGGGAGCCTGCCCCTGGAAGCCCATGGGTAACTGTTCCAATGATGGATTTGTGGTGACAGCTAGACCTGGGGTGCAGGGAGAGCCCTGAATCAGCAACGGAGGGCTTACTCCTGCCTCTGCTGTTAAGTAGTCCAGTGCATGACCCAGAGCTAGCTTTAGCCAGTTTGGTTAACTCACTATGAGAGCCCGCGCCCCGGATGCCACCCTGCTGTCAGGTAGATCTGCGCCTGAGTCCTGGCCCTGCTGCTTCTGTACTGTGTGCCCTTGTGTGAGATGCAGTCTCTCTAAACCCAGGCTTCTCCACAAAGTTGGGATAACACCACCCTCCTCAGAGTGTGGTTGGGGGGCTAAATGAGAACAGATGTGGTGCGCCTGGTCGGGCCCAGGGCCTGGTGCATAGGAAGAGCTCAGGGAATTGCGCTCCCCAGCCCCCACCAAGGTCCTACCTATAAATATGGGGGTAGGAAGGGGGACTAGTGAACTGCCTAATAGCCAGTCCTGAGGGTCAAGGCGGGACATCTTTTCCATATGAGCTGGCAAGATCTGCCTGTCCTGAGTAGGTCTCAAGGGGAAGTAGAGTCCTGGCAAGATCAGCCCCGGGAATCAAGGCCAGGGAAGAGGCTGGAGCCAGAGCTGGGTGTGTCTGTTGGCCTGAGCTGTAGAGCCCTTTCTCCCACGTGGCTTCCCTGAAAGCCGTCAAGCCCACCCTTCCCACGCAGCTGTATTGGTTATTATCATATCTGAATACACTTCTGTACTGTTTGCCGAACAGTCCCTGCCTGGAGCTCCAAACCCTGAGTGCTCCCTGGTCCTTACCCAGGACCCTCTGATGCCCCATGAACTGAAGGATCCTCATCCATCCCTGCTGCAGGGCTGCAGCCCAGCTGGCATGATGCCTAGCCATGGCTGTCGTTAAATATTCTGATTTTCTCCCTGATAACCAGCCAAGGCCTCCCATCCAGGGACAAGCTTGTCTGAGTCCTTAAAGTGGCTCCCCTTACCACACCGTAAACTACCCCATAAGTTTGGGTCCCATAATATCGCTGGTTTCTGGTTTCCAGCTGTACAGCCACAGACACTGTGCTTTATTCCTTTGGATCTTTTTACTGTGTATCAATTACCTCTGGGGCCATGAAGTTTCGCTTATCTCTAGCACCACTTCAGTTGAGCTGGTTATTTATATCTGAAGCAAAATGGGTACATTCATTTCTATCCAAGACGGTCATTTTTCACCAACCTGATCATCGGGATCATCTGGGCCCAAGACTTGAGTCCCATGTTCCCACTGCCTTCCTCCCAGCCTGACCCCTCTGGGCTATCTCCCAACCCCCTTGCTGGCAAGAAAGTGCTTTGGAATTGGGTCTCTCCTATAAATTGCAGAGCTAGAAACTGTGATTTGAGACTCAAGGTAGACCACACGGGAGCCTTCTGTGGCTACTGGGAGTGGAACTCGTTCAAAAACCCTTAGGCTCTGGTGGGACTCCTTAAAAGAGGGAGGTTGTGGAATATGTTGGCAGGAATGTAGCCAGTGAAAGCATTGCAAGTAGAAGGACTATCAGAGTTTGGGGGTTATTTTGGAGCCTGGGGGGAATTCAGAGTGAAAAGAAGGAAAAGAGGTTCTAAGAGGAAAAGCTGGAGGAGGAGGAGGAGGAGGACATGAGGGGCAAGCGACACCTGTCATTGTGTTGAAAGGTAAAGGTCATTTTCAAGTAAAGTGACACCATGGTCGTGGTTATGAGCTTGAATCAGAACTAGATTCACACTTAAGGTCCTCTTGATTCTAGCTGAGTTTCAGACGTCAGAGAACACAGGCTCAGATTCGCCATCTGTGAAGTGAGGCTAATAACTGCTTTGCGGGTCATTGTAAGGACTGAGCAAGATGGAATGTAGAGATTAGACTCACAACGCCCAGCATATAGCAGACGCTCAACAGGTCATGGCTGAGGTGGTTAGCGCTGTTGGCTTAGAGTGGGAAGAGGTGGGCAGCCTCACTGGAGGGCACCAGGGCTACATGGCAGCAGCAGACTCTTCCTGGAGGGCAGGAGGACCTCGAGTGAGGTCCTGCTGGAAGCTGTGAATGCTCCCTTCCAGACTAGACGTAAGGGGGCCAGGCAGAGCAGCCCCTCTGGGAGGCAAGAGAGGGACGGTGATGGCCGAGAGCCCCTCAACACTAGGAAATGCCCTGAGGCCTCTGGCGGCCCATGTGAACTGTCGTTGCCCTCTGAGAAAGTAGGCCAGTGGGAACAGGCTTTGCCACAACTGTTCTCCTGCGTGAAAAATGACACCTGCTTCCTCACCAGATCAGACCAGGACACCGGCTCTGCCAGCTGGGGAGTGAGAAACGAGGAGCCCATTATGCCCAGAGGGGGGTCTGGCAAAGGCCTAGCCATGTTTCCAGAACCAGGAGAGAAGTGATGTGTGTGGCCTTTGACTTGAGTCACATAGCTAAACAGAATCCTGTGAGATCAAGTTATTAATTGTGAAGATACCCAACATTCAGAGCTAACCTCACCAAAGGATTCCTCAGGCCTATTTATAACTGTCAGTTTGGCTTTGGCTCTGATTCTGAGGAAACTGTTGGGGATTGAGGAAGAAGAGGCCCTAATTCTATCTCAGGGTCTAGGTAGCAGCCTTTCCAGGTGTCGTTCTATTGTGGCTGTTTAGAATGAAGCCCCAGAAGAGGCTGCAAGGATAGACATCAACATGATGACAGTTCTCATGACAAGAAGATCATTTTCACTATAATGAGTATTAACTAAACTCATTGTGGTAATCATTTTGCAATATCTGTATATTAAATCATTAGGTTGTACACTTAAAACCAATATAATTTTATGTGTCAGTTTTATCTCAATTAAAAAAGATTAATACCTCAGGCACCTGGGTGGCTCAGTGGTTAAGCTTTTGGCTCAGATCGTGATCCCGGGGTCTTGAGATCAAGTCCCACATCAGGTTCCCTGCAGGGAGCCTGCTTCTCCCTCTGCCTGTGTCTCTGTGTCACTCATGAATAAATAAAAAGTCTTTTTAAAAAATTAATATCTGTTATAAAGATCTTATGAAGATTTAAAAATGTAAGAATAGTGTCTGGCAAATAGTAAGTGTTCAGTAGATGCTAGCAAGCTATTGCAGTGTTGTCTCTGATAATAGCCAAAACAGATGAACTATCTGTGTACAGTTTGAGTTCAAAATAAAAATAATTATAACATTAAAAACAAAAACAAAAACAAATGATAATAGTGATCATCAATAATGGGATGCTGGAGACTCTTTTTCTTCATACTTTTATGGTTTTTCCAAAACCCCAATAATACTTTTTTAAAGATTTTATTTATTTGAGAGAGAGAGAGAAAGAGGATGAGCAGAGGGAGAGGGAGAAGCAGACTCCCTGCCCAGCAGGGAGCCTGATGCAGAACTCGATCCCAGAAACCTAAGATCATGACTGAGCCAAAGTCAGACTCTTAACTCAGGCACCCTCCAATAATATTTTAAATAGAGAAGAATTGCATCCTTTTAAAAAGTTGTAACGTGATTTTGGCAACATAGGGTGAACTATGTGGAGTGTAAAGGGTTCTATAGTTCAAAGGCCTCTATAAATATGGTCCTTTGGTCGGCTGGAGGAGTCCAGTGTCGTCTGCCATGGGTACAGGCTGGAAGTGGATGGTAAATAGACTCCTCTAAGCCAGGGTCAAACTTTCAGGGAAGGGGCTTCAAATCCTGAGATTCAAACAGATGAAGCGTGAACAGAACAGGCCTGAAGCTGTCCTCTTCCAAGGTGTGTTGGCTCCTAGCAGTGGGGCGAGGAGAAAGCCTTGGGGACCAGTGATCCTCTGGGGCCCAGAATGCGGATTGAATGGGAGGAGACTTCTTGGGAATGAGCAGTGGGAGCCCGTGGCTCTGGAGCTGCTGAGTAGTCATAGCCTGAAGAGTGTCCCACTATCCTCTCCAACCACAGGGTGGGCTGTCTCCATGCCATCTCCTGACCGTGAAGGTCATCCGGATGAGAAATGTCCGACAGGCTGATATGGGTGAGTATCCTCCTGTCTTCCTTCTTTCTCTGCTCATGGGATTAAGTCAGGCCCTGGCTGGAGAAACATCAGAGGAGTGGCAGTGGGGGTGGGGGTGGGGGTGATTGCTATACTCAGGTAGTATTCCAGGCTTTGGGGTTTATATCATTTTTCCAGGCCCCTCCTCTCACCTGCTACCTTGGCACTACTGGCCCCTGCAGACCACCTGGGTCTGAGAACCGTGTTCACCTCACTCTCTCTTCCCTACTCCCCCTCCTCTAGCACCCATTGCTAGGAGCACCAGCTTCTCCCATGGTGGGCCCCTCTTGCTTCTGCATGAGTTTGTGGGCTGCTAGAGGTGGAAGGAGAGGCCCATCTGTCAGCCTAGTCCCAATGCCCTTTCTCAGTGCATGGGTCCTAAATTGGGTTCTGGGGTTCATGGCAGAAGCCACATAGCACCAGCTCTGCAGTGTAGCCCCATGGATATGGTCGGACTCACCAGGGCTGTTTGTGCAGTGTTTTCTTGTAGACTTAACTTCACTTTCAACCCAGTCTTGGCTGCATTCCCAGATTATGGGGGCCCTGGGAAGTCTTTGGCTTAAGAGAGAAGTGAAGGTATCTGGGTGGGCAGGATACTCCCCTCATGCTTATCTTTGGGGTGGAATTCGAGAAATCAGGAGAACTCAGATCTTCTCCCGATGCTGCTCTCAACTTGCTCCATCCAGAGTGAGGCTTGGCCCTCAAGAAGGAAAAAGCTCTGTGTCAAAGCCCCATGGCTTAGGTGTCCCCACTGACTGGTGACTACACAGGCATGGCCTAAGAGCCACCAAGCTCCCCCAGAGTTCCATCATTTTCCTCTTGCCCTCACCCTGGGATTCAGCTAGGTAGAGAGAGCCTCGGGGAGACAGAATGCAGAGAGCCATGTTACCAAGTGTGCATTTAACCCAAAGCAATTACAGACTAGTAACAGGAGATGACATTCTGAACCTACCACTATAGAACTTAGAACTGGGGGCCCTTGGGTGGCTCAGTCAGCTAAGCAGTTAAGCAGTTAAGCATCTGACTCTTGGTTTGGGCTCAGGTCATGATCTTCAGGTTCTGGGAGAGCAAACCACACCAGCACTGGGCTATGTGCTCAGCGAGGAGTCTGTTCGAGATTCTTTTCCCACCTCCCTGCTCACTTTCTCTCTCTCTCTCTCTCTCAAATAAATAAGTAAATAAATAAAATCTTAAAAAAAAAAAAAAAAAGGAACTAGAGGAGGACATTGAAAGCCGAGAGTAGCTAAGGAAGGCTGCTCTGAGGGCCTGGGGTCTGACAGGGGCAGACCAGAGGTCCTGGGCGCCCGATCTGCGGGAGAGGCCATGTTGAGGGAGAGAGAGAGAGGCCTCAAGGCATCTGTGAGCACGGCTGGGGGCAGGCCTCCAAACAGCACTTGCTCCTTTGAACAACCCCAGGGTAATGCTGAGGCCCATTCCGCACACCGAGGCTAAGGATTGCCTAAAGTGGAAGCAGTGTTTGATCCTAGTGTTTGGACTCTGGGAAGGGGGGTGAGGTAGAGGGGATAAGCAGGAGAAGCAGGCTGGGGCCAGGCAGAGGAGGATTGGGAATCCAAGTGATAGGGTACCTGAGTTCCTAAGGAAGGGGTCGCATGACTTTCTGGGGGCGATAGGCATAGGTGGGGAGAGGCTGACAAACTGTTGCCACTATGCAAACAGAAGTGAGAGGGCCCTGGGGCTGAGGGAAAACCAGGGCGTAGGGAAGGACTCCAGCTGGCCCCCCTGGAGGCCAAAGTGTTCAGAGCCCATGCCAGCCAGTGTCAGTTTGAGCCTGGCTCTGCCAGGAGGCTGGCAGGAGACCAAGGGACTTCTCTGGTTTCTCGGGGCCTCCCAGGCCACCAGCGAGTGATCTGAGAAGTGTTCCCTGGGCAGGGCCTGGCCACTTCTTTTGCCTTTCTTGCCCATGCCACAGTGGGTCACACAGATACTTCACTCACCCCTGGGCAGAATTCACCCACTCCCCTCACCCCTAGGATACCCACAGCTTGCACTCCTCTGCTTCCACCCCCACCCAGGTGTGTCTGTCCCAACCCTGTGGGTCACCCAGGCTGCACACTTGTGGCATGCCTGCGCCTGTGTGTGCAGACCTTCCCTTTGACCAAGCTCCTCTGTCTTCTCCAGCCACACCCATCCCCTGCGCATCCCAGAGGTTGGGGTGGGGGGTAGGGGCACAGGCAATCAGACAAATGGACTGAGGTCTGGCCCCCCAACCTCCTCTTCCCTTTCCCCACAAGCCCCTCTGGCGCAGAGACTGCCTTTGGGAGGTTTCCAGATCCCCTTTGGGAATCCCCTCAGCTGAGCTCTGTTGTTGCCTTGCCTGATGAGATTGGCAACTATCCCAACGTCTTCTGGGTGCTGGGTTACTCCTGCCCTAAACTGTTCCCTTCTAGCTTGGATCAAAAATGAGCTCCACACTGGTTCAGTCCCCAAGTGTGTGTCTGAGTTTCCCAAGATTTTAAGGAGTCTGAAAGGAATGAGATTGGGGGATGACTCCCTTGTCAAAGAGTGCTCCACCCAGCCCGGGGCCAGGACAAGATGGAGCCCTGGAAACCTCCCAGGGTCCAAGAGCTTTTATTCTCTTGGGAAAATCAAGTTAAAACTCAAGCCAACAAATGTGAGGCAGGTGTCTCCAGAGGTATTAGGAAGATAGTGTCCTCAACATCTATAGATCTCACTGAGTCATCTTTGCCACCCATATTCTGAGAAAGAAGGTGTGTCATTCAATGACCAAGCCCTCTATCACTCCAAGAGGAACAAGGCTTAGAACTGTCTGTGCCTAGGAAATCCCCTGTAGTCTCCGAAATCCTCAAAATTGGGTCAGCATTGCTTAACCGTTCATCATAGCCAACATGCCGATCTCTCTCCTTCTAGCTAATGATGCCTGCCCCAGAGTATCCTCTGGGCCCCTGCTGGCCTCACTCCGTCAAGTGATCTCTCCCTCTCCCAGGATTTCCCCCTCCTTCGGCTGTACTCTCCTTCCCCTTCCCAACCTTGTGGATAGAAGTGGGACCAGGTCTCTTAGAACTGAAAAACAAATCAATGCTGGAACTGGGGGTATCCGATTCATCCCTCTCTTCCAAGTCACACCTTGCCTAGAGATTTAAAACTTACGCCAAAAATACTGAGATTTTATTTAATGGGCTTAATGGGAGAATTTTAGGCATGAGCTGATAATAGGAAAGGGGTTTTAGAGGCAAAGGGGCCTTCTCAGGGCCAAATTATGCTAAGCAAATGGGTATAGAGTTAGCGGGATCCCTGCCTGCAGGTTCCCTACCATACAGGAGGAAGACCCTAGGAAAGTATTTCAGGTTGAGGAGGAATGGGGGTTGTCCAGGAGGGGTCCTGGGAGATCCCTGGGGAGTATCCCTATAAGCAGAGCAAATAGAGATCTGAGCTGCTTACCTATGTCTGTGGTGACCCAGCCCAGAATTTGATACAGTGCTCTAAAGCAGGAAGTTGGGCTTTTCCATTCAATTCCTCTATTCAACAAATTTTTAGCAAGTGCTGACTCATGGTCTCCAGGCCCTCTCAGCATTTGGGGCACAGTGGAGGCAGATGCTCTGACCTGCACTTTGGTCCAGTATAGCCAGTGCTCTGCCAAGAGAAGAGCAGAAATTCTAAGCTGTGTGTGTGTATAAGGGGGACACTGGCCAAGACTTGGGGGCTCAGGGAAGGCTTCCAGAGGAAGTTCCTTTTGACACCTGAAGGGGCTAGCCAAGGGAAGGGTGAGGTGAAAGTGGAAGAGAACCATGTTCTAGACAAAAAGGAATGGCAAGATAGCATGGCACTTCTGAGACCACACATGTTTGGGTTTGGCTGGAATGTAGAGGGTGAGTACAAGTGCTTGTGTGTGTGTGTGTGTGCATGTGTGTGTGTGTGTGTGTGCATGCATATGTGTGTGTTTGGGGGCAGGACAGGGGCTGGGTGATAGGGAGGGTAGAAGGAGGAGGCTGAGGCTGGGGAAGCTGGGAGAGGCAGCCATGTTGAGTGCTTGGGACTCCTTCCTGAGGGCAGATAGCAGATGTTGAAGGATTTTAAACTGGGAGTGACATGGTCAGCTCTAAAAGGATCCCTCTGATTTATCTTGAGAGAAAAGATTAGAGTAGGGCATGACAGGAGACAGGGTGCCCAGTCGGGAAGTAGCAGCAGAGGTGACGGTTCCCTGCACCGAGGCAGTAGCAGTACAAGTAAGAAGTGAAGTGAGCCAGAGAGCTCAATGGAATTAAACTGATGTCATGTAAGAGCCAAGGATGATACTTGGCGTCTGGCCTGGCCACCTGAGTTGATGGCAAGCAGGAGCAGATTGGCCATGGAGGGGATGGGTGGGGACAATGAGGTCATCATTTTCTGTAGATTACTCTGGGTTTTGGTCATTCTTTGTGTCTGGATTAAGCAATTATGACCCCTAAGAGGCAATGCCATCTTACCTTTATTCAGTGGGAGGAGGGCCGTGAATTCCAACTCCCTTGAACGTCGAGCCCTCAAAGATTAATCAGACATCGGAGAGGAAATCAGAGACTAGGGATGCTTATGATGCAAACCATGGGTGGAGAGTCAGTCCCAGGGGACAGCCCAGGTTTACTCTCACCGGGCATTGCTACTAATAACTTGAACTAGTAGTTTTGGTCAGGCCTATTAGAACAAAACTCCTATCTTCACACCAGTTCCACCATCTAGAGGATTCTCTGACACTGGAGACTGTATTGACTTTTACCATTTTCTACATGCCTGGTGTGTACCCTGGAAATTACCCCAGCACATTGTCAGGAGAGTGACAAGGGCCATCATGGCACCTGTTTCTCTCTCCTCCCAGGTAGAATGGAGGGAGGGAGCCACACTAGGCTGCTATTTTTTTTCACCTCTATGCCTTCTGCTGCTCCAGCCAGAAGATCTGAGAGTCCTTCCCCTACTTTGGGAGGGATTTTTAAGAACAAAGCCTTTGGGACACTTGGGTGGCTCAGCGGTTGAGTGTCTGCCTTTGGCTCAGGTTGTGATCCCGGGGTTCTGGGATGGAGTCCTACATCAGGTTCCCTGCAGGGAGCCTGCTTCTTCCTCTGCCTATGTCTCTGCCTCTCTTTCTGTGTCTCTCATGAATAAATATTTTTAAAAAAAGAACAAAGCCTTTGTCCCTTCTCCAGAGCACATCCCACAACATCACATTGGAGTTATTCATTTCAAGTGAGAAAAAAAAAGTACATGGCCTTAGATGTGAGGCTTTCTTGGGTCACATGCCTCATGCTGGGAGACTAGTGTAGGTATGAAGAGCCTGGCTAGGTGCAGTAGAGACATTAGTCCTATGTAAATGGTGGTCCCTGCTTCTAGATTCTCCTAAACTCTTGTTCCACTCAAGTCTTTTCCCATCCTGGCCCTCTGGGCAGACTCACAGCAGACTATGTCCCCTTGCTTCTCAGCAGCCCGAAGGAAGAGCAGTACCCTACTGTGGTTTCCCTGGTATCTTGGGCTAAGGAAAGAGTTGGACTGGACCCTGTGGAGCTTGTCCTCCAGATATTCCCCTGGCAGAGGAAAAACCGTGTAGTCAGACCTTGTTCCAATTTAGCAGGTGTTAGCTCAGAGAGCTGGGATGCTTCTGAAAAGAGCCAGAGGCTATCTGTGTCCTTGAGAGTGATCAGTGGGACCTGAATCCCCCTCTGAGAATTTTCTAGCCTGCAAGCTCTAGCCTTCTCAGGGGTTCTGGGAAAAGGTCTCTGGAGAGTCAGATCCATGAGTCAGGAGGGGAGACAAAGGCCTGAAGACAAAGGCTTGCTCTGAAAGTGACCTGCCTGAAGTTTCCTTCTGACTCTCTCCTCCCTGGACCCAGGCTGCTTCCTCACCCTTCCCCACTCTTGTCTTCCTTGGACAGTGAGCCAGACAGACTGCTTTGTGAGCCTCTGGCTGCCTACCGCTTCTCGTGAGAGGCTGAGGACTAGGACCATCTCCAACTGCCCAAACCCAGAGTGGAATGAAACCTTCAGCTTCCAGATCCAGAGCCAAGTGAAGGTGAGACTTGCAAGACACGCTGTGTCAGCCATGCTGACATTTCCAATCCCACCCCATGCCTGCTTTTCCTTCTGTTTGCTTATGTGTCCTTCTTCTATTTGTCTTTCTTTCCACCTACTTCTAGTGACCCATCTTCTCACTCACCCACTCCTTCATTAGGCCTGCCTCATGTTTGTCCCTCTGAGTCTATTCATCCTCTATCGTCTTTCCTTTCTCTCTCACCTTCTACCTAATTGTTGCTGGAACCTGGTGGTTCCAGCTGCAAAAATTGAGCATGCTTGCAGAACATGCTTCTAGTAAGAGAACACATGGAGGGAAAGGGCCATTCTATTCACTAGGTCCAAGGCCAGTCTAATTCCAGCCAGAGGATTTTCCCTATCTTAACTCCTTTTTAGAAGGCTTTATTATTTCTAGCTCCTTGAGTATCTGTTCTTTCATTTGTTGGGCTGTTGTTTCATGGTGTTGGCCTTCTTCAGATATATGGTGACTCCCCTGTGGGAGAATTCTCCCTCGGACATGCTGAGCTATATCCTCAGCAACCTCAGAGTGCTCTTTTTAATTTTTCTTTTTCTTTTTCTTCGCCTTTTTTTTTTTTTTTTTCTCCATGCCCAGCATTCCAGCATAGGACTGGAACTCATGACTGTGAGATCAAGACCTGGGCTAAGATCAATAGCTGGATACTTAACCAACTGAGCCACCCAGGCACCCCCTCGACAGAGTGCTCTTTAAACAAACTTGGCCTCATCATGGAGGTATCAATCCCAGTCTTGGGTCACTTGAGGCTTCACATCTCCAGCTTATTGCTTCCATATTTTAGAGTGATTCTTTATTTCTGGTTCATGATAAGTCCTTTTTGCTTTCAAGGAGGGCTTTATATTGGTTACTAGAAAACTATCTCCTCTATCATATGTATCATTTTGGTGAGGAAAGGGGATCTTGACTTGGGCTCAGACTCCATCTTGAAATCAGAATTTAGACTTCCTTTGTCTAAAGATCTATGGGGCTGCTCGTATGAATCTATGCAGTTGGTTCTGGGGCACGTCCATGTTACTAGTAATTACAAGGTCAACAGATCTCATTCAGCAAGGAACCTCCAACTATCTTTTAACCACCTGATAGGGACCAAAGAGGCAAACCCGGTCCCAACCCACATCTTCTAGGATCCTTGGAATAAGAGACCTCAGAGGCTAATCCACATCACCTAAAATCACTGACTTCAGTGTTCAGTTAGATGTTATAGTAGCCACCCAACTCTTGCCATGCAGCTTTGGGACCACCCATGAGACTTCCTTAGGGGCTGATGAACCAAAGGGTAGAGTTCAAACACTTCACTCCAAGCTCATCAAGTATGAGAATCCTCATAATTTGCCACATCACTCTCCTGGAGCTTTAAGATGTTAGCTTCCCAGAATTGGGTTGTCTAGCACTTAATGGGCTCTCTTTAGCATCTAGGGCCCCAGTGCTGAACAGTCTATGACTTGGCAAGGGTCTTGCTCCCTCTGCCCTTCCATCATCCCCCTAGAGGGTCAGGAAGTTTTCAGAGAGTTGGAAAGGAGAGTATAGACACTATCCCCTCTGAGCTCATTTTTCTACAAATGGCTCTCACACCTGAACAGGGACCTCTGTGCTGGTCTCATACCCAGACCCACATCCTTGCTAGGGAAATGGGTCCATGTAAACAAAGTAACCAGACTTGTATCCTCTCTTCTCCCCTAGAATGTGCTAGAGCTGAGCGTCTGTGATGAAGACACACTGACACCAGATGACCATCTCTTGACAATTCTCTATGACCTCACCAAACTCTGCTTCCGAAAGAAAACCCATGTGAAGTTCCCACTCAACCCAGAGGTGGGTGCAGGTATCCAGGCCCTCAGCCTCCTGCCTCATGAGGAGCAGCTGGTTATTTCCATGGCTCCACTCTAGGAGCTTCTCTCTATGTCACCAATTCAGGAAAAGATAGTACTGCTGGTTCAGTCCTTGTGCTATGCTTATTGGCTGTGTAACCTTGCAGAATATATTTAATTCTGTGTTCTGTTTCCTCATATGTCTAAGGGCAATGATGATACCTTGCAGGGTTGTTGTGGCACCAAAATGGGAAAACATAATTAAGGCACTTAGCACCTTTCACAGTACAAAATAGGGATGGAGTATGTGCTGGCTCCTTTACTTCCCTGACTCCTGCTGCTAAGATAGCCCAGGGTACAGAGGACAGATGAGGGTAAAGAAGGGAAAGTCTGCAAATCAGAGAAAACCAGAGCTGAAAAAGACCAGGATGTTATCAATTCAATCATTCAACAAATGCTTGATTTCCTACTATGTATCAGACACTGTCCCAGGCCCCGGAGACACAGCAGGGAACAAGTATCCCTGCTCTTGCCTGGCTTACATCCTGGCAGAAAAATTAAAGTCCAGTGAAGTCACAGCTTCCTAAAATTATGTGACAAGAGGTATGAAGGAATAGATGAGGGAAGGGGCCCCCATTTTTCTAAGTTGAGCTGGCTGGAGATATTATCTCAGATCTTTGTCCCAGGTGCTGAGCCCTTTAAGAAGGCAGGAGAGGGACCCCTGGGTGGCACAGCGGTTTGGCGCCTGCCTTTGGCCCAGGGCTCGATCCTGGAGACCCGGGATCGAATCCCACGTCGGGCTCCTGGTGCATGGAGCCTGCTTCTCCCTCTGCCTGTGTCTCTGCCTGTGTCTCTCTCTCTGTGATTATCATGAATAAAAAAAAAAAAAAAAAAAAAAAAGAAGGCAGGAGAGTGATGGGAAGCTGGGGTGGGGGTAGAAGCTAAAGGGACTTGTTTTGGGGCCAACAGGTGCAGCCCCAGCTCACAAATGCTTTCCCTTTATCCACCTGCCAGGGCATGGAAGAGCTGGAGGTAGAGTTCTTGCTGGAGGAGAGGTGAGTAGGCCCCAACTCCCTAGGAACCCCGCCCCCCAAAGTCCTGATTCCCAAATGGCTCTGGGCAGGCATTTCAGAGCCTGATCTGCCTTTTTGCTGCCCTCCTCTCTCCCACTCTTACCCTTGGCACCCCATCAGGGGAGGGAGCTTCTAAATACTGTTGGTGCCTCGGCCCCACCCCTATTCATCCTGTTCTCCTGACATCAGAATTGCTTCAGAGATCTAGAACTCTGGCCAAATTGCATTCCTAAGAGTAGCCTCTGGGAAGAATTCCTGCCATGTGGTGATGGGGCCTTGTAGAAGCCAGGCTGAGAAAGATGTCAAGACAGAGGATCACCTCTTTGACCCTGAACTGTTAAACTCCCCCAAACCCTGGCCTGAAGTAGCCTGTCCCCCTCTGTAGCCAACTCTGAACCATATCAAGGAGATGCTCAGATCCAACATGTGGGGTTATTAACCATCATTTTCAATTAAGAAAATAACCTAGGGTCCTAGGGATATGACTAGGCTGGGTACTCAAGTAGAATTGAGCCCCCAGAGCTGGAGGATAGGAAGGAGAGGAGAGAGGAAAGGGGAGGGTAGAGAGGGGAGAACTCTGTTCAGGATGGTTAGTGTGCCTTGTGATTGGGCAGCTGACTCCTCTCCATAGTCCTCATAGGGCTGAGCCCCTGGATTTAGGATAAGCCCAGAGAAAGGGGGAGGGGGAGGGGCAAGAGCTAGAACAAGAAAGCATGTCAAACTCCACTCTGAGAGAGTCCTCTACCTAGGGACTCTTGGAACTCTTTGGGGTGCCTCATTTTCCATCAACAGCTGATTAACAAATTAAAATCAATTTTATCTCCCACTGAAGAACATCTGGGCTCTCTCCTCCAGTTCTTGATTCATCAAGACTTAAGGAAAAATTCCTGGTAGCTTGCAAAATGAAACATGTCAAAATTGGTAGTAAGTGTTGATCTGGAGATATAATCATCTTAGGCCTAATTTTGGCATGGGGGGCTGTGGACTCCCCTAGGCTAATTGTAACTTTGAGGGCTTATATTCTTGACTATATAACATGAAGACATTTTCTATATACCAGACTCCTCTCTGGCTGGGTCAGAACTGTTCATTAAATACATGAATTAAATAAAGCACAGAAAGGAGAACGGGTCATTTCTGCCACCAGAACTATTTATATCTGCTGCAAGTGGCAGGCTCAGGCCTTTCTCTGCCACCTGTTTATCTTCATAGCTCCTTACAGTTGGGCATAGAGCACGGTTGGGCATCTGATTGAGCATAAAAAACAGTTATCCCTTTTTTAAAAAATGGCACTCTTCTCCTCCTTCCAACTGCTACATTTTTTCCCTATTCTATTTAAAATGTATGACTTTTTTCCTTGACAATCCATAGTTCTAAGGTTTCATTATTTTTTTTTAAGATTTTATTTATTCACTTGAGAGAGAGAGCATCAGGTGGGAGTGGCAGAGGGAGAGGGAGAAGCAGGCTCCCTCTAAGCAGGGAGCCCAATGTGGGGCTTGATCCCAGGACCCTAAGATCATGACCTGAGCTGAAGAAAGCCACTCAAATGCTCAACCAGTGGAGCTACCTACAGCCCCCATGATCTAAGGTTTCTTAAGCTGCTATTTTTCATAAGTACCAAGGAGGCCATGCTACCTCATTATTGTCCCTATACAGACTCTTTAACACCTTTGTGAGAAATCAAGCAAGAATAATATAACCGACCAGGCATTCTCATTTTGTTTTCCAGTCCCTCTCCACCTGAGTCCCTCATCACCAATGGTGTGCTGGTGGTAATTGTCCTTCCGGATTTCTGTAGTTCCAGAGGCCACACTTGGCTGCTGCTCTCAGGGGAACAGAACCATGGGAGAGAACATGGGCTCACCTGAGCCCCTGTCCTGAAGCATGCCAGGAACCAGGCTAACTAAAGCAGGCCAATGGGGGGCTTGGACGGGTGGGGCAGGGGCTGGGCCCCTGCTTCTGGGGCAGAGGGAGCCGGGGACATCTATCACCCTGGATCCTGTACCCCACAAGGACGACCTCTCCCCTTGGGAACCTCCCCAATTAAAGTACCTCCTTGGAAACAGCCTCCTCTCTGATTCAGCCTCTGTCCCATTTTCCCCAGCTCCAACTCCTCTATAAGCACAAGTCCGATGTTTAAAAGATTTTCATAATTCAGCTATCGGTACAGATATTTCAATTAAATTCATCTAAAGCCTTGGGATTTGAGATCTCTCCCCCAGAAATCAGTCTTAGGGAGTTTGTGGTAAAAGAATCTGACTTATAGAAGACTATTTTGTTGAAAGTTCTCACTTCCAAAGCTCACAGTGGAATGTTCTCTTTTTTTTGTTGTTGTTTTGAACAAAATCACTCAGCTTCCATCTCTGACCTGTAGCTGAGAGCATGACCCCTAGTAAATGGTGACCATACATCCTAGATTTTTCGGGATGGATTCCTTTTCACAACCATCTCTTAATGAGATGATAAGCCTTGATTGGGTTCAGAAAATGTAGAGTCGGCCCAAAATCAGACCAGCGCTGAATTTATGCCCTCATTCATCTCCTCCATTTGGCCTGGCAGAGGGAGGGGGCAACTGGTGCTCAGACTGACCCTCCTGTCCTTTGTTTCAGGCTCGTCAAGTCTCCTGCCTAGAGGTTCACACAGAATGCAGGCAGCAGAAGAAGAGCAGCAAAAGTAAGTCCTGTGACCTCCTCTGCTGCTGGGGACCGAAGTGCCACATGGCTGCCCTGGGCTCAGTCTGGATTTAGCTTGGCCAGGGCTCCTCAGGATCAGCTCACCTTCAGGGGTCATGAACCCCTGGTCTCCCTCCTGCTCTGTAAGGAGCATGTTCTTTCAGGCACCCACGTGACCCTCAGAACCTCTCAGGCCTGACAAGCACTGTGGGCAGGGGCTTGTGGCACAGCACTGCCCACCTGGCCCACTCAGGTCTGCGCTGCACTCCTGGTCTGCTGCAGTGGCCAGTCTCAAGGAAGGTGGGCTCCGACAACACCCAGGGCCCCCCTACCTGTGCCTGTTCCTCTGGTCGGATTATAATTCATAGAGGGTCCTAGCATCTTATAGCTGGTGGGGACCTAAGAGATCCACAATTACAAAACTCTTCAGTTTACCGCTCCATCCCATCTTACTCATGCAAGGCTTCCAGCCCTGGCCCAAGAGAAGAGAGCAGCATAGCTGCACAGACATGGGATGGGGAGGGAGGAAGAACCCACGCCCCCAAAATCTGGTGGTATGGTGAAGGCCCATTTTCAATATAGCAGGAGGATGACCTTAGGGCACCTCCTGGAAAAGCAGAACCTAGCAGGGCTAGTCCAGAGGATTCAGCATCTCAGGGCTTTCTAGGGACCTCATTTGTCAGCATCACACACAGCCTTGTTAAATACAGATTCATGGACCCTGCCTGACCCTATGGAATGAGACTGAGGCATTTTAACCAGTACCCTAGGTATATGCTTCTAAACCCCTGTCCTGGGTTCTTCCAGCCCGGCTTTTTCCTGGTTCAAGATGGGGTGTGGGGGAGGTCAGAGGCTTCTAGGGGCTCATCCCTCTTGTCCTCTATCCCAGTGAAGGACCTCCTGGTGACAGTGAAGGAGTCCTTCGAGCACACCCAACGCGTCTCACACTGCCGGGAGCCGTGCTGCCCAAACCCGGCCTGCTTCCACTACCCCAAATACTTCCAGCCCTGGATGCACACGGAAGTGCCCAAGAGCCAGTGGAGCCATGGGGTACAAGACAGTGGCAGTGGGGGTGGTATAGGGGACTGGTGCAGGCGGGGCTGCCAGAAAGCCCCTCACCCCTCACAGAACCCATCCATCCTTCCAGCTTTGCTGCTGCTGTGCACACAAGAAGAGCAGCCTTGTCTGCCAGCCCCTTGATTGCCTCCCTGATGGCCAGACGGTGACCCTGCCAGTGGTAAGGGCCTGGGAGTGAGAAGGGGCCTGGGAGCAGCCTAGCCCCAAGTTCCCAAGGGAAGGAGATGGGGAAAGCATGGGGGAGGTGATGCAGGGGGGTCTCTCAGGCAGGTCAGAGGAGTCTTGTGGGGTAGGAAACTGCGGGCTGTGGTGTAGAGCCAAAGAGAGTGTATAGAGGCTGAGTTGAGGATCGTAAAGGGAATCCAGAAGAAGGAATGAAGGTTGTGTGTGTGTGTGTGTGTGTGCACGCATGTGGGCTGTGTGTGCTGAGTCGACAGTGGACAGTGTGGTGAGACTCCACTTCTTTGGTTGGGACCACTTGGCTCTAAATTGTCATCCCTGAAAAGCTGTTCATCTTTCAATTCCCAGGGTGAGAACTGCGCATTACACATGAAGACTACACCCTGGTAAAGCACCCTCTTTCTGTCTTTCTAAGTCAACTGAGGGAGTGATATGTCATTTTGATTTGCATTTCCCTGATGGCTAATGGTGTTGAGCATCTTTTCATGGACTTATTGACCATTTTTATATCTTTTTTTGGAGAAATGTCAATTCAAATATTTTGTCCATTTTTAAAGTGGGTTATTTGCCTCTTATTGTTAAGTTGTAAGCATTCTTTTTATACTCTGGATATAAGTCCCTTGTCAGATATATGATTTGAAAATATTTTCTCCTATTCTGGAGGTTGTCTTTTTACATTCTTGATAATGTCCTTGGAAGCAAAGACATTTTTTAAAAGATTTTATTTATTTTTATTTGAGAGCGCACAAGCAGGGGGAGGGGCAGAGGGAGAGGCAGAAGCAGGCTCCTTGGAGGGAGTCCAGTGTAATGTGGGGCCGGATCCCAGGACCCTGGGTTCACAACCTGAGCCTCTGAGCTGAAGGCAGATGCTTAACTGACTGAGCTACCCACCCCGGCACCCCGGCAAAGACATTTTAAACTCTGTGAAATCTAGTGTATGTATGTATGTCACCTGTGCTTTTCATATCATATTTCAGAAACTATTGCTTAATCCAATAGTTGTGAAGATTTACTCCCATGTTTTCTTCTAAGAGTTTTATGATTTTAGCTCTCACATTTAGGTCTATGACAGATTTTGAGTTAATTTGTGTATACAACGTGAAATAGGGACTCAGCTTAATTCTTTTGAATGTGGATATCCAGTTACCCCGACACCATTTACTAAAAAGACTATTCTTTCCCCCTTTGAATTGCCTTGGCATCCTTGTCAAAAATCAAGTGACCATTTACAATTTGATTAACTATTTTTCCTTGGACAAGTCATATAGCCTCTGTAGGTCGCAGTTTTTCTCATCTGTAAATTGGAGCAAAACCAAGAGTACATGTTGCCCTGAGGATCCAGTGAGAGAACACATGGGAAGTCCTCAGTGATCTGCAAGAGGGACACTCAGCAAATATCAACCAGTGTTATTACTGTTGTTTTATTATTTATTTTTTGTTGAGGCCAAGGAAAGAGTTATTTCTTCATAGTTGTGTCTGTAGGCCCATGTTCAACCTGGAGGGAACATGATGGCAAGGCTGCTAGGCTCTGGTTTCAAGGACATGTTATCTGGTTGGGGGTTCGGGCCACTAAGTAAGACTCAGGTCAGAAATTTGTCAAAGTCCATTCACCTGGAGTCCCTGGGGAACTGAGCCTGGGAGGACACTAGGGATGTACGTAGGCAGAGGGAGGAAGCTTCTGGTGAAGGCAAGGGCTGTGCAAAGGCTTGGAACTGAGACTGCTTCTGGGCTCTGAGAGCTAACATGCCCTTCCGAGAAGTAGTGAAAGATGAGGCTGGACATATCATGTAGGGTCTTGGCTGCCAGGCCAGGAGCCTGGACTTGTCCAGGGCAAGGATGTGATAAAAAGAAGACACGTGTTGGACACACTATGGCAGCTCCTGCCCACCTGCCTTGCAGATCTATGGAGATGAGAGGGTGATGACATCAGGAATATGAAAGGTTTTTGTCAATTGCACAAACACACAGAGGAGTATTTACTCCAGGACCAAGAAACTGGCTAGAGAATGTGAACTCCACAGAAGAGCCCTTATTGTAAAGCCTGGTCCAGGGAGATTGACCCAAAGGATCCCAGGGCTCCTTGTCACTGCTGTCTAGCCTCGGGTTATGGAAGATACCTGGGGGAAGCCTTTCTGGACTTTCCAGATAAGCTGAGGATGCAGAGGATTCGATTAGTCCCTGATTTTGTTGAGGCTCTGCTGAGAGTATGTCAGTTAAGGCTTTAGGGGCTTTCCGTTTGTCAATCTCATGAAGTGCTGAAGACAGCGCTGAGAGTTAAGCACAATTAGCCCCATTTTACAGATGAGAAAGCTGAGGCCCAAAGTCATAGAAATGGTATATGGCAAAACCAGGCTTCAAGCTGATGACCAACTGTCCCTAAAACCTTATCTTCATGGTGGTGAAGCCTACAGGCCTACTTATCAGGCTCCTCTGTCTGCTTAGCCCTCAGACGCTGGATGTGCGGCTGGGCTTCAGCCTGTGTGCAGCAGAGCTGGAGTTCCTGCAGAAGCGGAAGGTGGTGGCGGCTCAGGCACTGAAACAGGTGCTGCAGCTGGAGGAGGACCTGCATGTGGATGAGGTGGGTAAGCAAAGGACTTCCAGCCTGGGAGTAAGTCCCCCTCTGAGCCGAGCTTGTCCTTCAGACACTACATCCTGCCAGCCACCTCCAAGTCCTACTTTGCCCCTGGGTGACCTCGCCACTACCTTTCCTGGGTGCCCAGCTGAGGGCCGTGCTGGATGTGATTCAATCGTGGGTTTGCAAGGGTAGGGAAGGGCAAGGCAGGGAGTGAAAGCAAGGAGCCGCAGCTGCTCCTCCCCATGCACTAAGGGATCCTGAGACGTCTTACTTACACAGGGACAAAAGGGCCTGCTCTCCCAGCCAGGAAAATATCTAAAGCTCTACCGCCTCTACCCAAAAGGCTGTGGGCTCTTCTTCAATTATTTCTTCCCCCAAATATGCACACATACACAACCCCCCAGAAAAAACATCAGTTGGAAACTATAGAGAAGCAGCTTCCCCTTGTAGGGCCAGCTTCTTCCCATAGGGCAGAAAGAGTGCCTTTGTTAGAGCCCTTTGTCACCTCCCTGGTACCGACTGAGGCCCACACCCCCCAGGCAGCAGATCACTAGTCCAATGCCTGCCTCCTGAGGCTGACCTTGGGTGAGAGGTTGGAGACCTCATGCCTGAGGAGGACTATGATGAGACTTTAGCCGACAGAAGGATCTTACTGTCCCTGCTCAAATAAAGAGTACATCTTGGCAAAGGTCCCCCTCCCCACTCTCCTGTCTTGAGGGGAAAACACCAAGGACATCTCAAACCTATGTAAATCTAGAGGTGACATCTCTACTCCTTCCCACATCAAGAATTCAGTGATTTCTGCTATTGTTCATATGGTATATATTGAGCACTTATCATATGCCAGGTCTGGGCCTGGTGCCCTAATATCATATCCTTGTACAGAAGGAACCATTAGGGAATCACACACTAGCTGGGTTCTCGAGGGAGTCTGTCAACCCTCTGGACCTCAGTGTCATCATCTGTTAACTGTGGGCTAGGCTAACAGTGCTAAGAACTCTTCCAGCTATGGTGTTCTGATTGACCAAGCCATGTAAAGCTTCAGAGCCATTTACCCTCCCCAAGTGTTGGGTTTGGAGCTAAGATCTAATTGTAGACCTACTCGATGGCCCATCACTCTGGGAAAGGCAGTTTTCAGGTCATTCGACGCCTCACTGTCTATGATCAGGTCCCTCCTCCACCGTTCTTTCTTAGCATCTATATGCCAGTCCATGTCTTCTCCTACCCAGCACCACTCCAACAGCTCTGTATGCTCCCAGGTACCACTGATAGCCATCATGGCCACTGGGGGTGGAACAAGATCCATGACCGCCATGTATGGCCACCTGTTGGCGCTGCAGAAGCTGAACATCCTGAACTGTGCCAGCTACATCACAGGCCTGTCAGGGGCCACCTGGTAAGGAGCTGGGTGCTGCTGCCTGGTGGAGCCCAGAGTAAGCAGTAAACAGGCCAGCCTGGGGTCTCTGGTGAAGCTCTCTCTGTCCTAAGTTAGAGTGTCTCGCAAAACCTGGGCAGCTCTACCACTTACAGCCGTGTGACCTTGGGCAGCAGCTTCACTTCTCTGAGTCTTTAGTTTCAGAATCTGTAAGTAGTTAACAATGGCACTGCCCCATGGGGTCATTGTGAGAGGCTCTCCCAGTACTGGGTACCCTGGGGCTGTGGCCCGGACCCAGGAACACAGTGGCTAGCACTGAGTGAACCACTCCTGCCACTGACCCATCCTGCCCAGAAGATGCCTCCCTCCGCTCTGACGACACCAGCTCTCCTAGGGTGGGTAAGCTGGCCCAGCTGCTCTGGCTGCCCACACTCCAGCCCACCCCCATCCTGGCCCCTCCCTCTGCCAAGGAGGCTTCCTCAGGCTCCCACCTCATCACTCCCTGCTGGGGAGCAAGGAAAGTGAGCCCCCCCCCCCAAGGTGATGCCAGTGTGAGGCCAATGTCTCCATGGGAACCACTGTGCCTAAGGCCCACAATGCTTGTAGAGGCCCACAAAAAATGTTTTACTTTCTCTTAAGAGTAGGGGAAAAAAAAAAAAAGAACATCTAGGTTGAAGGAAATGTTTTAATAAATAGCATGATTATATTTGTTTTTATACAATAACCATAAAACATACTTTTTAGTATTTTTATGGTGGAAGGGGCCCACTGAGGTCATAACACAGCCTGGTCCAGGTTGGCAGGGGCCTCTTGACCACCAGGGCTGCATCTTCTTCTGTCAGGGGCTCTGGTGGGCCTCTGAGCCTTGGAGGTCCCAAGCTGGGCCCCTCATCCTGGAGGAGCTCTAGGTAACTTATATTTGAGCAGTGGACATGAAGGCTAAGGGCTGCTGGTGCATCAGGAACTCCAAGGCTTCAGCCCAGATGAGACAGAAGGATAGCTGACATTTATTGGCATTGCCCATGGATGGTACACTAAGGAGATAAAACTTGCTTCCATCAGGGCAGAGGGGCGCCTGCATCCTGGCAGTGCTGGGCCCAGCAGGAGACTGGGAGGAGCTGAGGGGCCCTGGGGCGGGGGTGGGGGGGGGTGGGGGATCTCCTGGCCTGGGAAAGCACTGGAAGTATTCTTTTAAAATCAATCATTTATAATGGTTTTGAAAGCTCTTTCAACATACAAAAGTAAGAGTGAATCTTACGGAGAGCAGGGTGCTTTTTGTTGATGAAATCTCTTGACCAACCCCCACCTTCCCAGACCAGAAACAAAGCCTGTGAAGGAAGAGGCCACTGTTCAGACAGCAGGGACATCGCAGGCTGTGGAGTACGGGGTTCCCGGGTGCTGTTCCGACAGAGACAGAAAAGCTGGGTCCAGGCCAAGAAGAGGCAGTGATCCAGGGCTAGAGGGATCTCTGTCTTTGTTCTACTCCTTCCCACTGCCCACATATAAGCTAAGAAGAAAAGGGGGAAATTAATCTTTACCCAGCATCATTTTTGTGGGAATTGTGGCAGAGTGGAAAGAGTCCAGGATTTGGAATCAGCCAAGCCTGGGATCAAATGTTGGCCTTGCCATGCCACGACCCAGCAATTACTTTGCGCTGGCTACTGTTCTAACCACTTTAAATTGCATTAACTCATGTAATCTTCTCAATAACTCTTTGAAGTAGGTATAATTATCATTTTCCCCATTCTACAGATGGGAAAACTGATATGAAGAGCGGTTAGATAACTTGCCCAAGATTACACAGCTAGTGAGTGGCAGAGTCTGGTTTTGAACCCAAGAAGATCTGGGTCCAGAATCCTCACTCTTGGTTTTTTTTTTTTTTTTTTTAGATTTTATTTATTTGAGAGAAAGAGAGAGAGAGAGAGCATGAGCTGGGGCGGGGGTGTGGGGGGGACAAGGGGCAGAGGGAGAGGGAAAGCAGATTCCCCACTGAGCAGGGAGCCTGATATGGCTCCATCCCAGGATCCCGGGATCATGACCTGAGCCTAAGGCAGACACTTAACTGACTGAGCCCCCCAGGCACCCCCAGAATCCTCACTCTTAAGCAACATGCTATACCTGGCACGTGGTGGGCAGTCAAGAAATGGTGGCCACTGTGACTCTGAATAATAATGCCCCCTCTTTCCCTCCAGGCTCTTCTCCTGGTGGGTTAGGGTCTCCCACGATCTGTCCACCTCTCTATAGCCAGATTCCCGTGTTCACTGGACCAGGGCTGGCTCAGTTCTATCCCCACGCGTGTCTCTCTCCAGGACCATGGCTACCTTGTACCGTGACCCCGACTGGTCCTCCAAAAATCTGGAGCCTGCCGTACTTGAGGCACGGAGGCATGTGGTCAAGGACAAGATGCCTGCCCTGTTCCCAGACCAGCTCTCCAAATTCCAGGAGGAGCTTCGGCAGCGCAGTCAGGAAGGCTACAAGGTCACCTTTACAGATTTCTGGGGCCTGCTGATTGAGGCCTGTCTGGGGGATGAGGTAAGTGCTCAGCATCTTCTGAGGTCCAGTGTGCCCCATGGATGTCCAGCTCTCTTTCTTCATTGGGGAGGGGGTGATGGTTTAGACTTACTTCTCAAAAGGAAGTTAGCTTAGATCTGCAAATTTACTTGTGGACTGTAGGAGGCATGAAGTGCCCAAGTGCATGATGGAGGAAGATGGTGGAACTGTCTCCCCACATCCCTTTAGTGACTGAGACCCCTGTGGTGGGGATGGCTTAGATGCTGTCCTGCAGAGTGGCAGCGTGTCCTTCTTGGCCAAGACACCAGGAGAGAACACGGGGAGGGAGCTGGAGGAGGCTGGCAAGGCATTCGACTGTGATACAAGTCTGACCTCAAGTGGAGGAGAGAGGGAAGAAGGGCTGTGAGAAGCATCCTAGACTGCTGGTCTAGAAGGTTCAACAAGGCCCTTGGAGAATCCTCTAAACAAATTGTCTGTCAGGAGTTTGGTGACCTCCGTGGGCATGAATGGGCCTGCCTCAGGATCCCTGCTGCTCAGTCATGTGCTGGGAGCTGCCCAATGGGAAGTGTGACCCCAGTGCAAATTCAGCCATGGATTTCAGAGCACAGCAGCTAATGCCCTTGAGTCGATCATACTCCTTGCAGTCGAAGGTCTGTAGGGCTCCTTCTCATGGCCACCTCACAGAGGATGGGCCCAAGGAGGTTCCTTTCTGCTCTGAGATCCAACAATCTGCATACTACGTGCCCAAGAAGAAAAGCAGTCTGTGCTGGTGCTCTCAGCTGCTGTGAGCATCATCTGGGATGTGGGCAGCAGTGGCATCTGCAGGGGACGCCATGGTCCTGGACATCAGGGTGAGCTCAGCAGACACCCAGACCCTTCTAGCTGCACAGGCCCCAGGGAGGACCGACTTTAGCTGTTGCTTGGCCTCAAAGCAGAGCTTCCCACCTAGTTTCTGTCCAGACCTATCTCTGGATCTCTGCCCCACTCCCAAAAGTATCTGAGGAGTCCTGAACTCAAAACAGAACTTGCCAGGAGACGGACGGTAGCAAATTATTTTCTAGGAGGTCCCTAGATGAAGTCATCCTGAAAATGAAAGATGACCTGAACCTCATCTTCAAAGTGCATTCATTCCTTTATTTTTTTTCTTTCAAAAAAAAAATTAAGTGCCTCCCACATGTCAGAAACTGCTAGGCAATAGAGATTCAGAACTGAGGTACTCACAGCTTTCGATGGATCCCACCCACTCTCCCCTTCTTCATAACCCACCATCTAATCTGTCCTTATGATGAAGCAGGGCAGGCAGAGACTGAAGGTGTTGGCTTTTGGATTCAGGCAGGTTGGGGTTTCAGTTCTGGTCTTGCTCTGTGCTATTCCTTAAATTACAGCAGTAAGTGGTAGTTGATATTTCTGATAATATTTAGTGCCCCGTGTGATGAGGAAGAAAGCACCAAGGCTTTTGATAACAGAAATCTGAGTGTTGCCTGGGGTTTGATATGGGGAGGGACTTTGGCTGCCATCAGGTACACCATTTCCAAACATTTCGTTTGAATTTTTTAAAACGCAGCTTTTTCTCCCCCTCCCAAGTAAATTTTATGATGGAGCCCAATGTGCAAAGCAGATAAGAAAAATGGACCTGCTCTAGTGTATGCGGGGTGGAAGATGATGGGGATAAAGAGGGACAGTGGTGGCCTTTTCCACCCCGACCTTTTCATTCTATGGTCCTTGAGACATGGGGAGATCCTGGGACTCTGAGGGATAGCCCTAAACTGCAGATTCGGTCCCACTCTCATCCATATGTCTGGGATGGTGAAGAGCCCAGGGATGAGTGAACATTCTACAGGTACATTTTAAGAGCAGGTTTGACTGGTATTGCCTGGGACCTACATAGTGACCTGGTGAGCTCAGGATGTAGGAAATGGCCTGCTGGAGGTCCAGACTGTCCCCTAATTCTGCTCTCCCTCTAGGCTGCTGCTTCTCCTTCACCATTTCATTTCCCCACAGAGAAATGAATCCAAACTATCAGATCAGCGTGCTGCTTTGAGCCAAGGCCAGAACCCCCTGCCCATCTACCTCACCATCAATGTCAAGGATGATGTAAGCAACCAGGATTTCAGAGGTAACACTGGTGGCTAGAAACTTATAAGGGTGTCCCTTCTCAGCAGGCAAAGGTACCCAGTACCCCAGCACACACACAACCGACCACACACTTTTGCCAACCTTCACCTTGACTTTGCTACCTCTTCTTTGTGGGTGGACTAGGCTGGTGGGGTTTCATGGCTTTTCTAGGAGCAGAGATTTGATGGGACAGGGGTAATCAAGTTAAGAAGGGAAGGGGTTCTAGATATTTCCTAAGGTGCCCAGAATGAGGGACTCTGGATACCTATCCTGCTTTAAAGTCAAGTGTGGTCTCTGTTTATCCAGTTTGTGGAGCAAATGAGCCATGAGGGTTGCAAAGCAGTGTTTTGTCTGGCAGCAGAAGCCAGTTGTGGGCGCCCCCATGTGTCCTGTGGGGGAACTGTGGCCTTCCTGTGCCAGGCACCCCCAAGGCCCAGGACCTGTAGGAACCCTGAGGAGGGAGGGCTGGGCTGTCCAGGCCTGAGCCTGACACCCTGCCGTGCTGCTTCATGTGCAGAGTGGTGCGAGTTCTCTCCCTACGAGGTGGGCCTGCAGAAGTATGGGGCCTTCATCCCCACAGAGCTCTTCGGCTCCAAGTTCTTCATGGGGCGGCTGATGAAGAGGATCCCAGAGTCGCGGATGTGCTACATGCTAGGTGACTCCTGGCCCGGGAAGCCTGTGGGAATCCTTTCAAGTAGAGGAGTAACAGGGAGGCGTGCTCTATTCCCCCATAATCCTGTCCTGGGTGCTGGTGCTGGTTTGGGTTACCCCTTGAGCAGGTGACCCTCCTGCATTTGCCAGCATGCCCTCATCAGTCATGGGTGTCCAGCTGCACAGTGGGGAGGGAAACCAAAGTCTGTCTCACCCCCTGAGCAGCCCAACTTGGAGGGAACATCAAGACTAAGGTAGAAGCAGTCGATCTTTGGGGTCTGGGGGCTCTGGGGCAGAGCTGCTCACGGCTGGCCCTGCTCCCTAGGCTTGTGGAGCAGCATCTTCTCCCTAAACCTGCTTGATGCCTGGAATCTGTCCCAAAGCTCGGAGGAGTTTTTCCACAGGTGGACGAGGGAGAGAGTGCACGACATCGGTGGGTGACCCCACTGGCTTCCCCTCTTGGTTGGGCAATGCGGGGAGGGGCGGATCACAAACACAGGACCAGTCCACCTGCCACATGTTTCAATGTCATCTCTGTGGTTCAGAGATGACACAGTAGCTAGGGTTAGATAACCCTTGCCTGGAGAGGAGGGTGACTGGAGGTCAGTCACAAGCTTCAGGGGCCAGCTCCGGCTGACTAGGGGTTGGGGAGGGCTGGCAGAGGGCACAGTGCCGAGGAGAGCTAAGGGGGTGGGGATCTAGGAGCACAGTTACAGGTGGCTGATTCCCAGTCCAGATTCCCTATCCTCTCTGGGACTCCCCTTACCTGTCATCACCCCTCTTCTCCACCACCCTGTCCCTGTTCTCTCACCTGAATCCTCCTGACTCCAGTGCCAGGATCTTAAAACCTAGGCAAGGAAGGTATGAGTGGCACTCACAGTGGCTGGCCCTTGGATGCCAGGTAACAATGCAGTGCTTCACCTGGGCAATCTGGGGACCCCAGCTCTTAAGACTTGCCTTCCATCCTCCCTCTCCCCCACAGAAGATGAGCCACTCCTGCCTGAAATTCCCAAATGTGATGCCAACGTCTTGGACACTGCGGTGGTGATCCCAGGGTCATGGCTGTCCAATACTTTCCGCAGCATCCTCACCCATCGGGCCTTTGTGTCTCAGTTCCACAACTTCTTGTTGGGACTGCAGCTGCACACGGACTATCTCCAGAACAGCCAGTTCTCCATATGGAGAGGTAACCCTACCTGGCTGCCTGCCTCTGTTCCGATAAAGGGGGAAGTGCATGTTGAGGCTGCCGTGGAGAAAGGATGACAAAATTCCTCTGACCATGTTCATGGGTCAGAGTGTATCCCATGGTGTATTCCATGTTTGGTGAGGTTCTGAATGGCAGATGGAACAGTGTTAATATTTAATTAATTGAATTTGTACAACAATCCCAGCAGGTAAAAGTTGGGACCCTGGTGGGGAAATGTGGGTGCTGACTTTCTTTAATTGTACTCTGGGGGCACCTTTTAATGTGAATGGTGCTCCCTAGAATTGAGCAGGGATGACCCAGCTCAAGAACTCCCAAATAGTAAGTGGCAAAGCCAGGTCTTAAACTCAGCACCTCCTCCCCATCCTGCTGAGGCTTGAAGGTTGACTTGTTGCCATCTTTGGTATTTCCCTTGACCACAGCCTGTAAATGGCTGCTTTGGCCTGGCCTAATGATCCTCATGCTCACTGTCTGGGGATAAAAGGGCAGGGCTCTGGGCTTAGGGTTTGTACTAATTTATGATATTCTTACAACCCTTTTTTTAAAAAAAAAAAAAAGATTTTATTTATTTATTCATGAGAGACACACAGAGAGAGAGAGAGAGAGAAAGAAGCAGACAGAGAAGCAGGCTCCACGCTGAGAGCCTGATGCGGGAGTCGATCCCGGGTCTCCAGGATCACGCCCTCGGCTGAAGGCAGGCGCTAAACCGCTGAGCCACCTGGGGATCCCCTCTTACACCCCTTTGACCCCACAAGCTCTGTGGCTGAGTCAGAGTGGGTTTTCTATGTGTGTTCCATTAAAGACTTGCTACAACCCCAAGATAATGCTGTTCTTCATCAGCACACCCCAAGGGGCACTGGGACTCACTGGGCATCCTGGCTAGAAGGGGGAGGGATAGAGGCCCAGGCCCAGGTAAAGGAGCTCCAGGCAGAGCATTGTGTCCACACCAGCTGCCTGTGACCATCCGCTGAGATCAGGTCACCAGGGCATGATAGTAACTGGAAATCTTGGCTTTCAGACACAGTGCTAGATGGTTTCCCGAACCAGCTGACAGAGTCCGTGAACCACTTGTGCCTGTTGGACACTGCATTCTTCGTCAACTCCAGCTACCCGCCCCTCCTCAGGCCAGAGAGAAAAGTTGACCTCATCATTCACCTCAATTACTGTGCTGGGTCCCAGACAAAGGCAAGTGTAACAAAGAAGGTCTCCTGCCTGAGCAGGAGCACAGTGCCTCTTCTGAGACAGGCCACTGACCGAGCCCCACAAAACTGGGAAATGGGAGAACATGCATTCCCCGCAGGCCCCAAGACTTAGCATCAGAGAAACTCAAGCTGCTTTACTTGATGTGAGGTTAGCCATTCAAATCTCAGGGGGCAGCCATCTGGCCCTCACATGCAGTGTGGGCTTTAAGTAGTCTCATGGAGCAAATTCTAGTTTTATTTCTGGGCAATTTTATTATCTGAGCATTTGCTGTATTTGGCAATTCATCAGAAGAAAGAGAAAGAAAGAAGAAAGAAAGAAAGAAAGAAAGAAAGAAGAAAGAAAGAAAGAAGAAAGAAAGAAAGAAAGAAAGAAAGAAAGAAAGAAAGAAAGAAAGAAAGAAAGAAAGAAGAAAGAAAGAGTTTTAAAAAATAACCTTAATAGAGTCCAGTCAATTCTAAAGTTTTATACCACTTTGAGATCTTATAATGTCCTATTTTCAAAATAATCACATTACCCCTTTGCCCAGGAAATATGACCCTCTGTGTGATTACATTAAAAACCAGGACCAGAGGTTTTTATTTTTTATTTTTCTCTATTTACCTTTGAAAAGTTTCGGTCTTTTAAGGGAAGGAAATTCTTTTTTGGTTTCCTTTAATACAGTCCCGTCCTGAAGCCCAGGAAAGGGGAGTAGAGACCAAGGAGAAGCATGACACCAGTGATAATGACTCAAGTTCATAAATGAGTGACAATGTGCTTTCCTACACATGCTCTCACTTGATCTTTACACCACTCTTGGAGGTAGATGGCCCAACTGCTATTATTCCCGTGTCACAGGTTAGGAAACTGAGGCACAGAGATGGGAAGTGGCTTGTTCAAGATCACTAGTGAGCTTGCAACAGAGGCCAGAACTAAGGGGATTCTGACACTCTCAGTCCACAGCTCTTTCTGTTAATGTCACATTTATAAAGATGCCCTTTCAGAGTCCTTTCCAGCCTTGTGGCCCTCTGGGAGTTCCAAAGGCCATGCACCTCCCATGGGAGCCTGGCCAGACATGGCTCTACGCAGCATAGCTCCAGTCACCCTCAGGCTGCCACTCACGTCTATCAGGTCTGTGTTTGGGTGAAGTGTCATTGAAAGGGCTTCTGTCTACCTTCAGGAGCTTGCAGTGGACACACACCAACCTATTGCCTCAGGCCCTTTGTTCTAAAATTAGCACCAACAGGCAAAGTAGTTGCAGACCTGAGACTTGGCTGGGGAAATCAGGAAGCTGCTTCTAAGAGTCCGGGTTTCTTACCACCACCACCACCCCCTAATACTCAAACACGTCCTGTGATATTCCAGCCCATGAAGCAAACATGTGAGTACTGCACCATGCAGAACATCCCCTTCCCCAAATACGAGCTGCAGGAGGAGGAAGACAACCTCAAGGAGTGCTACTTGATGGAGAACTCCCAGGAACCAGATGCCCCCATTGTGATTTTCTTCCCACTCATCAATGACACCTTCCAGAAGTACAAGGCCCCAGGTAGGCCGCCTCTGAGCTCTGTTCCCACCGCCTACCCCCACTCCTGGCCTGGGGCTGACAGCTCCTATCGTTAGATTTGTGCAGTCTTCTGACTTTACTAACAGGGAAGCCAGGCTTAGCTCTAGTTTGAACCAACCTGGGTTTTGGGAAGAAAGCAAAGCCCTCCAGCTTGCATTAGCCAGTAATGTCCCCCTCTACTGTTTCAGTCACCCACCATTTACTAACATCCCACCATGGGCCTGGTGCTGTGTCATGCTAGGGAGGCCCCACGATGGGCAAGCTGCATCCCTGCCCTGAGGAACTTGGAGGTGTGCATGTGCATGCGTGTGTGTGTGTGTGTGTGCATGTGCATGTGTATGTGTGTTTTCATGCAGGTGTGTGTGTCCATGTGTGCTGGGACAGGCCACAGGGAGAGATACAGACACAAGTCATTACAACCTTCCACTGTATAGCAAGTCCTTCTGCTGCCTCCAGGTGTGGAGCGAAGCCCTGAGGAGCTGGAACAGGGTCACGTGGACATTTATGGCCCTCAAACTCCATATGCTACCAAGGAGTTGACATACACAGAGGCTGCCTTTGACAAGCTGGTGAAGCTCTCTGAGTACAACATCCTGAATAACAAGGACAAGCTCCTTCAGGCCTTGAGGCTGGCGGTGGAGAGGAAGAAACGCCCAAAGAGCCAGTGTCCATCCTAAGTCCCAGACTCACTAATCCCATATCTGCTTCTAAGGTTGGGGGCGCAGAGCCCATTAGGGCTGACCGGCCTGCACAGCCATCTCTGCTCTCTGGCAAGGGATGTAGGCAGGCTGACCTGGGCTTTCTATCAAAAAAAAAAAAAAAAAAAAAATCAAAATTTTAAAAAGTTGAGGGAGATAGAGAAAAAGGAACATAACACAAGCATGTGTCAGAATTATATAGCCACAGGTATTTTTTTAAACCTTTCCCTAAAGGGAAGGGAGTCCAGTAGCCACAGGGTCCCATGCATGCCCAAAGTGTGGAGAATAAAAACGTGGCTCAACGAAGAGACTGGTTCCCCAGAAACCTCAGCCTATGAGCTGGAGCTCAAAGCCCTCTCGACTCTACTTCCTCTCTGCCTCCTGGAACAGGGGGCCTCCAGGAATAAACAAGAGGACCTGAGGAGGACTCTGGGTTCTCTGGGGGAAAAAATGCCTTTGTTAAATTTAAGGCAATTATGTTCTTGTGATTTTTATAGGCTATTATATTTTGTGGTTTTCATTTTTATGAATCAGGGTATTGATAGATAGTATGAGGCTAGAAGGTCCAGGCAGAGCATTAGACCGAGCGCTAGTCTCTTCAACAACAAAGCCAAACAAGTGACTGATGGGTTTCAGCAGGCCCTCCCTAGCCACTCAGAGCCCCAGGAATGGTGATTCCCTGGGATCTCCATCAGGCAGCCTCATCTGAGCACCCAGATCCAATGAAATACCAGGCAAAGCCCAAATCTGCAGCTCAGGTTCACTGAACAAGGATCTCGGATGTAGCTCAGGGACATCTGAGCAGGTAAATGGAGTCAGGCATCAGGCCAGTGCTCACTGACCAACCTGCTCCAGGGGCTCTCCTCAGTTCTCTTCTCACCTTCTAGATGGTTTCTCTGCCCTGCCCTGAGGGTTTCTAGATGCGATTATTTACTTCTAAATGGGATTCCCTTATTTATCATGTAAGCACCGTGGCCAGTACATCCCACCTCTTGGAGAGTTGCCCCAAGAGAAAAAAATAGGAAGAATCAACCCTTAAAGGAGTAGGTTAGCCTTGAGGAGGAAGCCCATCCTTGCAGAAGGCTTGCAGATAAATCACTGGGGACACAGAGAAGCCCCGTCAAAGTATCCCGGTCTCCCATCAGGCTAGGAACTTGACTAAAGAAATATATAACCTGAGCCACTGAGATGCCCAGGCTGATAGAAAGTGTGACCAGAAAGGCATGTGGTCCTCATGAAGCCCAGCAAATCTGGAAGACTTGGCCGTCTTTCTTGCCTCCCTAAGCAGCCCTTTGGTTGTTAGGAAATGAGTGGTGACAGGTAATGAAAGTTCAGAAAAGTCGGCTTCCAAAATCCATCCTTACTACACAAAATATGTGGAGGTGTACTGGTTAGTAATGCAGAACCTCTGGCCCCACCTGAGGTCTGCTGAGTCAGAATCTGCATTTTAGGGAGATTCCTACCTCCTTTGTGCTACACCTCCTATCCCATCCTCAAGATGGCTACACATATTAAATTTAAGAGGTATGGATTTATGCCATACTCTCCTATAAGCTTGGAAAGCAGGACTCAATCAACTCCCCTAAGCCACTGGTAAACAGGGCTCCTGGACCTGTAAAACTGGTCCCCACCCTCAGATAATGCTGACCTGGGACGCCACTCACCCCCTCCATTTGAGCAGCCAACAGCTTCCACTTCAACATCTTTTCTTTCCATGTGCAAAACAGGCTCTCCTTAAATTAGAGTGAGCCACGCTGTAAGACTTGTTTGCTGCAACAGTGAAGACAGTCCTGCCTTGGATTCATCCAAGTGCGTACAATGAGGCTCATAAAATCATTGTATTATTTGAACACAGAATAAAATGGCCATGTGCGGTAAATGCTGTTGACTCATCTTTATTCATTATCCAATGCTGCAAAACCAGCCCAACTCCTGCCCTCATCCTGCCTGGGCTTCTTGCACACCACTGCCGGCAGTATGCAAAGGCTATTTCCATCCATCCCCTTCCTCCTCTGCTGTCTTGTGGTGGGGCGCTCCTCTGTTTTTATGAAGCCGTGTCAGCCACCAGTAGAGCACCAGCTCTTGCTGCCTGATGCTGTTTGAAGCTCAGATGGTTTTCAGGAAGCACTGAGTGAGAGGAAGGATGGGCAGCCAGCACCAGCTGAGCACCTATGGAGCTCGGCAGTCGCCAAACATTCTCTGCTTTTCAGGAACTTAGATTTGAATTGGGATGGAGTGGGGCGAGGTGGGGGGACATGAAAAGATTTGTATATGAATTTGAGAAATTAAATAGCGACTTAGCTTCTAAAACAATGGTGGCAATGTCACAGAGCAGGAAAGGAGCAGGGGGCACACAAGGGATAAGGACAGAGTGTTATCAACTCTGAGAGGGCAAGGGCACAGTCCTGGGGAGGTCAGGGAGGCTCCCTTGTCAGCTTCCCTGCTCTCTGTCTCTAATATAATAAAATAGGAAAAATTAAATTCCTCTCACCCTCCAGTGTCTCTTTGCTCATTTGCCCTTTCCTTCCCAAGAGAGCAGCCAACATGCCACCCTGCCACATGGCTCAGTCACCCTCTCCCCCAGTAGATGTTTTCTGTCCCTACATCCCCACAAAAACACTTCTCCCCAAGGTTACCAATGTCCTAATTGCCAGATACACTGAGCCAAATGGCACCAGTTCTTTACAGGCTTTATCTTATTTGATTGTTCTCGATATTTGGCACTGTGGACCACTCCTCCTTCCTGAAACCCTCCCTTCCCACGACTTCCTTGCCAACAGCAGTTCAATTCAACTCCACCTGCAAATATTTCTTGCCTTCTCACTACATGCCAATCACTGTTGTAGGCACTGGGACAACAAAAATGATTAACAATTGACCCCATACTTCAAGGAGCTTCCTTCTGGTCCCACGTAGAAGGACTTCAGAAAAACAGAGCCTTGCAAAAACAAAGGGAAAGTTCCATACTAGCTGTGTACACATGGGGAACGCATTAGGGGCTGCCAACTAATCTCCCCCTAGAGGGAAGGGGCTGAGTTTGCTGGACGCCATCCATCCTGGATGTTTTCCCACCTTCCAGTCCTTCCTGTGGTCTCACTCTGCTTTCCATTAGCTGCTTGTATTCCCTGAGGTTCTCTCCTTAGCTCTCCTCTCTTTTCACTCCATACTCTCCAATCTCATCTACACACAGGACTTCAGCTACCTCTCCTATCTTGAAAATTCTCTAACCTTTATCTCTAGACAAGCCAGTGTCCTAAGTTCTCAATTCATGTATTCAAATTCTATACCACTTAGCATTCCTTCCTAACAACATCAAAAAGATCAAAAAGTTAGAGTATCTTGAAGAAGTTAGAAGAAATGTATTTCTCTATTAGATACCCAGCCTCCTTTCAGCTCTTGCTTCTGCCATCATCAAGTTTGCCTTCTGGACCAATATGGCTGCTGGAGTTCCACCCATCATGTCCACATTCCAGGCAGCAGGAAGGATAAAGGGATCTGAATTCCTCCTGACAATGAACACACCAGACTAGCCCTGTTCTGCCTAACTCTGGATTTATTTTCTGTAACAGAAAACTAAACTTTTACCTTAACCAGATAATGAGAATTGTCCCAATTGTCTATGAGCAAACAAACCCCAAATATAATGGCATAAAATAACCACCATCTGATTACACCCACAGATTCTATGGGTCAGGAATTTAGAAAGAACACAGCAAGGACAATTCTTATTCATGTGTGGGGCCTCTGCAGAAATGACTTGAACTGCCTGGGGAGGACTCAGATGCCGGGGGTCTAGAATAGCCGGAGCCAAAGGATCTACCTCTGAGATGGCTCTTTCATTCACATGTCTGGTGCCTGGGTGAGAAAGGCCAGGAGGGATAAAGGACAGGCTCAGTTTGATTGACTGTCAGAGCACCTTCATGTGGCCTCCCCAGCATGGTGGTTTCAAGATAACCAACCTTCTTAAATGGCAGCTCAGGGCTCCAAGAGTAAATGTTATATAGTGGCAGGTGCATGGTATATTATGATCTAGTGTCAGAAATCACAGACATCACTTCCACAGTACTCTTGGCAGAAGCACTCACAAGCCAACCTAGATTTAAGTGGAGGGGACAAACATCCCATCTCAATCGGAGGCATGTCAAAAAATATGTGTGGCTATATTTCAAATTCCAGCCTGCTGTAATTGAATCCTTTTTTTTTTTAATGTTATTTATTTATTCACGAGAGACACACAGAGAGAGAGGCAAACATAGACAGAGGGAGAAGCAGACTCCTGACAGGGTGCCCGATGTGGGACTCGATCCCCAGACCTGTGATCACAATGCCCTAAGCCGAAGGCAGAGGTTCAATTGCTGAGCCACCCAGGCATCCCAGTAATTGAATCTTTAATGTTGACCTTCCCTCTCTTACACTACATGAATGTCACATTTTTGGTTTCTGTTACTGCAGATTCCATTTCTGGTAACAAATTCATTGTAAGTTAGGAATTCCTTTTCATCTCTGATAGCAGAGACCTAACAAATAGGAGCTTCAAAACATTCATGAAAAAGAGCCCACAGGGAGGCTGTCCAAGGCTGGCATGGCACTTCCCTGATACATCAGGGATTCTTTCCTTCCAGCTCTGATTTACCATCCCTTGTAAATCCTTGGCCTCGTGGGAGGCCATACATACATCCCTTATGTAGTCCTTGGCCTCGTGGTCCGAGACGACCCTGGATGCTCCAGCCATCATATCAACATGCCAGACTACAAGAGACAAGAAGGGGAAAGCGAGATGGAACTCTTTTCTTTCTAAAGGACACTTCCTGTAAACCTCACACATCCTTCACATATCAGCAACCAGAACTTGGCCTTATGATCACACTTAATTGCACAGACACTGGAAAATTTTGTTTTTACTTGGGTGGCAATGCGCCTGGCTAAAAATGAGAGTTCTGTTGCTGAAAAAAGAACAACTTATAGGCAGCTGGCAGTTTTACTGCAAGTACTTACTAGACATATTCACCTGCATGTGCCATAAGCTACATCTCCAAGTGGCAGCAGTGACCTGGGTACATGGCCACAGAGAAAGGAGAGGTGTGTCTGAAAAGGAAGGGGCCCTTGCCAGAACAAAGTACCTCTCTAATCTCTTTAGTATGTGTCTCTCAGGCCTTTAACCACTCTGGGATTTAAAAATATCAGAATAGGGGTACCTGAGTGACCCAGTCAGTTAAGCAGCTGCCTTCAGCTCAAGGCATGATCCCCAGGGTCCTTGAATCGAGCCCCATATCAGGCTCTCTGCTCAGCGGGGAGTCTGTTCTCCCTCTCCCTCTCCCTCTGCTGTTCCCCCTGCTTATACACTCTCTCTCTGGTAAATAAATAAATAAAAATCTTTAAAAAATAAAATAAAATATGAGAGTAAGACAGTGGACTTGGTATGCATTTAGAATCAACCACTGAACACAATTTACTGCAAACCTTATGAGAGGTACCTGGGTGGCTCAGTCATTTAAGTATCCAACTCTTGACTTCAGCTCCAGTGGTGATCTCAGGGTTGTGAGATGAAGACCCATGTTGGACTCCATGCTGGGCATGGAGCCTGCATAAGAGTCTCTCTCTCTCTCTCTCTCTCTCTCTCTCTGTCTCTCTCTCTCTCTCTCTCATTAGAAGGTCTTATAGAGGGCAGCCCCGGTGGCCCAGCAGTTTAGTGCCACTTTCAGCCCCAGGTGTAATCCTGGAGACCCGGGATCGAGTCCCACATCAGGCTCCCTGCATGGAGCCTGCTTCTCCCTCTGCCTGTGTCTCTGCCTCTCTCTCTGTGGGTCTGTCATGAATAAATAAATAAAATCTTAAAAATAAATAAATAAAATAAAATTTCTATATAGCGAAGATGGTTGTTGAGTCTTATTATCAAAATACTTATTTCAGGAATTATTTAATCTAACAAAAATCCAAGTAACTAATGGCACTCTCTGTAAAACTGCCTGAAATAGGATTTAACTTGAAAAAAAAAAAATCACCAATTGGATTCAGATGAAGAGGTGACTGCAATTGGGATTGTTGAGGCTGAAGAAAGAAAACCAAAAGAGGATCACATCTTGCAAATGGATGCAAGATGACTATCCTCAGGAGCACCAGTCACTCCCCTGCTCCACTAAGGACAGATCAAGAACAGGGAATCGGCGACTGCAATTGTATGAAGACAGAGAAGGAAGAAAAGTAAGACATTATGATGTGTCCTCTGGGCCCGGCTCTTTCAGGCATTTCACTGGATTTGAAGACTAAAGACAATTTTTTTCTTCCTTCAAATTTTTTTCTGATTATAAAACAAGAACACGATTATTGTGTAAAATCTGAAAAATGCTAAAGCGCATAAGGAAGGAAACTAAGGTCATTCATCATGCCAAAACCCAGAGATCATTACTATTTTGGGGTTTATCTTTCCCATGTTTTCATTTCCTTAGATACTTTAATTCTTTTTTTCAAAAGTACAAAACCCTATACATCCACTTTTTAAAAATTGTGGTAAAATATACATAGCATAAAATTTACCATCTAAACCATTTTTAAATATAGTCCAAGAGTGTTAACTATGATCACATTGTTGTGATTGCCTAAATTTTTTCATTTTGCAAAACTGAAACTCTATACTACTGAACAACTCCCCATTTCCTCTTGTCTCCAGCCCCTGGTAACCACCATTCATTCTTTCTGTTTTTATGAATTTGACTACTTTAAGATACTTCATGTAAGTGGAATCAGATGCTACTTGTCTTTTTGTAACTGGTTTATTTCACTTAGCATCATGTTCTCAAGGTTCTTGTAGATTGTGGCATGTGACAGGATTTCCTTCCTTTTAAGTCTGAATAATATTTCGTTGTACGTATATACCACGTTTTGTTTATCCATTCATCCATCAATGGAAACTTGGGTAGCATCCATCTCTTGGCTGTTGTGAATAGTGCTGCTATGAACATGGATATGCAAATATCTCTTAGAGATCCTACTTTCGAGTTTTTTGGATACATACCCAAAAGTAGGATTACTGGATCATATGGTAGTTCTATTTTTAATTTTTCAAGGGATTGCCATACTGTTTTTCATAGTAATTGCATGTATTCTCTTCTGTAATCTGTCTTTTTTCCACTTAAAAATATATCTTGAGTATTTTCCCAGGTCATTATCATTCTTTTTATATGACTACAATTTTCAGAGACTGCATGGGAAGCCATTATCTATCTAACTAATCCTCCATGGGGGAACTTCTAATTACAGCTTTTCTCTATTGTAAGTGTTATACTGATAAACATTCTTTAGTTAAAGCTTTACATTGATTATTTCCTCAGGATCAAAATTCCTGAGTCTAGAAGTATGAGCACTTCTAACAACTAATTGACACACAATAAACTACACATATTTAAAGTGCACAATTTGGTAAGTTTGGGCAACTGTCAACCATCAACACAGACAAGGTAACGAACAAATCTTTCACCCTCAAAACTTTCCTCATGCCCTCTGTAATTCTTCCCTATTCTCTTTCCCTACTGGGTCATATGGCAGGTGTATGCTTTACTTTTTAAGAAATTGCTAAACTGCTAGGATCGAGCCCCGCGTCAGGGCTCCCTGCTCAGAGGAGAGCCTGCTTCTCCTTCTGCCTCTCCCCACCACTTGTGTTCGCTCTCTCTCTCTCTTTAACTCTCATTCTATCTCAAATAAATAAATAAAATATTTTTTTAAAAAATGAATTGCCCCCCCCCAAAAAAATGAATTGCCCAATTGTTTTCTGAAGGAGTTGTCTAATTTTACATTCCACTATCAATATATGAGAGTTCCAGTTGTTCCACATCCTCACCAACGATTGGTATGGTCAGTCTTCTAATTTTAGGCATTCTAATAGGTATGTAGTAGCATCTTGTTGTAGTTTTAATTTGCATTTTCCTAATAACTATTGATGTTGAACATCTCCTTATGTGCTTATTTGCCCATACATCTTCTTTGGTGAAGTATCTGTTCAAATATTTTTTTCCACGTTTTCAATTGGGTTGTTTTCTTATTATTGAATCTTAAGAGGTCTTTATATATTCTGGATACAAGTCCTTTATCAGATAGGTAATTTGAAAATATATTCTCCTAGCCTGTGCCTTATCTTTTCTTTAACAGTATCCTTCCAAGGTCAGAAGTTCTTAATCTTGCTGAAGTCCAATTTTTTTTTTCTCTTATGGATCATGCTTTTGGTATCACCTAAGAAACTTTTCCTTACATAATGTCCAAAGATTTTCCATTGTGTTTTCTTCTAGAAGTTTTATAATTTTAAGTTTTACATTTATGTCTATAGTCATTTTGAGTAATTTTTACATACAGTACAAGGTATGGATCACAGTTCATACTTTTGCATATAAATATCCAATTGGTCTAGCATTATTGACAAGATTTTTCTTCATCCATTGAATTGCCTTCACACTTCGTCAAAAACTATATTGACTATATGTGGGTCTATTTCTGAACTCTATTTATTTCATTGATATATTAGTTTATCTTTATATCAATTAATCTATCTCTATACCAATACCTCACTGTCTTGATTTCCATAGCTTTCTAAGTCTTGAAATTAGGCAGTGTAAGTCCTCCAACTTTGTTCATTTTTTCAGTCGTTTTGGCTATATTTTTTGCATTTACATGTGAATTTTAGAATCAGCCTGTCAATTCTGCTGGAATTGCACTAAAACTATACATTAGTTTGGAAAAAATACATTTAACAATATTGAGTCTTCTGATACATAAGCATTGTAGATGGTATATATCTCCATTTATTTACACCTTTTTTATTTCTCTCAGAAATGCTTAATGGTTCTCATTGTATAGACTTTATACATTTTCTTTTTAATTTAATTTAATTTAACTTAATTTAATTTAATATAAGATTTTATTTAGTTATTCATGAGAGACACAGAGAAAGAGGCAGAGACACAGGGAGAGGGAGAAGCAGGCTCCATGCAGGGAGCCCAATGCAGGACTAGATCCCAGCACTCTGGGATCACACCCTGAGCCAAAGGCAGATGCTCAACTGCTGAGCCACCCAGGCGTCTCTACATTTTCCTTTTATGAGAGAGAGCACACACATGAGCAGGAGGACAGGCAGAAGGAGAGAGAGAATCTTAAGCAGGGGGCTCAATCTCATAACCCTAAGATCATGACCTGAGCAGAAATCTAGAGTCGGACGCTTAACTGACTGAGCCACCCAGACGCCTTTAGACCTTGTACATTTTTTATCCATGTTTTATCTGATTTATCCTTAAGTATTTCATATTTTTATGCTATTGCAAATGACATTGATTTTTTATTTCACTGTCCAATTGTTCATTTCTAGAATATAAAGATGTAGCTGGTTTTTCTATATGTGTATTGTATCCAACACCCTTGCTAAACTCACTTATTAGTCGTAGTAGCTTTTTTTTTTTGTGGGCTCCATAGAGTTTTCTACATAGATGGTCATATCTTCTGCAAATAAAGGCAGTTTTATTTATTCCTATCGAATCTGGGTACTTTTTCTTTTTCTTGCCTTATTGTACTGGTTAGAACTTCTAGTATGACATTAAACAGAAGTGATGAATAGATATCTTTACCTTGTTCCTGATCTTAGCATTTAGTAATTTCACCATTAAATGTGATGTTGCAGAAATCTTGAATGTGCATTTCAAGATTTTTGATAATTATGGACTCCATTAAGGTGGCAATTTACACCATATCTAGCATTGTGTGAGATGGTACTTTTTCTACATTCTTGTCAACATTAGCATTATCTTAGAAAGATAAAAGTCTGCCATTCTTAATGTTACCTATTCATTTTAAATTTATGTTTTTCGATTATTAATGGAGGTTGACATCATTTAATGCTTATTGGCCAACTGTATTTGTCTTGTTAGTTGTTTATGTCCTTTGCTTATTTTCTTTTTTTTTTTTTTTTTTCTTTGCTTATTTTCTAATGAAGCATCATTTCTTTAATAATTTTAGTGGCTTTTTAAAGGTCTAATATCCTTAATTAAATATATCTATTGTATATGTCTGTCAATATTTTCCTCAATTTGTCTTTTGCCTTTTACCTTCATTAACAGATTTATTTTTTATATATACTATTTTTAATAGAATGTTTTAGAGCAGTCTTAAATTCACAACAAAATGAAGCATAAAGTATAGAGTCTCCATGTACCCTCTACCTTCCCAATACATAGCCTCCCACTATCAATATCCCGTACCAGCAATATTCTGCACCAGAGTGTAATTGATTCATTAAGATCAATGAACCTAGTCTACATTGACACGTTATCACCCAAATTCTACAGTTTACATTGTGGTTCACTCTTGATATTATATGTTCAATGAGTTTGGACAAATGAATGACATGTGTCTACCTTTACATTATCATAAAGAATTATTTCATTACCCTATAAATCTTTTTGCTCCTCCTATTCATCCTTCCCTCTTTCATAACCCATGGCAATCACTGATCTTTTTACTTTCCCTCTAGCTTTACCTTTTCCAGAATGTCATATAGTTACAATCATACAGTATGCAGCCTTTTCAGATTGTCTTCTCTCACTTAGTAATACGAATTTAAGGTTTCTCTGTGTCTTTCGATGGCTTGATAGTTCCTTTCCTTTTAGCACTGAATAATATTCTATCATCTGGTTGTATCACAGCAGAATGTATCTAGTGAAGGACGCAGGGTTGCTTCCAAGTCTTGACAATTATGAATAAAGCTGCTATAAATCCCCATGTGCAATTTTTATGCAGACAGAAGTTTTCAGCTTATTTAAATAAATACCAAGGGGTACCATTTCTGGATCATATGGTAAAGAGCATGTTTACATGGATTTGTATTTTTTTTAAATACACTAAAGCTTTTACTCTTTTGTTGAAAAACCTGTCAACCTTTTCCTTCATAATTTCTGTCTTTGGTTTTGATCAGAAAAGCTTTTCCCTTTCAAAATTCTGTAAATCTTCACCTGTACCTTCTTCTAGTAGCTCTATGTTTATTTTTATTTTTATTTTTTTGGGGGGGTATGTTTATTTTTATATTTTAATCTTTGTTTTATTCTGACATGAGGCAGATATCTAAGTTCATGTTCCTTTGGGTTTCTGTTCACTTCCCTAGTTACATACAGCTTCCTCTAAATATTTGATCCACACAACAACTTCCAAGGAGTTCCCATTTTTACAAACAAGGAAACTGAGGCAAAGGGGACGCTCATTGCATTTAAGGCTACATAGCCATTAATTTATGCAGTCAGGATTCAAACCCAGATCTTCTCTGCCAAGTCCTATTCTATCTTCACCACAGCCCTGACACTTAAAGTATAGTCCATAGTCAAACAGCATTGGAAACACCTGAGAACTTGTTAGAAATGTAGTCTAGGGTTCCAACCCACATCCCTGAATCAAAATCTGCATGGCTATCAAGTTAGAGAAGTATTGTTGTGCATCATAGTTCCCCAAATTTAGGGTACATCAGAATCACTGGGGAGTCCTTGTTGAGCTCCATTGCTACTCAATATTTTAACTCAGTGGGCTTGGGGTGACAACCAGAAATCTGCATTTTAATATTTTTTTAAGATTTTATTTATTTATTTATTTATTTATTTATTTATTTATTTATTCATGAGAGACACAGAGAGAGGCAGAGACCCAGCAGAGGGAGAAGCAGGCTTCCTGTGAGGAGCCTAATGTGGGGGACTCCATCCCCCGACCCCGGGATCAGGCCCTGAGCCAAAGGCAGAGGCTCATCCTCTGAGCCACCCAGGTGTCCCGAAATCTGCATTTTATTTTATTTTATTTTTTTTTTAATTTTATTTATTTATGATAGGCACACAGTGAGAGAGAGAGAGGCAGAGACACAGGCAGAGGGAGAAGCAGGCTCCATGCACCGGGAGCCCGACGTGGGATTCGATCCCGGATCTCCAGGATCGCGCCCTGGGCCAAAGGCAGGCGCCAAACCGCTGCGCCACCCAGGGATCCCCCGAAATCTGCATTTTAACAAGCATCCCAGGTTATTCTTACCCAGGTGACTTCATGGATCACACCTGAGAAACGGTCTAAAACAACTGAGACGTATTCTCAAACTATTAACTAGAAAACCAAAAGTGGTGGCTGATTATTTTCTCCCGGTCTCCATTTAGACCTGTCCTTTTAACCTGAAAAAGAGAGAGCTAGGAGGTAATGATAACTCCTTTGCGTGTCAATATGTGGTAATTAAGTTGTAATAATGAAGATGAGATTAAATCTTCAATTTTACATTAAATCAAATAAAGAAAAATACGGGCCAGAGGCCTTCCATCGATCCAGAATTTGGCGGAGGCAGTGTGAAGTAGAAGCACCTCCCCAAGTAAATTGGAGTCTCCTTCCCCTTATTCAAATCTTGTCAGTCGGTGAGTCAAGGTCTCTTCACTAATAAAACGAAGGTAAATAGCCGCCTGCCAGCAGGTAGAAAGAACCTGCCTGTCAACTTTCTGCACTTTTGTCCCCAGCCCCATAAGGCTGGGAGGAGTAGACTTCCTGGGAGACTAAGCAGGAGCCTCCGGAGGCTCACTTTGCCAGCTCAGATTTGCCCGGAAGTGGACGCCACCTGGACAGAGGTGGAGCCCCGGCGACCTAAGGGGGCCCCTCGGGTGACCCGGCGGAGCCACGCTCGGGAGACACCCTTTCCCCCGCCCCGTCCCGCGGAGAGACTCCGTCATCAATAATTCATTAAGAACCTCCTCTCCATTGGCTGACGCCACCACCCGCGCTGGCCGCGGCCCAATGAGGAAGGACTTGAGCGAGCCTTCTGAATAGTGAACGAGCTGCCGTGACGTGGCGCCCAGCGATTGGCTGCGACGGCGCGAGGCGGGGCCAGCTCGGGCGGCGGCGAGTGCGGCCGGGACTGCTCAGTGCGAGCCGGGGAGGGCCGAACCCGGAGCGGGGTCTGACCGCGGGGTCTGACCGCGGGGCCGACCGGAGGGGGCGGGCGCCGAGCGCGGCCCGGCTGCAGGATGTTCAGCTGGATGGGGCGGCAGGCGGGCGGGCGCGAGCGCGCGGGCGGCGCGGACGCGGTGCAGACGGTGACCGGCGGCCTGCGCTCGCTCTACCTGCGCAAGGTGCTGCCGCTGGAGGAGGCGTACCGCTTCCACGAGTTCCACTCGCCGGCGCTGGAGGACGCCGACTTCGAGAACAAGCCCATGATCCTGCTGGTGGGCCAGTACAGCACGGGCAAGACCACCTTCATCAGGTAACCCGCCCCCGCCAGGGACCCTGCTCGCACCACCTGGGTGGAGGCGGCCCTCCCCAAGCGTGCGTGGGCTCTCGCCAGCCTCCCGCCGCCCCGCTCCCCACCCCCGCCCCCGTGCGGGATCCCCTCGCGGCTGTTTCCCCCTCCAGCACCGGCGTGACCTCAGGTCGTCGGGTCCCAGCGCCGGGAGCCCGCAGCCTCGCCCCGGGGCGCGGCAAGCCCTAGGAGGGGCTGGCCCTCCCGACGCTGGCAGGCAGGTCTCCGGAGCCCTGTCTCCGTGTACTCGGAGCCCTCCTTCTTTGCTCTTGGCGAAGGGCTCTTCCGACTGGGTTTGTCCTGTCACCCTGGCCTGGGGACCCGGGGAAGGGAGGGAGGAAGAGGGAGGCTATAATAAGCATCTTCTTGATGAGCGAGTGAGGCCTAGGGCTGGAAATGGGGACGGAGGTGTGTGGGATCCGAATGGGCTATTGAGTCACAGTTGGAGAATTAAGCCCCGAGCGCATAACTATTTATTGAATGAATGAATGAATGAATGAATGAATGAATGAATGTCAACAGTAGAGGGTGTTTCCAGTGCTCCCTTCCCTCGAGGTAGGTCCTCGTACGCCACCCCCAGCACAGTGCTGGGGGGAGCCGGTAAGAGGCCGCTTTTATTCTGCTCTTGCACAGCCCCGCCTTTATATGGAAAGGCCGTAGGAAGTTTAACTGTGTTGCAGCCCCAGCCGGCGCCCCGTGGAACTAAGGGGGAGTGTCATATTACTGTCCGTTAGTTTCCATTTCTTAGGTGGGTCATTCCCTCCTCCCTTGACAACTGAAAATATTTGTCAGGCTTCCTCTGTCTCCAAAAGCAAACAATTACTGTGCATTTACTAGGGTTCAAATCATATGGTTTCCTCTGAAGTGATTTTTGTTGGGAAATAATTTACATTGAAACAAAATGCTTTTTGAAGAAACCCTGTTCCTTTTCTAAAGCAGAAGTAAGGCACTTGGAAGACTCACTTTCTTTCGTTAGGAAACTTATTTTCCTGGGTTTAAACCCTGTGTCACTTAAAGTGACTAATCATTAAAGGTTTTGGTCTAAGGCTTGGGAAATTGTAACGATCTCTTCATCATTGATGTTCAACAGGTGTTCAGAAAACTGCATCTATATTTGGATATATGCCATTTCTATTAAGCAGCGTCCTCCTTTTCTCCATCCTAGTGACCTAAATAGTTCCTACAAATAGAGTAGTTGTCACTACAGGAAATGTGTTCAATTCAGACGTGCAGATACACTATGAATGAATTCAGCAAAGCAAACACACTAGATTGAAATATAGTTCCAGATAGTGAAGTGAATGTGAAGGAAGACTGAGAGAAATAATTTAATTTTTAAATTGACTGATTTGGTGCTTATTAATTAGGTGAAAAAAGTATTAAATATATTACTCCAGACACTCAAATCATAGAAATGTTACAGTAACTGTTACCTTGAAAAATGACAGTACCTTTAAGGTCTCAGTAATAACCAGTTTTTAAGTACATGGGATAATGGAGTATTGTGACCAAGTGGTACAAGAGTGGGAGGTGGGCCTTTTGAAATACACAGATAAAGGATAAGAAGCAGGCATTGTCATATTTATTTGTTTATTTTTAATTTTGTTTATTTATTTGAAAGTGCACAAACTGGGGAGGGTCGATGCCAGAGGGAGAGGGAGATGCAGGCTCCTCACTGAGCAGGGAGCCCAACATTAGGCTCTATCATGATCCAAGCCCAAGGCAGTCACTCAACTGACTGAGCCGCCCAGGCATTGTCATAATTATAATCACTGCAGACATTAGCAGGGGCATGCTCATAGTCCCTTGGGCTGTTCCTCCTGTCTGTCTTTGCCACAGGGCTTTACTGTGCTATGTGTGATTAAGGAGTGTTGTTGCTGCTGTACCCACCTGGATGTGATGTGGCCATCTCTGCTCACATAGCCTCACTCTTCTCCCTTTTTTATCATTTGTGGGCAGCTTTGTGGAATGGCTAGGCATACTTTTAAAAAAGATACTGAGATTTGACTCCTGGCATCTTTATCCAAATGGACCATTTCTCGGTAGGCACTGGAGCCATGGGCAACCTCAGGGTGAGGGAGTAGTCTCCTTACCAAGAAGTCACTTGCCCTTGAGACCTTCCCTGGCCTAAGTGATTTTGTCCTTAGACAGTGGGCACAAAGTGGACCTGTTAGGTTAGAAGGAAATCAAGGTGGACAGGAAGCTTGGTGAGCCGCCAGAGACCGGAGTTTGGTTTCAGAGTGGAGCTGGGAGGAACAGACTTAATTCCTAAGAGGAAAGAAGCCCCAAACAAAAAGGCAGCTACCCTCTAGAGCCTGCCCTGAAACTGAAAGCAGTGGAGTTAGCCCAGGTTGCTGGCCATCCTGGATTCTGCCTGCATTTCTCTGAAGCTGGTTGGTGCCTTGGTTGTTTGTTTCTAGGCACTGAGCACTAGAAGTTCATACTTGGCTATGGGGTGACTTACATAGTCAAAGATTCCCATCCACCTGGCTTCTTGTTTATACCAAGAGGTCACTGGTAACAGTCTGCACTGATAGGAAGGAAACTTCTCTCATTCTAAAGCCAGTCAGCAAGGCCTTTTGTATACACTGCATACTTTTTAAAATATTTATTTATTTATTATTATTTATTTATTTATTTATTATTTATTTATTTATGAGAGACACAGAAAGAGAGAGAGAGGGGCAGAGACACAGGCAGAGGGAGAAGCAGGCTTCATGCAGGGAGCCCGACGTGGGACTCGATCCTGGATCCCCAGGATCAGGCCCTGGGCTGAAGGCAGCACTAAACCGCTGAGCCACCCAGTCTGCCTGGCAAGCTGATTCTAATATTCCCTTGGAAACGTGAGGGATCTAGAATAGCCAAGACTGTCTTGAAAGAGAACAAAACTGGAGTTCTCCTACTTTCTAATTTCAAAGCTTGGTACAAAGCTACAATAAACCAGACAGTGTGATAGTAGCATAAGAATAGACATAAAGACAGAATAGAATTAAGAGTACAGAAATAAACCCATATGTCTGGTAAACTTGGTTTTCCAAGAGTTCCAACACAATTCAATGGGGGAAAGGACATTCTTTTCCACAAATGGTGATGGACAACTAGATACCCACATTGCAAAAGGAATAGAGAGGGACTACTAATGGGTACAGAGTTTCTTTGGGGGATAATGAAAATGTTCTGAAATTACTAGAGGTATCAGTTGCACGACTTTGTGAAAGTACTAAAAACCACAAAAGTGTACCCTTTAAAAGGGTAGGTTTTATGAATTTTGTCTCAATTCAAAATATAAAACAATTCAGCCTTCCAACAGTTCAGCATCCTGTGATTTCTTTAATTTCCATAATTCTGCAGTGTGCCAGTCAGATAATTTCTGCATCTGTATCCAATAATTTAAAATAAAAAGGATTGCCAGAAAAAAAGGCAAACCAAAAATCATGGAAATAAGCCAAAAGAACACATGGACAAAAGGAACTAAGGAGTATAGCTGAGGAAGAAAGGAAGTACAGGGGCACCTGTTAAGTGTCTGACTGTTGGTTTCAGCTCAGGTGGTGATCTCAGGCCATGAGATCGAGCCCTGTGGCAGGCTCTGCTCTGAGTAGAGTCTGCTTAAGGCTCACTCTCTGTCTCCCTCTGTCCCTCCCCACTGTTGGATTTCTCTCCCTCCCTTTTTCTCCCTTCTTTCTCTCTAAAATAAATCAATAAATCTTAAAGAAAGAAAGAAAAGAAGGAAGAAAGGAAAGGGAAGTACAAATAGCTATCACACAATCCCTATATTTTCCCCCCGTATATTCTCGTCAATGTATAAATATGTTCATTCTTCCTGACATTCAAATTAAGCTAGTAAAATCAAAGTATAATATTTTCCTATAAAATACTTGATAAAGTAATTATGTTTTAAAACTTTAAATATTGGGATGGTGGCTCAGTGGTTGAGTGTCTGACTTTGGCTCAGGTCATGATCCTGAGGTTCTGGGATTGAGTCCCGCATCGAGCACCTGCTTCTCCCTCTGCCTATGTCTCTACCTCTCTCTGTGTCTCTCATAAATAAATAAATAAAACCTTAAAAAAATAATAAAACTTTAAGTATCATTTAAATATAGTGTAAATGGGGGGAAAGAGGACACAAGCTCCATATGCAAGTGTGGAAACAAGGCTTATGGACAGTATGGAGTATTAAGAAGCTTGTAAGCAGGGATCCCTGGGTGGCACAGCGGTTTGGCGCCTGCCTTTGGCCCAGGGCGCGATCCTGGAGACCCGGGATTGAATCCCACATCGGGCTCTCGGTGCATGGAGCCTGCTTCTCCCTCTGCCTGTGTCTCTGCCTCTCTCTCTCTGTGACTATCATAAATAAATAAAAATTTTTAAAAAATCTCTTTAAAAAAAAAGAGGCTTGTAAGCAGGTTGGGAAGGTGAAATTGCCTCAGCCAAGAAAAAGGCCTTTTCCGGTTTGAGCAGAACAAGAAAAAGAATCAGGAAGTGATAGGCCCACTGCTCCAGACTCTTGCTGTAGCCTTTCCAGGAAGCAGAACTACTCAGCTAGTATCATCGTCTTTTCTCCTTTTCTCTCAAAAGCAAACAATCCAGAGATGTGAAAGGGACCCCAGCCAGGTGGGAGGGTGTATGAGAAACCCCCCAAGGGCTGCACAGGCATGGCCCAGTAAATACCTGGGTGTAGGGTGGGAGTAGATGGCAGGGCCAGATAGCAAGAACTTATACTTGTGCTCCAAGAGCTGTCTGGTGATTTTTAAGAAGTGATGAGAATATGAGGAATATCAGAAAATTTGAAGCAGGCCAATGTCCCAGTTTTCAGAAAAAAGGGGGAAATGGATTCTATTAAAGAACAAAGCTCCACTTCATTCCTTTGGTAAGCCATAGACTCTGTTATTAAAATGACGAGAAGCGAGGGTACTCACCAGGAAGCAGCCTGGTTTGCCCATTAAAGAAAATCCCATTAAGAAAACACTGTGGGCCCAGTTGGGTGGTTCTCACTGTCAGCCTGGCCTTGGAGCCCCTGAAAATGATAGTCTTCTCTGCCAAATACCATGCCCTTTGTAGATCTTTCTGAAATGTTGAAATACTTAATTTTTACAGAAGAATGGACTATCTGTAATATGCAATATAAGATCATACTAGTATACCCCAGCATCTGTTTATTCAAATAATAATTGATTTCTGGGAAGGGTCTGGCTATCCCAGAACTTAGAGTTTCATGGGGAATATGGATAAGAATCCACAAGCCAGTAGGGCTCTGGGTGACAGGAGCTGTGACCCTAGAAGCACAGGGTGGGATGGGGGCATAGGAGGGACCATTCCTTCAGTCTGGAGGGTGGAAGAGTCCTCCCTGATGACACAACCTAAAAGCTGATCTCTGAGGAATGAGCCAGAATTAGCTGCCCAAATGAGACCAGGAAATGAGGGCAAGAAGTCATGATGAGGCCCAGGTTTCTTGGATAACTGGGTGGGTGGTGGAGCTATCCACTGAAATGAGGGACACACAGAGAGGAAGAGTGGGGGCATAGTTATGAGTTTAAATTTAAGCCCATGTTTGAGTAGACACTCAGGTGTAAAGTCCAAAAGGGGTTGGATATACAGGTCTGGAGTGAGAGGAAGACGAGCTTGTGGAGACCCAGGGACAAGTCACCAGAGAGGTGCAGTAATGTCACAGGAGGATGGTGATTTAGAGCCATCATAGGGCTCTTTTGGTTGTAACAAACTCAACTGAAGAAGGCTTAAGGAGAAAGGTACATTATCTCATGATTAGACCCTGATCAGACCAGGGTGTCCTGGCTTGAGGCCTGGCCTAGGACCCCCAGTGTGCCATCTGGTCTCTGTCTCTCAGCTCTGCTGCCTTCCCTCATGTTGGCTTCCTTCTCAGGCAGTTGCATCTCATGGATGGGCAGGTGGCCATCTCTGACTCCAGACTCACCTTCTGCCAGCTAAGCAACCCCAGTGGGGAAAAAAGAGAACCTCTTCCCAACCATTTCCGCAAAAGTCTTAGGTTTGAGTGTCAATAGTTAGACCTTGGCCGTTTACCCATCCTGAACCAATTCCTTGAGCCAGGGGAATGGAATACCCATGCTTGCAGTGGGTGGACAGCCCCCAAGCCATGTGGTAGCTCCTCAGGGTGCTGCTATCAAAAAAGGAAAAATATTTGCTAAATAGGTGAGGCATCAGGTAGCCCCCACAAAAGTCAGGGAAAGAGGGAGCATGGTCAACAGGGCCAGATACTTCTGGGGAAAAGGTTGAAATGGATCCATTGGATTAGCCATCAAGAGCCAGGATGACCTCAGCAAGAGCCATGCCAGTAAGTGGTGGTGATGGAAGCCAGGTGGCGGTGGGTTGAGGAATGAGTGGGAGGTGAAGCGTCAAATATAGAAAACTCTTAGCAGCTGGTTACTGAAGGGAGGTACTGTGTCCTGGTGACAGGCGTTCTGGGGAAATGGGGAAATGTGGATGGAAGGGGCCCGTAGACAGCAGCTTTTTAACCTAAGAGGCAGGCCTCGGAGCAGGGGTTTGGGGGCTCCAGGGCCAGGTGGTACACGTGTGGGTGGCAACAGTCACGCAGAGAGACCCTGCAAGACGGCCTCTTGTCCACTTACTACATCACCTGCCTGATGGATGGGAGTAATGTCACAGGATTAGTAGAAGTATAAGGGGAGATAGGTTTGGGTTTTTTTTTTTTTAATTATAAAATTCTCTTCTTTAACTCACATCTAGAAGTTTACTTCTAAAAGACTTTCAGTATACTTTTCAAAACCTTGGAAAATTATGAACTAGAAAGCCATGGTTCCTGGATCTGGCTGTGGGTCAGAACCACTGGGAGCCTGAAAAGAGATTTCAAGGCCTCAATCCCAGACCTCCTGAACCGGAATCTCTGTGGGAGAAGTTCAGAAATCTGGTTTTGGTTTGGTTTTTATAAACCACCTCCCAGAGTCAGTCTTAGGTAGCCTCCCCCAGGAAGTATTTAGGAACGATTGATAGAGGAAAGTTCATGATAGTTGAATCTTTTAAGCACGAAGCGGGTCGGCCTCAACCCAGAAGAGAAAGGCTCGCTTTGGTGGCCCTTCCATCACATGTGGTCCAAGCTCCATCTGTTCACATTCTTAGTGAATGACCTAGATGAAGACGTAGAAGTCATGCTTACAAAACTGGGAATTATGCAAAAAATGCAATTTAATAAACAGCCTTTTTCATTTAATATGATATGATGAACTTGTGTCATGAAGTAATCTTCAGAAATGGCTTTCATGACTGTATCCTAGTCTACCCTGCAGCTTGGAACATTGTTTCTAATTTTATGCTGTTATCTATAATATTGCAGTGGACATTCTTGGCTGTAAACCTTTGTCTCCTTTTTTTCCTTAGAATAGTATGAATTACTGCATCAAAAGGTATAAATATTTTTCAAGTTTATGTATATTGCTGATTACATATATACATACATATGTATATATATTTTATATAAAATAAAACATATATTTTATCCTGAATATATATATATACATATATTCCTTTTCAGAAAAGTCATTCCAAATTAGATTCCTACCACAGAGTCTAATATGAGGATCATGATTTCACAAACTGTCAGTAAAACTATGTATTATTATTTAAAAACATAAGTGTGCAGGAAAAAAATTTCTTTTAATTTGCTTTTCTTTTCCCTTTTACTGTGAAGTTGAACTTACAAAATATGTAGCTGTCATCTGTTTCTTTGTGAGTTATCTGTGAACTTTGTCCCAATTTTCATTTGGAATATTAGTCTTTATGTTGTAGGTGTTTAAATATTTTGCTTAATAATGTTTGTCAGTCTTTTGTCATAATTATTATTTTTCCAGTTTGAGGTTTGCCTTTTTAATTTTTATGATAATTTTTTGTCATGGAGATATATTTAATATTTGTGAGCAACTCTTAATATTTCTTTCCTCTTGGATGATGTCTTTTATGCCTCTAGAAAATCCTTAAATATTACGGAATCCTTAAGTTTAAAAAAATCTTTAAAATAGTTAACTTTTGGGGGCACCTGGATGGAGCAGTAGGTTGAGCATCCAACTCTTATTTTCAGCTCAGGTCATGAACACAGGGTCATGAGATCGAGCCCCTAATCAGGCTGTGCACTCAGTGTGGAGTCTACTTGGAATTCTCTCTCTCTCTCCCTTTCCCTATGCTCTCCACCTTTGCATCCCCCCCGCCAAATAAATAAATAAATATTTAAAAAATAAAATAAAATAGTTAACTCTTTAATCTACTTAAAATCTCTTTTGAAAGTATTCATTTTTTGTTTTTTATTTTTTAGCACTATTGAATAATCCTATTTTTTCCGCTACCACATGAGGCTTCTTCATATGCTAACTTATTAAATATTAGAATCTTTTGGAACCTTTCTCTCCTGTCATATTGCTCTGTTGGTAGATTCTTATGCCCACATCATACTCTCTTAAGGACTGTTACTTTAAAACATTCTTTAATTCAGTGGTAACACAGACCCTTCTGATCTCACTTCTCTTTATTTTGCAAATACTGTCAATCATCATTTCCTGTTATTCTTTCAGAGGAACTTCAAAATTACTTCATTAGATTCTTCTCAGAAAATACCATTCGGATCTGTTTATATTGGAATTGCACTGTATTTTGGTATTTGTTCTTTCCAGAACACAGTATGGCTTTAACTCAGACCTCTTGTAGACCTGAGAAAGGTGTTTGATTTACTTACATAGGTTCTATATACTCATATTAATGTTTTTCCTAGATATTTTATAATCCTTCACTCTTGTGAATCAGATATTTTTTCCTTTTTATTTTCTAGATGGGTATTGCGAGAATGTGAGATAGCTAATGATTTTTAGGCATTTCCATTTTGTATCTGCTCATTTGATTCAAGTTACTCTGAGAGCTTTTCAGTATTCTTTTGGATTTTCTAGATAGACAGCTATATCAATGACATTCATGATCACTTTGTTTCCTCTTCTGCTTCGTATTTGATTGTACTGGGAAGTGATCATCTACATCAAGTTTTTAATTGTGACAACAGTGCTTTTGTTATTTCACTTTAAGATATGTTACCTACTAGTTTAATATTTTATAAATTAATCACATTAAGAAATTATCTTTTTATTACTAGTTTAGAAGAATGTCATTGGAAAAAACTAGAACAGATGTCGAGCTTCATTAAATGCCTTTTTACTTTTTCCTTTAACCTGTGTTCTGTGGAAGGTAATTCTGGGAGATTGTTAATAGATGTTTAAAAAGGGTCCTATAGTTAAGGCACTTGGGGAAATGTGTTCTGTAGCCTTATCATGACGCTTGCCAGTGTTCCCAGATCAACCTAAATTCTGTTGTCTGGTTCATAAAGTACAAGTCCTCACTTAATTAGATCTTCATTGCATGAGCAAATGAATGATTAGAGAAATTAATGGGGCTATAAAAAATTGGGAAGCATATTGCCATGATTCCAGTGAACTTCCTCCCCCTTTCATCTCCTTCCTTTCCTTTCTCTTTCTTCTGGCCTCCTTCCAGAATAGCATGGAAGGCAGAGTGGAGCAGCTCTTGGTACTGGCACAGGTTAGACACCACTGTGCCCTAAGCACATCTCAGCCCTGCGTGATTTAAATGCCATTCATAGCTGGAAAAATAGAGCTGTGAAAAGGCTTTATCCAGCAAATTCCAGTTTCTTGATCCCATAGGCTAATGTAGATTCCATAGTAGGCACAACAGTTTCAAAGACGATGTCACTTGAACAAGCAGCCATGGCCATAACATGTCTGTGATTTAACTAAGGGAAAAATAAAAATGAAAATAAAAGTTAGGTTTCACACTTAAGGAAGACATTGAGTTTAAAATGCAAGTGAAGCTTGACCTTAGTTTTTCAGCAACTCAAAGATTAAAATTTTAAAGAAAGTGAGATATTTGTGATATTTATCTCAACATTATTTATAAGAGCAAGAAATGGGAAGCTATTTAAATGCCCAAGAGTAAGGAAGTAGCAAACTAAGTTATTAGATATTCATCTTAGAATAGTCTGCAGCCACTAAAAATTGTTTTCAAAGAATTTCTGATGGCCTGAGGAAAAACTAATGGTGGAAAATCTAGATGCAAAATTATTTAAACATTCTGATCCCAATTTTATAAAGAAAAAAAATATCTTCACAGAACGACAGATGGAAATAGATCAAAATGTTAAAAGTAGTCATTTTCCTGTGCTAATGTGGTTTAGTGCTAGCTGCTTACCTTGTCCTAAGCAGGGATAAAATGTCTGCTCCAACAACAGTGAGGGCAAAGTGATAAAACGTGTATGAAGTGCCTTATAGGGACACCTGGGTGGCTCAGTGGTTGAGCATCCGCCTTCGGCTCAGGGTGTGATCCCGGAGTCATAGGATTGAGTCCCACATCGGGCTCTTCGTGTGGAGCCTGCTTCTCCCTCTGCCTGTGTCTCTGCCTCTCTCTCTCTCTCTCTCTCTGTCATGAATAAATAAATAAAATCTTTTCTAAAAATGCCTTATAAACTGTACAGTGTGGTTTCATAATAATCTATTGTTCAGTGGTGTCCAGAAGGGGTAGTGGTGGTGGTGGTGTTTACTTGCTAAGAAATAATTACATATTCTTGACCATTTTCTAAGACTTTAATGATAACAAATGTTCGATTCTTCTCCCACTTACATTTCTTGGTATTAAACACAAGGATAAACAAAGGACACTGATTTAAAACATCATTTCTAGATTCAACACAAATCAGTTGAAGGACTAACCCTTTCTTTTCATTCACTCTCCTAGTGAAATAGTGGATCAAGTACTAGAAGTAAAAAGTACATTCTGTAAAGCTTGCCAACACTTTAAAATGAAGTGTATTTAAACTCTTAGCCCTGGATTTTAAAATAAGGAAATATAACTGCTTCTCCACTGAACTCAGAAGTTGTACCTTATATATTTCTTTCACATCTGTATGACTTAAAACCTTAGTAACGAATGCTCAAAAGAACAAAATGACTGTTTGAGATAGTTAAATGCTCTTTTTAAAAATATCCTACTCCATATCAATGAATTGAACTTTCAAACTATGCACAGATGCCAATGTATGCACAAACATTTCTAAAAATTTCATCATCACACAAGCCATTTCTCTAGATTTTGGCTTGAGTATTGAAAAATAATGCTCATAAAACATCCCGAATTATATGTGCCATATTACTTTTTAGAGTGCTGATGTAGTTATTGAATACCTACTAAAAGGTCTGAGATTTGTATGTTTGTTATGATTCACAGAATGCATTCCTGTAAACGCTTCTGTTGCAGGCTGATAGCCTCTCAAGCTATGATTTAGGGCAGGTAGTGTTCTCACAGGATGGGTAAGACATTTAGGTTCTAATAAACCACTTAATTTATGTGAACCTTAGTTTTTTTCATTTGTAAAATGGGGATAAAAATAGTACCAACCCCATAAGGTACTTAGGATGAAATAGATTTATTCATATAAAGACATCAGCACATAACAAATCCTACAACGTCAGATATACAGTAGTTGTCCCTTATCCGCTCTTCTACTTCCATGGTTTCACTTACCTACCATCAACCGCAGTCCAGAAGTAGATGATTCTCCTTTTGACATATGGTCAGAAGGTCAGTAGTAGCTAATGCTACATCACAATGCTTATGTCATTTTCCTCACCTCATCTTGTCACGTAGGCATTTTATCATCTCACGTCACCACAAGAAGGGTGAGTACAGTAGAGCAAGATACTTTGAGAGAAAGAGAAAGACCACATTACATAATTTTTATGATGGTATATTTTAATTGTTCTATCTTATTAGTTATTTTTGTTAATCTCTTACTGTGCCTAATTTATCAATTAAACCCTATCATAGGTGTGTATGTATAGGAAAAAATATTGTGCGTGGAGGGCTCAGGCATCCACCAAGGCACTTGGAATGAATCCTCCATGAATAGGAGGACCACTATGCTACTAAAATAATTAATGTCTTTTCCATTGTTCCAAGCACAAGTCAGAACCTAGACAATGCATGGATGACTACCAGGAGAGACAACATTTGCAGCTGGAATTTCGGAAAGCCTATCCTTGAGTGACTACCTTGTTTGTTTGTTTTTGGTCATCCTTAAGCTCATCTTTGAGAAGATGGTGCTTAAGTATTTTGAGGGACTTTTCATCATCCTGAAGATTTTCTTTTCCTCTTAACACAAACTACATTTTTTGCTATGATGTTAAAAAAAGGTTTTTTTCTAGCCTAAGCAACGGAAGAAAAAAGATACTGTCCACATATACCCTTGCATGCAGTCAGCTCCCTGATCTGAGGCTGGGCAAGTCCACCTGGACGAGGAAATGCCATGGCCTTCAGCAGACAGGGACAAGCAAACATTGGGTCTCCCATCCTCCCCACCAATCCCTCTGCCCCGCTGCTTGAAATCCTAGATGTCTATCTGTTTTTTACGTTGATGGCTTAGAGCAGTCACCCCTGGAAGAGGCAGCCCTTTCTGAGAACACAGGAGAAGGAGAACAAGGTGGAGCCAGGGACAGAAACACTTTCTAACACACAGGATGCCTGTGCAGTGGGCTCTTGGCTCAAAACTGTGGCGATGCTCTTCTGTAGTCTTCCTGTGGCCTCTTGGTCCTTTGAATTCTTGTTATTGCGGATAACACCACAAACTCTCCAGGACTCGTAGCTCTGGGAAAGCCTCTGGTACGGCCAAGTTTAACACAGTTGATCAGCCTGGTGCCTATAGGTGACCCGTTTTTGTATGTCGAAACTTGGGATCTGCTCAGACTTTTCAAGGTTGCTGGTTTTGAACCTCGTCACTTTCTTCACACTTTGTTCACGTCAGATACTCTGTGTCCTGGTTTTTCTTAGTTCCTTAGTGCCTGCCCACCTGGCAGTGTGACCTAAGTGTATCTGAATTTCCCCATCCCCCCATGTAAAACTTTTCTGGGCAGTCAGCTTAGAACATCATATATTAGCTCATGTATCCAACGGGTCCTACTTAGGGCAGACACCAGCAGCTGGGGGCTACATGGGACCCCAAAGCTACAGGGCTGAGCTTGATGTAAAAGCAAAAGCCTTGGGCCAAGAGAGAGGAGCCCTGGGAAATACAAGCCTTGCATGGCCAGTAGTTAGTCTGACCAGCAAGTCCTTGATTGCCTGCTCTAATCCTCAGTCTCCTCACCTGTAAAGACATGGGGTTGAGCCAAATGATTCCTAAGAGAGTTTGGGACTCGTGTGTGGATTGTGCTCTGCAGGAAATGACAACCTATCAGAAAAGAGGAGATCGGCCCACAGACAGCACTAATACTGGGTGTTCCTGAGAAGCTCCACAGCAGAAAGTGGTCAGAAAAAAAGGTCCTGGAGTGCTCAGGGAGGGAGGACTGCCCAAAGGAGGTGACACTTTGTAAAGTGACTGAAAGAGCGGGTAGGCTAGATGGTAGAGATCATGAGACATGATTCCCCACCAGACAGAGGGAATGAAGTAAGGGAAGTCAGGCGCAGGAATTTCAGGCCTGGAAGAGACTAATCAAGGAGGAAAGAAGGCCTGCAATAGGTGAGGAGCAAGATCCCAGAGTGCAAGGCAGAAGAGGGGTGCTCGTGGGGTCCCGGAAGGAAAGTCATCTGGGAAGGACTGGGTGGTTAGTGAGGGCTGTCTGATTAAAGCTTTAGAAAAACAGTCTCATCCTGCAGGGCAGATGGGGAAGAAGGAGGCTGGGAGGCAGCTGGACAGGACCAGAGTGACCCACATGAGGTGGGATGAGGTGGTATGAGGAGGCAGAAAAGTGAGGGAGGGAGGCCAGGGCCAAAGGGCCACCTGGATGAGGGCGCAGAGAAAGCCAGACGGTCCCCAGACACTGGTTCCACACCTACTATGTGCCAGATGCTGTGTTGGATTCTACGGTACAGTCGTGAGCCAGACAGACCAGGGCCTGTCTCTCAAGGTGCTCCTAATATCCTGGGACAATGACATGCCAACAGGAAAGTGTCAGCTATTGGATAAGTGCTCTGCATAGGTAATGAGGGGGAGGGACAGGGAACCAGACTGGAGAGGCTCCTGCGTCAGGATGCTCCCCAAGGAAGTGCCATGTGACTGTGCAGGGATCTGGGGGAGGGCTTTCCAAGCAATCCCGAGGTGGGAATGGCCTTGGCCTGTTGAAAAGGTGGTACAGGGCCTGGGTGGCTCAGTGGTTGAGCATCTGGCTTCGGCTCAGGGCATGATCCGAGGTCCTGGGATTGAGTCCCGCATCGGGCTCCTGCTTCTCCCTCTGCCTATGTCTCTGCCTCTCTCTCTCTGTGTCTCTCACGAATAAAATCTTTAAAAAAAGAAAAGAAAAGGTGGTACAGAGGCCAGTGTAATCACTCATCCACTCATTATTTCAACAAGTATTTATTGAGCACCTCAACCATGTACCAGAGATTGTTCCAAGCTTGTGGGAAGCATTAGTGAACGGAAGAGAATGAAAGCCCTGCGTTCCTACAGCATATACCCTACCAGGTGGAGGCAGCAAATACGTCATAAATATAATAAGTGCATTTTATATTATGGTAGAGCCATGGGAAAGAGAACACAATTTTTTTTCTAAATTTTTTGCTGTTCTGGATAATGCTGCAATGGACATCTTCACACAAAAATCTTTTTCACGTATCTAGGATTTTTGCAAAGGACCGATTTCAAAGAGAACTACCTCCATTTTAAAGGCTTTTAACACAAAGTATCAAACTGCTTTTCAGTGAGGTTATACTAACTGATTCTCCCACTGATATATAATATATATCAGAGTGTTTATTTTACTACACCCTTACCAGAGTTGGGTGTTATGAGCCTCTTTAAAGTGTTAATACATTATGTCTTTCATTGGTATTGCTTTGATAATGAAATTGAACGCTAAATTTTGGCTTTTAACTGTGGGAGAAAGTATTACTAAGCAAATTAACTAGGTAAGCAAGCTACAGGATAGCCCTTCCTAGTTCTACTTCTCTTCTATGTCTAGGACCCAAAAGTGAAGTGATTTATCAAAGTCACAGTTCAGAGGCACCTTTTACTTCAAACTGATTCACATTAGCAACATACTTGAACAATTATTTGTCAGATGTAAACCAAAATATATTTAAGTATGCTTTTTTTTAAGATTTATTTATTTATTCATTCATTCATTCATTCATTCATTCATGAGAGACAGAGAGAGAGAGGGGGGCAGGCTCCATGCAGGGGAGCCTGATGTGGGACTCTATCCCGGGACTCCAGGATCACACCCTGGGCCAAAAGGAAGCACCCAACCACTGAGCCACCCAGATGTCCCTATTTAACTATGCTTAAAAAATAATTTGTTAAAGTTCTGTCTGGCAGGGTTGCTACCTAGGAAGTTCTAGCTTCAATTACATTATGAATTTGAAAATAAGAAACACCTGCTCCTCTTTAAACAATTTCATACTTTAGGTTTTTCATTGAAACCTCTGTTATTCCAGAATTAGTGGTGTTTGTTGTGCTTTTATATAAACCTATATATATTTATATAAACATTAAGAAGCAATTCGGGCTCTCCTTGGCAGTGATGGCCTGGCTTACACACCTTTACATGTGAGTTACTTCCCTGCTGGGGACTCACCTGCTGAACCACCGCATCCACAAGCCCCTCAGCCCCTGCCTGAGCCCCATTCTCACCTCCCAACACCTGGAGCAGAAGGGTCCTCCTCCTGCCCAGGCCTGGGAAGGTGCTGAGAAGGGGCAAGATTGCAGAGAGCCACCCAAGGTGGTACCCAATACTGGGTTTTTGCCCAAAAGGTAGTGCTATGGTTCTTTTCTGGTTTGTCTGTTTTATTGGCATGTGTGACCTTTGTAGGCTATCTTGCAAGCCAACCCTTGCTGTTAACATTGATTCCATGGGACAATGCCGGTTAGGTTTCAAACCAGCACTTGGACCTAACCCTTTCGTGAGAACTGCATGTGCTGCAGGGAGCCTGGTGACACTGCTGTTCTTCCAAGCCCAGGCCCTGCTCCTCAGTGGTCCACCTTCTGCACCCTGGATCTCCTGGCATAGCATCAGCCAGGCCACAGGGAATGAAAATCAAAGTGGACTCAGGAGGGATGTGATGTGGACTTGAATTCTAGCTTTGCTGATGAATGGTTTCAGACTTGAGACCGCAAGTGGCTGTACCACCTAAATTCATAGATGTATATGAAATCCATGCACTCTGCATTCAGTCTACAAGCGTTGGTGTTTCACAGAGCATGAGATGCTATTGTTGCTGGCTTCTACCAGTATTTCTAAGATTTGTGTGGAATTTCATAAGAATTTGTAAACATGAACATTTCTGCTTCCAAGGATATTTACGAGTCTACTCAGTACCTGAAAAAATTTTGAATTTTTTTAAAAATTAAATTTGAACATGTTTTGAAAAGTAGCTTCTTCTCTCCCCAGCTTTCTCTAGGGAAAACGGAGAGAGCTGTCCCCTTGTTGTTAGGGCAGCCCCAGAACCATGCAGGAAGGCAGTGGGGAGAGCTCTTCTCACTTTTGAGGAGATACAGGATTGTGGTGTCTATGGCCAGTGGCACACCCTGCATGAGGCCCATGAACTCCCCTTGTGCTCCTCATCTCTTAGCAAACCACCAGCTCAAACCCAGGTTTAAAACATTGTTTGGAGGGGCTCCTGGATGGCTCAGTGGTTGAGCGTCTGCCTTTGGCTCAGGTTGTGATCCTGGGGTCCAGGGATTGAGTCCCATATCAGGCTCTGCTGGGGGAGGTCTGCTTCTCCCTCTGCCTGTGTCTCTGCCTCTCTCTGTGTGTCTCATTAATAAATAAATTAAATCTTAAAAAAAAAAAAAAGAACATTGCCTGGAGACAGCGCAAGACCTAGAGTCCCACTGCCTGCATTCCATTTCCACTGAAGCATACTTATTGTATGACCTCAGGCAAGTTGCTTAGCCTCTCTGATGCCCCAGTTTTCCCACCTGTAAAATGGGAATAATGTTACACCCACTTCAGAGTATTAGGGAGATTACATACATGAATAGTTGTGCATGTGGAGGGCTTTGTGCTCCAGGGAAATAATGAGCACTTGGTAAATGCTGGGTGTTATTAGCTGATTGGTTTGTTTTTTTTTTTTTCACATTTCCTCAAAATTTAGGGGACCTATTTAAATGTCATCTATTCTGGTGCTCCACAACTTCAGAGAAATGTAGAAACTTTGGATGACACTAAAACTAGTGATGAGATCCATTAAATATTCAGAATACAGCCTGCTAAGTTTTCAGTTGCATTGGCATAGAAAACATAGGTGTCAGGGATGGCCTAATTTCTTATTCTTAGAAAGATGGCAAAATTGTGTTGGACAGTTGATAGTGCAGGTCCTTCTGTCCCAGAAAATAAAATCAAAATTTTGATTTTATCAAAATAAAATTTCAGGGCTGAAATTTGATCAGTTCGGGACATATTAGAAATAAACAAATAGCTTGGTACCAAATCCGTTGTTAGCTGCAGGAATGGGAAGCCAGAGAACTATGCACATTTCTGCCCTTGAGCTTCTTTTCCAGGGTGAAAGCTCAGCCCCTGGCAGGGTTGGGACCTGGGACCTCAAAGAGGCATTTCTGTTCACTTGCTCCCCACCTCCAGAACCTGCTCCCAGTCACTGTCAGGCATTCTGTGAAGGTGTTGCATTTCCACCTGCTCCTTGGTAATGAGGGAAACGTATCCCAAAATATGCCTTTCTTCATGTTCCCCTTGGCTGCAGAGGAAGGAGGGAGGAGTCTTTGCCCTGCCCCTCCCACCACATATATGCATAAATACACGAAAGTGTGTTCCTTCTTGGAAAGGAAATCTTGGTGGGGAGGGAGGGGCTCTGAGTGCCTTTAGCTGAACAAAGTGCTGGTGGAGGGAGGGGTGGTGGAGAGGAGCTATGTTAGGGGCTCAGCCCTTTACCACAGAAAGCAGACTTTCCCCACTGCTCCACCTCTGGCTGCCTTGCCGCACCCCAGCCATATCACTGAGCCAGTCCCATATCAACTGGCTTCCTCAGCCCCCTGAAGAGGAACCCTAAGTGACATTTGCTAGTCCCACGTGCATAGTGGTGCAGGTTAAACTACACGAGGGCACAGGGCAGGGGAGTGTGTGGGGGGTAAAATCTAGCTAGCTTGCTAAGCTGTAAACCCCGGTGCAGGGCTGGGTCTAACTGGAGGAAGGGGCATCTTTTTCCAATTTGCACATAGAGCTAGTATCTAATTCCTGGTGGTATCTAATCTGAACCTCTCCACCTCCTTTGGCCCCCACCCCCCCATAGCAACCTCTGTTGCTGCTCAGTTCTTTGGAGATGGTCTTCCATGGCCATGACCTCCAGGAACCCGAGGGAGCTGTAAAGTGTGCAAGGGAGGATGTGCGGGCCTCAGTAATCACCGGTGAGAAGGAGAAGAGGTAGTTCATTCTAACATTCACTACATTGAGTGCGCTCTGTGGGCAGGCACAGTGCTGGATGTGGGAGGCTATGCATCTGGCTGTAGGCATGGGCCTGCCCGCGAGGGCCCACAAACAGAGAAGTGCAGTGCCCCTGGTGAGCACCATCATGGCTGCAGGCACCAGGTGCCCGGGGCCCACAGAGCAGGTGTGCCCAGCACCCTGGAGGGAGGGGGGACACTTCCCAAAAGGAGATGGGCCTGAGTAGGTTCCAGCAGGATTGCACAGGAGCTGGCTGGGTACACTTCCCTGGGATGGCATCTGTGGTGCCCAGATCAGGAATTGTGCTAAGCAAAGGTACCTTTTCAGAAGATCCAGAAAGTCTGCAAGATGCTTGACCTGTTACTAGGCCTCAAAGGGTGGCGAGGGTGGGAGTGGGGGGCACCATGCTTAGGTCTGTAGATTTTAAGCTTTGAACATTTGCAGGAGAGTAAAATGCCAACCATTCTCCTTTTCTTGGTGTTTATATTTCTAGGCTCTTAAATGTTTATGTTAAAAATTGGTAGTCCCAGAAAGCTTTCTGGCCTCTTGCTTTGTGATAACTTGCTAAGTTTCTTTTCTTTTTCCCATTCCCAGATACTTACTGGAGCAAGATTTCCCAGGCATGAGGATTGGTCCAGAGCCCACCACGGATTCCTTCATCGCTGTGATGTATGGAGAGACTGAGGGTAGCACCCCAGGGAATGCATTAGTTGTGGATCCTAAAAAGCCATTTCGAAAGCTTAGTCGCTTTGGAAATGCTTTTCTGAATCGGTAAGCACGAGCAACCTGGCATTGTTGGTCAGGTTGTTTGTTTGTATGTTTATTTTTAAGAGTTTATTTATTTATTTGACAGAGAGAGAGAGCACAAGCAGGGGGAGCAGGAGAGGGAGAAGCAGGCTCCCCACCAAGCAGGGAGCCCAACATGGGGCTCGATCCCAGGACCCTAGGATCATGACCTGAGCCAAAGGCAGACGCTTAACTGAGCCGCCCAGGCGCCCTGGTCAGGTTTTCTTTGAATTCTTCTTTGAATTCTTGCCAATTACATATAAAGTTTCAAAAACAGAATGGAGTATGTCTGTTTTAGAAGAGAGAAGCTATAGAGAATATGCTTATTGTGTTCAAATATTTGAAAAGATTATTATAGAAAATGATCAGTTATTACCTATTCTGGGCGGCTTCAGAGGATAGAGCTAAGGCCTGGGATTGGTCATTATAAGGCCACACAGTACAGGGAATACATTTCTAATAATTTCAGCAGTCCAGAAATGGATCAAGTTGCCTTGTGAGGAAGTGTGCTTCCTGTCACTGACAATGTTAAGTGGTGACTGGATGGCCACCGCTCAGGTGTGGTATGCTGGGGACTCCTGTACAGGGAACTCAGCCCAGAGGACCCCTGAGGCTTGTCTGACCCCCCAGATTCAGCCTGTTGATATTCCTGCTTGGCTGCCCCTTATGCTTCTCACTCCCATGCTTTGAGCTATCTCCTCGTTCATTAAGGCCTGTCAGGAGAAATAGAGGCAAAACCACACAAAAACTTAAATTGGTTATTTGGTGGTTCTGTTGCAGAAGTGAAGTTGTGGGATAGCTGAGGTTCTGTCTTAGGTGGAGATGTGTTTTGTCTGTATTATCCTGTACCCTTTCTCCAGTGCTCCCAATGAAACAGAGGGCTGCAGACGAAGCAGGTCTGGATGCAGCTCTGCCCTCTTAGACATGACCTGTTGTCCCTTCCCTTGCCTTCCTCCTCTTTGCCACTTCTAGCTTTTTTTAAACCCCTTTTCTTTTTCTTCTCTCCTGCCATATCCCTCACCCCTCTATTTCCCTCTTTTATGAGTCTCCTGATTTAGACCAGTTACTCTGGGGGTGCAAAGCCAAGGAGGGGTCATCCAAACAAAAGAAACTGTACTTCTTTTTAGATGGTTTAAAAGATAGGAACAGATCCTCCCAGTCCATTGCCACCCTCCCAAAGGCTGAGATGTCTCATTGCACAACTCTGGGGAGTTCCATTCGCAAGGACTAGGGGAAGGATGATGTGCTCAGGTGCTGAGCAGTGACTCTGCCAAGGGCAGCCCATGCAACCTCCAGAGATGCCTCTGAGAAAAACCGGACTCTAAGGGCTTTTGTATGCTCTCATCACAAATCAAAGGAGACATCCAAATGGCAGCCAGAAAATGTGGCAGTAGGAGAAATAGAAATGCATAGATGATGTAGATAGAGTCACAGAGAAATCCTGTCTTTTTGCTGACAGTGATTTGCAGAATACTGTCCAGATGATTTTCTCTACCTGCAGGATGCTCTCAGGGAGGAGTTTCCTCCTTCTCTCCAGAGCAGCCTTGGGTGGCACCAGAGCCTCTCCTGCGGGAGAAGTAGGGGTTGAGCCCATGTGGGAGAGCACCAGAAGGTCTCCTGAGGCACTTGAAGGGCAGTGGAACAAGAAATTCCCCCATCAAGGCCTCTTGGGGAGCCCTGGTCATGGAGCAGGCAAACAGCCAGGCTTCCTGTCCCAAGATGGGCCCTGGAAGGTTCCGGAGGCCTGGAAAAGTGCAGGGCACAAGGTCCTTCTCCATGAAAGACTGCCTGGAAATCCCATGGTTTCTTTACCACTGCCTTTTTGTCTTTCTTTTTGCCCGACAAAGGCTTAAAAAATAAATAAGCTGCCACTTTTTTCAAATTCCTATTTTGTGAAGTCCATATTCACAAGGGGAATCCCAGGAAGAATGGCTATCGGCTTCTTTTGAACAGATGATTTGCTTTCCTGACAAATCTTCTTTTCAAATGCCAAACATACAGCAGATGAGTATGGAAATTTTGAACGGCAAGTTTCATTATCTGAGATTTTTTATTTATTTATTTATTTTATTTTATTTTATTTTAAATATTTTTTTTCAATTTTTATTTATTTATGATAGTCACAGAGAGAGAGAGAGAGGCAGAGACACAGGCCGAGGGAGAAGCAGGCTCCATGCACCGGGAGCCCGATGTGGGATTCGATCCCCGGTCTCCAGGATCGCGCCCTGGGCCAAAGGCAGGCGCAAAACCGCTGCGCCACCCAGGGATCCCTGAGATTGTTTTTTTACAGATTTTATTTATTTATTCATGAGAAACACAGAAAGAGAGGCAGAGACACAGGAAGAGGGAGAAGCAGGCTCCACACAGGGAGCCCGACTGTGGGACTCGATCCCGGGTCTCCAGGATCACACCCCGGGGCCGAAGGTGGCGCTAAACCGCTGAGCCGCCCGGGCTGCCCCATTAGCTGAGATTTAAAACTTGCTGAAAGTCATCCGTGTATTATGTAATCAAGTGTTAATTAAGTTGAGAATACATAGAAAAATGTTAGCAAATATTAGTATAGCCTTTACTGTGTGTCAGATACAGTTCTTGACTTTACTTGTATATTAGCTCTAAATCCTCATCAAGTCTCTGTGACCTACATGCTACTATTATCCTCCACATAGACAGGAGGAGTTGATGCATAGAAGTTCATTTGACTTCCACAGAGCCACTCAGCTGAGAAGTGGCAGTGCTGGTTTAGGAACTCAGGCCATCTGGCTCACAGTCCCTACTAGTGCCCAATGTACTGCCCAATGGCATGAATGACACTTGGACTGAGGATCGCTCCTACTGTCCCCGATCTAACTTTGCAGGCTGTCCTTAATAAGGCCCCTGAACAATGAGTATGATTATGTTCCTAGTTAATAGATTAAAATGTTCACATACACTACTTTTTCTGGGTTAATAAGACAGTGTTACTATGGCCATTTTACAGATGAGAAAGCTGAGAGCAAAGTAAAATGATTTACCCATGAAAAGGCCAAGACAATATTAGAATTCAGCTTCCTCTTCCCTTCTGTCCACCACCTCGTACCTCATGAAGCAGTCTCAGAGAAGAGTTTCTGTTCCAGTCCTGCTGGTGGCCATGTATTTGTGAGGGACACACCTCATCGCACTTAAGAATAAACAGCATGTCTAAAGTCATATCCATACAACAGTGCTCTTGTTTCACCCACTGCTTGGGTAAGAAAAAAGTCAATTAGTGTTGGGCACTCAAACATGTGTATGTAATTATAATGTCCCTATGGGAACACCAGGTGAGCTAGCTCTAATGCCAGGCAAACTCCTCTTTACATAGCATACTTCAAAATAGAATACTTAGAGGAATGGGGATTGATTGTCTGCAGGGAAGAACTTTCTCCTCCCCACCCACCGAGCAACCACCAGTCACCCTTGGGATAGGTCTGGCTTATTACCCTGGCCTTCTCATTATGGAGCATTGGCTTGAGGCCCTGCCCCCAGGGACGTCTTTAAAAGTGGTTACTACTTCATGAGGTGGTACCAGGTGACACCTGGTGGGTGTCAGCCTAGAAGCATTAAGCAAACCAGTGCAGCCTGAGTTTTAACACGTAAGGCTGGTTGCTGAGAAAGTAACAGAGGCTCTGTGATGCTGTTCTGAGAAAAGAAGGCAAATTCCCAAAAAGGCAGCTCCAGATTATGGACATTCCACACTTGAACAATCAGAGGAGTTGAGTCTAGAACAAAAAGAGTTCTATGGAAATAACTTTAGTTCCATTCCATTCCATTCCGAAACTCCACCATGCTACCTTGCTTTGGAGAGGAATTCGCAGTCGGGCTCGTCTTGGGAATGTGGTTACTGAGGCTCCAGTCTGTTACCAGGAGACAGTTCTAACTCCCCCAGGAGGAGATGGATGACCAGCAGGACCCGAGGGCATGTGGCCTGGGAGGCTCTGCATCTTGGTCAGTTCCAGCAGTGTCAGGATTGACTCTGACATTTCCACTCCCTTTACCCCCTGGTTTTGAACTGGATGTTATGTTTTTCCCTCAATCTTTTTTTTTTTTTTAAGATTTTATTTATTCATTCATGAGAGATACACACACAGAGAGAAAGAGAGGCAGAGACACAGGCGGAGGGAGAAGCAGGCTCCATGCAGGGAGCCCAACATGTGGGACTGGATCCTGGGTCTCCAGGATCAGGCTCTGGGCTGAAGGCAGCGCTAAACCGCTGAGCCACCCAGGCTGCCCCTCAATTTCCTTTTCTAAACATGGTAGTCTTTTTGTTTGTTTGTTTGTTTGTTTTGTTTTTAATCCAGATAGCTGCAGGCATTTAGTTTAGGATCTATTTTAATTTTAAATCATAGTCATCCACAGAAGAAATTCTTAATAGCATTTCCTCATTGCCTCTGTTTACTTTTGAAAAAACAAACAAACAAACAAAAAAACTTTAATCAGTAGCCCCAGGGATTGAAATTTGGAAACTTTCTTTCAAGCTAAAGGAATCTAAATGCTGCTTCCAGTGCACCTGTCATTTTAGCCAGGCCTGAGAATAGTGATGATAAAATACAAACCCATTCTCATGTTGGTGTGATGATTTAGCCATAATAGAATACATATGTGCATTTTGTGACTTCTGTTCGTCACCTCTCTGTAAGTAAATGAAGCTTTAATAATAGGCTTTTTAAATATGAATATTATAGTCACTTAGTACCATAGGGAATATTTTTCTAACTGACTTACTACAAGTATACAGCATCAGTCTGGACACATACTGGCTTCATCAGCTAATTTAGATGCATAGATTAAGGAAAAGAGGCTTCTGCCAAGAATCACCAGCAAATTTGTTGTTTTCTTTTTAATCTGAGTGATGAACTGGTATTGTTTGTTGATTTGTCCATTTTGTGGTGTGCTTATCCATCATAAACGTATTGAAGCTCTTCCCATTAGTCTAACCTCAGGATTTGTGGTGGCTGCCAAGTCATTAACCATTGTTCCTCCCTGGCAGGCCGCCTGTACGTACGGTCCTGGTCCTAACATTCCAGAAAACCAGCTGTGCTCCCTGGATTCAGGCAGACTTTCCCAGCACTGGGTGCACTGCTGTTCCCCACTCTGGCAGTCAGGAAAGAGAGGCTTGAAAAGTACATGTTTAGGTTGCACGCCATGAAATTGCCAATATTCAGCCATCCTTTACTTGTAAAAGTGGTAATTCTGTAAGATTCCATCTAAGCAGGTAACTGTGGCCTTTTTTATATGCTGGATGTGAAATTAAATTTCTCCTGGGCCGTGAAGGTTAGATCAGCCGTTTGTGGCAGGACCATGTAATAATTATTATCGTGGGTTGGTTGTCAGAGGCTTTTTGCATATCGTGTGCTATTTATGATGGCATCTTAGGAAGTCATGTCATCTCTCTGGTCTCCCTCTAATCAGCATATGAGTTAGGGTTGAAGGAGGTGCTTTGAAACTGCACCATACTCTGTCCACCGTAGGCATCCGCTGTTATCTGAACCAGATGACACCGTGGGAGTTCTCGGGCTGCTAGAATTGCTCAGATACCTAGAGCTTGCAGAGTTAGTAAGCGAGGTCTTCTGCCTTCTGGCACCTCTACCCTCCAGTAGTAGGCTGGAACAAGTCACGAGGGAGCCTCTGGTGGGGAGTTCCAGGGCTGTGGCACATCACTCCCTGTTTTGGGATGTTGCCGTCTGTGACAAGGTACACAGTAGTGGTTCAAATGCACTAAGTGGTGGTAGCAGCCTAGTAGTCAAAAACCCCAGGCCCAAGTCCAAACTGCTGGGTTAGCATCCCAGCTCCATCACTTACCAGCCACGTGACTTGGCAAGTTATGGCATGTGCCCCTCTGTGCCCTGGTCTCCTCCTGTGTAAACGGCAGCACACATCCCCTACCTTTCAGATTTTGATGAGGATTAAGTGATTTAAAATGTATACAAAAAGTGTTTAGGGATGCCTGGATGGCTCAGTGGTTGAGTGTCTGCCTTCGGCTCAGACTCAGGTTGTGATCCTGGGGGTCCTGGGATTGAGTTCCGCATTGGGCTCCCCACAGGGAGCCTGCTTCTCTGTCAGTCTCTGCCTCTCATGAATAGATAAATAAAATCCTTAAAAAAAAAAAATCTTTACTATATGTGTTAGACATATAGTAATTGGGCAGTAAATGTTTGTGCCATTTTATTATTGCCGTAACTACCAAATATCACTACATTGTTAAAATCAAACAGCGTTAAAGTACCACCTGGTTCTTTCAGAATGTTGGTCATCAAATTGGAATGTTAGCATTTAGAGGCAATTTTAAAATCCCTAATCTTCTCGCCTCCTTGTTTTACTATGTAGCAAGACCTTACAACCCAGACTATTCCTTCACCCAGCCCCCTTTCTGCTACCCCTGAGCCTTCTTTGGGTGTGGGGGTGGCAGGGGAGGGGGGTGAAGTGCAGAGTTGGTGTCCTTCTTCCGCTCCTTTTATCAGACAATGAGATGCATCAGGTCAGCCCTGGGCGAGAAGATGCTTCGTAACAGCTTCTGTGAGGCTCCTGGGCTTAACGGACACATGTCTGTGATTTTCATGGGAAATGTAGAGGGCAAGGCACAGATACACTTTTATGTTAGTCACTCTAAAAAGGAGGAAGAAGTCCATCTTGGCACAGCAAACCTGTGCTTGGAGACATTTCAGCACGCAAACATAAGCAAGAAAAGCCTGACCTAGGGCTGACTGTACTATACCCAATAAATAACCTTGCCTTTCACCTTCCTGTCTTGGAGCCTAACAGTAAGATAGGTTTGCTGTAACAGCATTGCATTAGGGTGTTTTTCTGATTACAATATAATTATTTAAGAAAACATCCATGTGGGCCTGACTCCTCCTGTATGAGGCCTGCCCCCACGCAGGGGTCTGAAAGCTGACCTGTGCTCTGTGCTCCCCTGCTGCACCCCTCCCTCCACCCCTGCACGCCCTCACTCCCCTACCTCACAGGCTTTCTTGCTTTCCTTCATGGAATGTAGCCAGGTTTTGGACATGCAAGCCAACCACCCCATCCCAGGGTGCACCTGGAGAGCTCTCTCCTTCTCTCCCCACCGTCCCCCCCCCTCCTGTGCCTTCTCCTTCCCTCCTTCTCCCCCTCCTCCTTTTTCTGCAGTTATCCTTGTGGGCCCCTCAGGTGATCCCTTGTCTACTGTGTGGGAATGTGGTTGTCACCACATTCACCGCATCTTGTTTTGTGGCTCACAGATTTCACCTCTGCTGTTGTGTCAGAAGGCATGGGAGTTGTTGGAAGTTTGTCACTCTGCAGAGAGGGAGTGGACAATTTATATATTTTGAATCCCTCTGTTAACTCCACACTAGAATCCAAAGTTTTGTGTTTTGGAAAAATTGATATTGAGTGTGAGCTTGTGGTTTTGGAGACAGGTCAGTCTCTCTCAGGAATAGCTTAGGGTGAATAGTTTCACCCATGTGCAATTTTTCAGCATTGCCGAATGTCTCAAGCCATCCAATAAAAAGGATGGGACTGGAATAAGAGACAGAATCATCACTGACAAGAAACGCAGTCTACCACAGATGCACTCAGAACTCTGTTCCTCGCTCAGTTCTAGAGCGTTGAATGGGGTGGTTTGTTTCTCTGTGAACTTACAAAGAATGAATGCTTAGTGATCTCTGTGTACTTTATTCTCACAGATCTGCTCTCCCAACATTGAGCAGTGGGGTTTATTTAAAGGTCTGGAGGGTGCATGAGGGGTGAGAGAAAATCAGAAATAAGTAGTTCTCTTAAAAAAAAAAAAAAAGTAGTTCTCTTAAATTAGCTTGTCCCTTTATTTTTAACATGGTGAGATTTTTAACTTTATGGATTGAGTTCTACTCAGCTGACATCAGAAATTCTAGATTGTGGTCTTTGGCCAGCCATGCATTAATGGTGTGACCTCAAGATGTCATAACTACTCTGTGCTTCATCTTTTCCAGCAGCAAAATGATCATAATATCTTTTCCTACATCTCCTTGGGCTGACTTGAAAATATAGGAAAGAATGTGTGGGAAACTTGTCCTGAGCACTTCAAAGATGGCTATTTTGAAATGTCAGTAATTGTATCTCTTTCTCAGGACTGCCCACCCCTGGCCGTGCGGCCAAGCCCCTACCCTGCCCGTAGGGCTATGCCATCCACATGTGTACTGTGAGGGCTGGCATCGCCTCCCTGTCTTGCATTCCCAGCATATTTACTTTCTGAGTGATCCCACCAGTTCCACTGAATGGAAGAATTGAGCTTTTGCTGAGAGTTTTCCAGCTTTCTGCCCACACCAATACAGAAGTTAGCCATTTACAATAGAGAAGAGGAGAGACACTCTATAGTTTTCGCCTTAAAACAGACACAGTGCCTACCAGGGATCCACCTTGGGGTCTGCTGCCTGAGTGAAAGTATCAAAGTGTTTCCCTCTGCTACTCTAGAGTTACTTACCATTAAAGCTAAAAAAAAAGACCTCACTTGTCCCCATCCAAGTGTCTCCATTTATACATAAGGACACAGGCCCAAAGTTGGGAAGCCCTTGTCCAGGGTCCCACAGCAGATTATTGGCAAAGGTCGAGCTGAACCTGAACCCAGTCTGCTGACCCACAGGTCAAATTTTCCTCCCATTTCACGCTGCTTCCGTGAGGCTGATGCCAGGACAGCTGAAAGCAGGGGGATCAGGATGAGAAGGAAGAAATGGTATCAGGGAAGTGAGGGCCAAGGAGGGAGGCTTGAGATGCCCAGCCAGGACTCTCCCCTGCCCCTGCTACTTTGTCCACTTTTAGGGTACACCTCGGATTCTGAGGCACTTGGAGGATTTGGGGTATTTCTCACAGGTGCTTGCCCTGTGCTGGGTCTGAAACCACATGGGCAGCAAACTAGATGCTGAGTCCCCACGGCATCAGTGAAAACAGGCCCTGGTATTTCCACCATCACACCAGGGAGTGGGCAACACGACCAGACAGGGAGCTTAGGATACTCCAGCACAGGCATCCCTGGGTGGCTCAGCGGTTTAGTGCCTGCCTTCAGCCTAGGGTGTGACCCTGGAGTCTCAGGATCAATACCACATCAGGCTTCCTGCATGGAGCCTGCTTCTCCCTTGCCTGTCTCTCTGCCTCTGTCTCTCTCTGTGTGTCTCTCATGAATAAATAAAATCTTTAAAAAAAAAAAAAAAAGATACTCCAGCACAGTGGGGCAGTGACCCTGAAGGAGGCATGGTATTCCCTGGGAGAAGAAGCCCAGGACGCTTGGCCAAGGAGCAGTATAGGGAATGGGTAGGCAAGGGATGGGCTTTGGGTTGGGCTGGCCTGGGTTTAAGGCCCAGCTCTGAGTGATGCTGAGTAAGTTACTTCTCTGACATTAATAGGAATTTCTTCCTCAAGGGATTAGTTACTATGAGGAACAAATGCAATGATGTTTGTAAAATATCTAAGTATTCAGGGGTGCCTGGGTGGCGTAGTTGGTTAAGCATCTGATTTCGGCTCAGGTCGTGGTCCCAGGGTCTTGGGATTGAATCTGGCATCGGGCTCCCTACTCTGGTGGGGAGTCTGCTTCTCTCCTCCCTCTGCCCCTCCTCTGCACTCGTGTGTTCTCTCTCCCTCTGCTCTCTCCCTCAAATAAATAAATCAAATTTCTAAGAAATATATCTAAGTGTTCAGTAAATATCAGCTAAAATCAAAATTAATGGGTAAGGATCTGGTGGCAGGTAGCAGGCAGGTGCCAAGGTACCTTCCCATACCTGCCCCATGGTCCAGCATCTAATCCCCATGGCACCAGTGGAGGTGCTGTAAATCCCCTGCAACCCCCCACTTTACAGACAACGTCAATAACCTTGAGAGGCCAGGGAGCTCCTCAGAGCTTGGAGATGTGTAGTTCCTGATCCCGCCTTTGATCCCTTTTTTTCCAGATTCATGTGCTCCCAGCTGCCCAATCAGGTCTTGAAGAGCATCAGCATCATCGACAGCCCTGGAATCCTGTCTGGGGAGAAGCAGCGCATCAGCCGAGGTCAGTGCCCACCCCAGGCCCACCCCTACTCCGGGGCTGCTGAGGCTCACTGTCAGGCAGCAGAGGATTTCTGTTTCTAGGAGATTCTATCCACCACCCAGGATGCCTTCAGCGGCCCTGGACAGCCTGGGGGTCCAGAACTGGAGGGGCCCCGAAAAACAATCGGGAGGCATAAATAGCATCAGAGGTTCTGCATTTCAACTGAGAAACTTCTGGAGTGTTAGCTAAAATCTCTTAGTCCCTTTAAACGCTGCCATCTGCCACTAGTACCCACCTCATATAATTCTTGTGAGTTTAAGAGGTGACATACATGTCGCTACTAACCATTCCCTTGGACACGTATGGCAAAAAATAAAGGAGATGAGTAGTCACTGCAAAGGAGAGAAGCCCTGCCTCCCACTCTTCCCCCCTCCCCCGTCAGCACACATCCCACTGTCCCACACCGGGGCCTCTGCAGCACTCTTATGCATCAACCTTTGTTGTGGTGCCAGACACTGTGCCGTATGCTGGGGATGCAGCAAAAACAGGCCTACTTTCTGCCCTCATGGAGCTCATGTTCTAATGGGGAAGACAGACACCAAGCCAGTGATCACAGGGAGATAGAAAGTGAGAACTGAGATGGAGCATGTGTTAGGGTGGAAAGGGGAACTAGCCTGGCCCTGGGATGTTGGGAAAGACTCCCCAGTGGAAGTGACATCTGAGCCAAGACCTAGCATATGAGTAGGAATTACCTGAGGGAGGCCCTGCAGTGGGGAAGGAGAGACTAGAAGGCGTTCAGAGATCTGTGGAGAATAGAAAATGCTTGAAAAGTGACATCTGGGCTTCTTTGACCTTCAGAAAATGAGGCTGAGCCATAAACAATATCTAGACCTGTAAGCCATGGTTAAGCAGATGAGCCTGCTGTCTCCTCCGCCCACCCTGGTGAAGGGGCCATTGGGTGGCCTGGAGGGCACAGCTTATTCAGAGTGAGGATGCCTGACTGGGAGGACACTAGGGTGGATTCCTGCAGTCACAGAGGCAGGTCAGATTCCCCTGACCCTTGAAACAAAAGACGGTCCTTTGAGGCTCTGCTGGGAGGGAGAAGATGGAGCAGATGAATTGCTGCTGTCACTTGTCCCTGATAAGTCTTCACGACCCCTTGGATAGCAAGTCCATAGAACTGTGTCTAGAAGTACCAAGGTTGAGCAGGGATGTGTCTGGGGTCATGGCCTCTGGTTCTGGCCAGATGGTGAACTCCCCTGGCACCCATGGAGCAGAAGTGCAACTACATAGGCCTTGGGGACACTCCCAGGAGCTAGAAAGCAAGGTCCTAAGATGGGTAAAGAAAGGCCAAGGCCTATAGGCCCTCCTTTCTCATGGCATTTCAGGAATGCTGACTTTGCAGCCTCTGTGGACTCAGATTCGTGGAGAGCTGAATCCTGCCTGTGCCTTCGCCTATTCAGTCAGGGACTCTGGACCATTAGGCAACCCTAAGGCCTCCGAGAACATTGCTTATAGAAAAAAGCATAATACTCTTCTTCTCTCATAAATATATGTTAGATTTAGTTTCAGTTATAAAAATAATGTTTGTTGTAAAAGATCCAAGCAATGACTAGGGGTGTACAAAATCTCTCTGTCACAATTAACAATTGTTAACGGTGTTCTCCAGCTCTTTAGAGACTTTTTCCTGTGCGTGTACAAACATACCATTTTTAACAGAAATGCAATTTCCTGACACATTTTCTACAACTTAATTTTTTTTGCCATAGTGGTCTGTCACAGACATCATTCCTTGCTGGTATTTTCAAATTACTTTATTCCTCTTAATAGGTGCTTAGTTTCCATCAAAGGGACCTAACATAGTTTATTTAACTAATTTGTGGAAATTGTGATGGTGAGTAATTTTTTACTGTTACAAAGAGTGCTACAAATAGACATCATTTTTGTATCTTTACGCCTCATTGCCAATAGATTTTTTTCAGAGCCAGTTTAGGACCACTCATCTGGCCCCATAAAAGTTGCTCTGCAGAAAAAAATGTTTTGTTTTAAAAGGAAAATAAAGCAACCCCACTCCCCACAGCTTTTCTAAGCTCTCCATGTTTTATTGCTGCTACCAGTTGGCCGATTCTAATCATCCATGGTCTTCAGGGCTTCTCCTTTGCCTAGTAATTAGAAGTCTTTCAAACTGTAGCTCCTTTATAGTAGTGTCGCATAGCATGCTGCTTTCAGGATGCTTTGAAGACCAGTTCTTTTTAACACTATATAGTAATCTGACTCATATCCTGGTCCGACTTACTAGGGCATGTACTTACTCACATCCTCTGCACAGAAATAGTACACATGGTGCCAAGGAGTCGGTGCCTGCCACCCTGACAGCTAGAGCAGCTGGTGGGGAAGGACCTAGAGCTGCAAATGGTGATGGCGCTCTGCACCGGGGCTGATGTTCCCAGGCTTCAGTACCAAGCTGTGTTTGGGACAATTGGTGGCTGGAGTCACTTAGCTGTCAGTTTCAGCACGTTAACTCCAAAGAGTCTATACAATTTTAAAGCTGCTTCTGCTTAAACTGTTGCAAACAGTGCTGTGCTCCCACTCATCCTCACCCTGCTTCCTCCTTCCAGCTTCATAAATTACAGCACCACCTTCACCAGGCCCTTAGGTCAACACTGGATGAGGGAGTAGGTACGAATTGTGACCCCGCTAAGCATTTGAAACATCTGCCACTGACTTTATTAGTAGGACTCTGACTTCCTTATGGGTGTTCTGTCTATGAAAGAGAGAAAAGATGCCAGCTGCTGTGCCTTTCCTTGTCCCTTGCTGCAGCCGATGGATTAGCCCTCAAGAAGCAGAATCTCCTCAGGGAGATTCCTCTTACACATCTGCAGAGTCTTTTTAGGTGTGTATCCGCAATAGCAGTATAAGAACAGCCACCATATATTGAGTCCTTGTTATATGTCTACACTGTGCTAATCACTTGGGATTTGCCATCTGTGTTAAACCTGTTATACTCATGCACTGACAGTAGCTCAGCCCTGTCAAGTAAACCCCACTTGCCCTCACTCCCCTGGGAAAGCAGAGCCTTCCAACGACCATGAGAGCTCTTTCCCCACCTGCTAGGCAGATGAGTGACTGAGCTTGACAGAGTAAACACTATTGACAGGGTGCCACTTCTGGAGAATAGATTCTGAGGACGAGTGCTGTACAGGCAGGCAGTGCAGCTGCAGGAGGAGGCGGTGAGGGGTTGGCGACTGCTGAACACCCCAGGAAGACCTGATGACTACAACACACACTCAGGCCTTGGCCCATTAGCATGGGACAGGGAGGTGACAGTGGGATCGTGGAGCTTTGTGCTCTCTTGCTAGGGATCTAATGGGGAAGGAGGGACTTGAACTGGGGAGCTGGCCTCACACCATCACTGACATCCCCCAAGCACCCCTAGGGCATTGCCCAGGTGTCCAGAGCTCTGAGGACCAGATGGTCAGTGAGGGTGTAGCTCCAAGAAGGAATCCTGATGCCTTAGTGGTGAGAGCAAAAATGGGGACTCTGAATATGGGGTTCAGTACCATTATCTTACCTCCCCCATGGCTCCATTCTTCCTGACACATCCCTCTCTCTCATGACATCATAAGCCTGGTTCCTTTTCATCTGGTGCTGAGGAGAGAGGTAAGTGTGATTACAAGGAAGACATAGTGTTCAGTCATGGCTCTTCTCTAGGCCAAAGTCATAGGGAATGGAAAGAAACTTGACATTTCTAAATAATAGTTCATAGTTTATGGTGTCGGGTTTGAGGGAAAACATGGCAGACCCACTCTTATGTTGGAAGCACATTTACCAAACAAGTGTTGGTGAGGATGTGGAGAAAAAGGAGACCTGTAGCATGTTGGTGGGAATGCGAACTGGTGCAGCCATTATGGAAGACTGTATGGAGGGTCCTCAGAGAATTAAAAAGGAAGCTACCTTACAATCCAGTAATTAATTGCACCACTGGGTATCTACCCAAAAAATACAAAAACACTAATTCAAAGGGACACATATACCCCTATGTTTATAGCAGCATTATGTACAATAGCCAAATTATGGAAGCAGCCCACGTGTCCATCGATAAATGAATGAATAAAGAAGATGTGGTGTATATATGCGATGGAATATTATTCAGCCACAATAAAGAATGAAATCTTGACATTTACAACAACATGGATGGAGCTAGAGAGTATAATTAATGCTAAGCAAAATAAGTCAGAGAAATATAAACCATATGATCCCTTTATATGCGGAATTTAAGAAACAAAACACAAAGAAAATAAAAAGAGAGAAACCAAGAAAAAGACTCTTAATTATAGAGAACAAACTGACTGGTTACTAGAGGGGAAGGAGTGGGGGGATGGGTGAAATAGGTGATGGGGATTAAAAAGAAAAGAAAGAAAGAAGTGACCTTTACCAATTAGGATAGGTAATTTTTCTCAGCAGACTCTTAACATTGCCCCTAGAAGTCAGATCACTGGACCCCTTGTCTCTCTGCTCTGCTTCACAGTGAAACAAGAAAAGAATACATAGAGCATTTGGGGAGAGTATTACCTAAATTTACTTGGGAGCTCTATAAATAAAACCCACCAAGGTGATTGATTTTGGAATAATTTTTAGTATATTCCATATGGAAACCCAGTACCCTTCAGATGTTCTTTAGTTAAGTTATAGTTAGCAAAAAATCTTTAGGAACAAAGGATTGAGCTTAGTTACAAAACTGTAGCTTTCGTGGCTGACATAAAAAATATCAAGCATGGATAAAAATGTTCTAAATATTTATAATAATAATTTTATTCTAATCAAGTAATTTTATTACTAAAATAGCTAGCAAAAAAAAATAGCTAACAAACAAAATAGCTTCCTAATTATTGTAGCCAATAAAAGAATGTTTGGATTCTTAAGATTTTCTAAATTATTTTCTTGAGGGATCCCTGGGTGGCGCAGCGGTTTGGCGCCTGCCTTTGGCCCAGGGCGCGATCCTGGGGACCCGGGATCGAGTCCCACGTCGGGCTCCCAGTGCATGGAGCCTGCTTCTCCCTCTGCCTGTGTCTCTGCCTCTCTCTCTCTCTCTCTCTCTCTCTCTCTCTCTGTGACTATCATAAATAAATAAAAATTAAAAAAAATTATTTTCTTGAGAGGTGCCTGGGGGGTGTCAATGATGATGTGAGGCCAGCTCCCCAGTTCAAGTCCCTCCTTCCCCATTCGACCCCCCAGCAAGGCAGCACAATGCTCCACCACCCCACCTGCCATCTGCATTGTCCCATGCTGACAGGCTGAACTCTGGGTGTGGTGCAGAAGTTACCTCTTCTCATACTTTCTAAATGTGAGTTGGTTCACTCTTAATCCTTTGCCCCTGATGACAGCATCCAGGTTTTTTACTTTCTATGATGAGAAAACAGAGCACATTTACCTGCACACCCTTATTTTCATTCCTGCTCTTTTATTATTCTGGTTCGTGGCCTGTTTACTTCCTAAAATACTGTTTATTCATGCTGATCCTAACCATTATCTGGGTCTGGACCATTATTTCTGGACTCCGGCATTAACACAAATATGTTCCCAACTCCTAGTATGAATGAATCTCTGGCCTCTGGCTCTAATCATAATGCGCTGGTCTGACTAGGAGAACTCTGAAAAATTCTAATGTGGCAACTGGTATACTTGTCCACCTATTTAACATATAAGCATGTGGAAGGCACTGTTTTAGCAGTGAATAATTATTCCTGTGGTTTCCTGAAAGGATGAGACTTTGTGTAGCCTTCAACAGACTTCACTTTGATAGCAAGATTAGTATAATTTTTCTCTCTTAAAAATTTAACTCCAAAAGAAAAAAGTCGTTGTGGTCTGAATTTTCTGACAGCCATACCTCTTCCTCCAGAACCAGGACCTTGTCAGTTAAAAATCCGAGAACAGCTTCTTCTGATGTTTAAGTCCTTTATTGTATAGGCCCTTCTCATTTTAAGTCCATAAATGAAACTAGGAAGAGAGAGAAAAATAAAAAAGCAGAAAATGTCCTGCTAGGAAAAGCAGTAAATTATAGTAATGCATGCAACAGAAGGAATCAAACTATGCTTCAGGTAACATAACAATCACAGCTTCAAAAATCATCAATTTGTGTTTTAACATTTATATACTGACATCCTTAAGTCTTCTTACTTCTAGCAACATTGAGGAAAGCCTTCAAGAATAAAAAGGGTGGATAGGATGCCTGGGTGGCTCAGCGGTTTAGCGCCTGCCTTCCGCCCAGGGCGTGATCCTGGAGTCCCTGGACCGAGTCCCATATCGGGCTCCCTGCATGGAGCCTGCTTCTCCCTCTGCTTGTATCTCTGCCTCTCTCTCTCTGTGTTTGTCTCTCATGAATAAATAAGTAAAATCTTTAAAAAATAATAATAAAAAGGGCGGGTCACCTAGGTGGCTCAGGTGGTTAAGTGTCTGCCTTCAGCTCTGGTCATGATCTCAGGGCCCTGGGATTGAGCCCCACTGTTGGGCTCCCCGCTCAGTGGGAAATCAGCTTTCCCCTCTCCCTTTGCCGCTCCTCACTGCTTGAGCTTTCTCTCTCTGTCTTAAATGATTAAAATCTTTAAAAAAAAAAATTTTTTTTTTAAAAAAAGGGCATCTGAAGACATGACAGGAACTATGAACAGGCAGTTTCAAAGGTCTCCCAACTCAGCAAAAGCGCCCAAACATAATACCACATGAGAACTGACAGACCTGGGGAAAAGGGCTGTGCAACTCCAACCTGGAATTAATAAAGCTGCAGAAAAATAGAAAAGGTGCAAATAAGCCACAATCAAGGAAGCATAGGCACAACCACTTGAAAGACAAAAGGCCAGAGTTTGAAGGCTGCCCAAGAAAGGAGAGAGAACATTTAGGGGTGTCCTGATAAGAATGACTTGCCCTCTTGGGCTTTGGGAACCACAAGGCCTAGAGAGGAAAACACACATGCACACAAAGAGGAAGGAGTCTTCCCCCTAAAAGACCAAGAAAACTTGAAGGAAGGAAGATGTTAGCCATGTTCGACTGCAGCAAAGACCCTTCTAAGAAGCTTGGGGAGAGCAGAGAGCTGAAGAGACTTAGGAGGCCAGCAACATTCTCCCCAGGACAGTGATGGCAGGTGGATCCTGTCCTTAAGATGGGCTGTGCAGTCTCGGCCGTGGGTGTGAGCGTGGAACTTCATGAAGACTTTCTGAGAGGGGCCTCCTAATGCCTGCCAAGTACCCCTGGAGCAAGGATGTTCAGGCTTTACTTGGATAGAAATAATAATTCAGTAAAGAGGGGGGTGGGTGTGGTAGCATTATCCTTTCCCTCATTCTGGTCACCACCCAATTACTGATATAGCTCAGGACCATCCCAGCTTTTCTGCAGGACCAGAGGCTGCAGCCACATGAGCTCACTGGGCATGTGGCCCCCAACTCCCCATCATGTGGTTGCTACAGGGTTTCTTGACGTTTTGTTTTGTTTCTTGGGGTTTGGGCCTAACCATAGTTCATGCTCTCTTAGCTCCTCTCCTTGTTTCCTGTGGCTCCTCCCAGCTTCAAGGCATTCCTAGGCTTCATCAGCATCCCATTGACCTTTACCCTTGGATCCAGAAGTTGGGTGAACAGAGCCCAAGGGCAAACCTTGAGGCATGCCAGTAGAGACTGCCCTCTGGGTTGATAGTATCTCATTAAGGAACAAGTTCCATTGAGGCGTATTGACTTCTTATGTGCCAGGTGCCAAGCTAGGAACTGGGAGCGTAAAGATGATCAAGTTACTGCCCCTACCCTGGAGTGGCTACAGCCTAGTGTGGCCATCCAGCCAGTCACTGATGCACCAAATTGTTATATAAGAAAGGTGTCACCTCAATAAACTTATTATCTGGTCAACAAACAGTAGGTTAAAAATTGGACATGGTCACTGCCCTTATGGAATTCATATTCTAGTAGGAGAGTCCGGGCAGGTAAACGAATGAATAAATCATTGTAATTAGTGGTGAGGGCCAGGGAGGAAACAGATGAGACACTGAGCTCCATGAGAGGAGCTGAGGTGGAGCTGCCCGCTTCTGGGAGGTAGGGAAGCCTGGGGCTGAAAGCCCAGAGGGACCCGGCCTTCTCAGTGGTGTGGGACAAGGTTTTGCAGGTTTGGGCTGCATTTGTCTATTCAGATATTTCCCACTTGATATGAAAAGGATACATAGGGATCCCTGGGTGGCGCAGCGGTTTGGCGCCTGCCTTTGGCCCAGGGCGCGATCCTGGAGACCCGGGATCGAGTCCCACGTTGGGCTCCCGGTGCATGGAGCCTGCTTCTCCCTCTGCCTGTGTCTCTGCCTCTCTCTCTCTCTGTGGCTATCATAAATAAATAAAAATTTAAAAAAAAATTTAAAAGAAAAGGATACATAAAATAATAGGTATTCAGTTGTCGGGTGGATATGCATGGATTTCAGTTCCTGAATATCCGTGTTTTCTTTCTCCCCACACCCCATCCCCCAGGTCTTTTCTGTGACCGACATCAATCAGTCTGTAGACCCAGAATCAAACAAATTGCTTTCCTCGGTCCAGTCAAGGGATGGAAATCCTGAATGTAGTATAGCGAGAAGCATGGGCAATAACTTTGGATTCCCTGGGTTCAGCTTACCCGTGTGCTGCTTGCATGGCTTCAGGGAAGCTGTGAGTCTGTAAAAGGAGGGAAATAGTAGTACCTCATGAGTTCATGTTGTTGTAACTGAATTAATACATTGAAAGCAGAAAACGATGCCCTGCCTAACACACAGTAAGTGCTCAATATATGTTAGCTCTTCTTACTATTTTCATCATCTCATTGTATCATCGTTGTTATTGTTGAAGGCCAAAAGGTTCTCAAAGGCTGAGTTTTTGGTTGTTTTTTTTTTTAAGATTTTATTTATTCATGAGAGACATAGAGACATAGGCAGAGGGAGAAGCAGGCTTCTTGTGAGGAGCCCCATGTGGGGCTCGATCCCAGGATCACAACCTGATCCGAAGGCAGATGATCAACTACTGAGCCACCCAGGTGCCCCTCAAAGGCCGAGTTTAATCAGCCTTTATATTGGTTTCTGGCTTCTTAAAGTCTTCTGTCTCATAGAGTAGGAGAAATTTTAGTCAAGTTATCTGCGATGTAGTTTGTTGCTCAGGGGCTGTATATTCTATTTTTATTTTTTTAAATATTTTATTTATTCATGAGAGACAGAGAGAGAGGTAGAGACACAGGCAGAGGGAGCAACAGGCTCCATGCAGGGAGCCTGATGTGGGACTCGATCCCGGGACTCTGGGATCACACCCTGAGTCAAAGGCAGACACTCAACTGCTGAGCCACCCAGGCATCCCTGATGAAAAGAATCTTAAAAGAAACAGACATTGTGTGCATGTGCGTATGAGTATGATCTTTTTGGTATTCTTTTATTTTAGAGGTGATGGTATAAAAAAGTGATGCATAATGTTAGAGGCATGCTAGAGACTATTCAACACACATGTATGTTGCTTATCCACTGAACGGTAAGCACTTTCCTGGATGCCAGCATTAAAAATGAGCTAGACACAGGCCTTGGCCAGGGCGCTCATACTCAGTTGGAGCGGATAGACCTGCAAACAAGCCAGGTCTATCCTGTGTGTTATAGAGGAGTTCTGATCAAGAAGTATAATGAGCAGGGGACCACCAGCCCCCAGTGGGAAGTGGGAGGTAGGTGATCAATGAAGCTACTAAGAGAAGAGGTTCTTCTTTCCCCTCCTTTTTTTGGGAGGGATTTGCATTCTCTCCCTCTGTCTCTCAACAATTTAGTAGGTTCTTTATATATTTACAAAATCATGCAACCATCACCACAACTAATTTTAGAACATTTTCATCATCCTGAAAAGAAAGTTTACACTTATTAGCAATCACTATCAGTTTTTCCCCAACCCCAGACCAACCACTAATCTACTTCCTGTCTCTATGGATTTGCCTATTCTGGACATTTCATATAAATGGAATACATGGCCTTTTTATCTGGCTTTTTTCACTTAGCATAATGTGTTCAAGGTTTATCCATGTTACAATAGGTATCAGTACTTCATTCCTTTTTATGATTGAATAGCATTCCGTTGTATGGCTGTGTGACATTTTATTAATTCACCAATTGATGGACATTTGGCTTTCCACTGTTTTGGCCATTTTGAATAATGATGCTGTGATCATTCATGTACAAGTTCTTGCAAAAATATACATTGTCAGTTCTCTTGGGTATTTACCTAGGAGTAGAATTTCTGGGTCCTGTGGTAACTCAGTGTTTTGAGGAACTCAGTTTTCCGAAGTGGCTGCATCATTTTACATTCCCACCAGCAGAGTACAAGCATTCCAATTTCTCTACATCCTCATCAACACTGTCATTTTGATTAAAACCATCCCAGTAGGTATGAAGTGGTATTTCATTGTGGTTTCAATTTGCATTTCTCTGATGGTTAATGATGTTGAGCATCCTCTCGTGTGCTTTGTTAGCCATTTGTATATCTTCTTTGAAGAAATGTATATATAGATGCTTTGCCTATTTTTAATTGGATTATTTGTCCTTCTATTGTTAAGTTTTAACATTCTCTATGTACCTCTATACTAGTCAGATATATGCTTTGCAAATATTTTATCTCATGTCCTGGGTTGTCTTTTCATTGTCTTTATGGTATCATCTGAAGCACAGACATTTTTCATTTTACTGAAAGCTAATTTATCAATTTTAATTTTTGTCACTTCACCTAACCCAAGCTCATGAAAATTTAATCCTATATTTTTTTCTGAGAGTCCTAGTACTTACATTTAGGTCATTGTTGCATTTTAAGTTAATTTTTGTATATGGTGTGAGGTTGAGAGTGCACCTTGATTCTTTTGCATGTATATGTCTGGTTGACCCAGTACCATTTGTTGAAAAAGACTGTATTTTCCTCCACTGAATTCTCTTGGCACCCTCACTGAAAATCAGATGGCTATAAAAGTGAAGGTTTATTTCTGTATCCTCAATTCTATTTCGTTGATCTATATGTCTAACCTTATGAAGCAACACTTCTTGATCAGGGCTTCCAGGTAAATGAGTGAGTTCATTAGCCAGCAAACTCAAGACCTTATCAGATAGGGTGAGAATACAGTAAGATGATGGTATGAAGCTCTTACCACAGCACCTGAGTGGTGTGTAGTCAAGGGAAAGATAACCATGGCTGCCTTTAGTATTGCCTGGAAGAGGCATCAGAAAGGGTATGTTCAAGATGTGTGAGCTGGGGCCCTTTGAAAGAATGTACATTGTGCGTATGGCTGGAACATGGACATGTGATAGGTGGGCACTTGTGACAGGAGACTGGGTTTTGTCCTTAGGGCTGCATGGAATACTGAGGAGTGCAAGGCAAAGGATGACATGGTAGAGAATTCTGTAGAACAGAATGTATGTCTTGAGGCTCAGATCCCGAAGCCACTTTTATATTTAGACTTGAGCTCAATGCTTGTTTCGGAGCTTTGTTTGAATTTGGCAGCAATAGAAGTGTCTATCCCCAGGGACTGGGGCTGAGTACCGATGATTTGTCGGCAGATCCTGTTTTCTGGCAGTGTTAAGACCAGTTGGAGTGTGAGGTCCTGGATACCACTCACTTCTTGGGCCTCCAACAGGAAATCCTGGTTCCTTTTTGTTTTGGGGAAGTTTGCTGACAGACGCATTCATGGCTCCTTTTCCGCCACTGACACAGGAAATTCCACACCACAAGTGTGGCTTCTGTCCCTGATGTGAGCCCGTCATCGCCATGACTCAGAATGGTATTCGCCAAGCCCTGGCAGTTATTTTTAGTTTTTGTCCATATTTTAAATGCATACTTGATCATGAGGAATAACTGCTTCTACTCAGACTTTAAACCTACCTAGACTTTTAAATGAAAAACAATTTTTTTTGGTAGAGAGAATATCACTTATCTTGCTGTCCTCTATGGAACACCTCATGATCATCAAACATTTCATAGACATTGGGATACAGAGATTAGTCAGAGAAAAATTTTGCTCCTTACTCTTGAGTAAGTAATAATAATAATAGCTAATACTTAACACAGTGCATTGTGAGTTGCTTTCCATATATTTTTAACTCATTTGCTTCTCACAGGAGCTCTATGAGGTAGGAACTATAACTACATTTCATAGGAAAGAAGACTGAGGCATAAGAGGTTAAGTAACTTGCTCACAGTCCTATAGAAGTATGGTAGATAATCTCAAAAGATGCCTCCTACTCCCACCACCATGTACAGTGCCTCCCAATATTTATACCCTGGTGCAGTCTCTTCCCCTGGAATCTCAGGTGGCCTTCTGATTCACTATTTGATGAGTAGAATTCAGTAAGAGTCATGCTTCATGACTTGCCAAGTCTCAGTCAGAAGAAGTCCTGAAAGTACCAGCTGGATCTATGGGCAGCCAGCCAACTGACACCTAAAAAGTCCAACTACCTGGAGACCAACATACAGTGAGGGAAGCCCAGGCTGGTCACATGAAGAAGCCAGGAGGCACAGGCAACCTTTAGACTAACTGAGGTGTGAGTGAAGAAGCATCAAGGACAATCAGCTCCACTGAGCTCTCAGATGGTTCCAGCCCCAACTACCATCTGATTGTCACCTCATGATATTCCTAGTTGAGAACTACCCACCTGACCCCAGTCAATCCTTGGACCAGAGAAAATAGTAAGTAATTATTTAAGCCACTAAGTTTTAAAGTGACTGATAACCAAAGCAGCTAGTAAGTAGCTGAGTGGGATTCAAACTACACAGCCTGGTTCCAGAGTATATGCTGTTAACCACCAAGGGACAAGGACACAAACCAGGAAAATCTCTCTTTGTCTCTCTCTCACTTTCTCTCACTGTCACTCACACACACACACACACACACACACACACACACACACACACGGCAGCACTGGGCAAGAGGTACCAGCTAGGCCAGGTTTCCATGTAATTGACGCTCTCTGCCTTCACCACCAAACTTCCTGGGTTTTTTACCTTCAGCAATTGTTGATGGTTGCCTTTGGGAAAGACCGTATACAGTGCCCTGCATTCTCATTCAAAAGGTAGCAGAAAGGAGAAGTTTTCTTTTATAGAATATCTGCCATGCACCAAACTCTGCTAGGTTCCTCCTGGTCCATTTCTTGTGTCAGGTATTAGGTACTTCTTTACTTTTAACAAAATGAGATAGACTCTGTCACACTTTACTGGAGTATACACTGAGGAGGAGGATGGATGAGCAGAAATACAAAACAAATGCAAGTTGAAACCAAGACTTGCCTTGCTGAGTCCCACAGCAGGGGCAGTCCTACTATAGATAGGGCGTCAGAGGAGGTGTCTCTGAGGAGGTAACATTTAAGTTAAGACCTAAAGAATAAAAGGACTAGCCTGGCAGGGCATTGGGGGAAGGACGTTGTAGACAAAGGCTAAGGGTAGTTAAGAACTGGCAGGTCCAGCTGGTGAGTAGCTGGGAAGTGGTGAGCAGTGAGGATCGGGAGAGTTTGCTGGGGGGAGCTGTTGGCCTTAGGGAAGCACATGGGTTTTATTCGGAGAGGAATAGAAAGCCACTGAAGGATTCTTTTTCAACATTCTCTTGATTATCCAGAATTATTGCTGTTGAGCATCCAAGGGTTCTTGTACTGAACAGTAACAGAACGAGCCCTGGGTCTGCCACGCCGCTTCTGTGGGTTTGTTTGGTTGGTTTTCTCTTCCCTGGTTGTCGCTGTCATGTCTTCTTCTGGGGGACCTGTTCTCAGGTCACCCTCTCTCCGCCCTCCTTCTGCCCTGGAGTTGATGAGTCTCTGAATGAGGCCATGAAGCCCTACTGCTGTGATTCTCCAGCAGGCAGACCCCCAGCAGGGAACTTGTTAAAACAGGCTACTTCCTGGCCTCAGCACAAATAACATGGGAGGTGTGAGGTAGGGCCCAGAAAGCAGCCAGTCCAGGGTGCTGCAGCGCACTGGTCCCCCACCTGGAGGAATCTGGGGTGGTGCTGAGTCTGCTTCCTGAGCCTGCCCTTTCCTGTGCACCCTGCCATCCCCAAAGCCAAGTGAAAGAAGAGATGATTACAAATTGGGAAACCTACCAAAATGGTGTGCCCCATATCTCTGTTCTGCCAGCGTGAATGCTGCCCTCTTGGAGGCCAGGACGGAAGATGTAAGGGGGCGGGGGGGGCGGTCTTTGAATGGGGCAGGAGCAGCCTGGCACTGGGCTGGGCTCTGTGACTAACCAACATCCTCCCAGGCGAGGGCTTTGAAAGGAAGGAGAGGTAACGGTAGTTACCATAGTGGTCCCCGGGTGACCCAGTAACTGCGGTTGTGTTAGCTCGAGAGTGTCTGACAGGGAGTACTGGCCTGACGCTGCTGTCCTCTGCCTGGGCCTTCAGCCCATGTCAGAACACCCCCAACATTTTATTTTTTTAAGATTTTATTTATTTATTCTTGAGAGACACACTCAGAGAGGGGGCAGAGACATAGGCAGAGGGAGAAGCAGGCTCCATGCAGGGAGCCCAATGTGGGACTCGATCCCAGGACTCCAGGATCACGCCCTGAGCCGAAGGCAGACACTCAACTGTTAGCCACCCAAGGGTCCTGAAAGAAGGGATTTTTAAAATATTTCTCATTTACATTTCAGATGTTTAATAAGTTCACTGCTATAATGAGGACATTCTTGTTATATAACCTCCATCCCCGTCACTGTGCACTGGACCCCCAGACTGGAGAGTGGGACGGATAGATTGAAAATGCAGGATTCTAGGTGGAGGTGGAGCAGGATAGTGCCGAGCAACACTGACCTGCAGCATTTTTTCCATTTCTCGAGTGCTTCTGCTTACCAACTGGGTGACCTGGGCCACCCACCTTACTCCGCGTCTGTGAGCCTCAGTCTCCTCCTCTATAAAATGGGAAGAAAAGTGCTTTCCTCAGAGAGTTAGATCTTGTGAGGATCTGAGTGATTGGTGTAAATGCCTAAGTGCTCCACAGACGTCAGTAATGAAGCATGCATAGAGTGAGAGGATCCAAAGTGTGGCCAGAAGTCAGGTCTCGTGTACCAGCGCTGCATGGCTAGGCATCTCGAGCCAGTAGATGTGGATACGTGCTGAAAATAGCAGCATTTTCAGGGCATCTTTGCTTTCCATGGAAGCAGAGAGGGAGGTGGTGAGATGCAGGCAAGCTCACTGTGAGTCCTGGAGGAGGCTGACATGAGTTCAAATCCCAGCACTCCCCTCCCACCTACTGTGGGAGCCTCAGTTCACAGTTTTATAAAGATATAGGATAAATTCTCCCTCCCAGGGTTGTTTGAAGATGAAATGACGTAACAGGTATTAACCATTTGGCAGGGACTCATGGTGGTTTAACTTCGTTCACTTCATGGAATTGGATGATCCCAGAATAGGTGGCTCAGGATTGCAGGGTCAGCTCGGCTAAGGTCTCCAGCATTCCCCAGGGAGAGCAGATGGTGGCAAGTCCTGGGACCTAGACCAAAAAGAACCTGGCTCTTCCAGGAACCAAAAAAAAGGAGAGAGGAGGATAAAGGAAATATGTGGGCTTGACAATAGACCTGTGCCAGGAATGATGGGAGAATGCAGCCCAGGAAGGAAGCTGGGGGAACCTGCTAAAGACAATGACCCAGAGGAGGTGTTCTCTTGTGGCTGAGGCCCCAGCTCTTGTCACTCTTCCACTTCTTGTTGCCATTATCTTCTTTCTGGTATCTGGGGATATTTCTCACATGTGCCGTGACGCAGTTTCCTTTAGAAACCTCCACGTCGCCTGGTTTCTTTTAGTCTCATTCTCAAAATCACCTCCTGTTTGAATCCAAATCACAGAGTAAAGCACAACCCAGACCATTATTTAGCATTTCATCTTTCCAAAGTCTACTTCCGTCCTACCACCATTTTGCACAAGTGTGTGTACATACTTGAGATGAAAAATTGAAGTTACAGAAAGATGGTGAAGAGTATCCCAGCTGCACACCCAGTTCCTCCCCCAGAGGAAACCCTGTCGGCAGTGTCTCCCAGAGCAGGAGGGTCCCACACACTTCCCTGCATCCAGAGTTTTCCACTTAGCAATAAATCTTGGAGTGAGTCCGTGTCAGGACCTTAGAGCATTCCATCATACAGGTCCACCCAAATTAACAGCCAGTATCCTTTTGATGATTTGCTGTTCCAGACTGTGCTACAGAAGGTAGTTTTTTTTTTTTTTTAAGATTTTATTTATTTATTCATAGAGACACAGCTAGAGAGAGAGGCAGAGACACAGGCAGAGGGAGAAGCAGGCTCCACGCAGGGAGCCCGACGTGGGACTCGATCCTGGGTCTCCAGGATCATGCCCCGGGCTGAAGGCGGCGCTAAACTGCTGCGCCACCGGGGCTGCCCAGAAGGTAGTTTTGTACACAGTGCAAACACGTACAATTTGCACACTAGGGTGCAAACGGAACTCTAAGATACAAAACAAATGAAGAGAGAAACAAAAAATGAAACAGACTGAGGGTCTGTTTGCCAGAGGGGAGGTGGGTGGAGAATGGGGGAAACTGACAAAGGGAAGTGAGAGGTACAAACTTCCAGTTATAAAATGAATAATTCACAGAAGTAAAAAGTACAGCATAGAGAATATAGTCAATAATATTGTAATAACATTGTATGATAAGTGCACTTAGTGTGGTGAGCATTGAGTAATGGATAGAATTGTCAAATCACTGTGTTGTACACCTGAAACTAATATAATATTGCATGTCAGTTAAAAAAAAAAAAAAAAGATGCAGTCCTAGTAGTGAAATTACTGAGTCAAAAGGAACTGTGGTCTTTTTACTGAGTTAACTGATGCGAAAATGCCTTTTCTAGAAGATGTTCCTACTTACATTCTCACCAACAATAGAGTAGTGCCTGTTTGCACACATCCTCCCCAACCAGGAGCATTACTGATTTTTTTCCCCTTTATCTTCACCTTATCTTTGATAGGTGAATGGCATCTCATTCAAATTCAAATTTTCATTTTTATTATTAGTGTGATTGAGCACCTTTGCATATTTACCAGTATTTCAAAGTATTTCCTCTCTGGAGTTATTTGACCATTTTGAAATGCTGTTGGTACTATGTGAACTTTTATTTAATTAAATAAGTGAGTCATTTTTTAAATAAGGAACCCAGTGTGGATTCACATGGTCCCCATTGACTTGATCTACCTCTCCATCTGTGATATAAACCCAGAAGTAACTATCTCTGGGTAATAGTTTGGCTTTAAGAGCAGATTAGCTGATAACTTAGTGGCTGGCACTGGTCTTCATGACTGGCTGTTGTCCAAATGCTCACAGAACACTCACGCAATGCTGGGATTGTTTAAAAGGAGCAATAGGGCAGGGCAGGCCAGAAGTTGCTGGCAAGCTGTTTGTTGATTCCAAAGTTGTCATCTTGTTTTAACATTTCTCTTTAGAAAAGTGTAGCTTGAAGAAATATTGTCTTTTTGCCCTTCTGAACCACAGAATGACAGAATGTATTGTCAAGGTAGAAGCCTTGATTGTAAACATTTAGCCTCATCACACTTGGGTGGAGACTGTGTCTCATTGGCCTTTTGCCTCAAGAAAATCCAATACAAGTACAAACTGTCTGATTTATAGATGTATTGTGAGAGACTTTCTTGCCTGAGATACACAACACCCACTCGAAAACAAGAAATGGGCTATCTCCATAGGCATGACACTTGATTTCTGGATTTGCTTACTTCTATTATTAGAAGTTTGGGTCTGATGATCTCTTAAGCATTCTTGAATGCTCAAATTCTGAGACTTTTCCTTGGGTAATTTCTTCCAGCATAGACTTACTGGCAGTTGGGTGACAAATTAAACTTCAGGGCAACTAGAGACCCTTGTAGAAACATGCAAGGACCTTCAAATCAGCGCTATGCACCATAGTACAGGAGTCCAATGGAACAAATAGAGTAAAATGAGACTTGTTACTTGATCGTTTTTCCCCCTTAGATTTAGTCATTGGGTATTCCTATAACCACCTGATTTATTTATTTATTTATTTTATTTATTTATTTTTTTTAAGATTTATTTATTTATTCATGAGAGACATAGGGAGGCAGAGACATAGGCAGAGGGAGAAGCAGTCTTCCTGTGGGGAGCCCAATGCAGAACTTGATCCCAGGATCCTGGGATCACAACCTCAGCCAAAGGCAGATGCTCAACCATTGAGCTACTTGGGCATCCCCGGTTTTATGTTATTATGCTGGTATTGTAGCCATCTGATATCTACTATAGTTAATTTAAAATCTGTTAAAAAAAATTCTTACTGATCATCTAACCCATCTGATTTATTTGGAAACTGAGGCCCAGCAAAGCAAAATGGCTGAACCAGGCTCCAGAACCTGTGGGAATTTCTTGGTAAATTCCCACCAATCTTTCTCTCCAGCAAGGAGCACACAGGGGTGCTTTAGCTAGGGTCAATGCTCTTTAAATGGACCTGCTTCTTAACCTAATTTTTAGTCTGAGTTGGAAAATGAGATATGAAACCCAATTTCCCCTTTGACATAGTCACGTGACCAGAGGCCACGGTGTTCATCAGGCTGAATATTCAAGTGGAGCCTTTCTCTGTTCCCCACCTATGTGCTGTACGGTGTGATCCAGTGATGTAAGGGGCCTTTGGGGTCACATGGCCCCCATCTGCCCCATCGTTATCTTTACAGCATCCCCAGAGGGAAGAGAGACAGGCTGTGGGGTTAGCTTGTTTATTTTAGGAGGAAACAGGCAACGATAAATTCGTTCACAGAGTTTGGACTAAATTCCAAAGGAAGAAGGAGTTGGGAGAGGAAACAGAAGATAAACAACACCAAGCCCATCCAAGGACAGATTCAGTCCTTGGTTTTATTTCAACTATGGTATGTTCAGTGACTGAACCCCCTTCAGGCCAGGCACAGTGAGACAGGGAACTCTGTAATCATGGGAATTTTCTTGTAGGCAATTATACTCTAAGAGGTGGCCACTAGCAACTGAACACTTCGAGGCAGACACACACTGAACGTCCATAGTGTGTGCCTACATGGAGGCCACTTTTCTTCTCTGGTAGTCTTATTCCATCTCCAGGACAGGGTTTAGTGTCAGTGCCTCCCCACACCCACCAGGAGCCTGGACCCATGCCCCCCCCCCCCAACTGCTACCCCCACCCACCCTACCTATGGCTCTGATCAGCTTGGGGCGAGACGAAGTAGAGAGGGCAGCAGGAGCAAAGTGTCTGTGACTCATCTCCATACCAGCTTGTACCTGTTGGTCTGGCAAGTATAGCTGATCAAGGGCTGACTCTTCCCCCAGAGGTTACGTGTAGTTGCAAAGACACTACTTCACCCTCATGGTTTCTTAAGATGGTGATAGGCTAGAAAATGCTAGAAATCTAGACCCTAGCTAAACACCATTATAGAAGAAAAGGAAAGCCTTGCTCAGTAATATTGTTAGCCCAGTCACATGTGGACCAATAATTTTTACAATATGCTTATTTTTTATTACAAAAATAGTATGTTTATTGTAGAACACTTATAAAACTACTTTTAAAAAGATCAAAAAGAAGAAAACAAAAATCACCTCTAATGCTACCACCCTGGTATACATTTGGTGCCGTGCAGTGGATAAAAGCACGGGCTCTGGGATGATTGAATCCTGGCTCTCCTAGGAAATAGCTGTGTGACCTTGGGTAAGTTATTTAACCTCTCTGAGTCTCTATAGCCTCACCCGTAAAATTGGGATGATAATAATACCTGTTTCTTTTTTTTTTTTTTTTAAGATTTTATTTATTTATTCATGAGAGACACAGAGAGAGGCAGAGACACAAGCAGAGGGAGAAGCAGGCTCCATGTAGGAAGCCCAATGTGGGACTCCATCCCAGGACTCCGGGATCACGCCCTGAACCAAAGGCAGATGCTCAACTGCTGAGCCACCCAGGCATCCCACAGTACTTCCTGGGGTTATTGTGACGATTACAGGAGATTATGTTGATTAAAAGTGCAGGAATGTTGAGAGAGCTTAGTAAATATTTGCTGCCATCATTTATTTTGAGCAATCATTCCACACCCAACCCCAGTCATATTTTCAGAAACAACCTTTTCCAGCTGCAAAGTAAACTCCACCTGGAAACAATACAAGGACTCCTTGCACATGTTTAACTGAAGTGGCTGTTATTGTTAACTGAAGTGACTATTTTTGAAAATGTATATTTAATACCTGAGTAATCCCAGATATTTGATGTTTATTTTGAGATTATTTGTACTTCCTATTATTAGTAACAGCTCTTTTTTTTTTAGAAACTCACAGCACTATTGAAGCCTTGCCCTCTAACTTGCTAAAAATCAGTTATACTTCTTGTTCAAGTCAATTCACTTAATTAATCAAATTTATTTTATTGTTTTAGATTTTACTTATGTATGTACATATGCAATACATATGTATATGTATTATAGTAAAAACACTTAAAATGCAGTCTATCCTCTTAAATTTTTAAAAAAGATGTTATTTTGTTCATGAGAGACACAGAGAGAGAGGTAGAGACATAGGCAGAGGGAGAAGGAGGCTCCCTACGGGGAGCCCACCGTGGGACTCGATCCCGGGTCTCCAGGATCATGCCCTGGGCTGAAGGCGGCGCTAAACCGCTGAGCTGCCCGGGCTGCCCTAAACCACATTTCTGTTACTCATTTGTCTGCCAAAGAACATTAAGGTTGTTTCCATATCTCCGCTATTGTGAATGGTGATGCAGTAAACATGGGAATACTAATTTAAATTCTTTTGAATTTAATTCTTCTGAATCCCCAGAAGTGGGATTGCTGGGATCATATGCTAGTTCTATTTTTGATTTTTTGAGGAATAGCCCAAATTTATTGAACATCCTCAATTGTAGGTACCGAGTACTGGGTATACAGTGGTAAACAGAATGAGAGATGGAGTCTCTACCCTCACAGAGTTTCTGTCTTATAATCACCAAAAAATATATCATTGGAAGGTATACGTGTTACCAAAGAAAAATTGTTGGTGGTCTAAGAATAATCCATCACAGGGAGCCTGATTTAGATAGTACAAATTTTTGTGATGGGCTTTTGGAGGCCAAGTATGATTAAGATTTGCCCCCTGCTCTCAGGCTGCTTATAGTTTAGTGACTGAGCTGTGGCTCCTGAGAGTTCTCCCTCTCAGGAGTAAATAGGAGGGAAGGTCTATTCTGCTCAGGTGGGGGAAGGCCTCTTGGAGGGAGGTGACCCCGAGGGATGCGTAGTTGGAGATGAAGAGAGAGCAGGGCATTCTGGGCTGGGCAGAGGTGCAGAGGCACAAGACTACAGGATGCTTTTGAAGAGGGGCAAAGAGCCCCAGCATGGTTTATGAGGTGGAGTAGGGTTTAATAAGAGACCTTGAGAAAAAGCTGAAGAGGTAAGGTGGGAGCTAGTCACAGAATTTATAAACAATTATTCTAAAAGTAATCAGGGCACTCAGAATTCTAGAGGTTCTCTCCAACTCCTGAGAAGAGGTGGGGACCATTTGAGGGCAAGATTGGAGAGGAAAGAGCCTGGAGACAAGAAGTACAGTTAAGAGGTACTGCTCACATACTCTGTGTGCCTGTCTGGACACTCTGCATTGGACAGCCAACTAGGTCCTCGAGGGACACAAAGATGGACATGATGCCCGGAGAAAGGCTGATGATACCCCAACAAACAGCACAGTCAGAGCTGTGGTAGGGTAATGAGTGCCCTGGTGTGGACAGGAGCTGCGAGCTCTAGAAAGGCCAGGCCAGTGCCCCACCAAAGATGGGAGGTCTGAGCAGAGTCCTGGGCCATGTCCAACTGGGCAAGTGGTTTCCCCTACCCCAAAGATGGGGCCAGAGGCATGGACAGGGAGGACCTGGCCTCTGTTCTGGCTGTCCTCCATTATCTTGCATCCTTTTATTGACACATGCCTTGTTTAAAACTCATGTAATTAGCAACTTGGCTCTGGGAAGAAATTTAAGCATTTTTTTCTGTTCTATTAAAAACAGACTGCCAAATTTGTTTTCTCAAGGCCCCCACCCTATATTTACCCGAGCCAGGGGGCAACTGTTCTAATCTCAGATGTCATTTCCTGGTGGGTCCCTTCGGATGGAGACCACAGCTTCCATGGAGGCTGTGATGAAAGCTCCTGATTGGGTAGAAGGCGCCCCTTCCTTCCTGCCCCCTCCCTTTGTTCCCAGAACGTGGAGCCAGGATGCCAAGCTGGGATCTTCCACAGGACAAATTCTCTTTCTCAGCTGCCAATGCTATATAACTTGGGCGGGGAGGGTCCTTTTGTGAAGATAGAAACTACATTTTTAACCAATTGGGCTGATGACAACCAGTTTTATTCTAGAATAATTAAAGTTCCATTAGAAGGTCTTATAGAGGGCAGCCCCGGTGGCTCAGCGGTTTAGCACCGCCTTCAGTCCAGGGTGTGATCCTGGAGACACAGGATCAAGGGCCGCATCAGGCTCCCTGCATTGGAGCCTGCTTCTCCCTCGCCTGTGTCTCTGCCTCTCTCTCTCTCTGTCTCTCCTGAATAAATAAATAAATAATCTTTTTTTAAAAAAAAGGTCTTATAGAATTGAAATGTCTATAATAGAATGAATAAATTTTAAAAATACAGGGCACCTGGGTGGCTCAGTTGGTTAATTGCCTTCAGCTCCGGCCATGATCCAGGGTCGTGGGATCCAGTTCCACATCGGGTTCCCTGCTTAGCAGGGAGTCTGCGTCTCCCTCTGCCTTTTTTTCTGCTCATGCTCTATCAGATAAATAAAATCTTTTTTAAAAAAAAATTAAAAAATACATTGAACACCATGGGGCAAGTCTGTCACGATACTGGTTCCTATGCCTTCCATAAATACTCATTAATACATACATGCACGCACTACCCCCACATGCGTGTACACACACACACACATAGGTTTGTAAGTGCCCTAGGCTCTGGTACATTCTGCCTAGCTGGAATGGATTCTCATAAACTCAGAGCATCCTCATCCCTGACCCATCACCATGAGAGACTCTCTTATCACCTTAGCCAGAAGGTATGAATCTTACGAAATTACACCACTGTCAAAGTTCCAGCGGATGAGCCAAATTTTACATTAACCTCTTTGATGAAGACTGATTTAAAAAAAAAAAAAAAAAAAAGACTGATTTTTACTAAAGCCTAGGGCTCCTGCTTCAGCTCCCTTCAACTCTGTTCCCAGCCAGATGAGCCATATAGTACTGTTGATGAGCAGATTTCAACTTCTTGGTCCACCCAGCAGTTTGTGGAGATGCATAGCTTGAAACAAGTTAAGCAGCCTTGAGTCCATTCTCTTTCCTTCTTTCTTATTTTTTTTTATTTTTAATGCCAATCTTATTGAAGTATAATAACATAATGCACTCATTTTAATTGTACGGTTTGGTGAGTTTTGACCAGTGCACCTTAGTGTAACCATCGCCATCAAGAAATAGAAACTTTCCATCTCCCTGAGAAGTTCCTCCTCTGTCCATGCCACTTTGCAGTCAGGCCCAGTCCCACCCTCAGCCAGAAGCAACCACTGACCTGCTCCGGTCACTGTAGCTTGGTTTTGCCTGTTCTAGAATTTTGTATAAATGGAATCCTACAGTGCATACTATTTAGCCTCAGGCTTCTCTCATCACTCAGTGTGGCATTTCTGAGATGGCCCCATGTGGCTGCGCATGTCAGTAGCTCATTCCTTTTCTTGCTGAGCACTATTCCACTGGTACAGTTTATCCATTCACCTGTTGAGGGACATTTGGATTGTTTCCAGTTTGGGATTAGTATGGATCAAGCCAGCAGCCTTTGTTTTATAGATGTCCCTCAGCAACCATTCCAAGCACATCCTAGGCATTTGGTAATCATTAATGAATCCCTTTTTAACTTTTGTATTTGAAATGTATTGTTGAATTTCAAAATGTTTAGTGTACTTCTAAGTTCCAGAGACAGGTGTTCCAGAAGGTTGTTTAATGCCAGTTCTGGGAATTGTGAACACAGTTTTCCACAGAAAACACTCAGGCCTTCAGGAAGTATTTATGGAGGCCCGCTCTTGGTGAGCACTGCCTTGGTGCTGTAGGGGTAAAAAGGGCCCCTCCCCTGGGGCTTCAAGGCCCCCTGGGGGAACCGCTGTGACCTCAGATGGTACAGTTCTGTGGGGAGCTATAAAACCTGTGCGGGGGCCGGGACCTGGGAGTGGCTTTTCAGAGGCAGAGTTGGGTCGAGTCAGAGTTGTGGTATTTCCACTCAGAAGGGGGCACCAGGTGGAAGAGGCTATCTGTAAGAATTACAAAGCATGTTTGGACCAAAAACAGACAATTCCAAGTGTAAAGACACTTGTATAGGCCAAACAGAATAGTAGCGGAGGGCCCATTCTGTGTCAGGGCCCCTTGTTTTCACTTCGCTTCAAGTAGTTCTGTCACAGACCTCCTTAGCATAGTGAGGCTGAACTCTATTTGCTAATGGGGACCTGACCACCCTCTGTACCAGAATCTTTGGGAAAATCCATTACTCTCCTACTGGGTACAGTGGATGCCCTGATTATCCCGGCCAGTATGACTGCACAGCACTTGCATAAGCCAGAGTGTATCTGCAATTAGAATCATAGCTTTAGGGGCACCTGGGTGGCTCAGTGGCTGAGCATCTGCCTTTGGCTCAGGTTGTGATCCCGGGGTCCTGGGATCAAGTCCTGTGTCAGGCTCCCTGCATGGAGCCTGCTTCTCCCTCTGCCTATGTCTCTGCCTCTCTCTATGTCTCTCATGAACAAATAAATAAAATATTTTTTTAAAAAAGAATCATAGCTTTATTTTAGGAGCAACCCTGGGCCTTTAAGACCATCTGGCAGAACTCCATCTGTTTCACAAGGAGAAAAGAAAGGCCTCTGGACCTTCAAGGGCCCACTAGCTCTATTTATAAAATATGGACTGTTCTCCACTAAGTTGTATCTTCTGTTAGCTATCTTCTGAGCACTGATTCTTTCAATTGGCTCAAGCATCATATCACTGTCACCTTTACCCTTATTCACTGTGTTTTCTCCATGGCTGCAGACTATACTTTGCCCCAGCCATGCATCCTTCAACATTTATTGTGCTCCCACCATGCAGCAGTTGCAATGGCTTTTTGGGGGTTTTTTTGGGGGGCAGGGTTAATGATTTTATTTATTTGAGAGAGAGTGCAAGAAAGAAAGATTGAGCGGGGGAAGGAAGGGGAGAAGGAGAAGCAGGCTCTCTGCTCAGGGAGCCCGATGTGGGGCTCGATCCCAGGACCCCAAGATCATGACCTGAGCTGAGAGCAAACACTTAACTGAGCCACCCAGGTGCCCCTGCAAAAGTTTTTTGAATAACCAGTAGATAACATTTCAGAGACTTTCTAGATGTCAAGATGACTCAAATGTTTCTCATATGTTAACTCCACAGCCCCATGTGATATGTGGATGCTATCATTAGCTCCATTTTACAGATGAGGATATGAGGCAGAGAGAGGTTAAGTAATTTGCCCCAACTCACAAAACTAATAAATGATGGAGCCAGGATTAGACCCAAGGCAGGCAGCCTGAGTCCAAATATACTTTTTATTTTTTTTTCCTGAGGCATAATCGACAAATAAAAATTCTGTATATTGGGATGCCTGGGTGGCTCAGTGGTTGAGTGTCTGCCTTTAGCTGAGATCCTAATACCAGGCTCCTGGGATCAAGTCCCACGTCGGGCTCCCTGAGCCTGCTTCTCTCTCTGCCTATGTCTCTGCCTCTCTCTCTGTGTCTCTCATGAATAAATAAATAAAATCTTTTTAAAAATTCTGTATATTGAAGGTGTTATGACATGATTTAATGTACGTATACAGTGAAATGATTCCTACAACTAAGCTAATTAACACACCCACACCCACACCTTACCCAGTTACCACCTTGTTTCTAATTGTATATAATTTGTATTAACTTTACACAGTATAGAAGTATGTATTTGCAAAACCAGTGATGTTGAATGAAACTATAATACTACCTACCCCAGACTTGTTGTGAAGATTAAATGAATTAATGTGTGTACACTGATAAGAACAAGGCCTTGGTAAGCATATTATTAGCATTAACCATTATTATTGTTATATTTAATTTTCCAATTTTGATCACCCTTATACTTACTGTTAAAACAGAATTACGCGTGGCCCTCTTTACAAGTTGATCATAAAGTTTCCTATCATTAGTAATGTGCTAACTTACACCAACTTAAATAACTGATAATGTACTCACAAGTTCAGGAAACAAAACCACTAGATTATTTTTGAGTTTATGAGTAATGATATGATAGTAGGATACCATGTGTATAAGTGTATAGAGTTCTCTTAGAAATTCTAGAATGAGGAAATTCATATATGCTACCATCAATACACTTCACTGCAATTGTCTCCTTTGTTCTTTCTCCATTCTTTGTTGGAGCCTTGATCTTTCCTAAAGGAAGATAAGAATGTGTTAGGCAGGTAAGCCTCAAAAATCTTATCCTACGTGGACAACAGTAAAAGGAAAAAATCTGACCACTGCTTTCCACTAGCTTCCTGTGAAGAAACTGCTTCTGACTCAGGGTTTGTTGGTTTTGTTTTTGTTTTGTTTTGTTTTTTTAATTGGAAGCACTTTTTCAAGAATAGATCTCTTTGAATACCTGAAACTAATACAATGTTCTGTGTCAATTATATTTCAATTTTTTAAAGCCTTGAAAAAAGAATATATTATCTATGTCCATCTCTTATGCAAGAATGAGGAAGACATGGTCCCTGCAGTTAAAGAAGTTATGATCCAATGAGAGAGACCCATTTATCCATCAAATTATAATACACTCTGTAAAGTATAAGCAAAGGGCTGGGGGTGGGAAGTGGTCAGAAGAAGGAGCTTTTAAATCCATGTATAGCAGGGGTTGGGGGGACAAATAATAATAAAAGTTTATATTTATTGGAAGTTTACTAAGTTTCAACACTATATTGAGCACGTTAAGAGAATTTTCTCATGTAATCGCTCAATGGCTCAATTTTACAGATGAGAAAATTGGGGCTTAAGAAAGTTAAGTAACACGGAACTGAATCAGGTTCCGCTCAGGTATTTTGAAGAATGATGAGAATTTAGGCCAAATTTCTGGGTCCTAAGCCCAAGGGGAAGGGCTTGCCAGGACTTGGCTAGGCTGAAATCCAGCATGAGCAAAGATGGGGAAACTTTAATAAATTTAAAATTCCATCTTCAAATAAGCAGATTTAAATTCCACGTTTCCTCAGTTCTATGATGTGCCATCTAAGCATCTATTGGTAACTTTTTAGAATAAAAAGAAGCTATTTTAGATGCGTTTAGACCGGTAGTAAAATAGATCTATCTGTGCCATCCTATGAGTATTCAGTCTAGAGTAGTGGTCCTTAAACTACCAGGCATTCCCGACTATCTGGGAGGTTTAAAAAAAAATGCAGATGACCAAGCCCAGCCTCAGAGATTCCGATTCTGTGCTTCTAGGGAGAGGTCTGCAAATCCAAACTTTGGCGTGCACCTTCTTTTTCTGAGTCTAATACGAGACCATACTTTGAGATTCAGTGATCTGAATCTCAGGACCAGTCAGTTTTCCTTCAACAGATAGACTAAATAACATCATTAAATTAAATAATTTCTTTAAAATCAGATGGAACTTTTCAGTAGATAGGTACTTTTCGGTAGATAGGTACTTGGTGCCTGTCTTATAGCATGAAGATATAAGAATTGAGCAGACCTATTCAGCCTTAAAAAGGAAGGAAATTCTGACAAATTCTACAACATGGATGGACCTTGAGAGCATTGTGGTAAATGAAAGAAGCCAGTCACAAAAAGATAAATACCCTACAATTCCAGATGTATGAGGTACCTAGAGTAGGCAAATTCATAAAGACAAAATAGAATTGTGGTGGCCAGGGTTGGAGGGGGCAGGGAGAAATGAGAAGTTAATGTTTAATGGGTACTTAGTTTCAGTTTGGAAGATGGAGAGTTCTGGAATGTATGGTGGTGATTACACAACAACGTGAATGGGCTTAATGCCAATAAATTGTACCCTTGAAAAATGGTGAAAATGGGGAGCGTCTGGGGGGTCCAGTCAGTTAAGTGCCTACCTTTTGATTTTGCCTCAGGTCTTGATCTCAGAGTTGTGAGATCAAGCCCCATGTCAGGCTCTATGCTCAGTGGACAATCTGCTCCAGATTCCTCCCTTTGTTCCTCTCCCCCTCTAAAATAAATAAACTCTTTTAAAAAATGGTCAAAATGGTAAAATACTAATAACAACAACTGTGTACAAAAAATTTTAAAAATAAAAAAAGACCAGATCAATCTATCCCAGCTATGGTAATTCTTTGCCTTCTCTTGAGACACTTGGTGATTTCATCTCCTTTGATTATACTCCATAAGGTGTAACAAATCATCCTTTTACACCTGCTCAGTGACAAACAGATGGAACACAAGTTCCATCTACCTGTACTTCTTAAACCTTAAGTTTTCCTGGTTACTTTAAAACAAGAAAATATGGCCATGTGGCCATTCCTCCAGAGATGAGTAATGGCCTCACTTACGGTAAACTTACATCTAGAAGCTCTGTTCCCACCAATGTTTTATTTCAATGAGGCATTGGAGTGACATCTTTTAAAAAGACATTGAAAATAACTATTAGGAACCCAAATTTAAGTGAAAGTGTAAATATAGGTACTGTCAAGGTCAACCATTCAACCTGGATGGTCCTTGGAGAAAGAGATTCGTTTCACCGTGACTGAATTGACACATGTGGGTAGTGACAGCGATGGGGGTGCCAAATTTCTTTTGGCACTATTTATAAAAGTATTGTGGGGAAAATTATTTACCAATCATGATTCCTGGTAGCAAATCAAGGAAGCTGATTCTGATGTAAGCAGAAAAGGAAATTTTCGGAAAATCAAGTTATTCACAGAATTAATGGATAGGTTGGAAAGCTAGTCTCAAACACTAGGTTAGGAAGCCGTCACCACTGTACTCTCAGTTTAGCACTTCTGCCATGAAGAAATTCTCATTTTCCCTGTGTCTTTCCTTCATTCCCTCAAGATTCAACACCCCACTCTGGTGGAAGGAGATGATTCTCTGGTTCTAGATCACCTGTCCATACCCAGCCTGACAATGAGTGGGGTAAGGGACTGCCTGTTACACCTTCAGCTTCTATGGCCCACATGGAACCCCTCACCCAATAGGAAAGGTGTTCAGCAAAATTCAACTGCTTTCCCCTCCAGTGTCCACACACACATCCTTTTGGTGGTCAGTTCTAAAACATCTTCCTGGCTCCCAGGGCACAAGGCCATCATTCATCTGCTGAGATCTGCTACCCAGTGTCTGGGGCTATCTGACTGACCCAGGTCAGGCTGGAAACAGAACCACCTTGGGAGGCAGTTTGTTCTAGCCCTGCAAGGACAAAGCTGAGAGTGAAATCTTGAGGCTGAATCTTTACGTACTGCTGTACGACCCCATTCAACAGGTCTTTAGTTTTCCTCTAGTCAGCAGTTTTCCTGACTGCTGATCACAATGAAAATAAACTCTGGCCCACATTCCGACAACTACCTTTGCCCTCCTTGTCCCTAAGGAATCAGGGAGCGCCATCATGAGACAGAAGAGAGAAGTGAAAAGTATGAACAGGAAATACAAATACAAATACATTACAAATGTAATGATGATAAACACCACGTTCAGGGCAGTGCTTTCCTCTGGGGAATGTGCTTGGTCCCCAAGCACACGGGGGCGGGGGGGGTAGCATTTTGGAATGTTTTGTTTCCTTATTAAAACTGTCTAAATCCCTTTGTTCTTCGTCTACTCCCCTTACACCTGTTCTTCAAATTTATGGAAAGTTTAGTTCATCAACTACCTTTATTTTTGAAAATAGATCATCCTAGATGTTTTCCCATCTACCTTAGATCCTTCAGAGTTCATCAATATCCAAAATTAGCGTTAATATTTATGCTGTAGTCTATAATCTGTTGGCTTTTGAGTATTGCTTTGTTTTTTAACATTTTATGTGAGCGTTGTCATGCTTGTACATATCTTTTTTTTTTTTTTTTTTTTTTTTGTACATATCCTTTTGAAACTGATTTTTTACTCCCTAGTCTTTTGGAGATTTGCCGGTGTCGACAAGTGAAAATCTAATTCATCCTCACTGATATATGAGATTTTGTTATATAAAGAAAGAACACTTAAATTCCTTAAAGTATCTGAGGCAAATAACGCCAAGAATCAAAACTTATTAAAGTTATGTGATGGGGGAGCAGCCCAGGTGGCTCAGCGGTTTAGTGCCACCTTCAGCCCAGGGCCTGATCCTGGAGACCCGGGATCGAGTCCTGCATTGGGTTCCCTGCATGGAGCCTGCTTCTCCCTCTGCCTGTGTCTCTGCCTCTCTCTCTCTCTCTCTCTCTCTCTCTCTGTGTGTGTGTGTCTCTCATGAATAAATAAATAAAATCTTTAAAAAAAAAAAGTTATGTGATAGGTATATCAGCATTCATCATATTATTTTCTAGACCTTTATGTCTGTTTGGAAGTTCTCAAAATCTATAAAAAGAGATGATAGAACTAAAGTAGGGGGTCAGGAAAGGTGCCATCTCAGCTCTAATTGGGCTGTACCTACCCTGAGCCCATAGGTCATCAGACTGAGATTAAAAATAAGCCTTGTGGGACTGGTACTCTGTTGTCTGCTTTTCATGGGCCTCTGCCTCCCCAATGGGGGTGCCCGAAACAGGCCTTGACCATGGTCTGCAAAGAATGTTTATGGAGCTGCATGATTCGGAGCATATTGGCGCGCGGCCAGAGTAAGCTCAATAATTTGTTGTGGGCCTAGCAAATTTTACAAAAGAAACTGGCAAGAGACCATCTCGCACAATGGCTGTGAGACGTGGTTTTTAAAAAATATTTACAACTTACTTAAGATATAAATAGCTCAAATGATAAATATTGGTCACAGTTTTGTGACCAACCTTTGGCCTCCTTTAACACTCTTAAATACGTAGGATAAGGGAAGATAATTCATCTTTTGTTGTGCTTACTGGGCACCCCGTGGGACCTTGAGTGCCCCCTGGGTTTTCTTCCCTCTGCACCTCTGCTACTTTCAGAATAGCAAGCCTTTTATTTTTTATTGGTGTTCAATTTGCCAACATACAGAATAACACCCAGTGCTCATCCCGTCAAGTGCCCCCCTCAGTGCCCGTCACCCATTCACCCCCACCCCCCACCCTCCTCCCCTTCCATCACCCCTAGTTCGTTTCCCAGAGTTAGGAGTCTTTATGTTCTGTCTCCCTTGCAGAAGGGAGAGCTTTTGACCTGGGGTCTTTGGTTTTACAGAGCTATTGATCCAATTTGCTGTCAATCCCAAGAGCCATACCAGGTGAAGTAAGGGGCTCATGAGGACTGCATGAAATCACAGGTCTGGGAGTGAGCGATGCCCAGTCAGAGCGATGCCCTTCTCGGGCCCTGTTTCTTCCCCGGGAAGGGCTCCTGGGACCCTCCATGTTAACTCCTAAATGCGTCCAGCCCCGGAGGGGCTCCTTTGCAGTGATATTCAGGCTGTGAAGCCTCGGCTGCCTCCCTGGAGGTGGCACTCTGTCCTTGGCCGCTGCCAGGGACCCAGCGAGTCCCCAGCCTCAAGCAGCCAGCCACACTAACGTGCCCTTCTCTCCACCTAGGCTACGACTTCTGCCAGGTGCTGCAGTGGTTCGCGGAGCGCGTCGACAGGATCATCCTGCTCTTCGATGCTCACAAACTGGACATCTCAGATGAGTTCTCGGAGGCCATCAAGGCCTTCCGGGGCCAGGATGACAAGATCCGTGTGGTGCTGAACAAGGCCGACCAAGTGGACACACAACAGCTGATGCGCGTCTACGGGGCCCTCATGTGGTCCCTAGGCAAAGTCATCAACACACCCGAGGTGCTTCGCGTCTACATCGGCTCTTTTTGGGCACAGCCCCTACAGAACACTGACAACCGCCGCCTCTTCGAGGCAGAAGCCCAGGACCTCTTCAGAGACATCCAGAGCCTTCCCCAGAAAGCGGCTGTGCGCAAACTCAACGACCTCATCAAGCGAGCGAGGCTGGCCAAGGTGAGCCAAGGAGACACCCCGGGCAGCAGAGGACCCTTCCCTCTGTCTCCTCTCTAAGAGAAGGTGGGCATGGGGGAGGCTCCATTCACATGCCCTAGGGAATGGAATGTGGAAAAGCATAAGAAAAGAGCCTTAAGATCAGAATGCCTGTTTAGATTCTGGCTCCTACTCTGTGATCTTAGGCAGATCCTGTTTCCAGTTTCCAAACCTGTTTTATAATCTGTGAAATGGAACCAATAAGAGCACATCAGAGGACATTTGTGGGGATCCGGTGTGACCTAACCTGGAGGGCACACAGGGAGGGATCAATGCACCCACCACCTGGAGCTGCTGTTTTCTTAGGACAATGGGAATGTAGCCAGCTGAACCAGAGTGGGGTGCTCAGATGCCACCACCAGTCATCCCATGCCTAAGGCACAGAACCTGATGTGTGATATCACTGCCTGGAGCCAGAGTCACCCTAGGAGGAGGTTGGTTCAGCCTGATGCACTGAGTGTGCTGCCCTGAGGGCCATACCACATCCCCATTCAGGGTGGTGGCCTGCAAGCGCGCACACTGTGGCTTTGGGCTCCTCCACCTCGTAACTGAGCCTTTTGGCAGGCAGCCCCAGAGCTGTGTATTACCCGACAGGGTAAGTGGTCATCTGCTAACCATCCTCAAGTACTATAGTGGACTCTGTCACATCTCTGAAGAGAGAAAAGTGCATGACTCGTCTAAGAAAAAGTAGGAGGGAAAAGGTTCTCTAAAAGCTGTGTGCACGTTTCATAAAATCCTATTCCTCAAATGCTAGAAGTGCCTCCAGAGTTTCTCAAGTGTCCGTGATCATGTAAATGTAACCTAACCAATGTATAAATTCCCAGGCCCTGCCCAGAGCTTCTGATTCAAGTGTGTGTGTGTGTGTGTGTGTGTGTGTGTGTGTGTGTGTGTGTGTAAAGCTCCCCAGGTGATTCTGATAATCAGCCACATTTGGAAGCCAGAGGTCAACCACTCCCTAATTTTAGAAGGACAAGCAATTTCTCCAAGGTCACCTAATCCAGGAGTAACAAAACTAGGACCAAAAGATGGCCCTCCTGCTCTCAGCCTAGCCCTGTCATGTCAATTGAAACCAGTCCACAGGCCTGCCTTGCCAAATCCACTAGTATCCTGGTTGGGAAGGGAAGGCAGCTTACTTCCCCTTCGTCTTCTGGTGGCAAAGAAACCATGCCCCCTCCCTTACCTTCTTAGTGCACAGAAAGTGACTTCTGGTCTGGCCTCGGGGGTCCAGCAGGCCAGCCTTCTGGAATCTACCACCTCTTGGCCTCATTCAGGCAGCATTTGCTCAGCACCCCTGGGTCAGGGCCGGGGAGCCTAGCTGGTGGAGGAGGAGGCCCCAAACGCCCTATTACAGAATGCTGAGTCATGTGCAGAGTCGGGTGTGGACACCATGCTCTGAGGAGGGGGCCTGGCTGGGGGAGGCAGGGAGTAAAGGCACCCTTTACTGAGGGTGACTGCTGGGCAGGCTATCAGCCTTCTCACACTCCGTCATCGCTGCCTAGCAACCTCTGTCTTCATGCCCACATGTTCACCCAGCAGCTGCCCTCCTGTATCCTAAGAGATGCCTCACTGCTGCTGCGGCCCCATAGTTAGGACCTCCATCCGCTCTTTCCCCCTCTGCTCACCTTCTGTCCCAGTGCATGCTCACACATACTCCCATCTTGCTCAGCTGATCTGTAGTCCCGGTGCCCTGTGAGGCACCATTCTTTATCCTGTCTCCTGGTCCAGGCTGGTTCCTTTCTGGAGCTACAGCCACCTTTATTGCATTTCCACAAGGCAGTTGTGCCAACCAGTTTGTAAATCCACTTATTTGCAGCTTTCCTGATTTCTTTCATGTGCCAGTCCCAGGCCTAATGCTCCGTGGCAGGAAGTCTGGTTTTACCCCTTTAGTAGTTCCTTGGCATAGTGTTTCTCTTCTTCAGCTGATTCATCTGAACTTACACTTGAGGGCACACAGTACCCAAGAGTATTTCATAACCAAGGCTGGTAAATCACGTGCTAGCATTTGGAGATCTCAGGATTGTTTTGGAACTATTAATAAATGCCCATGGACATTTCTATGTTACCAGCCCCTGCTGAAGGCCCAGTGACCCAAGACGCAGTTATATTCGGTCAGATAAATAAATAAAGAGTCAAGAGTTCCCTGGGAGCACCAAGTGCCTTGGGACTCCTCTGCCCTCCTTGAGCATAATTATGCCCTCTGAACGCGTGGCCCAGCCTGGCCACAGAATGCTGCTCTGTCCTGACACTGGGAATAATGAAAGCCCTTGTATCAACGCAGGGGGTGGGGGGCCAGAGCGGCCAACTTGCTGAGCTTACTTCTAGGAAAAAAGCTTGTCTTTTTTTTTTTTTCCTTCCTAAGAATAGTATCTGGCTTGTTCCTTTTCATAAAGGAAAACATTTAAGTATGGATGTTTCCAGCTTGAGCAAGTCAGTGCCAGTGTGCTCCCGGGGCAGTACCATCCCGCGGAGGGGACAGGAAACGGGCTCAGGCAGAGAAAGAGCAGAACTCAGCACAGTAGCCTTAGCTACCAACCAATGGCATCAGCTTTACACCATCTGCAGTCTGATGGCCCTTTATGAACTTGTTGCTTAAATGGGCAAGAAGTCACCCGAGTTCTTCTCTTTGCGGTGTTTATATTTCATGAAAATGCTCTTTGATTTTGGTGTATTGATCTTCTCCTTTTGCTTTTGCAAGCCAATCCTTACTGAGGGTCTGCAGTGTTCCAGAAGCTCTAAGATTTGCATTTCATGTGCTATTTCATCTGAGCCGGTCCAGAACTGCACAAAGTTGGGCATTATCTTTGTTTCTTGTGTAAGGGAATGGAAGCTCAGAAAGGTGAAGGTGGAGTACCTGGGTGGCTCAATCGGTTAAGCATCTGCCATCAGTTCAGGTCATGATCCCAGGGTTCTGGGTTGGAGCCCCTCATCGGGCTCCCTGCTCAGTGGAGAGTCAGCTTCTCCCTCTCCCTCTGTGCTCTCTCTCTCAAATAAATACAATCTTTAAAAAAAAAAAAAGAAGAAGAAGAAAGAGAGAAAGGTAAAATATCTTGCCCAAGGCCTCACAGTGTGTGTGAGTGGCCAAATATAAACCCAGACCTTAGTTGGTTTGACTCCTGAGTCTGGAAAGCATTCACCTGAAATGCAGAGTGGACAACATCTATAGCTTCCCACAATGTCCTTGCTTTTTGCGTTCATCTGTCACTCTGTGTAGTCTATAAAATGGTTTATCCACCGGAACCTGCAAAGTTTAGAGGTTTATCAAGCTGACATTTTGAAAACATGCAAAGTATAAATTTTCAGATGCCACCTAGGAGGTGTCAGATCTGAGTTGGAGGGTGGAATGCATCTATTTATAGAACACCTTCCTTAGGCGAAATTCACGTCCCATCCAGAAGTAAAGCAAGCGTGTCCTGTCGTTAATGTCCTGCTGGGTTCTGCAGTGATCAAACTCAAGGTACCATAAAAATGACACTTTACTAGAAAAATGGCACCAAGGATCTCTTGAACTTTAATGATTTCCTTGCTTTTTCCTATATATATATTTTTTCAACAACTGTATTTCAAGGAACAAGAAAACTTTAGAGTGGGTTTTTTGTTAACCTCAAAGATTGCATCTCAGTGATATCAGTAGTCATCCTTTTTTGAAGACTTTACAATCTGAGATGCTAATCATGGTTCATTTCATAATTCTTTAAGCTATTTTGGGAAAGCCCAAAAAAGTGTTTAGAAAATATGATTTAGTTTCACTCAGCTATCATTAGAATAGCCAAATTGAAGATATTAGGCTCTTACAGACCAACCCCAAATAATAGTACTTTAATGGAATAAATGAACAAAAAAAAAAAGTGAGGACTCCACCCTTTATAAATGTTGCCCAAGAGTAGGAAAGGTTCCCGCCCCTTTAGTAATCTTCACTCAACAGAAAAATGAGTTAACATTTGAGGAAGGAACAGCTAAAAATGAGAAAGAAAAGGAGAGGTCAGTGATTTTTCAGCATCCACCCTAGGTTTGTGGCATTTAGTTTCGTCTTCAAAGAGTGTTGGTCTCTAGTCACGTGTAAAGTGCAGAACTTAGTTTTCCGGTCTGTCTGCACTGCAATTCCTTCTGTGGAGAAGTTAGATGTTTACAGTTCACCACCAAATGGACCCGGGCTAAGGTGTGAAGATCCTTCTACAGTGGCTGATGACACTCCACTAATGCTTAGCCCACCAAGGGGCTTTTAAAAGGAGCTCAGTCAGCTGTGCATATGTGTGTCAGTTTTGCACCCACGTGGGGAAGCCTGTCTCTTTGAGGGTTGAACTCACATGAATAGGTGGGCCCCCTTGAGTCTCCTTTAAGCTCTTCAGAATTACATGCAATGGTGGGTGCCAGCTTTGATTTCAACAGAAGAACAAGCCCCTGCTTGAGAGGGAACCAGTGAGCTGCTTTTCTCTGCCTCTTAAAGTCCATGGTCTTTAAATCTGATGGGTCTACCTTTTAGATCTCTAGTTCATTAACTGACTTTTTTTATATATCATCATATAAACTCACCTTTAAAATGTGCTGATCGCTTGATGTTTAAATGCTATATGCAAGTTTTTAGCTGGGCCTACAAAGATGCAGGTCTCCGACAGATTATGTTAGCTAGCAGATGAGGTTGTGTAGTTCTTCCAGCCTGAATCCCCCCCCCAAACTACTCCCCAATATCCAGATTCCATGAGGATTTCCACTCCTACTGACCATGAGCACTGGAAGCTTCCAGCACCCACTACCTGGGCTTACCCTCCACGCCCAAGGTGAATACATCCATCATCACCCTGAGTACATGCCTCTCTTCATCTTGGATATACATGAACATTTGTCACTGGACACAGTTCATGAAATTGTTGCAGAGTATATATGTTAACTAGATATAAATTCATATTCATTTAAAGGAAAGGACATCTCTTTCTGCTCATTGAGTTATTAGCCCAGAGAGAAACTGACATTGTGATTCATTTGACCTCTCCCAAATGATCAGTATTGGGGCTTTCCCAGTTTTACGCAAAGGAAAGGATGAATTAAACAAGATTAGAGCCCCCAGGGTTCAATGTCACTTACTCGTGAATGAAGGGCTTGGGGCCCAGATTCATCATTTTACTATTCAAATACATAGAGCTTACTAATTTTTTCAATAACTACTAATGACTCAGTAAGAGTTTATTCCTTATTCGGAAAGAACTAAACAACCACAAGACTTCTCTGGCATACTAACCCTCTGACTGTTGGTCTTTGGCTGTTAGGTAATGACAAGTAACATTTTTCCTCTGCTTTTTTAGTACAACCAAATCCACGCCCTCTTTTGATTCTCATACTAACAGCCCTGGGAGGTAAGAGTTAAAATTTCCATTTTGCGCGTGAGTAAGCCGAGGTGGGAGACTAGAGTCGCCTGGCATTGCTCAATAAATGCACGGTGGTAGAGGGCTTGAACCTGGCCTTCCAGCATGGGGTCTCGTCATGCCTCCTCCTCCTCCTCTTTCCCTTCCCCCTTGTCTCTCCTATCTCCCTTCTTTTCTATTAGTTTTCTCTCATTACAAAGAACAAAAGTCTTAGGCTGTGTCCACCTCCCTCCCCAGGGACCATTGCCTGGTCTGGCCCTCAGTCTTGTGTTTATCTGGAAAGACTTCTTTGACACAGAAGGGCAAGAATGAGCCTCCGGGCTGTCCCCTCCGTTTACCAAGAGTCTTTAGAAAGTTATCTTATAACTTATGCCCTCCTGCCAGTAGATTGCTGTCTTCACCCTCATCCTACATGGTGTCATGATGTCGTGTGCCATAATGTATGTGTTTTTTGTGTATGGGAAAGGAGGCTATAAATGACTTTCCTGAAGCATCCCTGGGACTGAGGGACAATCAAAACCAAAAACTCAAGTCACAGTTTTCCACACTGTTTTTCTATAGGACATGGTTCATTTTCAATTCCAGATTTCAGCAGCTTTGGTAAGATTTGTTAATGCATAGACACAGATAGCAGTGGACTCTAATGTCCCGTAAGACAGGAATGAGGCAATTGAATGCTGATGCCAGCTCCACACCTCCTAACTGGCTGTATGACCTTGAGTTAAGTCACATAAATTTAGTGGGAGTTCAGTTAGATACAGACCCCAGATGTAATGCGCCGCAATGCTAAGGATTATGATTTACCTTGTAATTTGATAAGCTTCCTAAAGGCAGGGTCCAAACATCGTATCTGACCCTGGGTTATTGTCAGGATGTCCATGGAAGGGCAGGAGGGGGTGGTCATGCAGAAGCAGCACAACAGGAGACTCCCACAAAACAGGCCAGTAGAACTTTCTGAAAGTGGAGGTTGCTGCTGAGAGCAGCCTGCAGCATGAGCAGAATACCTGAGGGTCATGACTCAGATAGTGCCAGGCAGGGTGGAAGGATGAAGGAATTGAGGCCCAGTTTCTGTCAGGGCACTAGATGCCTGGTATCCAAGGACAGCCCACCATCCAGCAGTCTTGGTCATCAGCCAAAGAACACCAGGAGGGCCAAGATGAGGAAGCAGATGCCAGGCCATGGGTGGAGAGCTGTGGCAGGTGCATATCACCTGCAGTCAGGCCAGGTAAAGCAGGCCCCTGGGCATCAGGCAGTGTTCAGAAACCAGTGCCAATCCTAGTGGGGAGTCAGGCTTCCCTGAGCAGAGGCCTGGCAACTCAAGGGATCCACATTAGTAGGTAGTGAGGGAGCCTTGGGAGCCCTGCAGGGGTCTGGCAGCTGCCCCAAGCCTGTGCTCTGAGGGTGAGGCTCAGTAACAAAGCATGTAGATAGTTAGACTAAGCAGCTTGGGAGTTCGTTTCAGTTGGGGTGGCTCCAGCTCAGGGCAGACCTGCTCATGAATGGGAGAGGTATCCACAGGCCTCGTCTAGAAGTTCCGGGAAGACCTGGAAATGACACAAGGACAGCTAGTGAACATATGGTTCTCCCAATTGGGTACGGCAGTCCCCCTAAGTGCTTCCTTGTGATACAGTGCCCTCTTTCAGCGCCCCCAAACCAAGCCAGGCATTCACTGTCCAGGGCAAGGAAATTACTAGTCTTACCCACTTATTCATCATATCCTCAGGAATGCAGTTAAAGCCTGACACTCAAACAATTCCCAAATTTGGGGTTTCTCTATATCAAAGAATCAGTTTTAATTTGAAAAATAGGTAAATAAGTTTACTAGTGACAGAGAGGCTTAGACACCTCAGTCCCCATCTGTACTTGTAGCAGTAGCCAGGCAGCACAGTGTGTGCTTATGTTGAATGACCTTTATGTAGACGGAAACGTTAGCGTTGTCTGGTCTGAGGCCGTCAGCGTTTACATTATGCACTTATGCACTTATCTTAGTATTCAGATCTTAGCAGAATGTTTTGGGTTCTACCCAGTGTGTGTCTGTACACAGAGGCTCTCAGCTGAGGTAGAGGATGTCTCTGCTTACCCCCTTTAATCAATTTCCATTTTTCCACAAGATTATAGGAGTCTGTTTTCTTCAATAAAAGATTTTCCATAACTGCACAGTCATTTTCTTTCTGTAATCACTGTTCTGCTTGTCATCCATTCCTATTTTATTTTCTTGACTTCTAAATGACTCTATAGAATTCTGACATACAAAGAGAACTTTTGTAACGAACGTTTCTTCATGTCCTAAAGTTGGAAATCAGCAGAAGAGTGGAAATGTTAAGGAAGGGGTTGACACAGCCAAACAGAACCACCACCACCCCCCGCCCCCCCCCAGCAGGGTTCACCAACCCTCAGGTGACGGTCCCAGTCCTGCTACTGCCAGCTGATCGGGGTTTCTGGAACTTCCCTTCATGTACCAGGGGTCCCTTTCCTAGAGGGAGCTTCCACCATCCAGCCTGGTCCCATACAACCGATCTCATGCAGAAAGAGCTTCAGTGCCATCTCTAGAGATCCTGGAGTTCAAACTCTCCACAGGGAGATTACAGGAATTTTCATCTCTCTGTTCACTGGGCACAGATTTCCATGCAGATTAGCCACTTACGTCAGATCAGCCATTTCCATCAGCCTCCAGTTTCGTTTCCTGGTGCTCTGGGCACCAGCCCTGCTGAAACTTTCTTTAGGTCTTCTGGTTCATCACCAGAGCTAAGGTCTTTCTGCCCAGGCCTCACCCACCCTGCTCACTCCCTGCGCAGACTCAAAACAGCGGCTCACAACTCAGCGCCACAGACCCCCCAGGTCTGTCTGCCCACCCCAGCCCGCTTTGAAAGCAGGGAGCTCACGGAGCTCCCTGCCCTATTCTGGCCTCTGGTCTCCCAGACCTTTCATCAGCGCTGCAGGAGGTTAGCAGAGGCTCAATCTAGTCCTGCAGCGGCTCCTGGCACCCACAGCAGGCTGCCTTCCCCACCTGAGATGTGCGCAGCCACCCACGGCACTGCCCCAAATACGGCCCCCCAGTGTGTTACCTCCCTTCCGCTGTCCCCACTTTCCTCTCTCCTGGCTGGCCACAGCCCTCCCTTACATCCTCCCTATCTACAGGGCCCAACTCAGGTGTCCCCTCTCCCTGGCCCTTCTCTCTCACAGCCTTTATCTGTCACTGTCCACACCCCGAGGTCTTTTTCTGGCTCCTCCTCCTCCTCCTGGACCTTCTTGGGAGCGGTTTTCTCTGCTCACTTTCCCTTGGTGGTCTCAACCACTCCTGTGGCTCTGGCCACCACCTCAACTCCAGCTCTCAAACCTGACCCCCCAGGCCAGCTCTCTCTCTGGTGCTCAGAGCTGGAGGAGGGCCTCTTCCCAGACACCCATAGACAGCACCATCCAGAGGTACTTCATATACCTCACATTCTACACACCCAGAGGCAGGCTTGTAATGTACCACCCAAACCCCCATCTCTGATCCTCACCCTTCTGTCTCAAGGGCCATGACCCTGCGTGGGTACCTGTTATGTGTTATGATACCTTTAAGATGCCATCCTGTTTATCTTTCTGGTGCAGTTCTAAATAGTATATCCTTTCTATAAACCCCTTCAGGTCCATGCCTACATTATCAGCTACCTGAAGAAGGAGATGCCGAGTGTATTCGGAAAGGAAAACAAGAAGAGAGAGCTTATCAGCAGATTGCCAGAAATCTACCTTCAGCTGCAGCGAGAATACCAGATTTCTGCTGGGGACTTCCCAGAAGTCAAGGCAATGCAGGTACTGGAAGCCCATCGTAGCATCATGGGCAAGTGATGGAGAGGCAATGCCACCTTGTCTGGCTGGTTGCAGGGTATGCATGAGGGTTTCATGGTTTAAGGAGAGAGAACACAGGGCACTGTGGTGGCTCATTCAGTTAAGCATCCAACATTTGATTTTAGCTCAGGTCATGATCTCAGGGTCATGAGATCAAGCCCCATGTCAGGCTCTGCACTGGGTGTGGAGCCTGCTTAAGTCTCTCTCTCTCTGTCTCTCTCCCTCCCTCCCTCCCTCCCACATACACCTTTAAAAAAAGGATAGAGAATGCAATGAATGCATCTTCCTAATGGTAATCCATGATAATAGGCTTCTATGAATAAAGCAGAGATTGCCTGCCTCCCAAAACATTTAACCAAAAAGGGACATATTTCAAGAAGTAAATTTATCCAATGGAATATTACTCAGCCATCAAAAGAAGGAAATCTTGCCATTTGTGATGATGTGGCTAGAACCAGAGGGTATTATGCTAAGCAAAATCAGTCAGTCAGAGAAAGAAATTTACTAGATGATTTCACTCATGTGGAATTTAAGAAACGAGAGATGAACACAGAGAAAGAGAAGGAAAAATAAAATAAGATGAAAATAGAGAGGGAAACAAACCATAAGAGATGCTTAATTCTAGGAAACAAACTGAGGGTTGCTGGAGGGGAGAGAGTGGGGGAGATGAAGTAACTGGGTGATGGGCATTAAGGAGGGCATGTGATGTGATGAGCACTGGGTGTTGTACACAACTGATGAATCACTGAATTTTACCCCTGAAATTAATAATACACTACGTGTTAACTAAATTGAATTTAAATAATTTTAAAAAAAGAAGTAAATTTAGATCATGTCAAAAAATCAGATGAGCGGCCCTCTTAGGCTGTGCTCAAAGTTGTTTTGGCATTAAGTGACACCTGTTTTTTGGATTCCCAGAACCTTAAGGGAATTAGAGCTGACAGTGACCATGGAGGTCATTTCAGGTGGCCTCCTCGGGCCTGCACTGCCAAGCAGTATGGGAGTATATACTCAGGCAATATTGCGGTTGCAACCTCAGAACCCTAATCAGAATCCATGGCTGGACTCCACTGGGCACAACAAGTTGTGCTCACTAAAGATTTTGCTTACGGGTTGCCATTGGTCAACTTTTGGCCTGATGTTAGAGTCTCCCTAAGTGTGTCTGAGCAGCCCCAGATAAGCCCAGATGGGTGCTGCATGTAGCCACCCCGGCCTGACCAGTATGTCTGTGTCTGCCGCCCCACAGTAGTGTTATTTAAGGACATCAGTGCTGACCATGTCTTCCCAAGTGAGGCTACGCCACCTGGCTCCTCACAGAGCCAGACTACCATATTTTGGTCCAGAGCAAGGACCCATCTGCACTAGAGGCCACAGTCTTCTCTGGAAAGCAGACCACCCAGACTCAGATGCCAGTGGCTCATGAGGCAGGCCAGGCAAAGAAAAGCACATCACCCCCTTAGACTCTCTCTTGTCTTCCCACATTTGATGGAGATGTGGGTTTTGAGAAATATGGTTCTCCTAGGAGGAAAACAAGTCTGCAAGTACAGTGAGAACTTATGAGGGCCCACTTTGGGGCAGGGCAGGGAATCTGTGCCCCACTTCAGTGTGGCCGCTACCTTGAGGGAACACAGGCCTGGGTGATTTTGCGAGAAGCTGCAAATCTAGATTTGCGTGTAAAGTCCTCTGGTTTTCAAATTGTAGCTCCAACTTTCAAAGAGCACTAATTAGGCTGGACAGAGCATCCTGCAATTTTGGCCACACCCTGGAGGCCTCCAGGGACCATCGTCTGCCTTGAGCCACAGAGGAGGAGGGGGCAGGAGGAAGAGAGGTCGAAGACATGCAAGTTGGCCTGGCTGCCTCAGGAGGGCATCGTAGGAGGAGAGATGGAGCAGTGGAGGCGAGGAGCGACAGGCAGCAGGAGGGGAAGCTTCAGCCTTGGCAGCTTTTTAATGCAAACTTTCTGTAAAGGATACACTAACATAGGAGTGAGTCATACTGTCGTGACAGCAGGATTCAGGCTGATAAGTGCATGTGGAATATATGATGTGGTCACACATGACTTAGCTGGCTTCAAACTAAATCCAGAACATCTCTTTTCTTCCAAGAATGAAATAGGTATTCTTGTACTCAGTGAACAAATTGTGGGGGACAGCGAGCCATTCGGATCCCAGGATGGCTAATCGGAGGGCTACTGGGCCTCCAGAGTAGTCTTCCTCAGCAGGCCCAGCTTCACGCCCTTGGGCTATGCCCTGCACCCCATGACCAAACTGAAGGACAGCAGTTTCCTTGCAGCCTTCAGATATTTTTTTATGGAAAATTAGTTTCTTGACTGAAATGAAAGCTCTGGATAAGTACACGGTGCACACGATGGGCTACTGGGGCTTCTGTGGTGGCTCATTAGGCTAACGAGCCACCACAGTGCCCCACCCACAAGAAGGTGCCCTGTCCCCAGACCCGAGGCACCACTCAGCCCAGCAGAAAGCCACCGTGAGCCTCCTTTACAAGACCTGCAAACCTGTCCCCAGGTGAACTCCCATAACACAGGTAGCACACTGTGACCAGAGGTGCTCATGGCCATGTTAGCTTTGGCCCAGCAGTGTCAGAGGAAACCCAGACCTCTCAGAGCTGGAGCAGAGGGGCAGTCCCTGAGAAGACGACAAGGAAGCCGCGTGCCCCACTTCTAGCATCTCAGGAGAGGCCTGAGTGCCCTAGCACTTGGAACAAGAAGTGCCACCTGCTAGGTACCCTCATTCACCTGTGTGCATTTACTCACCAAGAAATATGAATTGAGTCTGCCATGCCTGGCACTGTTTTAGGTCCCTGGAATAAATCCGTGAACAAACAGCAAACATCCCTGCCCCTACGGAGTGTACATTCCGGATTACAGTATCTGCCACAATGACTGTGGCTGGCAATGAAGTTTTGGCAGCAGAGCCTGTTGTTAGGATGTATGCTCTTCATTACACTAGTGCTGTTGTGCTTCAGCGTAACTCATTTATTTATTCAGTGGCTCTCTCCCTCATAAGGCTCCATGAGGCCAGCGACCCATGTCCTGTGCACTGCCGTATCCCCAGCACCTGGGATGTGGCCCAGTGAATTGTTAGATGAGCTCATTGGTAAATTAGTGTGTGTTTACATCCTAGCACCTGTAGGGTAGTGAAATTCTCAGATCCTGACCTAGCCCTGATGCCCACACAGCTTTTAAGAGACCAACAGTTTTCAGAGCAAGTCCCAGGAAGCTGGGTAGGCCCTGATCACACCACCCCAGTCCCTTCAGGAAATCCCCAAAGAACAAGGCAGTCCTGGATGCTTGCCATCACCTGATACTTCAAGCTAGGAAGTTTTGGGGGCTTGAGGCTGTGGGCCAGGGCCTCTGTCATCTTGGAATCTGTTGAGCATCTGACATCCCCTCCAACACAGGTGTTCAGCCTCACGTCAACTATGCTTGGGACAGCAGCCGGGACATAAGTTGGGAGGTAACTTTGTTCTGATCGTCACATGGCTCAGAGAGCTCCCCGATGCCAGCTTAGGTCTCTGCTCTCCCTGTGTGCTCAGAGACCAAGCTGGTTGGGGTGACTCTGCTCTAGCAGTGAGCTGAGTGTATTTTGAAGGCTTTTGCCCAGTGCTGGGAGAGGCCTGTGACCTGCAGGTGAAGCAGCCTGTGTCTGCCCTGCATCCTCTCGGGAGGGCATCTGACTTACTACACTGATGTGTCCAGACCGGAGAAGGAGGACACCAGCAAGGCCCCCTTTATCACAGACTCAGTTTCCCTCCTCAGAGAATTTGCCCCCCTCTTCAGCTGATGAGTTGGCAGCATTTCAACAGCAAAGGGCAGCAGAGCCACCCCCACCTGCCCAGCCCAACTGTAAATTGAAAAACTGCTCCCGGGGATCCCTGGGTGGCGCAGCGGTTTAGCGCCTGCCTTTGGCCCAGGGCGCGATCCTGGAGACCCGGGATCGAATCCCACGTCGGGCTCCCGGTGCATGGAGCCTGCTTCTCCCTCTGCCTGTGTCTCTCTGCCTCTCTCTCTCTCTGTGACTATCATGAATAAATAAATAAAATCTTTAAAAAAAAAAAAAAAAAAAGAAAAACTGCTCCCGGTGAATGCTGGGAGTGGGCAAGAGATAGCCCAGCAAAGACTGGGCTTGGAACTGACCTTCGTAGTTTGGGAGGGAGAAGTTCCAGGATCCCCCGCATGGTGGCTTTGATGGATACAATTGTTGATGGGTAAATCTTTAAATTCCCCAATGTGTATTCATCCCAATACAAAGATTTCTTTTCAGAGCAAACTTGATGGAAGGCAGGGGCGGCAGTGGTTTCACTTGTACCCGCATTCCCTGGTCAGGCCTCGGCATCAGAGTGTAGGGTTTACTTCCTCTGTGCCCTCCAGGCAAGGGTGGCTGCTGCTCTTACTTGCTGTCCACCCCTGCAAACGTGTGGCCGTTTCCCCTGCCAGCTTCCCAGAGGTTTGCAGTCTGAATCCATGTACCCTGCAAGCGGATGGAAAGTTCGGGCGGATACCGCCCTCGTTCGTCTGCATGGCCAGACACAGCAGCTTTGTGTGTGCTCAGAGCTCAGGCTCATTCACGAGGAAGCAGGGTAGGTGTCTGTGCACCCAGGGGAATCCAGACTTGTTTACCCCAGCAGCACTTGGATTTTTGTGTAGGCTGCCGGGTCTCCTCCTGGGCTTTCTCGTCCCAATCCCCTCGGCTGACTGAAATAGTGGCAGGGGGAGCCCAACATGTTGGCAGTGTTGTTTAGTCCTGGTATTGGAGTGGCACGCGGTGACTTGGCACACAGTGACTCTGCTCTGTCGGTGAGGATCGACGACACGCAAACCAGAATGGGTTTAGAAACCAGGCCCTCCCCACCCTGCAGCTTCCAGCTGAGCACAGGCTGCCCACCGGGTGTCAGCCCAGCCCAGCCCAGCCCTGCGTGATTTGAGGGCGTCAGAGTTCACTACTGAGAAGAGTGTTGGAGGTACCTCTCTAAAGATCCATCAAGCTGTTTAGCTTTTAGCTCTGTCCCTCCATCTGAAGCTCAGGGCCCCAATTCTAAGTGATAGCACAGAATGTCTGCCCTGCTGGGACCCTCTAGAGACCCATTTTGATACTCTATTGGAGACACGTGCAACCACATGGGATAGGGTAGAGGAAGAATGGCCCAGCTGTACAGTTTAATCTTATACAGCTATTAAGAATAAGGTTGCATAAAAATTATCCTCAGGGAAAGATGTGATACATTTTTTTTCTTAAAAACACAGGATGTCAAAAAATAAATAAATAAATAAATAAATAAATAAATAAATAAATAAATAAATAAATAAAAACACAGGTTGTCAAACAGTGTGGTCTTATTTCAGTTTAAGTGTGCTTGTGCGTGTGCATGCACGCACATATTTATAGAAATGGCTAGTAATGGGTGCCCAAAGAATATTAGCAGAAGTTATTGCTAGGTGATAGAATTATAAGTGATTTAAATTTTTTATTTTGTCTTTCAGCTTTTCCCCAAATTTTTACAATAAAGATGTGATATTATGATTACACAGAGTTTTGCCCCTTTTTCCCCCCTGACTGTCCATGACGTTACTTCTGCCAAGAACAGTCAGGTCTGTGGGGTATATGAAAACCTCCTTTACTTAAGGATCTCCCTACTTCATCTCCAGATAATTGCACATGTGGATGGCCCCTTGCTGGCCTTCTAGAATTTTCCTAACAGAAATATTTCACATAAAGCCCATATAAGAAATGAGAAGTAGTAGCCTACTTTCAAGAAGGGTTTGACTTAGCTTACAGTGGAAAAATGATAACATGAAATAGAAGAAAGTCATTAGAAAAGGAAAAGCTACATAACTAAGAGGAAGAAGAAGGAGACCATTACATCAGACATCTAAGGTAAGAAAAGCTACTGCTCCTCAGATACCCTGCCTGGGGTGCTGGGGCTACACCCTCTCGTTGTCAAAGGGAAGAAACCACCTGTTCATTGCGGGAGACAAACTTGTTCTGAATTGTGAGAGTTACCTGGGGCCTTTTATGACCTTTGGAAAATGTCTTCAACAGCAGTTTTGCCATATAAATGCAGATAATTCCAAGTATGGAAGTTTTTATATGGGCTTTATGTGTAATATTTCTGTTAAGAAAATTCTAGAAGGCCAGCAAGAAGTTGTATTCCACGCATCTCGTTTCTTATTCCTAAAGCTGCTCCTGGATCTGGTGAATTCGGATGTGGGAACCTTACCAAAGAGAGAGCTCTGGAGCAGCCCAGGGATGGGGTGGGATGTCTGCCTATGGAAGAACTCTGCCTCCAGCTCTTCCGCTTCCTGTCTGTTTCCTGAAGCGAGCGCACGTGACCAAGTGTGTGGTTTCTCCTTTTGCAGGAACAGCTGGAGAACTATGACTTCACCAAATTCCACTCGCTGAAGCCCAAGCTGATCGAGGCGGTAGACAACATGCTGAGCAGTAAGATCTCATCCCTGATGAACCTCATCAGCCAGGAGGAGATGAGCACGCCGACGCAGCTCGTGCAGGGTGGCGCCTTCGACGGCACCACCGAGGGCCCCTTCAACCAGGGCTACGGGGAGGGCGCCAAGGAGGGTGCCGACGAGGAGGAGTGGGTCGTGGCCAAAGACAAGCCCGTCTACGATGAGCTCTTCTACACCCTGTCGCCCGTCAATGGCAAGATATCAGGTGTCAATGCCAAGAAGGAGATGGTGACATCCAAGCTGCCCAACAGCGTCCTGGGTAAGATCTGGAAGCTGGCCGACTGTGACTGTGACGGCATGCTGGACGAGGAGGAGTTCGCGCTGGCCAAGCACCTCATCAAGATCAAGCTTGATGGCTACGAGCTGCCCAACAGCCTGCCCCCACACCTCGTGCCCCCGTCCCACAGGAAGTCCTTCCCGAAGGCCGACTGAAGGGTGGGCTACTCTTGGGGCAGGCAGCAGGCAGTAGGGATCGGGGTCCCTGGGCCTGAGGCCCGTGCTGCCGCTGACTCACTGACCCTGGCCATGGCCTCAGTTTCCCCACCTGTGGAATGAGGAGGGCAGACACTGGACACTAGCTGAGGTTCCTTCACCTCCAGAATTCCCTGAGTTTCTATTAATATTGGGAGGAAGGGGTGGATAAGGAGATTAAAGGGTTGAGAAAAAAGAGGAATTGACCAAAGAGTACTTGGAAGCCTGGTAGACGGAGGCGGGCTGCGTAGAATCCCACAACCAGAGGGGGTAAGCTGGGGGCTCTTCCGGAGCAGGCGAGCCTGTGCTGCACTGGACCACACATCATCACGCACCTGCCTTGGCTCCTGTCTGTCCCTTAGAGGGTACGAGGAGGGAGCAAAGTTAATCTTATTTATTTTGTTTCCTGCTGTAATGAGAGTGGAAAACAATAGAGCACAGAAGGTTTCTGATCTCTCCAGACCGTCTACCAAAGAGAAGACTGCTTCCCCTAGGTTTGAAAGGAGGGCTCACTGTGCCTTTGTATGCACCCATCCCTCCTGCAAGGCTCAAACAGAACAGACAGCCAGGCCAGCAGAGAGCATCTGTGACACCCAGCAGCCCCCTGACTAACCCACCCAGAGCTCCCCCCACCCTGACCCCTCCCAGCAAAGTGGTATTTGGTTAGGAATTTGGAAGTCAGAATCTTTATTGGCCCCTGGCAAAATTTCTAGTATTCAAGTCATGCTGAAGTCTTGAAGGTCAGCTTTTCTCACTGGCCTACCCAATAATGTGTAGTAAAGTCTATTTATCATATTCAACCTACAGTAAAGGAGAGAGGTGGTTCTCCACAGTCGTCAGTGTGGTGACATGTCCCCAAGGCTTCTTGGTCAATGGCAGGATTTAAATTCAGCAAAGCCATCCCTTGGTAGCTGCAGTGTGCTGAGCCTAGGGACACGAGAAGGAGAGGCAAGCCCACCCCAAGCTGTCAGGGAGAAAAGGTCACTTTCTAGCTTTAAACACTATTTTTATTTTTTAAAAAAAGGCATTTTTATTATGTCCAGCTTTTCTTTCTTATAGGAAAAGCCTTTATACAGAAACAGGATGGACTCTTTCATATGAAACCTTTTCTTCACAAGGCAGGATTTAGTGCAGGACAGAGATGCTTGAATAAAAGTCACTGATGAAAAAATAAAAAGAACATGGCAGGATTTTGGTAGATACCTGCCCATTGATTCCTGAGTGTTCTCTTTCTGAGTCTTGGTATAAACCTCTCCAGTTCACTGGCTCAAATGCCCAGTCAAGTGGAGTTGGTTAATACTCATTGTCACTGCCCCTCCTCTGTGCGCTGCAGCTTAGGGATTCATTTCATTATTATTTATGCAATACAAAAGAGAAGCACAACATGACAATGGCCACATGGCACCAAAGTGAATCAAATCAGAACAGTGCACCCTGAGCCTTCCAAAAACCACTTTTTTTTCCCTCTGATATCACCTGTGAGTGACATCCGGGTCAGAAATGCAGACTTGAGAAAATTTATATTTGGGAGGAAGCTTTTGTCCAGATGCCAGCCCTCACACTCCCTGGTTTACTTCCTAAATAATGTCATTTTAAGAGAAGTAAATTTGTAATACAGGTTTTTAATCTTAATGAGCACTTTTAAATTAAATTAATTTTAAATTAGTTACAAACACAACAAAGAAAGGTTTATGTCAGTGCTGTCATATAAACAGATGGTTTGGTGAATGCCTGAGGACTGCCCAAGTGTGTACCCACCAGGGGGTCCACTAAAGGGCAAAACAGAAGAAAAGAGAATTCATTGCTCCAAAGGTTTAGAGATCCCAGGGTAAGCTGATTTTCCATTCAGAATTATCCTGCTCCTTTAATTCTTCTCAATCATCATATATAAAGATATACACACACACACACACACACACCACATGAGTATGTATTCTTGACACTTGTCAATGTGTAAATATGCAGATATGGCCAAGCTTTGTCTATGCAGAGATCTACAGGAAAACTTTTATTAGAGGGCCAGCAGACTGAGGTTTCTGCCTTCCACATGGAAGGAAGCTTCTCATGGCATTGTGATCACTACCCCCATGCCGTCAGGTAGGAGAACATCTGGCAGCTGCTAAGAAAGAAAAAAAAAAAGAGAGAAATCACATGCCCATTTTTCTTAACGTCTTTTCTTACAACATGAAGTCCTTCATTTTGAAAAGTGGATTGGAAAGAAAAGCACTAGAAAAGATTAGGGACCGCTGCCAAGGATGAGGACCCATATCTTCCCAGGATCCACACAAAGCTCCTTGAGTCTGTGTCCACAACACTCATTATCCCACCTCCCTGTGCCACGGGGCTGGGGGACAGCAGAGCCCTTTAGAATTCTGTTCATATTGCCCGACCACATGGTCCTCCCACGCTGCCCCAACTTTCAAAGCACCCCATCCCGCGCGTGTTTACAGGTGGGCAGGAGGGTGGAGGTAGGTCAGCTCTAGGACTGTGAAACTAACTCTCCATGCTCTCCACAATTCCACAAAAGAAAATCTAAAAATCCTGAATCTATTTTCCATCCAGCATGTGATACATGTAACAAACCTCCGCAGCCTTGAGTTTAGGAGGAAAAACAATTTTGGCCTCTTCCCAAAGTCAGTTCCAAGCCGTAAGCCTGCTCATGAGGCCCTGCTGACCCTACCTGGCAAGAAGTGTTGCTGCAAGCCCTATGGAAGCCATCCAGCTCCGTGGCGACATGCAGGCATCCAGCCCTCACTGCACCCACGAATGGCCTGGGGGTCACCCTGCAATGGGGAGGGCCGTTCATTTAGCCCACTTTCGCCTGTCCAGGGCTGGACTGGGTTCTCCTCGAGATGTTTGTCCTGCAGCTAGAGCATCTTTAGATCTGGAGCCGTGCTTCCTCCCTCAGGATGGTGGGCCTTTGAGGAGTTGAATTCCGTATCACAGGACTGGGTGTCCAGGTGGGTCGGAGAGCACGTGCGGAGACGCCAATGCCTCCTGCCCTCCCCTCGACCCCTACCCTGATGACCAGCCCAAGGGAAGCCTCCGAAGAGCCCTGGCCCCACTGCCCCCGACCACAGCCCTTCCCCGTTTTCTGCTGGTCTCCCCAGTCGCCGCCTGCCCACCACACCACACCGCGTCCCCCGCCCGGCATGGGGTTCACCGCCCCGGCGCCTCTCCACTCTGCACCATCGCACTTCTTCGTTATGCCCAGACCGATGCCCTGGGGAAATTGCCCTGAAGATAAGGAAAGCGATTTATTTCCTCTGTGGAATGTAGCAGAGGATTAACATTCTTAGGACAGGTAACCACTGAGTTTATTCAGGTAAACATGGGCCTAATTTAAGAGTGTATCAAGTTACATGTCAATTCGCCAATGCAGTTAATACACAATGCTTCTATTTTTTTGTAATCTTGTTTAGAAGTGTCAAAAAAAGACACAATCTATTGATCAATAAACTTCTGAAAATATTCACTACCTTTCCTCCGTTGGCTCTGGTTTTCCAGTGACCCAGTTGTCTCAAGGAGTAAAGCAGGGATCTGTTGGCTCCCTGCTGAAATGAGGCCGAGGGGTTAGTGGGGAGGGCGTGCCCCTTGTGCGGTGACCATCCCGCACGCACGGTGACCCCCAACTCTGCAGATCCTCTAGGCTGGGAGACTCCCAAAGTGGGGCTTTTAGCTGGCAAGCAGCTCCTGCTGGGGGCAGAGGCCAGGTCTGGAAGCAGTCCCCAGCTGAGGATGACTGGAAACCAGGATAGAAGAGGGGGCCCTTCGGAGGCTGGGAAGGGCATCACTGAGCGTGCTCAAAGGACATAGGTGCCTGCTGCCTGGTGCTCTTCAGCTCAGAGGCAAGTCCCCGTGCCTGATAGTGAAGTGGTGCTAAGGTTGGAGCCCCCTACCTGGCTGGCATTGCCCCTGCCTCCTGTCACACACACACCCCCACCCCCACCACAGCAGACATCTGGGTTTTCCCCACTGTCCCCCATCTACCCTTGTGGTGATCCAGACCCAGAATTTCCTTTGCAGAATGCTCCCTACTTCCCCACCCTCCATCTGAGCCATGAGGTTAGGGTGAGATGGACACTTCTCCTGACTGGCTTGAACCACTTAGAGTTATTTCATTCCCCAGGTCACAAAATTGGTTTAGGAATGGACATGTGGTTTAATTCAAGCCTGTGAGAGTCAAGCCCCTTGGACTTCTCTTCTAACTCTTGAGAGAGACGTCCTCCCTCTCTAAAGAAGTGAAACTATTGCTACAACATGAATGGCATTGAGAGGAGTGCCCAGAGCTACTGGGGGCTGAAGACTGAGGTTAGGCTAAAGCAACCACCTTCTGGGGCATGAAGGTGAAGGAAGCATTGAGGACAGAGTCCAGGCCTGTGGTGGCATCATTTGAACTGCTGGATCAAACTTCACCTAAAGTCCTCTTCCTGCCAGACATTTCAGTCCTCTGGGTCAAAACATTCCTTTTATATTGTTTATGTTTGTTTGACTCGAGATTTTAGTTACTTGCCACATAAATAATCCCAAACTGTATTGACTAGCAAGGGATTTTCATTTCAGCAGGGGCTGCAATCAGCCGCAGCAAAAGAACCAGTTCCTTTGCCACATGTGCAATGGCTTTAGCTACATCTGAGCTAAGGAGGAAGAAAAGCAGTTCCCCAGCCCCACTCAGCAACCTAATACAATAATCTCTGTTGAGGTTTGTGTGCAAAGCATCATGCAATTCATCATAAAAGATGCCCCAGGCCAAGGGTATTAATAGGAGGAGAAATAAGCTGGGAGCAAGGGGCAAGGAACCTGCTAGAAGGAGCAAGATTTTAACTGGGGCTGATAGGATAGGAAAATGTGGACGATGAGGAACAGAGAAGACATTCTAAGCTGAAAGAACAGCTGAAGCCCAAATGTGGGCAGGTAACCTCTGGTTGGGCAGCCCAGGTGGCTCAGCAGTTTAGCGCCGCCTTCAGCCCGAGGTCCTGATCTTGGAGAACCGGGATTGGTCCCACGTCGGGATCCCTGCAGGGAGCCTGCTTCTCCCTCTGCCTGTGTCTCTGCCTCTCTCTCTCTCTCTCTCTCTCTCTCTCTGTGTCTCATGAATAAATAAATTTAAAAAAAAAAAAAAAAAAAAAAAAGGAAGGTTCTGGTCCTGTTCAGGCAATGAGGAGTCTTCATAGGCATGAGCAGAGTTGTGCTCTGGGAGGTAACTGGTGGGCTGTGCATAGGCTGATGTGCGGGCAAGACGTGGAGTCAGGGAACCGTGATGGGGCCGTGCAGGAGCAGTGCAAGTAGACCAGGTGGGAGGGTAGACCATGGAATTTTGGGGAGCAGGTAGCAGCCGCCACTGAGGACTGACTGGATCTGGGGTTATGAGCGAGGAAGAAGCCTGAGCTCACTCCAACATTAGGAATCCAGCCAGGGGCAGGAGGGACCTAACAGGGAGAGGGCAAGGGGAGGATGCTCCTCTCAGATGCAGGGGAGCTACACTACCCCAAGAGCACCATGCCCCTCATTCCCAGCCTCGGGCGTGGAGTTCTGGAGTGCTTTGTCCTGCCCAGCTCTGGAGGGCAACCTGCGGCCTCCCCTCCTCTCACCAGCCTTGGCTACCAAGGACACCTGCCTGAGGAGCGCTGCATCTCCTCTCAAGAGTCTCCGTGGCTGCCGGGTGAACGTGCAGTACAGAGTTTAGCCAGAACATTTTGTGAAGCCACCGGAGTTAGAACTGTCTCCAGCATGCAGTTCCAGATTGCTCAGGGAGGGAGAGCGAGTTGCCTGCAGGCTCCCTCCACAGCCCCTGCCCTGAGCCCCAAGACCCAGACAGCTCTCTGGAAGCACAGGTGCTGGGGTCCTCACCGTGAACCCCCCAAAAGCGAACACCACGTCTCCAGCTTTGGAGGGGACTCTCATTTCATTTCCACCACCTTTGCAGCCCCAAGTTACCCCTTCCCAGGGAGACCCCTCTTCAGAAAGTGGCCCCCGAGCATGAGGGAGCACCCACTGTGGGTGCACCTGGGCCAGGTCAGGGCCTGGAAGGCCGAGCGCAGGGCCCAAGGACTCCCCTCCGTCTATGCGGCATGCCCCTGGGCAGGATGAGAGGGCATGCTGCCTCCCATCCCCCACCCCACCCCCGCCCTAGGTGCTGCAGGGGTATAGAAGAGCAGTCCCAGACTGGGAAGGGGGTACAGAAGCTTCTGTCCAGAGGCTCTGCCATGTAGGTGCCTTTTACCTGGACTGCAGCACCCTCGTGGCACCCCCACCCAGAGCCAACCTGAGACGCATCCCACAGGCCTCTGTGTCTTGACAGCCAGGACCCCCATCTGATGCTGGGAGCATGGGAGGGGGGAAGATGAGGAGGAGATCCTGGAGCCACAGGCTGGCACATTCCAGAGCCACCCCCTCCCAGTCTGGGCCAAGCCTTCTGGCAGGTGGGAGGACAATGTCCGGCTGTGTGCGGTCACCCCCGCCCCTCCAGCTCAAGAGGAGGGCCTTGGCCTCTCCTGTGGTTCTCTCCCTCCCAGCACAGCCCCTGCTATCTGCCGCTCCCATCTGTCCACTAGGGTCTCTTTCCAGGTACAGACATCGCCAAGGTGAGCAGTTTCCTGTTTTCCTTCTGCCCATCCTTTCATCCCAAGGAGCAGGGGCCAGTCCTGGTGTGGGGTGGGGCAAAGGGCTCTGAGGGCACCAGCGGGAGCACCAGAACCTTACCTGGCTAGGCCCCGAGCCGCAAACCCCCCACCAAATATGAGGACCGCTCACGCCCCTGCCCCAGCCTCCACACCCCTCAACATCTCCAGCTCAGGGAAGCATCTGGAGGCCCCTCGTCCCTAAAGGGCTGCAGGCCCGATGGCTGGTCAGCCGCACACTCCCCAGCAGCTCCTTGGGGCTACAGGGCACCTGAAGCAGGAGGCCAGCCGCAGAGCCCCGGGGCAGCTCTCCCAGGCCCGTCCCACCATGGACTCTGCCTACGAGATGAGCCTCGTTCGCAAGCTGCAGGCGCAGCACACACGGATGCAGGAGAAGACTTTCACCAACTGGATCAACAACATCTTCTGGCATGGCCGGGTGAGTGTGCCGGCGGCGCCCCGCAGCCCACCTCTACTGTCCCCCTCACTCCCCGGCCAGCAGATTCAGGGCCAGCTGTGAGGTCACCTAGCTGCAACTTCGTGCAGACCCCAGAGCCCAGCTGAAGCCACTTCTATTGACCCTCCAGCACAGCTGAGGCTGTGCTTCCCTGAGGAAGCTGCTCTGGGCTGTACCTCCCGGGTCCTGGGATCCACCAGACGTGTGGGGGGTGGGGGGGCGCTGACCCTGTGCCTTTACCCTACGTCGCCTAGGTGGGCATCAAGATCCGGAACCTGTACAGAGAGCTGGCTGATGGTACCCACCTACTTCGGCTGCTGGAGCTCATCTCGGGGGAGGCCCTGCCACCCCCCAGCCGGGGCCACATGCGGGCACACTTCCTGGAGAACAGCAGCCGAGCTCTGGCTTTCCTTAGGGGCAAGGTGGGCACCGGGGAGACCGCTTCTGGGCCGGGGGCAGGCAGCCAGGATCGGCTGGAGTGCTAGGTCATCCTTCTGGGCTGGCCAGGGCAGAGCAGAGGATCGGGAGCCTGACTCCAGGAATAGCAGCTGGGGACAGAGGTCCAGAAAGTACAGCCTTTCCTTGAACAGCACTCCCAGCTTAGAGGGCACCAAAGTGGTTGCAGCGGGGGGGACAGCCTTCATATGAAATGCGCAGTTGCCTGCAATGAGAGATTTGCAGGATTCTAAGCTGTAAGATTCAGTGTACTCTTTTTTTTTTTTTAAGATTTTGTTTATTTGACATAGAGGGAGAGTGCATGCACGAACAGGGGGAGGTAGTAGATGGAGAAGCAGACTCCCCGCAGAGCAGGGAGCCCCAATGGGGGCTTGATCCCAGGACCCTGGGACCATGACCTGAGCCGAAGGCAGGCAGTTGACTGAGCCTCAAGGCACCCTGATTTCCTTTTAACTTTCTCCTTTCCTAAATAAGGAAATAATTTATCAGGCAAGACACATGGTCAGTGGGCCAGCAGAGTCTGGATGCAGGGTTGTGGGAGGCAGGCTGAGGGTAGGACACAGGAGAAGAGCCCTGGATACTGAGCCACACGGTGGAGGGAAAAGAGGCAGGTCTGCCTTGGAGAGGCTGCTTCAGTTAGCAGGGAGGGGCTGGAGAGGGGAGCCACAGTCTCCTGAAAGAGATTGGCCAAAGAAATAGTCATTAAAAGAGGCAAAAACCCCAGGGACCTGTAAGGACCTAATGGCCAGTGTCAGAGCAGGTAGGCAGGGGTCATTTTACTGACAGCCAGTATTTGAGAAGCCCACAGGGCACCTGGCCTCAGGTCCTGAAGCCATGAGGTGGCTGTTCCTGGAGGCTGCAAATCACTGAGCTGGGTGGAATTGGCTGGGCTGAACCTGTGTGTGCCTGTCACTTACATCCTGGGTTGGAAGTCACAGCCCCCGGGACCCTGGCATGCTTGAGAGGGGCTGGGGAGCTTAGAAGCCAAAGCTAGGGATGGTGGTACTGTGGTCCCTGAGCACAGGGAGGAGTAGAAAGCTGACAGCCACAGAATGCCAGGCCCTTTTTAGTCCCAGGTACAAGAGCCTGTGAGCCAGCCACCTGTCCTCCAGGTACTTGGAAAGAGCAGGAGCCCTGTGGCCCTTGTCAGAGGCTTTGCAGCTCCCCTCGAGCTTTGATACACAGCATGTCACTGATACATAGTCTATGATAGTGACAGCCTTGTCTCGTCTCTACTATACATACTGTTGCCCCCACACAGGGTTAAGGAGTAGCAGAGTGTGGAATGCACTCACTTCTGGAGACTTTGTCATGTGCTGGATACTCCATGCCAGGCTCTGGGGACCACACTCAGCAAAGCAAGGCACCTGCAGTTTCAGGGAAGACAGTTGATTTGAACCCAGATCAGAGTGTGCTGCTAAATGTTTAACAACCAGCTCTGAGAGCAGAGGGAATAAAACCCCTCGTTTGTAGCATTTGCTAATTTCTGCAGCATCGATACCTCCACCGCGGCTGATTCCAAGCTACCAGTGAGATATCACTAAACACAAAGTGGGAAGATCAGCCTTCGCAAGCCAGTCTGAGCAGCCTCCAACACCCCACTGACCGGCTGCTCCAACTACAAGCTGGGGAGAATGCCAAAGGGCTCTGATGTGCCAGGAGAGGAAGGCTGAGCACGGAGTAGATCCTTCAGACTTCAGGCAGATACAACAAAGGGTACCCAGGGACAGTACCCAGAGGTGTAGCCCCATCCACCAGGCAGGTGGTTGGCAGAAGCCAGCTTCCCTCCAGGTCTTATGGAGAGTCTTCCCCCTTCTTTCTCCATTCAGTATGTACTTATCCACTACCCATTATATGCCAGACACCCGACTAAGGAGACATCAGGGAACAAAACCGAGATCCCCACCCAAGCAGGGTGAGGGGGTCAGGCAGGTGTGTCTGAGCGGGAGGAACAGTCCTTGGGCTTGGATTTTAAATAAGGTGGCTAATGAAAATACTATTGAAAAAGTGATTATTTGAGTAAAGACATAGAAGAGAGGGATGTAGCCATGTGGCTACTGAGGGCAATATTTTCAGACAGCAGGGACGGCCAGTACAAAGACCCCAAGACCTACACAAAGAATCCCAAGGAACTCTTAGAATCCCACAGGCCTTGGAGCCCTGTGATCCAAGAGAGGAAGATGGAGCCCAGGGTGAAAGGGCTTCTGTGAGGCTTTGATGTTTATTCCGTTCCTTTCTCCTCTCATTCACTCCTCCTCCCTGTCCATGTGGGCAAGATCTAGAGCAGCAGGTTTTCAACTTTAGGGCCAGGAAAACCGCCTGAGGACTTCGTCCAAATGCAAAGTCCCAGGCCCTGGCCCAGGAGAGTCTGATTGGGTGGAGCTTGGGAATCTTCCTGTTTAACAGGAGATGGAACACTGATGAAGAGGGCTGAGAGTGAAGTGGGAGCCAAGGACCCAGGCACTCCCTGGACATTCCAAGATGCCCTGTGAGATGGAGGCAAACAGTTGCTGTTATCCATTGAGCTCATACATGGACTGTTATGACCCCTCATTTCCAACCCCCAGGGCCAAGCCACTGATCTTGGCCCATGTTTATCTATAGTCCGCATACAGGGAGCTCCCCACCCCAGCAGTCCAGCCCCGCCCACCAGGCTGGGGTTTTGCCCGGGAGGACCTGAGTCTGAAGCTGCAACCACTTAGAAAGGCTTCACCTGCTTGGCATTGTGCCCTGCCTTCTTCTCCGCTGGGGACCTTGGAGCAGGATGGATTCCAAGACCCTCCCATCTGGCAGCAGACCCCCTGGATTTTTGGTTACTCTGAGTCTTCTCTGGCACACGGGCTTCACAATTGAGTCCAGCCCACTGTGCCCACAGGTGCCGATACCCTTCATTGGGCCAGAAAACATCGTGGATGGAGACCAGACACTCATCCTGGGACTCATCTGGGTCATCATTCTGCGTTTCCAGATTTCCCACATCTCCCTGGACAGGGTATGTCCCAGCTCCCAATTGCCCAGCCCAGCCCTGGCCATGGATCTGGGCCAAACCCAGGAAGACCCTAGAAATCCATCGTATGAGTGTGAGCCCCAAGACAGGGGCTTTGCCCAGATGTGTCCCCAAAGCCTAGCATCTATGCAGTGGATGAAGTGATGGATGAATCTCATTTTTTTAATTTAATTATTTATTCATAAGAAACACACACAGAAAGAGAGGCAGAGATACAGGCAGAGGGAGAAGCAGGCTCCCCACAGGGAGCCTGATATAGGACTCGATCCCGGATTCTGGGATCACGACCTGAGCCGTAGGCAGGCGCCCAACTGCTGAGCCACCCAGGTGTCCCTGATGGATGAATTTCTAACTGGCCTCAAGTCCTTCCATGCAGCTACACTTCCTTCCTTGGTCCCCTAAGCCAGTCCCAGTTGACACATCTGCTTTCTCTTGGGAGCAGTAGGTGTGTCATCCCCTGACCAGTCACCCTGCTCCTTGACTGGCTCAGGCTCTGCTCCCTGCAAAACAGATGCCCCCACTCCCATGCTCACGCCCCAGACCCTCTTCTGGTTCATGTCTGCCAGCCTCGCCCTGCTGCTGAGTGCATGTGCTCTGGGCCCCAACGCTCCCCCTGCTCTGCTGCCCCCAGGCCCAAAAGACAAGGGAGGAGACGCAACCTGCCCTATTCTGACATTTTGGGTTTATAAGCAGGAATTGGTGGAAGGGTGGAGCAAATAAGAGGAAGCACAGAGTTGGGGAGGAAGAAGGAGAGGAGACTTTGGGTTGGGAAGGTGAGGGAGGGAGTGGGTGGAAGGAGAGTACCACTGAGGGAAGGACAGGAACCAGAAATGGAGACTGGAGGAGGGGGAGTAGCAGGGAGGAAGGGGGTGGGAAAGGAGCACTGAGGGGGAGGAGAGAAAGCAGGGCAGAGTGGAGGCAGGTGGAACAAAGAGTAACAGAATAAAGGAAATTCTCAGTAAGAGAAACATGGAGGGTGGAGGGGGTTGCAACCAAATGAAGATGTCCTTGCCCTTGCCCAGCCTGAAGAGGCAGCACAGGCTCTGCCCTCAGCAGCTCTGTGAGCCATTAGGGTGGTAGACAGGTGGGCTCACCAACTGGAGGTGGGCGTCAGTCGGTCCTGGTCAGGGAAGTCCCTGCCCTATTGGTGGAGGGACACTGAGCAACCTAATTGCTCCTCTGTACCTCCTTGCATCATCCCTAGAATGTAAACAGTAACAGTGCCACCTCCTAGGGCCGCAAGCGTGCACGGGCCCTGTGCCTGGCTGGCAGACAGCCCACGGGGCCCAGGAGCCACTCTAACAAATCCCAGCCTCAACTCCCTGAAGCCCATTGATAGCACAATGCCCAGCCCATCAGAAGGGCTGGAGAAACGGGAGCTCCTGCTCCTGAGGTCATCAACTGTGACTCAAAGCCAGCTGCTCAGACGTAGCAGCTTTCAGGTGCCCCACTTCTCTGGAAGGACCATCTCTCTCAGCCCCAGTCCCCACCCACTACAAATGAAATCGAGTAAAAGCAGGTGCTCTGAAGAGAGAGCAAGCTGCACCTGCCTCCAGGTGGGGGAGAGGGATCACAACCCGGCCCAGCCCCCCTCTCCCACGGCCTGCCTGCGGGTTCTGCTGCCTTCACAGCTGTGCCTGCATGGTGACGTACTGTCCTGCCCTACCAGGAGGAGTTTGGGGCCAGCGCAGCCCTGCTATCTGCCAAGGAAGCTCTGCTGGTCTGGTGCCAGCGGAAGACGGCCGGCTATGCCAACGTCAACATCACCGACTTCTCCCGCAGCTGGAGTGACGGGCTCGCTTTCAGTGCCCTCATCCATGCACACAGGTGTGCACCAGGGAGCACAGCCCCAGCACCCTCTCAGCCCCGACCAGGTCTGGGGCCGGCCTCAGCCTCCCTCTCAGAGGCCCCCACCGCTGACCAGGGAGAATAGGCTGGGGTCCTCAACCTGCCCATCTCCCACATCCCCCTGGCCCCTGCACCCTGGGCACAGAAGTGGAGAAGGCTGAGAGCCGAGGCCCTCCCCCTTCACTAGGAAATCCCATGGAATCGGCCCTGGACCCCAGCCTTTCTCCACTTTCTGTTTCCCTGACTCTATTCTCAGTCCTCTCCCTGCCAAGTACCTACCCTTTTGGAGCTTTTCCCCCATAAGCCTGGTCCCTGAGGGGAAATTAACCCCCCTTCTCCATCAGAGCCCCATTCCTTCATTAGGGGCTCAGACTACCGCCAGGGGAAACTAATGTGTGGGTAAGATGTGAATGGCCAATAGGGCCTGGTTTGCCTTTTTTTTTTTTTTAAGATTTTATTTATTTATTCATGAGAGACACACAGAGAGAGGCAGAGACAGGCAGAGGGAGAAGCAGGCCCCCTGCAGGGAGCCCGATGTGGAACTCAATCCCGGGATGCCCTGAGCCAAAGACAGATGCTCAACCACTGAGCCACCCAGGTGCCCCTGGTTTGCCTTTTTAACAAGTCCCTTAGACCCAAGCAGTAAATTACTCTGGCGAAGAGCTCTGCTTACCTTCTGTCCAGGCCAGACCTGCTTGACTACTGCTCCCTGCATCCCAAGCGCCCACTGCACAACCTTGACCTGGCTTTCCACGTGGCTGAGCAGGAACTGGGCATTGCTCAGCTGCTGGACCCCGAGGACGTGGCGGCCCTCCAGCCTGATGAGCGTTCCATCATGACCTATGTCTCCCTCTACTACCACCACTTCTCCCGCCTACACCAGGAGCAGACTGTCCAGAGGAGACTTGCTAAGGTTGGTGACCAAGGGAAGGTGGCACCACAGAGAGGTACGGTGAGCACGGTCTCTGGAGGCAGACACATCTGGCTTTGAAGCCTGCCTCTGCCACTTTCTAGCTGTGTGGCCTTGCCCGTGTCCCCTAACTTCACTGTGCTTCCTCTGTCATATGGAGCCGATAGTGCCTGGGGTAATAGAAGGCTGCCATGAGTGTTGAGCCCAATGCCCAGCACAGGGCCTGGCACACAGGGAAAGCCAGGTGAGCATCATCCCCTCCTGTCCCCACCCCTCCCCCCCTTAGGTTGTTAAGCTCCTAATGGGATTGAAAAGCTCAGAGAGTCAGACTCTAACATCAGTGCACAAGCAGCTCTGCTGCTCAGTCCATGTTTCAGGGGCTCCCTTACCCTCTGGGCACAGTGGCAGATGCGGAGGCCTGGGAAGGCTGTGCTCAGGGTTGGTGTCTCAGTTGGGGAGGGGGTAGATGATCAAGGCCAAGGGCTTGAGCTGCTTTAGGGACGCGGGGGCCTTAGGGAAGGGAAAGGTGGCTCACAAAAAGGACAGTATAGACCTCACCCAGAGGTGAGGCCTAATGGGGTAAAAGAAAATGGAGGAAGGCAGGATGGGTGTTCCCCCACTCCGGGGTCTAACGTGCAATGCAGGCAGACACGCTTCTCCGGGGGCTGGAAGAACCCCCACTTTAGTGCAACTTCAGGGCGGGAGGGAGGAAGCTACCACCCTCCCCCCACAACCCACAACCCCCCCCCCCCCAATCCTGGCAGTCACTCAGCAGTCGGCAGGGCCGTGCTCCACTCCAGGGCCTGCTCCGAGGTCCTGCCCTGCACCCTTCTCTTGCCTCCTCCAGATCCTGCTTCAGCTGCAGGAGACCGAGGAGCTGCAGACCCAGTACGAGCAGCTGGTGGCCGACCTGCTGGGCTGGATTGCAGAGAAGCAGGTGTGGCTGGAGGCGCGGGATTTCCCAGACTCCTTGCCTGCCACGCGCCAGCTGCTGGTGGCCTTTGCCTTCTTCCGCACCCAGGAGAAGCCCCCGCGGCTGCAGCAGCGAGGGGCCACAGAGGCCCTGCTCTTCCGGCTGCAGACCGCGCTCCGGGCACAGAACCGCAAGCCCTTCCTGCCTAAGGAGGGCCTGGGCCCTGCAGAGCTGTCCCAGCGCTGGGCAGGCCTGGAGCACGCAGAGGCCTCACGGAGCCAGGCCCTGCTGCAGAGGCTCCTGCAGCTAGAGCGGTTGGAAACCCTGGTCCGGCACTTCCAGCGCAAGGCAGCCCTCAGGGAAAGCTTCCTGACAGACACAGAGCACATGCTGGACCAGGCCGCGGCCGCAGCCCCGCCAGCCAGCCTGGCTGCAGTGGAGGCAGCTGCCCAGAGGCTGGGAATGCTAGAGGCCAGCATCCCGCCCCAAGAGGCCCGCTTCCAGGCCCTGGCTGAGATCTCAGACATCCTCCAGCAGGAGCAGCACCATGACTGGGCAGATGTGGCCTGCAGGTGAGCCCAAGCACGGAAACCATCCTCAAGATAGGCTAAGGCCTTCCTGTCATACCCCTATCTTTACATGTGCCCATTCCCAGCCATAGAGGTATGATCTATAGGTTCGAGGCTCCCTTTAAAAGCTGTACCTCCCACCAATGCGTGAAGTTCCAGCATCCATAATTGACCCCTTTGGGTAAGGCACTGCCCTGTCTAGATAGCTCTTATTAATTCTTTCACTAAACAAACATTTATGTCCCAAGCCTGTTTGAGGTGCTGGAGATTTAGTAGTGAAGAGGGCAAACAATAATCCTTCTGCTCACAGAGCTTACACACTACTAAGGAAAACAAAATATGCATATGGTACCTGAGATAGTGATAGAAAAAAAATAGTAATAAAGCATAGAGGATTATGAAGTGGCAACACGGGGGGAAGGAGTTAGATTGGGTGGTCAGAGGAAGTTCACTTTTGAGCAAAGACCAGAAAGGAGTGAGGGAGTCAGCCATACAAATGTGGGAACAAACTATCCAAGGCAGAGAAAATGGCTAATGCTGTGTGCCAAGGTGGGCACATGTCTGGCGTGTTTGAAAAATAGCATGGAGGCCAGCATTGAAAAACAAGAAGTCTTAGAGGTCAAAAACAAAGAAAACAAGTAGTCTTAGAGGTCAAAGAAGTACAGGGGCAAAGGGTAGAGGCAGATAACATGCTATGATCTATAGGGCACAGTAAAAACCGGATTTATTCAGAGGAAGATGGAAAACCAATCACAGGAGGCCTTCAGCAGAGGAGTAGCACAGTCTAACTCCCGTGCTACAATGATCATTCTAGATGCCATGTTGGGAACAGACTGAAGGGGCAGAAGCAGAGAGACCACTTATGAGGCTATTGTAATCACCTAGGCCAGAGAGAAGCAACAGAGGCCATGAGAAATGGTGGGATTCTGGATATATTTTGAATCCAAGAGGATTTACAGACAGATCAGAGATGGGGTGTGAGAAAATGAGTTCTTGAGATCTTAGCCCAGGCTACTAGAAGGATAGAGTTGCTATCTATCATCTGAGATGGGGACTGGAAAGAAGGCTTGGGGCCCCTGAAGACCTAAACCCCACAGACCCTCCTTCTGGCTTCTCTGCCAGTGTCTAAGAAGCCAGAACACAATGTCCCAACCACCCCAGGCTAGGATGCTCCAAGCTCCCAGCCACCAGGCACAGGATCCTCCATGACCACCAAACCCCCTGTCCACCAGCTGCAGACCCCGAGGTGGCTTCCTCCCTGCACTCCCCCCACCCCACCAGCCCAGTAAAGACCACCCTTACTCTCATGCCCTCCAGGCAATTAGAGATCAGTGGGCGCTGGGAGCAAGTCCTTGAGCGTCTCCAAGGGCAGAAGAAGCAGATGGCAGACCTGCAGGCTGTGCTGAGCTTGCTGCAGGGGGTGGAGAGCACCTCCAACCAGCTCAAGGAACTCCAGGTGGGCCCTGCACCAGCAGATCCCGAGGCAACACAGCAGGGTACACCTGCCTGGCACTCACGGGGCACTCTGGGACCACAACGATCACCTGTCCATCCCTGGCCAGGTGCTGGCCAGCTCCACAGCCTGTGGGCAGCAGCTGGCAGAAACAGTGGAGCTGCTGCAGAAGCATGACCTGCTGGAGGCCCAGGTCTCGGCACACGGAGCCCATGTGCACCATCTTGCCCTCCAGACGGCCGAGCTGGACTCCTCCACGGGCACTAGTGTGGAGGTGCTGCAGGCCGAAGTCCAGGCACTCGCCCAGCTCCACCAAAGCCTGGTGTCTCTGGTCAGGGCCCGGTAAGAGCTCCCCCCACCCTCTTACCTTCTCCAGAACTTTGTGAGCAACCCACTGTACCTCCTGCCGGGGTTAAAATACTGCTGACTTGGCAACTCCCTCCACACTGACCCTCACCCCTGAGTCTTCTGGGTCCCCCATTCAGTTATCCAGGAAAAGAAAACTCCTGTTTAAGGGGAGGTGTCTGAGCCTGGTGGGGAGCGCGCACGCGCACACACACACACACACACACACCCGCCCCCGCCACCAATGTCTTTGGTGCCCCTCGCCATCCCTCAGACGGACCCTGCTGGAGCAGACCCTGCAGCACGCAGAGTTCCTGGACAGCTGTGAGGAGGAGGAAGCCTGGGTGAGGGAGCACGAGCGGCTGGTGGAGGGTGAGGCCCTGGGCAGGGACCTCAGCACCCTCAGAGCGGCCCTGCGGAAACACAAGGTACCTGCCGCCCGCGCCCTGCCGTCCCCACCTTGCCGCCGCCCCTCTCCGCCCTCGCACCCAGTGCGACTGTGCCCCCCAACCAGGCCCTGGAAGCCGAGATCCGCCGCCACCAGGCTGTGTGCGCCGACCTCGTGCGGAGGGGATGCGACGTGGGCGCCCCCGGACTCCCCACGCGGCCGGGTCCCAGCGAGAGGGCCGAGGCGCTGCAGGGCGCGGGGCAGCGGCTCCGGGCCCGGGCGGCCAGCTGGGGGGCGCGGCTGCAGGCGGCAGCGCTGGTCCAGCAGGTGGGGGGGGGGGGGCCCGGCCGGGGGCGGGGCGGGGGGGGGGGCCGGGCAGGGGGCGGGCGGGGGGGGGCCGGCCGGGGCTCAGCCTGCCCCCCTCCCCGCAGTACGCGGCGGACGCGGCGGACGCGGCGTCGTGGCTGCAGGAGCGGCGCCTGGCGCTGGAGGGCGCTCCCCGCGGGCCGGCCCGGGAGGCGGCCGGGGCCCTGCTGCGGAGCCACGGGCGGCTGGAGCGCGCGGTGCACGCCTTCGGGGCCGAGCTGCGGCGGCTGGACGAGCAGGCGCGGGCGGCCGCCACCCAGGTGTCGCTCACGGTGCGCGGCGGGGTCCCAGCGCTGCAGCCCTGCTGCCCTGACCACACAGAAGGTGCCAGCGGGAGGGCTTCTGTGGCGCCGACCCGGGCATCGTGGCCTCCCCCACCCCGGGGCTTGGGGGCGCCCCACCCTCCGCAGCAGCATCCTACCCACGGCCACGCGCACGCGTACGGAGCTCAGCCAGGATGGTTTGGCTTTGCTCATTTTGCCCGCCCGTTCCTCCTGGACCGCCCCCTTTACTCTCAGCAGCCCCCCCCCCCCCAGCCTTCTGTGCCCAGGGGAGCCCCCTCTGGACACGCTGCCCTCTGTTCTGTCAGCACAGGTGGTGTCTGCCCTGAGCTCTCTAAAGAGAGGCCGGAGGACCCCGGGGACCTGGAGTGAGGTTTCCTGCCACCCTGGCCCCCTGGGAACAGAGAAGATGGCCCTCTCTGCTGAGCTCGACCCTGACTTTGACCCTAACACCATACTCCAGGCACAGGACTGCTTGAGGCGGGACTATGAGGGTCTGCGGGTCCTGGCAAAGGTAACGCTCTTGTTCTAGAAAATGTTCATGGAGCAGACCCTGAGCTATGAACCCAGGGACAGAGCAGTTACTGGACATGCACGCTGCCCTCAAGGAGCTTCCGTCAGGGCAGAGAAGATGAGAAGTCATTAGGTGGCTGTGGGCGTGATGGGAGCCCAGGTCAGGCTGTGAGTCCGGGAGGGCATTCTGAGGGGAGGACATAGGCTGAGCCTGGAACAAGGAGAGGCTAAGAGCAGGGAAAGCCGGAGGGAGGGCGGGGGAGACTGGGGCGGGTGTTCTGGGGAAAGACCATGCCCTAGGCAGGACCTATACCAAGGCAGGAAGGAGGCCCTGAAGGAGTTAAGGCCAGAGTGCCTGGAGCCCAGGAGTGAAGCCGGGAGTGGTGGGTGGTAGGAGAGCCTGGAGGGGTGGCGGACCAGGCCAGACAGAGCCAGGTCCCACAGAGGTAAGGCTGTCCCAAACAGCCAAGCTGGATCTAAAGAGCACACTCTGCCAGGGCCCTCGACCTGATGCTAAGCTCTTGTGAGCTCCGTCTTCTGGGCCTCTGACGGAGGGCGCCGGGCCCAGCAGTGGGGCGGGGACCCTCTCTGGCCCTGGCTCTGAGCTCTGCTGGTCACGGAGTCAGGATGATGGGTCTGCCCTGAGGGCCCTATGGGGAGGCTGACCCTCACCCCAACCTCTGGGCCGGCCTCTCCTCAGCACCGCAGGGCACATCTGGAGGAGGCAGTAGCCCTGTTTGGATTCTATGACTTATGTGGGGAGCTGCAGTCATGGCTGGAGAACCAGACAGCACTGCTCCAAATGCTGCAGCCCCAGGCCGACGATAACGTGGAGGTCGCGCAGCTCAAATATGAGGTACCGCCCCTGTGGACCCGAAGTGGGGGTCTTAGCTGCTTGATCCTTCTGCCCTTCCTCATTCCTATCCTCCTCCCTCCCTGCCGGCTCCTGCCTCTCTGTTATTTGCTCCTGTGCCTGATTGTCCATGTTAGTTGGCTTCCTGTCTGGGAAGAAAGAGCAAGGGATCTGGCCTTGCATTTTTAATGAGGTATAACTGATATGTGACGTTATATTAGTTTCAGATATGCAACATAATGATATTTGTATATATTGTGGAATGATCACAATAATTCTAGTTAACATCAATGTATTATATTATTAACATAATGACTCGACACATGTCTATGTTGTAAAATGTACACCACGGTAAGTCTAGTTAATGTCCATCACCCCACGTAGTTACAGAATTTATTTCTTGGGATGAGAACTTTTAAGATGTACTCTCTTAGCAACTTTCAAACACTGCAACACGGCATTATTAATTGCAGTCCCCAGGCTTACCTTATATCCCCATAGCTTATTTGTTTCATTTTTTTAAGATTTTATTTATTTATTCATGAGAGACACAGGGACAGAGACATAGGCAGAGGGAGAATCAGGCGACTCGCAGGGATCCTGATGTGGAACTCAATCCCAGGACCCTGGGACCACCCCCTGAGCCAAAGGCAGATGCTCAACCACTGAGCCACCCAGGCGTCCCAACTTACTTATTTTATAGCCTCATTACCCGTTTCACCCACCCCTTGATTCCCCACCTCTGGCAACCACCAATGTGTCTTCTGTCTCTATCTGGTTTTATTTTGTGTTTTTAGATCCCCCATACAAGTAAGATCATCCAGTATTTATCTCACTCTACCTCATTTCATTTAGCATAATGCCCTCATGGTCCATCCACCTTGTCCCAAAGGGCAAGATTTCATTCTTTTTTATGATATGAAAGAAATATTTATTTCTGTTGTATGTGGTGTGTATATATACCACATTTTCTTTGTCCATCCATCAGTGGACAGTTAGGCTGCTTTCATATCTTGACCATTGTAAATAATGCTGGTACAAATGGGAGGGGGGTGCAGATACCTTTTCAAATGAATGTTTTCATTTTCTTTGGATAAATACCCAGAAGTGGAATTGCTGGACCATATAGTAGTTCTATTTTCCATTTTGTTTTTGAGGAACCTCCATATTATTTTCCATAGTACCAATTTACATCCCTAACAGTGCACAATGGTTTCCTTTCCTCCACATCCTCACCAACACTTACTTCTAGTATTTTTGAGAAGAGCCATTCTCACAGGTGTGAGATGATCTCTCGTTGCAGTTTTGATTTGCATTTCCCTAAAGATTAGTGATGCTGAGTATCTTTTCCTATGTCTGTTGGGCATCTGAATGTCGTCTTTGGAGAAATGTCTATTCAGGTCCTCTGCCTATTTTTCAATCTGATTATTTGCTTTTAGTGTTGAGCATTTTGAATTTATTACTGTATATGGTGTAAGGTAGGGGTCCAGTTTCATATTTTGCATGTGGCTGTCCAGTTTTCCCACCACCATCTATTGAAGAAACTGTCCTTTCCCCATGGTATATTCTTGGCTCCTTTATCGTAAATTAATTGACCTTGTGTGCATGGCTTTATTTCTGGGCTCTCTATTCTGTCCCACTGATCTATGTATCTGTTTTTATGCGAAGACCACACTGTTTTGATTACTATAAATAATTACTGTAGTTTAATATAGTAAACTATATAGTTTGAAATCAGGGAGTGTGATGCCTCTGACTTTCTTCTTTCTCAAGATTGCTTTGGCTATTCAGAGTCTTTTGTGTTTCCATATAAATTTTAGGATTGTTCTATTCCTGTGAAAAATGCTATTGGAGTTTTGATAGGGATTATATTGAATTTGTAGGTTGCTTTGAGTAGTTTGGACATTTTAACAATATTAATTCTTCCAGTCCATGGGCATGATAGATCTTTCCATTTGTTTGTGGGTTTTTCCTAATTTCTTTCATCAGTGTCTTAGAGTTTTCAGTTCAGTCTCCCATCTCTTTTGGTTAAATTTATTCCTGGGTATTTTAGTCTTCTTTTTTTTTTAAGATTTTATTTATTTATTCATGAGAGGCACAGAGAGAGAGAGAGAGAGGCAGAGACACAGGCAGAGGGAGAAGCAGGCTCCATGCAAGGAGCCCGATGTGGGACTCGATCCCAGGTCTCCAGGATCACACCCTGGGCTGCAGGCAGCGCCAAACCGCTGCGCCACCGGGACTGCCCTATTTTATTCTTCGTAATGCAATTGTAAATTAGATTGTTTTCTTAATTTCTCTTTCTGATAGTTCATTATTATTGTATAGAAATGCAAAATGCTCTTATAAATTGATTCTGTGCCCTGCAACTTTACTTAATTCATTTATTAGTTCTAACAATTTGTTGGTGGGGTCTTTCGGGTTTCTGTGTATAATACCCTATCATTGACCACTAGTGACAGTTTTGCTTCTTTCTAATTTGGATACTTGGCTTTGAGTTTTTAAAGGGACCTCCAGGGAGCCCTTTAAGGACAAAGATCTCAGTCCTTTGAGAGGGATGCAGCTCAAACACCTATGCATCAGAGCATGTCTGAGGTCATTTGTAGTCTTGAGGGCAGTATGGGAAGAGAAGCTGCCTCAAGGCCTGGGTCTTCCTTTCCCCAGAACTTCCTCACTGCCCTGTCTGTGAGAAGGGGCTATTGGGCTGAAGTCAGCAGCTCTGCTGAGCAGTTAAAGCAGAAATATCCTGAAGACACCCCCAAAATCCAGCAACAGCAGGAGGAACTGAGCTGGAGGTAAGAATGAGGGAGTCCAGGACAGGAGACAGATTGGATGCAGCTCCTGGGCCTGCGCGCCTGCTTACCTACATCCCGAAATGCCAGGAGGAAACACTGGGCATGTCAGATACAGGGAGCAAGAGGGTATGGGGACAGCCAGCCTAGTGGCAGCTATTGTGTGAGCCCCTGGCTAGGGCCCCAGGATGGATGGGGATGTCTCTTTGATGGAGACATCCCTGCTCCCTCTGCACAGGTGGGGGCAGCTGGAAGCCCTGAAGATAGAGAAGGAAATGCAGCTGGCACGCACCACAGATGTGTGCGGTTTTCTGTACCAGTGCAGATCCACACAGGTCCAGCTGCAAGACCTGCTACTCCAACTGGAAACCCTAAAGCTGGGGCAGTCAGAAGACAGCCACCGCACCTTGCAACTGGTCCAGCAGAAGATGCTAACACTGGAGAGGAGTGTCCACTACTTGCAAGGGGCAGCCATAAAGTACAGCCTGGGTTTGGCACAGCGATGGGGCCCTGGGAGGCAGGGAGGACCGACCAGGGCTGTGGAATGAGGAACAGGACAGGAATTGGAGGATGGGCAGGATGCACTGTGTGGCGGGCAGGGGTGCAGGTGGGGGAATGGCATGAAGAAATACTCACAGGGAAAGGGTGAGCCATGCAGGCTTGCTGTCCCCAGGCGAGGAGGAGGTGGGAGGGCAGGGTCATTTTCCCCGGGGGAGTTCAAGCCTGGACAGCAGGCCTGGGCAGGGCACTGACTAGGTGGTGGACCCCATCTCCCAGAGCTAAGGAGTCAAGCCCTACCAAGAGCCAGTCCCTGCAAGAACAGGTGGAGACGCTGCAGGGACTGCTGGAGCGGGGACAGCAGCATGTGGCCCAACAGGCCAGGGTCCAGGCTGAAGCACAGGCACGGCAGAGCTTCCTGCGGGAGAGCCAGCAGCTGCTGCTGTGGATGGAAGGTGTCTGGGCTCAGCTGCATAGTGAGGAGAAGGTGGTGGACATGGCGTCAGCCCAGCAGCTGCTTCTGGAGCACAGCAATCTGCTGGAGGAGATCCAGCTGCAGCAGGAGAGGTCAGGGTGGGAGGGCATACAGGGTGTGCTCAGGCTGGCTAAGGCCTGTGGGGACAGGCCACCAGAAGGGGAGAGGCAGGAAGCAAGATGTTACCCAGGGTAGTGGTCCAGGCTGGTTTCCAGCAGGTGCTTACACAAGGTTTTGAGGAGGATGTAACTAAGAACTAGTCAGGCATCCTACATATTTGGGGGGTGGGGGTTGTAGGGCACAATCTGAGTTTCCTGAAAAGTTTTGTGAGTTTAGGCTTGGCTATACCCCATCCAGGTGAGCCTGATGGATTGCTTTTTGTTGGGGCAGCCTAGCCTTCCAAGCCATTCTGGATAATGCAGATCCTGCAGGCTCCTGGAGTCAGATGGCTCACCCTACCTCCCCGTCTCCCCCCACCCACCCACCCCCCGCCTTGTAGGACGAGGACACCTACCTCCTCAGTATGGCAAGACCTCTCCTCCTGCAGGGATGATGGTACAGGTCCATCAGGCAGGCAGGGTCACCATGCACAGACTATAAGCTGTGCCCTGTACAGTGGGGCCTGAAGGCAGCCGAGTGGGCAGTGAATCCATCTCACCCTCTGTTTGCCAGATTCTACTAATGCTTCAGGGCCTCCTCACCTCAGAGGAAGTGGAGCCTTTTTCTGATCCACACAAGGGTGTTACCTGTCCCCAAGCTGTGTGCCTGGGCGCTCAATTCACTGAAAGAGGCACCCTTCCTAAATGCTCATGGGCTGGCACTGGCTTTTCAGGCAGGCATGTATGTGGTTTGAGGGATTTTTCTACTTGCCTGGGCATCAACCAATAGGACAGTGTTCTGGAGCAGCGGTGTGACGTGGCAGGGAGCGTGACAGCTGTTAAGACCTAAGTAGTGTGCTAGGCCCATTACATTCTGTGTGTCAGTAGTGCTCCAGGGCACAGTTCTTCTATGGGGCGAGTGAACCTGCGGGGAAGGGCTTACCAGCCTCAGGCCCCTGCCAGTTACCCTTTATCAGAACTCCAGAATGAATGAGCAATGAGAGGGGAGGAAGGATGGGGTGAGAGGAGTGGGTGGGGTTTGACCTTCTGCCTGTCATTGTGGACAGGCTGCGGCAGCTGGAGGCTTGGGGCCAGCCTATTTCAGCCCTGGATTCCCCGGACTCCCAAGAGGTGGCCCATGCTCTGGGGCTCCTGAGCCAGCAAGGCCAGGGCCTGCAGGCCGCCTGGGAGCAGAGACAGCAGCGGCTGCAGGAGGGACTGGAACTGCAGAGATTTGGCCATGATGTAGATGGTTTCACTGCCGCCTGTGCCAGCCGCGAGGCCTTCCTGGAACTGGACAACCTCGGGGTAGGGAGCCAGGGATACGGGGCTGCAGTGCCACTTCCCCACCACTGGAGGGGGCTCTGAAGCCAGCAACCGTGACTCCCCATCTCTGCACCCCTAGGAAGATGTCGGGGAGGCCCAGCGCCTGCTGCAGCAGCACAAGGAGTTTGGGCGGCTGCTGAGCATCCTTGGCCATCGAGCAGAGGCTCTGCAGGCACGCGGGGAGAAGCTGGCCCTGAGCCAACACCTTGCTGCGCACAAGTGAGTCCAGGCCTGTCTGGGCAGCACCTGCCCCCCTCTCTGGGCCTGCACAGGCTGCTGCCTGGAGGCTGGGAGAGAGTGCGGGGCGTGGGGCCGAACCCGGCACACCATGGGCGGCAACAGGCCTTGGGCAGAGGGGAGCCTCCCTGAGCCTTCCCTGATCTGGCCTCCAGGGTCCTGGTGCAGCTGCAGAGCATCCAGACACAGTGGACCAGGATCCAGGAGAGGAGTGAGCAGAGGAGGAGGCAGCTGCTGGCTTCTCTCCAGCTCCAGGTGAAGGGGCCTCCCCAGCAGGACTGCCTTGGAGTCTACTGCTGTGCTCACCCTTCTGCACAATGCAAAGCTCTTTACAGTTTGCAAAGGTCTTTCCCATGTGTTATATCATGGACCCTCATCGCCCCTCTTGTGAGACAGACATTCTGGCTCTGATTTTTCCAGATGAGAACAGGCTAAGGCCATACTGTTCAGAGGCAGGACTGGACCTGAAGTCCTAATAAACCCCCTTGCCCTCCCTCATCCGGCAACTTCCCTTCCTCATTTCTGGCCACGCTCTAGGTTTACCCATGGGCCATGGGCACCAGCTGCAGACCTCGGCTTTGTAAGATATTTGTTCAGCCCAGGCTCTGAGCTGGGCCTAAGTAGCATAAGCCTCTTTGGGGAGAAATGGCTGGACGTGATTTAAGGTGGGTTGGAGTAGTGGGAATGGACCAAATGCTCTTCTTCTCTGGGCACAGGACACCATGGGGCCAGGCTGTCACTCCCTGGGCTGCCTCCTACTGTGAGGGGGAAACCTTTCTCTACCAATCTCAGCTTCCCTGTCCCTACTTGCAAGCGGTCACCCCAGGCCCCACCTTGCACACTAGGATTGGCTCTGGCTCCTGCTCTTTCCCATGGGGGTCCATGAGACCCCCTCACCTCTGCTCGTGAGACCCATTCTCTTCTGGTTCTTGGGCAGAAATGGAAGCAGGATGTGGCAGAGCTGGTGCTGTGGATAGAGGAGAAGGGACGGAGGGCAGCAGATGAGCCTTCCCGAGAGCCCAGCAAAGTCCTGCAGCAACTCAGGCAGCACGAAGCAGCTGAGCGCGAGTTGCTGGCCAACCTTGGGCACGTGGAGGGCCTGCAGCAGGTGGGGGCACGGGCCGAGGGTGCAGGGCCTATTCCTCTTCAAATTCCCAGCCCTGGTGTATGGTGTGCTTTCATGGAACAAACTCCCTGAAGGAAGAGTCATTCTCCGTTATCTCAGAATTAGGATCCCACAGACTCCTCCTCCACTCAGCTGGGTACCCCTCTGTCTTGGTCCCCAAACAGCCTGGAATGTTTCCATTGGCTTTCCCCCCGCCCCCACCCGCCCCCAGCTCTGAGGGCAGTTCCAGTGCCTGCTGCCTCCACCTGAACAAAACCTTCCCTACTGCAGTCTGCTGCCCGCTCACCTGGCTCTACCTGGGGGCATCAGAGGAAAGCCCGCCCACCTCTGCCCACAGATTTGGGGCCAAATGAAATGCTCAAGTGCTTGCAGCCTGTAGAAAGCAACCTGTAGCCAACTACCCCCGCCCACCTCTGCCACTTGAGTCCAGCCTGCTGTGGCCACTCACGGTACCAGCAACTCAACAGAATTCCCTTAGTCTTTGTGTCCACTCCAGGTTGGGAGACAGCTGTTGAGCAGCAGGCCCCAAGCCCAGGAAGATGTGCAGAGCAGCCTCCAGGGCCTGAGGAACAAGTGGGAAGCAGTGAAGCGCAAGATGGCGGAGCATGGGGACCAGCTCCGGCAGGCGAGGCAGCAGGCCCAGCTTCTGGGGCTGCTGCAGGTGGGCCGAAGGGAGGGGCGGGGCACAGGAGGGAGACTGGGGCTGTGCTGGGCTAGGCTGGGTGGGAACAGGCAGGAAGGGAGGGGAGGGGAAGAGTCTGGGTGTTCTGCTTACTCTGGAGTAGCCCTCTTTAGAGGCCTCTGGCCTGTGGCGAGTTGAGCCTGGCTTTGCCAACTTAGAACTGTCTCCTGTGTGTGCAGTGTGTAGTCAGCACAACTTGAATCCCCACAGAGGAAAAAGCACGAGGGGATAGGAGTGTTGGCGAGGCTCAGGGGGAAGGTGGTAGGTGGACAACAGCAAGGTTAACAGTCTCTAGTAGGTCCTCCGTGAATCCGGTGAGCTGCAAGCCGTGTGGGCTGCTGTACTGCAGAGCCTAATCCATACCCTGCGCCCTCCCCAGGATGCCAAGAAGAAGATGGAGCAGCTGGAGGGGGCCCTGCAGAGTGCAGAAACCGGGCAGGACCTGGGCTCGAGCCGGGGGCTGCAGAGGCAGCACTGCCAACTGGAAAGGGAGAGCCAGGCACTGGCCAGCAAGATGGCTGCTCTCGTCTCCCAGGCCCACCAGGGGCTCACTTCCCAGACCGTCATGGAGGAGACCCAAAAGTACCTACTGAGGTACCCACCTGCTTTTCCATCTTCACCCCATTGTGTGCCACCCCCAGCACATGAACATTAGGATGGTTTCTACCCAGTGAGCCCAGCGGCAGCATCCATAGGACCTGAGGTGGTCCAGACCTCCTTCTGAGTAAAGTCATTCCCAGAACAGGAAGGCCAGAGACCCCAACCAGGCTTCCTCAGCACCCCACAATCTGAAGTCAGGCAGGTTGTCTGGGTGAAAGGTTGGGCCCCAGGCCCAGCTGCCTGCCAGTCATCAGATGAGGCTTTCCTCTGTCCGCTACTTTGTTCCTCATGGGTCCCTGGTTGGGCTGTGGAAAGCCCCACCAGGGGAAGCCACCTGTTCCCAACCACCACCATCTCTTCTGCCTCCACCCAGGTTCGAGTCCCTGCAGGGCCATCTGGCTGCCCGGCGCCTACAGCTGCAGGCCTCAGTTGGGCTGTACCAGTTCTACCAACTGAGTAACCTGGAGCTCACTTGGGTGGCCGAGCACATGCCCAGTGCCAGCTCCGCCAAATGCTTGAGTGGTGCCCAGAGCCTTCGCCACAAGCACGAGGTAACAGTCCCCTTTTCAACTCTCCAGATCCCTGACATCCCATTCTAGACCTCAGAAGCCTTCTGTCATGAAACGGTGTATCCTGATTTCCAAGTCTCTGCCCCCAGTTATTCCCTGCCCAGGAGTTCTGCCCCTGTGGGAGCCAGAGCCGCCTCCATGGCTCTGTTCCAGTCTCCCTGTGACTGAGGGCGGCAGCCCCTCATCCTGTCCTGTGGCAGGAGCTCCAGGTGGAGGTGAAAGCCCACCAGGGACAGGTGCAGCAGGTGCTGGGTTCTGGACGGAGCCTTGCAGCCTCAGGGCACCCCCATGCCCAGTGCATCGTGGAGCAGTGCGAAAAGCTGGCAGGCCGCTGGGCAGAGCTGGAGCAGGCATGTGAGGTGCAGGCCCAGTGCCTGCAGGAGGCTGTCGTTCTGCAGCAGGTAGGATGCATCGAGCACCAGGATTGGGGGGAGTGGCGAACGTCCGGCAGCCACCGCGAGTGAGGCGTGCAGGGGCTGGCACTCTCAGAGCAGTGGGTCAGTTGTGAACACCCGGGCCCAGGACCTGGCTAGTATCCAGTAGGCACAGAAACCTCTTTGTGCTGGCTTCTGGGGAGCTTCCCATGATGTCTCCAGGGGGTGGTGGAGGATCCCATCTGACATCATCAAGGTGAGGTGTCCTCATTCTTGGCAGTGTTTTCTGGCTGCATCCGAGCTAGAGGACTGGGTGAAGGCAAAGCAGCCACTGGTGAGCAGTCAGGACTGTGGTGGAGACCAGGGAGCCACCGTCAGGCTCATTGAAAAGCACCAGGTACCATGTCCTGGGCAGCCTCCACACATCCTGGACTGGGATGACGATGATCCACAAGGGGAGGGCTGTCACCCTCCCAAAGGGCACATCCTCCTTCTCAGAGCCCCACTTTTTCTTCTGGAAGACATGCCCAGCTTCCTTTCCTGCCAGCCCAAGTCTAGCAAGGTACCCTGCCCATCCGCAGGGCTCCCTTTCTGCAGACAACCCTTTGAAGAACTCCTGTCCCTTTCTTTTGTCTTTTGACCAGTTTATACCCCTGTGACCTCAGGATTTCTCTGGCTTCTTCCTCTCTTGCCCAGCACTTTCTCCTCTCTTGGAGTCACCTATTTTAACCCACTCCACATTTTCCACAGGGTTCTTCCTCTCACACTTTGAATGTCATCCTTCAAATTAATCAAGTGCTCTCCTGAAACCTACCTCCCCCCGCAAGCAGCCCCTAGTTAAAGGGAGGGAGGCCTGGAGTACCCTCCCCTTTCCGGAATCGGACTCTCAGGACCACACAGCTCTGGGCCCCACAGCAGCTCCAGTTCTGGTTGGCACTGAAGCATCCTCTTGTCTGGACATGGTTTTGTGTAGAGCCCTAGTGGTTGGTATTTCCATGTCTTGTGACTGAGGACTCTCAGCCGTTCCTACAGGGTGTGCCTGGAGCTATGACCTTGTGGTGCTCTGGTATTCCAGACATCCTGGGCAGCTCGCTTAACCCTGGCCATCTCTGTCTACTCTATTGGGAGGGTCTATGCAGTGCCTCTAGTACCTTCCTTTCCCTGGCCCCAGTTACCCAGCATTTACACTTCCTTGCCAAATAGCAAGCCCTCTGAGGGCTATGTCCTCACTTTTCTGGAACAGTAAGAACTCCATCAGTTTTGGGTAGGTAGATGATGGATGGACACATGGATGGGTTAAAGATGAATGGATGGGTAGATCAATGTATGGGTAGATGGGTACATGGATGGGTCTGACATTCAGGGGTGAATGGATGGGTGGGTAGGTGAATGTAGAGGTGAATGAGCCACCAAGTCTGAGACTGGCCTGGGTCCATGTGTACTGGCAGGCCCTACGGCAGGAACTAGCTCTTCACTGGAGCTCCTTGGAGGAGCTTGACCAGAGGGTCCAAACCCTGGCTGGCCCTGAGACCTCTGAGCAGCTGGGCGTGGTACGGGAGAGGCTCCGGGAGCAGCTGCAAGTGCTGCAGGAGTTGGCCGCCAAACGGTAAGGAGCACTGTACCCACTCTGGGTAGGGGGGCCTAGCCACAGTTGACTGTCCCCATACTGTGACCCTGAGTTGGAAGGACACTATGGTTCCAGGCCTACAGAGATGTGTCAGATGAGTCCTTGCTGGGTGATACCTCCTTCTGTCAAGTCCTGAATGAGGCCCACTGGCAAGAACTCAGCCCACCAGCTCCCAGGTCCCATTTCTTCCCTGTAGATGCACCCGCTGCCCTGTACTGTCCTCCTTGGGTTTAGTGTTCCCTGAATCCAGAGCCACAGGCTTATGCAGACCATGAATAAGCTCCTTCAAGGTGCCCCCTCCAGTTGGGCCAGCTGTCCCCAGGGGAGTGGGCAGCTCACCTGGGCGAACTGGGCTGTCCCCACAGGGGCTGTGAGCTGGAGGGGACACTGAAACTGCATGAGTTCATGGGGGAGGCTGAGGAGCTGCGGTGCTGGCTGGCTAGCCAGAAGCAGGCAGCCAGGCCAGAGCAGAGCCTCGGAGAAGACCATGAGCACATCCTGGTGAGAAGAGAGCTGGGGCTCTGAGGATACCCTCAGGTGGAAGGCTGGGGACAGTGGGCCAGCCTATAGGGCCATGGAGAAGGGGGCTGTGGCGGTCACAAGTGCTGGCTGAAGACAGGCCCTCTGAGTACAATATGGAGGCACAGTGGTTGTCCCACCCCTCATTGCCCAGATGGTCAGGAGGCACCTGCTCCCCAGGCTGCTTCCTGCCCTGCCAGTGGGGGGCCATTATGTCACCCACTCCCCTCTTCTCCTCAGCACCTCCGTTCCAGGTTTGCAAGGTTTCAGCACCAAGTGGAGCTGGGTGGCCAGCGGGTGACTACCTGCCAGCAGCTAGTAGAGAGCCTGCTGGACCTCGGGCACAGTGCGGCCCCCAATGCCCGTCAAAGGCAGCAGGACCTGCAGTGAGTGCCCAGTGGGCTAGGCCAGGGGTGCAGATTTGGGAGAGCAAGCTGTGCAGGCAGCTCCTGGGGTGTTGAGAGGGCAGGATGCTCTGAGGGCCACACTGGCTCTGCCTGCCCACCAGGTGTCCGGAGAGGGTGCTGGTCCTGGGAGGCTGGGTCAGCCTCTGGTGACCACGGTGTGTGCAGGGAGGCAGGGCTGGGTGTGCAGGTCAGGGAGTCCTGCCCAGCCCCCCCCCCACCCCGACACTTTTCCAAACACTGGTTCCTGGGACTTGGGGAAGGAGATGTGTAAAAACTGCCTAGCTGCCTCCAGGCTGCTGTGGGCCCCCCCAGCCTGTGCGCTCTGAGGCCAGGCTGGACTTGTCTGTGGAACCTGGCCCGGTAGAAGTCTTAGAAGCTCAGTGAGACTTGGCTGAGTAAATAAGGAATGGAGAGAAGATGCGGCTTCTGCCCTTGAGCGTTTGTAATCTGATTGACATTTGAGACTGGACTACATAAGCTGGAAGAAATACCACAAAGCGTAGAAATCAGGCGCTGAGCAAGAGAGTGGCGAAGGACTGAATTCCTGGTAAAGGCGCACAAGCTCCAGGGAGGAAGGTTTGCAGGCAGGCCCCGAGGCAGGACAGGGGCTCAGAAGGGGAGCTTTGGGCCCGTCCTGGATGCAGCCCAGAGAGGAGGAGGCTGATGAGACTAGCGAAGGGTGGACTGACCTGTCGGTCTTCCACATGCCTGTGGACAGGGCTGCCTGGTCGGAGCTATGGGAGCTGACCCAGGCCCAAGGCCACCTGCTCCAAGATGCCGAGGTCACCCTCAGAGTACACAGAGATCTGTTGGAAGCCCTCAAGCAAGTCCGGGTATGAGCCCAAGGGGGAGAAAGGGTATTCTTTCTAGAAGTGGATCCACCCCAGGCTCATACCCCGCCTTCGATTCCTGATGGCCTTGGCCATCTCCTCACCTCAGGAAAAAGCCACAAGCCTCCCCAGTGATGTGGCCCCAGACCTGCGTGGGCTGGAGGCCCAGCTGAGAAGACACAAGGAACTGGAGCATGAGCTGGTGGGCACTGGGTGGCAGGTGAGCCATGCAGGCCCCTACAGGCCCCCTCAGGCCTGCCCATGTCTTCCTCTGGGTCTCCCACACTCCTGCAGGGCCTCTAGTAGGGCCTATTGTGCCTGGCAGGGCATGGCTTAAGGAGAGGTCTATGGGATGGAAAGGCCCTTCAGCCTCTAGGAAGACATGACCCTTCCCTCCTTATCCTCTACCCTGACCCCAGCTGCAGGAACTGCTAGAGACTGCAAGCACAGTACAGAAGCTGGGGCCAGGGCCCCAGGCCCAAGCCGTACAGCAGAGGCAGCAGACTCTGATGCAGGCCTGGGAGGCCCTGAAGCTACACGTGGAGCAGCGCCGGACCCAACTGGAGCGGGCATGCCTCCTGGCCCATTTCCACAGAGCAGTGAGGGCTCCTTCCTCTTGGGCAGTGCGCGTGCGTGCGTGTGTGTGTGTGTGTGTGTGTTTACCATGCAATGCACTTGCATGTACTAATGAGGCCCTCAAGCTCTGGAGGGAAACCCAGTGTGGACATGAATTAGAAGAGCGTGGGTACGCCTGCATATCTGGCTGGCTGGTCACAGCACTGAGCACATGGGATGTAGCAGTGACTCCTTAGGTTTGAGTCAACAGCAGCCCAGGTGAGTAACAGAGCAGGCAGGAGACAGGGGCCCAGCTGGGCCTGGGGAGGGAAAATAGCCCAGAAGTTAGAGATCCAAATGTTCTAGACAGTGACGTCAGGATCAGCTAGCATCTATTTAACATCTGTGTCTCACTGTCTACTGGGTCCCGTGGGTGGGAAGAGAAGGCTGATGACAAAGCTGCGTTAGATGGACTTGCTGCCCTCATGGAGCTGATCTAGCCAGGAAGATCAGCCTAACACTCCAGAAGTCAGATTGGGGTGGGGGCCCTGGCCACAGGCTATCCCGGGAACCCCCAGATTTCAGTGCCTGGTGAACCAGGAGGCGCAAACTATGACACCATGAATAGGCTCGATTTGAGGGTTCTACCTCTGCTACTTTCTAGCAGCGTCAGTTTGGGCTAGGCACAGAGTCCAAGTTGTCGCCCTCTGTGAGGACCTAGAGCTTGCAAACCTCCTTCATACACATTGTGCTATTGACCCTTCTTCACTTACGCAACGAGGTGTTTGGACAAGGATCCAAGGCCCCTCCAGCTCTACCATGCGTGTGTACACAAATCAGCAGAAGACACTTGATAAGTATTAAAGTAGAAATCCCGAGGACAAGGTGACAGATGTCACAGTGCCAGGGAAGCCTCCAGGATGCAAACAAGGCTTGGCCGTTGAGGAGCAGGTAAGCTTGGAGGAGTCAGAAAGGAGGAGAAGGAGCTTCTAAGCAGGAGCAGCCCCAAAAGCAAAGGGTGATGAGTCTCGGTGAGGGTGCTGAGGAGGCTGCAGATGTGGAGATTTCGTGGGCCTGGAAGGATGAGGCTGGATGAGAGCAGAGGAACCAAGAACACAAGGCCCCAGGAGCCTCAGCTGAGGCTCTGACCTGGGACAGCTCAGTTACTCCAATGAGCGAGCAGAAGGGGGCGGGCTGTCATTGGCTTCAGAACCCGGGTCTCTGCCACAGCCCTGCCCTCACCCAGCTCTCTCCTTCCATCTCCTGGGGACCCAGGTGCAGGACTACACCTCCTGGGCGGCCGCTGTGCGGCGGGAACTGCAGGGAGAGGAGAGCTCCCAGGAGCCCAGTGGGGGCCTTCTAACGCTCAGCGCCCACCAGCAGCTTCGGGCCGAGCTGGAGGCCCGTGAGGACCTGCACCAGAGGGCTTTCCAGCTGGGCCAGCAGGCGCTTCTGGATGTAGGGACACCCATGAAGGAGGTGGGCCCATTTGTTGGTGCCCCCCCAGCCTGCCCTGCCCTAGTCTGATCCTGCCCCACTCTGCCCCACTGGCTGCTCCACGGGGGGCTTCCCTCGGGATCTTTCACCTCGTCCACACGGCTCTCCCCACTGTGGGCTCCCACCTGCCCATCCCCAGGTCCAGGAATGGCTGCAAGCCCTGGAGGATGAGCGGGAGCAGGTGTTCCAGGCCTGGGAGCGGCAGGAGGAGAAGCTGCAGACTGTGCACCGGGAGCAGCTCTTCCTGAGAAAGTGTGACCACCTGGAACAGATCCTCACAGCCCAGGAGGCAGGTCCCCCTCACCCCACAACATACCTCCCCGTGCACACGGTCTACTCCCTTTCTCCTCTCCCCTTACTCGTTTACTTGCCTCCTGGGATTTTGGGTTTTTCCCTGATAGGCACAGAAGCTGTGCGTTGCTGCCTCAGCACAGATGAGGCAAATGGGGGTGGGGAGGCCCAGCTGTCTGGGTAGTCCCTGATGGCCCCTCTGACTTTTCCATGGGTGATCCAGGCCTCCCTGAAAGCCGGTGCCTTGGGGAGCTCAGTGGAAGAGGTAGAGCAGTTGATCCGCAAACACAACACTTTCCAGAAAGTTCTGACTGCCCAAGATGAGAAGGTAATAGGCTCTGAGAGAACTGGGCGTGGTCAGGAATCTGGGATGGGGTAGGGGAGAAGAGGGCAGAGTCTAGGAACTTTGAAGACTTCGGAACAAAAGATGAAGTGCTTGGTGCGCACCCACAGGTAATGGTGACATACGGTGACAGCCTGTGGGAATAGGGGTGCCTGGTTGCAGCTGACTGAGCAGAGTGGGATGTACAGCTCGAGAACAGGGCCACAGGGCAGGGATGCCAGGGCCACTTGGCTCCACATGATGAGGTCACTGGGGAGCTGCGGGTTTGGTTCTGGCTCTCTGGGAGGACCAGCCAGCCCTGGGCCATGCTGGGCTGAGGGAAGGGCTTCCCTGCGGGCCCTGCTCCAGCCTCCTGGCATGGGGGAACAGTAGACTCTGCCCCTGCCCCCCAGGAGTCAGCTCTGTGCGAGCAGGCAAAGACACATGGGGACCCCAAGGTGCAGGAGCGGCTCCACGCAGTGCTAGAGCATCGGGCTCGAGTGAAGGAACTGGCAGAGGGCCGGAGACGAGCCTTGCACACCTCACTGCTGATGACTGGCTTCACCAGGGCTGTGACTCAGGTCAGAGGGCCACCCCCAGCCCCGTGCCTTCCGCGTGGGCCACCTTTTACGGTGTACAGATGACCTTAACCTTCACAGGCGCCTTCAGGCCTCACCACACCCCTGTGATGAGGACACTGAAGTCTGGAGGGTTACATGGCTTTCCCAGAGCCCTCGCTGGGACCCACAGCATTTGATTCAGAGATACAGTGGGCAGAGACCTGACTGCTTACTGAGCCTGTGAGGGCCAGGCCTGAGAGAAGTGGGGAGGCAGAGGGACGGAGCCAAGCTTCTAGGGCGTTGGAGCAGGCCAGCCTCACCTCCAAAGGCCCTGCCAGCCCTTCCCTGTGGCTGGGGGCCAGCTGGCCCTGGCACACGTCCTCCTGGGCCAGAAGCACTGGATCTCATCTACCTGGCCCTGCCTTGCCCAGCCCTTGGGGCTGGCAGTCAACCACCTGGGCACAGCAGAGAGTGGGTGCGTGGGACGTTGTCACGGGCTGAAGCAGCACCGGCATCACGGGATTCGTGTCCCCACCCCCACCAGGCCCAGGACTGGATGGAGGAGCGAGTCCAGCAGCTAAAAGAGCCAATCCCTCCTGGGGACCTGAAAGATAAATTGAGGCTCCTGCGGAAACACCAGGCCTTCGAGGCTGAGGTCCAGGCCCATGAGGGGGTCATAACCGCTGTCACCAAGGTAACAGCCAGGCCCTCGGCCCCAGTCTTGCCTCAGACTGTGGGCTCTCAGGTGGCCAAGGGGGAAGGACTCAGGTGGGGTGGGATGGGGGCGGTGACAGGCAAGATCTCCTGTCATCCTGTCTCCCAGGATGGCGAGGCTCTCCTGGCACAGAGCCACCTTCGGGCAGGAGAGGTCTCCCAGAGGCTGCGGGAACTGCAGGAGTGCTGGCGGAAGCTGAAGCAGGCGCTGGCTCTCCGGCGCCAGGACCTAGAGGACGGGTGGAACTTTCTGGAATTTCTGAGGAGAGTTGACCTTGCAGATGCCTGGATCCAGGAGATGGTAAGACCCAGCCAGCAGAGTCAGGGATGGGGCCTCGGGGCTGAGAGATGGGGGCAAGGAGCCCTGGGCCTGTAGCTCCCCGGATCCCTGACAGGTGGAACCCCAGCGGGAACTTCCCAAAACTGCCCCCTGCCCCCCCGTGCTGGGTGCCCCCGGTGCTGGGGCTCAGACACTGCCCCCAGGTCCTCACCCCTCGGCCTCCACAGGATGCCATGGTGAACGTAGGCAACCTCGGCCGGGACCTTGAGCACTGTCTGCAGCTCCGCAGGCAGCTCCACCAGCTCCGAGGAGTCTGGGCCCAGGTAAGGGGGCCCTGGGGGGAGAGGTTGGTCAACAGGTCCCCGCGGGAATCAGGACTGCTCAGAGAAGTGATGAGCGAGGCTCAGGGAAGGGCTCCAAACTGCCGCTCCGTGCTTACCACCTGCGTGTGCTCGGGCCCCCTCATCTCGCCAAGCCAACCCGTAGTTACTTTAAACTGGGGATGAGGCCTGCCTCCTAGGTAAGGGACAGGGACGTGTGGTGGTGGCTACATGAATCTGCAGAGAACTGTACCCCCCGCCAACACACACAGGGGCACACACGCAGAAACTGAGCAACTCTTAAGAAGCCTGTTGTCGCATTCATAGTGATAATGTCCTTTCCTGGTTTTCATTTTGTGCACCAGTTATAGAAGATTTTACCCTCAGGGGGAGCTGGGGGGAGGGTACAGGGGACTTCTCCCTACCACTTTTGCAATTTCCCGTGCATCTATAATCGTTTCAAAATTTAAAAAAAGAATGCACGTATACCTGGGTATAGTGGATAATCTATCCGCAAACTGCAGCTGCCCGTAACCCTCATCCAGCCTCTCAGCTTCTCATCACCACGCCCCCACATGCACCCCCCAAATCCCTTTCTCTTATATGCTATAGATGAAAGAAAGACCGACGTAGTCATAGTCAGGTGTTAGAGCCAATACACGCTAACCTCCTCCCTCTGGGGGAAGCATGTATGATTTCTGCAAGGCTGCAGTGCTCCACCCCAAGCTCCCCTTTGCTGGTAATGGAATTCGCAGCCTCCGCCAGGTGCTGTGGTAGAAGGAGAACCAGAGAGACTCAAGGAGCGAGGCTCAAATCCTGGCTCTGCCACACGTTAGCCACGGTAGCCTCTGACTGTTCTGAAGAGCGTCTGTAGGAGAGGAACCCCCTTCCCTGCCTAGCTTGTATGCGACCCTCCTAGGGAAGCGCTTTGGAGACTTTAACAAGCTCTAGGAACACAGGCTGCTTTTGCTGGTGGTATGACCCCCACACTCCCTCCCACTGCCAGGGGCCCCGGCTCATGGACCCGGAAGCCCCTGTCACTAAGCAGCCCCAGCCTGTGACTCCTAGGGGTGCAGACACTCAAACACCAGGAGACCCAAGCTCACCACTTGCTTTACTTTTCTTGCCAATTCTTATTCTCAGTTCTTATTCTTGCTTTCTTATCAATTGCTTTTCTGAGCAATTTAACTTGAAGGCTTCCGTTAATCCTTGCCGGCCGGCCCTGCCACCCTGCCCAGTTTTGACCCAGGAGCATTTTTCTAGCCTTAGAGAGGACGCTGGGGCTGCAGGCCATGAGTGTCTCTTGCTCACTGCCCCCGGCATGTGGTGCAGCTGCTTGCACTCCCCAGTCACACTGCTCCTCACCCCCTTTCGGGCCCGGCCAGACCCTCCGTGTGCTGACTGCTTGGGGTGGGTGTCACAGGTGCCTTCACCCTTCACCCTCACAGGACACGGTGGATGACACCCACATCAGGAGCATCAATGACTTGTCCCTGAAGCTCGAGAAGCTGGACCCTGAGCAAGTCAAGACCATCCGCCAGCGGCGACATGAGCTGAACAGCAGGCCAGTCCCAGAGTGGGAGGCAGTGGGGCCAGGAGAGAGGGGGCTGGAGGGCCGCCTCACCTCAGCCTTCCACCCTCTTTGCCAGATGGAAGAGTTTCCATGGCAACCTACTCTGGTACCGGCAGCAGCTTGAGGGAGCCCTGGAGATGCATATATTGTCCAGAAAACTGGATGAGCTCACTGAGCGGCTTAGGGAGAAGGTAAGCAGTGAAAGGCCGTAACAGCCAGCGGGGTGCCCTCACCCCGAGTTTCCCAGGTGTCTCGCCCGTAGGCCTCCTCTCCTCCTCAGCTGGGAGACTGAAGATAGATGCCACTAGGGGTCCTTCAGAGCTGGGGAAAGGGATCTGCCAGGGGCTCTCAGGATATCAGCTCTGATATCCCAGAAGCCCCCGTGCCAGGCTTGGAGGCTGACCCACCTGGCTTCTAGAAACACCCGGCCAGAGGCCAGAGCACTGTTCCCCCAAGCACTCTTCCCTCCGTTGTCCCTGAGCAAGCCGAGAGCACACAGGAGGCTTGCCCTGGACCCTGTCAGCAACCACAGAGAAACGTGCTGGCAGAGGTAGAAGTGAAGAAACTGCCCCCCAAGAAGTCCCGCGTGACACAGACGGGGCCCTGTTCTGGCCATGCAGGGGGCTGTGGCCTCACTGTTTTCACTCCTCTGGTTCCTGCTGCAGCCAGAGGCTTGGCTGTCAGTGCTCGGTTTCCCCCAGAGGAGTGAGAGACAGACGAGACGAGGTGTGTGGAGGCACCACACAAACAGATCACTGTGTGAGAAGAAACTCTGTCCCCAGGCTCTCCTGGGAATCTTCCTCCTTCACAGAAGGAAGGAGCCTGTGGTTGGTGGGGGGCATGGGGAAGGGAATCAGGTGGGGGTACGTGCTTCTCACACAGAAACCAGTGGCTGGTGATTCCTCTGCAGTGAGGGAGGAGCGGGGGCAAAGGCGAAGCCAGTAATGCCGCATTCTTTCCCAGGCTGCCCTGGTCCAGGCCCTGGACCTTGGGAAAGATCTGGAGAGCGTGCAGAGGCAGATACGGAAACACAAGGAGTTGGAGCGGGACATGGGCCTCCTCCAGGCCCAGGTGGAGGTGTGCAGCTGGGCGTGGAGGTGGGCCCTGCCCACGATGCCTCCTCTGGGGTCCCCGGGCAGGCACATAGGGCAGGCCGGCCTCGTGATCTCGAGAGCCGCAGGGCCCATCCTGCAGTACAGCCCCTCACAGGCCAGGGGGCCTCCTGCAGCCCTGGCCCCCCTGAGTACATACAACCTGCCTCCTTCCCACAGCCCCTGGAGCGAGAGGTGGGCCGCGTCTGCCAGCAGAGCCCTGGAGCAGCCAAGAGCCTCAGCCCCAAGCAGCGGGAGATGATGGACAGTTGGTGGCAACTCTGGAGGGAGGCCCAGAAGCGGTAGGAACCCCTGGGCCTCCTTCCCTCCCTGCCCTCACAGACTCCATCCCTGTGGCGTCTCAGTCTCTGCAATACCCTTTGACCCCAGTTTCCCCTGAGAGCCTTTCTCCATCCTTCGAATAACCGTTGGTATTATCCAGCTATTAATTCCCAGCCCAGAGGCCCTTCTTTGGCTAAGGGGGTTCAGGGACGGAAAGCACTGGTTGGGGGTGGGCGAGAGGATGGTCTCAGAGCCCCCAGGACCAGCTGATGAACCCTGTGGGCAGGAGGGAGTCACTGGACGCCTTGCACCGAGTTCAGACCCTGCAGGCCATGCTGCAGCACTTGTTGGTCTGGGCGCGGAAGCTACGGGTGGAGATGGACACCCGGAGCGCCCCCGGAAACCCCGCGGAGGCCCAGCGCAGGTTGGAGGAGCATCAGGAGCTCAAGGTGAGGGCTGGGCCCCTGGGGCCTCGCCTCCTCTCTGCGCTGCCCCCTACGGAGCCCAGGGATCCCTGGGCGCCTTTCTCCCCTGCCTCTGCCCCCCATTTGGCTCTGTTCCCGCCCGTCCCCCTCCCGCTGTGCCTCCTGTCCCTGAGGAGCCTCAGCCCCGGGGATCTGAGGCCAGCCTTGTTCCAGGCCGAGCTGGACTCCCGAGCAGACAGCATCAGCCTGGCCCGAAGCACCGGGCAGCGACTGCTCGCAGCCAGGCTCCCGTCCGCCGCCGCCACGCGCCAGGCCCTGGCTGCTTTAGACCAGGAGCTGAACAGCCTGGAGGGCGCCTGGCAGTTGCACCAGCGTCAGCTGCAGCAGGACCTGGAGCTCCAGGCAGGCAGCCTCATCCTGCCCCCGTCCTAACCCCACCGCTAAACCCAGGGAGGCTGCCGTCTCGGGGTTTGCCCACCGCTCAGCGTGTCTGCAGCAAGTCTTGCCCGCTGCGGGCTCATCCTCTAGAGCCAGGTGTCTCGGTCTCCGGTTTCTCCTCTGGACCCAACAGTCACTCCACCTGCAGCGACGGGACCCTCCGCTCATGTCCTCTGCCTTTTCCTTTCTTGACAGCTGGTTCTGAGTTCTGTGGAGCAGATGGAAAGCTGGCTCTGCAGCCAGGAGGCCTGCCCAGCCGGCGACGGTCTGGGGGTAGGTGCCGATGAGGGTTTTACAAAAGCAGCAACCGGCACTGCCCGGGCTCCCCCGCCCAGGAGGCTCTCCCTGCCCTCTACCGCATCGGTCACTGGTCTCTCAGCCGTCCACGGGTGGCTCTTGTGCACCCAGGGCTGGGCCCCACAGGGGATGTCCCGGGGGCTTCGAGGGGGTGCGCGTGGCCTTTGACCCCCCCCTTGCCTCCTTCCCACAACTTCCCACCTCTGCGTTCCTCGCTTCCCTGCACAGAGGTTTGCTCCAACCACTTTCCCAACCCAGTGGCAGGCTAGCCTAACTCAGGGGAGACCTCAGAGAAAGCGGGGGCTGGCTCGACCTGTGCTGATGCAGTCTGACCGGAATGCAGAGGAGGGGGTAGTCCTATTACGTGAACAAGCTCCACCTGCCTTGAACATTCTGACATTGACCCTTATCCCCAGTACCTTCCCTGGCTAAGATCACTGTCCTGAAGCCAAGTGCAGCCCTGAGAAACTAGAGGGATGTGTTTGGGCAGAGCACTCACCATGTGGGTGAGTGAGTGGTGGCACGGCTGTTCGGCGGGGCGAGCAGATAGCCTGGGATGGGAGGGGCAGCCCTGTGGACTTATCGGCTTCCCTACTCCTGCCAGGACTCTTTGGCCAATGTGGAGACCCTCCTGTGGAAGCACAAAGGGCTCGAGCGGGACCTGGAGGCACAGGCTGAAAAGATCAGCACCCTGGAGGCCGCAGCCCGCAGCCTGCACCAGAGTGGGCACCCTGATGCCCAGGGTGCCCTGGGTCGGTGCCAGGCCATGCTCCTCAGGTACCTCTGGCTCTGGGCTGTGGGCGGGATGACCACACTCACCAGCCTTTCCGAAGGCTGAGGTCAATGCCAAAACCCCAGCACCCCTGCCCAGCACAGCGTCTACCAGCAAAGTGAAGGAGAGGTGACCTAGTGGAATGACGGTGCCAGAGCACAGCGGCTGGCCACTCATGGTGGGACTTGGGGCAGATGCCTCTCAGATGCCAGGTCTACAAGGAGGAGGTAACAATACCTGCCTCCTCGGGTAGTGGGGAGGATTGAGAAGGTACCCTTAATGTCTTAGCACATTTCTCATGCTCGTTTAAATGAAGCTGGCACAGCTTAGAGATACCAGCCTCTGCCTTTTTTCCTCATAAAAGCCCATCTGGTTCAGCTACCTCCCCCAGCTCTTCTCAGGCTCTTACCAAGGCAGATTTAGCCAAAAGCCGGGTCTCAGACTGGCGGGGGTCCCTGTCTTCCCCAGAGAGCCCGTCAGTGTGGGCACCGTGGCCGGGGCAGGGTGGGGCCATTCCCTCCTACTTTCTGCATGTGGGACCCCACCTGGCCACCAGGAGGCCTGTGGGGGGACAGATGACAAATGTTGGTTTGCTGGATTCCATCACACCCTCCTTGCCTGACCCCCAATCACCTTAGGTGGTTGGTGGCCGGCCTTGCTGTCCCTGAGCATGGTGCCACGCTGAGCCCTCCCTGCTGGCTTCTGGCATCCTCTGTGGGGGGCGGGGCAAGGGGGTTCCCATTCCATCAAGCCTCTCTCCATCTCCTCCTCCCCCCCACACCGTTTGGTCACCCCAGCAAGGGTTTCCACTCACACCGGTGTGGAAACTATAGATGCGGGCAGTGTAGGTGATTTTTTCCTATTTATTTATTTTTTAGATCACATTTCTAATTTCTATTTTTGTGCATATGGCAACGTACCTGATACATTGGTACAGAGGTAGGCGCATATGCAAATCAGTAGACACCACGCAAAAATACATGTGTGTTTTGAGTGGACACTGCTCGAAGTTCTTCCTAATAGCAGCGTGTGATCAAAGAAGTGGGTTTAGATGCTGTACTAGTTGGCGAGCGCTGCCATAGCAAAGTACCACAGATGGGTGGCTTCGACACCAGAAATGTATTCCCTCACAGTTCCGGAGACCAAAAGTCCTCAATCAAGATATCGGCAGGGTTGGTTTGTCCCGAGGCCTCTCTCCCTGGCCAGCAGACGGCCGTCTTTCTCCTCCTTCACGTGACTGTCCCTGGGTGTGTGCCACCTGCTGGAGCACGTTAGGATGCACCCTCATGATCCTTTTTAAACTGAATTCTTTAAAACCCTATCTTCAAATACAGTCACATTGTGAGGTACTGTGGAGGCAGATTCGACATAAGGATGGGGGGACAGAGTTCAGCCCATCACAGGCACTAGTGACAAGGGGAGTAGAATGTCTCTCCAGTTCAAAGGGACCCCCAGACTCAGGGTGTGCTGATGCAGAAGGGCTGTTGCCGGCTGGAAGGGCACACACATGCACACCCCCTGGAGCAGCCCCAGGTCCAGTGGGGGGAACTGAGGGCCCATGAGCCCCTCCTTCTGGCAGGAAAGAGGCACTGGTGGAAGGAGCCGGGACCCGCCGCCGTCAGCTGGAAGAGCTCCGGCAGCTGCAGACTCTCCTGCAGGAATCCTTTGAGGTTCCCCTTGGCTCAGGGTGTGGGTAGTGGTTGTGGCGGGAAAGGATCTGCTCCTGACGGGGCCACCCTTGCTCCGGGCAGCCCAGGGGTTTGGGGGAATGGGAGGCCTTGAGGTAGCCAAGCCTGGTCCTCTGCATACATCCAGGTGGCCATGTGGCTGAGGGAGAAGAACTCAGTGGCCCTGGAAGAGGGCTGGAGGGACCCAGCTCTGCTGCAGGCCCAGCTGTGGAAGCAGCAGAGTCTCCAGGCCGAGCTAGATGCAAATGTCCACGAACAACAAAGGCTGCAGATGGTGAGCCCCTGGGGCCTGTGGGACCAGTCCTGCAGGCCAGAGCATGGGGAGACCCCGCAGAGCCCTGGCAATGGCTCTGAGCCATGGTAATGGATGGCCAACATTCATGGAGTACCTTCTGTATACAGGCACCATGCTAAGCACCCAAGGGTAGTGAGAAGCAGTAGCTTTCCTGGGGACCCTCTCCAAAAACAGTACCTTTTCAAGAATCTTAAAGATGACATTTTGACTGATAGCTTTTAAAGCCATCTTGGAAAGATATTAGGGGATGGAGGAGGGCATAGCTAGCAGTCCTGTGGGTAACGGAGTCCAAATGTCACATCTTTTAAATTTACCCTCTCCTACCTACAAAGGGCAGGTCCTGGCCCCAGGCTGGCTCCAATATAAATTGTTCTGAAAAAAAAAATTTCTTTTTAAGATTTTATTTGAGAGACAGAACAAGCAAGACGGAGAGGGAGAAGGAGCAGTAAAAGCAGACTCCCCACTGAGCAAGGAGCCCAACATGGGGTTCAATCCCAGGACCCTGGCATCATGACCGGAGCTGAAGGCAGACACTTAAGCAAGTGGGCCACCCAGGCGTCCCTAAAAAATTCTTAATGTTTTATCTCATTTAAACTAAAGAACCATTGTTCACTCCATTATTTAGATAAGGAAAATGAGCTCAGAGAGGTTAAAGAATTTGAGGTCACACAGCACACAGGCTGGTGGGCAGAGCCAACACCAGTCCCCTGGCACCAGCAGTCCTGAGTCCATGCACCGTATTTGCTGTAGGAGGGGCAGAGGCTGCTGCAGGAGGGCCACCCAGCCTCGGAGACCATCCAGGAGCGGCTGCGGGAGCTGGGAGAGCTCTGGGACGAGCTGCAGGCCAATAGCCGGAGGAAGGCAGCCGCGCTACAAGAGGCTTGCAAGGTGGGTTCTGTGCGCCATGGAGCAGGCTGGAGGCGGTGCTGGGCCTCTCCTTGGTGCCCACCTCACATTCTGCCCCAGGCTCTGCGTCTCCGGCGGAGTGTGGAGGACCTAGAGAGCTGGCTGGAGCCTGTGGAGGTCAAGCTGAGAGACCCCATCGGGGACCAGGCCCAGCCTGAGCTGGACGAGCTCATGGGGGCCCAGGGGGAGCTGGAGGCAGCGGTGGACCGGCAGGCCGGGCAGGCACAGTTGCTGCTGGGCCAGGCCCAGGTCTTCACAGGGGAAGGCCGCTGCCTTGCCCAGGACGTGGAGGACCAGGCCCGGCGGCTGCTTCAGAGGTAGATCTGCCCCTGTGTATCCCCCTTGCCCTCCAGCTTGTGTCCTCAGGGCTCCCCCTTCTCTCAGGATGAGGGGCACCCAGCGCGTGGGCTCTGGGCCTGACCGATGGCTGATGGCCGGGGCGCCCGCCCTGGTCCCACCGTCCGCTGCTGCAGGTTGGAGGACCTGCGGGCGCCCCTGCGGGAGCGCAGAGCAGCCCTGGAGGCCCGGCGCCTCGTCCTGCAGTTCTTCAGGGACGCCGATGAGGAGCTGGCGTGGGTGCAGGAGAAGCTGCCCCTGGCCACGGCCCGGGACTGCGGGCAGAGCCTGAGCGCCGTGCGCCGCCTGCAGGAGAAGCACCAGGTGTGGACCCTCCCGCCTCGAACGGGGGGGGGGGGGGGGGGGGGGGGGGGGGGGGCGGGGGGGCTGGGGCTCAGATTGAGCCCGAGGCTCTGAGCCAGTGGTGCTGGGAGCGCCGTGCCCGGGCGGCCGCTGGCATCCCCGCCCTGTCTTTCTCCGCCGCCACAGAACCTGGAGCGTGAGCTGAGCAGCCACGAGGCCCTGGCCCAGGCCGTGGTGGACGCGGGCCGCCGGCTGGTGGAGGCGGGTGCCGGCCGCGCCGTGGCTGCCCGCGCGCAGCAGCTGGAGGACGCCGTGGGCTGCCTGCGGGCCGAGGCGGCGCAGAGGCGGCGGCGGCTCCAGCAGGCTCAGGAGGCCCAGCAGTTCCTGACGGAGGTGAGGGGACGCGGGGCTCGGAGGACGGGCCCCAGCTCTGTGGCTCTGCCCCAGCTCTCCCGCCAGGGAGCACGGCCCCTCCCTCCTAAACCGGTGGTTGTCAATCATCACGTTCCCGATGACCTGGAACTTTCTGGAAATGCTGATACTCCCTTCCCAGGCCAGGCCAGGCCAGGCCGGAGCCCGTGGGGCGGAGAGCCAGGCACAGGGAGGGAGAAAGCTCCCCGGGGGGGTCCCGAGCTCGGCCACGGCGGAAAGCCCTGCGGCCCCCACTCCGAGCCGGGAGCCCTGGAGGCCTCCTCCCAGGGAAGACTGTCCCCTCTGCCCCGCAGCTCCTGGAGGCCGAGTCCTGGCTGCAGCAACAGGGCTGTGCGCTGCACACCCAGGATGGGGCCCAGAGTGCTGAGGCCGCGCGCGCCTCCCTGCGGCGGCTGGAGGCCACCAGGAGACTCCTAGAGGCGTTCGGGCCGCGCTTGGAGCGCCTGCAGCAGGGGGCCGCCCTCCTCCAGGGCGGGCAGCTCCCCGGGAGGTGGGTGCGAGGCGCGGGCGGGCTCTCCCCACAGAGGCGCGGCGGTCCGGCCTAGCGGAGAAGGGCGGCGCTCGGTTGTCCTTCCTGCCACAGCGCGCAGGTGCTGGCCCGGCTGCGGGCGGTGGGGGAGGCCCATTCGGGGCTGCTGCGGACGGCGGAAGGCCGAGCGCGGGGCTGGCGGGAACAGCTGCAGCTCCACCGCGCCGAGCGGGAGGCCCGGCTTCTCGAAACCTGGCTGGCCGGCAAGGTGGCCGCCGCCGAGTCCCAGGACCATGGGCAGGACCTGGAAGCCGTCGAGGTGGGTCTCCCCTGGGTGAACCTGGGGAAGAGTGGACTGCGGCTGAAAGGAGCAAAGGAAGTGTGCGTCCCAGGCGGGAGGGGGTGAGGGGGTGAGCAGAAGGGAAGTAGGGGGCTCTGGGCGGGTCCCTGCGGTCCGGCCGAGCCCAGGACCTCATCCAGTACGGACCAGGGGACTGTCAGGGACAGCGTGAGCACGAGCTGCGGGACTCCACTGCCAGAGTGCCCCTCGCTGGCCCTGTATCCTTGCAGATGCTGGAAAAGAAATTTGAGGCTTTCAGAAAGGAAGTTCAGAGCCTGGGCCCGGCCAAGGTGGAGGCCCTGAGGGAGCTGGCGGGCTCCCTGGAACGGACCGCGCACAAGTACAATCCCCAGATCCAAGCCCAGAGGAGTCGCATCGAGGCCACTTGGGAGAGGCTGGACCGGGCAATAAAAGCCCGCACACAGGTAAACGCCCCCAGGCCAGGCCGGGGCAGCCCAGGGGCTGGAACATCTCTGCCTTCTTCCTGGGTCCAGGACAAGCAGACACGCCGGTTGTGCGTGTGTGTGTGTGTGTGTGTGTGTGTGTGTGCGTGCGCGCGCGTGCTCAGAGGGAGATGGCTGCCTCTAATTCCCAGCATGGAGCAAGTGGGCAGTCTCAACACCTTGCACTTCCACCCCACCTCAGCCCTCTCCTCCAGTTTGGATTCCTGCTGGTGCAGTTCGCACCTCCAGGGAGAAACAGGAAGCATGTCCAGCCAGCTTCTGAGCCCCTCGAAGCCTCCCCTAAATACAGGCCTCGGGTTTTAAGATCCACCCTGTTCACCTCTCCTCGACCCCACTCGCTTAACCGGCTCCTTCACGCCACTGCCTCGCTCTTCTAACCCTGGGCCCTGTGCGGGCGGCTTCACTGCTGCTCCACAGCCTGTGTTCACAGCCCTATGCTGGTTTCTGTTAAAGCAGGCTGCTCCCTGAGCCCCTGGCCTCCGAGGCAGCCTCCTGAACCCACGCAAACCCAACTCTTCCCTCACGTGGCCCCCTCCCCCGCTGCTTCATGGCCTCCTTTCTGCTTTTCTCGAGACTCACACATCAAAGACTCTCATCACAGAATGCCCCCCTGAGGCTCTACTGCATCATCAGTAACATCCCACATTCAGAAGCACCTGCCACACCTGGCGCATTTTATGTACCTGCTGGTCACTACCGAGTCACTGAGCCCCACGGTCCTCGTTATTTAAAAGGAGGTGGCCCACAAGGCCGTGTCTCCAGGGAGAAAGGACCCTAGGAATGAGCTCAACCCAGAGCAGGCCCTCCCCCCTCTCCCAGAGCCTGGCCACAGCCCGGGAGGTCCGTGGTTTTGAGCAAACAGTGGCCTGGCTCCAGAGCTGGATGCAGGAGAAGGCCACCCTGATGGCGAGAGACGTCTGTGGCCACAGCCCGTCATCAGTGCAGACCTTCGAGCAACAGCACAGGTGCCTGGAGGTGAGGGCTCACACCCCATGGTCTGCCCGTCGGAGCCCCTCCCTGCAGGTGGTAGGTAGCACCCCCCCCCCCGCCCCACCCCACCCCACCCCACCCCAGCCAGGTAGGGCTGGCCCAGGCTGTGGAACAGTGGAGTTGGCTTGGGAAATTCTGGGAAACAGATCAGGACCCCTCAGAGAGGACTGGATGCTCCCAAATGAGGGGTATGTGTCAGGTTGACGGGGGTGAGATCTGATTGTGTGTTCTGGTGGCAGAGGGAACTGGCGGCAATGGAGAAGGAGGTGGCACGGGTGCGGATGGAGGCCTGCCGGTTGGGCCAGCTACACCCCATGGCTCAGGATGGCCTGTCTGAGCAGCTGGCTAGGGTGGAGGAGGCCTGGGCCACCCTGGAGGTGAAGGCCCGGGAGCAGGGCCAGCAGCTGGAGCAGGCTGCCCGGGGCCACGCCTTCCTCGGCCGCTGCAGGGAACTGCTGTAAGTGGCCTCCTGCCCTGGTGTTGGCTCAGCTCCACCCTGTGGGGTGGGGGTCACCCCAGCACATCGGAAGCCTGACCCCCCTTCCCAGTGCACACCTCATGCCCCACCTCCCAAGGCTGCTCCCCACCCTGATGGCAGTTTTGTCTCCCTGTCCCCAGAACATGGGCTCAGGAGAAGCAAGCTGTGGTTTCGTCTGAGGAGCTGGCCGGGGACCTGGTGGGAGCTGAGCGGCTCCTGGCCCAGCATGACGAGCTGGGGCGAGAAATCAAGGAGCACTGCCTACAAGCCCAGGTTGTACAGCAAGAAGGGCAGCAGCTGATAGACAGTGGCCACTTCATGTCCCTGGAGGTACGAGCACGAAAGTGGACCTGGGGTTGAGCTGGGGATGGAGCTCAGCTACCCAAGGCCTCAGAACACAGAAACCCTCAGTGGCAGGCCGGGAAGGAGCAGAGACAGAGAAGCAGAGAAAGGAAAGGCCTGGGCCTTCCCTGGACCCCTCTGCTGGGCACTCCAGCCCTGCCCTGCCTCAGTGCTCCTGCTCATGCATGTGACCCATAGCACCCCTTTCCACCAGGTGGCAGGGTGTCTGCAGGAGCTAGAAGGGCAGCTGCAGGCACTCACAGAGGCCTGCGTCCTACGCCGGGAGCGCTGCGAGGAGAACTGGGGCCTGCAGAAGCTGCGACAGGAGCTGGACCAAGCTGAGGCCTGGCTGGCCTCCCGGGAGGGTCTACTGCTGGACCCCAACTGTGGGGTGAGCCAAAGGCCCCCCCCCCCCCCCCCCCCCCCCGCCGCCATTAGCCAGCTGTACCAGCCCGCAGCTGCAGCCGAGGGCAGATCCTGTTACTCCTCTGCTCCCTGACCAGCGAAGCGGGTCGGGGACCAGGACGGGGAGGCTCTCCACACCCCCATGGAGCTGGGGCTCACCCTGGCTTTGCTTCCCCGCAGCACTCTGTGCCTGATGTGGAGTTGCTGCTCGGCAGACACCAGGACTTAGAAAAGTTGCTGGCGGCCCAGGAAGAGAAGTTTGCCCAACTGCAGAGAAAGACGGGAGTGAGCAGAGGCCGGACGAGGATTCCCTAGCGGCGAGGGGCCCGAGGGCTGGGGGTGGGAGCATCCTGGTCTCAACCTGAGACTGGGGCCTCCCCAGTACATGGAGCCCATGTGTGACCCCTCACGAGAGCCCTGTTCTTTGCCTGGCCAGCTGCCAGGGCCTGTCCCCCCCTTGTCCAGGTAGGCCAGAGCCCCACTATGGACTAGGATGACAGGGGAAGTCTCTTAAGCAAGCTGAAGCAGGAGGAGATAAAGAGCAATGAGGAGACAGGGATTCTCTCCGGGTGGAAGGGCTTTGGAGAGGAGAGGCGGGGGCACGGAGCCCTGCCCTGGCTCACCTTCCTCCCCTCTCCAAGGTGGAACAGAAGCTGCTGCAGCCGGGGACAGGGCTGACACCCAGCAATGCTGGCCATGGGCTCACCTCCCTCCAGCAGAGGCCCTTCGGAAGCTGGTGGCCAGGAGTACAGCTGGCTGAGACAAGGGACCTGCAGCCAGGTGGCCCCGTCAGCCCACACATACCCTCTGCCACCACTGTCTCCCTGGAGCGGGCAGCCAGGCAGCAGGAGCCCAGGGGTGCCAGGGCCATGGGGGTAAGGCCCAGACCCTGGAGCCAGCACTGAGGCCCTGGGGGTTTGGGGCACTAGGGATAGGAGCTGAGAGTCCTCAGGAATGAAGTGGTTGGAGGGGGGTAGATTCCTAGCGCACCTTCCAGAGGGGGCCTGTCCTCTGTTGCTGGATATTTCCTGGGCCCCATCTGGCACTTGCAGGATGCGAAGGGTGCCTTCACCACGGAGGGATTTTTGGAGCTCAAGCAGCAGCTCCTGCTTGCAGGGAGGCAGGTAAGTATGAGGAGATTCCTTCTCCAGGCACCTCTCCTCCACAGAACCACTCAGCTCAGAGGGACTATCAGGGCCTGGCATCCTGACATGATGATGGATAGCCCCCCACCCCCAGCCATTCTTAAGACAGTCTCCTTTTTTCTTTAAGTAATCTCTACCCCTCAATGTAGGGCTTGAACTCACAACCCCGAGATCAGGAGTCACAGACTCTATTGACCGAGCCAGCCAGGCACCTCAAGATAGTTTCATTCTTTACCTACCACACAGCTTCTGCCCCGCACCCAAGTAGGGTGGGGGGAGGGTGAAGGCCCTCTTCCTCCTCTTGCTGGTCTCCCCACACATCATCCCCTGGCTCCCTCTTCCCCGTGGACACCTCTGTCCAACCCAGGACTTGGCCTGAGAGCCTCTGAAGACACAGGCCTTCCCAAGGCCAGGCTGCAGCCTCCCCTCCATGCCTAGCTGGTGCAGCCTCACTGCCCTCTCTCCACAGCCCTGCTCAAGCTCCGGGGATGGCTGCCATGGCACCTTGGGGGTTAGCTCCCTGAGCCTCCTCTGGGACAAGAGGACAGCAGCAGAGGTACGAGGCGGTGGAATATGGGGGAGGCTGAGCACAGGCCCACAGAGAAGAGCGGACATGTTCATAGTAACCCCTTGCTCATCTCTTCTCAGAATATGGCCCCAGTGGCCACCCTTGACCTCAGAGAAGCCCAGTGTGAGAGGCTGGGCCACCAGCATAGCAGGAAACACACTTTCTCCTTAAAGTGAGTGCTACTGCAGAGGAGACAATAGCCCCAGGACATACTGACCCAGTAGGCACAGCCTCCCAGAAGCAGGCACCTGGATGGGGCTGGACGCAGGGGTTCACCCATGTGGGAAGTGCAGAGATTTGACCCGTGGCTATCTGGGTGGCAGGTTGAGCAGCGAGGTGGAAACCCTGCGTGCAGCACCGTCAGAAGGGCAGGCTGAGAGCCGGCACCACGTCCTGAGCCGCACAGCTGGTAGGCACCACCAGAACCTACGGAGGGACTTGGGTGTGAGCCCCTGGGCCCCAAGCCGCTGTTTCACATATCCTCAGCAATCTTGCATCTAGTACCTCTAGAGCCTGAGATGTAGTTGGGACTTAAGTGTCTTCTCAAAGAATTTAAGGCCCAGAAAGGGTAAACCACTTGCCATAGATCACACCGCTCATCTAATTAGTACCAGAGGTAGGGCCAGGCTTGCCCCCAGCTGCCGCCTGGTCCCTTTGGAGTCTGTCTCTGTGACTCCCCTGAGTGCTCCTAGGCTTTGTTCTGTGACCCTGGGACCTTCTCTAACCTTCCAGTCCTCAAAAAGCTCTGAATGCACTGCCCTTGGGTATCTTGTGGACAGTGGTCAAACCCAGTTCTATCAGGAGGGATGCCTGGGAAGCACCCCTGCACCAGGTATCTGTCGGTGGGGTCGGACAGGCTCCACCTGGACAGCATGTTCAGGTCATGTCCTCAGGCTGCCGGGAGCCCAGGTGGGAGTCCTTTCCTGTTCCTCCCAGTCTCTCTGGGTTCTTGGCTCCATTCCTTGCACTGTCTCTGGTCCCCTCTGAGCCTGTCCTTCCAGAATCCCAAAGGGATCTTGAGTTTCTTCAGGATCTCCTCCAGACTGAGCCTTTCTTAGCCTGCATTCAGACTTCTAGGAGGCAGCGTGCACTGGGGGGCCTGCCTGGGGGCTGGGCCTATGCCGCACCTCCGCACAGGCAAGGCTTGGTGCATACAGAGCCTCCTGTGGTGGGCACATCTGTCTGTTTGGGCCACTTTTTTTTTTTTTTAAAGATTTATTATTTATTTATTTATGATAGTCACACACACACACAGAGAGAGAGAGAGGCAGAGACACAGGCAGAGGGAGAAGCAGGCCCCATGCACCAGGAGCCCGACATAGGATTTGATCCCGGGTCTCCAGGATCGCGCCCTGGGCCAAAGGCAGGCGCTAAACCGCTGCGCCACCCAGGGATCCCTGTTTGGGCCACTTTTAATAAAAATATCAGACTGGGTAGGTTACAGACCAGAACCATTTGTTTTTACAGTGCTAGAGCCTAGCAAGTCCAACATCAAGGCACCAGCAGATGGGGTGTCTGGTAAGTCTGAGTTGTGCGTGACACCTGCTTACTGTGTCCTCACTTGGTGGAAGCGGTCAGGTTGTTCTCTGGGGTCCTTTTTGTAAGGACTCCACCCTCCTGACCCCATCACCTCGGGGTTAGGATTTCAACATATGCATTTGAGGGAAGACACAAACATGCAAGGAGGCTGCTGTCTTCAGAGGCCTAGCACCTGCACCAGGGCTGACCACTGAGCTCCCTTTGCTCTGCAGCCCAGAGTCTGAGCCTGGAGCTCAGAGCCAGACCTGTGGGCTTCCCAGCTGAGCACACTGGTGAGACGGTGTCCAGCCCCGCTGCTCCGCTCAGGTAGGGCACCTGGGTATGTAGGTGGGTGGGTGGGTGGGAAGTCCTGAGCCCCCAGGACTGATATAGCTGCTGCTGTCTTAAGCCAAGATCTGGAGCCTCAGACCTACGCTGCTAGGGTATGGGGTAATCCCCATATTGGAGACCCTCAGCAATAGAAAATCCTAGCACCCACCCCACTGCGTACAAACCCCTGCTCAGTGTCCAGGTCCTGAGACTCCCTTTTCCCACAGGCTCCATGGCTGTCCCCTGACTTCCTCACTGAGGGGTATGCATGTGAGTGCCGATGGCCAGCTGCAACCCTTGCAGTTCCTGCCGGCTGCTGGCCCTGCCCAGGCACCTGCCCCTGGCTCCTCATGCCTTTCCTGCCCAGGCCGGGCCCAAGGTGCAGACTCCCTCGGTCTCCCCATGTGACTCACTCCATGGCCTCTTCTTCCTAAGACAGAAGACAGGTTGCAAGCCAGCTCCCTCTGACCTGCCCTCTGCCCGCCACCTCTCCTGCTTTCCCCTGCTCCAATGGGAAAGGAGAGATTTACTGTCCTAGAGCAGACCAGCTATCAGGCTGTCACCCACACACACACACACCCCCACAGACTCAGGCACAGACAGAGCCCTTGCAGCACACCTGAGGGCAGCCACGGCTGCACAAGCCTGCTGCACAGGACCCACGGGCTCCGCTTTAGGATTCAGATGACCTGTTGCCTTATCCTCGATGGTGGCTTTTAAGGCGGCCATTTCTTCCACTGCGATGCTAGCCACATGCCCAAGGCAGGGCCCAAGAATTGGTGGGCCAGAGCAGACAGGTAGGGGGAGTTGAGTCACAAGAACCTGTTTCCTCCCACCCACTGGCCTCCTCACACCCCAGTCAGACCTGCAGCTACCTGTCAGCAATCAGTATCCAAGTAGCACAGCAACATTAAAAGAAGGTGGAATGTTCGAAGGGAGGCCAGGCCCTGCGTTCACTCTGCCTTCCTGTTACCCCCAACAGATCTAGGCCCTGAAGCAAACCCTGAGCTGGCACCAACCAAGGACAACCTCTAGAGAACCAGAACAAGGCTCTGCTACCCAACTACTCAGGACCAACTTCTGGAATAGACTGTTTCTTGTTAAGAGGCAGCCCTCACCAAGATCACAACTTACTGAAGTTAAGCCATTGGCGCTTGTCCCTTTGGCTGCTCTGATCCCACCCCTCCTGTGGAACAGGAAGCAGCCCTTTGACGGAGAGGAGGACAGGGGTGCTAGCGCCACTGCCTGTGCATCCAGTTACCTGCACAGGGCCAGGATCCAGCAGCAGCACCCCCCCAGGCCATACTGGCCTCCTCCCTACTTGGAGAGTGTAGCCCCAGTGGGGTATACACGGCCTGCTCTCCCTCTGCTAGCTAGCTCTGTAAGGTGCCTGGGGGGAGGTTTTTTTCAAACCAGTCCTTATTATGTGTAACCAAGAGCCCAGGGTGACCTGTCCTTCCTTGACAGCAATGACAACCCGCTACCACCTCACATTTATATGAGCCTGTGATCCACAAATCACTCTATTTCGCTAGGGAAAATGGTCCCCTGGCTTTGGGTGCTTATGCAACTGTGGTCAGTACTGCTCTGGGCCCACGCCGTTGTCCATGTCTACGTGAGGCTACCACCGAACCCCTGAATGTTCTCCTTGCTTGAAGAGGACACGTCTCTGGCCTGAGGAGACCAGGCCCAGCCCTGTTAAGCCCTCAACCCCCATGCCTGTGTAGGTGGCAAGGCTGTGGTGGCTGCGGGGACCCGTCAGGGTGGCGCTGGGCACTGACGCTGGCATAGCCATTCAGAGGGCGAGAGGGCCAGGGCCAGGCCACTCAGGCCCCAGAGGCTCTGGATGATCTGGCGAGTTGTCTCTGCCCAACTCACCCAGAAGAGCCAGGGGGCCAGGGAGTGAGTCTACCCAAGTGGCAGGGGAGGGGCGGTAGGAGCCCAGGCCAGCCGCCCTCCTGCGCCCTCACTGGGGGTGGCGCTGCCTGCGCTCCCGCCTCCGCTGCACAGCCGCACGCAGGGCCTCTAGCAGCTGCTCCCGGTTGTTGCAGATGTTGTAGTGGGTCAGGCGCAGCAGCTTGTCCATGTCCTCTGGGCTGTAGGTCACCTTGGAGTAGTGGTAGGGGGAGTCGGAGGAAGATAGGTTCACCTCCCCCGCCGCCTTTTCCTCTGGTGTGCGCCGGATGCCTGGTGAAAGTGGGGAGCTTGGCAATGGGGCAGCCAGAAGGTGGGGGGGAGCAGGAGGAGGGGTGGGGGGCTCACCAGGGGCCGAGTACTCCTGGAAGGAGTCATCCACTAGAGGGAAGTGCAGCACAGCTGGGGCCTCGGGGCAGTCTGGGTCCAAAAACGAGTGGCACTCTCCTGGCTGCTGCTGCTCTCCAACGCTGGGTGAGATGGGTGGGAACGGGATGCCCTGCTCCTGGCACCACCGGCCCAGGAGCTGCAGTTGCTGCAGGGCAGGCACAAGTGCCGTCAGGGGCAGGGCCCACAGGGCTCTCTGGGGCCCCGACACTGAACGCAGAGGCTGGCTGAGACCCCTGGGAGTTAGAGCCCGGTTGCCAAATCTGACCGAGGCCCACCCCCAGGGCCAGGCCAGGCCGGGGAAAGCGCCATGACCCTGACCGCCCCTCTGCTGCGCCTCCTGGGAGCTCCGTGGCCCAGGGCTGCTGATGGCTTCCAGCTTCCACAGCAACCTTCACTGGACCAACACAAAAACTCACAGCACAGGGTTCCCAAGGCCCAAATGAGGACAGGTGCCCCAAATATAAAATACACAGAAAACATTCCCCCCGCCCTACTGAAGCAGTTTGGGAAGCAAGACCTGAACGCTATACCAGCTACATGTCCCGGGCTTCCTCCCAAGCACTCCTGATGGAATATTCTCCAGGATTATCTATGACCATCTGGAGTTATTAGGCCCTTCAGGACACCTTAGGACTCATTTTATCCTTTGCTTTGCTTCCCAGCTACCTTAACTCAGAACCTTATTTATTGTGAGATGAAAAAATCATGCACATGCAGGTATTATCTTAGCCTTAGCCTGTGTAAATGACACAGGAACGCTATTTTGTAATGACAGTAAATCTAATGTCTGTGTAAATCAAGAACCAGAAATCTGAACTCTACCTTTTGGCTAACTCAAAATTGTTGTCATTGTGATAATCAGAACATGGTTTTTATGCTTTGTCTTATTACAGTAAATTTTGCTAATAGTTTAAAAAAGAAAACCTCTCCCTTGTCACTTCAACTTCCTGAGCAGAGTAAGTTCCCCTGGTGGTAAATTCATGGGATCCATATTCATATGATGTCACTGTCTCAGCCCCTAAGGGATGCTGGACCACATACTGGACTCGAAGGTAGATCTCCCCTAAAGCCGGAGCCAAGATGCCAGGCCCAGCTGGTGTCACCACTGCCTCCCAAGCCTGCCCCTTAATCCACCTGAAAGGCTCCTTGGAGGTTGTAATCCAGCGACAGGATGAGGTCCACGTCCCGTGTGGGCCGCAGTAGGGGCGGGAAGCTGGTGTTGATAAGGTAGCCAACATCCAGCAGGCAAAGGTGGGGCTCTGCAGGTGTCAGCTGGTTGGGGAGCCCATCCAGTTTGGTGGCTGGAAAGGTTAGGCGGGTGGGGTAGAAAAGCAGCTGTCATTGGTATGGAGCACAACAGACCCCTCTACCCTAATGCTAGCTCCTTGCCACTGGCAGAAGCCAACTCTGCCCTCTAGTCCCTGATCTCTCCTGCCAAAGTAGCCCTGCTACTTCCCAAGACCCCACAGATGGGCCCTGATCCACAATAAAAAGGAGAGGAAAAGGGTTGCCAGTCCAGGCAGCCCAGTGAACTAAACTCAAAGGAGCTTAGGGCCCAGGGGTTGGGTGTCTGGACCAGGGATCTAAGGCTCAGGTGGCCTTGAACAGACCTTGGAGTGCTGGGACCAGGGAGAGAAAAAGATACCTTTCCAGGTAGAGAAGTAAGGATGTTGGAAGTAGTCCTTGTGGAAATGGAGGCCATGCAGGAAATTGTGGGTGGCCTGGGCCAGTGGGCGCCGCGTCAGAAGGTCAGTGAAAAACTCAACAATCCTGCCAGTCCCAGTGGGAGGCTCTTCTATCTTTAGAAGAGGGACCTGCTCCTTGTCTGCACAGTCAAGAAAGGGGAAAGCGGAATATCTTTTAGGAAATGGGAGCCCCTGAACTTTTACCCCAGCTTCTGTGGACTGCCAAAGGCCATCCCACCACCCCCAGACACCCCAGTGGCTGCCTCTGCACCTCCTTACAAGGAGCCCAGGCACCTACCCAGGTTGGCCTGATCCTGTGCCCAGCGGTCCCAGAACTGACTGGGGTCTGAGGCCCAGTATAAACTATCCTGGAGGTTGGCTGCATATAGGTTGCTCCAGATACCTAAGAGAGGGAACATAAGGGGAACAGAGGGGACACAAAGGGGAGAGTCCCCCACCCCATCACAATCTGACCTTTTCCCACAACCCATCCTAGACCAGGACATGTCCCCGTGAGCTGAGAGGTGGAGGCCTGCCGTCTTCCCCAGGCCCATTCTCCACACTACATTAGCTTCCCTAACCTTCCAAGCTCCTCCCTCTCACCTTCGAGGAAGCAGATTCGGGACTCAGGAAGCCGCTTGGTCAGGCGCCCCATGAAGAACTCAGAGCCGAAGAGCTCAGAGGGGATGAAGGCACCATACTTGGGAAAGCCAACCTCATAGGGGGAGAACTCACACCACTCTGTGAGGAGACCATACAGCTTCACTGTGGGGTTCAGAACCCCAGGATCCTCTATCACCACCGGAGGCTCAGGCTGGTCACAGTCACCCTGACCATGGACCTATAGATCCCAACCCCATGCCAAAGCCTGAGTGACTCTGGTAGGATGACAGTCTCTGAAAAGCATGGGACCTGGCCCAGAAGCAGTGGGTGTAACACCCACCTCCTCCACAGAGGCCCCACTCCCCCTCACCCTACCAGCCACAAGAGCGCAGCTCTCAGCTCCAGGGCTACTCACCTCCAAATTCAAAGGTGCTCAGCTTCTTCTCCTTGGTGTTAAGGGCACAGTAGATGGGCAGAGGGTTCTGGCCGTGACTCAGGGCCTCTCGCTGGTCTGAGAGTGTGTGGTTATGGGGCTGGTGGCAGGAGAGGATTTGAACCTAAAGCTGTGGCTTTCTGGTATCTGAGACCTTTCCTCCTTGCTGCCCAGGGCAGCTCCCCATCTCCAAACCATACCCTGGCCCAGCAGTCCCCACACCTCATCGTGCAGCAGTGCCTCGCAGATGAGGGCCCACAGGTTGGTGAAGCAGGCCGGGTGGCCCAGGCGGGCACGCTCCCCCAGCTCCCGGTGGTACCGCTGCAGCTGGCTGGGAGAGAGTACACCCAACTTGCTCTTGGTCACCTGTGTCTTCAGTGACTCGGTCGGCCCTGCCAGGTCCTTCTGAGACCATTCCGGGTCCTCGTAGAGGTTGGCCAAAGCCCTGAGAAAAGCCAGAGCCCGGGCGTCACAGCACACCATGGGCTCTCCGTCCTAGGACAACAGTCTAGTAGGCACCTTCCAATGGTCCCACTGAGTGGCTCTCCCTCTGGCACGCCCTTTCTCCCAGCTCTCCCAACTGGGCCAGAGGCACCTATGGATTCTACAAGAGCCTTACCACTGCCACCCTCGGACTCCTGCACCCAACCTGCCGCCAGCTCACCAGGTGGAGCCTGAGGCCCCTGTGATATAGGAGATGCAATCCAAGAGACCCAGCTCCCTCAGTCCAGCCAGCTGTCCATAGAGGGAAACCATCGCCCGGATCCCACCGCCAGTGGCCATAACTGCTACCACTGGAATCTGAAAGCGAGAACAGCCACGTCAGTCAAGACCCGGTCAGGGCTCTTGGAACCAGTTCTGGTCAGGCCTACTGAGGAGGATCTAATCAGAAGTAGCCTCTCAAGGGTTGGGGCTTGTCTGGTTTTAAACACTCCAGGAAAAATGGGCAAGTTCCAGGCCTCATCTCCTCGCCCCTAGCCCCTGAGGAGTGTCATGATCACTTTCTGGAAGCCCCACAGCCACCTCAAGTCTCCCACACAGCCACCCTTTTTCCTCTTGAAAGGAGAAGTCATTTCCCTAGGAAATTCCCCAGGCTGATCTGAACCTCCAAGGACTGCCCCGGGCCAGCAGGCAGTCCTCACTCTGCATGTCTCACGGACCGGTCAGGTTGGACCCAAGTCCCAAAATATGGACCAGGCCAAGAATCAAGAAACAACAAGAAGGAAAGTCAGCCCGGTGGGGCAGCTTACAATCAACCTCCAGGTGCCTAGTGCAAAGCTCTACATCTGATGGCATCAGGCTCCTGTAAACATCAAGTGAGAGGGAAGAGGAGCAGGGGCAGAGACAGCAGGCGGGGCCAAGCTCTGGTCTGGTGAAGATACAATCATTCAGCTAGAGCAAGCCTGAGGAAGCCTATCCAGTGCAGTTCAGTCCACAGACCTCATCCTCCTGCAGGTCTTCACCCAGCTGCAGGACCTGCTTCAGGGCTCTGGCCACCACCCGCTTCCTCCGGCTCAGGAAGGCCTGCTCCTCGGCACACGGTCCGCAGCCTAGACGCACGGCCAGCTCCCTCGGTCTGGCGCGAAGGAAGGGATCATGAGGCAGCTCTTGGCCTCATCACAGAAAAGGAAGCTGGGTCTGCTCGCCCTGAGAAACCCACTGCCAACCCTCACTCCTCTCCCCACCCCTCACTCCTGCCTGGACCAAAGTGTGACATGTGTGGATGTAATGGGGAGAAGGTGAACCCAGACCCATGTGGGAACACTTGGGAATGCAACAAGGACCAGAAATGCTGGTGCCTAAAAATGCCCCTCCAGGGTCCCAGGTAGGCTCCTTGGTGAGTCTGACCACCACAGATCTACTTCCCCACTCTGAGCTTTTCTGTCTTCCCCCACCCAAAAATGACTCCAGAGGAGACAAGAAACTCTTGTCTCCCACCTCTTCGTGGTGAGAAGCTGGTCTCCCAGGCATGTGAAGGGTGGGCAACTCCTCTCCATCTCATGAAGGTTAGCTAAGGCCCACCCACGATGACTGCCACCTAAAGGGAGCGCAATTTCTCTCCTCTGGTAGTTCCCTTGCCCTATCTGTGCCTCAACTTCAAGCACAGGTGGCAGCCCGCTCCCTCCCTCCCTGCCCTCTCCCAGCCGGCTCTCACCTTTCTTCTTTCCTCAGCTCCACCCTCATCAGGGGCTCCTGGAAACCATAAACACTTCAGTCACAGAAGTCTGCCATCATGTCCCTCTCATCTCATCCCAAGCCACACCCTATGATGTCCCCCATACTCCCTTGGGCCCCTAGCCATCTCCACAGGGGCAAGGCCTGAGGCTCAAAGGCAGGGCTGCTCAGAGGACCCCTCTCCCCAGAGCCTAGCCCAAAGACCCAAGCTCCTACCAAAGCAGGCTGGCCCTGCAAGGCCTAGGGCCTAGTCCTGCCCACACTTCTGACCTTCTTCCTCCGGGTGATCAAGTACCTGGGATGTAGGGAAGACAAGCCTCACCACTTGGCCAGAGGGCAAGGCCCTGAGGGGCACCTTCAGTTGCTCGCGAGGGGCATCCTGCAGGGAGGATGAAAGAAGACCTCAGAATCTCTACCCTTCTGTTCCAGCAAGGACCTCACCCATGGCCCAGGGAGTGAAATAAGCAGCAGCAGGAAGGGAGACAGGAGGCTAACGTTAACCCCACCTTTGACCCAGGAGGCCTGATTATGCCAGAGAGTGATGGGGCAAGGGACTCAGCATGAGGAGAGGGACAAGCTAGGAGGAAGTGTGAAAGGAAGGAGGGAGAAAGACCCTGTAGGCTCCGCCTCATATGAGGGAGCAGCACACTACCTGCAGAAGAATACCCAGCTCCTGCTCCCAGCAGGCTGGGCAATGGAAGCAGAAGGAGCCGGCACCCACGGAGGCATCCTGTGAACCCTCACAGGACCCAGGAACCACAAGTTGAACTCTGCCCTCTGACTCTGGAACAGGAACCGGAACAGAAAGGTTAGGCATAAGGTCTTGGCCCACAGAGGCCCAAGGCTGTCTTGCATGAGGGGCCTGGGGGGCACTTTCCTCCGCCCACTGAGAGGGAAGACTGACATGGGCCGAGGCTGAGAGATGGAGCCCCAGCATGGATTTGCCCCAACTTCTACTGCTGCCTATGAGAGCAGAGGGCAGCTAATGTTAAGGTCCCTGCCAGGGTCCCCTTAGGAAGGGGATGACAAGGATGGAGGGCTGGGGGCTATCCTAGTAGGTTGGGGACTTACGTTTCTGGTTCCCTGTCTCCTCCAGTCGAACGTGCAAGCAGGAGAGCTCCCGGGCCTGAGTCATTACGAAAGCCCCTCAGACTCGCACGCACTCTTCCCCTGTTAGAGCCCCACCCACCCACAGTACCCTGGTTTTGATCCTCAGCGCTTTATTACATTGGCCCTGAGTCACCAAACATTTGCTTGAGGTTGTACCCCCTTGAACTGAAATCCCAGGGGCTCCCAATTCAGCTCTACTCCCGAATCCCTGATGGGGCCCCAGGCTTCAGGCCCGGGAAGGAGAGTGGGAGGGAGGGGTTCTGGACTCACCACCAGGATGCCATTGCTGACAAGCTGCTCGGCACAGTCTGTCCTGGAAACAGCCCCCAGTGACCCTCGGTGCAAGTCCCGCTTTCCATGCTCTCACCCCTCAAGGACGACAGGACATTCCTCCACCAGTACTGGATGTCTCCCAGGGTATGCTGGGCTCTGTCCTTCCCCCAAAGAAGCACTGCCCAAAAGGAATTGCCCCATGGCCCTGACTCACAGTCTCTGCAGCCGAAATTCAACTTCTAGCCGCTCCTCGCCCTGGAGAGATAAAGCAGCAAGTTAGAGGGGTGAGGAACGTGTGTGTAGATTTCAATGCAGACGCCAGCTGGGACTCCTGGGGAAAGTGGAGAGAGCCAATGGCCATCTCCAGGGTGCTCTGTCCACCTTCTCTGGGTGGCTCCTAGAAAACTGTTACTGGCTTAAGGGCCAAGAAAGAGGGTCAGAGATGGCACTGTTCCTCTAAGGACAGCAGGGGCCTCTGGGATGCCAGGGAAGCCTGGCCCACTCACTGCAGAAGAGGGCCATGTACCCAGCTCCACTCCAAAGCATTTGCCCTCCCTGGGCTCAGGCTCACTGCTACCCTGTTGCACAGACTTGCCTGAGGGTTCAGTGAGAAGCTCTCTCGGCGTAACTCCCCAGCCTGCAAAGTCCCCACGTCAAACAGCACTGACAACATGGGGTCATCACTGGTCAGAAGGTCCTGGTCAAAGACTTGCAGCTGTAAGACATTCTGGAAGGGAACAGAGTAAGGGGCTGCAGGACAGAGGAGTGGAAAAGGAAGGTGAGCAGAGCCAGAGCAGGGAAGGAGGGCTGGCAGGGGCAGTGGGCAGGGCAGGGGCTGACGTCCGGCCCACCTTGAGCTGGCTATGGATTCGAAAGCGAAAGCTCTGATTCCAGATGGGATTTCTGCAGTTCTTGACTGTGCGAGTCTGGAGCCTGTGGCTAGAGGCTGTGGGCAGCCAAAGGCTTACGTAGCAGTCAGAGGGGGTCACTGTAGGAAGGAGGAACAAATGGCTGCTGATGGCCAAGAGCCCTACCCAGCCCAGCTGCCAGTGTCCACGACCTTCCATCACAGGCAGCCCTGGGAGGCTTAGAGACCCATGCAATGGAGCCAAATTGGGAGGCAGGAGGAGCAAAGGCTGAGGTGCTAGGAGACATTCCACCTAGCACCTCCTCTTGGCCCCCTCTCCAGGACCCCCTGCATGCCCAGTCCTAGCGTCTCTTCCCACTGCCCTTCTCCCACTCTGAACCCAGCTACATGGCCCTTCCTGGGCCCAGCACTCACCTAAGTCCTTCGAGGGCAGGCCATGGGCCTGTAGGACACGAACGGTGAGCAGGCAGGTCCCAGGAACCTTTGCCTGCAGAGGAGGGAGAGGACAGGCCTGCTGCAGGCTGCTGAGTCCAAAGGGACAAAGGCCAAAGAAGAGGCCAGGGTCACCCCTCCAGGAATAATCCTGAACCAAAGGGCCCAGCCCTGCCAGCCACCTGGCTGCACTCCACCCCGTCAGAATCCTGAATGGAAAGGCGGCTGTGGTAGCTCCTGATGATCCTGCCGACACTTACACAACACTCTGGGCCAGCTCTGGTCCGAGGGAATAATGAACGCCTTTACACACATTAATTTGTTTAGTCACACAGCTACCCTGTGTGTAGGGACTACTTATTATGAGCGATCCCACAAGGAAACAGAAGCACAGAAAGGCTAGTCACTTGCCTGAGGTCCAGGGCCAGGACTGGACCAGGCTGGCTCGATTCATGCTCTCTTAATCCCACCCTTACCTACTTCCAGTTCTTGCTATGGTATCTTTTAGTCTTTCTACCCCACATCCCCAGTTAACCCTTGCTAAGCAGTCTTGAGGTGGGTCTTGGGTGGCAGGACACCTCGGGGATTAGACGGCTACAGAGAGAGAAGAGGCATGTTAAGACCCAGCCTGGCCTTGGGTGCCTTGGTGGGGCTGCTGTCTGGTTAAACAGCTTAAATGGAGACATGCTCCAGTTAAGCAAACTATTTGGAGAGGCAGGAGTGAAGAGCACAGACTTGGTTTTTAGACAGCCTCTCCGACCCCTGGCCAGGAATTAGTTCTGGAAATGGGCCCTCTACTTGGGAGTAGGAACAGTAATTAGCAGCTCAGACCACCCACAGGTTTTCAAGTCCTTCAGGTGCTATAAGGTCAGGCTAAAGAGGGTCCCTAGGTGGATCCAACCAAACCCACGAACATGGGTCTGGGGATATAAACCATGGCAAGTATGCCAGAGAAGCCTGTACTAACTAATCTTTTCTTTCTAGCCTTCAGCCCTGCCTCCAAAGGGTCCTGATGGATGGAATCTAGGGACAGAGCTGAGAAAATTCATCTATCAGCGTCTACCCTGGGGGTCCCCACACTCCAAACAACTGAATGAAGAACATTGGAGAAGCCACTTTCTGGGAGCCTGAGTTCCCAGGGCCCAAATCCATGGGGCCAGGGAACTCTGTCTGGAGCTCATCTCTAGGGCAAGAACTCAAGACAACCCCTAATCCCTAGACCCCACCTGTTCCCTAGCTTCTGCTCACCACTCTGATTCAGTGATGGCCAGCTCCCCTCTCTACACCTGGAGAAACTCATCGCTCCTCTTAAGAAATAGTATTAACTTGGCAGGCAGGGGCTGGGTGGCTCAGTCAGTTACGCATCTGACTCTTGATTTCGGCTCAGGCATGATCTCAGGGTCATGCAATCAAGCCCCATATCAGGCTCCCTGCTCAATGGGGCGTCAGTTTGGGATTCTCTCCCTCTATCCCCTACCCCACGCACAGATGCTCTCTCAAATAAACAAATCTTTAAAAAATAAAAAGAAATAGCATTAACCAGGCCCCAGGGCGATCAAGGGTCAGAATGGGGGCCCAGCGGCCTAGCAGGTCTTACCAGAGCCATGAGGCTGACTGTCCTCAAGAGCCACAAATGGCAGGCAGTGGGTGCAGGACCAAGGACTGCGGGCTTTTTAATCCAGAGCCAGTGATGTACCAGCAGGCCCCAAGCTCCTCCCTGGTCCCTCCCAACCGCCTCCACTCCACCCAAGCTTCACACCCACTCCGGGACAAGCCACCTGCAGAGGAAATGAGGAACCTTAAACCTATATGAAGACCCAGACACCCCCATGATGGGGGCCTACCACCCAGAAAGAGCCATTCCCTCCAGCAGTTGCCAGCAGCACCTATTCCACCCAGCCCTGCTCTTGTGCCTGGACCTAGAAGGGCCAATGACATCTAGAGAGCAGGGAGTGGGCCCAGGGGAGCAGCAAATGGAAGAACCTTGTCCCCTGTCACAGGGTCTTTCACAACCTCCAGTGCCAGTAGGACAGGAATGCCCAGTCCTGACTGAAGTGCTTGGCCAATCTGAGGGGAGTACCCCAGGCCCATCACAACCTGGCAGGGGTGTGGTTTGTTCTGTGAAACAGCCCTCTCAAGCCAAGTGCACAGCTGTCTCCACCCTGGGAGCTGGGTGGCTGGGATGAGGAGGCCTCCGGGTGGCATTCAGGAAGGTCTGGGTTGGTGCAGAGAGGGAGGGAGTCTGAATGTGGAGACCCCTGTGGAGGTGAGGGGCAGGGGTTTCTGTCCACCCCCACAGCCACCTGTCCTTGTGAGAGAAGCAGGGCACCAGACCCCAGCAGCTGCCTAGAGCTGGAGGTCAGCAAACAAGGCCAGAGCAAAGCTGGGTACAGCTGTATGGGCCGAGTCAGTGGGGCCCGCTTGCCTGGAAGGGCTGCAATTTCTCTCACGGTTACAGGGTCTTAGCAACAGAGAGCTCCTCAATCCTGGGTCTGGAACCAGGCCTCAGCCACAATCAGAGGAACTCTGAAATGTTTCCAGCCCCCACCAGACCACAGAAGGAAACTTCGAGAGGGAGTCTTAGCACACATGAATCACAGTCATCTTTTATTATACATTTCCCTCCGTGCCAGCCCTTATGGTCCTTAAAGATCTTTCTCCAAGCCTCACAACCGTGGGGTAGGATCCACCATTTTCTCTGTTCTACAGACAGGACACCAGTGCTCCAAGGTGGCAAGTCGCCCAAAGCCACAGTGTTGGTGAGAGGCAGCACTGCACCTGAAGCTCCACTCTTCCTCCAGGACAGGCTGCTGCCTCACCAGTGTGGCAACTTCCTGGGAACCCACACCCAGACCTGTCTGGCCCCAAATTCCCCAGCGATGATCCCAAGGCAAGCTGGGCTGGCAGCCAGCACCCTCTGACTCCAGGTTGCCTCTGGACGTGACCTGGCCAGGGAGGGCTACGACCTTTCCCACCATTGTCATTGGCAATGTTCACCAGAGCTCCATCAGTCGAGGCCGGAGGCCTTAGTAAGGGAGTCAAGCAGCTGGAAGTAACTGTACTTAAGGTCATACTCCATGTCATACCAGTAGTTCACTGTGGGGGAAATAGAGACCTGAGCATGAAGGTACCCCCCCAACCTACTGCCTCCCCAACCCATCCCCCAGCTGCCCTCTGGGCGGCTCCTTACCAGCAATGCAACCATGGGACTGCTGGACGTGGTGGAACCAAAGGGCCGGCAGGTAGAGCATCTCACCGGCCTGCACCGTGCAGCAAAGGGCCCGGGCCTGACTGTAATTGGGGTACCGGGCCAGATCTGGAGCCAGTGGGTCCAGTGGGATCCAGGGTACCTGGGGACACAATGGATGCCAGGGAATAGGCCCAAAGGCCCCAGGCCCTCCAGCTCTATCCCTTCCAAAGGTAAACACCACAAGCCCTGCCCTGTTAGCACCAGGAGAGCCCAGACTTCGAGATCTTTCAGAGCCCGGTGCCATCTCCCATGCTCTATTGTACCTGTTTCTCCAAGATCAGGCTCCTACCCTCCCCCCACCCCAGGGCCCGGGAAGGAGGCAGACACCTTCTCCATGGCTTCTTCATCCACCATCTTAAAGGAGCCCTCCTGGGTTAGCTGGTATGTTGCTGGTGTGTACAGCTCTGAAACCAGAGAGAGAAAGGTATGGGGACATTCAAACGGCCTGCAGCTTGTCAGCTCCTCCCACTCGTTCCCTGAGCACAATGGCAACGCTGTGCCCACACCTCAGGTCTGGCGCACCAGCCTGCCCAGGGCCCCCACTGCCCTCCCTCTACCTTGGGCCACCAGCTCTCCAGCACTTAGAGGCTGAGTCCCCTACCATAGGGGATGAAGGGCCGGTCGCTGGGTGGATGTAGCAGGAAGCGTTTCTCCCCTGAGACCACACAGTAGAGGTTTTCGTAGTGGTCCTTATGTACTGCCAATACAAAGAAGCCCCAGTGGGCAGGGTTAAGAGGGGGCAAATGATCACATCCAATGCCCTGCACTTAAGACATGTGACAGATAGTATAACAGAAGAGCACAAAGCAGGCTCCAGGGGATGCGAGGAGTTGGGCAAGCATTTGGCATTTCCGATCTCTGCCTGCCAGCAACTGGATGCTCACCAGGTCCTGCGCTCATTACTGCCAAGAGGGGAAATTCAAGCAAACAAGGTTCTCCTGAGTTTACCCCTGACCTAGCTGGCCTATGGAGGGCTTTCTAGAGACCTAGAAGAAACAGTGCCCTCTACCCCAGTGCCATGGGACCTTCCTTAACCTGAGCTACAGGGAAGCCCTCTGTCATGTCCAAACCTCAGAATTCCAAAAGAAATCTCAGAGAATAGCCCATCTAACTTCCATCCAAACCCAACCTTCCACTCTTGGCCTCCTCTTCCCTCCTCCCCCACCTCTGTACTCCTTTGACACCTACAAGATGTCACTGCAGCCGCCTCTCCTAGCCAGAAGTTCACAGCATCAGGCATCTTTCCTGCAGGTCAGAGGTTAAGAGACAGAGTTAGGAGGGGTCATTCTCAATAGTTAGGCTGGGAATAACCACCATACGGTGATGCTGGACCAGAACCGGGGGGCAGGGGGTTGCTGAAGGGAGGGAGAGAAGGGGCAGGCACCAGAAGCTCACAGGGAGGAGCAAACAGGGAGAAGGCACAGAGGAGGGTGAGCTCCAGGAGGGGTCTCTTCCCCTGGGGTAGAAAGGAGGGTAACAATGTTCAGTAGTTCAATACAAAGTTGTGGCCTGGAGACTTGAGCATTTAGTGCACAGCACTTGACCTTGAGGGCCCGAGTTTGGCCAAGTCATCACCAAAGGGAGAAGCAGCAAGCAGAGCTGACTCCTTCCTTCCCATTCCTTCCCTGCCTGGCCCATGCATGCCTTCACTCACCTAGTGCCTCAGAGGCCCAGGGCACGTGGGGCTCTAGATCAGACAGCAGCTGGGGCAGCTCGGTGGGCAAGTTGGAACACTGCTTCTGCACATAGAGGACTCCCGGGTGCTGGGCCTGGCCCTCGAGCACATCCAGCACGCAGCTCAGGGGCAGGCGGCGCTCAGCAGGCATCACAAAGCGATTCCCTCGTACAGCATCTGCATAACCATCTGGGGTCACAGCCACACTCACCTCTGTGGAGCCCACTGTGGCTCTGGAAGAAAGGACTTTCAGCCTACCCAGATACCACAAAGTACCACCCAACACCCCCCAGGGGAGCCCCCACCTGAGATAAGGGAAGGACCACTTCTGCAGGGCTGGCCAGTGCTGCAGGGCGTTACGGATGATGCAGGGCCTATTGGGGCAGACCCAGTCTCGGTAGAAGTGCAGTGGAGTGGGGGGCTCGTCCAGGTAGGGCACAGCAAGAGGCACACTGAGCTCTGAGAGAAAGAGGAGGGTTGAGGGGCTGAAGCCAACAGCACCCAGTTGCTGCCCCACTGCCTACATAAGAGATGCATTCCCTGGACATGCTGTTACCACTGGATAATGCCCACTGATGACCAAGGGACCCCAGACAACCAGGAATTGAAGAATGAGGGAAATTTAAGGGAGAAAGCATGAAGCACCCACAAACACATCGAGCTGGGCTATAAGAGTCCACAGGGCCAGGGGATGCTGCTTAACCTAAAATCCAAACCGTCCTTGAGACCAGCCCTGTACAGTGAAACCTCGGCTTTCACACCCTGCAGTGCCCAACCTCCTGCCAGCCATCAGGAGATGCAGCCAGTTAGATAGTGCAGGGAGCTCCCGAATGAGTAGCACTGAGGCCCCAAGGCCACAGGCTGGTGTGGGTGAGTCTAGACTTTGGAAAGCACCCTCCAACACTGATACTGAGTACCTAGAATGTATTCAGCACTTGGTTTAGCCAATGTGGAGGTAAAGTGATGATCCTAGTCATCTCAAGAAGATTACAACCTAACTGGGGAGACAGATTGGCACACAAAACCATAAGAGGGAAAGCAAGGGCTGAACTGTGTCTCTGATCTTCCTAAACAGCATCAGCATCCTCAGACACTCAGCACTACCACGTGCATTTATGCAGGTCACGCAGTATGCCATCTGCGCAGATGTCTACAGTGGCCCTGTGTCAATTCTCCCAAATCTTAGTTCTTCTTTCTCCCTCACTCCTGTCACTCTACTGATGTTCTCGAAGTTCTAGTGATTCTACCTTCTGTCTCTTAAACTATACCCTCCTTTCCTCTGCCAGTATCTACCTTTAGATTACCTCCTCAGGTCCTCAAATATTACTTCAACGAGGCTTCCTTCCCTGACAACCCTTTTAAATTGGAACCTGTCCCCAACAATCCTATACCCCTTGCCTTTTTTTCCTTCTCTACCCCTTTTGTTCATCACCATGTAGTGCACTATGTATTTCACTTGGCAAAACTGTCCATTAGTCTCTCTTGCTACCATCAAATATAAGCTCCACGGAGGCAGGGATGCACTTCTTGTTCTCTGATGTATCCCTAGGACCTAGAAAGGTCCCTAACATACAGCAGGTGCTCAGTAAATATTGGCTTTCTGGTTCAAAGTCTCCAATATCTCCTGGCTGGCTGGTTGCTGTAGAGAACTGGTTCCCTTGGCTCAATTCCACTCCCTCTCAAAGCATCCCTCACCCTGGCCCCAGTCATCTCCTAAAATACAATCTCATCTTGCCATACCCCTAGTTAAAAAAAAAAAAAAAATCCTTTGATGGTTTATAAATTATAGTCCACTCTGGCATGCATTCAAGGTGATACATAATCATGATCAGGCCCAACCTACTTTTCCAGTCTGGTTTCCTCCTGTCTGGTGCCTGCCCCTTACCACACTCTCAGGTGGAGCCAAACTTCGTTCCTGCTGCTCAGACTGAAATGCCTTTCTCCTAGCGTCTATAAAGGGTACACAGGGCTTGACTTTTAGTTTCATCTGTGAGATCCAGCCTGAATGCCTTGGCCCCAGTGAGAGGCCACTGCACTAATTTTCACCTCTGAGGTCGTGCTCTCTCCCTCAAGTCAGTCTGTACACTGGTCATCTTTGCTTTGCAGTCAGAAAGGAAACGTCTTTAGATCAAAAAGTGGAAAGTGGGGAAGTCTTCTCCAAGTGGGAAGATGCTGGTGGACTCAACAAAACTGAAAAGGAGAGAGATGGCACATATACTTATTTCACCGGCCAGAAGGAAAAGAGAGAACCTGCCAAGCTGATAAGGGAGCAAAGGGCCAGCCCAGTCAGGCCAGCCCATCAAAGCAGTCACATTGGGAAGGTGATTTGGGGTGCCATAAATCTCCCTCTTGTTCTCACTGGGATTCTTAAAATATGTGGAAACTTCCACTTTTTTTTCACCTTCTGTATTTTCTGCAATTATTTCAGCTTTACTACCTCATCAATGAAAAGACCTATAGAGAATGGCTACTGCTCCCTTCAGAGGCTTCAATGTGAGAGAATTTCAAAAGGGACCCAAACAATTCCTTTGGCCTAACAATTCTTCTGCTAGAAATCTAACCATCAAAAATACTCATACATGTGCACACTGGCCTTTTCACTGTTCCGTGAACACACCAGGCACACTTCCACTTCAGGAAGTGGGCCCGAGTGCCCTCTATCTGCAATGCTCTTCTCTCAAATGTCTGAATGGCTCACTACCTTCCTCTCCTTCTTCAAGCCTGCGCTCAAACATCGCTTTATCAAGGCAGACTACCTACCCTGACCATCTTATTTAAACTTAGAACCTGCCCCCTAGGGGATCCCTGGGTGGCTCAGTGGTTTGGTGCCTGCCTTTGGCCCAGGGCGTGATCCTGGAGTCCCAGAATCAAGTCCCACATCCTGCTTCTCCCTCTGCCTGTGTCTCTGCTTCTCTCTCTCTCATGAATAAATAAATAAAATCTTAAAAAAAAAAAAAAAGAACCTGCCCCTACCCCATCCCTGGCATGAGACCTCTTATTCTGCTTTACTTTTTTCTCCCACATTTATCTTCTAATCCATCTCTTCGACTGTATAATTAACTCATTTAGTGTGTCTAGCGCTGTCTGTCTCACCTGGAATGTAAGGTCCATAAGGGCAGAGATTTGTTCACTGATGCATCCTAAACACATTGAGGTGCTTACTATGGAGGTGCTCAAAGTATTCATTGCAGCATTAGTAAAAAGAAATACTGCAAATGACCTAAATATTTGTCAATAGTAGGCTGATTCAGTAAGTTACCACACTAGTACACAGGTGTGAAAAAGACTGAGGAAGAGGGATATGGGGTGGTCTTCAAAATACATAGTGCAAAAAAGTGTTTAGCAGGCAGGCTACCATTTGTATACAAAAGGAGATACACAGTTGTGCGTGTGTGTAGATTTGGAGTATTTCTGCTTCTGGGAGGATGCAAATTGGAGCCTAGAACGGGAGGAATGCTTACATTACAAATACGTTTTTTTAAACCACGTGCCTGTGTTGCCAATTAACGGTAAAACAAAATTGGGAAGGAGGGAGAGAGGGAACCAAGGAGAGAGAAAAATAAAACGAAGCAGGGGAAGAGCCAGGGATCACTTGTACAGTTGCCTACGATTCTCCTAAAGCTCTGCACCGGCTTGGAGAAGTCCGCTCCTGAATAGTGTTCCAGCAGGGGTTCAGACAGGGAGCACCCAGGAAAGGCTGGGAGGGGCAAGAACAGGCCGCCCCATTATCCGGGACCCGCCGACTGTGGGAAACACGGCAGGGGGAAGACTGGCCCGGGCCCTGGGGGTAAAAGCGAAGAGTCACCCCAGAAGGCCACAAGGACATGCGAACACGGGAGCACGGCCGCTGAGGGCCCGGCACCGGGGCGGGCGCAAAACGGTGATCGCAGAGGGCCAGCAAGGACTAGGTCCCAGCCGCGGCGCTCCCCGAGGGCACCGACTAGGGCACCGATGCGGTCGGCGGCCCGGCAGGGTCAGGGCGCTCCCGACTCGGGGGCCCGGCTCCCGCAGGCCCTGCCCAAGGTCCCGCCCGCGTCCCGAGGCTGCCCTGCGCGCACCCACTCACCCCTGGCGGCGGCCGGGAATTCTCGTAACTCCCTCCGCACCGCGTCCAAGGCCGCCTCCGCCATGACGCCGCCGCCGCCGCCGCGAGGCCACGCGTCGGCCCCTGGAAGCCCCGCCCCCGCCCGCCGAGGCCCCGCCCCCGCCCGCCGAGGCCCCGCCCCCGCGCGCCCGGGTTCTGCGAACCCCAGCGAACCCCACCGCCGGCGAGAGGCCGCACCTTCTCCCGCCCGCCCCGCTCGCTGGCATCCTAGAGTTAACAAATGATTGTGTTTATTGACGAGTTCATACATCAATACAAACGGACGAGTTAAAAACGGCCCCTGCCCCCGTGAGACCTGGGGAAGAGGGAAGCGCCGGGGCCTGGACAAAGTATAAAAGTTATAAATAAGGGGGGGAAGGGTTCAAAACTGGATCAGGGCAAATCTGGTTGGGGGGGCGGGGGGGGGCGGCAGTTGCCGGTGGCCTCAGACATGCAGAAAGGGGCGGGCGTTGGCCGACCACAAGACCCCCCTTCCCACCCAACGCTCAGCTGTGGGTGGGGAAGGGCGGCCACCTTCTCACAAACCTTACCGGAGTGTATCTCCCTCCTCTGAGGGACTGGCTGGCTGAGGTTCAGAAAGAACCCAGCCCGAGGGCCAGGCCTGAGCCTTTTTGGGCTGAGCTGGGACTAGCGTGCCAGTGGGGGGAGTGGGAGTAGACCTCCAACCCTCACCAAGGGCAGCTGTAGGACTTCTTTGCAGTTTGGCTATGCAGGTGGTGGTAGTACCGAAGAGTGAAGGTGAAACAGGTTTCAGCTGTTCTGGGGCATGCCTGGCTGATGCAAACAAGAGCTGGGTACTCTACAGACACCTGTTTCTTTCTAAGCTTCTACCTATAGAACCAGCAGGGATGGCCTGTCCGTGGAAGAATAGCTTTTTCTGGCCCAAATCTCCAGGAAAGCTACCCAGACTTACCTGAGGCAGAGGGAAGCAGTAGGGCCCAGAGACACATGTTCTTCAACCCAACTCAACTGCTCCACTACTTGGTCCCACTCTACCTGCCCTCTGTGCCCTATATCCATCCCCTTACCCCTAACAACTGCCCTTCTAATTCTAATCTACCCCCTTCCCCTCTACCACGTACCTGTCCCACCTACCATCTTTCCTGGTGTCTCTTGACCCCTTCTGCAGTCCCATGTGCCTCTCCCCTCCCCTCAACTTCTGGTATCCAGAGTATCCTGGGTGCCCAGCACTGCCTTTGAGGAGGTTCCTTCCACCCAAATCAGAAACCCACAAGCCATCTCATATTGACTAGGTTGTGGACACCAAGAATCCAGAATTCGGGCTAGCATCCTTTTTGTGTTCCTTGATAATTCCGCATGAGGCAGGGTGGTAAAGCAGGAGTAGTACAAGAAGGGAAACCAGGCACACATCAGCGAGCCAGGTACTCTAGCCATGAACACTCAAGTGTGTGTGTGTGTGTGTGTGTGTGTGTGTGTGTAGACTTCATCTGTGGCCAAGGTCCTTAGAGGTGGGCTGGTGCCCTGTAAACCTTGAGGGAAGTTCTAACACAGTCATCTCTCAGGATGCAAGCAGAAGGTAGCCTCTGGGTCTAATAGCCTGCTGGGGATCAGGACCGGGCAGATAGGGAAGACCGAGGGGCTGAGAAAAAGAGGCCAGGGCTTTGTTTGCCCAGCAGAGGGCTTTACTGTCCTGCAGCAACATCCCACAGCTGTCTCCACAAGTTCTGGCCAGGAAAGAAAGGGGGGTGGTACAGGGAGAGAGATAATGCTAGGGCTCTCTTAAAGGGAGAATGGGAGTGGAATGTGGAGGCTCAGGCCTTGATACCACTCAAGCCTCCTGATGGCTGGAAATGCCCTGGAGGGCTAGAGGGCTTTGGGGAGTTCCTTTGGGAACTGCCAGGAATTGGGGAAAACAGATAACCCCTGCTCTGGCAGTCAGGGGAGTGCAGCTGGTATGGGAGGGGAAGTGGAGGTAGAGGTGAAGCTCCGCTGTTGGCTGAAGGGCACTGATACCACATGGCCTCTCACTTCCACCCCACTGAATACCCTGTGTGTGCTCCACCCCAGGGAGCTGATCCCTGCAGTAATTTCAAATGGCTTCTAAGAAGAGAGGGCCAGCCCTTCCCAATTTCCCCCAGATGGGGCAGGCTGCCCTCCTACTCCTCACAGCACCAAGATGACAAAGATCCAAGACCTACCCTGCATGAGCCACTAGAGGGGCTGTGGAGGCAGGATTTCCAAAAAAGTGAGGCAACAGTCAGGGAAATAAATTAATAAATACAGGGGCCCCATGAGAAGTAGCTGGGAAAGCTGCTTCCCCTCTGAGCACTGATCCCTGCTTTCCACTCCAAGTATCCCCACGGGTTCTGGAGAGTGGAGCAGGGGTTACAGTTTGGAATAGGGGGAGCATTCACTTGGAACAGGATTCTGAAACTAGAGTCTGCGTTCCATGCGCCGCTCCACAGCCCGAAGCAGCAGCTCTGAGTATTGCTCTAGCAAGGCCTGTGTTTGCTCAGCCCCCACAGCCCCAGGGCTCCCGCCTGGGCTGCGTAACACTGCCCCAGCCAGGGCCTCTAGCTCCTGCCGTACTGAAGAGAAGGTGTTTCTGAGGAGCTGGGTGATGCGACTTTGCTCCGCTGAGGGTGTCTTGCAGCCAGCCACCTGTAGGAGGACCCAGGAAGTAAGTCAGAGAAACAGTGGAAGAACCTCCTGTCAGTGGATATACAGAGGGGAGGGGCCCACTCGGGTCTAGCCTCCCCCAAAGAGGGCCCTGCTGGACTGTCCCCTATGTCTACGGTGGCCAAATCATTTTTGAATATGACAAGGGCTACTATTAATAATTATACTGGGACAACAGGCATAAACTGCGATGGTCCTAGGACAAACTAGGACCTATGGCCTCTCCACTTAGACCCCTCCAGTCAGGAAGTCTCCAGCTCTTAGAAATGACCAATAGGTGCTCAGTTCAAGAGGCCTGGCCTGGCTTCTAACTCCCTTGCCTACTCTGCCCAGGATGTTCTTGATGGCCCCACCCACCCATCTGTGGAAGAGCCTTATCATGGTTGTTCTGGGTCCTCACTCAGCTAGCACTCCTGACATGCTGTCTCTCAGACGGTGGGCACCCAACACGTACCAAGTGGTAGAGCCGCATAGCCTGGCGCATGTTGCCCTGGAGCTCTGCCACAAGTTGTTCGCACTGCTCCAGGCTCACTGCTGGCTCTGGGAGGGACACGTATAACTCAGGCCCAGCAAAGCTGCCCTTTCAGGCCTCCCCTCACAACCCAGGGGCTACTGAGAGCAAGACAGCCCTACCCCCAGGATGACACCCCCTCCATTTACCCACAGTCCCTTTTTCCCAACACTGCTCCCCACTACCACACAGAAAACAAGGTTCAGAGGGGAGGGCCAGCCAAGAGGCCAGAAGGCAAGGGAGCAGGAGGTCACAAGGAGATCATGAAGATTGGTGGGAGTGTCTCACCATCAGGGGTGTGACTTATGGACCAAGACAGGAGCAGACAGGACGAAAACACCAGAGGCTGGACGCACAGAAATGGGATGGAGCCAGAGAGCAGACAACAGAAACAGGAGAAAGAGGACGGGGTGGGAGATGAAAGCTGGGGAGCTGTGCACACCTGAGTCCTGGCTCAGGGTCCCTGGCCTGGTGCATTCCATGGGGCTAGGAGTCTTCTCAGGGGGTGGGGGCTGCAAGTTCTCAGGGACTCGGAGGAGGCTGCTGACTGGCAGTTGCTGGGCACAGGGGCTGTTGGGCCCAGGCTGAGCCTGGCACTCTGTCCTAGGCTTGGCACCCTCCCCCAAACAAGCCTGCCTCTCAGATGTACTATGAGCCTTTCCTAGGCCCATTGAGGAACCAGGCTGTTCCACCTCACCAGGGGCCCTGCCCTTGGTAGCAGGTGAAAATGTGGCCAGGGTAGGACGATCCGGCAGTGGCTTTGGGATGTCCAGGACCAGGTGAGCCCTGCTGGGCAGGGCTAGCTTGCTGAGCGGTGAGACTCGAATGGGAGCAGGAGCTTGAGGTTCAGCTGCCAGGCCCAAGTTCTCCCCAACAGAGATGCTGCGGGAAATCTTGGCCATGGAACTGGTGGTGGGGTTCTGGTAGGACTGAGGCCGAGACAGATGGCTATCAGCCTGTGGCAGGGAGTGCAGGCCCTCCTGGGCCTCTGTCTCCCCTAAAAGCAATGGGCCTGGTGGTGGGCCCTCATCTGCAGAGAAGACAGGCAGACACAAGTCAGATGGTGAGGAAGGCATCCCAGGTGCTAGGGCCCAGCTCCCTAGGAGTTGCTGTGCCCTGCACATACCCACTAAGGGACACCCAGTGGCAAGCAGAGTGATACATCAGGGCTAAATCAGGCCCTCCTTCCTCTAGCATGCTCATGTGCTCCATACTCCCCACACCCTGGAGTTGGGCCCACCAGGCTCCTCACCCTGCAGCACCAGACTCTGCACAGACCGGGCTTTCTGGAGTCCACCTAAAGGGCTGCTGGCTGCAGCCACTCTCTTGGGAGCCCAGCTACTGTCCAGGTTGAGACGGCGTCGTGGCAAAAGCACAGGAACTGCCTGCTGGGGGCCGGCATTTCCAGAGGAGGTCTCTGCCTCTGGGGGTGCTCCTGGAGGACTGGCACCACTGCCTCTTAGTTGCTCACCCGAAGCCTGCAGCATCTGGACTGGTCTCGATGTCAGTGCCAGGCTTGAGGAATATGGGGACAGTTCCCTACAGGGAGGAAATGTGGAAGAAGGCCCAGAGAAGGCTGAGGAGTCCTTCCTGCCAAGACGGGGAAAAGCTCTCACAACACCAGAAGCTCTGGGAGAAGGGCAGGCACAAAGCCAGGCACAAAGCCACTTGTCCCAAAACTTGAGAGTGCAAAATACTCAGCATGCTGCCTCGACTAGCCCTTTGGAGAGTGCTGTGAGGTCAAGTGAGCCACAGAGTGAGAACTGCTATAGGGAGAGGTACCTGAGCGGGGGAGTCTGTACTTGCAACAGGAATCGTGAAGAGATGCTCTGAGACTCTGTCCTCTCTGGTACCCGGACTGGGCCCCCTACCAAGGAGACAGAAACCATGAATTGAAGCAAGCCCTTGCCCCAGATTCAGCCTCCCCTAGAAGGAAACCCTAGGGCATGGCCTGCCATTAGACCCTCCCTCTCAGCCAGGCAAGGAAAGAAGAAGGGCAGACAAGAGTGACCGACCATATACTGGCCTCTGACCACACCTGGAGCAGCCCCATTGGCCAGAGTCTCAAAGTGCTGTTTTAGAAACTGCTCCTGGTCTGGGGTATGGGGACTGCCCTCCTGCAATCCATAGGAGCCAGTGCCTCCCTCTTCTTCCTCCTCTTCCTCATCACCATCAGCTGGCTCTTCGAGGTCTGAGGAAATGCCATCCACACTCAGGGGCTCCGTGCTCTCAGAGTCTGGATGTGGGAAGGGGAGAGAAGCATCATGCTGCACCCACCCATTGCCAGAAGCTCCACTCTCACCTCAGTCTACTGACCTCCCTCAAAGCTGCAGCCTCACCTTCATTGGGGTGTTCAGGACTGGAAAGCCGGCTGCTACTATAATCCACAGAGCAGGCACTGTCAGGACTGTGCTTCTCGGAGCCCCTGCTGCCTGGATACACTCTTCCCAGGGTCCCTCGGGATGGAGCCTGAACCTGAAACTCACTTCCAGGAAGGCGAGCAGAGGAAAGAAGAGGCAGTTAGCAGGACTGAGCAGCCTCACTAACACCTGGCTTCTTTTTTCTCCCCAACCTGGAAGTGGGACTGGGGATGTGGCAGGGCAAAGTGGTGAGCGAGCCCTGAGGAACCTGAGCCAGTCCTCCCCTAATTAAGGAACACTCAGGGAAGGGAAGTCTGGGAAATACCGCATGGCCCCTGAGGTCTGGTGAGGGAAGGACCCTTGCCTGGTATCCAGGGTGGGGCTGTCACTCGGCTCCGGGTAGACAATACCATCTTCGATGGGTGCAGGCTCCAGATCTTGGGCAAATACCCCTTCCTCTTGGGACAACAATCGAATAATGTGGGGACAGGAACAGGGTTGGGAGGCCTGAGGCCGAGGGGGCTTTTCGTTCTGGGAACACACAAAGAGGCGTTAACTGAGGTTGCTAATGGGAAAAGACGTGGAAGTGGGCAAGGATTTGATGTGCATCAATTCTGGAGGAAGCTGAGGAGAATTCTAGCTAATGTTCTTGAGTTTCTCGTATAACTATAATCTGTCATACACCAGGCTGCCAACCTCTAGCCACCACTTAATATGATGAGCCCTGCAAGAAACCTGGCCCAGGACAAAGGGTACCACCCCAATCACCAGACCATACAACTTAGCCATTATGAACCTTTGCAATCCAGGTTACCCATGTGCCACAGGAGCAGAGCAAGCAGAGCTGGTCCAGTGCTCAGGCCCCAGATGTTGGTATAAGGCTGGCTAAGGCTGCTTGGAGATCTCTAGGCTGCTAGGAGAAAGCCGGCTTACCTGGCTAGTATGTGAGGTTTCAGGGGCCTGCTGACCATGCTTCCCAGGACAAGATGGGGTCATGGCCAGCAAGTCTTGGCTAGTGCCTCGAGGGCTTGGGGCCATTGTCTCTAGCTGCCGCAGGTCCAGCATGGAGCGGACACTCAGCTCCACACCTGGCTGAGCCCAGCGGCCCCTTCTTCTGGGTCCTTGGTTGGCTGCAGGCACTGGGGCCAGGAACTCCACCGTCTCCTGTGCCTGATGTGAGGCAGGGGTGGGGGAGTGGTCACAACCACCATACAGTAGTATCAGCAAACACTAATAGATCACTGTGTGCCATGCACCTTATGTACACGTATTCACTCATTTAATCCCCACAACCCTATGAAGTAGGTTTTATTATCCTCATTTTTATAGCTGGGAAAACTAAAGCACAGTTGGCTTAGGTAATTTATCTAGTCCCACGGACAGTGAGTGGCCTGCTTGGTTGAGGTTACAACTCAAGTGGTCTGCTCCAGAGTTCATGCTCTTAGCTTCACTCTACGCCCTTAGACCTTCCAGTCTCAGCCTTCACCTGGTGTCACAGACATCTCATAGCTGGTAATCTCTAAAACGTCCCTTATTCTGAGGACAGTCCCAGGTCTAGTCACAGCATCAAGGACAAACCAGTAGTCCAACCTTGAGTCCCTGGCTTGGTCAGAAGGCACTAGAGGCCCCACAACACCACCAATCCACGGAACTGCTACTGACAAGGAAGGTGTTGCCATGTGAAGTCTTGACAAGGCACAAGTGAGGGCTGGACTGCTGTGGGACTTGCACAGACAGCCCTTATCCTCCTTCTGGCTGCTCTGAAGTAGCAGCCCAGTTACTGGTCCTCTCATGGCCCTTTCCTTCTAAATAACTGCTCTGGAAGTTCTGACCTCACCCCCAACCTAGAGTCTTTAGAACTACAGTTTCTCAAGATTTCCACTCTTTGAAACTTTGATGTTCTTGAACTTCAGGTTTTTAAAAATATTTTATGTATGTGTGTATATATTTACTTACTTGAGAGAGTGTGCACACGTGCATGCATGGGCACAAGGGGGCAGGGCAAAGGAAGAGGGAGAGGGACAAGCAAACTCTCCTCTGATCCAGTGTGGAGCCCTAAGCAGGGCCCAACAAGGGGCCCAAAATGGGGGCCCTTGGGGCTTGATCCCATGACACTGAGATCATCACAAGCTGAAACCAAGAGTCAGACGCTTAACTGAATGAGCCACCCAGGCGCTCCCCTTGATCTATAGCTCTGTTTGGCTCAGGCCCCCCTTGTCTACTCCTTATCTCAACCTGTTCTTCATTCACATTTACTCCCAGGCCCCCCAGGCAGCTGAAAAGATGGAGCACTTCTTCTAGTGGTGACTAGCCTTTGCAGGCCACCCCACCTGGCCCACAAGAAGGAGACTCCCGAGGCTTCATCATCCCTAATCTGGGACCAGCCAAGCTGCTCAAACTCTCCCACAAGGCCCTTCCTTGGACACGAGGGGTACAACATGCCGGCAAGCCCAGAGAGACCTGCTTTTACCCTCCTCCAGCCCTGTGACCTTGGAAGGGCATTTTTAACAATGGTGACTCACCCGACTCATCTCCCAGTGGGACAAGCTTCGGGGCAGGGCTGGGCTGGGCACTGAGGCTAGACAGAGACAGGCAAAGCAGTCAGAGAGAGTGTCTCCTGCCCACACACCCAGAGCCCTGGCACTGCACCAGCTCATACCCCTGGGTGGCCACAGTGATGCTCTGGTTTCCTCGGTTAGCCCTGCTCTCCACCCCTGGCCCCAGAAAGGGCATATGTAGCTACTGTGCCAACTGGTGCCTATCTGGCCCTACTCCAGACATCCACATACCTGGCTCTTTTTTGGTACCCTTGGCAAGGATGGGCAGAGCTGGAAGTTCTTCTTCTTCGGTGCCCTCATCTTCTCCCTCCTTGTCACTGTCTGATGACAAAGCTGGTCCAGGAGATAGCATCGATGGCGCCTCATGCCTGAGTCCAAGACAAGGAAGGCCATGGAGAGAAGAAACTCAATGCAGGAAGAGGAACAACCTTCATGGGTCTTCAGGTAAGAAACAGGTGTTGGGCGATCCAGGAGTCAGGAGGTACAGGTGAATGGCAAGTCCAGAGCGAGAAGGGGAAGCACTGAGGCAGCAAGCAGTCTAGATGGCCACCCACCACTAGCCCATATTCATACTCTGTTCTCACCTGTTGGGTCCTGCAGCTCTTTGGGGAGAAGATGGTCCCTGCTGCTTGCCTCCACGCTGACGCTGGCGCAGTTCAGCCAGACGCTGCCTCATACTGATGGTCATCTCAGAGCTCAGGCGCCACACAAATATACAGCTGGGTAGAGCCACAGAGGCAGGTGAGGGAGAGAGAGGTTAGGCCTCTGGAGTGGAACCCCACTAGTTCCCCTTCTCTATGGGTCAGCAAGAAGACCAGAGCCACCCTCCAGTGCCACATCAGGCCCAACCAAGAAATATCCCTGCTCAGCCCTATTCCCAAGAGACATCACTAATGCAAAGAGAGGGGAGGGGGAAGAGTGTGTGTGTATCTCAGGAAAAATCTGTATGTCAGGGAAGTGGGCTTCTGCTCACCTGTCTCCTGACACAGAGATGAGATGTTTGCAGTCATTACTAAACTTCATGCCAGTGACAATCTCTGTGAGGAACAAAGAATATGGCCTCTGAGCTTCCCTAAAGTCCCAGCCAAGCCCTGTCCCAACAGTGGAAGTGGATGGTTGGTTGGAAGGGAGGGGCAGACAGCTCTGCTAGCTCCCAAGAAAGTAAAAGAAGAAAGAGTAAAGTTCCAGCAGTAGAGTACTGGGGCAACGACACTCACCTGAGTGGCCAAACATGGTGGCCACACACTCGCCTGAAGAGAAGTCGAAAATGGAAAGGTTCTTGTCAGAACAGCTGGTGGCAATGTAGATCCCCGAGGGGTCTGTCTGCACCTAGGGATGGGACACACAGCTGGCAGAGGACAGGGCAGCACCAGTCCCTTTCCACCTAGTATATCTGTCATGCCTTTCTCTGGCCCAGGGCAATTCCTCCTGGGCCCTTACCTTAATCAGAGTGCCATCCTCACCCTGTGACCCTTTAAACAGCTTCTTTTGCTTCCCACTGCTGATGTTAAAGATCCTGTAAAGAAGCATACTCTTGCTCACATGAGGAGGCCATGATCAAGCACTGCTGGGTGGCAGAGACCCCTGCATTCAGTCCCAGCCCTGTTTTCTCTGGGAGCCACTCCCCAACACCAAAGGGGCTACACCACCTCTCAGGTACGGCAAAGTGCCCTGTAGGTTCAAGGGGGCACAAAGACCTGGA